>NC_064644.1:232633441-234076566 GCF_023864345.2 Schistocerca serialis cubense
AAACTGGTCATTACATATGTTTTGACAGTAAAAAATCCATAACATATATGAGGCATTGTGCCCACTGGAATGAATGATTATTTTTGGACATTGTATTGTACAAAACAGACTCATGACTTGAAATCTACAGAGTGACTTTGAACTATGTACAGAATATAATAAGTTAAAAATGATGCAAGCATAAACACATCAGTAAATGGTAGTATATAAGCCAGGAATATTCAGCTGGTTTGTGAAGTGGTTATTGGTGATAAAACTGAAAATATGGTATTTAAATGCGAAGGAGACCACACTGGAAGAATATAAAAACTGACAACATGGTTTAATCAGGTCAGCGAGAACAAGTCGGAGTTAACAAGTCAGCAGCCAAATTCGAAAGAAGTCAGCTAATGAGGCGCCTGAGAAGTGAAACCAAATTAACTTGGCAGGCTGGGACGCAACACTGGCGAAAGTAACCAACATAAAAAGATAAGTAAAATTATATTCTTTCTTTAACATAAAATACATCAAAAATTAAGATACACAAAAATAAATTAAGAATTAAGATTTCTTGATTGATTATAAGCCACATAATTCAAGAGTTACAACGACAGAGATCTTATACTTTGTGATATGGAAGCTTTTATGTGTGCTGGGATTCTCAAAGGCCACCCAGAATTTTCAAGAAAGTTATTTCTGTACTTTGAATATATCTTAAATTAATAGAAAGGTATACATTTTTTAATCTAAAAAACCTTTACAAAATGATAATACTAGAATTCTGACAAGCTACAAATTTAAAATTAGAGCATTCTGGAATACTAAAATTTCAAATACAAGCGAACATTGAAGTATTAAGTTTTCAGAAAAAGCAAAGCTTCTTGCTTGAAACAGGAGAACGGAAGCTTTAGATAGGTTATGTCAAACTTAAAACAAACAGACTTTAAGGGGTTGAATTCTGACATGCATACAGTTTACATGCAAAGTAAATTATTAACATTTCTCTGAATAAATTGATTCTATGTGAACTTTTTACCCTACTGTCATCAACAGATGTAATCTGTACTGAGAATGAGTAAGTTTTCAAGTTTGTCGAAGTGCTGTGAGGGTAAGAATTTGGTAGTTTTGTGTCTGTATGGTAAATGAATTACAAGTATATTGGGACACAGGAAACAGATTTATTCATTTAAGGTGTAGAACGGTAGAAGTGCAGCTGTTTTAGTATTTCAAGTCTGAAGGCGATTTTAGCGTCAAGAACAAACGAATAGAAATCTAAGGAAAACGAAAAATTCGTTAAATTTCATTACAGTTATAATGTTGTCACCACAGTGTGAAGTTCTCTTAAACTTTCTCCGATTGATCCTTTTACCTGCTGTTGTGCTGCCAGCCTCTTAAACTTAGAGACTAATGTTATACTGAGTGTGAGTCAGCGAAAATAAAACTAAAAGTTTTCTAATTTTTACTAGCTCTTTTGCTCGTATAGCTTAAGTGAAATGAAGGTTGTTATGAGGAAGTTTTCAATATCTAGAGCTTCTTCAAACTGTAAAATAACTATGAGTAAACAGGTAACTCTTACATTTCGGCCACAGTGGCAGTCGCTCTCCACTTGGTTAATGGATAAACCAGCGTTCAGTAATGGCTACTTCATACCTATCTTTGATCTCGTCCCCTCGGCTTGTCATTTCCTTCATTGTGGTTTTGCTTGTTCTTCATTTAGTGCCACCTTTAAGTCGGTGATATATGTTTAGTTTCCTGTGGTGGACGGATTGCAAAATTTAATTAGTTTCTGTAGTAAAAGGATAGCGAATTTGCAACTGAGTATTACTCCATTCAGTACCAAAGTTACCACGAAGTTAACTAAATTAAGAATGCCAGTCATTCCACCATCTGAAAGCAAAGCTGTAACTTAAAAAAAATGTGGTCTAGTGCCATCGCCCAAGAGATATCATGTCGAAATACGCACTGATCAGCCAGAACATTATGGCCTCTAAATTACTATTGATGTAAACACGTCCAAGCGATAGCAACGTCATCTGGCGGGGAATGACTGCTTGTCGGATATACGCACGGTGCGTCTAGTATCAGAAAGAGTGTTGTCAATGTGCAGAATGGGGAAGGCGCGTGGTCTATCTGAGTTTGAAAGAGAGCAGACTATGGCGGCCCAGTGGTTCCACTGAAGCATTTCAGAAACTAGACCACTTGGTGGTGACTGTCTTACACACGTGGTGAAACCAAGGTAAAACCACGTCCAGACTTCGTGGTGTTCGACGGTCACCCGTCATTACACATGTCGGACGCCGTCGGCTGGACGGACTGGTAAACTAGGACAGGCGGCGAACTGTGACGGAATAAACACCAGACGTTAATGCTAGGTGGAGCTCAAGTGTCCGTGAGCACACAGTGCACCGAACAGTCCTAACGGCGGACCTCCGCAGCCTGCGAGCCATGCATGTGCCAATGTCATCTGCACGACAAAGGAAACTACGACTGAAATGGGCACATGACCATCAGGACGCTGGCGGAATCGCAGGGCGTTGCATAGTGCGATGAATCGAGATACCTCCTCTCCTCCAGGGTAACGGTTCCTTGACATCTGTACTGCGGGCCGGAGAAAAGCTGGCGCACGTGGGCATCCAGAGGTCCAGTAGACTTCGTGCAAAGTACCATGATGGTCAAGGAGTATCGCACACAGAGTGCATACTACGTACATCTCTACATGTTTCCCGATGGCAGTGGCATATTTGAACAAGATAATGCGCCATGTCACAAGGCAAGGACTGTGATGGAGTGGTTCGAGGAACACAATGGCGAGTTCCAATTGATAAGCCTCCCCCCTCCCTTCCCCCGCCCAAACTCCGAGATCTGAACCCAATCGATCCCATCTGGGAATCGGGGAACCTGGCGTCAGAGCGCATCGCCCCTCCCCGAAATTTACGGGATTCAGGTGACTTACATGTGGAGATCTGGTGCCAAGTTCCTCCAGCGACCTATGACGCATCGCCAGCGTTACGCAGGCCAAAGTTGGACATACCGGCCATTAGGGGGGTTGTTATAACGTTCTTGCAGATAAGTGTAATTTTAAGATAATGTAGAGATTGTACCTATTTTAATCATATGTGAGCATGAGGAACGGTAGGTCGATGTTTCTTAGATTGAAAAATTGTGTAGGGGCTATTCAGAAAAAATCTTACAATCAGCGCTTCAACAGTGGTGTCAGTTATAAAAACCCAGACAAGGTGTACTGAGAAAATGGCAGTAAATACTGGTTGCTGTTGATAGCTTGAATTTTATTACAGCAGTTATTTGAAAAACAAACTTTCTCTACTCAACATATCGCCATTATATTTCACGGCACATTCTAAAAGCAGTTTCTAGTTTAAAAATTATCACAAAATATAGTGACCATATGACACTGATTGCCAGGGCTCCTCACATGGGCAAGGTACGCTGGGGAATCGCAAGTCTTTTCAGTTGACGTCACAGTGGGTGACTTTCATGTCGATGATGATGAGATGACGATGAGGATCACACATACCCAACCCCGAATGGAGAAAATCTCCAAGTCGCCAGGAACTGAACCCATTCCCGATGCCCGACAGAGAGATGCACTGACCACTCACCTAAGGGGGTAGGCAAATGATCAAATAGCTTTCTCATACTTCGCAATTCTGAGCATCTCCTACATATCTCTAGTAGCGTTTTTTGCAATATTTTTCGTTATCTTTGCATTACAATCTTCTATATGTTTACTTGGTCTCTTGACTCAGGCTCGTCTTCTCATGTCATCAGTCTTATAAGTTCTCTATTGTTCAGTTTCATGCTCTACATATTAAGACACAAGAAACATAAGACTTAGCAGTTACGAGATAACATACTGCCAGTGATTTAGCGCGGGACAAAAATGTCTTGTATCATGTGAATGGGCTCTTGCTCGATTTTTTAGAAAAGCGTCAGCCATGGCGTGCAAATCTTCACACATGCAGGATGTGCTGCACGAGTGCATTCCAAGCCTCGGACTGTCTTGGCATGTCTTGCGACGCCTCTGATTTGCGCAGTCCTTTCCGAAACTACTCTGTACAAGATGACAGTTCATTTAGCAGTGCAATGCGCCTCTGTTTCTTCCGAAATTTGAGGTTGCCACGACTCTGTTTAGCCCCACAGAATCGTGTTGTCAGCACTGTTTCTTTTTCGCTGTTTGTAAGTGGTATAAAGGACGTTAATAGGTCCAGTGGTTGATTATACTAAAAGAGGCAGTCCTGTGATCTATAGTCTCAACCTTCAAAAATTAATCGGAATCTCAGAAGGGAAGAATTCTTAACGTCTATGACGCAATAACATAATCGTGAAGTATTGCGAATTTGCTATGGAACGGCATTACAACAGGACGCAAAAAGAATTAGAAATTTAGGTGATGATGAGAGAGAAATAAATTACAATGATCGACAGACGGCTTGTACAGGATTCATTGTTCTGTACATGAGGATGCACTTTAATTTAAATTAGTGGGCATGTAGCACGTTAAGAAACTGGCGGTACGACTATTAAAGTTTCTGATGTCGTGTTGTTACATCGTCAGTTGCTACCGTTTTTGACGGTCCTGAGCAAAGAGTATGGAGACGTTGTACAGGATGCCTCATACTTAGTGGCGTCAACGCATACAGCTGAACTTACACGATACCAGAAGCGAGAAAGTCTAAGTAAGTATGGGCTACAAAACACGTACCTCAAGAGCTGTAATCACTTGTTCGTCATCGTTACAGGAAAACAAGTCTCTTCTACCGAGCAAGTGCACGTAGGTCTTAAGATATGTAATTTAGACCCCTTATTAACTGAACTTTTCTTATTTTTGTCCATAACATCCCATCCCAAAATATGGAAAGGTAAGAACGTGCAGTAGAAGAGATTTGTTTCACTGTATAGAAGATAAGCAAATGCTCACAGGTCTTAAGGAATGCAGTTTACAGCCCATGTTTACTGAGATTTTATTGCTTTTGGTATCGCGTACATTCAACTGTACGCATTGCGCCATTAATTGCTGTTTCTTCATTATAATATGGGAAAGAACGTTGGCATGCATTGGTACGCCCAGCTAAACCCGCAGGATAGGACAGTTAGTTGGAATTGTGATAAGGGGCCAAAATGAGCGGCTGTCAGTTACACTCGAACACGTATAACATTATTTATTTGACCAAACATTACAGTACAAATTCTTGAACTTAGTTATCAGCTGAATACGCCACACTATCTTATGTCTTAAGGGCACAACCACTTTAATTAAAAAAAAACTGCTAAAACCCATTAACTCAAAATTCAGACGCCAAAGAGCGTGTTTAGAAGGGAGAAGGCCTCACGTTAAGTAATTTCTATAATATAGCTGAAGGCCCATGACTGAAGACTGAAGGTAAAATTAAATAAAGAAACACAAGACAGGAAGCCTTATCTTCAATTAGGCTGAAGGCTCCAAACAGTCTGATGCTCGAAACAGAAAGATCCTTAATTTTAAAACGGCTCAAGGCCCGTCACTTAAAACACAACGAAAATAATTTTTAGTAGGCAGAAGGCCCGAGGATTTATCTTTAGAAAAAATATTTTAATCAGGCTGAAGGCCCTAACAATCTAACAATTGACAAACAACGAATTTATACTTTAAAGCGGCTGAACACCCATGACTTAAAACACGACTAAAAACAATTCAACTTTAATTGAAGCCCATCGGCTGTGAGCCATACAGACACACAACAGAAAATAAGAAAATGCATTGCAGCTAACGGCGCTTAGAAGTTTCTCGTTTCGGCCAGCACCTGAAATACTAATGATCACTTAGATAAGACAGGCAGTCGGCCCATTTATTCTCCATCCGACGACAAACCAACCAACAGACTGTCAACGGAACCACCGAGAAGGTAACTAGCGCTTCACTCGACCAGCACACGACCGACAGTTCAATGCAAAACGTAAATGACATGGACGCCCTCAACCAAGCATTCATTAAGCTGTCGAACTACACAACTTGCTGGACAGCGACAACACGGTGAGGAAAGGACACTGCCTGAATTTACGTCAACGGCCAGGGCCGCTAACCGGAACGTTAACGGCCACCAGGCAGAAAATTCCGCTGGTACACTTCAATTGCAAATAACCAAATACAGTCAGACTCCACCGGACTGTGGCTAAACCTTCGCTAACTCGAACACACACGTTGTTGCTAGCGGGAATGTCCCAACAGCCAACGACGAGAACCAGATGGCACAATGTGAACAGTCTTGGCTTGCTGATAAATTAAATCGACGGTGAGCCACGGACCTCGTAGCAACGGGAACAGCCCCACAAACTCCGACACTGCGTAGAGACATCCAGCGGGCCCGGCCAAAATTACGTCCCTCGGTGACTTCTTCGCTGCTCCACGCCAACGACCTACTGCTCGCACACAGCACGGCCGCAAACTATAAGCACCAGACTAAAGATAATACAAGGTGCGAATATCGATACACACCGTTGCTGCCTCGAACGGAGAGAGCGAACAACAGCATAATCGCAATAACCGTGTGAAACCAAACACAGAATAGGAACCAAGCTTTAAACCAATGCATAACATTAACCTAACACGACTCGTGCATGGAACTATTTCTCGATTTAAGACCCGCTCTCGTGGAAAGAGAAACGTAGGAAGGAAAATTAGAGGAATGAGATTGACTACACACTGTCACCAGTAAGACGTTACTAGATGAGAAATAATTTATTTCTGATTTGGTGGCGATGCATTTAAAGAAAATTTATAAACTCATTGTGGTGTTGAAAGAATTACAGGAACAGTCTTCTAAAGGTTTTGAAGACACGGTCAATCTTACATTTTTCTTCGAGCTTACATGTTAAAAGTGGCCCCGTACGTGTGGAGATGATACCGATCGATTTCCAGGGCAATACCTGTTAGAAAGACAGATATCTTATGATAAATCTGTGTAGGAAATCTACGTTGGTATTCTTGGGAAGAAATTCCGAATTTCATAACGAGATTGCAAACATGATGCAATGTTTCCATGATCACGTGTACTTGAAAGCCTTTTCTTGGACTGTGAAACTAATTAAATCACCGTCACGTGGCAGCCCGAGTGACAAAACTCCGCGAAATTAGATGCGTCTCTTCATACGCCTTCAGTTTGTACCAGAAGCAAATTCTCTTATGTCGTTATGTGAGAGCACCTTATAGGTGCAAAATTCTTATCCATCCTTGCTTTAGAAGTTGAAAGAGGAGTCCCTGTCCTTGCACATCCAGGAAAAAGTTCACGGAATCAATTTCACCAATTTAAAGGTCGGAGAAAACAAGCAAACATTATAAAACTAATTTTAAGTAGTGGTATTTAATTCTAAATTTTATAAATTGTGGATAGTCATAAAATAACGAAAATCTCTTGCGATTTTTGTAATATGATACCCAACTTGCAAGGAAAACCACTAGATACCACTAAATCTATACGTTTCCTTTCATCGCGGTCGCAAAGTCACAATAACACTGACAGAACGGTAAATTTGTACTGAATCGTTATTCGTATCATGAGACAAGATCTTTATATATTTCGTAGTCTTTTATCGACATTCGAGTAACGAAGCGATGTGTTTTCTTTCGATAGTCATCAACTGCGAAGTTATAGCAATGCTCTGGGTACACCGAAACATTAATGCGCGATACACTGTAACACTATTGTTCAATCAGTCATCCAGTTGGTAAATACTATTCTTGCTCTTAGAATTCGTCGTAAAATAACTGGGATATACGGACTATTTGGAATTTGTGACAGATGTGAAGTTAGAGTGCTTCGCTAATGTACGTTTGTAACTTATGTAAAGAATTATGTGAAATGTCCAAATTACTACGCAATACTGTGCCATAGATTAATGAAAAGAAAATGTCTGTGTGTGTAATTTTATATATTTGTGAAGGTTGCCATTTGTATGAAATGGTACATGCTTAGGGGCAGTATGTAGGATCTGCGTGGGAAGCGTGAAAGATGGCTTGGGTCTTTGGCGCGCCAACTGTAGAGCGAGCGTGAACAAGAGTCAGTAGGCAGCAAGGAAAGAGGCAACACTCGAAAGGAACAGGGGATGGCTTGTCTGGGAATAGCCAGGGATGACGACTGCTGAACTATTACTTCTTTGGTACACGTTAATAGGCAATGTCATGGACGTTGAAACGACGCCAAGAAGAGTTAATTAGTACATACTTCAAGAAAATTTTACGCCGTACCATGGCAGTGTAGCTGCCATTACAGTTGACCATATCCAACGCCTGCAGCCAACAGGTTCCGAACTACGTGATTAGAATAGTTGAAGCGTGAAACATAAATCTCAAATTAATCTTTTTTGAATAATTATTGTGTTAAACGTAAAATTTGGTTCATCCTATTATCTATTCCTAGTGATTCACATGTATATGGTCCTTTCCTGGTGTCTGTGATTATTCCGAGTAAACCTGTTATAAAACAATTGTAGTGCTTTATTCAGTACCGACAAGCACTGATTTTCATCTTTGAATAAACGTCAGAAAATTTTTGCTATAAACTAATTTTTAAAGTTAAGGTAAAAGTACTGTATGATGTACATAATACATGTGCTGAAGTGAAATTTTGCTGCAGTTCTGAAGTCAGTAATTTCAAAGTAATTTACTATTTTAATAGTTATACACCCTTTGTGCCAATAAGTAAATTGAAAGTGAGTAATTAAGTTTTGAATTAAGTGTATATAAAATTCTTTCAGTATAAATGAAATTCAGTGCAGTTCAAAGAGTTATGGAAAGAGAATTGCTGATCTGGCTCAGTAACGCTGTTGCAGCACTCCGTGTTCAGGCCACAAGTGACCCATCGGGACCATCGACCGCCGTGTCATTCTCAGCTGAGGATGCAGATAGGAAGGGTGTAACGCTGAGATAGGGTTGCTTAAAATTGCTGAATGACAATGTGTGTCTATTGTGCTATTAGAATATTTAAATATTTAATTTGTTAGTTATACAACATGCAAACACAGAAGACCCCCCTGGCCAAATTTGTTTTAAGACATAATAATGACTAAACATTCGTCGCCTTTTTAGATTAAAACTATATAGATACTGAACCAGACTATCGGGAGTTAAGGAAAACGGGAAGGACCGGGCCGACAAACCAAGCGGTTATTATTTCATGCAAATTACTTTATTAATAATTTAAATGTAACTTAAAATCAAGACATAAATACTGCACTTTAAGCCATCAGGCCATGTTTTAAGAGAAATATAACGTGCTTTTAACAATAATAATGAAAGGGCCAGCTACTCGAAAGTCAGGTGAAATTTGCAATTTATACCTTAAGGCCACAGTTTGGAGAAATATGACAACAAGGTTAGTCTCTTCAGACTATTGTAGTCAAATGATGCCACACTTAATAAAAAAATAAAGAAAAAGACTGGTCGAGGGTGAAGCAGACGAACCAGGCTTCGAGAAACGCGAAGCGGCAGTCCATACAACACGATGATTTGCAGTGTAACTAACCAGCGTTCGGACGGTCCCAAAGTTGTCCCTTTCCACAGCTGGAGGCCCGCACTAACTGCTGGACGCGATGAAGACGGACTCACCAACCGACGGACACGCGCCACACACCACTCGTCCAAGTGCCAATTTCCTGCCTCTGACGGATGGAGCTTTCACCGAACAACTCTCACATAGGAACCAGATGGCACAGACAACATGGCTCTGACCGTGCACATCCTCTGTCTCGGACCGACTGTCTTGCCACCGAGAGACATCACACAGCCAGCACTTCCTCATAGGCCAACTTCGACCAAAGGTGCTTGCTGAACAAATATTAAATCGATAGCAAACTCGAGCCAATGGCGCCAGACAAGACCCAAGCGAAGTGGAATATGGTGATACGGTTCTAATATGTGTGTCTTTCATAGAACCGTGTCCTCAATGTAATACTTAATTGTAAAGTTATGTTAGGGAAGAGCAGGAAGTAGGCAAAATTTACTTCTTCTGCTTCTTTGAAATTAAACCGCCTGTTTAACTAGATACTCTTGCTATCGTAAAGCCTTTAGACAAACCACTTAACGAACTTGGTACAGAAAGGTCCTACATTCATTGTTACTCCATTTTTACTACTTTTCTTTCTAACGGATAGAAAACTCTTAGAAAAAGGAAATAATAGCCTGATTTCCACATCCATTAGTCATACATTACGATCTAATCCTGCATAATGGATAACATTATACGGTATGCACAATTTCTACTATAATTGTGTAATACGAGGATTTACCATTAGCTGGACTATTTGTTCTGTTGAAGTATAGTGTTATAACAAATTCTTCGGTCTCTGTTCTGCCAGATCCGGCCTAAAGCAAGTCTCTTAGACGAAATGTTTCCATGATTTACAGCAATCGCAGTAGAATGGATGACTTATATCTGCTACAACTTCGTGTTGTGCAAGGTGCTCTTCCACTATTCCGTCATCACGTTCTGAGCGCTTTCTGGTTCTTTAAACAAGTTTAAATTATTAACGTCAATTGATTCTGCTACAGTAACCTGTTACTATTATTAATATTAATTTATAGTCCTCCTTCTTATTTCATTTGCACTGAATATTTGAACAATTAAGAGCGTGTATTGCAGCAATTTTACGCTTCCGTGACAGGAATATGTCTGTTTGGTAATAAACATAGCAATTAGATGGTTTAATACGTGGGTGATTCTTTAAGAGTGCTATTTGATGCCCGTTACAGGTGTGGGAGTGCTTTGTCGCAATGGTAACACCGGTTCCCCTCAGATCACTGAAGTTAAGTGCTGTCGGGCTTGGCTTGCGCTTGCATGGGTGGCCGTCCGATCTGCCGAACGCTGTTAGCTAGTGGGGTGCACCCACCCGTTATGAGGAAAATTGAGGAGCTAATTGATTGAGATGTTGCGGCCCCGTTCACGAAAACTAACAACAGCCGGGAGAGCGGTTTGCTGACCACATGCCTCTCTGTATCCCAATTCGGTGACGCCTATAGCCTAAGGATGCCACTGCGGTCGTTGAGTTCCAGTGGGTCTTTCGAGACCTGTTGCGTCAGAGTTTTTCTTACTGGTTAAGGCACCGCCTATGATTCGTGCAACAAGAGAATTTCGTAGCAAAGAAGGTATTACCATGAAGCAAGTGGTGGTCTTCCAGGAAACTGCACGTTACTTGCTTGCTGTTAAGCAACTTGCCGAACATCGCACAACATAAAGCCGTTCACCTGGACACGAGACGTGCTCATTCCTGGAGGACGACTGCAAATTCGCTGAACGAAACCAGAGTCGTTAGATAACATTGAGTCGATGGAAACCTCGCCGACGCAAAAGGAACCTCATCGAGGCCGAAAATGTGCGGCCAATTTGTTTGGCAAATCTACAAAATGGCGCCAAGAAAACTTAGTTCTAGTTGCAAATTTGCAGTGTCCTATTTCATTATTTAGGGAGGTCCAACGGATAAATCAATAAGAGTAAAAGCATGGGAAAAGTTATTTTCTAGTGGAACTTTTGTTTTCATGGAGACCATATTTTATTCATTTATTTTTGGCTTTGGGCAGCAAAGACCATAGAGCCAGCAGTAGCTATAAAAGAGACATATTAACATAATTTTAGCTTCCGCAGTAGGACAATAAAAAAGTGTTTCCATGTACAAACGTAAGTTCTCAATGCCTAGTAAAAACACTGAAATCCGAACACCAGACATCCAGGAGTAGTTACAACAGTGCCAAGTTAACATTAGTCCAGTTTTAAAAAACACGGAATTATGACCCACGGTTCAGGCTGGACCGGTCAGAGAGGAGAAAGGTAACCCGGGAACACATAATCGAAAGTTGGAAGACGACGTCGGTTATAAACATAAGTTAGTAATGCAAAATAAAGAAAAGGAACAGACTTTTCTATTTTCGAACCTGGTTGTTTCCACTGGAGGACAAGATCCAAGTAACTTGCGAGTCAAAGACAGATACCGGCTTTCTTTAAGCGAGCAAATAATACCTATATACTGCAAATAATATCTATAAACTGCATATGCAACTACACTTGTAGTGATGGGGTAGATCCTCGCAACCAATCTTTTGTGCAAAATCGCCTATGAGCCTAACACTTGGTACACGTCAATATGACGTGGTTCAGGTCTGCCAACGCCGTTTTGTTCTGATCATAATTCCACCTTGGAGCCTCAAGGAGTCAACATACTTATAACCGCTGCTGCGGGCTCTGCCACGTAGTCAACATTCAGCTGCTACCGGCGTCACAAAACTTCCCACCTCGACAACCTGGCATGTGAGGACCCTGTTACACACGTGGTTTCCCAGTCACCACTGCTGAGTTGTTGACTATTGCCCGACAGCCGGGTCAACTTCATCTAACTTCAGTACATTGTTACCAACTCAGTCGCGGCATCAGTCCTCTGTCTTTTCTCAAACCTGACATTGGTGAAGTCAAGATCTTGTAATCCCATTTAAAATGACTCTCTCGATTCAGTGTCGTAGATAAAGGCTATGAGCCTGATACCATGTCCGATGACTTCCGAAAGACATTCAGTACAGTTCCTCACATTCGTTTAGTGAGCAAAGTACGAGCTTGCTGAGTATCGGAGCAGACTTGTGAACACAGAAGTTTCTTGCAGATAGAACTCTCTGAAGTCACCTCGTCGTTGTCAACGGAACAAGACAAAGAATGTCATTTAGGGCGAACACAAAGGGAGTGTTGCAGGGCCGCTACTGCGTACAGTATACACTGAGGTGAGACAAGTCATGGGATACTGATGTGCTGATATACATATGGCGGTAGTATCGCGTACATTAAGTATGAAATGGCAGTGCATTGGCAGAGCTGTCATTTGCAGTCAGGTAATTCGTGTGAAAAGGTATCCGATGTGATTGGACAGCACAGTAGGAATTACCGGGCTTTTAAAGCGGAATAGTAGTTGTAGCTAGACGCATGAGACATTCCATTCAGGAAATCGTTACTGAATTCAGTACCCTGCGATTCGTGGTTTTAGGAACGTGTCGACGATGTCAAATTTAAGGTATTACCCGTCACCGCGGACAACGTACTGGCCGAAGGGCTTCACATAACTACCGGGAGCAGCGATGTTTACGTAGAGTTGGCATTGGTAACAGAAAGGTAACACTGCGTCAAGTAGCCGCAGAAATCAATGAGGACGTTCGACGAATGTATACTTTTGGATACTGCGTCCAAGTCTGGCGTCAATGATTTGCGACAGCAATGACTAACGCGACTGCCTGTACTTACGGCACGACATGGCCTTCAGCGCCTCTGCTGGGCTCGTGACCATACCGACTGGACCCTAATCGACTGGCCTGGTCAGATCAGACCCAATATCAGTTGGTAAGAGCTGCAGGTAAGTTCACATTCTTCACAGACCTACAAAGCCATGGACCAAAGTTATCGACAAGACACGTTGTAAGATGGTGGTGGCTCCGTAATGGTGTCGGCTGTTCTTAGATGGAATGGACTACCTCCACGTATGATTCTTGAGTTTCTCCCTGCGTATTTGATAATCAAAATATCCACGGGTGTGCTGCCGGTCTATAGTGTCCAACGGGCACAATATTACGGCGATCATACATGTCGTCATCATCAGGTGCACTGACGGACTGAGCTCCTGTGAACGTGCCGGCACGGAGATCCGTACGCTATGGCTGCTCAGAGGGAACTAGGTTCGGTCGCGGCGGCGGCAGATTTAAATCACTCCGCCCGCGGCGCGCTCCCTCCGCCATCCGCGCCCCGCGCCCCGGTCGCGCGGTGGAACAGATTGCGACGGCGTCTGAGATGACGTCGGTGTGATGGCTCTGTTCGCCGTGGTCGTCACAACTATACGTTTGCTCGATTTACTCTTGATTAACCCAATCGCTGGTTCCCAAGCCTTGCTAAGATTATAGTCACAGTCACGTTTTATGAGGTCGTCACTGGTGCGAATTTCGATGGCCTCTCTAACAACGCTGTCCCAGTATCTCGACGTCTGTACCAGAATCCTCGTGCGGTCATACTCCAAGGCGTGATTTTCCGACAAACAATGTTCAGCGACCGCCGACTTGCTCGGATACATCAGTCGAGTGTGCCTCTGGTGTTCACGGCATCGATGCTCGACGGTACGCATCGTCTGACCAATATACGACTTGCCACATTGACACGGAATATGGTACACGCCGGCCTTCCTCAAACCGAGGTCATCTTTGGCGCTTCCCATCAGTGCACGAATTTTATTTGGAGGACAAAACACAGTTCCGATCCGGTGTTTCTTCAGAATGCGGGCGATTTTCCCCGAGAGTGCGCCTGTGTATGGAATAAATGCAGTGCCTACCTCCTCCCTCGTGACTTCATCCATCTCAACAGGTTGTGCTGCAGTGGTTGGGCGGAGAGCACGTTGGATCTGCCACTCTGAGTGGCAAACGTATAGTTGTGACGACCACGGCGGACAGAGCCATCACACCGACGTCATCTCAGACGCCGTCGCAATCTGTTCCACCGCGCGACCGTAGCGTGGGGCGCGGACGGAGGAGAGAGCGCGCCGAGGGTATTTAAATCTGCCGCCGCCGCGACCGAACCCAGTTCCCTCTGAGCAGCCATAGCGTACGGATCTCCGTGCCGGCACGTTCACAGGAGCTCAGTCCGTCAGTTCACCTGATGATGGCGACATGTATGATCGCCGAAATATTGTGCCCGTTGGACACTATAGACCGGCAGCACACTCGTGGATATTTTGATTAGCTCCACGTATGTTCGGCTACTTGAAGACCATATGCAGACATTCATGGACGTCATGTTCCCAAACAACAACGGAAATTTTATGGATGACAATGATCCATGGCACAGGGCCAAAATTGTTCGCGATTAGTTCGAAGAACATTCTATAAAATTCGAGCGAATGGCTTGGCCACCGTGATAGATCGACATGAGTCCTATAGAACATTTATGGGAAATAATCGAGAGGTCAGTTATCGCACAACATCCTGCGCTGGCAGCCCTCGCGCAGTTATGGTCGGCTATAGAGGCTGCGTGGCTCAGTATTTCTGCAGGGGAGTTCCGACGACTTGTTGAGTCCATTCCACGTTGAGGTGATGCACTACGCAGAGTGAAAGGAGGTCCGACGCGATATTAGGAGGTATCCCAAGACTTTTCTCACATCATGGTATATTACTGATCTAGTTGGTAACGTTGGAGACTCAGTGAAGTTCTTCGTGAACGATGCTGTTGTCGGTATGAGGGTTCCAACGCCGGAAGACCGGAGTGATAAGTAGGAAGATTTACAGTCGTGTAGTGCTGGGACTCTCAGTTAACTCTGTACTTAAATAAATGTAAGGTACTGCGCATAAATAGAAGAAAATATATATTGCTGTTCCATTAAACTGTTGGCGACAAAGCATTACCTACCGAAAAGTACGTAGGAGTAACCGTCTGGAGCGACCTTAAGTGGCATGACCACATAAAGCAATAGTAACAAAAGCAGATGCCAGATTTAGATTCGTCGAGGATATATTGAGGGAATATAATTCATCCACGAAGGAAATGACTCACAAAACATTCGTTCGACCGATTCACGAGTATTACCAAATAGGATAAATACGAGAGATAGAAAAGATCCTAGGAAAAAAAGGCGCATTTCGTCGCTGGATCCTTTACTAGACGCGAGAGCGTCAGGAAGATGCTCGATAAAGTTTAGTGGTAGGCGATACAAGAGAGGCTTTGAGCATGATGGAGATGTTTACTTGTGAAATTGTGAGAGCCTGCATTCGAAGATGCGTCCAGGAACATATTACTTCCTCCACATACCTCTCGCTAAATGATCACGATGGGAAAACCAGAGAAATCAGATGTCAAACGCTGGCTTACAGTCATGTATAACAAGCAACATTCGTGAATGGAAAACGAATTGTGTGAATAGGTAGTACCCACAGTACACTCCACCACACACCATAGGAGTATAGATCTAGATTTTGGTAAGTTTGTCTTTGAAAATTCTCATCTATGTTGGGCTGGTAGATACTTTTCTCAAGGAGTCATTGAAGTATAATCAGTTTCTGCACTGTCGTTGCTTTTTTGGAATGGTTCAGTACTTATACTTGCCAACCTTATGATTCATTTCATGATACTCTACGTTTCTGTGTAAATTTACTACTATATATTTCAGAATAAAACGCACATAGTAACGTGTTTTCATTTCTTTGTACCAACCAGGAGGCGCCCAGGCCAATGAATTACCATAACGGAACCTTCCTACATAAATATAAGTATCGCTGTCTATTTTATAAAATGAGATTATGGTTCTGTGTTGGATAGACATAAGAGAACGCAAATCAAATAAAGATTCAAACTTACACCTAACAAAGGACGCCATATTCCTCTATCGAGAGTAGAGATAATGAGAACCGTGTTAATTGTGCTGCTTGGATCAAAGTAAAAGTACCACGGGAATTATTACGTTCGTAATGCGGTGGTGAATTACAGTAGCTCCTGAACACATAAAAAGTCTTATATTCTCAAACTAATTGGAAATCGAGGCAGTGGGTGAAAACCGCTGTGAATGTACACGTAATGAGAACGTAATTATGTGTAATGCAATGGTATTTACATATTTTCCTTAATTTACAAACATGCGATCCCAATTCCCTCACAGTCCACATGCAAACACCTCCTCCTCCAACTAATCCTCGTTTTGCGGATATTTCTGTTAATTAACTGCTGATTTTATCTGGTCTCGGCCCTTTGGTTGTACGGTGCGATGCGAAACCCGTGTAGTCTAACAATATTCTGCAACATCATGTTGAAGAAGAAGCAAATTGCTCCACAGTTTGATATATTTTGTAACGAAGAGAAGGGTAAAATAAGAGAAAAGGAAAAAAAAGAAAAAAATATGTGTCGAGCAGGGATGCTTCTCAAATGTTTCATGCACACTGTGAAATGCTAATCATATCTACCCTGTTGGCTTCTGGCAAACAACGCTTTGAACTAGTAATCCCAGTTTTAATTTATTGAAAGTGGGTACCAATTTATCACTTCTAATTACATTAAATTACCTGAAATATTCTTTTTCTTTTTTTACTAGTCAACATACGACTATTTACTCTATCAGTTATCATTTTGTGATACAAGTATTCGTTACCGATTTTCTAACGTTGCTACCATTTTCATCCATGGGATATAATAGGTTTCGTGAAGAACAGCTCACCACCCTTTGTTTATAAACACTTTTTGGAAACAACTTATTTTAGTGCAATTATCAGACCAGTTTCACCGGAATTAGCAGGTCTTTTTCAGTGGAATTAGCAGATGAAAATAATTATATCCAGAATGTTAGTCATACGCAAAACATTATTAAATACAGCCACAGCTGCAAAAACAAGGATTGCTTTTCATACAAGTTGCCTATACAAAAGTCTAAATCAAGGGCCACATTCCACAGTTGAAATTCTCCCGTCTGCCAATCGTGAATAAACCACTCTATCAAATTCTTAGTTATGTATTCTTTATGTCTTTAGCTGTTCTCACCTTGCGTCGGTCACTTAAAATTATTGTGTAACAGTAGCGGTATGCACTTTGATGCACATCGATTTTATTATGGTGAACTGAACTAAACAGTAAATTTTCTCTAAGCCTAAAGCAACAATTTGTAAACATCAATTGCATTAAATGTCACAACGTAGTTAAGACACTTGGCTTGTCTGGTGTTCTAACAATGTCGTCACGGGGAATTTGTTAAAAACAGGCTACGTCATCTGTGAACGGACTGTGTTGCAAGTACAGCTTGAATAACGTGATGTGCCACACGTGTTACGTGTGAAGCTCTCGGTATTCCTATGAAACAGAGCTATGGTGGATGAACGACTCTCAGCCATACTTGATTTTTCATAGTGTCTATCTCTGCAAGTGAGACGCAAACAAACGGGCTACACAAAGGTTGTTTTACAAAGTTATTCACTGCTTTCATAGCCAACGGCCCTGCCGCCGTGGTAACACCGATCCTCATCAGATCAGAGAAGTTAAGCTTTGTCGGTCTTAGAATGCGATTTTCACTCTGCGGAGAAGTGTGCGCTAATACGAAAAACATCCTGGAAGGTTAACTTGGGAGTTCGAGTCTCGGTCCGGCTTACAGTTTTTAGTCTGCCAGGAAGTTTCTGTCGGTTTTGGATGGGTGATGGTCTGAATTTGCCGAGCGCTACTGGCAGCGGGGTGCACTCAGCCATTGTGAAGCCAATTTAGAAGCTGCTTGATTTTGAAGTGGCAGATCCTCAAGAAAACTGACAACGGACGGAAAGGATGATGTACTGATCATATGCCTTTCTATAACTGCATCCATTTTGGGACCGAAGATGACAAGAACGTCGGTCGGCACCAATGGACCGTCAAGACCTATCCGGACGGAGTTTTGTTTTTCCGTTGTTTTCATGACTTCATGACAAAAAATGTACATCAGATCTGTGGACATGGATCTCGAGAAGACTCAAAGACCTGAAAATTTAAAAGTACGAATATATCCACGGGAGTCGTTGATTTGTTGATCTACATCTTTACATTCGTGGGAGAATCGAAATACTTTGGGTAGACCACAAATAATAGGGGTTGAACACTCTATTTTGTTAGAATCAAGATATTTTCACTGACGGCTAGGTTGCCATGGGCAGCAAAATTAATGTACTAAGATGACGGAAGACACGAGGTAGCGATATGCCTATCTACAAATGGCGGTAGTATCGGGTACATACGATATAGAATGGCAGTACATTGGTGGATGTGTCTTTTGTACTCAGATGATTCATGTGAAAATATATCCGACGTGATTATGACCGCACGATAGGAATTAACAGACTATTAACGCGGAGTAATACTGGTGCTATATGACTGACTGAAGCTAGACGCAAGAGATATTCCATTTCGAAAATCGTTACTGACTTGAGTACTCTGCAATCCAGAATTTAGAGAGTGTGCCAAAGAGACCAAATTTCAGGCATGTCTCGCGGCGTTCAATCTATCGAATACCGTAGGAGTTTGAGCGATGTGAGTGCATCCGCACTGATGATTATTGGCCGGTAAGGCTTATCTAAATGAAGATGGTGTCTGTCGTTTCGGACACGTCCGAAAGAACAGGTACCATCTTCATATCAGTGCGTATTGAACAACAACTTCTAGCTACGAGGCAGTTCGACAATGATGCACAAAACCGTAGAGGAGAAGAGGAGAAGGAAGCCCTCTGAGGCACTACTTCCACCTATCGTAGCATTTGGTCAAGGGGTGTACAAATATCACAGACAGGGTCAGAGCCACCTAATTATGCGTTCGTAAATTTTGGAGTAGTGGTGATCGGAGGGGCAGGGAGCGAATCTGATAACACGAGAATTCCATAACTGGAGCAAGGAATAGTACATTTCCTTACGTCTTGTGAACGGCAGCAAAACGGACGAGATGATGATGTCGATTACTTCTGTGTTTTTCATGGATCCTTCGCCGGCCGCTGTGGTCGAGCGGTTCTAGGCGCTTCAGTCCGGAACCTCGCTGCTGCTACGGTCGCAGATTCATATCCTGCCTCGGGCATGGATGTGTGTGATGTCCTCAAGTTACTTAGGTTTAAGTAGCCTAGGGGACGGACGATCTCAGAAGTTAAGTCCCATAGTGCTTAAAGCCATGTATCCTTCCACTATTTAGGTACAACGTTTCTGTTGTTAACGGTCCTGTTTTTCACATCAGGCGCTATAGTTGCGAAACTATCCACATGCGATCGGAATTGGCTGTACATCTGACATGTTAAATTAAACTGATCGTAAAGTTGTTTACCGCTGCAGTTTTCATGCAGTACATCAAGCGTATATAGGTAGTGTGGTCCACTAATACTAACAACGCTATTCACCTATCAATTCTCCTCAAATGTTTTGTCATTTCCTCCGGCTTCTAAAATCTGGTGTGGAATGAAATAATTTTGCTAGTAAAGCAATTGCAGAAGTTAGTTACATGGTACATGAAACTGAATGTCGGGCCAGAGTCCAGTTACTGCTACGGAGAACTCGTTTACTATACGCAATCCAAGCAACATAAAACCGTTCTCTGAGTGTGCCGAATAATATCAACCTAAATAATCTCACTAATTATCACTCGAATCGTTCTCGAACTGCCAGTGCGCGAGTCTGCTTCCTTTATTACGAACTAGTCGCTGCCTGGAGACTACCGTAGCCTGCTTTGTTGGTGTCGCCTTAAAATACAACAGGTAAACAGAGACACAACAGTAAATAAAAACTAACATATTCATCATCGCAGCAGGACTGGACCTCAACGTGTGGGTTCTGCTCACTATGGCACCGTGATAGCTTATTACTGGATTGGTCACACTCTGAAATTGCGTGATGGTTGGCATAGTTGGTTCACCCTAAAGGGATTTTAAATCCCTCAACAGGTGAAGGATGAGTAGTTTTGGATGCTTTGCCCAGATACTCAGTAACCGTCGCGTTTCTCACATAAATGTAGTACTGTCTAGTTAGGCGTCAACAGTGTTAAGTAAGTACTGCCGAATGGAGTTCCGTGCGTCGTCTAATGAATTGCTTATGAAAAATTTTTCACCGTCCTAAAGGCAAGCATAGGTTTTATTTTCCTTTCGGAAATATCTTTTTCATTCCCTAACCTTCTGGCAACAGGAAAGTTTTACGTACAGCAATCTCTTTAATGGATATGTAACAGGACAAAATTATAGCAAGGCTTGAAGCAGATGTCAGAGCCCAGAATCGCATCGAGGCTATATCCAGATAGTAGGTGCTGGACACTGAACTGTTTGATCAGCTCCTGTGTCGTCAGACCATGATGGCCGAAATGAGGCCACAAGCCACGGACCTCAGTAATAGTCACCCATGATTGATCAGCACTCCTGACGTCTTGTCTTGGCGGTATTCCCGTCTCGTTTCTTATTCGATTTACTGGCGTCAATAAGTAGCTGGCTTGCCTGCCCGTGAGTGGCAGCAGCAGCGCATATCGATAAGAGCACTGTCGTACTACCTTTGGAGCGACAGTTAGTATTGCCGGGTCGTTGTGTGGCGAGAGTTCAGTGGGGACTGAGCAGCAGTGAGGTCCGGACAGCCATGACTCGCCCGACCATTGCCGGCACACATGACTTCAGTGGGAACGACCTTGGTTGGTCGTTCGGTCAGTCGTCTCATAGGACAGCGTGTATATGGTTGCTGACCTCTTCTGGCTACTCTGTGTGTGTCGACTTGTGATTCCTCCTAGATGTTCCACAGTGACTGGTTTTAGTATTGTTGGAGTTGTTTGTGTAAGTGTTTGAAGAACCGTGTGTAGCTTGTGTGGTTTTGACTGAGCAGTTATTTTAATGTTGCCTACGTGCTGGATTGAGTGGCTCGGTTGGGACATAGCAGCGAGGAAGTGTCCCTGGCGCAAGGTCAGGCCGGGACCACTGGCGGCATGCATGTGCGGTCAGATTAAGAGGCGCTAGCTGCGAGAGCTACAGAGTTCGTTGCCCACCGAATCAGGACACTGAAGTTGAGTGATGTGTTACCTGTTAGGTTGCTTCCTGGGCCATTCCGGCTAGCAGTAACATATTGTTTGTCGAAGTAGTCAAAATTCTGCAGCCTTCTTCCTGTATGGTCTTTAACTATTAAATTGGTTGTTGCTTATCAGTGAAATGCACCAGAGGTATTTTCTGCCTTGTGGCCGTTGACACCACCGTACCTGCCCTGGTCGTTAGCGTAGTGTGTTTTTCCTCAATATGTTGATGCTGTCCGGCACAGCATGTAGTTCGACAGCCTTTTAGTTGTTTGTTCATATTTTTTTCTTAAGAGTGGTTATTGTGCCTTGGCTGTTCTTAGACGCCAGTTTTGAAGGCATAGTGTTGCTGGTATCGTCGCCCTCGGTTGATGTTCTCTGTTGTCGTACTGTTGGTCGGGCGGAAAGGAATTGATTACGTTGTCGGTCGGTCCTTCAGCCGTCTGTGGGTCGGCTTGCTATCCGATTATTTAATCTTACTCTTGGCTGCCTGTCTCATTTCACCTTAAGTTAGAGCTACCTCTTCAGGCCGACCCTCGGAACTCTTCTGACCACCACTGTTCTGCTGATTTTAGATTGTGATTTTCATTTTAGTCTGATGTGCTCTGCGAGGCCTTCAGCCGTCGATTAATTTAGTTTGTTTTAATTTTAAAATAAGGTCTTCAGCTGACTTAAATTAGAGTTTGAATATTGATTTGTTTAATAACTAAAATTTTGAAAGTTTTTCTATCTGAAATTCTTGTTATCCAGGCCTAAAGCCCTGAGTTGTTCAATGTCTTGTGTGTGGGCTTCAGTCGAATATTTACGTGAAATATTTATTTAAAAATAAGGGCTTCAGCTGTGTGTATTCTTTAAAGCAATTTTTTATAACTTGTGTTAAGGCCTTCAGCCGTTGTTGTTGGTGGTGTGTTTTTGGGCATTCAGCTCAGGAGGTACCGCAAGTTTTCTTAACTAGGCCTTCAGCCATATTGTTTTAATTTGATAGTATTAAGGTAATGTGTAAATAAGTGGTTCTTACGAAAATAAAAGTTTGTGTGTTTTGTGCAGCTAACAGTAACTGATTACGGTCCCCTACACAACCATAACGTGATCTGCTCTATGCTGCGAAACCAGATTTTAGACGTCGGTGACACCATTCTTTGTGTCAGTTGCCTGGGACCAGTCTTCGAGAAGCCACTCCGGACTCACTGCCTTCCTTGTCGTCGACATGCACTGCCGGTTACGCTAGTCCTCAGCCAATGCTCTGTTCCAGATGGTTCGCATTGGCCCACAGACACAGCTCTTCAGAAATGCAGCGCCGAGGACCACCGGACCTGCCAAGTACATCATTTTGTCACGGTGGAGAATTGGACGGTAATTGCCTTGTGTCAGTCGGGAACCTTCGCCATGAACACTGCCACCAATGGGTAGCAAACAAGGGAGCTCTGTCTGCCCAGATTGGACAGCGAACACCACGTCAGCCGCCAACTCATGCTCTTTAGTTTCGGTCCAGACTTCGACTGGGGACAATACCATCGCAGTAGGAAAGATGTGGTGGATGCCCGTGTCATAGCGAAGCAGCATCGTAACGTCTCAGCTTCCCTCACAGCCCTCTGTCTCCCACGCAGTGAAAGCACTGCTGGAATATTATGTGAAGAAGAAAATGCACTTGTTTGACTGTACTAGCCTGATGGACTAATTAAAAATTTGTTCATGCTCATAGCGAAGTCAAATACACTGAGTTAATAACGGTGTGCCGTGCTCCCGAGATTAATTTCGCGTACATCCCGCGGATTTGGAATCCCTCTAACCTCAAGAGTGCATGGAGTCAGTAGAGGGCAGGTCGGAGGAGAAGGCAGTTAAGAGCTGTGGCAACCTGGAAGAGAGGAGAGTGTGACACTGGTGGCGGAGAACGCAAGTGATGCGGCGTGTTGTTGTGGCCAAACGTCTGCCGTAGCCCGTTGGCAAGACTGGTGCCTTTGCTCCCTGCGGGTTTGGCGGGGTCCAGTGTTGGGTTGGTCGCAGCTGTGAAGTTTGCTGCTTCGGCAGGATGCACAGTATTTGGTGTGTCCTCTGGTATTGAAGTAGCAAGCAGTTTGTGTTCACTGTGGCCCTGGGTTGTAGTGCGTTCTGACCTTTGCTAGTATTGGACGTAGTGGCGTCTGATGGATGATACCCGTGGGTTTCGAATACGAGAAATCTTCGTTGCATCCTTCTTTCGGCGCTCTATAAGTAAGCGTTTGCCGAAGGGCGCTGGATTTTACGAGAAATCACGGTGAGCATCCGATTAGTGTGGAGTTTACTTGGTGTCGCGTGGTGGCTAGTATCCTGGTTGCCCGTTGTTATATATATATAAACGTGTTATTTATGTAGGTTTTGCTTGGTGCTACTTGAGTGTAGTTCTGTCAATGTGTGTGCGCTTGTGGCTGAGGGTATAGAATGCAGAAGTAATTCTTCTGATTTACGAAATGTACTTTTAACTCAGCGAAAATAGTTGAATCTAGATGCCTTATTACTGAGGCACATCTATAGTTAGTTGTTGGTTAGTATCACGAGCTCGAGCAGTTTACCAAAATGTTTGCATCTATTAAAAAGAAAAAAAACCTAAAAAACATTTTATTCCTCAGTAGTCAAGTCAAAGTTTCCTGCATAACGTTCGTACTTTTCTGCATTTGTAGTATGTTTAATTTTTGCTAAATAGAATACTGAAATGACAGGCTTGGTGACAGATTGAACAGTGCATAAGAGCTGTATTATTTAATTCACAACTGTAGAGTTTGCGTCGCAGGAGAGAACTAATTATGAGAATGAACGTAGTCTTTTACTGTAGTTGGGTAGGGGCAGCTACAGGAAAACTCAAGTTGAACAAAAGCAGTTGTTGTTGATGAAGGGGGGTTCGAGACTTCCTGTGGCTCTGCTAAAGTCCATAAATGATTTGGTTACAGGTGTGGCCTGTGTGGAAGCGGCAGACAGACCATCGGTGGATATGTTCAATGTCCTTTGTAAATGGCGACGGCCGTGGTCTGCCGTATTAGACAGCACGGGTTGTTGATGCGGAAGTCAGCCAAGCCGGAGTGGCTTCTCGAAGGTTGGTCCCATGGCAATGAAGCGGTGTTACTAAAGTCTTGTTGTTTCTAAAGAGTGCTAATCAAACGTGGGTCACGGCCGGCTGCGACCGATGTCCAAGGGTTATGACCCGATTTCGACGGTCGTGGTTCGTCGACACAGGTGCTGATCACGCAGTTCATTGCCCAGCACCTGCTATCTGGCTGTGGCCACGTTACAGTTCTGGGCTCTCAGTTCTGCTTCAAGTTCTCCTATAGTTCACCCATTACCATCACCTCCTTTCCTAGAACAAAATAAACCTTCGAATTGTACTGGAACACATTGATATTTATTTACAATTGTTTCTAATTCCTATTTCCCCTTCCACTCACTGAATTACATAATTTTTCCGACTTCACTAGCACTTACCTTCGCTTTCTCTACGTCACTGCGTCAATTTGTTCTTATTTGCAGACTTTTTGCTTTCGGTCGCCTTTAGTAGGTACATCACCTCTCATCGTGGGAAAGAAATGAGGTCTATACTCGTAAAATGTATCCAGCTTTTGCAGTTAATACTCATATAATAAAATTTCATCTCCCACGTTATCGTATATTATACAACACATAAATATAGTAATTAGTAAGAGAAAGTCGGGAAAATACTCTTAAATCATATTAGCATAAATCCTGCGCTTAAAAAAGCAAAAATGCTTTCCTGCGCTGACAGCAAACATTAGCCTATATGTTTACTATTTATTTACCTCACAACTGTGATCGAAGCCAGTAATGAAATCTTTCAATATCATAAGATGTTCAGTGGTAGCATTTCCATTCTCACTACGTTAACCGTATAAACAGTGCAGAACTCTATAAAGAATACATTTGTCAAACTTAATCCTCATAATGCAACAATAAACGTAAGTGTATCATACTCACAATTCTAATTTCATTCTTCACAATAACACTTCAATGCTTCGTAATAAACCTCAATATCTCCACAAACACATACCTCTCAGTAGGTGAGGAAACAAGTAGTCCTGTGGCCTTCACTCACTGATGCTGAGTCACAGTCACTTTCCAGCTACCTTCCTGTGTCCATAATGCACTTCATGTCTCACCCCGATAAACTACTCACTGGGCTTCATTACTGCGCATAATACACATTTGAAAAATACATTGTTGTCAGATTGGTTCTAGAAAAACTGGAGCGGTTTAATTAGTGACCTCAGGGCCAGTCGCCTGCCTCACAACCAAGTGGTGCCTCAGTATATTCCTGCTTTAGGCCAGTACGCATAATCTCACTACAGAAAATCTGAATCATTCGATTCTGTTGCGACCCTCAAGCCATGCCGTACTTGGTCGGTGTTGAGTTTCCACTGGTTACTTCACTATTAAGCACGGCATGTTTCAACTATACACATGTTCCACGCAATCTGGGTCTAATCTGAAAGTTTCTTCTATCTGTTAACTAAAGCCGCGCCGGATTAGCTGAGCGGTCTAGGCGCAGCAGTCATGGACTGTGCGGCTGGTCCCGGGGGAGGTTCGAGTCCTCCCTCGGGCAAGGGTGTGTGTTTTTGTTTGTAGGATAATTTACGTCAAGTAGTGTGTAATCTTATGGACTGATGACCTTAGCAGTTAAGTCCCGCCGGCCGGAGTGGCCGTGCGGCTCTAGCCGCTACAGCCTGGAGCCGAGCGACCGCTACGGTCGCAGGTTCGAATCCTGCCTCGGGCATGGATGTGTGTAACGTCCTTAGGTTAGTTAGGTTTAATGCGTTCTACGTTCTAGGCGACTGATGACCTCAGAAGTTAAGTCTAATAGTGCTCAGAGCAATTTGACCCAGCCAGTTAGTCCCATAAGATTTCACACACATTTTTTTGTTAACTAAACCTGAACTACTTACAGTTCTCATTCTATTTTATAGAAACAGAATTTACAGTTACTTCGGCCTTTTTCTAAGTTCTCTCGACACCCATGGTTACCCATGGCTACGCCAAGAGCATTCCCAGCACTTGTTTGTGTAATGACCGTTTCGATAGCATATCCCACATATTACAGGATGTGGCTCAGTGGATGAAACTGAGTACTCTGGTAAACTGCACTTGGTGCGTCGTACTGGAAGAAATAATTCAGCCCGTGGTCTCTTACTGAACACTGCAGTAGTATCTAACCACAAAATAATATAAAAAGCTAAGGAAGTTTAAACCAAAGGACTTACGGAAACACATGAGTGCAGATATAAGGAAAAAAAAAACATGTGCCACTGCTTACATATACTACTGTCCAAACTGAATCACTACTTGTAGTCATCTGCTATCAGCTCGCTGTGCATTTTCCTTGCTTGTCGTTGATCCATCGGTCTCAAAACCATCTCGTTTCTCACACGTAATATAATAAGTAAACGCAAAATCGTCCCTTTTGGGTGCGCAATCTGTAGCGGTAGTAGGCTAGCCGCGCGTGAACTGGAGTTACCATGATCAGTTTGTGCTTGACAGGATGGATTCACGTCTTCCTGTGGGCGTGGCCAGGTCCATAAATGGTTTGCGAGACAAAAGTAGAATGTGCAGAGCGACACACAGACCAACAATGGACATATACACTGTTCTTTTGAAATGCGGTAGGGAGTTGGTGTTGAGTGGAAAGGTACTGGTCCATAACGAATTTATTAACATTTCTACAAACTCTAGTGAATTTATTTCCGAAAACAAAAAAACATGAACGACATTAACTAATTGTCTCCAAAACTGAAAATACTAAATTTCAACAACACAACTCATAGCAAACACCTCAAAATGGCCACTGTATAAAATCATTTCCTTGTAGTGAAGAATATTAAATGAAGTAAAAATACATTTACTTTAGAAAAATATAATCAAACGAATATGTCAGAAATATAAACCATCGGCAATTTTCAGTAATAAACAGAATGCCAGTCTTCGAAGTAGCCAAAATGACTGACAAATGTGGTTCATGTTGTATTGGCTGAAGAGCCAACACCGTGTTACTAGTGGAGGCCGAAATGCACGCGTTTCAGCTCACACAGGCTGTCGTGAGGAGGGAAGAACTATACTGATGTGAGGTCTGGGACATTACAAGGAATTAGAATTCTGAAAGCGGACGAAATTAGCTTGATACTTAACTTTAATCCATTAATGATGATCGTCGCTCTTGACGGTACATGATTCACAATATTATCTGTTCAGAATACATTCAGTAACTCAATATGGCGCCTTGCTAGGTCGTAGCAAATTACGTAGCTGAAGGCTATGCTAAACTGTCGTCTCGGATAATGAGAGCGTATGTAGACAGTGAACCCTCACTAGCAACTCGGCTGTACAACTGGGGCGAGTGCTAGTGAGTCTCTATAGACTAGACCTGCCGTGTGGCGGCGCTCGGTCTGCAATCACTGATAGTGGCGACACGCGGGTCCGACGTATACTAACGGACCGCGGCCGATTATTTAAAGGCTACCACCTAGCAAGTGTGGTGTCTGGCGGTGCCACCACAGTTCAGATTCACGATAATAGAGGTGGTGGCAGAAGCAGCGCCAGAAGCAATAATTCCTCCTTCTCTCCTAACATAGGACGGCGGTTGCCGCCACCAAAGTACTAGAAACCTTCATTAAAAATTTCCGTCAAGGCACACAGGCATCTTTTACTAGACCACAGTTAACAGGAGATACAATCTCCTATCCTGTAACACAGAGACAACTTGTTAACTATTTAGCAAAAATTAAACATACTACAAATGCAGAAAAGTACGAACGTTATGCAGGAAACTTTGACTTGACTACTGAGGCATGAAATGTTTTTTAGTTTTTTTTTCTTTTTAATAGATGCAAACAATTTAGTAAACAGCTCGAGCTCGTGATACTAACCAACAACTAACTACAGATGTGCCTCAGTAATAAGGCATCTAGATTCAACTATTTTCGCTGAGTTAAAAGTACATTTCGTAAATCAGAAGAATTACTTCTGCATTCTATACCCTTAGATTCTAAAATCATTTTGGAATAGTGACAGCCACAAGCGCACACACATTGACAGAACTACACTCAAGTAGCACCAAGCAAAACCTACATAAATACCACGTTTATATATATAACAACGGGCAACCAGGATACTAGCCACCACGCGACACCAAGTAAACTCCACACTAATCGGATGCTCACCGTGATTTCTCGTAAAATCCAGCGCCCTTCGGCAAACGCTTACTTATAGAGCGCCGAAACAAGGATGCAACGAAGATTTCTCGTATTCGAAACCCACGGTATGCAGTTTCAATCACAATAAAAAGATAGTCAGTATAGTAAAGTGACATATAACAACTAACGTCATTCCGACTTCCAACAACAGTACCGGTATTCAAAGCGTTGGTCCTCTCCAAGCAGTCGCTGTGGACAGCGACGCCAGATGATACTGAGGCCAACCAATTACGGCCCATAGGTACCCTGATGAGAATGGAAGAGTTGCTGTTTGTGAGACGAATGGTGAGGGGAATTGTGACAATATGAACCGTCTCCATATGATCGGTTTGGCTTCTGCGCGGGGCTGTAAACGACAACAGTACCAACATCTCCCTCGTCACTACCCTCTCTCCCCCCCTCCCCACCAGAAATGTAATGCGCTAAAAAGTTGGGCAAAGTAACAACCTGACATGAATATGAATCAATGGCATCGAGTTGTCTTCAGTGACGAGTGGAAGATTTGCGTAAACTCTTTACAGGCGGCCAAGCATGCAGTTCCATTTTGTCACCAGGAAGATGGATCAGTTATGTTGCCCGGCAGATGTACGTACGCGAGAGTCTCTCATTTGATGGCTGAGCCTTATCGGAACACTACCCTGCATCCAATTCTCCAAGCCTACAGCCAAGGTTTCAGCGATAATTTCTTCTTTCAGTACGGTGTGATACCGTCGGAATAAACTGACATGCAGTATCTGCTGATATCCCAAGCTTTGAGATTGCTAGAATGCGGTGCATCTTCGTAGGAACCGCCCTTAGACACTCAACGACCTCTGCAAAATCTCTGTCAAGGACTGGGGACAGGCCCGAAAAGCAACCAACGGAGCAGCGTTTTAAAGGAGGACCAATCATGTTTCCTTGATCGCAGTGCAGCAACACTTTGGTACACAGTTGTATGGTTCCGGTGTACCAACGATATGACTGTGGAGCTCACGACTGCAGCTTATGAAGCCCTCGAACCCACTGGATCAGGGTTTCGCCGTCTATCTTGAGTGCCGGGAATCCCGTCATCTTCGTCACAATTACGATGATACCTTCCGTGCCGGAAGCAAAGTCGCTATCTTGGCAATACGCACAAAAATCGCGGTATTCGGTAATAGTCAGCAGCGACTTTTATTTCACAATCTCTGAAAAATAAGCACTTTTGAATTTACTGCATTTATTTTGGTAACTTTTTTCTCGTTATAGATATCTTTCTTCGACTCCAAGCGAACACTGAATGATATGAAGATGATGCATACATTTATTATCGACCTTTTATTAGACACTATCAGTAGGCTCAGAGAGCACAGACTGTGTCTCGTTGATGTCTGGTTTGCAGCTGTCTCCATTGCCTGCGGCACAATCCCTGGTGAACGATGTCAAATTCTCTAGCTGCACTAATCCCCACATAGCTTCGGATCGTAAGGCTGTTACCAATGAGGAAGGATGGCGGAGCTGTTGGCAATTTTGTTTTCTTTGTTGTCAGGGGCAATTAATTCTTTGCATTGTGTTTTAATGATATTATTCCACTCAGGTACCGCCGGTCGGCCTGGCCGAGCGGTTCTAGGTGCTACAGTCAGGAACCGTGCGACCACTACGGTCGCAGGCTCGAATCCTGCCTCGGGTATGGGTGTGTTTGATGTCCTTAGGTTAGTTAGTGCAAGTAGGCTGTTTATGTTTTCTTATTGGCAACGTTACGTAGCGCTCAATATGAAAATCACTGGCTGTGCTGTGTGCAGTCTGTGGCTGCTTTGCATTGTTGTAATACTCGCCATTGTAGTGTTAGGCAGCTGGCTGTGAACAGCGCGTAGCGTTGCGCAGTTGGAGGTGAGCCGCCAGCAGTGGTGGATGTGGGGAGAGAGATGGCGGAGTTTTGAAATTTGTCATGAACTGCTATATTTATATATGATGATATCAAGGTAAATACATTGTTTGTTCTCTATTAATATCTTTCATTTGCTAACTATCCCTATCAGTAGTTAGTGCCTTCCATAGTTTGAACCTTTTATTTAGCTGGCAGTAGTGGCGCTCGCTGTATTGCAGTAGCTTGAGCAGCGAAGATTTTTGTGAGGTAAGTGATTTGTGAAAGGTATAGTTTAATGTTAGTCAGGGCCATTCTTTTGTAGGGAATTTTGAAAGTCAAATTGCGTTGCGCTAACAAAATATTGTGTGTCAGGTTAAGCACAGTCCTGTATAATTGTTGAAAGGGGACGTTTCATCATTATTGCGAGCCCTTTTCAGCGGCACAGGTAGAAAAAAAAGGGGACGCCATTAACCTCGCTTCTGACATTCCTTTGTAGAAAGCATCGCAAAAACGACACGGTCGAACTTGAAAACATATGATTACACTAGCTCTTAATTTACGATATTTACTGAAATGCCTAATGAAATGACGAGAAATATTTTTACATCTGCACACCTGATTATGACAAGCGTCTTTCTGCGAGAGTTGAGAGAATTTCTACTAACTTATGAAATGTCACATGACTACTGAATGATATTTTTATACTTTGCTTTTCATAGTTGCTTATTTCATTTGATATCTAGTTTCTAGCTGCACTGCAGCATTGGTTAAAATAAAATTTTATAGATGTACTAATATAAATATTTTCTGTCTACAGATCGAGTAAATAATAATTTTTTCAAAAAAAATGAGGGAGCACAAAATGACATTTACCTTCACAGGAACTGCATTCATAATTTTCTTTTCAAGTAATTGGTAACTTTTTGGTAGAATAACTTCTTGTAGTGCACCACTTTAATTACATAGACATTAAGATGTGAATATACACTTCCCTTATCTGCATTGTTGTTTTTACTGTAATATCTTTTCTGCTTGAGCTATGTCATGTTTAGATATAAGTTATTTCTGCTGCTATTTGCCAGGCATAGTGCTACTAAATTTCACTTTGTATTACTCTGTTAAGCTAGTTTTACTATTGATTTATTTTTATTTTTGCTGCTCATTGCATTATATCAGTTGTAATTTATGCTGCTTGCTTTGCCTTTTGTATTTTTTATCATTGCTGTTTGTGTTACTTATTATGTGCTGCTGCATTGCCTCGTCCCTTAGTTTAGCATCTGAGCTCAGTAGATTTAAGTTAGCTTAAGAGGGGTAGACTATATAAGAAACTAGCTATGACGAATTGGAAGAAATGCATTGAGAACCTATAAGAAAATGGTTTGGCCAAAAAAGTAGTGTACAGTGGGGAAAAACTATTTTTGAAAGAGGATATGAACAAAAAAGTAGGGTTTAGAGACAACAAGTTTAGGTAGGATTTTCTTGGAAAGAAATGATGTAAGATAATGGAAAATAAATAATGAGGTAAGAAATATGTGAACATATAAATACAGAAAGCATGCTTGGATAGAGTGTTTTGGTGGAAACAAATGTTGAAATAAGACGAAAAATCTATGGAATGACGTTTTAGGTTGGACTGCAGTACCAAATGTTACACTGAAAACAAACCCTGTCCATTCCTTTTGTGTTATCCCACTATGTGTTTGTGTACCCTTGTGTATTTGTTTTCTTCCTGTCTCTGTGTAGTTTCATAGAATTTTTTCTTCTTTTAATATTAAGCTACATTCACTATGATGAGGAATACTGTTATCCTCGAATATAATTGGCATTAATAATATGTTATTTACTTTGTAAAGATGTTCAGACATTATAAATTCTGTTCTGTTTAATGCTCATGTGTGAAGTTGATGTTTCAAAGGTTATTGTGATCTTTTATGTATGTACTCATGTCATAATTCCACTGATGTATATGTCTATTTCTATTCTTTTGTAACGCCTGTTTTACTACAAATGTTATCTGTATTGTTATGTTCTTTAATGATGTATTTTGTACCTTTGTAATTGTATTCTCATGTTACCAAATTGTAATTGTTACCAGTTCTTCAAATTAAGTAACATTTCACTGCACACGTTACTGTTGGTCATAGTATATGGACAATATGTGAGAAGTAGGGACTGATAGTGTTTGCACGTGTGTTAATGATTCAGCAAGGGACTGGATAACAGCATTGTTGGTTCTAAGGACAATTCCAAAAACTTTGTGAGTGCACAAGTGGTGGTTATGGACTTGCTATATTATCCACAAGACTCTTCAATGGTGATTGTGCACCTGCACAGTCGCAACAGATGGCTGCTGGCCGTCTCTACATGGACTACAGTGGGTCTGCACCTTCGGTGGCGCACCAATACCATTATTTCTACAAGGACTACAGTGGGTCTGCATCTTTGATGGCCCACCAATACCATTATTTCTACAAGGACTACAGTGGGTCTGCGTCTCTGGTGGCCCACCAGTACCGTAATTTCTACCAGGACTACAGTGGGTCTGCTCTGTGATGACCTAACTACCAATATTCTTCAAAACGTCGACTGACTCTGCTGTGGGTTTACTCTGTTGTGGCCCATTACCTGTCTGCATGTCGAGTCAGCACTGTCTTTCCGTTGGAAGGACAACACTACTTCTTCAAGACTGCATGGAAATCCACTACGTCTGTGTGCATTGTCTTTTACTGGTCAGACTTTGAGAAAAACACTGCAATTTTACTGTGATGAATGATGAGGACTGTCTTTATGGACTGTGAGAAATTTTTAGCTTTTGACCAACATTGTATCAATAAGTGTGTGCATTTGATTTCTTTGTTATTGTAATTATGAAAAATTTTCTTCAAATCTGTATTGGCCACTGCCCAATCCAATTTGTAAAAATTTTTTGTGGGGAGCATGGGGGCTATGTAAGTAGGCTGTTTATGTTTTCTTATTGGCAACGTTACGTAGCGCTCAATATGAAAATCACTGGCTGTGCTGTGTGCAGTCTGTGGCTGCTTTGCATTGTTGTAATACTCGCCATTGTAGTGTTAGGCAGCTGGCTGTGAACAGCGCGTAGCGTTGCGCAGTTGGAGGTGAGCCGCCAGCAGTGGTGGATGTGGGGAGAGAGATGGCGGAGTTTTGAAATTTGTCATGAACTGCTATATTTATATATGATGATATCAAGGTAAATACATTGTTTGTTCTCTATTAATATCTTTCATTTGCTAACTATCCCTATCAGTAGTTAGTGCCTTCCATAGTTTGAACCTTTTATTTAGCTGGCAGTAGTGGCGCTCGCTGTATTGCAGTAGCTTGAGCAGCGAAGATTTTTGTGAGGTAAGTGATTTGTGAAAGGTATAGTTTAATGTTAGTCAGGGCCATTCTTTTGTAGGGAATTTTGAAAGTCAGATTGCGTTGCGCTAACAAAATATTGTGTGTCAGGTTAAGCACAGTCCTGTATAATTGTTGAAAGGGGACGTTTCATTAGGTTTAAGTAGTTCTAAGTTCTAGGGGACTGATGACCTCGGAAGTTAAGTCACGTAGTGCTCAGAGCCATTTGAACCGCCCAGGTACCACGTTTTTCTTTTTTTAAAAAAAATCTGTTATACGTTTAATTGTTTAATAAGGATGTCTTCTGCAAATTGTTTAATAAAGGTGCCATCTGCAAAATATGATTCACAGATTATGTATTGCAATAAATGGTCGATCAGATTATTGTCAAATGTCGTTAAGTTTGCATTCTTGGTCCAACATGTAGAGATAATTAGGAACGGAATTGAAAGCCGCGTTGCAACAGGAGTAGTTTCAACCCCATCCCCGGAATAGGTTTCTAAGCTCAGCGCTGTATTGCCCTATTAGACTGGGGAGCAATTTGTAACTTCATTTCTGTTGACTTCGAATCTTACGCTGTTTAAGAGGTAAATGGACATGCTGATTCCAAAACTGTAATTGGTTTTTTACTCTCACGTCAAGTTTTATCTCTATAGTTGTGGCGCATGCGATTACGCTTCTGACAGGTAACTTGTTTGTTACAGAAAGCAGTGCTGCAACTCTGTTGACGAACCTTAAACCAGTGACGACTCGAGGGGATAGTGACGCAGCGCAACAGGTTTAGATTCATACTGTCTAGATTAATGTGGTCAGTTACGCATAAGACGCTGTAGTAAACAGGTGTACTTGTCGCTCTGATACAGTGATGCCGGCTTCCGACACGTAGCGCAAGAATTTTTATTTACACAAGATTAGCAATTTTTACTTCTTATTTTTACATAAACGAAAAAGTTTCTTTATGTCTGTCATTGGTAGTTAGCGTCGTAAGTGCTTAAACAGTCCCGATTCGTTTTGTTATATGTGTGGCAGTTTTACCATCCCCAGTCAACGGACAAACATCAGCAATTTTGTTACGAAAGCCTGTTTTGCTTATTTTAAAGTAAACATTGGCGACCAAGGTAAATAATGGGCCCCCTCAGAAAGTCTGCAAGCAGTGTTTGGAGGGTTTGGGAATGTGGACAAAAGGAACACCCGATAAACTTCCGTTTGGTATACTTTCGTATAGTAAAAACATCAAATTATAACAAAAAAATAACAAATATAATATAGATTACCCTACTTTAAAGTCAGCTATACGCCCTGTGCCGCATTCAGCTAAAATTCCAGTGCCAGTGTTTCAAGAATTACCCTCTCTGGAAATACGAGAAGATGCGTCGGCCGAAACTCGAAGTGACCGCTGCGACGAAGGTTTTAAAGGTGCCGATGCTTCTGCTCGTAAAGGGTTTAATCAGCGCGAGTTAAATGACTTGGTACGGGATTTGGGACTATCCAAAAAAGCATCAGAACTCCCAGCATCAAGACTGCACGAAAAAAACTTGTTAGAAAAATCAGCTAAAATCACTTACTTCCGATCGAGAGAAAGTACATTTCTGCAATTCTATCTGAGTGTTGATGGATTTGTGAATTGTCACAACATACCTGTTTTAATGAAGGAATTGGGAATTTCAGACTATAACGTAATCGAATGGCGATTTTTTTACAGACAGCTCATAACGTAGCTTGAAGTGTGTTCTCCTCTACAATGGAAATTCATACGGTTCAGTCCCAATAGGCCATTCAGTTTTCTTTGCATGAAAAGTACGAAGACATAAAGAAGTTCATTGACGTGTTGCAATACAACTTTCACCATCGTATCACCTGTGTTGACCTTAAAATGGTTTCTTTCCTTCTTGGTCAGCAACGCGGATATACCAAGTATCCGTGTTTTCTGTGTATGTAGGACAGCAGAGCTCGTGAGAAGTATTGGGTGCAGTCATAGTGACCGCCAAGATCTGACCTGAAACCTGGTGATCCAAACATTGTAAATCATCCACTTGTCAACAGAAAAAACGTTATATTTCCGCCTTTGCATATAAAACTAGGTCTCATGAAGCAATTTGTTAGCGCTCTGTAAACTGAAGGGGACTGTTTTACGTATATGTTTTCGACATTTCCTAGCTTGTCTTACGAGAAGATGAAAGCTGTTGTCTTTGATGGGCCACAGATTCGGCAATTTCCTAAAGATGAACGTTTCATAGAAACAGTGACCGAACTTGAAAAGAATGCTTGATTGGCATTCAAAAGCATTGTCAATGACTTTCTAGGAAATACATGAGCACAGAATTACGTCGAATTTGTTCAACAACTCTTAGGGAGCTTTAAAAAGTTCGGCTGTAACATGAGTATCAACCTGCAATTCTTATATAGCCATCTTGATAACTTTCCAAAACATCTTTGTGATGTTAGCGATGAACAGGGGAGCGATTCCACCAAGATTTGAAGGTCATGGAAGAAAGGTATCAAGGTAGATGGGATGTCGGTATGATGGCTGACTACTGTTGGAGCATCAGGCGAGAATTTTCCCAGATGGAAAATTGTAGGAAAAGTTATAACCGAAAATGTGTACCCTAATATCTTTGTTTTTATTATTTGTATAAACACAATGTAACTTTGAATGTTAAATAACTTTTGAATGAATAAAATATTCTACTACGTTTGGCTAGTACCCACTTTATTTTCCTTTGTATGCCCAGTTTTAATGACTTTCAGAATAAAGAGAGAGTATCCTGTAGTTTAAAAACCTTACGTGACAGAGAAAAACAGCTAACTGTTTAGAATTCAGAGACTGAGAATTAGTTAAGAACAAGTCACAGATCCAGGACAACAAAATGGCTGAGTGAAGATCGTGGTTGTGTTGTGAGGCTTGTGTTGTACGATAATGATAGAAGGAAGCAGGTAAAAACCACTGCCAATAAACAGCCTTCTCCCCTCGAAGAGAACCATGGACGCCACCGAAGTCCAGGTTCTCACTCAAAATGACCGAAAATTTGCTTTTTATTGCATATTTTGAAACTTATATGTATCTGGAATGTTGTGACGAAAATTTTTTCCAATCCGTGCACTACAGAAAAATTTCTACAGCCTATTGATCGAAACAGTGTCATGGCCACCGTGGGACGCTCGCAGCCGGAGATGCTCGGCTCAGGTAGAAAAAAGCCGTGAAACCCATTTAACAGGTTCGCTCCGCAGATGACTTTCTACAGCGATGCACTGGAGGGAATACGCAAAACTGCAACGAATGTTTCAACTCGTGTGTTTGTAGACTGGTGCACTGAGCCTCTCAGAGTATTGAACGTTTCACTTATATAGCTGCAAACTAATCAACGAGGGATACTAACCATTGCTGAAAATAACGAAGAGGCTGGAAATTGCTGTCCGGTTCTGAGTAAACATATTCGCCGAAAAAGCTGACGCACAACGTTCGCAGGCTGACGAACGCAGCATGTCCAGCTCGCCAAATCGACTTTTCTCACCAAGAAGAAAGAGGGAGCTGCTCTCCAGGAACAATTCGACTTAGAGGAAGGGTTAATATACGGTCCAAGAGTCGCAGACTAAAGTAATGAAAACACTTTTCTTGGTCAAATTTTGGTCAGTATTGGTAAAAACATAGTTTTTGGTACGCGTACTGGGTTATCCATTTCGAATTTGGAAAATCTAACTTCAGATTTGTATTCAGCGACATCAAAAATAAAATTAAACCATTAAATATAAAAGTTTTCCTTAAAATTTAAACAGGTTTTTATCGACAAACGATTTTTCAAAGCTGCATGTAGCTTAAAATAAAAACGGTTCAACCTATTAACTTCAATCTCTGGTCCCAGAAAAGCAAACACTCTATTTTGGAGCTTACACCTATAATATTTGAAATTTGTTACCATTGACTATCTTTTGTAAAGCCATAAAGTGTGAAAATAACTAAAAAACGAAATCAAAGTTCGACGTATCACCATACAGTTAAATTTAAGGTTATTTAAATGTGGTTGGGTATAAGCGCCCATAAGTTTAATATAGCGTCAACTGTTGGTAACCATTTTTGATTTCAAATATCTCCTGAGGGTACACTGCACTTCAAACGCGCAGGCCGTTGGTCGCCTTGGTCAAACCATACTTACGGGCTCCATTTTGTTTTTCGTATTAAAAATCTAAAATTAAGTCCAATGAATAATCAATCATAATGCTCAAACAGATCCTATGTATGCCTTTGCCCACGCACACACACACACACACACACACACACACACACACACACACACACACACACACATATATATATATATATATATATATATATATGGTGGCCAGAATTTAATCAAAGTTGCGATTGCCGCAAAACTTCAGGTTAAGGAAGGGGGATTAGGGTGTGGCCTCGTGTTGGTATCAGAGTCATCATAAATATTGTTAATGGTTAATGGAACCGATCCGTTCTTTACAAAAAGTGGTTTAGGGAATCTACGGGAAACCTAAATCTGGAATATCAGATGAGAATTTGTTTCCCGCTTTAACTAATACACAACTACGCCGTTTCTAGAGCAGTTTTCGGACGTAATGCTCCACCCTAGCAACAGTTCCCCAGCAAAAGAGGGAAGTGTGGATAGAGGAGGATTATTATCTTTATTATTATAACTATTATCAACAATATAAGTTCTCAGAAATGTATGGAAACCTATACGTCAAACACGGAATATCCATCGTTAAAGTATAATTACTGCCATTATTTAATCGTAAGACTTACACATCATTTACAGTAGTCTGCGAATATTTACGTTTCTCTCTGTGGCTTATGAACAATGGTGGAGGTGTTTGCTGTGGGAGTAATCATAGGTGACGCTCTAAAAATGAGAATGTGGGGACTTAGCGGAATGAATGCTGCGACCAAACCCGAAGCAGGAGATACTTGCTGCAAAAACTGACATACCGAAAAGTAAAACTGGAAACGAAAAATGTTTCTGGGAAGAAAGTGTATGGGATACATGCTAAAGCAGTCGTTATAGCGTATATCGACATCCAGTCGTGTAAACGGTTTTAAATTATTGTGCGGAAGAAAGTGGTCAGTTCCTAATAAAACGGAGGTATGTTGCTCACACGAAAAACATGCCCTTTATCGTAGAAAACTGCACTGTTTAATCATCATATCGTGATACGGGGAAGAAGGAACTTTAAATATATAATAAAGGAATACGAATGAATGAAGAAGCAAGTAAACATATAAGTGGAGGAATAATAACGCATGGGAAATTGTGAGAAATTAGAATTATTTTTGGGATTTTCATTCGTCATTCAGTGTGCAATGGCGTTTTACTGTTTTGTTTTCTTGAAGGGGTAGTATTGTAGTTAAGCACTTTCAGTAGTAGATTTCCATTACGCTACTGACCACTCGGGACGCAACTATCGAAACAGGAATCTAAAAGCAAACTACGCCGCTCAACTGTAGCTCTCCATCGCCGTTGCTCTTCAAACTTCAGTTAATATTATCGCTTAAGGTATGGCACTCGCAATGGCTTTCATTGCTCTTCGGATAACTACTTGTCTTGGAAACAGATGTACCAACCTCCTAATATATTTTCCATTCAATAAGGTCAAGGGTAACACATCACTTAGAAAGGAAGTAATGATGGGAACAAAAGTGATCGGTGTGTATTATATGAGCTGTTCGCCCACAGTCATCTTGTATGTAACTGTTTCAGGAGTTACCGTTACTATACATTCTACTTTACCATCAAAGTAAACGGCTTGTCTGGCACCAAATTCCCATAAGGAACCTTAGCAAGGCGTATTGTACTGTCTGGTATGCACAAATGCACAAAATATGAATACAATTTTCAAACCTCAGAAAAGATCCATAAGAATAATAAACAACCACACTAGTCGAGCTCATTGTAAAGATCTGTACAAAACGCAGGATTTTAACTGCTCCATGTGAATACACTTACCAGTCAGTTGTACACATCAAAAATAACATCGTAATTAAAACACAAAGAGCTCTGTCCATGACTATGCAACAAGAAATAGACTCAACTTACATTTACCAAGAATAAATAAACATAAAAGTCAAAACAGCCTTTTCTACCAAGGAATAAAGCTGTACAATAAATTACCGAAAGAGATTAAGGACATTGGAAAATACGCTTATTTAAAAAGGAAGCTACAAAATACCTGCTATTAAATACATTTTATACAGTGAAGGATTAGTTAGCTAAATCAAAGTAGGTGTTTGATAAAAGATGTTACACAAATAAATAATAATAATAATGAATATATAATATCCAACATTCCACATAACACCTTCATTTTATTTTTTTTCCTTCTTTTTTCCGTTCTAGAAATACTTACCCCCCAAGCTATGCATATCTCAGTACTGACACCTCTTTCTGAGCTCAACATCTCAATCATTATGGATCGACGCTGACTCAGTTTTTCAGTATAGCAAATTGGAAGTTGCGGTACAGAAAACGGCCCAGAGATTACAAGTGTGTGTGTGTGTGTGTGTGTGTGTGTGTGTGTGTGTGTGTGTGTAGAGTGAAGTGTTATGAAACAATGTGTGTATAGTGTGTGCAGTAGCTGATAGTGAGATATGAGTGTACAATGAGGTATTACATTATTTAATAAGCTATTTGTAAAAAATGTATTGTATACCAGGAGTAAATCTAATCATTGTCTCTAACTAGAAGTCTGTAAATATATGTCTACACGAATTAGCTTATTTTATATTGACCTAAATTTGTAAATACTTTGACATGTCCTATACCCTTGTAAAAAGAGATCTATGGATGAATAAAGCTACTAATACTACTACTATTACTACAAATGTTTATTTAAAAGCTGATAGTGTATAAAAATATGATGTTTAAGAGCAGTTACACGTGTGAAACTGAAAAATAATATCTTCATTAACGCTGAAACTAATGGTGTATACGTACCCTGGAAAATTAGCTCGTTAAATATCAGTTCGGTAAAAAAAAAAAAAAATCTTTCGAATGACCTACAGAATATGTAACTAACTAACTTTGTAGTAGAGGCTCTGCCTCAACATCACAAGAGGTTCCTTCCAACACCTATTAATGCAGCAGCAGCAGCTTTGAGATTTCAAAAGGCATGGTATTCGCATCGGATTTCCTACGAATGCGGTAGAAGTCTGACGTCAGCAGTACTCCTGCCAGCCGTATCCTGCACGCCTCACACGGCTTCCTTGGCCAGAGCGTCAGGAGCCGACGCCGAAGGTGGTGTGTGAGAGTGACCCGGTATCGGGAAATCTGACAGCGCGCTGGATCGGGCTTAGGTGGGCGGGATTGCCTCTTAGGCGGCAGGATCTCGGGTTATTATGCGGGGCGCCTCGCACGACACGCCCTCACGCGAGCGGAGTTAGAACTGGGGGGAGCGCCACCTGACACTGCCAGCCGTCCGCACATCTCGACGGCCGTTTTGGACCTTTTGTCAACCATTGTTCTTGAATCCTCGCCAGCTGAATGTAAGTTGTCGCTGTTACCTAAGAACGAAAACTTTGTTGGTCAGTGTTAGAGGAAGGTCTATTAATATTTATACAATATGTGAAAAATAAAAATCATCTCTTTTACAGCTAAACGTGCGACGATTTGTCTTCGCAAACTTTCAGATATTTGCGATACTGCATGTCCGAAGGAACACCATATCGTGCTTCTTACAACAGAGGGCTCGCAATATGGTATTTAGCCCCTGTTCGCAGACTCTCTCTCTTCTCAACTGCTACCTCCCTTTGAGGTTTTTCGATGCTTATCAATGCTGTCAGGGTTTTGTAAAAGTTGCAGATAAGCATGAGTTACTAATAGAGTACTAATGCCTTTCAGTGTCTGTGACACATTCCTGAAGTCTGACGATTATTTCATTTCACTCAGGTTCCGATGCTGCTGTAATCGTCTTTCAGAATGTTTCCAGACTCTCCTCTCCGGATAAAAATCCTCGTTCTTTGTCTCACGCCATGGTTCCTGATTTCTCCCGAACTTCTCCTCCTTCCACTACTACTGAAAGTGATCATTCTCCTGCAAATGAATTAACTTTCTCACACTCATGTCGTGATCGTCTTAGCATCACCGAGTCCTGTCTTGAAATCATTTGCACGTCAACTGTCTTCTTCGCGCTTGTAAAATTTTGACACACATATAACATTTATGCTACTAGGTAAAGCTTCAAACTTCAAAGAGCGTACACAGAAATACATTACAAATAAAATTACGACTTATATAAATTACCGAAGTGGCTGAAATATACTTGTTATTCTTGGACTATGGTTATTCGTTAAAAAAAAAAAAAAAAAAATTGGGAGCTTCGGAGACGTGGTAAAACAGAAGGTTATTGAGATTTTTAGGCTAGAAACATAAAAAGATAAGACATGAGTGTTTCTCATAATGGTCGATGAAATGAACACATGGAGAGTACTGACAAGAACAGGGAGAGGACGACAAGTCACGTATTATGACCTCGAGGATTAACTTGCATGGTACTGAGCTAGCTGTAGATGGTAAAGTTTGTAGGTAAAGACATATTGGAATACATCCTACAAATAACTGAGTGAACAAGTGCTACTGTGATGTGAAAAGGCTAGCGCAGAAGAGGAATTGGTGGCGCAGAGGAATGATTATTGTAGTGCCACATAAAAGAAGCCAAAAGCCTGATGTCAAGAAAAGAAACAAAATCTCACTCTCACTAGTGCTGCAGTAGGACCACAGCAAGGCTTTCCAGGCTCACTTTGTGTGTTTGGATCTCCCAAGGATCTTACAAATTGTGATTGCATATGGTCTACTACAGGTGCCTTGTATTGGTTTAACTGTTACAATGCTGTGTTTCGTTGCCCTCGTGTGAAGTTTATGGCTCTGTAAGCCTTTATCTTTGTTGCGAAACATCGTTTAGTAATTGAGAAAGTAGACGTTAGCTAAGGTATGATGTAAGAAAGCAGGCAGCGTTTCATTTATTAATGTATCTTATATTTAAAAAATTGATTTTATTGACAGTCGTATTTATGCTTCTTTCAATAATAAAAAGTTACATAAAATATTCAGACTATTTTTTATTACCAGTTTTCTTTTTCTGTGTGCAGACGAAGTACTTCATGAACCTACGACGCACCAAAGTTTACGTGTTTCGGGGTGGCCAGTTCCATGGTTCTGGAGGCCGGTTGATGGGTGAGCGCGACTAAATAGTGCGCCTCTACGGTATAGTGTTGGACGAAGTACGCACATTTAGCATCTCAGTTGCGTGTCATCGACATCAATACCTTAATGAATCGCGTCTTTCCAAGCAATGCAGAGTAATGTGTGTGAATAAATTTTTCTTTTAATATGTGGTAATAGTTTATGTAATGATTTATGAAGAAGGATAGATATTGCTACGTGCCTGAACTTTATTACACGTGAAGCTGTAATTGAACATGTACGTCATCGCTTGTTCGCAACCTGGGGTATCTTCTGCTACGTAATTTGTGCATTTATATGAAAAAACCGTTGGAGTGAAATTTTACTGATTATTTGATGTCGCTGAGAGCCTTAGCCTATTCAGCAGGCACTTTCTTACAACCTCACTTCCGTACGCTTATTCTGAGCAGCTGCGTTAACTGTCTTAGAAACTGAGTGCTCGGATTTGATGTGGCATCACGTTCTCTGCATTCACAGTGCAAGGGTGGACATATGCATGTCAACTGTAGTGGTACTGTGGAGGCAAAACACAGCACACTTGTTGCTTTGTGCATTAAATTTTGTTTTCATTAGATTGCGAGAGTTAATTAGTGTCAAAACATCAGTCTACCTGTCGTTTCACTCCGCCGTACTCTCCACATATGTGGCTGGTCTCTCCGCAAATACTCTCTAATGTGTTTTCACTTATGTATGGTTATCAGTACGGTCGAGGCGTAGAAAGCATTCCACCACAGCAGCAAGATCAGTGATTTGTGTCGCACATCCTTAATGATAAAAATCATTGCACACCATTTCGCAACACGAATCGTCATTATTGGAAGAAATTAAGTGATTTTTGTATAAAGTTCCCAGAGAGTGAACCATTTTAGCAGCAGACAGCTGCCTGTGAAATGTATAGTTCGAAGAAAGCAGCGAAGAATGATTTGGCGTTAGCTACATCCTTACTACAAACAAAGTGTGCATACAGTTATCGGGTCTAAATGATTTCGAAACCAGCGTCTCGTGAGAATTGCCACCACAACACAAAATAAAAAAAATAGTTCATATGGACGGTTGCTACATGGCTGAACACATTATATTATTTCTAGAACAACGTACATGACAGGAACATGCAAGAACGAACAGAACGAAGTCACATGAAGTGAGACAGGAATGTAGCAGGAAAACACTTCACTACAGATACTAGACTATAATAACGAACCACGTGGTCCGACTTGAACCGTAACGACTTTCTGAAAGTCTCTAAGGCGAAGACATCCTTCTTGAGGATAGTCGCCCACCAGTATTTAACACTGATTTGGAAAATCCACAAAACAAAATGTTTCAGATCGTGAAAATCACTATGAGCACTATGGGACTTAACATATGAGGTCATCAGTCCCCGAGAACTTTTAACTACGTAAACCTAACCACCCTAAGGGAATCACACACATCCATGCCCGAGGCAGGATTCGAACCTGCGGCCGGAGCAGTCACGTGGTTCCAGACTGAGGCGCCTAGAACCGCTCGACCACACCGGCTGGCCACAAAACGCTTAACACAGCGTTCCAACACACGGGAACACAGTGCGCTCATAAGGCACTCTTGAAGGTCCTGAATTTTTATGTAAGAGACCACTTTGTTTCGAAATAAATGAAAAAATCAAAAACTATTGCACTCATTAATAACGACTAGTGACATTCAAAAGCCTCATGTAGAACTTTATTGCTCACGAACTCAACATCCATGACAAACTGAAAATGGAATGTAAAATGGGAAAGTCGTATCATGGATTCGATATCCATGTGCGATTGAGTTCTATGCAGCTAAGTGCAAAGTTATTACCGTTGGAGACTTCAAAGTGACCGGCGTAAGCTTGAAAGCAACACTACCAAGGCCCGCAAAGCAGAAATAAATTGCTGAAAAAGGAGAACAAGTTAAAAGTCAGGAATATCTTCACAAAATTGACTGCAGATATTTATATGGTATAGAGTGAGGACAGAAGATACTATTTTGACATTTACGTTCAGATGAAGAAACTTTTGCATTAGTTGATAAACCACACAGCACTTTTGACCTACCATAGCCTATCAAAATTTATCCCAGATGGTGTGTCATATAACGCTTATGTTGCATAAGGCTTGTAGTATCTAAAAGAACGAAGTATTGGTAGGATTGGGTTTTCTTTCAGGTAGATTTATTTCCGTAAACTGAAAGAACTTAATGCGCATAATGTTGTAGCACTCCACACTTATTTCGTTATCATTAAAAGAAGCTGACTCCGTGATGTATTCCTAAAATAATATGATTGCTGGTATCCTCTTAATCCACTGTGGACGCACACATAATTAACCTAAGATTCATGACTCTTAGTGAACAGACAGCTACATTTTCCAAATTTTCTAGACAAACGTCACAGATAATACCAAACCTAATTATCTGCCTTGCTTAACAGTTGCACGGTCATTACATGTATTCTTATGTTCACCTGTACTGAGTTTCACTTTCACAGTGACATACTCCAAAGTCTGTACTAACCTAGTCCACCTTTTACAGAGACTACAGTGTGGTTAGTGGAAGAAAGAGAAACGGAGGCAGTAACTGAAAAGGGAATGAGACAGTATTATAGCCTGTATTCTTTATTTCAGTCTGTACACAGAGCAAACAGTAAAGGCAACGGCAGGAAAATGAGCGGACATAAACAGAATGTTCCACGGTGACTGGTGACTTTGTCATAAATGGCACATGATTAAGAATGTCAATGAATGGAATAACAGAATCTTGGAAAGAAGATAACATGAATATCAACGAAAGTACATTAGAACTGAATCACGTGATGCTGTGCGAAATGGATTACGATATGAGAAGCTGAAACAAGACAAGTTTTTTCCATACGAGCAGCAAAATACTCATAGCGGCGGCAGTAAAGGTAACATTAAAAGCAAACTGGCAATAGCACGAACTGCTTTTCCGAAGAGAAGAAAAAAGTCGAGTACGAATACGATTTTAAAGTGTTTGGCTGGAATGTAACCTCATACATGGACGACAAAAAGAACACACTAGAATAGCCTAGAAGATTTATAGGTATGGTATCACACAAAGTAGATCGAGTAACTAACTAAGATGTACAGAATGTATTCGGGGAGTAAGGAGCGTCATGGAAGACGGGGGATAAGATGCATTTAGAAGTAACAGTTGTTAGCTGATTTTGTAGTAGCGAGAGGTGGGAGTGGCGCGTTTGTAGAGCGAGACCAAACATGAATGAAGTTAGCAGGTTGAAATGTATGTGCGCTGTAGTCTGTTAGCTACGCAGGGTTGAAGCGATTTGCTTAGGTGGATTCAATGTGAAGGGCAACCCAAATCCAGCCTTCACGATGATGGTTACAACAAAGCTCTATTTCTATTCACATGAAAATGTTTCTAACACTGAGGGTGGCGCATTGGTTAACACATTGAACTCGTATTAAAGAGGACGGTTCAGTACTCCGTCTATCCATAAATATTAAGGTTTACCGATCTTTCTTCAAATGTTCAAATTTGTGTGAACTTCTAAGGAACCAAACAGCTGAGGTCATCGGTCCCTAGATCTTTCTTCAAATCGAGTGAAGCAAGAGCATATATGGCTCGTTAGAACAGGACACGGTCGGTTTCCTTATCCGTACTTTCCCCAGTACCAGTCTGCGCTCCAACATGGTTGTCGTTGACGGACATCAAACTCTCGTCGTCCTACAACTTTTTATAATCCCTTTCTCTATAAAGTCGACTTATAATGTTTGCCAGAAAGTCATAAATGTACTTTTCAGAAGAATTATAGTAGCGTGAGTATTGTCAGTGCAGTGTTCATAGGGAAGTGTAAGCTAACATACTTGTTTCAGTTAAATATGCAAGGTTTTTGTGTATGCACAATTGTAGTATGAGTGTAACACACTAACAAATTGTATAGGAGATGTGATTTTCCACAATGTACCAGCGACTCGTCTGGACATTGCGTTGAAATCACCAAAGATGAAACGAATTGTACCCTTCTCTTAGTAGGTAACGGGATTTTTATAATCTATGCGAAGTGGTACATCTTTCTGATTATATTTTTAGACCACTGTTGCAGTACTAAATAAATTAGGTAAAGCTGAAGGAAGACCACGAACTTTTTGCTCTTTTATACACAAGCTGTGTGTGTCCACATGCTACATAATATGCATTTTGTTTTTACATAATATTTTCAATGACTGTGTTTTAAATGCATTACGTGGTTCCTAGCGTTTTCCGGTAAGTTTCATATACATAAAACAGGGACTTAAGTTATCAATAATATACTGTTCTTCACTATTTACAACAGCCTGCCAATACTGGGGTAACTTTTCCACTCTGTGACTGTAGAAATTGCGTGGTTTTGAGGCGAAGAACTCATCGAGCTATGTTCGGGGCGCAATTTCATTCGGAAAGGAAGTTTCTTGGTTGTTCAACAGAGAGCGGAAAAGGTGAAAATTTGAGGGTGCTAGATCAGGTGAATACGGAGGATGAGGAATGACTTCCCAACCAACTGCCTGTTTAATGTGTATTGTTACTCTAGCAGAATGCGGGTGGTCGTTATCGTGGAACAGCATCACTTCACGCAACCTTCCTGGTCGTTGTTGTTACATTGCATCTACAAGACGTTTCAGTTGTTGACAATATATGTCAGCAGTGATAATTACACCTCGGAGAAGCAATTCGCAGTACATCACATCGTCACTGTTCCACCGGGTGCATTTCACTGGCTTTTGTGGATGCGCACAGGTACGGCGATTACTGCTTTGTTTGGGTTCAATCATTTGTTTCTTTTCCGTCTGTTAGCATAAGTACACCACTTCTTGTCACCAGTAACGGTATAGAATACGAATGGTTGGTGTTTTTCACGAGCCAATTCATAACGAGCAAGACGCAGGTATGGCCACCCGCTGATTATTGTGGTCTTGGCTTGGAGTGCGCAGTATCCATAACCCCGATTGTTGAATCCACTGTAAGCAATTGTCACACGATGATGGAATGATCACATTTCGTCACATTTTCCAGTTCTCGAGTACAGTGATATGGATCATTGTGGATTGATGCGTTTAATGAACTTCTTCAAAACCCGAAGGTCTTCCTAAACTTGGTGAGTCATTATTGTCAAAACGATCCTTCTTATAACGAGAAAACCATTTCCTTGCCGTACTCTGGCCGATGGCATTATCCCCATTCATCTAGCACAGATATTTCTGGCTGCCTCTGCTCCTGTCACTCCGCTACTGAACTCAAACAGAAGAATATGTGGGAAATGTACTGATTTCTCCACCTGGCACTCCATTTTTTTTTTTTTTTTGTGTCCATAGCTCCACTCACTATCTCTAGATGACAAAATAACGATATGTAAACTGAAACAGCAACAGTGAACTTCAAATAGAAATTTACAAGCAGTACAAATATATAGCAATCGGAATGCCAACATGCAAAACCGAAACGCTACGAACTTACGCACCAACCTAATACGTCATAGAGCTTTTTCGCCGTCCGCAAATTGCAACCGAATAAACATTTTAGTTATACGCCAAATACACATTTTCGATTCGACTTTAAATTAGTTACGTGTGAAGTGGCTTTTTAATATGACTAAAAGACCCGCGAGTTTTGAAAGAAATTTTTCTCCAGTTTGAAGCATGTGATTTTTGCATAGTTCATCCTTTGTTTTCGTTGCTCCCAAGGAACCAGTGTTTCCAACGCTGCTCGTAATACGGTTCACTCTGCACTGTTGAGTAGTTCGAAGAACCAATGAAATTTATATGGAGGAACGAGAGCTCCTTTCGCTTTCATAGAATCGTTGATATCCTGCGGACTCTGAAGATGACGTGGGGCGTGGACTGCACTCTCTTCTTAATCACTGTCAGAGAGTGTTTTAGGGAGAGTCGGTGAAAAGTGTTTTCTAGATCACTTCAGACTTCGTGGTTCATCAGATCACAAATTACGGTCATTTAAGCAAAACAAAGCGTTGCAAGCTTTATTTAAAGAACTTAGAACCAAAGGATCTTTACGAGCAACGGACTTACGAAAACTGATGAATCATGAAATCGGACTTTGGATATCGCAGCGCCTAGGGGCGGGGAGTGGGCTGCTTTATGTCTACCTTTTCAATATGGTATAATCTAATCAGCTAATTATATTTTAATGTTTAAAAATGTATTTGACGTTTCTAATGGACTATTCTACAGGATTCTAAAAATGTTTCAAGTTTTTCAACTAAACTTAATCCGAAGATTTAAATCTTCGTAGTAGATGTCACTTTCCCCATGGAATGTCATACTCAACAATTTCAGATTCAGGACCTCATTACACATCAATACGTCTTTAGAAATATGCTGTGAGTGAAAGTCAACAACAATTATCGAAATTTCGATATTTACATTTTTTAATATTTTATTTACGTTGCAGGGCGGCAAATCTGGTTCCTGAGATCATTACATTGTTATTTCTCATGAAATGCATTGCAAATATAATCAGCTACGTACATGTAAAAAGAACTTATCTTTCTGATGTCGTAATTAGAAGCAGTAAGTCTTTATTATATAAAGTCGAAATCATGTCACGATATTTCGGTTGATAACCATTCAGCTATCTTCAAGTGAGTGTTTTACACTGAAGATGCTGGTGCATGTCACTAAGTTTATATCACATGATACCTCACAATAAGGATTGGTATAATTTTAAGGAAAAAAGAACATGTAAGGTGAACCGTCATATTTCGTCATTTGGTGTTTCACGGAATACATTTCATCGGTTAACAGCAATTACTATAATTACAATATAGAACCCTTGTTAAAAGAATAACACCGCTCGCAATAATTAAAAGAACTTTAACAGGATCAATTCATTAAGAAGGAACTTTAATAATTTAAACCATTAAAAGCAGTGCTTGAAACTAGGAATACACAGTCTCCTAATACAAGTAAGGAGTCACACAGACTAGGCGTGGCTGTAAGTGGTTTCAAGAAACTGAGTTTTATCAGTAAAATGAATTACAAATGACTGCCACTGAATGTACTAACAATTCTCAAGCATGGTTAACATTAAACAAAGAGACACCGCCACCCAAAATATAGAATGGATAACAAGTCATGTCACTGATTGTGGCTGTTGGAAAGCCCTTAAAAGTCTATAAGTCTTAATAAAATTATCTAAACAATAAAATACACAATCACCCAAAATACAAAGATGGCTGGGAAGGCATACAACTTAAAATGTGACTCGCGACTACACTCATGCTCATAAATTAAGGATAATGCTGATACATGGTGAAAAAACACTCTGGTGGGCGGTTTGCGGGTTTAAATCACCTCAGGGTATGACCATGTGGTGTATTTGACCTGCTGTCTTTGCACGGTGCAGCAGTCCACATACGCAGAAGTGTGTTGGAGCATGTTAGAGTATGGTGCAGCGAGTAAGTGTGCAGACGTTTTCACAAGTGCCAATTGTGACTGTGTGTTGAAAATGGCTCAGAGAACACATATGGATGACATTATGAGTGGTGGAATACTAGGGCGACTGGAGGCTGGTCAAACACAGCTGGTCGTATCACAGGCCCTCTGTGTGCCACAAAGTGTGATCTCAAGATTATGGCAACGATTCCAGCAGACAAGAAAAGTGTCCAGGCGCTACAGTACGGGACGTTCACAGTGCACAACACCACAAGAAGACCGATATCTCACCATCAGTGTCCGCAGACGGCCACTGAGTACTGCAGGTAGCCTTGCTTGGGACCTTACTGCAGCCACTGAACAGTTGTCTGAAGACACACAGTCTACAGCCAACAGAACTGACGTGGTTTATTCTCCCGGAGACCTGTATAGTGAATTCCACTGGCCCCTGGCCACAGGAGAGCCGTAAAGCTTGGTGTCAAGAACACGGTATACGCTCTTTGGAACAGTGGTCCCAGGTTATGTTCACGGACGAGTCCAGGTATAGTCTGAACAGCGATTCTCGCCGGGTTTTCATCTGGGGTGAACCAGGAACCAGATACCAACCCCTTAATGTCCTTGAAAGGGGCTGTATGGAGGTCGTGGTTTGATGGTATACGGTGTGATTATGACTGGTGCACGTACACCCCTGCATGTCTTTGACAGAGGAACTGTAACAGGTCAGGTGTATCGGGATGTCATTTTGCACCAGTATGTCAGCCGTTTCAGGGGTGCAGTGGGTCCCACCTTCCTCCTGATGGATGATAACACACATCCTCACCGAGCTGACGAGAACCACTGGTGACGACCATGAGCTCTGCGAATGCTGAATGATGTCATTCTTCATCATTTTCTCTACCTCGTCGCGTATTACTAGACGTTCCGTTGCTGACTCACGGTATGTTCTCTGGCTTATGGGTTGATGGCCTCCAGTGCTAATCAGGTGCTATACCTTCTATTTGTCTAATTTGATCTTCACCTGCGTACTGAAGCATTCAGAGTACTCCTAAGAATGGCAAGTAGCTTCTTCTGTTGTTTCTTAGATTGGGTGATGGTCGTGCTAGAAGATCATGTCTCGCCGTGGTAGCGCTAATTTTGCCCACAGAACATAGGAGGTTTCTATGATGCTCAGCTGTTCTGCAATTAACGGGTCAGCGTTTGCTACGCACATGCATCTTGGAAGGATCTGCGGTCCTCGGCGACAGTTAGCTATCAACAATTCACCGAATCCGTTCTTAAACGAGACGACAGAGGCTGGGATGACTAAGTTATTCTTCAGTGGTATGCTTCTCTTACACTCCATTACAAGATCAATGGTTTGATGAACTGTATGACACATGACAACTTCGTTTCTAGCGCTGACTGCAGGAATGATCATTTCATCCATCACACATAGTCTACACACACTCGGATGCGCATATTCCTGTCCACAGTATATCATCTCGTTTAGCATAATCTTCGAGCGGCCGCTATCGATAACTGCCTGAGAAGCTTTCAGACAGTCCCATCCGAGAATGACGTTATGACTACACTCTTGTAAGACGATGAATTCTAAGGGCTGTGTATGGCTACTCATACACACACGAATGACACATCTTCCTGTAGGTTTTACGAATTTCCCATTAGCCACCTTCAGAAGAGATGTTTTGCTGTCGGCGAATACGGTTTTCTGCTACTGGCGACGGTACTTCCCCGAAATGACAGAACATAATGCTCAAGAGCACACAAGAGCTTCGTCTGGTCGGCCTTCAATGAGGATATCGACATAGGATCCTATCATTTTTGTAGTGGTCGACGGCGGAGGATTTTTCTCTTCGGCGGCCTCACCTCCAAGGATGGTCGCCCCTTTTGGATTTTCAGGTTGCGGCTGCTAGGTGATCGGCTGGAGCTTCTACGGCAACCAAACCACGTTTGGTAGAAGTTCAAACTTCTTGCCTGTAATTCTTTATTGATGCATTGTTTCAATATACTGGCACAAATTTTATGAAGTCGTCTGCTGTCGAATCTTCCTTCAGGAGTAGGTCTTGATACATGTCCTCAGCAACACCCTTCATGAGATGTGCAACCCTATCTTCCTCCTTCATTCTAGGATCCACTAGTTTACACAGCTCCAAGACGTCTTGAATGTAGGATGCTGTAGTTTCTCCTGGACGCTGTGCCCTGCACTTTAATTTATCTTCAGCCTTGCACTTCCGTCGTTGTGTGTCGCCGAAATACCTGGGCAATTCCGCCTGGAATACTTCGCAGCTTGTGAACTTCTCCTCATTGTTCTCATACCACTGCCTGACAGAGCTCTCCAAGTAGAAAAATACGTTAGCCAAACACACGGTGTCACCCCATTTGTTAAATTTGGCTATACGCTCATATACCTTCAACCACCTGTTTGGATCATGGCCATCGTCACCAGAGCCACACAGCTGCTGTCATCGTAACGTCTTCTGTCTCCGATGGATTGAGATCTGTTGAATATGGCTCAAACTCGGGTATCTCGCCACGTAAATGTGCGTTTTGACAAGTTCCAATATCCGGGGCCTCCACCGCAATAATGTCACGTAGAAGAAGGTGTAATTAGATGAATGACGAACACTAACTTCACTTAACGAAGGTTTCTTCAACACTTACACGTTCAAGAGCGCGGAGCGAACAGCATCTGGCCAGAACACATACAGTATATATAATGAGTGTTACAAAAAGGTACGGCCAAACTTTCAGGAAACATTCCTCACACACAAAGAAAGAAAATATTATGTGGACATGTGTCCGGAAACGCTTACTTTACATGTTAGAGCTCATTTTATTACTTCTCTTCCAATCACATTAATCATGGAATGGAAACACACAGCAACAGAACGTACCAGCGGGACTTCAAACACTTTGTTACAGGAAATGTTCAAAATGTCCTCCGTTAGCGAGGATACATGCATCCACCCTCCGTCGCATGGAATCCCTCATGCGCTGATGCAGCCCTGGAGAATGGCGTATTGTATCACAGCCGTCCACAACACGAGCACGAAGAGTCTCTACATTTGGTACCGGGGTTGCGTAGACAAGAGCTTTCAAATGCCCCCATAAATGAAAGTCAAGAGGGTTGAGGTCAGGAGAGCGTGGAGGCCATGTAAATGGTCCACCTCTACATCGGTCACCGAATCTTCTGTTGAGAAGCGTACGAACATTTCGACTGAAATGTGCAGGAGCTCCATCGTGCATGAACCACATGTTGTGTCGTATTTTTAAAGGCACATATTCTAGGAGCACAGGTAGAATATCCCGAATGAAATCATGATAACGTGCTCCATTGAGCGTAGGTGGATGAACATGGGGCCCAATCAAGACATCACCAACAATGCCTGCCCAAACGTTCACAGAATATCTGTGTTGATGACGTGATTGCACAATTGCGTGCGGATTCTCGTCAGCCCACACACGTTGATTGTGAAAATTTACAATTTGATCACTTTGGAATGAAGCCTCATCCGTAAAGAGAACATTTGCACTGAAATGAGGATTAACACGTTGTTGGGTGAACCATTCGCAGAAGTGTACCCGTGGAGGCCAAACAGCTGCTGATAGTGCCTGCACACGCTGTACATGGTACGGAAACAACTGGTTCTCCCGTAGCAGTCTCCATACAGTGACGTGGTGAACGTTACCTTGTACAGCAGCAACTTCTCTGACGCTGACATTAGGGTTATCGTCAACTGCACGATAAATTGCCTCGTCCATTGCAGGTGTCCTCGTCGTTCTAGGTCTTCCCCAGTCGCGAGTCATAGGCTGAAACGTTCCGTGCTCCGTAAGACGCCGATCAATTGCTTCAAACGTCTTCCTGTCGGGACACCTTCCTTCTGGAAATCTGTCTCGATACAAACGTACCGCGCCACGGCTATTGCCTCGTGCTAATCCGTACATCAAATGGGCATCTGCCAACTCCGCATTTGTAAACATTGCACTGACAGCAAAACCACGTTCGAGATGAACACTAACTTGTTGATGCTACGTACTGATGTGCTTGATGCTAGTACTGTAGAGCAATAAGTCGTATGTCAACGTAAGCACTGAAGTCAACATTACCTTCCTTCAATTGGGCCAACTGGCGGTGAATCGAGAAAGTACAGTACATAATGACGAAGCTAAAATGAGCTCTAACATGCAAATTAAGCGTTTCCGGACACATGTCCACATAACATCTTTTCTTTATTTGCTTGTGAGGAATGTTTCATGAAAGTTTGGCCGTACCTTTTTGTAACACCCTGTATAGTTACAGAAAATTCCACAATGAATCTTGACATATGAGGATACTTCTAGAATATACTCGAACCGAATATGGAAATTAAAATTTTACAATTAAAGCGAGTTATGAATTCATGACCCTCCAGGTAAGAATCTAGTATCATAACCGCTACACCACAGTGACGGTTCTAATGAACTCCTTCTGCGACAATATAGTCATACTGGTATGTGTTTATTTCTAAGATGATACATTATTATTTTTAAGCACATGCAAAACATTTACACAGATATCAAATTTGTCCTTGTATCATGAAATGGTCGCAATACTTCTTGCTATGGCAAATAAATAAAATGCTGAAAAATGGCTATTAAACTTTGTTTATTTAACATGTTTCCAGACAATTTTTCATTGTGTAATAGTATTTCTAATTGTCCTAACAATTCAACTTTTCTACCATTATTTTCTTTGTGGAGTACGGTTGGACTGTTGGAAATATCAATTCGTCTGTGCCTACTAAAGTACGTGTGGTTGGCTGCTGAAGATTTATTAACGTTTTTCAGCATGTAAGCATTAGTGTGTTCTCTGTAGCGCATACGGAAATTTTTTCCCGTTTTGCCTATGTAGAACACAGGGCAAGTGTCACACTATAATCTATGCAGTCCACTGCACTATGTTATGTGGGTGTTAATGCTTACTTTATGAGGCAAGTGGCGTGTCCTCATGGATCTAAATAAAGAGCACTTGTGGGTGTTTAGATGGTATGGGAATGTGAAGATGTACAAGTTGTATATAACTTACTATATCGAATTTTCTCGTGGTGCTAATGTTAAGAGCAGTCGCGTTACCATTCGTTTTTAGTTGGTGAGTTGCTAGTGAATGATATTCCTTGTTTGACTGGAATTTTCTCACAGATCAGTTCACAAGTAGTAGTGGAAACGACTAGGAATGTACCCATTAATGGGACAGGTTGTATGTATAGTGAAGCGCCAGCAGTCAGAGACAAAAAAAAATTACGGTGAGAGGTATGCTCTGCATACATGAAATACGTAAATATTTACTTTTTCGAAGAAAATAGAGGAACGGAGCCACTTAGTCATATTTGGTGACAGAGAGTTCCACATTCGGGATGAAAAGAAGTAAGTTGATAGCCACAGCATAGTTAATCAAATGAATGTATAAACCAAGTGATTGCAGATTAAAAGCAAAGTCTGCATCTTTGACTAATGACTCAAAACTATCGGACGTCCACTCTGTCGAATGAAAGGATTATAAAAACGATTTGTCAGTGCAGAAATGAAAAAACTGATGATACCCGAGGCATTACACGCATAGAATGTAATAAAACTTCATTTCCCTTCCCACACTCCACTTCTAGAGCTAAAAGTGTTTTGAAATTTTTGTAGTCAGATTTAAATTGCCCAATGCAAAACATAGTATGGAGAGCTAAATAATGGTTAACTCTGATGCTTTTTCGAGATAGACTTTTGTACTTGTCTATAATGAATATGAAATATCTGAGATTATTCCCAATTTTCAAACGTTTATGGAGAGTCAATCAAATGAGTGAATTTATACTTTCCGGACTGACAGTCAAAAGGAATATGTGAACGAAGGTCTAATAAGGTTCTTAAAGAACGTAGGAGTTAAACATCCAACAATGATACTTAACATTTTAGAACAGAATGAAGTAGACGAAAGAAAACTAAGGAATGATCGTGGAACAGGTGAGATGTTTGTGGGATGATGCAAAATTACCTATGCAATTTTTTGGATATGCAGTCTCCACCGCGGCTTTTCTTATTAACAGACGACCAACAACAGCTTTGAACATCATAAATCTGTTCACTCCAAGAAGTAATAATCAGAAATCAAATAAAGAAAAGCAATTCCATCGAGTCGATCTTCTGATTTTATTGTGTAAGTAAATGTGGGTACCTTGTCATGGTCACTGATTCCCTGTTTGGACCCTTTTTCCACCTTTCCGCGTCTTAATGACATTCACATTCGCATTTCCATAGAACTTTACCAGTAGATGAAGACTAGCTACTCGCTTAAAGGGGGTATTCGCACGTCGAATATCTAACTGAGAGAGCTCTACTAAGGATAATATTCAGCAAGTGTGCAGATGAATCCTGCGTTTACTAGATCAGTCAAAGAGGAGATATATTCATTGTAGTAGTTTACGCAGATGACGTGCTGTTGCTCGTAACACTCTGCTGCAGAAAAAAATTGAAAGTAATGAACCTTACGGAGGTATCCAATTGACAAGCGAGATGACAACGAGAGATTTGACTTATGGACAGTTATGGATGGACCAGACCCGTTCTAAAGCTTAGATTTTCGGTAGAATACAACATGCCTCACGAAGTCCTTTATCCACAACGGTAGATAATAATCAAGTAGTTTAAAATAAGCCCTGAGACAGAATGAGAAAGGGCTGCCACAAAGAATGTCCCGTCCACAGAAGCAAAAGATAGTCTGATATACACACAGTTAGGTACAACACCAATTGCACTTGCAAATGCTTAACTATAACCGAGGGGTATCACCTGGCAGGCTATAAAGGAATACTGCGACAACTACAGTGAAATTAAGATCCCTAACCATAATTTTATAAAGATGAGGACTATGACATCGTATAATGTAATGCCACTGACAGGGCTGGGAACGCCAAAGATAGTAAATCCACCAACAGTTTCCTGTTTATGTCACAAGGTGTAGCAGTTTCAAGGAACAAGGTAATGTAATAAATGGTTGAGCTCTCGATGACGGAATTCCAATAGATGACATGAACTTCTGCCTGCCAGGAAGCACACTGGCTGCAAGAAGTACTAAGAGAAATGATCCATTTCCCAAATACTGTTTCCCAATACTGTTGAACGATAACAAATACGCAAGCGGATCCAAAGGTCGAATTAAATTGACACCGGACTACGTTTTTTAATGGAGACAGACAAGTTAAGAAAAATAACAGTGGAGTAAATTTCGACCTACTGAATTCTCGTTGACATAGGCGCTCTTAAGAACCAGGCATGATCAATTAACACGATATTTTGAACTATGAAGAAGAAGAAGTGTTTGTATTGCTTCTAATGTGGGCGTTGGAAATTATAAAATCGAATCTACCTCTCTGGTAAAAATCAGTCTTTTGTATCGTTGCTTGGGCTGTTGGTATGGACTTTTTATTGTTCAGTGATTTTCTGTTTTGAATAGTATGTGATACATTAGTTCTACGTAAAAGTGAACTATGTTGGCGAAGAGTTCTCGGGCTTCCAGCCGGGCGGCGGTGTCTTCAAACTGCGACGTTTCGACGAGTGACATACTCATCATCTTCTGGCGAAGTGCCGAGACTTTGCGGATGCCGGTCCCTTTATACCTGCGGTGTGCCCCCCGCCACCCGGCCGCGGGAGGCTGGGTCCAGAGGAGCCGGCGGGCGTGGTGGAGGGGGAAGCGGGTGCGCCGTTCGTGTCTCCGTCAGAGCATTCTGATCGCGTCTCGTGAGCTGGACGGTTCTTGTTGCGTTCCTGGCGTATTGCGGCTGATGCTGGATTCCAGGCCGCGCTCAGTTGATAGCCTTCGTCCCTGTTCACAAGATTCTCGTGGACCCGTATTTCTATTGATTCTTTAATGACGCTATCCCAATAGCTCCTGGCTCGGCACAGCACCCTGGTGTTTTCGAAATCAAAGGTGTGGTTTTCTTTGGTGCTATGTTCAGCTATAGCAGATTTCTCTATCTGTCCAAGTCGAACATGCCTGATGTGTTCCTCGCACCTTTTAGAGATGCAGCGCTGCGTTTGACCGATGTACTGCACACCACATTCGCAGGCAATGTTGTATATACCAGGTGTGTTTAGTTTGAGTGGGTATTTAGCTGAGCTGAGCCCAGCAGCTCTTTCTTCTTCGGCGGTGGTCGGAAGACGGTATTTATACGTACACAGACCTGTACCTCCATGCAACCAGCTGCCACCATCCGGCGCAACGCCAGTCATTACTGACCACCTCGGTACATAGGGCGCACGTCATTTGTGACAAAGAAAGTCTCTCAGACGAATTACACCACCTAAGAGAGGTATTTCGGAAAAACGGGTACAGTGAAACACAGATTGGCAGGGATTTCAAGAGGAGACAGGCTGACAAATTTCAGGAAGAGGAAGAGGAAGTTAAAAAGAGACTCGCCCTTCTTCCGTAATTGGGGCCCACATCAGCCAAAATCGGGAGGCTATTAAGAAAATCAAACATAAATACCGGGGACTTTTGTATTCCTGTATCAATATTTCCGCACGCTGGTCACGGATTGCAGTGATTATTAATTAAAAGCAGACACTTTCCTCGGCTTTCTTAACAGTTGTGCATTGATATCGGAGTTTAAGGTTGCTCAAGGTATTTCATATATCAACAGAGAAATAATCACACCAAAGGCGGCCACTTAAATAAATCAAACAGTTATAACAAACGACGGTAATGACGGTAACAGAACACGTGTATGTTATATATTGCACCGGGGAAGCAGTGGTCAGCACACAGTACTGTTGTTCGGGAGGACGGGGGTTCGAATCCCCACTCGGCTATCCAGATTTAGGTTTTCCATGATCTCCTTAAACTGTTTAAGGTAAAAGCCCCTATAGTTCCCTTAAAAGCCATTTCAGATTTCTTTCGCCGTCCTTCCACCATCCGATTTATTGCTCCAACGATATCACCGAGGGTTTGTTTAACTCCAATCTCCGTCAAAACTTCAAGCTAACTGAATTCTTTGTTGTGGCACCATAACAATGGAGGAAAGCTGTGTCGCTGAGATATCTCTTCAAAAAAATTACTTCCACGGTATGATTTGTAACGGCTATGTTTCGTGACTGAAAACAACTTTTTTATTTCAGTCATGTTGTACAATAAGGCGTCAAGGGACCAATAACTGATTCTTAGTCACTTCGGCGCAGTGAACTAAGGCTACGAGGGACGAGCGGCCTCAGCTATAAGAAACCTTTCATTGGTGGAAAGGTCGGAGGAAATTACGAACTGCACGTTTCTAAACTAATATGGAAGTACTTGCAATGTTAAATTAGCCGGCCGGCGTGGCCGAGCGGTTCTAGGCGCTTCAGTCTGGAACCGCGCGACCGCTACGGTCGCAGGTTGGAATCCTGTGATGTGTGTGATGTCCTAAGGTTAGTTAGGTTTAAGTAGTTCTAAGTTCTAGGTGACTGATGACCTCAGATGTTAAGTCCCATAGTGCTCAGAGCCTTTTGAACCATTTCTTAAATTTAATACTGTCCGCCCCCAGAGGCAGAGTGGTCAGTGCGACAGAATGCCAATCCTAAGAGCCCAACTTCGATTCCCGGCTGGCTCGAAGATTTTCTCCCCTTGGGGGCTGGGTGTTGCGTTGTCCTAATCATCATCATTTCGTCCCCCTCGACGCGCAAGTCGCCGAAGTGGCGTCAAATCAAAATACTTGCACCCGGCGAGCGGTCTACCCGACGGAAGGCCCTAGTCACACGACATTTTACTTCATACTGACAATGCGGTGATAGTGCAGAAAAATCTAGAAGTATAATAACTAATATAAATTATTTCCTGAACCAGACCAAGCTTAAATATATTAAAGAATCAGGAGGTTGGAAAAAACTATACAATGGAAGCATCAGTTGGATTGGAACACACCCGCGTCGGTCGTTGCTAATGACAGAAGCACAGGTGGACTGCTGACAGTGGTAGCTACCCATTAGGAAGAAAGCGACGTGGGCTAGTGGTAGAAACTTCCAAAGCTACCAAGTCATCTCGGCAAATGACAACATGGTCCAGCACGACATCGTCAGCTACCACTGTTAGCGGTACGTCAGCTGTCAGGATGGGAGACTTTAGGCAGAGACACATGTCGCACATCGAACACATTCGTTCAGCAACGCGTAGAGTCAGCCCCAGGCGAGCGCCTATGTAATGCCTTACACGAAACAACACAGCCACAGCACATGGCTTGGTGAGCCGGCCAAGTGAGGTGTGGAAATAGTTGTCACAGCAGCACCTCACCAGAAGAAGTCTTTCCAAACCAACACCCGCAGGAGTGTTTAGTACATGTGTCACGAAGCATAACAAAGACAAAAGACGCGCAGCCCATGACGGTATAAATACTCAGCCATATATATTTCTGAAATCATCATGTGTTAGTACTGCAGCATGGGATGTGACAATTAAGCCGCCATCTGTAATGCTGTACGGGGTTCGCAGCACGACCCTATGTCAGGGCAATATAAGCTGATATACGACATGCAGAGCCGACGCCTCCGCAGGGCCATCAGAGCCCCGGAACACAGCGCGTCAGCCACAGCACTGGTGCAGTGTGTCCCGGTCGCTGGGTAGTGCCGGAGGCATCAGCCACGCCTTGACCACCATTGTCTCAGCTGCCGAGGCCGACGAGATTGCTGACAGAAGCAGTGGTGTTACGCCGTTGCTCGATCACGCTGTGCTCTGTCAGCATTCCGGGACGTCATGCACACGAATGCGAAAAGCAACTGGATGCCATAATCACACTGTCGCTGCCTGTAATGAACCATGGCATACAGCTGCAATAATGGAGTTTGAAAAAGAAAAAAGGAAAAAAAGGTCTGCCTGGATCGGGCCTTCTGCACACGAAAAGAATTCTCCTTGCATACCGTCTGTACATCCATAAATTTGTCAGCAATTTATTTTCACACCACTTGGGAAGAGGACAGTACCTTCAGAGACTGGGTTGGACCTCAACTAGTAGCGTCCAGTGACGATATAACGTAGAGAGGTAAAACCGTTTTTTCAGTTAATGTTGAATAATGTGTTCAGCATTGGCTGTTTTTATACTGCTGGCTGTCATTTCATCGAAGCCTTAAAGATTCCTAGCTCTGAACGTGAATACTTTCTTGTGGCGTTTTGCACGGGCATGATGTAGGGGCAGGTACAATAGAGACTGTCCTAACTGACACCAAGAGCTGCATTCACAATTGTACAAAATGTAAGTCTACAGTAATATTACCTATAACTGGAGCCATGTCCATTCATTTGAACGAATTCGTTTTTAATAGTCAGGTTACTGGAGCCGTCGTTGTCCTCGTTAGTCGTTTTCCCAGCGTTAATAATAGTGTAAAAGCCATAAGTAATTTCGACTCTTAGTGCATAAATTGGACTATGCTTCTTTTGCAGAGTCGATATTGGATTTCTTGTGTTGCTGTTCTGCCAAGTATGTTCGGCGACCCTACTGAGAATGAGAATTAGGTGTTTCATACCTTCGAAAAGGCGATGGCTGTGGGGAAGTGTTGTGACACCATATGAAAGGGAGAGTGCTATGGCTGAGATACTGTGGGTACACCACAGGACATCTTTCCTTACATTTTTGGGTGGTGTACAACCGACCAGTGTTTTCGGGGATCCAATACAGGCTACAAATGCTCTAGTGCAGAGAAAGGAAACAAGGCTGGAATGTATTGCAAAATTCGGAGTAAGGGAACAAATCAGTCACCGAAGCTGACAGGATTCTTGTTGGTGGGCCACTGAGACTGTAACATGATTCAAAAGAAAGAACAATAGAGGATATTGTGGTGAAACCATAGTTTAACTACCAGAATAACGAAGTCCGATCGCGAAAATAGAAAGCACGGGGAACAGCTGCAACGTGCCACTCAGCAAGTCATTTTAAATAAGTAACAGACTACAGTAGTAGTAAGCATATAAACTTCGAATCTTATTCAACTATGTTCAGTGGAAGATTAGAAAGAAAGTGATGTGACTCGGACGCCGTCTGACTGGTTATACTAACGCTCCTGCAATATACAGGGTGACAATTACTGAACTATATATTTTTAAAAAAACGTAAATTTGTTACAAACTATGGCGCGCATTCACTTTATCAGCATGTCAATGTCACTTCAGGTATTCGAATTTAGGATATGACATATTCTATATGCTTGCCACCAAGGGTGATCATGTGGCGCAGACGAATAGTAAAATTTCGCAAGACCCGCTGAAATGCCGGAACATCGATATTGTCAATGACCCCATGAATGACTGTTTTCTGCTCAGAAATGGTTTTGGGGTTATTGCTGTACATCTTGTCTTCAATATAGCCCCACAAAAAGGAGTCGTATGTGTTCAGATTCTGAGAATATGGCGGCCAATAGAGACCCATGCCAATGGTCTGTCCGTAGCCCAGAGCCATGATGCAGTCCCCAAGGAGCTCCTCCAGGACAAACACATTCCTGCTTCGATGAGGTAGAGCTCCGTCTTGCACGAACCACATCTTGTCGAAATCACGGACACTTTGGATAATGGGGATGAAATCATCTTCCAAAACCTTCACGTACCGTTCGGTAGTCACGATTCCATCAAAGAACATCGCACCGATTATTCCGTGATTGGACATTACACACCACACAGTCACCTGTTGAGGGTGAAAACACTTATCGATCGCGAAATGCGGATTTTCACTCCCCCAAATGCGCCAATTTTGCTTATTGATGAACCAATGCTAATGAAAGTGGGCTTCATCGGTAAATCAAAGAACACTGCGCATTATAAATCCCATCATACCCCGCGGCCAACCGTGCGGCTTGAACGTCCTAACGCAAATCGTTCAGAAGTTATGACGATAACATGTATTTCAATAGCTGTCATCCTGTAGCTGGCGTATTCATCTTCTTCGCAACAGCTTTGTAAAACTTTGATCCACGACACCTCGAAAACACTTGAGAACCGCATAATACTAGAGCAACATTTGTTACATCTTAGAATGTATTACAGCCCATAAAAGTCGTGGAAAAAGAGTACGCACTTGCGTGTCTTCTCTTGTGATACTGATTCTAAAAAGTGTCTGAAGGCAAAATACAGTTCTTTCATAGCAGGTTTTTGTGATTAGATATTCGAAAATATCCCTCATAGACGCACACACAAACACAAGCATAAACACACACACACACACACACACACACACACACACACATAAAAGACCATGCCAATAATAGTTGGTAGTGACTACCAACACACACTCTCGTGACCAAAGTAACCGGATTGCGATATGCACATGTACAGATGGCGGTAGTGTCCCATACACAAGGTATAAAAGGGCACTGTACCGGCCGAGTTTTCATTTGTGCTCAGGTAATTTACATCAAATACGGACGCACGCCGGTAGTTAAGACTTTGAACGCGGGATGGTAGTTCGAGCTAGACGCCTAGGAGATTCCGTTACGGAAATCGTTAGGAAATTCAATATTACGACATCCACAGTGACTGAAGTGTGCTGAGAATACCAAATTTGGGGAATTAACTTAACGTCCGAGGGCAGCGGCGTCTGCGTAATATTGTCAATGCTGATAGAGAAGCAATAATGCGTGAAATAACTCCAGAAATCAACACGGGACGTACGACGAACGTATCCATTGGGCCAGTACAGCGAAATGTGGCGTTAATGGCTTATGGCAGCAGACGACTGGACCGAGTCCCTCTGATAACAGCACGACATCGTCTGGAGTGACTCTCCTGGGAGACTCTCCTGGGCGCGTGACCATGTCTGTTGGTCCTAAACGCCTGAGAAACCGTGGTTTATTCAGATGAGTCCCGATTTCGGTTACTAAGAGCTGATGGGAGGGTTCTAAACGGGCGGAGATCCCACGAAGCCATGGACCCAATTTGTTCACAAGGTAGCATACAAGATGGTGGTGACTCTATAATGGTGTTGGCTGTGTTTACATGGCATGATCTAGGTCTCCTCTAACCGAACAGACCACTGACTGGAAATGGTTATGTTCCGCTACCTGGAGACCATATGTGAGCTATTCATCGCCTTCAAGTTAGCAAACAACGATCGAATTTTTGTGGACAATAATGCGTCATGTCACAGGGCCAAAATTGTTCGCGAATGATTTTAAGAACATTCTGGACAATTCGAGCGAATGACTTGGCCATCCAGATCGCCCGCCATATACGCCATCGATCATTTATGGGACATAATCAAGAGGTCAGTTCGTGAAACAAAATTCTGCACCGGCCAAGTTTTCGCAGTTAAGGACGGCTATAGCAGCAGCATGGTTCAATATTTCTGCAGTAGACTTTCAACGACAAGTTGAATCCATGCCACGGCGATTTTCTGTACGACGCAGGCTAAGAGGAGGTCCGACACTATATAAAGACGTATCTGATGCCTTTTGTCACATCAATATCAATGTTACGCACGATTTTTTGTGGCATCGTTATCGATGATGCCTTATGACTAAAAGTTTTGACAGGCACCAATACATGTGTTGCATAACGGTACAATCTATCAGTTGTTTAGATATATTCTGTTGTAGGTCGGTTAATGAACAACATCTGTGCGCTACTGCCCCTATGGAATAAGAAATTAAATCACAGGTACAGTTACTGTTACTGTTGGATGGACTGACAATGCCACACCATCTGAAACGAATAAGATAAGAACTCGCAGGCATAGCTTCGTTGTCGGCAGCTTGACTTAGCTTACTTTTATAGCTGACCATACAACAGAAGAGTAAATCCTCACAGACATGGTACTGAGGCTGCAAAAGTAAATAGTCCACATTAATATTATTCATAATATACTTTTTATTTCTGAAAAAAAAACATTATAGAGGAGCTGCATCTGATCAAAGCAAAGAAACTAGAAAATTCAAGTAAACTACAACAAACACTCAAATAAATTAACACAAAACGTAGCACTAGCTACGTTCAATACATCTAAACGTGGCTCGAGTCCTATGTCGGTAATATCAATACAAATACAGAAATACACACATCAGAAAAAGTTTTACATCATCTCGGTTTCGAAAGTTCCGGAATCTGTACAGAAAACTGGAGTAGAGATCAACATAAATATCGTTTCCACCCTTTTTATTGCTCATGAAAACCATACATTGCATGCTGTACCACCATACTCGGGACCTTCAGAGGTGGTGTTCCAGATTGCTGTACACACCGGTACCTCTAATACCCAGTACTACGTCCTCTTGCATTGATTCATGCCTGTATTAACCGTGGCATACTATCCACAAGTTCATCAAGGGACTATCGGTCCATATTGTCCCACTTCTCAAAGGCGGTTCGGCGTAGATCGCTCCGAGTGGTTGGTGGGTCACGTCGTCCACAAACAGCAATTTTCAATCTATCCTAGTCATGTTCGATAGTTTTCATGTTTAGAGAACATGCTCGCCAGTCTAGTCGAGCTATGTCGATATCCTGAAGGAAGTCATGCACAAGATGTGTAATTTTCGTCCATAAAACGAATGCCTCGCCAATATGCCGCCGATATGGCTGCACTGTCGGTCGGAGTGTGGCATTCACGTATCGAACTGCCGTTACGGGGCGTTCCATGACCACCAGCGGCGTACGTCGGCCCCACATAATGCCACCCCAAAAGAGCAGGGAACCTCCACCTTGCTGCACTCGCTGGACAGTGTGTCTAAGGCGTCCATCCTGACCAGGTTGCCTCCAAACACATCTCCGACGATTGTCTGGTTGAAGGCATCTGTAGTACTCATAGGTGAAGAGAACGTGATGCCAGCCCTGAGTGGTCCATTCGGCATTTTCTTGGGTCCATCTGTGCCGCGCTGCATGGTGTCGTGGTTAAAAAGATGGACCTCGCCATGGACGTCAGGAGTGAATTTGTGCATCATGCAGCGTGTTGCGCACGGTTTGAGTCGTACCACGACGTCCTGTGGGTGCACGATAAGCATTGTTCAACATGGTGACGTTGCTGTCAGGGTTCCTCCGAGCCATAATCCGTAGGTAGGGGTCATCCACTGCAGTAATTGCCCTTGGGCGGCCTGAGTGCGGAATGACCGAACAACATCGCTTTGGTTCACTCCGAGACACCTGGACAACTTCCCTTCCCGGCCGGGGTGGCCGAGCGGTGCTAGGCGCTACGGTCGCAGGTTCGAATCCTGCCTCGGGCGTGGATGTGTGTGGTGTCCTTAGGCTAGTTAGGTTTAAGTAGTTCTAGTTCTAGCGGACTGATGACTTTAGAAGTTAAGTCCCGTAGTGCTGAGAGCCATTTTTTGAACAACGTCCCTTGTTTAGAGCCCTTCCTGGTAAAAAGTAACAATATGGTCGCGATCGAACCGCGGTACTGACTCTCTTGGCATGGTTGAATTACAGACACAACGAGTCGTGTACCTCCTTCCTGGTGGAATGACTGGAACTGATCGGCTGTCGGACCCCTCCGTCTAATGGACGCTGCTCATGCATGGCTGGTTTCATCTTTGGGCGGTTTTAGTGACATCGATGAAGAGTCAAAGTGACTGTGTCTGTGATACAACATCTACAGTCAACCCGAACATGACAAATGCTGAGTATTGTGCTCAGCCTTATCGCCACTGCGTTAAGTGGTTCGTCAGCCACTCTGCCACTAGATACATGCCGAGTAGTAACAAAAGAAAGGCAGTAACACATTACTTTGGGTCGATGAGCAGAATGCATATAGAGAGGCGCAACATGTACTTGTCAAAATATGTTCAAAGAACTAATACTGCAGCCACTTCCTAAACAAATATCATGCACTCCTTCTCTTTATCTGGCAAGAGGAGAGTTAGAGATGTATCTCACCGATTTTTTTCAAGTTTGTCAACGACGTTCAATACCGAAAATAAAGCAATATGTTTGAGGAATTTGCTATACTTCCTAGTTTTAAAAAATCGTGGTCGAAGTTAATGACGAAAAATTGTATTTTAATTGGTATGCATCTAAAGAGTGCCTAAAAACAACCATTTTTTGAAGAAAATGTAATATAGAGTCCGAAGTTAAAAATGTTAGAGTTATTTACTTTTATGTGTTTTCATGCTGTAGCTTTGGTATCCATTATTCTACGCGTCTAGTAGAGACAGGTCGGCGGCTGAGAGCTCGAGGCGGTCTGCTACCCAATTCAAAAAATTTTCAAATGTCTATGAAATCTTATGGGACTTAACTGCTAAGGTCATCAGTCCCTAATCATACACACTACTTAACCTAAATTAGCCTAAGGACAAACAGACACATCAATGCCCGAGGGAAGACTCGAACCTCCGCCGGGACCAGCCGCACAGTCCATGACTGCAGCGCATGAGATCGCTCGGCTATTCCCGCGAGGCTACCCAATTAAACTGTCAGTGTTGTTCATGAATTCAGTGAGTCCACATCGAGAGCTCTTTGGTGAGTGAATATAATTTGACAAAACTGTTTCTTACCATCGTCGACGTGTGTGTGTAAGTGAATTATCGAAATGATATTTCGCTAGTAGAAAGTGAAGTTAAAATTGTTGAAGATGTTGAAGATATCGGTGGAAACATGAGAGAAGAAAGAAAACAAAAAGTTACTGATGCTGAAAAAGTTTTCAAGACAATAGCTTTACACTAGCAGCTGTGAGCACATCGGTTTCTTGAAGACCTCATTTAGTTCAAATGGCTCTAAGCACTATGGGACTTAACACCTGAGGTCATCAATCCCATAGACTTAGAACTACTTAAACCTAACTAATCTAAGGACATCACACACATCCATGCCCGAGGCAGGATTGGAACCTGCGACCGTAGCAGCAGATCGGTTACGGACTGAAGCACTTAGAACCACTCGGCCACAGCGGCCGGCATCATTTAGTGGGAAACGAATTGTATCGGCGGTTTTGGATTTCGCAACGGCAAACGACTTTTGCAGAAGGCGAAGACATTCTTCATGAAACTGAAACCGATTCTCTTCCACACTTTGTCGAAAATATGAATATCGCTAACGATTTAAGTACATCGACGTCACCACTTGCAAAATCAAGACGAGAAGACGAAGATTCTACATAGATGTTCCGCAAGCCACCCTATGGTGTGTGGTGGACGGTACCCTGTACCACTACTAGTCATTTGCTTTCCTGTTCCGCTCATAAATAGAGCGAAAGAAAGTCAACTATCTATATGTCTCTGTATGAGTCTAATTTTTACTATTTTATCTTCGTGGCCCTCACGCGCAATGTATTTGGCGAGAGCAGAATCGTTCGGCAGTCAACTTCTAATGCCGGTTTCCTAAATTTTTTCAATAATGTTTCTCGAAAACAACTGTGCCTTCCTTTCCGGGATTCCCGTTGGAGTTCCCGAAGCATCTCCATGACACGTGTTGTCCTAACCTACGGTCAGTACATCTAGCAGCCCGCCTCTGGACTGCTTCGATGTCGTCGTGCAATCCAACCAGGTACGGATCGCAAATGCTTGAGCGGTACTAAAGAACAGGTGGCACCAGCGTACCATACCAGATCTCCTTTACAGGTGAACCACTCTTTCCTAAAATTGTCCCAGTAAATCGAAGTCGAGCATAAGCCTTCCCTACCACACATGCTCGTTACATTTCATATCGCCTTGCAACGTCACTCCCAGATATCTGACGGGCTTTATTGTGTGAAGCAGGACACTAGTAACTATTTATCCGAAGATTACAGGTTTGTTCTTCCTACTCACCAGCATTAACTTACATTTTTCCACATTTAGAACTACCTGCCATTCAACCAAGAATAATGAAATAGATGTAAGCTATGAGAGAACGTACCATTGGATGTCGAAATACGTTGTTACATTGGAGGAATGATATCCTAATTGCAATCTGAAAGTACTGCAGACTAAAATAACAACTTCAAGATAAACGGAAACGACTACCGGTTGGATGCTGTCGATAAATAGACGTCCGACTGATTCATTGAAGCTAGAAATCGCACAGAGCACGTGACAGCGACCCTTCAACAATGGGAAACAGGAGAAAGTATGCAGTATAAGTAAGAGGAGAGTCATTTTCAATTTATGGCATTGTCATCAGTGGGAAAGAGGTACAAGGTGAGAAACAGAATATGCCAATATCATGTTACCAAAACAGTTCCCAAGAAAGGAGTGACGTAGATTGAAAAAGCCAAGCTCTTTTAACGGCAGATGAAAGCCTTGATTGCAATTTGTGACCGAGATTTAGTCGAAAATACCGACCAAACAAGATGTGAATATAGTGTCAATGTAAACCGTACGTTAACACACCAATGGGAGAAGAAATCTTCTGTTCCCGATGGTAGAGTGAGTACAGTAATACTCCGTCAATGCATGTTGAAAACTGCAGCCAAAAGTATTCTTGTGTATTCAAGAACCCAATGAAAAATTCGGAAGACGGGTCATTCAAGAAGTTGAAGGTCTCCAGAGAGAATTTGGAATCGTTTTCGCCACGTGGTCAAAATCGAGAAAGTTTATCTCCCAATTGTACCGGTAATTTTTAGATAACGTTGTGAAACCTTATGTGCACCAAAATAAATGATGCCTGATACTCGATTCTTGGGGTCGACCTACCGACATGGCGCGCTACTCTAAGACCTTCGTAGATGATGACGTTCAAACGACCTGCTCCGTGAAAGTAATACCATCGAAATGTATCTCTCTTTGTCGAGCATGTGACGTTTACTTCCTTCAATAGGTAAATAATTCCATGGCACGACCTCAAAACTATGTGACTTTCAGCAGAGATGGAAATTACAAGAGAGGGAGGATGCTATCAAAATCCTTGCGTTGTCCATAACCTGTTGTAAGGGCCAGTCTTCCAAAATTTCGTTATTATATACTTGGCGCTCATCCACATTGATGTCTGATAGACATGTGTAGCAACGAGAATAAGATATTTCCGCGAATAATATACTGGATAACTTGTCAATGCGGCGAGATTTCGTTGATTTGTTGAGCATGGTGTGAGAACTATTTATGTTTCGATTTTTTGTGCTGTATGTTTTTGCCTAATAACTGCGAGAACTCTCAATAATAGATAATCAATTAGGATTACACCACAATATGCTGTTAGTGTATTTTTAAATATGTATATCGATGGATTATCATGTGATTATTGATACACCTCAATACGTTTTCCTTAAAAAAAAGTATCACAAATATTATCAGCTGCACCGAATGATCGAATAAAAGAACGCCACTATGAAGACTCGACACGGGCCTACGATTTGGTGTCAAACACTCGACCGCCGATCTCGTTCTGTTAGACGCGGAGAATGACTGGTACACAATCAATAGCATGAAATCACAAAAAACGTTAGTAAAGCTAGCATTATTAACTTTCGACTCGCCGGCAGCTGTGTCCCAGCGGTTCTTGGCGCTTCAGTCCATAACCGAGCGCCTGCTACGGTCGCAGGTTCGAATCCTGACTCGGGCATAGGTGTGTGTGATATCCTTAGGTTAGTTAGGTTTAAGTAGTTCTAGTCTAGGGGACTGATGACCTCAGATGTTAAGTCCCATAGTGCTTAGAGCCATTTGAACCTTTTGAACTTTGGACTCCATAGTACATCTTTTAAAAGTGTTTGTTTTCGGATGATCTTCCAGTGTATAGGAATGCAAATAAGACTTTTCGTCATCAACTTTAACTTTGATTTTTTCAGAAACTACAGTGTGTCTAGTAATAACCCTAAACGCATGTCTCTTTATTTTGATTATAGAATGTCATTTCAAAACTTGATCAAAATGGTCATCTATATGTCTGTCTATCCCACTGTGAGAGGCAACAGAATTCTCAAAACACAGCTTGTCGGAGACAAACAGATTCCAAAGGGCCTGTTGTGGCTCAGCACTTCCTGTTCGCATGCACAGTAACATGTACAGTCCATGAGCAAAACAGCTCATCACCGACTAACCAATATTAACAGGCACTGAGTTATACAGCAAAGCCAGTTACGACCACGCACATCTCGCAACATCAGGCTGACTGCGGATGTACAACTGCTTCCATACAATTTATTATTTAGAACTCCCTTCAAAAATGGCTCTGAGTACTATGGGACTCAACTGCTGAGGTCATTAGTCCCCTAGAACTTAGAACTAGTTAAACCTAACTAACCTAAGGACATCACAAACATCCATGCCCGAGGCAGGATTCGAACCTGCGACCGTAGCGGTCTTGCGGTTCCAGACTGCAGCGCCTTTAACCGCACGGCCACTTCGGCCGGCGAACTGCCTTCTTTCCTTCCTTCAAATACAATGCCCTCGTGTGACAGCACCACGCCCTGTGCGTTCATTGGCTGAGACACTCCCTCCAAAGATCACCAGGGAAACTTAAATACATCCCATGTAGCAGATGGATATCAAAATCGGACCAGCAAGCTGCCAGATAATATACCTAGTGTGTGTGAAATCTTATGGGACTTAACTGCTGAGGTCATCACTCCCTAAGCTTACACACTGTTTAACCTAAATTTTGCTAAGGACAAACACACACACCCATGCCCGAGGGAGGACTCGAACCTCCGCCGGGACCAGCCGCACAGTCCATAACTGCAGCGCCTCAGACCGCTCGGCTAATCCCGCACGGCTAATATACCTAGTAACTCTACCTTAATCTATTTGGGGAAATACGCAAACGTTAAATTTCAGTTTCCAATCACGAAACCAAAATGGAAAACTTGATACTCATGTTGACAACAGTTTGAATAAATATTTGTGAAAATGATTGATGTGAAAGGAAACAGGAAATTTCAGACAATCTTATGTTGTAGTCGAAAGTGCATAAGTTATTGCGGAGCAACTTCTCATTTCTAAAAATTTAGATTATGGAAACAAAGAAAGTTTAGTCACATGCAGTCAATGAGACATCGAATTTTCAAATCTGATTTTTGTTGAGATTTATTGAACAGTATCACGCTGGGGTTAAGAAATTCAAGGGATAGCGATAAGAATTTCTACAGATGGTGGCAGTATGTCTTACAAAAGGTATAGAAGGGCAGATCATCGACGGCGCCGTCATTTGTATTCAGGTGGTTCAGGTTTCCGGAATGATTATGGCCGCAAGACGGAATTTAACAGTCTTGAACGCGGAATAGTAGTTGGAGCTAGACGTATTGAACATTCCACGTCGGAAAATGTTGGTGATATAAGTATTCCGAGATCCAGAGTGTCAAATGTCAGCAGAGAATATCACAGTTTAATCACAGACAACGCAGTGGCCGACGGTTTTCACTTAAGGACCGAGGGCAGTGAGGTTTGCAAAGGGTTATCACTGCTAAAATGCAAGAAACACTGCATGAAATAACCGCATAAACCAATGCAGGGCGTGCGACGAACTTATCCGCTAAGACAATACGGCGAAATTTGACCTTAATAGGCTACGGTAGCAGACAACCGACCCGTGTGCGCTTGTGAAGAGCACGACGTCGCCTGCAGCACCTCTCCTGAGCTCGTGGCTCTGTCGGTTGGACTCTTAGACTACTGGAAGCGGTGACTTGGTCGGCTCAATCTCCACTTCAGTTGGTAAGAGCTAATGGTAGGGTTCGAGTGCGGCGCAGACCACACGAAGTCATGGACGCAATTTGTCAATAAGGCACTGTGCAAGCTGGTGGTGTCTCCATAAATGCGTGGGCTGTGTCTACATGGAATGGACTGGGTCTTCTGGTCCAACTGAAGCGATTATTAACTGTAAATAGTTATGTTCGGTTACTTGTTCCCAGTCAACCACGGAATTTTTACGGATGACAACGCACAATTTCACCGGGCCACAGTTTTTAGTGATTGGTTTGAAGAAGATTTTGGACAACACGAGCAAATCGTTTGGTCATCGACAGCGCTTGACATGAGTGGCGAGGAACATCTATGGGACATAATTGAGAGGTCGGTCGGCGTACAAATCCTACACCGGCAACACTGTCGCAATTTTGGACGGCTACAGGGGAAGAAGGGCTCAGTATTTCTGGAAGGTATTTCCAGTGACTTGTTGAGTCCATGTCACGTCGAGTTGCTGCACTGTGCCGGGCAAAGAGTGGTCCGACACGAGATTAGGTGGTATCCCATGGCTTCTGTCACCTCAGTGTATATTACAGAACGTGTTAGAACAAGCACTTACGACGTGAAATCATAATGTTTCATTTAAGGCTTCAAGAAAATAAAATACTTTAACAAAGATAAAAAGTCGGTCGTCAGCTGCACGAGAAAACCTTTACTTGGTTTACCTTACCGGTTTCGACAGTTCAAACTGTCATAATCAGAAGAGAAATACATTCAAATCCTTGGTAAGGAAACATCGATATAAGAATCTGGCAGTGACGTCCTTTGCTACAGAGTCAATAAAACCGAGTGACATCTCTAGAGGTATATACTGTAGTAGTGTTGTGTACATATTTCCGCGTAGTCAGCGCGTACACAACTTTCCCACTAGAGCGCGCCCCGCTAAGCACAACAGCGCAGGTGCAGCGCTAATCCGTCTCCGCACTACGAGATGGCGCTGTCTAAGAGACGGACCAAATTCTGCTTCCGCCGATCCGCGTATTAATATGTAACGCAGCCAATGAGATTGCTGCTAACGTAGAACATTTTCTCCTCGCGGGTCACACTCGCGTAGTGATACCTGAACGCGCGAGGTATTATAACGAGTGTACAGATCTCCGATTAGACAGTCTGCATTAGTCTGCATTTGTCTGTACCACTCTATAGTCAAGTTTCAGTCTGCGCCTAGTAAGATTACCATATTCCCGCACATAGCCACGAAGAGAAATGTATAGACACTTTGTCAAGTATCAGAGATATGTGAGAATAAGATTAACGTACCAAGACCAAAGGAACTTCAGATTGTCAGTTGTAAACTGCATCCAGAATCAAGTTACATAATGTATATATTTTTTATTATTTCAATAAATGTGTGTGAAAATTAATCAAGTTCTGTTTAAAGTTGGTCACCGTCAATCTGCTACTCTAAGAGTGTAAGTGGCATTTCTATCGTAATGTATATATTTTTTAATATTTTAATAAATGTGTGTGAAAATTAATCAAGTTCAGTGTAAAGTTGGCCACCGTCAATCTGCTACTCTAAGCGTGCAAGTGGCATTTCTATCGTCTGACCTAACAGCAGAAGATGAACACGCCACGATAAGACCACGAGACATATTTCTGACACTCGTCTACTTCGTTAGAGCGACAAGTCAAATAATCTGATGGTGTGTGTACCACAGATCTTACAGTACGCACACCACAAGTAGGTGCGACGAGTGGCAAAAAAAAGAAAAAAGGTCAAATTTTACGTCGTACATAGAGTGAGCGATAAAAGGCAGCCACCAAATTACACCTATGAACAAAATCATAGATACAATTACGTGATTATTAATTTATTGTACGAGTTGAGGATTGAATAACAACTAGACGGTGTTTTGTTCTACTGATTTTTATTGAACTAGTTTTCGGCTTGTTAGGCCTTCTTCAGATAACTAGTAATTATCTGAAGATGACCCAATAAGCCTAAACATAGTTAAGTAAAAATCAAAATGTTCAAATGTGTGTGAAATCTTATGGGACTTAACTGCTACGGTCATCAGTCCCTAAGCTTACACAATAATTAACCTAAATTATCCTAAGGACAAACACACACACACCCATGCCCCAGGAAGGACTCGAACCCCCGCCGGGACCAGCTGCACAATAAAAATCAGTAGAACAAAAGAGCGCCTAAGTGTTATACAACCCTCAATATGGAATTGTTCTATCACGAAGCGAAGGAAGAATTTATAAATAAAATTTATTGTTCGTCTGGAGCTACATGTCCGCAGCCCTGCTACAAACTGAAATCCACTTACCAGAGTGCGGCACTACTCTTTTAGAGAAGCCAAAACGAAATAGTCTAGTCCATTTTATCAACGAGCTGTAAGAGTTTACTTTGACCTTTTTAACTGTCTGTGACTGCCCCCGAACGACACTTTTCTCCCTTTAATTTAAAAGGATCTTCTCTTGCCAGTCCCGGTTTTCAATTATACATAACGTCCTGTTTGACTATTGAACAGATCCCACTCTACGGTTCGAGGTCAGTTGCCCGTAGAACCAATTTCCTCTGTTTTCATTCTCAGCACAGTCGTACAGAACCCTGTAGTTGTCGCGTATATGGTGGTAGTGGTGTCCGACCGGTCTGAAAAAAAGAAAAGGAAAAAAAAGGTTCGACTGCGTCCTCTGTCTCTTTCAGAGTGTTTTATTCGAAATTAAAACGTATCGCCGGTCGCCGGAATACTGCGAGGCAAGTGAATCGGCAGCAAAAGCCGAGTCGGCGAGCGGTATCAGTGACAGCAGCACGGCGCGCGGCATTATTCTGAAGCGCTCCGATACGACAGCGGCGTGGCTGCTCGCCGACTTTCCGTTTGATAGCGTGACAGGTGTCTCCAGGGCGCAATAGAGCGGCCGCAGACCGCCTCCCCGCGCTGGAGATAAGCTGCCAGCAGCACTGGGGCGGCGGGCGGCGGGCGGCGCAGCGTCGGAGTCTGTTCCGCTATGCGTCGAAAAAAACTGAAACACCAACAGAGACGGCAAAGGCCCACTGTAACTAATGTATTACCAGGCAAAACAAACAGAAATCTGCGCAACGTTTTTCTAACCTACTGCAGGACGGCACTGCTCGCTCATCGACTTCGGACGAGGGAGTACTGGGCGAATGGCGACTGAACAACATTCGTTACAAGAACGGTACTAAATCCCATTTATTTCAAAACATGCATTCACTTACAGCAGAGACAAACATAAGATTCAACCGAGCGAGGTGGCGCAGTGGTTAGCACACTGGACTCGCATTCGGGAGGACGACGGTTCAATCCCGTCTCCGGCCATCCTGATTTAGGTTTTCCGTGATTTCCCTAAATCGCTTCAGGCAAATGCCGGGATGGTTCCTTTGAAAGGGCACGGCCGATTTCCTTCCCCATCCTTCCCTCACCCGAGCTTGCGCTCCGTCTCTAATGACCTCGTTGTCGACGGGACGTTAAACACTAATATCCTCCTCCTCCTCCATAAGATTCAAGATAATAAGTTCCATATGACCAATGGAAAAACTAGCAGAAGCCGACCTAGGGGAAGATCAGTTTGGATTCCCTAGAAATATTGGAACACGTGAGGCAATACTGACCCTACGACTTATCTTAGAAGCTAGATTAAGGAAAGGCAAACCTACGTTTCTAGCACTCGTAGACTTAGAGAAAGCTTTTGACAATGTTGACTGGAATACTCTTTTTCAAGTTCTAAAGGTGGCAGGAGTAAAATATAGGAAGGAAAGGCTATTTTCAATTTGTATAGAAGCCAAAGGGCAGTTATAAGAGTTGAGGGACATGAAAGGGAAGCAGTGGTTGGGAAGGGAGTGAGACAGGATTGTAGCCTCTCCCCTATGTTATTTAATCTGTATATTGAGGAAGCAGTGAAGAAAACAAAAATGCGGAGTAGGTATTAAAATCCATGGAGAAGTAATAAAAACTTTGAGGTTCGCCGACGACATTGTAATTCTGTCAGAGACAGCAAAGGACTTAGAAGAGCAGTTGAACGGAATGGATAGTGTCTTGAAAGGAGGATATAGGATGAACGTCAACAAAAGCAAAACGAGGATAATGGAATGTAGTCGAATTAAGTCGGGTGATGCTGAGGGAATTAGATTAGGAAATGAGACACTTAAAGTAGTAAAAGAGTTTTGCTATTTGGGGATCAAAATAACTGATGATGGTCGAAGTAGGGACGATATAAAATGTAGACTGGCAATGGAAAGGAAAGCGTTTCTGAAGAAGAGAAATTTGTTAACATCGAGTATAGATTTAAGTGTCAGGAAGTCGTTTCTGAAAGTATTTGTATGGAGTGTAGCCATGTATGGAAGTGAAACATGGACGATAAATAGTTTAGACAAGAAGAGAATAGAAGCTTTCGAAATGTGGTGCTACAGAAGAATGCTGAAGATTAGATGGGTAGCTCACATAACTAATGAGGAGGTGTTGAATATGATTGGGGAGAAGAGAAGTTTGTGGCACAACTTGACTAGAAGAAGGGATCGGTTGGTTGGACGTGGTCTGAGGCATTAAGGGATACCCATTTAGAATTGGAGGGCAGCGTGGAGGGTAAAAATCGTAGAGGGAGCCCAAGAGATGAATACACCAAGCAGATTGAGAAGGATGTAGGTTGCAGTAGGTACTGGGAGATGAAGAAGCTTACACAGGATAGAGTAGCATGGAGAGCTGCATCAAACGAGTCTCAAGACTGAAGACCACAACAACAACATTGCGTTACTGGCAGAGAGCCTAAGAACTGTGACTGGAATACTGAAATTATTAAATAAGACCCCTGAGGAATTCGGAATGAGAATAAGAAAAAGACAAAAATACGGTGATAAGTGCAAGAAAAGTAAGAACAACTCGAAACTTAGGACAGGAGGATATTAAAAAAGGTAGTGCTTTCAAATATCTGGGAAGCATTATTAAGGACGACATGAGATGTATTAAGGAGGTGAAAACACCTATAGGATTTGCGAAGGAGGCATTTAATTAACAGAGGAGGATTCTATGTGGGCGCATGGACAGAGAGCTGAGGAAGGGACTGTGGAGCTGAGACATGGACACTGAGGACAGAGGAAAACGGAAGAACAGAAGCAGTAGAGACGTGAATTTGAAGCAGGATGGAAGGGATAAAATGGGTAGACAAAGTGAGAAATGGAGAGGGGAAAAATGGAGGAGAGAGAGAAATTTTAAATGTAATCAGGAAGGCGGAACAATCGGCATGCACATTGGATGAGAAGACATTGTTTACTGATTGATGCTACGGAAGAAACGGTGAATGAAAGAAGATGAGGACGCAATAGACAACTGTTGGAGGATAATAAAGGGATAGGAAAGAATTCTGAGAAAACGAAGAAGACAGCAAATCGCAGCATTGCATAGGGCAGAACATTGAGAATGATGATTTGGACCAAAGTTCAATAACTCGATTGCTTAAGGCACAAAAAGCTTATAGGAGCGGCCAGTTAAATTAAGTAAATCTCAGGAGCAGCAAAGGCTGACTAACAATCAGTTAATCTCGTATAGACGCAAAACAGATTAAATAAGCGTTGGTAACACTGGTAAATACCTTAGAGAAAGACATGAAATTTCAAAACAAGTGAATCTTATAAAGACTGGATTTAAATTCCCACAGCAACTCTGGAAGTGGGCAAGTCTAAACAACATAGGCTCTTAAGTCGTATCGAATCGGGATGCCTCATAAGAGCCCATCCGGGGAACTCAGACTAGCTTCCTCTAAAACACAGCTCCACTGCGAACAGACACAAGCAAATAATGAAACCCAAAAGCTACGAACAAGGCTGTCAATAACTCACATAATATTTATAAACCAACAAATACATTAATAATACATATATCAAGGTGAAGGCAGTAAATAAACTAAAGTAAACACATCAAGAGGAACTTCCTCATAGGAGATTCAACTTAGCGAAAACTGGACGTCGGGTTACAGTAGCACTGGTGACAATTTGGTGCCAGATGGTTCACTCGGCAGATAACAGCTACTGGCAATTACACGGCAAACTTTTCCCGTGTTGGCAGTCACATGCAAATAGCGACACCAAAGAGATAGGCGCAATGACCGTCACACAGGTTATGAAATTTAAAAAAACTCCAATGTATCATTAAGTACGTATATCAAGGTGAAGGAATTAAAAAAAAACAACAATAGGCATATCAGAAGGATTTTCCTCATGAGAGACAGCCAAAACGAGACGATAGGTCACCGTCCCAATAACCGAGTGAGGAAGAGCATTGGTTAGGCCACTGTACTCGAGTTCGGGAAGACGACAGTTCAACCCCAAGTCCGACCATCCTGATTTAGATTTTCCACGATTTCCGTAAATCGCTTAAGGCAATTTCCGGGTTGGTTCCTTTGACAAGGGGGCGTCCGATACCCATCCGCATTCTTGCGTAACCTGAGCTTAAGGTTCGTCTCTAATGACCTCGCCGTCGACGGGACGTTAAATACTAATCACCTTCTTCCTACAGTCACAAAAGCGAAAATTTGGTGCCGGAAAAGGTCCGCTAGCAAACGCGAAAGTGAGCAAGCACGTTCTAGACAAAAATACAGGGTGTTACAAAAAGGTACGGCCAAACTTTCAGGAAACATTCCTCACACACAAAGAAAGAAAATATGTTATGTGGACATGTGTCCGGAAACGCTTATTTTCCATGTTAGAGCTCATTTTATTACTTCTCTTCCAATCACATTAATCATGGAATGGAAACACACAGCAACAGAACGTACCAGTGTGACTTCAAACACTTTGTTACAGGAAATGTTCAAAATGTCCTCCGTTAGCGAGGATACATGCATCCTCTGTCGCATGGAATCCCTGAAGCGCTGATGCAGCCCTGGAGAATAGCGTATTGTATCACAGCCGTCCACAATATGAGCACGAAGGGTCTCTACATTTGGTACTGGAGTTACGTAGACAAGAGCTTTCAAATGCCCCCATAAATGAAAGTCAAGAGGATGGAGGTCAGGAGAGCTTCGAGGCCATGGATTTGGTCCACCTCTAACAATCCATCGGTTCCCGAATCTGTTGTTGAGAAGCATACGAACATTTCGACTGAAATGTGCAGGAGATCCATCGTACATGAAGCACATGTTGTGTCGTACTTGTAAAGGCACATGTTCTAGCAGCGCAGGTAGAGTATTCCGTATGAAATCATGATAACGTGCTCCATTGAGCGTAGGTGGAAGAACACGGGGCCCAATCAAGACATCACCAACAACGCTTGCCCAAACGTTCACAGAAAATCTGTGTTGATGACGTGATTGCACAACTGCGTGCGGATTCTCGTCAGCCCACACAAGTTAATTTTGAAAATTTACAATTTGGTCACGTTGGAATGAAGCCTCATCCGTAAAGAGAACATTTGCTCTGAAATGAGGATTGACACAATAGGTGGATGAGCCATTCGCAGAAGTGTACTCGTGGAGGCCAATAAGCTGCTGATAGTGCCTGCACACGCTGTACATGGTACGGAAACAACTGGTTCTCCCGTAGCAGACTCCATACAGTGACGTGGTCAACGTTACCTTATACAGCAGCAACTTCTCTTACGCTGACATTAGGGTTATCGTAAACTGCACGAAGAACTGCCTCGTCCATTGCAGGTGTCCTCGTCGTTCTAGGTCTTCCCCAGTCGCGAGTCATAGGCTGGAATTTTCCGTGCTCCGTAAGACACCGATCAATTGCTTCGAACGTCTTCCTGTCGGGACACCTTCGTTCTGGAAATCTGTCTTGATGCAAACGTACCGCGCCACGGCTATTGCCCCGTGCTAATCCATATATCAAATGGGCATCTGTCAACTCCGCATTTGTGAACATTGCACTGACTGCAAAACCACGCTCGTGATGAACACTAACCTGTTGATGCTACGTACTGATGTGCTTGATGCTAGTACTGTAGAGCAATAAGTCGCATGTCAACACAAGCACCGAAGTCAACATTACCTTCCTTCAATCGGACCAACTGGCGGTGAATCGAGGAAGTACAGTACATACTGACGAAACTAAAATGAGCTGTAACATGGAAATTAAGCGTTTCCGGACACATGTCCACATAACATCTTTTCTTTATTTGTGTATGAGGAATGTTTCCTGAAAGTTTGGCCATACCTTTTTGTAACACCCTGTATAGCCGGGAGCAAACAGGCGGAATTTAACGACGTGCAAAGAGCGCCGGGAAAACACCACAGGACAACGTGATTCCAATACAGCCTTAAAAAGCTTTCTCATGTGGTATCTTGAATGGAGACTTTTCAGAAGACTGCTTCCAACCCCACAACGTCAAGTGCTGCAGTCCATGGTACTGGAGACCTACTGCAGAGTGCGCCCCACAGTCCGCAACTGTCTGTCTGTTGCGAAAAGTCGTCTTCCGGCTCCACCTAGGCGCGCCGAAGTCATCCTTTAATTCGCTTTCTTCCCTCTTTCACTAAAACGTACCCCGAGTGGCTGACAACCAGAAAAGATCGGCCAACACGACCCCGCGTCACAGATTCAGCCACAGGACACATCCAATCGCTTGCTTGCTGCTACCGCTCCTCTCCTTGCAGGTTCGACTTCGAGAGAGCGAGAGACCGCCAGATCCTCAATCCCGCTTCACAAACGCAACAAAAGTGTCTCTACAGCTATTTCCATACTACAATTGCAATGCCGTTGTATGTGTGACCGCCCACATTTTAGGGGCGCCACTTAAAGGGCGTAACTTTTGCCACGTCACGAAAAGTTCAACATAGTTGTACCTTGTTGCGGCACTTTCCATCCACCAGTGCTCCTTGGTGGCGTATTTCGAAACTCGAGCATTCTGACGCATAAGTTGTGGAGTAATTGCTCCTGTACTCCGTTAGATTTCAGAGTGCATTCATCTGATTATAAAAAAAAAGAAGGAAAAAGGTGAAAAGTTTGGTCGGCAGGTACGCTTTCGTAGATCCTGGATGTACAAGAACGGCGACTTACGTTTGATTTTCTGCAGCAGTGTGTGTGTGTGTGTGTGTGTGTGTGTGTGTGTATGTGTGTGTGTGTGTGTGTGTGTGTGTGTGTGTGTGTGTGAGTGAGTGTTGTGTGCAAACCAATAACGTATCCCACATCCATAAAAGGGGCACATCCTTAAATGGGTTTTAGGCGAATAAATAAACAAAGTAAGTATATGTACCAATAAAAGTTAGTCGTATAAACTTCGTGATTTTTGAGACCAACCATTATACAAGCTGCGGATTGTGTGCAGAAAATAGCTCCCGAGTGTGATGTGGCAGCTGTTAAACTGTAAATTCGTTATTCGAAATGCCTATATCAACGAATACAATAGGGTTCTAAAGTCTTGGAAGAGTGACGTGTGTGGTGTTTACATGCCAGCTGTTGGTTATTTCACCACTGCGGACAGTATTTTTGACTCTGAAAGTTATTTCTTTTATAAATGCGTTTGTGGCCCTGATTTGTCCCTTTGCGAAACTTATTTTTAGTTCCAGAATTTGGGCTTCGTTTTCCTTGTATTTAACTCTTGCCACAGCTCTAACGCCACAACCTTCACTATAACACTCATATCCGCCCATATGATTTCAACTGACGCCATACTGAAAGCTGTGCATCTACGAAGAATTTGTGTTGTCCGGTGTGAACGGTACCTCGCGATTTCATTTCAGGAACCCACAAGATGTGGCGCCACATTAGTTGCTTTTGTGAACCCAGCTTTAGTTCGCCACGCTTGCACGCCCTCTCATCATAGATGAGCGTATGCCCATTCGCAAACCGGACTCGACCTATCGACTGGCGACAAGGCTCACCTATAATTGTAAGAGACTGTCCCGAAGCCCGGAACCTGGAACCCGGTAACTCTTGCACGACACGCATCTAAACAACAAAAAGGTTTGGTTTTAAATATTTCGCGTGGTTATTAACCGAAATCAAAAGTTTAAAGTGCTATAGTAATCTAGTCATTAAGAAGTAAAACGTTATATTACAAACTTAACACAGTATACTTAGGAACTGTGTATTTTTTTCTCGATGAAGTGTCATTGATGGCGTGCAAAGACCTGAACTTTATTCGCCAGAATTTGGGAACGAGAGCACTTCGCAACTTCCAGCTAACGTTAGAGATAATTTTAAAACTTTAAGGAGCTTTTTTCGCTGAGACACCCCACAAAATGATTGAAGGAAAAGAGTTTATCGCTTACTATATTTTCGATGTTCAGGCATTAGAATTTCAGCATCAAACGTGACGTTTTAATTTATTAGTTCTTTACTAAAGACTCGAGAAGGACCCGTGGTCTAGGGATGCCGGCACGGCAGCTCAGAGTGTTCGGCCAGAGAGCTGGCTGGCCTCTGTAATAAAAAAACTGAGTGAAAGGATCAACAAACGAACTTACACGGATGTCATGTGACGTCCGTAACGACCAAACACAACGATCAACAACGAACAAAAAAAAAAAGAAAAAAAAGGGGGCTATTGTCTTTGATTCGGTCCCGGGTTCGATCCCCGCCACTGCCTAAATTTTGATAAATAATCAGCATTGGTGGCCGAAGACTTCCGGCATAAGAAGTCAGCCTCATTCTGCCAACGGCCTAGTCAAAGAGGGCGGAGGAGCGGATAGAGGTTCAGGACACTGTCTTGTCCTAGGGGTGGGAAATCGCCCCTAAAGGCGGAAGAATCAGCAATGATCAACGACATGAGGATGCAGAAGGCAATGGAAACCACCGCATTAAAGACACGTAACGTGTATCCACAAGGACATGTGGCCTGTAATTGAAGAAGTGTCATGATGATCTCTCCATTGGCAAAAGATTCCGGAGTAGTCCCCCATTCGGATATCCGGGAGGGGACTGCCAAGGGGGAGGTTACCATGAGAAAAAGATTGAATAATCAACGAAAGGATAACGTTCTACGAGTCGGGGCGTGGAATGTCAGAAGCTTGAACGCGGTAGGGAAACTAGAAAATCTGAAAAGGGAAATGCAAAGGCTCAATCTAGATATAGTAGGGGTCAGTGAAGTGAAGTGGAAGGAAGAAAAGGATTTCTGGTCAGCTGAGTATCAGGTAATATCAACAGCAGCAGAAAATGGTATAACAGGTGTAGGATTCGTCATGAATAGGAAGATAGGGCAGTGGGTGTGTTACTGTGAACAGTTCAGTGACCGGGTTGTTCTAATCAGAATCGACAGCAGACCAACACCGACAACGTAGTTCTGGTATACATGCCGACGTCGCAACCTGAAGATGAACAGATAGAGAAAGTGTATGAAGATATTGAAAGGGTAATGCAGTATGTAAAGAGGGACGGAAATCTAATAGTCATGGGCGACTGAAATGCAGTTGTAGGGGAAGGAGTAGAAGAAAAGGTTACAGGAGAATATGGGCTTGGGACAAGGAATGAAAGAGGAGAAAGACTAATTGAGTTCTGTAACAAGTTTCAGCTAGTAATAGCGAATACCCTGTTCAAGAATTACAAGAGGAGGAGGTATACTTGGAAAAGGCCGGGTGATACGGGAAGATTTCAGTTAGATTACATCGTGGTCAGACAGAGATTCCGAATTCAGATACTGGATTGTAAAGCGTACCCATGAGCAGATATAGACTCAGATCACTATATAGTAGTGATGAAGAGTAGGCTGAAGTTCAAGACATTAATCAGGAAGAATCAATACGCAAAGAAGTGGGATACGGAAGTACTAAGGAATGACGAGATACGTTTGAAGTTCTCTAACGCTATAGATACAGCAATAAGGAATAGCGCAGTAGGCAGTACAGTTGAAGAAGAATGGCCATCCCTAAAAAGGGCCATCACAGAAGTTGGGAAGGAAAACATAGGTACAAAGAAGGTAGCTGCGAAGAAACCATGGGTAACATAAGAAATACTTCAGTTGATTGATGAAAGGAGGAAGTACAAACATGTTCCGGGAAAATCAGGAATACAGAAATACAAGTCGCTGAGGAATGAAATAAATAGGAACTGCAGGGATGCTAAGACGAAACGGCTGCAGGAAAAATGTGAAGACATCGAAAAAGATATGATTGTCGGAAGGACAGACTCAGCAAACAGGAAAGTCAAAACAACCTTTGGTGACATTAAAAGCAACGGCGGTAACATTAAGCGTGCAACAGGAATTCCACTGTTAAATGCGGAGGAGAGAGCAGATAGGTGGAAAGAATACATTGAATGCCGCTATGAGGGTGAAGATTTGTCTGATGTGATAGATGAAGAAACAAGAATCGATTTAGAAAAGATAGGGGATCCAGTATTAAAATCGGAATTTAAAATATCTTTGGAGGACTTACGGTCAAATAAGGCAGAAGGGATAGATAACATTCATTCCATCACAATTTCTAAAATCATTGGGGGAAGTGGCAACAAAACGACTATTCACGTTGGTGTGTAGAATATATGAGTCTGGCGATATACCATCTGACTTTCGAAAAAGCATCATCCACACAATTCCGAAGACGGCAAGAGCTGACAATTGCGAGAATTATCGCACAACCAGCTACTTACAAGAATAATATACAGAAGAATGGAAAAGAAAATTGCGAATGCGCTAGGTGACGATCAGTTTGGCTTTAGGAAAAGTAAAGGGACGAGAGAGGCAATTCTGACGTTACGGCTAATAATGGAAGCAAGGCTAAAGAAATATCAAGACCTTTCATAGGATTTGTCGACCTGGAAAAAGCGTTCGACAATATAAAATGGTGCAAGCTGTTCGAGAGTCTGAAAAAAGTAGGGGTAAGCTATAGGGAGAGACGGGCCATATACAATATGTACAACAACCAAGAGGGAATAATAAGAGTGGACGATCAAGAACGAAGTGCTCGTATTAAGAAGGGTGTAAGACAAGGCAGTAGCCTTTCGCCCCTCTCTTCAATCAGTACATCGAGGAAGCAATGATGGATATAAAAGAAAGGTTCAGGAGTGGAATTAAAATACAAGGTGAAAGGATATCAATGATAAGATTCGCTGATGACATTCCTATCCTGAGTGAAAGTGAAGAAGAATTAAATGATCTGCTGAACGGAATGAACAGTCTAATGAGTTCACAGTATGGTTTGAGAGTAAATCGGAGAAAGACGAAGGTAATGAGAAGTAGTAGAAATGAGAACAGCGAGAAACTGAACATCAGGATTGATGTTCGCGAAGTCAGTGAAGTTAAGGAATTCTGCTACCTAGGCAGTAAAATAACCAATGACGGACGGAGCAAGGAGGACATCAAAAGCAGACTCGCTATGGTAAAAAAGGCATTTCTGGACAAGAGAAGTCTACTAATATCAAATACCGGCCTTAATTGAGTACAGCATTATATGGTAGTGAAACATGGACTGTGGGAAAACCGGAACAGAAGAGAATCGAAGCATTTGAGATGTGGTGCTATAGACGAATGTTGAAAATTAGGTGGACTGATAAGGTAAGGAATGAGGAGGTTCTACGCAGAATCGGAGAGGAAAGGAATATGTGGAAAACACTGATAAGGAGAAGGTTCAGGATGATAGGAAATCTGCTAAGACATGAGGGAATGACTTCCATGGTACTAGTGGGAGCTGTAGAGGGCAAAAACTGTAGAGGAAGACAGAGATTGGAATACATCAAGCAAATAATTGTGGACGTAGGTTGCAAGTGCTACTCTGAGATGAAGAGGTTACCACAGGAAAGGAATTCGTGGCGAGACGCATCAAACCAGTCAGTAGACTGATGATCCTCTTCATCAATGTGGGGTCCTGCCCACTTGTCTCTTATAGGCTGCCTAAAGAACGTTGCTTTCTCGGACAGCTATACAACTATTACAATCAATAAAACAGCCTTATAAACCGTATTTCTTCTCCATAATAAACTATTCCAGACAATTTCTCCTAGATTCACAAATATCAGATCTCCTCTCTTCAACGCCCCAGTGCTGTACAACTGTCAGGCGACCAAGTGCCCGACGGACTCTATTCGCAGAACAGTTTGCAGAAAGTGTAAACATATACCACGGGATATACGAGGAAATTTATATAATTGTACCCAAAAGGCTTTAGAGAAAACGACGTCATGGACCTTCAGATGGATGAAATACTAGCTTTTGCTTAAAATAGTGTTCAGTGAAACCTCAGAAACAGGCAAATCATTTTTGTTGTTTGTTTACTATGAACACTATTCAAAACGAATTTTGCAGACAATAAGTACACACGATGCTGAATTTGCCTGCTAGATTACGTCACTTCACGACACATATGCAGGTGACATGACACGAAAAACAATAAAAAGCGTGAAAAATATTTGCTTTCGTTGAAACTGGAGTTCAAAATATGGAGACTACATACATCCATAATGATAGCACTTCCAGACTTGCAACAACCTTTAAATATAATTTCAAAATTTTTCTACGCATTATCTTGCTTACATGCTTCACGTTGAACATCTAACCTCTTAATTCGTTTGAAAAGTAATAAGATGTTTGAAGCCGTATTATTCATGGGATTATATTCTTCAAAAATCGGGCATTTACTGATTTCTAACATCGGTAGTACGAATTTTACAGTGGCATCATAATTTAACGCAGTAAGACCGATTTTCGGTGCACTTGGTTCACAGTTGCGCAAGAGTTCCAAACCCCCTGAGAAAAAAAGTTTCGGTCGAGAAGAAAGCCACGTGGTAGCACTTTCCACATCTCGTCGTCGGATACGATTCAAAGGCTTCTTAAACCATCTTTAAGTCGACCAAATAAACGGACAACCGACGGGACGAGATCAGGGCTGTACGCAGCACGCTCCCACAACTCTAAATGTCTCTTCAGAAGATTTTATAACAGACCTTGCTGTTCGTTTCAAATCACTATCTTCTATCTATCACACAGTTCACCTCTATGACGAGAACTTCTTGGAGTTGACATATTTTCAAGATAAAGCTCCAGAGCTAGACTTCGTGTTTCCCAGAAATCTGCGAGCATCATCTTTCCTATAGAGGTTTGACTTGCACTTTCTTTATGATGGAGGTACATAATATCCTCCAAGCTCTTACGATAATAAAACGGTCTAAAAATGTAATTATTTTTTTTCCGTCTCAGGTTTATTCGAGTTTGATGATAGAAGATATCCCCTGACTAAAGAATACTAGGCATAATTACTCAAGAGGAGCTTTAAATCTAAATCTTCCAACGCATGATGATAACTGATAAAAATGAGCGACATATATGGAAACATCATACCAAAGTAAAAACTGTTTCCCTTAATTCCGAAGGCAAGTTCACCATGAAAGGCAAAGGTGCAACGTTCGAGTCTCGGTGCGGCACACGGCTTTCATTTGTCAGGAAGTTTTATATAAGCGCACACTGCACTCCAGAGAGAAAAATTCAGTGTTGATACGTCCTTTACGCAGTGGCTAAGCCCTGCCTCTGCCGTTCCCTTCTTCCCACTTTCCCAAGTTTAGCAATAGAACTTCTAGAAGGCAGCAGATGAAGTACTTACGGAAGTAAAACTTCATAGAGCAGCGGCCCGAGAGAGACTAAGGTCTCGGGTTCATGTCCGGGTCTGTGGCCCAGGTTTAATCTCTTAGGAAGTTTCAAACCAGTCCACAATCCTCTGCAGAGTGAAAATTCACTTAGTACATTTCTTGCAGTTCTTGAATTATGTGGTTGAAGGTATCCCTCACAAAACCAGTGCGATTATCAATATCCGTAAACAACGTTACACATAATTACTGGAGAGAAATCTGAAATTGAAGCCTTCAGAAACATCATGACAACGGGTAAAAGTCATTGGTATGAAAAACAAAAGAGTTGCAGTTTTACGATGTAGTCAAATTTTTATGCTACATCAAAAACTTACTTTTAACATGACAATGTTTTGAAAAGAGAACAAAAGAATTATTTGTCATATTCAGTCGATTATCATTGTATTAAATGACTGCTTGCAATGGGTCTTTCAATTCTAACAAGGGGTGATCACGATGTTCTGATCATGGATTTACTTCAAGCTTTGTACGCGTTTAGTAGCCTATTAAAACAACATAATGTGAAAGTAGTAAGGTGCACTATTCCCAAAGTTTCGGGAAAATCGTAAGAGAAGTTTTATGAGTCTGTTTTGTATGTCATGTATCTGTTCCAAAGTACCAGCCGCAATAATTCATTGTGGTCGTGTAATTAGCATTCGCGCCTAGAAAAAAAAAAAAAATACTCGGCGAGACTATCTCTTACTTTTTAATCTATATTTTTATCATCACTGGTATAATTATTTAACTTATGTGACATTTGAGAGGTACTACAGTGAAAAAAACCACATGTATTTTCATGAAATATTTGCATGAACTTTCAGTTTGTGATCTACATGTATGTTTGACAAATAACAGCCTGCAACGTGTGATGTCGAAAGCACATCCGAGAAGTAATTCTACATTACTCCTTTGGTGTGGCAAACTGTGAAGTACTGTATTACAGCTTGTGAATAACGTCGTTATTTAGCGAGGTTTTATTTGGGCTCTCTAAGTCTGTACCTCTACCTTAAAAATTTAATTACAAATAGTAAGTAGTAACATAAGAAATTTACTACAACTTCATGAAAATGCATGTGGTTTTTTTTCATTATATTACCCCTCAAATGTCATATAAATTAAATAATGAGACCAGTGAGGAAGAAATATAGATCAAAAAAATTAATGACCGCAGGATTCGAAAAGTCGGCTCGTCCCCGAGTTTCTCGTCAGGGGCGCACACTAACCACATGACCACAAAGAACTGTTGCGACTCCTAACTTTCTCACGAATAACATGGTTTACACAGTATACGCGTAACGCTTCTCTTGCGATTTTCTCGGAATTGCCAGAGGAATGCACCCTACTAGTTTCACATTACGTTGTTGTAATGGCCTACTAAAGGTGTACGAAGTTTGGAGTAAATCCCTGTTTCAAACGTCATTTTTCCCTCCCCCCTACGCCCCACCCCTCCCTTTGTGTCCAGAAACTGCAGTATCCATGGGGCACAGAGGTTCCACGCGGTACAGCACAATCATAGTGGATGTCTCACCAGCAAGCGTTGAGTGGAGAGACAACACCATAGTTGTGGTCGACCGTACACACGTAGTACCCTTTTCCTCTCGGTTTTACAGTGCTCGTCACGCGGACGTAGTTAGGCAGTATCTTTGTGCCCTCTTGCTTTCCTATGTTTTCAGATATCTGTCTTCTCCTACAATTTTTATCCTCTACAGTATCCCCTAGTACTATGGAGGTTATTGCCTGATGGGTTGACACGTGTTCCAACATTCGGTCCGTTCTCCTTGTCAATGTGTTCCATATCTTCCTTCCTCATTCCTTAGCAGGCAACCAGAAATTTTACATTCTTCTGTAGCACCACATCTCAACCGCTTCGATTCTCTTCTCTTCCGGTTTTCCCAATGTCCATAGATCACTCATATACAATGCTGCACTTGAAACGTACATTTTCAGAAATTTAGTTATCAAATTAAGTCCTATGTTTGACACAGTTAGACTTTTCTTCCCAGGATTACTAGTTAAATATGGTGTCTCACAGCCGTGATCTTCAGATGAGAGGCACGTACTGTACACGCTTTATTCAGTAATAAGTGTTGTGAAATTTTACTCAAAATTCCCCCTCACCAGTTGTGGTAACCTCCTTGATAAAACTGATAAAATAAATCATGTTTTATGTCCAGTATATCATTTGTTTCAACAACATGTCTTCGCTATGAAGACGGTCCAGCTGCTGCAATCAAATTCTAACACTAAGACGCCTGTATTCTACACTAAATTGTGTTACGATACACGTTGCTCTGACGTTACGAAATTGGAGGCTGTTGTGGATGATGTAACATGCATTATTGTAATGTGCATTTCGTTTTCCACTTTAACAACAACCACAGTTAATTACAATACCGATTCAGAATCCGCCCACGGACTTTCTCCTCATCAGCAGTGAATTTGGCTGCACATACTGTCCTTTCGTCACCCGTCACAGTTATTGGACCACTTTTGAATTTTACGATTCACATTTAACTCTTCATAATGGAAAAAATGTTGACCCATATGTTGCTGAAAGTCTATGGATTTAAGCTCCTAGTACATCGTCAGACCACATAGTGGGGATTACAGGACGCTATTCTTCAGTGGTGCGTTGTTATAAATTGCCTGTCTGATCCAAGAGCACTCTCGTTACAAATAAAACGGTTACAATATAGGTGGTTTCAGAATGATGAATCCGATTTTACAAGCCTCTATAGTCGACTTGAGTTTTTCCCAACGTTTCTGATGCTATTACCCCTGAGTGCAGTCCGATATTATCTCGTAACCCCCCCCCCCCCTCCCGCCCCACCACCACTCCCACCCGCACATCACTGCCTAGCAAAATTTTAGAATAACGAATGCTCTGTTTCAACACTTTTATTTTTAAAAGAACGATAGGTAGTTGCTGTAGATGTTTCATTGAACCAGGAACTAATGATTTTGCTTATTTCTGACAATTCTTTTTTTTATAGAATGATGAAACACTTACCAGTGCACCGTGTGTGCTACCTAACTCGTCTTCAGAAAAGAAAGCTAACTATCCACATTAAGGATAGATATTTGTTACAAAATATGCTTCCTCTGGACTACTCCTCGTCCTAGCAACTCTTGCTTCACCCATAGTCTACACTTCCATTTAAAAGCAACCCAAATAAAATACGAGCTCTACACTTCTGGTTCATAAATTACTTCATTGCTGGACTCCTTACTTTCGAACCGATATAAATTGAAATTTCTTAGAGTGGCAAAGCCTTATGTCTGGCAACTACTACTAATAACAATAACAGTGCGAAAGCCCTGGAGCGACATAGTAACCACTAAATGGTTAGTGTTGCGTAGTGCCATCAATTAGATGGATTACCTGTTGCCAAATGAATCATGAAGGAATTTGCGGTTCGTTTCGGTAACTACTTACAACTCAGAGAAGGCATTTTCATAAGTCATTGATGTATTCGTCTAAATCTTCTTGTCATAGGTGCGTGCCACAAATTAAAAAGTTTGAGTGTAAAATTGGACTGTATGAGTGAATGATGTTCATTTATTCGTTTCATAAGCTTTAACGACAACCAAACTGTGTCACGTGTTAATCCTCGTGTTTCAAAAAAAGATGAGGACTGGTCACATAGTAATCATTATTGCAGTCTTACGAAATAATAATAATAATATCATAAAGAAAATTTAATTTCTTAACGGTAACATATTCTAATGCTTATATTTTTACCCCTTAGAAAATTTCATTTTATCCCTGAGGCCGTGATTACCCCCAGGTTGGGAACCAGTTTTCTACATGAATTAAGTTACTAACCTACGCACAGAAACTCAAAGCTAATCATGGTGACGTTGGAAATGGCCGCTTGATGAGGTTATCTGCAGCGCCCAACATAGTCCCGCTGGCTCACGTTCTCGTTCTTTATTCAATTTGTGTTGGGTCTAAATGACTACAAATGACAACAAAGGGCATTATGCGTTCTCCGTTTCAAAAGGCACAATCCAGTTGCAGTCGTTTAGCGTGGTTTTAGACGAAAGAACGACAGAACAACTCGACTTCCTCTATGACGTGTTTGTCTAACGTCCTCTATGACGTGTTTATCTAATGTGAAAATAAGAGCGCCACCATGAGCTCGGTCAGGACGTAGAGTGCATCATACTGAGTTTTCCACATAGTCCACAGAAGCCTACACTTCGTACCAGCCGAGACTTGACCATTTCTCATGTGTCCAACTGGCCTGTTTTGCAGCGACGTTGTGTTTCAAATCACACATGAGTCAATTTGCTACAATTCCTTCATGTTAATGGTAAACAACAACGTGTGGAGTTCTGTGAATCAATACCGATGTAACACGTTAGGTGTTCAGTGATAAAGCTAAATTCACTTTAAGTGGAAAAATGGACCGAGACCGCGTGAGGACATAGAGAACACATATCGCGTAACTTTTTTTTAATGAAAGAGAACATTCTGATAATTGAATGAAATGTTTTGTTAAAAATCTTCTTTTATATTTGTTAAAAGCCACAGCTAAGTTTTCTCAGGGTGCTGTCGCCAGAAATATACGTATTCCAACATGAAGACATCCGCCTTGAGATGGTTTTAAAAAAAAACCTTTCTTTAATATTACGCGATAAGCCAATTAAATGCAATGCTTGGTTATTTTTTCTGTGAAACTTTATGTTCCAGGATAGGTGCCTATGTGCAATTGCGGAGTACACATTTATAGAAATCACTCTTAATAAAACTGTACCTCTGGCCAATACGAATTGGAAAATATTTTTTGACGCCGATTTGTATTCATTGAGATAATTTTTTAAACACTTTTAGCATTAAATGTCTATTAAAATAGCATATTTAATTTTTATTATTAATAGCGTCGCTACAACAATGAGCCTATACAAAATGGCCAGCGCAACATTTAATTATTACTTAACTAAATCATAAGCAGGAGAGGTACTTGCTATAGATACACAATTTTGAATGATTATTATTATATGTATTCAAAATATTAGTAGCATTACTACAGATAATTGTGCTAGTTACAGACCGTAAACAATAAACGTCCGTTAGCTAGAACATCAGAACCAAGAAGACAATGAAACAAGAAACGTTGATTCCTTTTGTATCAAATTACAAAGATACTACACATTACTATTCTGGGAGCGCACATATAGCTTCCATTGTTGTGTATCGATAATTTCATTTATACTCTTTTTTTTCTCCTGAGGCCATGACATTCATAACACCCACTTATCAAACACACTGCTCAAATGATTTAAGGGAATACGCGTTTCAGACTCCGTTATGATGCATCTACTGTATTTTGATTCTGGCGGTATCTGGTTTCTTACCGCATAGCCTCAGGTCTTCATTTTCAGCGTATACAACAATGAAAGCTATTCGCCATCTGTCAGCTGTGTTATGCAGTATGGTGTCAGATAATCCCACAGAAGAAAATGAGTACTGGTGTCTGAGAGAGCTCTACTGAGCTACCCTAACAGAAATTATCATTTCTGAGCGCTGTATGCAACCAAATATATGCAGGGTGGCATCTTAACTTAGTGTAAGCTGGAAAGGAGTCTTTTTCATCCAAGAAGAATGGACGTTCCATCGTGTTGCTACAGATGGCAATGTGACTGAATTTTCTCATTTTGAGAGTACTGAAGGACTATCTGTTTTAATTGTTAAAAACCATTCAAAAAACAAGATCGCATAAAATATTTCTTTATTTAAGGCAACCGGTTTCAACAGACATTGTTATCATCGTCATGTCTGTATGGAAGTGCATATACATGGAATATGTCTCAAAGTTAAGATGTAACATTTGATATAAAACTTTTAGCTTGGTACTATAAAAAACGGAAGTGGACCTGTACGTAGACATACCCTAAATATCTTTTGTTATAAGACATGTTCATTTTACGCTGAACATCTCGCGGAAAATGTCAAGCACATAAAAATCAGCATATTACAAAACGCCTGGTATCGTTACAATATTTAAGACACATAGCAACCTGTGCGAGAGGCCTTATCCATATAAATATTGCTCATAGATGCATCTTCCATTATACAAACACGGTACACAATATGACCTCTGTTTACATATGCTGGACATATTCTAAACAGGGCGAATTCACGTTAAATGGCGTATAAGGTACAACTCACAGGTATTATTGCAAAAATTACACTTGCTTAGTGTGCTGCAGCCACTGGATGGCGGTCACATCGGAACCATGTAGGATGCTGTAAATACTTCTCTTTTCAGATTTAAAATTTAATGAGTGGCCTTTAAGAACAGTTAAGATTATAAAATAGTATTTTATTAACAACTGAAACACATATTCAGTTCTCACAATCCCCTTCACACGTTCCTATTACTCACTAAAGTAATTAACTTTAGATATTATAACCATGAAAAGAGAACTATTTACCATCTGTTGCAAGGTTATGACTTAATAGCCGTCCAGCGGTTACAACACACTAAACCAATTTAATCTTTGCAATAATACCTATGAGTTGCACCTAATGTCATTTAAATTGGGTTCACATTGTTTATAATATGTCCAGCATATGTAAACAGAAGTGCTAGTATGTTTCATATTTGTGTAATGCAACACCCATCTGTGAGCAATATGAATGTAAACATGGGATTTCGCACAAGGTGCTTTGGTGCTTTGTGTTTTAAATATGTTACCGATGACAGACATGTTATAATATGCTGATTTTTATGCACTTAACATTTTGTGCGTGATGTTCAGTGTAAAATGAACACGTTTAAAACAAAAAGATTTTTAGGGCATGTCAATAACACGTCCACTTCCAGTTTTTATAATACCAAACTCAAACTTTTACATCAAATGTTACATCTCAACTCATAAGATATATCCCATGTATATGGACTTCCGTACAGACCTGAAGATGACAGCAAAGACTGTTTTACCCGCTTGTCTCGAATAAAGAAATAATTTCTGCGATCTTGGTTGTTGAATGGTATTTTACAGACGCCAATGTCGCTCCACCTGTGAACCAGATGCTACAGACAGGCACACCTATAGACAAGGCCAGTTGGACAAGGTCTGCGACGTGTTACGCTCCCACGCGAAAACCGATATTTGGTCATCTCTGTATTACGGTGTCGTACGGCTGCAGCCAGAGCACTGCAAGACGATCTCAGTAGTGCCTCTAGTGCCGCTGTGTCCGATTAGACTATAAGGAATACGTTCCGAGAAAAGACCTTACGACCTAGGCGTCCTGTTCGAGTATCCCACTTGATAACATCTAGCAACTCGCCTTCAGTTCTGCCGTTCCCATGTCAGCTGTCAACTTCATCACTGCCGAAACGAGTTCTTCACAGACGAATCCATAAATCCACTGACGCAAGGTGATGACCGTGTTCGTATGTGGAGACGCTGTCCCGAGCGATATCTGCCAAATGTTGACCAGAAAATCAACAGGTTCGGTCAAGGTTCTGAGACGCTATGGGGAGACATCAGTGTTGACAGCCGTAAGCTCCGTAGCTCGGTACAGGTTTTTGTTGAAGTTTCGAGAACATACATTCACCGAGGAGTCAAGTAGTATATTGCTCCCTCCTACGTATATCTCGCGAAGAGACCATGAGGATAAAATCAGAGTGATTGGAGCCCACACAGAGGCATACCGACAATCTTTCTTTCTACGAACAATATAAGACTGGAGTAGAAGGGAGGACTGATAGAGGTACTCAGTGTACCTTCAACCATACACCGTTAGGTGGCTTGCGGAGTATGGACGTAGATGTAGATGTAGATCTTGTCGTCGGCCATGGTAGCTTTCCCAGCCAGGCAGTACGTCGAACAGATCCTGTGGGACCATGTTGTGGGTGCTGTATACGGAGGTAGCCCTGGGCATTGTTTCCTTCTCGAGCACGATAATGCTAGGCCCATGTGGCAGGCGTCACCACAGATGTGTTGCGAAGTCTTGACATTGAAGTACTGGAATAGCCATCGGTGAGTCCCGATCTAAGCTCCATCGAGCATTTGTGGGACATGGTTGACAGATGGGTTCGTGATCGTCCTGTTCCATCGCGCACTCACTGAGAGGACTCAAGAGCTCTCATTGAAGAATGGGAACGGATAGCACAGAATGACTTCCGTAGACTTACACGCAGCATGTCACGTAAGTTCCAGGCGGTGATAAACGCTCAAAGACTGAATAAAGTTTACTGAAGCTCTCAAAGTCCACTGAAAAACATATTGTTCTCGACTCCTGTCGAACATTAAAGCTCTTGTTATGTTAATACACGAGGAAATAATAATGTGTTGTTTGTATCTATGTTGTGAAGCCGCGCGGGGTAGCCATGCGGTGAAGGCACCTTGCCACGGTGCGCGCGGCTCCACCCGTCGGTGGTTCGAGTCCTCCCTCGGGCTTGAATGAGTGTGTTGTCCTTAGCGTTCGTTAGTTTAAATTAGACTAATTAGTGTGTAAACCTAGGCACCGATGACCTCAGCAGTTTGGTCCCATAGGAACTTACCACAAATTTCCCAATTTATCTTGCTAAAGATAAAGGCATAATTTGGTAACATACCCAGTTCTCAATTATTGCTCAGTGGAGTATGGCGGATGCCCAAAGTCGTGTTTCCCTAACTCTATTGGGCAGTGCAGTAAAAAACCAGAAAGTCTTTGCAAAGCTTCATGTCTTTTGCTCTGTTTCCATAAAAAAGAAAATTATTTACGGAACGATCTTTTTTGTGGAAAACATCGTTACATGAAACCCTCACCTTAAAATATTGGGAGGCTTTATTTCTCCACAGCTGCTTGAACATGGCGGCAATTAAACGTGTCAAGCGGAAAGCACCACAGCAGTGATAAATGCATCTTGCTAACAAAGAGCTGCCTCAACGATCGACTGAGGATGAAGTGCATACGGATCTAACATTGCACCGTCGGCCTCCAAACTAGTCTAATCTCATGGTATGTGGATTATTTTCTGGGGATTTGTGAAAGAATGTCTCTGTTCCTCCGCTTCCAAGCACATTAGGTTAACTGTGACACCACATGATAACAGTGACGAATGTAGTAACCCTAGAAATGCTCGAAAAACTATGGAACGAGTTTAACTTCCACCCTCGTGTTTCTGCTTCTCATTACATTTTTGCAAATGGTAACTAAAGACTTTGATCCTAAGCTTCAACGTTGTACGTACATGGATGTACTAGATATACGCTTGTAAAATTGGGTGGTTCTTTTGAAAAATTATTTTCGTTTTCTCTCTTCATTCACTTAGAAGCTGTGGTCTTGTTAAATTGTACGAACCATTTTGAAACTTTGTGGTATAACAAACATTTGCTGATGAGTCCGTGGTCTAGGGACGATGTCTTTGGGGACTTTCAACGGTCATGGGTTGTGTTTTAGTGCCACAAATATCAACTGAATCGCTTGTTCCTGAAAGGGGGAAACTCGTGATTGATAAATTATTGAGACGAAAGGAAGGACATACTAGAACCTTGTTTAACAATTAAATATCGAATTTCTTTCTGCAATGTGAAAGAAATCATTTTCTGGAATATGTAAGGCTAGTATTACATAGTTTGAAAAATATTCTTAGCTGCTATGGTGATTTTTATCACATGCAGTTATCCTCTTATAACAATAAATGAGGAAGCAAATACATTTTAAGGCACTTATTGAAATTACAAGTAATGTTTAAAATATTTAAAGAATGACAATATTTCGAGTGCAGTAAATGTAACATGAAGTATTTGAGTCCGTCTGGAGTGTACTACTATGCAGAAAATTTGCTGTACTTAAATAATATCCAATAATCTTATTGTTTCTCAATACTTTTGGGAATCTAAACAACTGAAGTGAATGTATTTCATATTATCTTTATAACTCCGAGCATTTATAAAACTGTCCTAAGTTCATACAAAAATGTTAGAAATGATGACTGAGCAGTTGTAGACAGAACTAGGACTACACCAAGTTTTAAAATATGAATACGAGAAATATGAGAAGAAACGATTGGTTCTTGTCACGCTTGAGTCATTTTCATCCATTTCTGTTGCAGGCTTCATCTTCAGCTGATTATAAACATTTGATACTGTCGATGCGTAACATACGTCAGTAGTTTCTCAATATAATCATTCTTCTTATGGTTTGTGGAAACTTTCTCATCATATACTTCTGTTGGGGAAGCCTAATGGTCTTGTCGGGAAAATATGTCTTGGCTTTCGTTAATGTAATTATATGGGCTACGAATCCTCCGATATAGGGCTTAAGTAACAACTTGCCTTTTCCTTTCTGGAATGTACTTATAATACAGAAATTAATGGGCGGCAGGAAATACTCTATCAAATATTCTTGTGCCTATTTCAATTGTTTCAGCTGTTGTTTTTGCTGCATAAACTTTGAAGCGAGCAAAGTGGCCGAATTCTGTGGTAAGTGACTTGTACTGATCTACAATAAGTACTCGATCGCACAGAAGTAACTCCCTTTTCATGTCCTCCAATAGGAAAATAGTGATAGATTTTGTCTTTCAACACAAACTACATTCTTATAACCGTATGATTGCCATTTAGCCGTCTACAGGTATTTCAGAACTAGTGGAGTTCTCTTACAGGGACAATGTACTCAGCATAATTGCATAGAAAGACGCGTACTTCTTTAGGACCTTTCTTTTCTTGGCCCTCACGATGACAGTGAAAAGTACATGCATCTGGTTTCATGTTGGTAATCCCGAAACTGAAAACCCAAAAATCACTTTTCCTTCGCTTTCCATTCTTCTTTTATTTCCGTCACCATTATTTGAAACTTCAAACTCTGAGCTGTTCATCTTAATCGTCAGTCAAATAGATGATCAAAGTTTTCAGTAAAATCTATCGACTGGTACAGCATTCCGCAAGTTTATTTCTGAAACATGACAATTCCCGGAGTAGTCCCCCATTACGTACAACTGCAAACATAAATCTGCTCTCTGCAAGCAACAAGGAAATTATGGACTCTCATATGAAAAACATGCATAGAACAACTCTTTTATGACAACCAAATAGAACTTCCTTAAATATATTGCTATACAGGACCTAGAATTCTCCTGGAAAAAGTACAAGCTGCGATAAATGGAATGAAAGGTGGTAAATCACCTGGTCCAGACAGTGTGAATGCCGAAATTCTCAAGCTGCTCTGGAACGATAGATTAAAATAGTTGACTGCAGTATTGAATGACATCTACGACTCTGTTAACATTCCACGAGAATGGCTTAAATCCGAATATATTACATTGCCCAAAAATCCCGGAGCTAAGACTTCTGGTGAATACAGGACCATCAGCCTCATGAGTGACTTGACAAAGTTCTTTCTGAGGGTCATTCACCACATTATTTACAAGATCTGTGAAGAACAAATTTCTTCTACACAGTATGGTTTCAGAAATGCAACTGGCACGCGCGAAGCATTGTTTAGTATCCAGATGCTATTTCAAAGATGCAGAGACGTGAATTGCGTCATTTATACCTGCCTTACTGATTAGCAGAAGGCTTTTTACAGAGTAAAACAACAGAAGATTGTTGACATTTTACGAAGCATTGGTTTGAATGATAAAGAAATACGTGTAATTTCGAACCTATATTGGAGCCAGACGGCTTCTGTGAGGCTGGACAGAGAATATACAGAAGACATAGACATCCTACGAGGTGTAAGGCAGGATTCCATATTATCCACACTGATTTTCCAGATGTATTCAGAACACATATTTTAGGAAGCTCTTGGTGAAGTAGAGATGGGAGTGCTCTTAAACGGAAAATATATGAACAACATCCAATATGCTGACGACACAGTAATATTTTCTGATAGGATAGTTTGCAGTACCTTGTCGATAGACTTGCACAAAAAAGCTCGTAATATGTCCGAGATGTCAACCCTCAAAAGACAAAAACAATGATAATTAGTAAAAACATGTCACATTAAGATAGGCCAAAATCTCAGAGCAAGTACAAAAATACATTTACCTTGGCAATACAATAAATGACCAGTGGGATCTTTCTGATGGGGTGATAACTTCAATTGGAAACACCAGAGCTGTCTTCAATAAGATGAGTAACCTTTTCAAGAATCATGGCTTAGCAATGACGACGAAGATCAGACTTCTATGCTGCTACGTATTTTCCACCCTCTTGTATCGTGCTGAAACATGGACTCGGACAGAATCACTGGTTAAGCGGCTGGCGGCTTTTGACATGTGTCTGTACAGGAGAATGTTAAGAATACCGTGGACAACGCATGTCACAAATGTTCAGGTTCCACGAAGAAAAAAGGAAGAGAAATACGTACCGGCCACCGTGAAAGCAAGAATGATCCAGAACCTGGGACACCTCATGCGGAACGACAACAGATACCATTTCCTCCAGACCATCCCACAAGGAGAAATACCAATAGAAGCGTTGCCTGGAGAAGAATATCCTGGCTTACGAACATCAGAACGTAGACCTCTAAAACATCTACACAGCTATTTTGAGCTGCAAGTGACAGGAAAATCAGTGCCAAGATGGTCGCCAACATCTGGAACTTATAGGAACCAGAAGAAGAAGAAGAAGATTTTGACTCCGGTCGATCCATTTAAGTCTCAAGAAACCGAAACCAACAAATTTACATGTTCTGTTTTTGGGTCGTTATGCCTTTCAGCAATGGAATACTCACTGAATTTCCTCATTTCGCTAGAGCTAAGGGGCGATCTGTTTAATTGTTAAAAACCATTCAAAAACCAAGATTATAGTAAATACCTTTTATTTAAAACATGCGGTTTCAACAGTTTTTTCTCATCTTCATATCTATAAGAAATTGCACACACATTCGTAGACTTACTTCGAAATGATAAAACTCATTCTAATTGCGCCCCACCAGGTACTGAAGGAAGTGTATGCATCATTCGATATGATGAGACATATTCCATACATATGAAATTTCTTATAGAGCTGAATATGACAGCGTAATCTGTTGAAACCGGTTGTTTTAAATAAATAAAACTTTATACCCTCTCGGTTGTTGAATGGTTTTTACCAAGTAGGTTACTCAATTTACCTAGCAGAGAGTAAAATTATTTTCTTGTTTCTATGAAGAAGTGTTCTTCTTTTCTTGTAGTGTTCAACCCTGAGGTTGATTTACAGCAGACCGCCATTCCTCTGTTCTGTCAGCCTTCCTCTTCATTTCCACGTATGTCTTACATTCAACGTCATTCATGATCTGTTGCATGTATGATATCCTTGGCCGCCCCCGCCGATTCCTTCCCTCAGTAGCTCCTTCTGTTATTGTTCAAATGATGTTGTGTCGCAGGATATGCCCTACCAGTTTGCCTCTTCTTGTTTGGATGTGCCTTCACAGAGATCTGGTTTCCTGTACTTTTCTAAGCACCTCTTCATTTGTTACTTTGTCTCTCCAGCTGATCTTCATAATCCTTCTATAGCACCACGCCTGCAGTGCCTCTAGCCGTCTCCTCTCTTCTCTTCCAATCGTCCAAGTTTCGCATTCGTATAGGGCCATACTCCAAGCGAAACCTTTCATGATACGTTTCTATATTTTCAGACTGATGTTGTTGCTGGTGAGTAAGTTCCTTCTCCGGTTAAATGCAATTTTGGCCTTTTGTATTCTGTTCCCAATTTCTTTGTGGCTTCTGCCATCTCTTGTGATTTTGCTTCCCAGGTAAGTAAATTGCTCTATCATTTATAGCTCCTCTCTACCAATTCTCATTCTGAGAGGTTCATATTTTGCTCCTGTACTGCATACCATCACTTTAGTCTTTTTCTTGTTTATTCTCATTCCATACTGATTGCCTGGAATTTTTCCATTGTTCTAAGGAGTTCCTCTACATCTTCTTTTGTCTCCGTGACTATAGCTATATCATCTGCATAACGTAGCATGTCAATCTTCTGCCCATTAATTTTGATCCCCACCTCAGTAGTTTCTCGAACTTGGTCTATAGCTTCCTGGATGTAAGCATTGAATATAAGAGGAGAGAGAGCACATCCTTGCCTTACCCCTTTTCTACTATTTGCTTCTTGTTCATGGTGACAGTTCCTAATCACTGCCACCTCATTCTTATAGAAGCTTAGTATCACACGGATGTATTTGTACTTTATTCCACTTTTCCTCAGCACTCCGAACATCTCTTGCCAGATAATGTTATCAAAAGCCTTTTCCATGACTACAAAGGCAATATAAGTCGGTTTATTTTTCTGTAATTGCTTTTCGATAACGAGACTCAGCGCCAGAATCGCCTCTCTTGTTCCCAATCCCCTTCAAAAGCCAAACTGATCTTCACTCTTAATACCCTCCACCTTCTCTTCAGAACTATTTTTTTGAGATTTTTTGATGCATATGGTATTAGGCTTTGAGATCGGTACTGCTCGCATTTTGTAGCTGCTGCCTTCTTTGGTATAGGAACAATGATACATTTCTCGAAGTCTGTCGGTATCTCTCCTGAGTTATAGATGGACTTAATAAGTTTAACCAGCATTATTTTCGTCCTGTCACCAGCATGCTTTATTAGTTCTGCAGGGATGTCATGAACACCCGTTGCTCTGTTGTCCCGTAGTTCCTTTAGAGTTCTGTCAAATTCTTCTTGCAAAATGTCATCTCCCTTGTCATGTTCGTCTACTTGCTCTTCTCTTCTTATTACTTCCTCCGAAAGAGGTGTTCCGGCATACAACTCCTCTATGTATTCTTTCCATCTTTTCACCATGTCTTCACCAAACAGCATTTTCCCATCTTTATTTTCTATTGTGCCTGAGAGTGTTGTTTTAGGTTTGTTAAAAATTGATTTGCTCTTCTGTAGGCTAAATCAGTTCTTCCGTTTTGCATATATTCTTCCACTTCTCTGCACATGTCTTCAAGAAAATTTTCTTTTGCTTTCCTAACTTCTCTATTAACTAAATTCCTTAGTCTTCTGTATTCAGCTTTTTCTTGTTCATCGGTTGCATTTCTGTATAATCTCGTGTTGAAGAAGTGTATTATTCATATAACTGTAACGATAGCTTCAGCGTTCCCCCTTAAACAACCAACAAACTTTTGCCTGTCGGCTTCGTCGACGAGTGGGATCGCCATTGCCACCATCCCACATGGACCGTCTGCTGGTCTTCATTAAGGCCGCACGCCCCTAGGCTGTGATGGGATCGGATAGGAGAGAGGTAGGGCCATCTCCGGCGGGAGACCGCCACACCTCCGGGAGCCGTTAGCAGCCAAGACGGGCTCTGCCGATCGGCGACGCTCCATCCGCGCCCTGGGCTTATCTGCGCGGTACTGCAGGCTCCTGTTAACTACCTCCTACGACCCGATCACCCAGAAAACTGCTAATGTCGGTGCTAACACATTTCCGAGGGACACCATTATCCGGATATCAGGTCCAGGTCCTCCATCTGACGCTTCTTGCAGATCGTAGTGCAGATCAGTTTAATTGGCTGTAAGTTGTTTGCATGTTCAGTGGAATAGGGCAGCCTTCCATCCTTGCGATGAAGAAAAATGGAGTTAGTTTCAACAGGTGACAGAATTACTCAGTGTAAAGTTTGGCAACTTTATGATAGTTTTCACATAACTCTTGAACTACCTTCATAACCTAAAAGACAGTCGTGCAAATCTGCGACGTCACTTCGACGTTGTGGGGTTTGTTTACGGCATCATTGACTAGTTTTATTAATGACTGCAACATTCGTTCAGCGAACACTAGACAGGAAAACGATTTACGCCTGGCCACTAATTTCCTTGTTATATTTAAAAGGGATAAGAGCAGATCAAAAAAACTGAATTACAGGCCACAAGTCTTCGAATTCAGGTTGAAAGTTTCGTTGTGACACACTCCTATTTTCCACACAAGCTCCTGGTAATTTGTCACAGCTTTTCTATTTAGTACGTTATTACTTGTTTTACACCGTCAAAATATTTGTCCCTGCTTTGTTAACTTTTAAGTGTATTTCTTTGTTATAAATTAATTCTGTAAACTACGTACTAACTAGTTTTACGGCCAGAAAGCATCGCTCCTCATAATACCAAGGAGTCGGATAAATAAATAAATGATCTCCCCCTCAAACACAAGGATCATCCTTTGTTTATTTTAGTTTCAAGTGTAGTGTGTCCCAAAAAACTTAATCTCCTTTGGTAACCTCCTCACTTACACTAAAAGCCCCGACCTAGTATAGGATTCATTGCAATGTCTGTCGTCCACTGCAGATTCTATTCTGGATGGCTCTCTCTGTTAATGTGCAAGTTTCTTTCCGATATCTTAATACATATTCCATCATCCGGCCAGTTCTAGTCAGTAATGACTATATAGCCTCTTCTTCGACTCTCCTGTGGAAAATTACCTCATTTATCATGTTGTTGGTGGAGATTACTTCCATTGTCCTCCTATAAGGTCACATTGTAAACGCTTCAATTCTCTTTATCTCCAGTTTCGCCCAGTCTGTGGGCTCCTTTGATGCGAGATGTGCCTTCTTTGTCTGAGCTCCGTTGGAAATGCATTACTTTTTTACTAAGGTAAGAAACAGCTTTCATTAACTTCGTCTATTACGTGGTCGCCACTTCAGATGTTGAGTTTCTTGCCAATCCCATTACTCACACCAGAAATATTGTCTTCGTGAGTTGTATTGGTCAAGGATCTATGATTTAATTTTGTATTTTATTCTTAATATCAGATTCTTCACTTATTCAGGAAAGTGAAAAAAGTGGTTGGAATGGCTCTGAGCACTATGGGACTTAACGTCTGAGGTCATCAGTCCCCTAGAACTTAGAACTGCTTAAACCTAACTAACCTAAGGACTTCACACACATCCATGCCCGAGGCAGGTTTCTAACCTGCAACCATAGCGCTCGCGCGGTTCCAGACTGAAGCGCCTAGAACCGCTCGGCCACTACTGCCGGCTAGGAAAGTGAAAGGAGCCTTGTTTCTTTGTCGCTAATTGTCTCACTTATTTAACAGCTAGCTTTTTTCTTGTGCCTTGCGACTTTCGGTTAGCAAATGAATCAGTTGTGATGTCCTTTCAACCAAAATGTGTTTTAACCTTTTCCCCATATCACAGCTTGTTTTACTGAGACGTACTGCCTTATGATACGTGGCAACGAACCACAGCTGTACCTCTTACGTTGTCTTAAATCAGACTAAAAATAACTATCCAAGTATGTGTAAGACAACATACCGCAAAAATGAATCTATTCATGCTCTGACATACACCCACAGAAGAATATCAGTACGCCATTGTGTGTTTTCGAAATTCTTTCACTGTTGATTGTCTCATTTGTATTTGTTCTGAACCGAAACATGACTATCAAACTCTAAAATTTAACAATACCAGAGATGGAAAATTGCTGCTCACCATAAAGCGGAGATGATAAGTCGCGATAGGCACAACAAACAGATTCACACCGTTATAGCTTGTGGCCATTAAGGCCTTTGTCAGCAGTAGACACACATACACAAACGCACGCACACACTCACGCAAACGCAACTTGCACACACGTCTGTAGTCTCAGACAACTGAAACCACACTGTGTATGTTGTGAAATGGCAGCACACAACTAGCTGACACATGTTGGGCAGGGGTAATGGAAAAAGGGTGGTGCACACACACACACACACACACACACACACACACACACACACACACACACACACACACCATCACACACTATTGGGGGACAGCGAGCTACGTCAGGTTTAGGCTAGGGAGATTACGGGAATGAAGTATAGCATGGGATATCTGTTGGTGTTTTAGGTATAGATTGTATTGACTGTCTATTAAGGTCTTTTTTGTAAGGACTTCAACATACTGGGATAGTTAGTTTTCATCACTGCAGATGCATCTGCCATAGGTGGCAAGGCTGTATGGGATGGATTATTTGGTGTGGAAGAGGTGACAACTGTCAAAGTGCAGGTACTCTCGGTCATTTGTGGGTATGATGTGGACTGAGATGTAGATGAAGCCATCTGAGAGGAGGAGATCGACATCCAGGAAGGTGGCACAATGGGTGGAGGAGGACCAGGTGAAGTGGATGTGAGAGATCATGTTCAGAGTGTGGAGGAATGAGGTTAATGTGTCATGGCGTTGGATCAAGGTTAAACAGATGTCATCAATACACCTGAACCAGTCCAGGCGTTTGGGATTTTGCGTAGGTAGGAATTTTTCCTCTAGGTGTCCCATGAAGAGGTTGGCATGGAAGAGTATCATGCAGGTGCTCATGTCTGTGCCATGGATTTGTTTGTATACCATCCCTTCAAAGGTGAAGTGGTTATGGGTTAGGATGTATTCAGTTAGATGAACGAGTAATGAAGTGGTGTGTTTGGAATCGACAGGGCACTGGGAGAGGTAGCATTCAATGGGCATGAGGGATTTTGGTATATTAGGAGGTTGCATGTACAATGACAACTGGGACCCAGAAAATAAGGGTTTGGGATTATTGAGAGCCAGTGCAGAAAATGGTAAGTATCTTCACTGTGGTAGGCTAGGTTATGGACAGTTGGTTGCAGATGCTGTTCAACAAGGGCTGAGCTTCTTTCGATGGGGCACTGTAACCAGCCACAATGGGGCACTCACGATTTTTAGGTTTCTGTATTTTGGGGAGCATGTAGAAGGTGGGTGTGTGGGCTGTTGTGGTAAGAAGGATTCAGGGGAGAGGCTCTGGGAAGGACCCAAGAATTTCAGGCAAGATTGGAGGTTATGTTCGACTTCTGGGATAGGGTCACTTTGGCAGACCTTGTAGATGGAGGTGTGGGACAGCTGGCTGAGGCCCTCCACCAGGTAGTCACTCTGGTTCATCATTGGTATAATGTTTGTCCATTGGGAGGATAATCAGGTCCGGATTGGTCTATAGGTCATGTAGGGAAGCCCTTTCTTCTGTTAAAAGGTGGTTCATCTTAAGGAATTAGGGAAGGATGGTGAAGCCAGGTTGGAATTTAGGAATTCATAGAAGATGACCAGGGGATGGTTAGGCAGAAGTGTGGGGAGGTCACAGTTGGATGGTGGTATGAATTAGAAGAGGATTGGATGTCAGTACTGGACTGGCTTTGATTGGAGGGGATGGTGGCAAACACGTTTTTCGAGTGTAGGGATTGGGAGAGGGAGAGCTGATCTTTCACAAGTCCCACATGTTTAAACTTGAGAGTAGTGCCGAATATGGGGCCTTTGGATAGGACTAAAACTTCTGTAGGGCTTAGGATTTTGGTGGGATTGTTTCCGTTCGGGATTTTGTGGAGTGCTGGTAGAGAGTTTTGGACAATGCAGTAGATTGAAAACATCAGCTGGGCAGGGTATGGGTGGTATGAGGGGTTGATGAGGAGATACACTGTAAGTAGGGTTGGAATTGGATAGCGGCGCCCCAATGTGGCAGTTGGATTTCGGCAGGCTGGATAACTGGTGGAGGTGGTGTTTGGAATGTTTTTCTAGGTGTTGGGGTGTCAGGATTTCAATTTGGATGATGAGGTGTAAGTAGTGGGGATTGCATAGTATCAGTATTTTGCTGAGTGAGTGGAAGGGGTTTTTTGAACAAGATTTTCGAGGGAAGCGATTGGTGGAATCTGAAAAAGTGAATATCGTAGTGGAAGGGGAGCTGGGATCCAGAAACAGGGATTTTTATGTTGAGACCATTGGGGGCCGGGGACGGGAGGGGATTCCATGGCTTAGATAGAATTTAAGGAACAGGAATTTGGTTTTGGCTAGGGGTAGGGAAACTTTTCAGAACTGATCCAGATAAATAGAACAGGAATTCATTGCGTTCGGGGGTGGGAGGATAGCACTGGGGAAGGGGGTTTATATTATAAGTGGGTGGTAAAGGCTGCAGGTGAAAGGAATTGTGTTGGGGGCAGGGCATAATATTCTGACTGAGATATGTCTGAAAGCGCGTGATATATCGTCACGCGCGCGAAATAAATTCGATCGCCCGTGACTTGTCACGCCTAACAGAACGAAAGAAAACAGGGACGAGCAGGTCGAGAGCGATATGTGACGGAGGGAATATTTTGTGATGCTACAAGTGTGTTATGCTGTTATAGGGAGTCGCATTACACGTGGAGTTGTGTGAGCGGGTGTCGTAACGGTCATGGCCGCAACTACAAGGTGCAACAAAAGTGGTGTGTAACCACGTGTGTCGCGGCCGTTACGGATTGTGTTATAAGGCCCAGAGAGACGTAACGAGAGAGAAAGAAATGGATGTATAACAGAGAACAGCTAGATAAAGGAGATAGTAGGAAAGGACAGACAATGTGAGGTTTGCATGGAAGGGAGCCATTAGACGATATAATGACCAGATGACTCAATCAACAGCTCAGTCTACACCAACCCACTAATCACCAACAGAATCTACACATTGACAGCTGCCACCTCTGCCACACCAAAAACTCCATCCCATTCAGGCCAGCCACCCATGGCAGAGGCACCTGCAGTAATGAGAACTCCCTCACTCAATATACTGAAGGCCTCACAAAGGCCTTCACAGACAGCCAATACCACCAGACCTAATTCACAAATAGATTTCCCATGCCATATCCCCATACATATATGATCCTTACATCCAACCTAAGAACCAACCACAAAGAAGTGGCCCCCATGTAACCCACCAACAACTGAAACACATCCTATATTAGGGCTTTGATTATCTATCACCATGACCTGAAATGAACCACATCCTACCCAAGGTACTTCCATCCCCTCCAAAAGTAGTTTTCCGCCAACCACCAAACCTCCACAACATCATAGGCCGTCCCTATGCCACTCCCAACCCCAAACTCCTGCCACAAGAATCACATTCTTGTGGAAGACTCACGTTCAGAAGGCCTGCCCTATCCACAGCAACCCAGCACCTCCTACTCCAGCCCCATCACAGGCTTATCCTGCCCCATAAGAGTCCAGGCCACCTTTGGAAGAGCCATGTTACGTATTAGCTCTGGAGCAACCACTGCACACGGTTTTACATTGGTATGACCACCAACCAGTTGTCAGCCAGCATGAATGGCCACTGTTAAACTGTTGCCAAAACAAGGTGGACCACCCTGTGGCACAACATGCAGCAGAGGACAACATGCGAAATTTCAATGGGTGCTTCACAGTCCATAGCATCTGGATCCTCCCCTCCATCACGAGCTTTTCTGAGCTGTGCAGGTGAAAGCCATCCTTCGCCTCTGTAACCTTCCTGTCCTACCTAACAGTTTATTTCTGTACGTGTGTGTGAGTGTGTGTGTGTGTGTGTGTGTGTGTGTGTGTGTGTGTGTGTTTGTTTGTGTACATGTGTATGATACAGCTTGAGAGAGGAATTTCAAATTTCATTCCAAAAGCTAGCAAAGCAAAGCTTTTGTTTGTGTGTCTGTTGACCTCGCATTGCTTCTGCCATTCAGCGAGTCGTCTCTTTATTCCTAAGTAACTGTAATTTTTGGTGGTTTGCCGTAAGAGTGTGACGCCAGAAGTGCCAGGATACCTTCTTGGGTGGTAGTTAAACGATAGGACCACCGAAGTATTGCCCGCCCAACAGATCTGACAAGTCTGTCTGGTAAGACAGGATGTCAGTACGAGACAGTACCAATCCTGATACTGTGTTTTTTCTTGCTGGGAGTGAGTTTTTAAACAGGACCCAGCAGGGGTACTCTGCCCCACTTTTAGGGCGTCCTACAGCAATAGATATGTAGCATTCGTGTCTATCATAGAGGACGCGGACAATGGCCAGGCACCTTCGGCATAACACAGGTAACGCTCTGTCGCACTCCACTGTGTCTCTGTATCAGCAGCAATTCTCTCTCTCTCTCTCTCTCTTGTTTAAGTCTGTCTTATAGGGACATCGTTGTTACATTTCTGTAAAATTTATTTTAACCGATACCTGATAACATGTGAACATGGTGTTGAAGACTATCGCATTCTTTCCTTCCGATTTCATTGTGTAATTTCGGTTCTTGTTGCTCCGTACATTTTAAATGGCATATGTGTCGCAATTAAGGAACCAAATTTGATCCTTTTTATTATTACGATTGTGATACTGTCCTTCCTGTTTATCTAAGTTCTCATGATTACTTCGATTAACCAGTGTATAAAGTGAGCTACAATAGTTCGTTTATTGTTTCGAAATAAGAGCGATTAGAAAATACAGCTGGTTAAAATGTTTTATTGTTTAATAATCTCACTGATGTTTGAGGTAAAGTTCGTCAATCAATTTGGCTAGCTGAACGTTGTAATTATCTTACTTTTAAATTCAGTTAATGGTTCTTTAAAATGAAACGAGAAAATGTTTTGGTTAAATAAATTTTATGTTTGTTATTTAGTATAAGAATAATTTAATAACACGCTTGTGCCAGTATCCTGGTTAATGTGGTCCCTGCCCCCCGGAATGCCCAGTCAGAAATCTAGCATTTTATGGGGTGCCCATCTCAAAGGCTATAAAAATCGGGTGTGATTACTTCGGTGCTTAAGAGTGACTACATAGGCAGAAAATACGTCTTCAACAGTAGCATGGTTTATTAGCAGTGAGTTAATCTATAATGCAGTATTAGCTTCTCCTCAAATTCCTGGGTGCTACTGGAAGAGATTCACAATCACTTTATTCATTGCTGCACCTTGTATTGACAATGATATTTTCGATTTAGTTTTTAATAATTATAACATCTAAAACTCTATAGTGTAATAAACAAGAGTAGTCGTAGTGGCAGAGAACGAAAGTGATAATAGCCACATGTATTCACTTGTCTTTTAACGGAAGCGTGGGGGAGGGACAATGGCGACTAAGAAAGAAGGGAACAAATGCGAGTGGTCTGATGAAAGGAATTATTTGGATGCACTGCGCATGTACGTGAAACAACAGAAATCACGTTTGCGTCCAGAGGGGATACATCTAACTCGGGACATCCGTTTGCGTGAATCGGAGCCAGAGGCGTTAATGTTATTACCAGGCGAGCGAGCGAAGAGACAATATCTCGGGCGTCAGGGCCCCGAAATTGGTGATCCAATACAAAGTCCCAAACTCGATTATCGCCGTCCAAACTGAGGCGAGGCAATCAATGACACCAACGTTTCTGCGTTTCTCGCTGCGAATGAAAGAGGTACCAGCGAAAGCTCGCAACAGCGCTCTGAGCCACTGACGGAACTAGAAGTAAAGCGGAGGCGTGGCCATCCAATTACAGCCATGCCTTTAGCAAGAAACTTGCTTTCATAGCATTTACTTTACATCGAGACAAGTCAAACTTAACATTTTACCCAATTTGGTACGTATGCATTATTTACTACATTCATAAATCGCTTTTTCGTCCCAATGGAGAATTTCGTTTGGTAGAATAATGTTCTTCTCTTACTATTTTGAATTCTATTCCGTTGTATTTAACGATTCCATTCATTTGCTGTCGGTTTCGAAGCAACCATCTCTTCCCTATCAGGTGTTTTAGCACTGCGATCGTTATGCTATACCAACTCAAGTATATTCCCCTACTGCATTGCAGCATCTTCTGATGGACACTGCTAAAGTGCTTGGAGAATCAATGGTATTTGCTTCGAAGTTGACAACAGAAAATAAAAATAATAAACAGCGATGGATAGAAGGAAAACACAACGAACTGTTTCAGAGCTCACATCCGCAATTTCCAGTCTCAACCAACAACCTGTCAAGTGAGTTACCTAAATAACGAATGTTGCTCTGCTTGATGCGAAGTCCTATGATTTGTTTATTTATATACACTGGAGGGGGGATGACTAGATATCATTACAAACATTTTTAAGATACGACACATTAAAAAAATTGTGGAAATAAACGCACAAAAGAGCACGAAGAACAAAAAACAGAAACCTACAATGGGTATACACAATATTCAAACATTGAAGATGGCAAACCACACGTTAACGAACGACCGAGTGATGATTGCAGAATCATTTCAAAATAAAAAAGGAGTCTGTGTAGTTGAAGATGCCAGTTAGTAATGCAGATAAATGGCAATAAAATAATGACGTTCTTAAAGTAATTAAACATAAATTATAGAAAGTCATTCGATGCATGTAGAAAGAGGGCCGGCCGGAGTGGCCGTGCGGTTCTAGGGGCTACAGTCTGGCACCGAGCGACCGCTACGGTCGCAGGTTCGAATCCTGCCTCGGGGACGGATGTGTTTGATGTCCTTAGGTTAGTTAGGTTTAATTAGTTCTAAGTTCTAGGCGACTGATGACCTCAGAAGATAAGTCGCATAGTGCTCAGAGCCATTTGAAACAGCCATGTACAAAGAGAGGCGCATAGAGATGATAGTGCTTCAATCGAAATGATAGTGCTGAAGGCAACATACTGCAATATCAAAGGAACCAGGAAAATTGTTAACGGAAAATAGGCAGAGTCTGGGAATTCCCCCAAAATTGAGACAATGATGTAACTAACCCGCCTCACCAAAAAACGGGATATGTAAGGTATCAAGAACTGTAAGCCTACTAGCGCAATCTGCATATATTATAAAATACTGAATAAGAATATCAACAATCGACTAAAAACATAGTATTTAAACCAGGAAAAGGAACAATCTGGCTTAAAAATGAATATCATAGTAGACCATTTGCAGCTAGTGCCCGAAATTATAGAGCAATGAATACGAGTTACCGTTTCGTTTGCGGATCAGAGGGTTTGCTGACGCATTAAATAAAGTCTGGGAAAGGGACTCCATGTCATGAAAACTAGTCACAGCAGTTACAGGCGATTTTTCCTGATTCTTCAACTATTTAAGACAGAAGAGGGGAAGTGTATTTACGGAACCCATCTCTATCACCTTCTTTCATTCGATTATAATGTACTATTTTGTTACCAATACTGATAGGATACCAGCAATTAGAGGAAGAAATACTAATTCTGAACAACGTGTATAAAAAAATAAAATAGATATTAACATTCCTCACAGAAACGACGACTTGTATTCGGGTCAGTTAAAGAATTGAGAGGAAAGGAAAGAAATTGAAGAGTACATCGGGTATGTTCGACGGTTTGTCACCGAATACATTATTGCAGAACAAGTGTTTACAACCGGCTGTTTAGTTCCCAAAACGAGGAAGCAGAAGTATATTGAACGGAAAGCTTATGATTTGTGTCAGAAGCTTTGACTTATGGCAGTGAGACATATGGGCGAAAAAAGCTGAAAATCTATCAACCATCAATGGAGAGACTGAAGTTGAAAACTATTGGGAGAGACGGCAAAACATAAAGGAAAAACGCATGAGGATCAGGCTATGGTTAAGTTGAATGGAAACAGAAATGAAATTGAATGGTGTTAGTGAGGCAGAACATATGATCATATCATGAGGTGATTGGGTAGCAAGTGGACCAAGTATGTAGTGAACTGCAAACGATGAGATAACATCGACAACGGTAGCTGATGGAAGATGTGTCGAAGGCATTATGACATAACTCAGAAATGTCATTGACGTATACCAAGTTTGAAGAGTGAAAAGATTTAGGCTGTGGATGTTAACATTGATCGGCTGCTGCTGAAGATGTTGGTCAAATTTTTAAGCTACTACATTTGTGTTTAAGGCTCAGATAAGAATATAGTACCATTCAGAGTGTTTTATCTAATGACCATACATATTATAAAAATGGATGTAAGTATGTATGTTTCACGTCTCTTCTATTTATTTGAACCAAACTCGTACATGAATAACTTTCTGTCAGGAGAGAAGAGCTTTGAGGATAAGAACCAGCTACCCACCAAAGGGGTGAGGGTGGTAGTGAAAGAGATGTCTAGCTCACGACGCGTGAATACCCTAATTTTAGTCACCCAGTAGTTAAAAATGGGGTCACTTAGTCCCTTGCAACAAATGTCAGACGTAATCAGGAACCTCTGCGAAACTGTTTCTCGCTGGCAACCTCCCCTTTCCCACTAAGATGAAGAAAGGAGAAAAGTTTATCATTTACTACATTCTCACTGTTCACGCCGTAAAACTAGCGTTTCCGACATGACGTTTTACTTCATTACTTCCTCCCTACTAACTGCATTCGCGACACATTTTGCAGACATTATTCCCATATATCACAGACTGTATCAGCAAAACTATATCGTTGTACAACACATAGTTCAAGTGATCTGGCGTATTAACGCTGAAATGCTTGAAAAACTGCAGCGTCATGTATGACGTTTTAACTTATCGTTTCTGTAACGCCAACTCTTTTACCAACACACTTCGCAGACAGTATCCAAATATGCCGCAGAATTTACCTTAAGACAATTATAAGACCCGTAGTTCAGGGGATAAGTCGTCATAAACATTGGGGTGCGTGAAAAGGAAACTACTGGGCGAAATTCCCTAAAGGTGGAATATATGAACTACAAATATGTGTGAAATATGTTAGATATACGTAAAGGATATGTAGCATGTAGAGACACAGTTCAAGCTGCGAGTAAAGAAAGTCTCCTAAATCCCTTGCTCGATTACAACCAAACTTAGTTCATACGTTGTTTACTATCTGGAAAGCAATACTGCGGGCGTAGGAACAACCAAACTCCTCTTCCGGTTGGTATAATGGACAGAGAAGGATGCGGGAGAAAGACAGAGAGGAGAGAAGGAGACGGACAACCAGCGAGATTGTAATTTTATGATTAGTGCACTATCCTCCTAACCACACGACCTTTTTCCCGTAATTAGTATGACTGTGAAGTAGAGGATCGATGTGTCAATCCATAGATGTTTTTTACAACACAACGAATTATTTAACATTGCACAAAAAATAGTTTTTGTGTACACTTCTGCCCCATGAAAAGCTGTCATGTACTACTAATAAGGCGGGGTAAGGTATGCGTTAATACTACGTACACTATATTGTACATACGGTAATTATAATTAAACAATTTTCATTGTGCTTAATTTCACTTTAAAAACTATATATTCAATTGTCCGATAGCAATCGCGCTGATGATGAAGATGAAATTTGATTAATCAAGTTTTCAATATTTCATAATAATTTTTACGCTATTTTTTGTTGACAAAGTCATCGATTGTATCGTCATATGTAATATTCTTCATTGGTTTTAACTCTGTCCACAGAAGAGCTAAGGCGCTATGCTTTTCTTGGTTTTAAGATAGACTCTAGATAATTTGTCACCCGTCCCAAACAAGGAAAGCTTCTCTCACTCAAAAAATTTGTCCCTGGTGTACTTAGAGTTATGCGAACCATCACATCCAAGTTTGGATAAATGTTTTACCAATTCTGTTTTCAGTTCTGTTTTCAATAATCCAGAATCTCATTTCACCAAAATTCTTTCAGAAGAATGCTGACATTGAAAACGTACACATTCTTGACCTAAGGCTGTCTCTACATCATCTCCCAAGAAAAGATCTTTTCCCGTGAGGGTTGATGATGGCAATTGACTCATTTCGATCAGAAATGAAAACTTTTCATTCAGCCTGTTGCAACTCTCAATTCGTTTTCTTTTAAAATTCGGATCCGATTCTCCCAATGAGGACGAGAATCGCGTTAACCTTCAAAGACCCACTCGCAGTCATTCTCATTTCTTGATCGGTGATGACCTAAGGCTGTCCCTACATCATCTTCCAAGAAAAGGTCTTTTCCCGTGAGGCTTGATGATGACAATTAATCCATTTTGGTCAGAAATGAAAATTTTTATTCAGCCTGTTGCACTCCTCACCTCGTTTTCTTTTAAAATTCGGATGCGATTCTGCCAATGAGGACAAGAATCGCGCTAACCCTCAAAGAATCACTCTCAGTCATTCTCATTTCTTCATAGGTTGTTTCACCATGAATTTCTTTGCTTTCCGGTTTACTTTTCCCCACTCTTTTGTGTACTGCATCGACACGCTTTATGTCACCGTTCTTTCTTAGAAATACTTAAAATTTTCTCATTCAGTTACGATAAACTTGCAGAGAGATTCGTAACTATCAGGAACAGTGCTCACACCTACGAAAGAAGCCTGAATTTGAAGATTCACTTTGCTTATTGTTGAAGAAAAAAAATCTGTTGGCACATCAACAATTGCCACCGTTTCTAGTTTTTCTAAATTCAAAAGAATCTTGTCGTTTCGCTTCGCGTTAAAGGCTACGTGTCAGAGTTACACTTCTTAGCCTTTAGCGGTTTCCCTTTCTCGATTTCAGTGATCATTTTTTGTCAGCGTTGTATAGAACATACAAAAAAAAAAAAGGACATAGCTTTATTGAAGCAGCATGAGGAGCCGCCAAGCTTGTGTGCAAGATTCAGCAGCCGCTGTGGCCACTTCAATTTAAAGACTGGGCGGAGCAATCTCATTCTACCTAGGGTCTTGTCAAAGGGGGCGGAGGAGCGTACAGAGGTTCAAGCCACTCTCTTGTTCTTCGATAAACTGACCCAGAAGGCGGATGTATCAGGAATGATCAACGGCACAACGATGCAGAAGGCAAGGGAATCCACTGAATTAAAGATATATAATTTGCATCCACATGTGGCTTGTTATTGAAAAAGTGTCATGGTGATCTCTCCAGTGGCAAAAAATTCCGGGACGGTTTCCAGTGGCAAACGATCCCGGAACAGCCCCTCATCTTCGGAATCGGACTGCCAATAGGGAGGTGACCACGAGAAAAAGATTTAATAACCAACGAATGGATAACGATTTACGAGTCAGGACTTGGAATATCAGAAACTTGAACGTGGTAGGGAAGCCAGAAAACCAGAAAAGGGAAATACGAAGGCTCAGTCTGTTTATGGCAGGGCCAGTGAGGTGAAACGGAAATCTTCAAATGAGTAATAATATTGTCGTGTGAGCAGTGCCTCCCATCGGGTAGACCGTTCGCCGGGTGCAAGTCTTTCGATCTGACGCCACTTCGGCGACTGACGCGCCAATGGCGATGAAATGATGATGATTAGGATAACACAACACCCAGTCCCTGAGCGGAGAAAATCTCCGACCTAGCCGGGAATCGAACCCGGGCCCTTATGATTGACAGCCTGTCGCGCTGGCCACTTTTTTAAAAACTTTTTAATCTCATTTTGTTCGCCTTCGTTCGTTGAATCTGCTCTGGGTGGACGTCGTAAGACTTCAGTTTAAATTCGTTCATCATCTATTAACTCAGTTTCTTTTATTACAGAGGGCAGCTCTCTAACCGAACACGCTGAGCTACCTTGCCGGCAGCACTCAGCTATCGAAGGCAGACTTCAAATGAATAAAGGGTAACATCAACAGCAGCAGAAAATGGAATAACGGGAGTAAGGCTCCTTATGAATAGGATGGTAGGGCAAGGATTGTGTCACTCTGAACAGTTCAGTGATAGGGTCGTTCTCAACAGAATCGACAGCAAGCCGACACCGACAACGATAGGTCAGGTATACACGCTGACATCGCAGCTGAAGATGAAGAGATAGAGAAAGTTTATCAGGATACTGAAAGGGTAACACATCACATACAGGGAGATGAAAATCTAATAGTCTTGGAATTCAGTTCTAGGGGAAGGACTACAAGAAACGCTTACAGAAGAATATGGACTTGGAACAAGAAATGAGAGAGGAGAAAGACTAATTGAGTTCCATAATAAATTTCAACTTTTACTCTGTTTAAGAATCACAATAGGAAGAGTTGTACTTGGAATAGGCCGTGTGATACGGTAAGATTTTAGTTAGATTACACCACGGTCAAACAGAGATTCCGAAATCAGATACTGGATTGTAAGGCGTACCCAGGAGCAGATATAGACTCAGTTCACAATGTACAAGTGAGGAAGAGAAGACTGAAGCTTAAGAGATTACTCAGAAAGAATCAATACACAAGGAAGTGGGATACAGAAGTACTAAGGAATAACAAGATACGTTCGACGTTTTCTAAAGCTATAGATACAGCAATAAGGAAAAGCTCAGTAGGCAGTACAAAGAAGATGGCTCTGAGCACTATGGGACTTGACATCTGAGGTCATCAGTCCCCCAGAACTTAGAACTACTTAAACCTAACTCGCCTAAGGACATCACACATATCAATGCCTGAGGCAGGATTCGAACCTGAGACCGTAGCGGTCGCGCGGTTCTAATCTGAAGCGCCTAGAACCGCTCGGCCACACAGGCCGGCTAGGCAGCACAGTTGCAGTGAAATAGACATCTCTAAGAAGGGCTATCACATAAATTGGAAAGAAAATCGTAGGAACAAAGAAGGTAACTACGAAAAAACCATGGGTAACAGAAGAAGTACTCCAGATTATCGATTAAAGGAAGAAGTACAAAAAAATGTTTAGGGATATGTAGGAATTTAGAAATACAAGTCGCTGAGGAAAAACACAAATAGAAATTGCATTGAGGCTAAGACGAAATGGTTGGCTGAAAAGTGTGAAGTAATCCTAAAAGAATTGACTGTCGGAAGGTCTGTCTCAGCATATAGAAAAAACGAAACAACCTTCAAGCAACAAGCTAGGGTGGTAACATTAAGTGTGAAGCAGGAATTCCGCTGTTAAATCCAGAGGATAGAGCAAATAAACGAAAAGACTACACTAAAGTGCTCTGTGAGGGAGGAGATTCGTCTGATGTGATAGAAGAAGGGACATGAGTCGATTTAGAAGAGACAGGGGATCAATTATTAGAATTAGAATAGAGAGAGCTTTGGAGCACTTAAGATCAAATAAGGCACAAGGGATAGATAACATTCCATCAGAATTTCTGAAATCATTGGGAGAAGTGACAACAAACCGACTATTCACGTTTGCATATAGAATGTCTGAGTCTGGCGACAGACCAAAAAATATTATCCACACAGTTCCGAAGACCACGAGGACTGACAAGTGCGAGAATTTTCGCACAATCAGTCTAACACTTCACTCATCAAAGTTAGTTATAAAAATAACAAACAGAAAAAAGGAAAAGAAAATAGACTATGTTTTAGATGACGATACGTTTGGCTTCAGGAAAGATAAAGGCACCAGAGAGACAACTCTGATGTTGCTTTTGATAATGGAAGCACGACTAAACAAAAATTAAGAGCATTTCGTAGAGTTTGCAGACTTGGAAAAAGCGTTCGACAACATAAAATGGTGCAAGAAGTCCATAATAAAATAACAGTGGATGACCAAGACGGAAGTATTGGGATAAAAAAGGGATGTAAGACATGGATGTAGTCCTCCACCCCTACTGTTCAGTCTGTTCATCGAAGAAGCAATGAGGGAAATTAAAGAAATGTTCAGGAGTGGTATTAAAATTGAACGTGAAAGGATATCATTGATATGACTTGCTGATAACGAAGTTGCCTGAGAAAAAGTGAAGGGGATTTACGTGATTAGCTGAATGAAGTGAACAGTCTAATGAGTGAAGAGCATGGACTGAGAGTAAATCGAAGAAAGACGGAAGTAATGAGCAGTAGCAGAAATGAGCGCAGCAAGAAACTGAACGTAAGGATTGATGGCCACGAAATAGATGAAGGAGTGCTAATACATAGGCAACAAAATAGCTAATGGTAGACGTAGGAAGAAGGACATCAAATGTAGACTAGCACCGGCGAAAAGGACATTCCTAGCCAACAGAAGTTTACTAATATCAAACATAGGCCTTAATTTGAGGAAGAAATTTCTGAGCCTGTACGTTTGGGGCACAGTATTGTACGTTAGTGAAACATGGACTGTGGGACAACCGGAACAGAAGAGAATCAAAGTACTTGAGATTTGGTGCTTCATACAAATGTTGAAATTTAGGTGGACTGATGAGATAAGGAATGACGAGGTTCTGTGCAGAATCGGAGAGGAAAGGAATATTTGGGAAAGACTGACAAAAAGAGGGGACAGTATGATAAAAAAATCCATTGTACACAGCAGACATGTTCGTGACATTATCGTATGATTATCCACGACAGTCTCCAATATTTATGTCAGTGTTTCGAGTTCCGAAGTAATGGCAGAAAATATTTTTTCAGCTTTATATCCTACTGACGGCAAAAATATTGAGAAATCTTCCGCATGGTTCACCAGTTTCGAAAACGCATCTAATGATGGTAGTGAGTTGGTCCATATGTGCTTTACCTGGTGTTCAATCGTTGATTAAGGAATAATGATTAGTGCTTCTTGTCTCGTGTGCAATCTGCTATAAGTCTTTGTGACTTACCAAGAGAACAAACTCATCGCAGCCGGTCTTTGATAACCAAGTGGTACTATTAGATCCTTGATACCCAAATCGTTCAATACGACTGGCTAAAAAACGATTGAATTCAGCTAACAGATCCTAAATCGTGCGATAAGTTCCGTTATGCCAGCCATTGAACTTTTCATTTCTTCCTTTCAAAGCGAGGACTCTCGAATATAGTCGCTTTAGTATGGCAACAACTTCTTCAGATCGTTTGTCCAATAAGTAACTTCACCGCCAGATTCGACATGCAATAAATTGTCGAGTCGAGCACAAACTCATTTCTACCTTTCAAACTACGGATACTATATGTACGTCGCGCAGATTTTCCATTATGATCTATTCAGTATTCTGCATTTTTCCAGTCACTAAATACTTCGTTATCAAATTGAGTCTTTTCTTCCAACGGGTCGAGTGCCAGACAGGGACCGCAAAACACAGATCTTTTCTTTCAGAGTAAACTAGCCGATTTCGATCGTTCACTTCAGCATTATTCATTTTTCTTCGGAAGATTCTCACTGGCAAGAGACGACGCTGATCAGAAAATATTTTTTTCACTTTTAGAGAAATCACAAGGCTTGTCTCGATCGAAGCTTTACCTTCCAATAATATCCCTTAAGGTATGGTAGACTTCCCATAAAGCTGGATCTTTGTGTGGATTTACTGTTGTTTGCACTTAGTCATTACTTAACGTCTGATTCACAGACACTTCTTCCATTGTTATTGGTGTCCGCCCCCGGTAGCTGAGTGGCAGTCTGCCGCCGGCAGTGCTGCGAGGCGGTCACGCGCCAGAGCGCTGCGGGCGAGGCGCGCTCCGTGTGTTTGTGTTTACTTCGGCCGCTGTAAGTGCCGTTTTCCTTCTAGACCACCGAGCGGGGTGGCGCAGTGGTTAGACACTGGACTCGCATGCGGGAGGACGACGGTTCAATCCCGCGTCCGGCCATCCTGATTTAGGTTTTCCGTGATTTCCCTAAATCACTCCAGGCAAATGCCGGGATGTTTCCTCTTAAAGGGCACGGCCGACTTCCTTCCCCATCCTTCCCTAATCCGATGAGACCGATGATCACGCTGTCTGGTCTCCTTCCCCAAACCAACGAACCTTCTAGACCACCATGGCGCACAACTATCGGAAGAAGTCATTGCATTTCAACTTTTGTTCTGACTTTGCCCGACCCAAGGCCCTGGATGTAGAACGATTTATTCGCGATGAAGTTAAAATGCTACCAACGGATCTAAATGGTATCCACTTGTCCATAGTTAGCAATACCGTCTATGCCAAAATGATCAAAGATGCGGCGTGTGACAAGGTGCTTCAAGAGGCAAAACGTGGACTGGGCTTCTGTCATTCCGACGGCAACGTAGGACCCGTTACCGTATATCACGCAGGTCTCGGCACACGAACGATAAGGATCTTCGAACAGCTGTTCGAACTACCTGCAGACGTCGTCATCGAGACGCTCCGTCCATATGGCAATGATCTGGAACATGTTGCCGAACGGTGGGTTCTATTTCAAACCTAACCCGTTTTAAACGGTGTTAGACAGGTCAGCATCGACTTGCAGAAACACGTGTCTTCCTACCTACGTATCGGAGGCAGCCGTGTCATTACAATGTACGACGGCCAACCTCGGACCTGTTCCGGTTGCGGGAAAGAAGGTCATTTACGGTGTGAATGCATTCAACGACGTGTCACGCTGCTCCCGTTGTCGGGAAGCGACCGTCACACCCATGATTACCGCCCTACCGGTCACTTACGCAGCGGCTCTTTGCACGTCTACAGTTTCGTCCAGTCCGATCGGCACGTCCCACCGTCCCAGTCACCTACGGACGGTGCAGACGTCCCACCTGACGACAACCTTGCCGCCTAACAGGCTCCCGCACCGGACGCTGAGGAGACCAGTACTTCCACACAACACCTGTTTGACAATTTCATTGCACCCACCGACGCCTTCGAACCAGGTCGACGCTCCTCCTTGCTGTCGCCCGACACTGAGGAAAACGTGCCCAAACAACGCTCGCTACGTAGGCGCAAACACCGCCGCCGTTCACCCACGGGCTCTCAAAGCGTCGCCACCCGCGACGACGAAGACGACATCCAAACAGCCGACATTTCCACGCAGAGGTCGGCGGACAGCTTTCGCGATGAACAAGACTTTTCACAAGACGGGACCACCATGGAGGTCGCCACGCACAATGTAACGATCGGTGCGCAGGTTGAGACGCCTGTCTCCCCGCCGACAGCTCTAGATCTCTCTCACCACGACGCAATTCCCATGGGTATTGGACAGACCCACGGCACAGGAGCATGGGCCGACGACATTGAGGAATAAACGCCCCCTCTTCCGGATGAGTTGCCTCCGCCGGACGAGGCTCCTTGTTAACATCAAAAGCGAGACACTGCAGCAGATGGGACGAGACTTCCTGTCGGTGCCCTCCTCATACTTCCCTTGGTGATAGTAGATGTGCTTCCACCACCACTGAAACAAACTTACCGGTTCGCCACACTGAACATCAACGTGATCGGCACCGCACTCAAGCTGCAGCTCCTATGTGACATGCTTCGGGCCTCTGACGTCGACGTCGCCCTGCTTCAGGAAATATGCGTTGCCACACTACCACCGGTCTACGGCTACGACTCATACTCGTCCACATGTGACAATCAGGGCGTGGAGTAGCTTTCTAAATACGCGAAGGAATCCCACTGATGGACACGACAATCCTTCCCTCTGGAAGGGGCATGGCTGTTACCGTCTTCGACATGTGCGTCATCAGTATCTACTCTCCGTCTGGATCCACGAACCGTCGGCAGCGGTCCACTTTTCTCGGAAATGACGTGGCGCCCCAGTTTGCTGGGCGCTGTGATCGCCTTATGATGGGAGGCGATTTCAACTGCTTCCTCCATCCGCAGGACCAAATGCCTGGTTATTCGCCATGCCCGTCGCTGCTCACCTTAATCGAAGATATTCATCTAGTGGACGTTTGGGAGAAAATTCATGGCAATATCCCCCGGTTTTACCTATTATACAGCACATTCTGCGGGCGGACTGGACCGGTTTTATGTCTCTGCCTACCTTGGCTACGAAGTCGCCCCGGCTGAACGATAACCCCTTGCATTTTCGGACCATTGCACCGTCATGTGCTCCCTGACTTTGCCACCTCAGTCAGTAAGGCGCTGCAGAGGTTACTGGAAGCTTAATACCTCCCTCCTTAATGATCCACACTGCCGACAATGTACTGCCACTACATGGACGTCTTGTGACAGACGCCTCCCGCAGTACACATACACATTCCATTGGTGGCTCAAATGTGCCAAACTTGCGATCAGAAAGGTCTTCATGCAATGTGGCTGGGAAGCAGCAGCATGGCATCGAGACACCACAAATTTTCACTAAGCTGTCCTCCGTGAGCTCGATGCGCTCACTCTATCACCTGAAACCCATAGAGAACGACAACGTACTAAAGCTTGTCTCCTCTCTCTCTCTCCAACGTGCACGAATGTACGGTGCCGTGGTGCGTTCCCGACGACAGGACCTCCTCCACGACGTAACACCGTCCACAATCCATGCCGTATCCGACCATCGTCGTTGACGTCGACTTTTCGTCCCAAACATTACGACCTCCGACGGAGTTCACCATACAACACAGGCGGCAGTGGTGTCTGCCTTGCTGAACATCATCGCCAATTTTATGACGATGAATCGATGGCAACGCCAATTCCTGATGAACTCCGTCCTTCCCCTGATCGGACCCTCACCGTAGCGGAGTCAACGTCCATGATGTCTGGAATCACCGCAGAAGAGGTGGTAGATGCGATCAACAATGGGGCCAAGAACAAATCACGAGGACCAGATGGTCTCCCCGTGGAGTTTTACCAGGTTTTCACCACGTTAATGCTTCCTCGCTGTACGGAAATGATTCGGGAACTCTTTACTCCGTCCTTCCCAATTCCACCTGAATTTGTCACTGGCATTCTTCTACCTGTGCCTAAACCGAAAGGAAGGTCTGATATCTCTGCATATCGCCTCCTTATATTAATGAATGCAGACTATAAAATCTATGCACGCCTCTTAGTAGCGGGCATACACACCGTCTTACCCACGGTTCTTTCGCCGGAGCAGACTGCACGTGGTTGTGGGGCCACTTTACAAACAGCCCTAGGAGAATGCCGTGACCTCATCGCGCTGGCGGCAGTTTGTCGCCTTCGTGCAGCACTGGTTTCCATCGATTTCACGAGTGCTTTTGATCGCATTCGACACCCATTCCTCCTCATGGTGGCAACACTTACGGGATTTCCTTTACTCTTTGTCGATGCCATTCGTCGGTTACTACTTCACGCGGTCTCGATGGTACAAGTTAATGGGAGGCTTGTAGAACCAATTCCTATACGCCGCTCTGTGTGTCAAGATGCCCCATGTCTACTTTACTATATGCCATTGCACTTGAGCCCTCATCACCGGTCTTACCTCCAGACAGCAGGGTCTCACTTTACGTGACTACACCTTTCACTGTAGGGCTTATGCGGACGACCTCCTCTTTCTCACCTGCTCCTCCACGGAACTCAATGACGCCATCCAATGGATCCACCAGTATGGACTTCTTTCTGGTAGCATTCTTAATGTCCGTAAATCGACTATGATGCACATTGGGCGCGGACTCCCACCCTTCGTTACTTGGGTATTGAATTTACGAGCTCCACACACCGCACAGTGGCCCCCGCTTACCGGCGGCTTTTGCAGGCGATTCGGCACCATGTCAGCAGTCAAGTGCACCGTAACTTAAACCAACTCCAACGTGTGTCCTATGTCACCATGTATGTCGCCCCTAAACTAGTACACGTCGCCCAGATCCCTCCAATGCCATTACTCCTTGAACGCCACATCCAATCAGCCTTTGTATATTTCGTGTCAGCAGGAGCACTTTTCAAAGTCCGCTACAGCACTCTAACACTGCCTCCTGCAAAAGGTGGCCTCGGACTCGTCAACGTGCGGGCACGATATTCTGCGCTATTTGTCCACACTCTGTTGCGTCACTGGCGGGGGCCGGTCCGTCCTTAACACGCAGTCTCTTAGATATCCTCCGCCCAGCTTCTCTCGGTCCACCGATCAATGTGGCACCTATTTCTCTATTGTTGTACCACGTCGCCAATTGTTTCATAGAACTGAGCCACGTTCGGGCCGATCTTCCAGTCACACGTCCTCCCTGTACATAAGATTACTATAGTTTGTCTATGCTGTCCAACCCTTGCGACCCCATGGTGCTACAGTACCCTGACATTAACTGGCGAACGGTTTGGGGTTGTGTGCATGCACCTTTTTACCGTCGTCTGTGTCTGCGCTCTGGTATATTTTAGTCTATGACAAATTTCCGACTAATAGTCGACTTTATCGCACAGGACTGGCCACCTCTCCACTCTACCCTGACTGTCAGCTCGAAGACACCGATGAGCACCGTCTTACGTGCTCCCTCAAACGCAACGTATGGCTCCTCATCCAACGAATCGTGGGCTTTTACCTCCGTGCCCCACCAACGACGGTAACCCCTTATTTCTTGTCGTTGCCTCAGACATTTCACTACCCTTTTGCTACGCACCATACACTCATCTGGTTTCAAGGACAGGCTTTAGAATACGTCTTTCAGAGTGGTCCGCATACATTCCTTGATTTCTGGTGCAAAGTTGTGACCGCGCGTGGAACCCTCACCCGAAAACCATCTTACCCACAATCTTTTGCCGGTTATCTCCGCATTTCTTCCTTGACCCCCCCCCCCCTCAAAGTTGGGGTGTGCCATGCCTACCCGTCACATGATGCAACACTTTTATCCATGTTCTCAAGCATCGACAAAAAAAAAAAAAAAGTGGTCAGCTTGACAGAATATCAACCCAAAGAGATCGGGTTCGATTCCCGGCTGGGTCGTAGATTTTCTCCGTTCAGAGACTAGGTGTTGTGTTGTCCTCATCATTTTCATTTCATTCCCATCGACGCGCAAGTCGCCGAAGTGGCGTCAAATGGAAAGACTTGGACCCGGCGAACGGCCTACCCGACGGGAGGCCCTAGTCACACGACAGTTATTTAATTGTTATTGATGATTCTTCTACCACCTTTAAGTCAAAAAGTCAATATCCGCTTTTGCACAAGTAGATTGTTCAGCAGATGACTGTAGTTTGGCCTTAGAGTTCATATCCATTTCCTATTTTCCTAATTGTATCGTGTCAGCACATGCTATTGAAGTTCCTGGTCTTCAGCACCATTTCCACTTCCAATTTACAAGAACTGTCAATAGTTATCATTTTACGACACTCTACTTCGTTCTTGTTTTTGCATTTTGACCTTCTTTTTATACTCAGCTAGACTAAGTCGCTTTCTGCCATCACTTACTGTAACAATATTTTTATTCAAGAACTGAAATAAAAAAGATTACATTGGGAGTTTTATTCCTCATACATAATTAGCAGTATCCTTTGTTCAGACTTCAGACATTGAATGATTATCAGATGTAAGTACAAGAAATATAAGTATGAAATAACAAAAAATCTTTCCACAGCTTCCGAAACAGCTATTTATCAAGTTAAATTCCTTGTTACTGATTCTTTATTTTAATATATTATGAGTACTTACCTACTATAATTTTGTATGCAACGGTGATATATTACGTTACGAAATTATTAATACAATCCAAGAAACACTTTGAAAGATTACAGCACACAACCACAAAAATGTTCCAGTGATATATTCATGCGTGTTATTTGGCTACGATAACCTGACAACTGGACTTGTGCTGGTACAAGCAGAGAAAACCAGCGCTAATTGAAATATGTTCATTTCTCTGCGAGAGGTGCCAACGTTACACTGGCAGTAGACGAGAAGTGGTACTGTACACATTTTTTAGGGTAATGTTGCTCTTGCAAGCAGCAGACGCCTTTCTCCTTGACAGCTTCAATGTGGGTTATGGCCGTTGCTACCAGCCACAGTACGAATTGTCATGCTGCGGTGGCCAGGTAGTATTAGAAAGTGCAGGACGCAAATCAATGGAGGTGGTTCGTCTTTTGTTTTCGAAGTAAATACGGGACGAGACTTCTCCGTTTGTATTGTCGCTCTGTGTCTGTCTCTTTCAAACTCAATGCCATCATGCGGCCTACACCTACAACAGCACGTTTCGGCTCTTGGTTCTAGTAGGTACTGACATTCTCGTGCTGTCAGTTCAGCCAGATACATCTAGCGAACGCTCACGTCACTTGTTCCAACGCGACTACGCAAACTCAAGAGAAAATTATGTAATTGCTGGAAAATATTACATTCTGAATTGTTTATATGGACCCAGTAACATTAAGGTACATAAATATGAATCTCGTAAGCGCGACTGCAGAAAATGTAGAAAAAATTATGTAATTGGTGGAACCTATTACGTACTGAATTATTTATATGGATCTAGTAACATTTAGGAACATAAATGTGAATCTTTCTAACCTCTGTAGGACATTAAAAAAATTTTGACCCCAAATTTGCTGCCCCCAAAAGTTGCCGCCCTAGACTCCAGCTTACTCAGCCAGTTGATAAATCCGCCACTATCCTCTGTCACCAAGCTGTATCTTTAGTCAGCATTTATTAAACTTTGTGTAATGGGTACCTCACCCCTGTAAAAATAGGCCCACTACAGTTAAAGAAATGGTTTAAAACGATATTAACTAGCGTTAAGACAAAATATAATTACTGCCAAAAATCGATGAGCAAAGTCTCCAGAAAAAATGTAACGCAAACGATATACTGTTAAACTTATATTACGGTACCTATATTTTCTTTATACGTGTAAGACTATTAATGTGTCGAAGTATATAAAACTGTCCATACTTTATTGACATATAGAATTCGTTTTATACAAGCAGCACACCCAGATGTTGCAGAGAAAAGGACGGAACCAGCGGAATAATGCTCCTATGGGAGCGTTAAAAGAGGCGAATATGATCCTCTTTAAAAGACTCCGACATAAAAGTGGGAACCAGTTTATTCAGTCCTCATTCCGCCTTCCTCGCCAAAAGTTTTTGAAATAAGAACTATTTTTTGTATTTTGAATCATCTGTCCTCTGGCTGGTTTGATGCAGCGAGCAATGAACTCCACTCCTGTGTCATACTTTTCATCTCAGAATAGTTACTGCAACCTTACAGGACGTATTTTGAGTTCTGCCTTCTGCGGAGAAATTCCTCATATCAGTCAACCTAATTCTCAGCATTCCTATGTAGCAACATATCTCAAATGCTTTGTTGCTCTTTTCTTCCGGTTTTCCCGCAGTCCGTGTACCAGTAGCTGTGCTCAATGCGTTGTTGTTGTTATGGTATTCAGTCCGGAAACTGGTTTGATGCAGCTCTCTATGCTACTCTGTCTCATGCAAGCCTCTTCACTTTCAAAGAACTACCACCCATCTGAATCTGCTAACTATATTCATCTCCTCGTCTTTCTCTACAACACGGCCCCCCCCCCCCCCCCCAGACACACACATGCTTACGTCCAACACAAAACTGGTCGATCTTTGATGTCTCACAATGTGTCCTACCAACCGATCCAGTCTTCTAGTGAGCTTCTGTAACAAACTTCATTTCTCCCAATTCTATTCGCTATCTCCTCTTTATTTACGTGATTTACCCATCTAATCATAAGCACTCTTCTGTAGCACTACATTTCAAAAAGCTCTGTTCTCTCTTGTCTAAGCTTTGTATCGTCATGTTTCAGTTCCATATACGGCTACACTCGGTACAAATGCTTTCAAAAAAGATTTCCTAACACTTACCATAAATCTGTATTCGATGTGAACAAATTTCTCTTATTCAGAAATTCCTTTCTTGCCATTACCAGCCTAGATTTTACGTTTACTTCCACCATCATCAAATGCTTTGCTGCCCAAGTAGAAAACTTATCTACTACTTTGTGTATCGTTTCTTAATCTAATTCTCTCAGCATCACCTGATTTAATTAGACTACATTCCACTGGGTTTTCTTTTTTTTTTTTTTTTTTTTTTTTTTTTTTTTTTTTTTTTTTTTTTTTTTTTTTTTTTTTTTGACGTTCATCTTACATTCTCCTTTCAAGACGCTGCCCACTTCATCCATCAGCTCCTCCAAGTCCTTCCTCTCTCTGACGGAATTATAATGTCATCTACAAAACTCAAAGTTTTTATTTCTCGTTCGTCATCTGTAAGTCGTCCTTCAAATCTTTCTTTGGTTTCCTTTACTGCATGTTCAATTTATAGAGTAAATAAAATCGGGGAAGCTCTCTAACGCTGTCTCACTCCCTACTCAACAACCGCTTTCCTTTCGTGCCCCTCGACTCATAAAACTGCCGTCTGGTTTCTGTACGAACTGTCTTTAGCTTTTCGCTCCCTGTACTTTACAACTGTTAAATTCAGACTATCACAGAGAGTATTCCAGTTAATATTGTCACAAGGTCTCTGTAAATCTACAAATGCTATAGACGTAGGTTTTCCTTTCGTTAACCTTTCTTCTAAGAATGTTCCTGCATTCCTCGGGAATCTAAACTGATATTCCCCGAGATCGTCTTTTACCAGCATTTCCTTTCTTCTACAAAACATTAGTGTTGGCATTTTGCAACCATGACTTATCAAATCGACAGTTCGGTAAGATTCACACCTGTTAGCATCAGCTTTTTCTGGGACTGAAATTATTAGAATCTTCTTGAAGTCTGGGGGTATTTCGCTGTCTCTTGCAGCTTGCGCACCGGACGGAGTTTTGTCAAAGTTACCTCTCCCTAGGGTGCCTGTAGTTGTGACGGACTGTCATACACTCTTGGGGTTTGTTTACTCGAAACGTACATTATAGGAATTTCTTCATCAAATTAAGACCTATCTTTGATGCTGGTTGAATTCGCTTCACGAGGAATGCCCATTTTACCACATGTGTGTGTCCATCATGGGTTATTTTGTCGCCTAGACGTCAGAAATCCTAACCTTCGTCCACTTGGTAATCGGCAGTTCAGATGTTAAGATTCTGATACTTCTTGTTATGACCAGAAGAAGTAACAACCGATCCGCCACAGCTGTGGGTTCTTAGAGTGTTCTAGGTGATGGTTCACTCATAAATAAAACAGATAAAATAATATTTTACACTTTACATGAAAGTACAGAAGATTTTCTCAACTACGATACGTTTCTTTTGTCATACGACTGGACAATCTAACACTATCATGAACTGGCAAAGCATCACTTGATGCACTAGTTAACTACCGTTCTTTTGACGTACAAAGTTCGACATTTAAAAAAAATCAAGAGAAACTTTAACTGCTTGTTGGCTCTAGACGATGTTGTTGACTGCTGTAGCCAAGGCAACGATCTTGCTGAATTCTTGTATGTATGACGCCATGTTGACCTCAGCCTGAGAGCACTACTACGCTGAGAGGGGAGGTTTCGGCTTCAGGAGCGTCTCTATCTGGTTGTTGCGTATTCCTTCGAGCCCTTTCTAATGCCTGTGATGTGTGATCTCGTTGTCGACTTTAGTGTGGCACCAAACCTCTCACTATTTGTTTCTTTCTTAGATTTACACACAGTCTATATTTTACACTCATTTGACCGTTCATTTCTTTCAACACATTCTGTAACTCTTCTTAACATACGCTGAGGACAGTAAAGTCATAAGCGAACTTCATGATTGTCATCCTTTGACTTTGAATTTTGTTCGCTCTCTTGAATTTCCTTCAATTCTTATTCGACGGACAGATTCAACAGTAGAGGCATAAGAATATATCCCTGCCTTACATCCTCTGTAATCCGAGGACCTTGCTCTTACTCTTCTAATTTTAACGTTTCCTCTTGGTTCTAGTAGGTACTGGATATCACCCGTCCTTCCCTATCGCTTACCCCTATTTTTCTCAGAATTTCGAACGAGTTGCACCATTTGACATTGTCAAACGCTTTTTCCAGGTCACCAATCCCATGAACGTGTCCTTATATTTCTTCAGTCTTGCTTGCTTAATCAATTGCAACGCCAGAGCTGCCTCAATCGTGAATGTAACTTTGCTGAAACCAAACTGATAATCACCTAACAGGTCCTTATCTTCTTTTCCAGCCTTCTGTATATTTTTTCTCATCTGCAACTTGGACTGACGAGGTGTTAAGCTGATTTTGTCATAGTCCTCACACTTGTCTGCTCTTGCTTCGGAATTGCGTGAAGACGTTTTTCCGAAAGTCTGTCGGTACAGCCGCCGCTGTGGACGAGCGGTTCTAGGTGCTTCAGTCCGGAACCGAACAGCTGCTACGGTCGCAGGTTCGAATCCTGCCTCGGGCATGGATGTGTGTGATGTCCTTAGGTTAGTTAGGTTTAAGTAATTCTATGTCTAGGGGACTGATGACCTCAGATGTTAAGTCCCATAGTGCTTAGAACCATTTGAGCCATCTGTCGGTATTTCACAGTCTAACACATTCTATACAACAATGTGATTAGTCTTGCTTGTTCCTAATGGTTTTAGAAAGTCTGATGGAAAATAATCAATCACTTCTTCCTTATCTGACTGTAAGTCGTCCAAAGCTCTTCTAAATTCTGACTCTGATACTGGATTCCTCGTCTCTTCCGTATCGACTCTTGTTGCTTCTCCTTTCACGTCATCAGACAAGTCTACCCTATCATCAAACCTCCAGTGTGCTCTTATCACCCATCCGTTCTCTCATCTGCAATGGAGAGTGAAATTCCCATCGTATTAATATTTATTGAAAGCAAGAGCTATATGTTTGGTCAATCTTTCCAACAAACATTTCCTTGTCAGTTTCTGAGAATATTTCATGTAGCCGTTTCACCTTATCATCACTGCACTTCTGTTTATTCCATTGCTAAGTGACTTCCTAAATGTTGAATTTCACTGAATATTTTTGTACTTCCTACTTTCGTCGATGAACTGAAGTATTTCTTGTATTAGCCATCGTTCTTCGCAGTTACCTCCGTAGTACCTTTTATTACGTTTTTAGAGATGTCCATTCCTGCTCAACCCAACTCATTATCGCAGTATCTATAGCCTCAAAGAACTGTAAGAGTCTCTCTTCATTCCTTATACTTTCGTGTCCTGCTTGTTAGCGCATTGATTCTTATTGACTAGTAAAATTTCTGCCTTGTCTCCATCATTACTAAATTATAATCTGCGTCTATATCTGTTTCTGTGTGCCCCTTACAATCAAATATCTGATTTCGGAAGCTCTCGCTGACCATATTACAGTCTAACTGGAATCACCCCATATATTCTGTATGTCCTGTATACCGCTTCCTCCTGTGAATCTTGAAAAGAGCATTCACAAATACTTGCTAAAATTTATCACAGCACTCAATTAGTACCTTTTCTCTCTCATTAACACTACCAAGTCCGTTTTCTGCTGTATTTATTCTGTTGCTTCCCCTACAACAGTACTCCTATCTCGCACGACTATTACAATTTCTTCTCTTTGTAGTACTGAATTATCCGTTTAATATCCTTGTATACTTTGTTTGCATCTTAACTTCTGCCTGAGAAATCATTATGCATACGTGAAATATTGCTGTCGCTTTGGTTTTCTGTCAGTTCTTATGGGAACAACGCTATCACCGAACTGTTCGCAATAACTGACACTGTACCACACCTTACTGTTCAGAACGAATCCTACTGCCGTTATACCATTTTCTGCTGCTATTGATATTACTCTCTACTGATTTGACCAGGAATCCTTGTCCTCTTCCGTTCCAGTTCACTGACCCCCACAATATTGAGCCTTAGCCTTTTCTAATCAGATGTTATACCTTCTCTACTACGTTAAAACTTCTGAGATTCCACACACCGACTAGTAGAACGTAATGTTTTCGTTGGTTACCTACCCTTGGGAGCCACCTCTAGGAGATCCAAATGGGGGACTACCCTGGAATCTTTTGTCAGTGCTGAAATCATCGTGACACTTCTTCTATTGCAAGCCACATGTCCTGCGTATATACATTATGTGTCTTTAATGCTGTGGTTTCTACTGGATTCTGAATCTTCATGCCATTGATCATTGCTGATTCTTCCGCCTTTCAAGGACATTTTGCCACTACAAGGCAGAAGAGTGTCCTGATCCTCTGTCCACCCCTCAGTCCTCTATTAAAAATTCTTTTTCAAAACTAAGGTGATTTCTTATGCTGGAAGCCTTCGGTCGGTTATGCTGATGATTTGTATTCAAAATTTAACCAATTGCGGTGTCCAAACCCGGGATCGAAGACTGTAAGATTACTTGTCAAGGACACTACCTTTCTTTGTTTCGCTGTCTCCCTCTATTCTTTCTAAATACAAAATACTATTGCATTTCTTTGAAAAAAAAACTCTTTTTTAAAATTTGTTGCTAAGTGGGGTCAGGGGCAAAGTGGGCAGTGGTTGCAACCAGAGGCCTGGCCACAGTATCCCGCACTCCTCCTCAGAACTAAGAAATGGGGCAACGAGAGAAAATTTTTCTTTATTGATTGTTTATTTTTTAAATTCATTTACCAAACAAGAAGAAAAACAAATTAGGTCGTTTCGTTACGATGAGAGGACGCTCAATGGTGCTACCCGGTGTGGAATTATCTACGCATGTCTTCTCGTATCAATGTAGTTGTTGTCGGTAGTTCAGTCTTTAAAAAATATAGTTCTTTTTTCAACTTCTCCTGTCTTGGATAAGCCAGCTGCGAAGTGAGTTATGGAATGCGCTCCAAACGAAAGTTGAGAAATATTGCTGATACTTGGAGTTTCGTACGATCACACAGCGTCGATTGTTTAAGTAGTGCCAAAAATCTAGGACTGTCTTCTCAATGTCACCAAACAAGTAGTGAACGGCGTGGCCCCTAATACATATCACAGAATTCGTTTTTGCGGGAGCCGCCTGAGATGTGATTTGAAACATGTCAGGGATACTTTTCAGGGTGCATCAGAATCTGTTTCAGTAATATCATGCTTGCATTGAGACTGATGGCCGTCACTTTTGGCACATTTCATCACATTTCCGAGAGGAAAATACACATCACCCGGAAAGAGGGGTGATTATGCAGCTATCCGGTATGCGCAGACGAATCGATGATCGATGGTCATCTGTAGCCAGTATTCCGGAGGTGACACACATTGGAAAGTCCACGAGGGGAATTTGATGTCGGCGTGACTGGCACACTGGCTTCTCATTAACCGCTGTGTACCAAGCGGACTGAATGTCCGTATCAGGAGTGGAGGCGCTCGCCGCCTGCCACGCCACACGCCGCTCTGTTTGTCGGTACCTACTTTCATTCACGTTCGACACTTTACTCACTTGCAGTTTGATGTACAGAGTGTTTCCGTAAGAGGATGCAAAAATGTAACACTAAGAAGATACAGAAGTAATCTTGTCTATCGCTTTGTCCAGCATGACTGTTTTCCAGCTTATTTACAACTAATGTGCCTACAAGTTCACACAAACACCTTTACATGTACTGTGCTGATTATTTAAATGTCTTTTCTTTATTTCCTGCAAGGAAACAAGAAGGAAGAGCGTGTTTACAAGGGAATAACGATGCAATTTTTTTATTTGCCCATAAGGTGTCTCTGTTGTATCGTATTTACACTTCTTCATGACATAACGAGCTATGAATCAACGACAGGCACATTCAGTACATCTACATCTACATTTATACTCCGCAAGCCACCCAACGGTGTGTGACGGAGGGCACTTTACGTGCCACTGTCATTACCTCCCTTTCCTGTTCCAGTCGCGTATGGTTCGCGGGAAGAACGACTGTCTGAAAGCCTCCGTGCGCGCTCTAATCTCTCTAATTTTACATTCGTGATCTCCTCGGGAGGTATAAGTAGGGGGAAGCAATATATTCGATACCTCATCCAGAAACGCACCCTCTCGAAACCTGGCGAGCAAGCTACACCGCGATGAAGAGCGCCTCTCTTGCAGAGTCTGCCACTTGAGTTCATTAAACATCTCCGTAACGCTTTCACGGTTACCAAATAACCCTGTGACGAAACGCGCCGCTCTTCTTTGGATCTTCTCTATCTCCTCCGTCAGACCGATCTGGTACGGATCCCACACTGATGAGCAATACTCAAGTATAGGTCGAACGAGTGTTTTGTAAGCCACCTCCTTTGTTGACGGACTACATTTTCTAAGCACTCTCCCAATGAATCTCAACCTGGTACCCGCCTTACCAACAATTAATTTTATATGATCATTCCAGTTCAAATCGTTCCGCACGCATACTCCCAGATATTTTACAGAAGTAACTGCTACCAGTGTTTGTTCCGCTATCATATAATCATACAATAAAGGATCCTTCTTTCTATGTATTCGCAATACATTACATTTGTCTATGTTAAGGGTCAGTTGCCAATCCCTGCACCAAGTGCCTATCCGCTGCAGATCTTCCTGCATTTCGCTACAATTTTCTAATGCTGCAACTTCTCTGTATACTACAGCATCATCCGCGAAAAGCCGCATGGAACTTCCGACACTATCTACTAGGTCATTTATATATATTGTGAAAAGCAGTGGTCCCATAACACTCCCCTGCGGCACGCCAGAGGTTACTTTAACGTCTGTAGACGTCACTCCGTTGATAACAACATGCTGTGTTCTGTTTGCTAAAAACTCTTCAATCCAGCCACACAGCTGGTCTGATATTCCGTAGGCTCTTACTTTGTTTATCAGGCGACAGTGCGGAACTGTATCGAACGCCTTCCGGAAGTCAAGAAAAATAGCATCTACCTGGGAGCCTGTATCTAATATTTTCTGGGTCTCATGAACAAATAAAGCGAGTTGGGTCTCACACGATCGCTGTTACCGGAATCCATGTTGATTCCTACATAGTAGATTCTGGGTCTCCAAAAACGACATGATACTCGAGCAAAAAACATGTTCTAAAATTCTAGAACAGATCGACGTCAGAGATATAGGTCTATAGTTTTGCGCATCTGATCGACGACCCTTCTTGAAGACTGGGACTATCTGTGCTCTTTTCCAATCATTTGGAACCCTCCGTTCCTCTAGAGACTTGCGGTACACGGCTGTTAGAAGGGGGGCAAGTTCTTTCGCGTACTCTGTGTAGAATCGAATTGGTATCCCGTCAGGTCCAGTGGACTTTCCTCTATTGAGTGATTCCAGTTGCTTTTCTATTCCTTGGACACTTATTTCGATGTCAGCCATTTTTTCGTTTGTGCAAAGATTTAGAGAGGGAACTGCAGTGCGGTCTTCCTCTGTGAAACAGCTTTGGAAAAAGGTGTTTAGTATTTCAGCTTTACGCGTCTCATCCTCTGTTTCAATGCCTTCATCATCCCGTAGTGTCTGGATATGCTGTTTCGAGCTACTTACTGATTTAACGTAAGACCAGAACTTCCTAGGATTTTCTGTCAAGTCGGTACATAGAATTTTGCTTTCGAATTCACTGAACGCTTCACGCATAGCCCTCCTTACGCTAACTTTGACATCGTTTAGCTTCTGTTTGTCTGAGAGGTTTTGGCTGCGTTTAAACTTGGAGTGGAGCTCTCTTTGCTTTCGCAGTAGTTTCCTAACTTTGATGTTGTACCACGGTGGGTTTTTCCCGTCCATCACAGTTTTACTCGGCACGCACCTGTCTAAAACGCATTTTACGATTGCCTTGAACTTTTTCCATAAACACTCAACTTTGTCAGTGTCGGAGCAGAAATTTTCGTTTTGATCTGTTAGGTAGTCTGAAATCTGCCTTCTATTACTCTTGCTAAACAGATAAACCTTCCTCCCTTTTTTTATATTCCTATTAACTTCCATATTCAGGGATGCTGCAGCGGCCTTATGATCACTGATTCCCTGTTCTGTACATACAGAGTCGAAAAGTTCGGGTCTGTTATCAGTAGGTCCAAGATGTTATCTCCACGAGTCGGTTCTCTGTTTAATTGCTCGAGGTAATTTTCGGATAGTGCACTCAGTATAATGTCACTCGATGGTCTGTCCCTACCACCCGTCCTAAACATCTGAGTGTCCCGGTCTATATCTGGTAAATTGAAATCTCCACCTAAGACTATAACATGCTGAGAAAATTTATGTGAAATGTATTCCAAATTTTCTCTCAGTTGTTCTGCCACTAATGCTGCTGAGTCGGGAGGTCGGTAAAAGGAGTCAATTATTAACCTAGTTCGGTTGTTGAGTGTAACCTCCACCCATAATAATTCACAGGAACTATCCACTTCTACTTCACTACAGGATAAACTACTACTAACAGCGACGAACACTCCACCACCGGTTGCATGCAATCTATCCTTTCTAAACACCGTCTGTACCTTTGTAAAAATTTCGGCAGAATTTATCTCTGGCTTAAGCCAGCTTTCTGTACCTATAACGATTTCAGCTTCGGTGCTTTCTATCAGCGCTTGAAGTTCTGGTACTTTACCAACGCAGCTTCGACAGTTGACAATTACAATACCGATTGCTGCTTGGTCCCCGCATGTCCTGACTTTGCCCCGCACCCGTTGAGGCTGTTGCCCTTTCTGTACTTGCCCAAGGCCATCTAACCTAAATAACCGCCCCGCCCACGCCACACAACCCCTGCTACCTGTGTAGCCGCTTGTTGCGTGTAGTGGACTCCTGACCAATCCAGTGGAACCCGAAACCCCACCACCCTATGGCGCAAGTCGAGGAATCTGCAGCCCACACGGTCGCAGAACCGTCTCAGCCTCTGATCCAGACCCTCCACTCGGCTCTGTACCAAAGGTCCGCAGTCAGTCCTGTCGACGATGCTGCAGATGATGAGCTCTGCTTTCATCCCGTTAGCGAGACTGGCAGTCTTCACCAAATCAGATAGCCGCCGGAAGCCAGAGAGGATTTCCTCCGATCCATAGCGACACACATCATTGGTGCCGACATGAGCGACCACCTGCAGATGGGTGCACCCTGTACCCTTCATGGCATCCGGAAGGACCCTTTCCACATCTGGAATGACTCCCCCCGGTATGCACACGGAGTGCACATTGGTTTTCTTCCCCTCTCTTGCTGCCATTTCCCTAAGGGGCCCCATTACGCGGCTGACGTTGAAGCTCCCAACTACCAGTAAGCCCACCCTCTCAGTGCTACTCAGTGCTACTCAGAAACTTTCGTACATTACACTGGAGAAGTGCCGGTACAGTTTCGCAGAACACACTGACATGCACCTTGTGTATGGGGATGTACGTTTCTATGCTCTTGCTGTTGGAAGGATGGAAGGAATGATTTCCTAACAGGCATCATCCGTCATGATGAGTTTTTTTTTTTTCTCTTGATCGACGAATGAGACAGACTCGTCCATTGGAAAGAAGAGACGAGGGACCTGGCAACATGAAGACTATTCGCACACCCGATTTTGAAGAGGAGGTGCTTGAACGGATTGTAAAGGACCCCCTCCCCCTAGTGCAAGTATTGGTCTTATTGCTCGTGAAATGAACGCTGCGTTTCACTGAAACGCCAAAGAAACTGGTAGAGGCATACATGTTTAAATACAGAGATACTTAAACAGTCAGAATACGACGCTGCGGTCGACAACGCCCATATGAAACAAGTGTCTGGTGCAGTTAGGTCGGTTACTGCTGCTACAATGGCATGTTATCAAGATTTCTATGAGTTTGAACGTGGTATTATGGACGGAGCACAAGCGATGAGACACAGCATCTCCGAGGCAGTGATCAAGTGGGGATTTTCCCGTACGACTATTTCAGCAGTGTACCGTGATTATCAGGAATCCGGTAAAACATCAAATCTACCACATCGCTGCGGCGGGAAAAAAAAACCTGTAAGGACAGGACTAACAACGACTAAAGAGAAGCGTTCAACGTGACACAAGTGCAACCCTTCCGCAATTTGCTGCAGATTTCAATGCTGGGCCAACAACAGGCATCAGCTTTCGAACCATTCAACGAAATATCATCGATATGGACTTTCGGAGTCGAAGGCCCCCACGTGTACTCTAGATGACTACACGACACGTAGAAGCTTTACGCCTCGCCTGGACCCGTCGGGACCGACTTTGGACAGTTGATGACTTTAAAAAAGTTGCCCGGTCGATCGAGTTTCTCTTCAAATTGTATCGAGTAGATGAACGAGTACGGGTATGGAGACATCCTCATGAATCCATGCACGCGATATGTTAGCAACTGCATGTTGATGTCGGTGGAGGCTCTGTAATGGTTTGGAGCGTGTGCAGTTGGAGTGATACGGGACCCCTGATGTGTCTCTGATTCGTGACACGTACGTAAGCATCCTGTCTGATCACCTGCATCCACTGATGTCTATTGTGCACTCCGACGGACTTGGGCAATTCCAACAGGAATATGCGACACACTACCCGTCCAGAATTGCTACAGAATAGCTCCAGGAACATATTCCGAATTTAAACGCTTTCTCTACCCCCCAAACTCCCCAGACACGAACATTATTGAGCATGTCTGGGATGCCTTACAACGTGCTGTTCAAAAGAGCTCTCCATCACCATGTACTCTTACTGATTTATGGACAGCCCTGCTGGAGTGACGGAGGTAATTCCCTACAACACTACTTGAGGCATTAGTCGAGTCCACACCATGTCGTTTTGCGGCACTTCTTCGTGCTCAAGGGGTCCTTACAGTATATTAGGCAGGTGTACCAGTTTCTTTGTCTCTTCAGTGTACTAGGGTGTGGTGAGACCCCGCGAGCAAGAGTTACACCCATATCACCCGCAACGAGTCCATGTAATGCTTATGAGTGACTTTGCACCAATTATGTCATCGTGTAAGTGGTGTTCCAATAATGGATCAATCGACCAGGTTACTTCTAGATCGTGCTATTTACTGACGAGGCCTCATCTGCTCCTGATGGTATTTCGAACAGCAGGAATGTGGGATGAGGTAAACCTTCTCTCTATAGTAGAGTGACACCATTAAGCACGTTTTACTGTGAACGTCTCGGCTGGAATTGTTGGTGACAATTCCATTGGCCCATATCTTTTACCTGTCCGTCTCAATGGCCACCTATACTTGAGACTCGTGTAAAGAGTTCTACTTGTTGGAGAACGTATCCTTGGCTGTTCGTGAGAGGATGCGGATACAACATGACGGTGCACCGCCTCACTTCAGTGTGGATGTCCGCAACCATCTCAATACTTCACTTCCTAGTCTATGGATTGTAAGCAGAAGTCCTACACCATGGCCTACGAGGTCACTTGACCTGAATCCCCTTGATTATTTCCTATGGGGATATCTAAAGTCTTGCGTACGGGATCCCAGTAGAGACGGAGATGGAATTAATTTTTCAAGATTGTAGCTGCCTGTGATGTGATTCGAAACTCATCGGGGACTTTTGTTAGCGTGCGTGAGAATCTTGTTCGTCGATGTCTTGCTTACGTTGAGTTTGATGTCCATCAGTTTCAGCACATTTTGTAAGGTATAGGACAAATGCTAAGTTCATTGTGTTAGTGATGGTATTTGGGGTTAACTGTAACTAATGTAAATATAAAAGTACACAGTAATATGATTTAATTTCTGTTATCTCCTTAAGCATTCTTCTTAGATCTCAGGCCCCCTACCTCAAATTATTCAGTGGAGCATCCTCTATGTCAGGTTAAATTTTTGTAAGCTCTTACGGAAACACCCTGTATATCGGCCACGCCGATGGGAAGCATGTGGGGAAGAGTGCAGTGCAGATGTAACATATTTAGGGAAAGAATTGTCCAATGTATCAGAAAGGCGCTGCTATATCCGATAACAGCACCGGTGTAGAGTAATAGTAGTAGTAGTAGAGGGGTTTTTGGGCGCACGACAGCAAGGTCTTCAGCGCCCGTTCAGTAACATAGGGAGACGGGTGACAAGAAAAATCCCAGAACAGGAATATAAAACGGAACATAAAACACGGGTAGCAATCGTTGAAAAATATGTGCTCATCCACACCGAAGCGTGGAATGAAGCAGGGTGTCAACAGTAAAGCATGGACAACACAGGAACAAAATGATAGAGGGAGCTAAAACAATGTATCAGATGGAAGTGGCTGGCTGACCACAAAGATAAAGGGGAGGAGCAGCCACTCTGCAATACACTAAAACCTCCAGCCTAAAAGTTGAAGCCAGAGTCCAGACACGTCACAAAACTTAAAAACCCTAGACACACACGACTCATCATTAGCTAAAACAGAATGCAGATCCCCATCAACTTGTGCTTCTGCCCGTGCATCACGAAATAAAATGCAGTCTGTTAAAATGTGCCGGACAGAGATGTGCACACCACATCACAAAACGGAGGATCCTCCCGCCGTAATAAAAAGCTATGTGTGAGAGGACAGTGCCCGATCCGAAGACGTGTGAGGGCCACCTCTTCCAGCCTGAGCAACCGGCAGGAGGAACGCCACGACCGAGTGGTTGACTTTACCTACCGCAGTTTATTGGCCGTCACCGCCAGCCATTCGTCCTCCCACAACTCCATGCACTTCCTGTGGAGTGCAGCAATGACCGACTGCAAGTGGATAGGACACTGGACGACATCCTGCTCTCTGCAGGCCTCCTTGGCAGCCCGATCGGCCTGTTCATTGTCCCATATGCCGACATGACCAGGCACCCAGCAGAAGGATACCTCTTTACCCCGCCGTTGGAGCAAGTATAGTTGGTCATATATCAGCTGGACCATCTCCTCAGTCGGGTATAGGTTCTGCAGTGATCGTAAGGCACTAAGAGAATCGTAGCAGAGAAGAAATCGATCGCCCCGAACACGATGCATCAGCTCCAGTGCCTTCAGGATCGCGTGGAGCTCCGCTGCGAAAACGGTACATTCAGCAGGGAGGCGAATCCGGGTAACATGATCAGGGAACACCACAGAACAGCCAAGGAAATTCTCTTGTTTGGAGCCATCAGTGTAAACGACAGTGAAACCGTGATGCACATCTAATTTGTTAAAAAACAGTGACTGGAATGTAAAATCTGGCGTGCCATCCTTCTTAAAACGAGTTAAATCTAAATTAAGTTTGGGTCTCCGGAGGAGCCAAGGTGGAGATCTGCTCCAACCGCGACGTAAAACACGAAGACCAGCCATAGACATCGCAGCGAGGTAATCCTGTGCGCGAATCCCATAGGGCTGCGTCACACGTTGCCGGTTATGAAATAACCGTGCCAGAGGAGGCTAAGCAACGGTATGGTATGCAGGTGTGTATGGTGTGGACAAAGTTTTATACGCCTGGCGTACCGTAAGTAGCCGTCGCCGCATATGAAGTGGCGGTTCACCTGCCTCTGCACAGAGGCTTGGTATGGGGCTAGTTCGGAATGCCCCAGTGGCCAACCGAAGCCCTTTAAGTAAGAAGGCCTCGCGGACCCATACACCGTGCACTCATAATCGAGCCGAGAACGCACAAACGCCCTGTAAAACTGGAGCAGACAAGTCCTGTCAGCTCCCCATGTACTGTGGCTAAGACATTTTAAAAATACTTAAAGCCTGAAGCGACCGCCGTTTCAGGTCTTTAAGATGAGGTAACCACGTGAGCTTCGAGTCAAAAATGAGCCCCAGAAATCTCACCGTGTCTTTAAAAGTAAGAATAGTGTCCCTCAACCGCAACTCAGGAAAGCTTAAAATCGAACGAGAACGGTTAAAAAGAACACATACAGACTTCTCGGTGGAAAACTTAAAACCACTCTTCTTCGCCCAGTCATCCAAACGCCTAATCGTAAGTTGCAACTGACGAGTTGTCGTTGCAAGTCTTGAAGAAGAGCAGAACGAAGAGAAATCATCCACAAACAAAGAAAACTGGACAGGACTTTTCACTATGGACGTAATGCTATTAATAGCGATGGCAAAGAGAGTCACACTTAAAACGCTACCCTGAGGGACACCGTTCTCCTGCTCAAAGCGATCAGACAGGACGTCACCAATTCGGTATCTAAAATATCGTGGCGAGAGGAAAGACTGAATAAAAAGAGGAAGACAACCACGAAAACCCCATTCGTGAAGCTGCTCCAGGATAAGACGCCTCCAAGTGGTATCGTAGGCCTCCTCGATGTCGAAAAATACACCTAGAAGGTGATGACGGCGTAGGAAAGCTTGTTGTATAGCCGCCTCCAGGAGGGCAAGGTTATCGAAGGTGGAACGAAACCTCCTGAACCCACACTGAAAGCGACTAAGGAGTTGCCGGGATTCTAACATCCAGACAAGGCGGCGGTTGACCATCCGCTCCAAGGTCTTCCCTATGCAAGTAGTGAGGGCAATACTACGGTAGCTACTTGGGCTCGTGCGGTCTTACCCAGGTTTTAAAAAAGGGATTAAAACTGCCTCACGCCACGCGTCAGGAAAGCGACCCGACGCCCAAATGTCATTAAAAAGTGCGAGGAGGAGTTCTCTGTTGCGCATTGTGAGGTGCCATAGCATACTGTAATGGATCCTGTCGTGACCAGGGGATGTGTCACGAGCTCCAGACAATGCAGAATCCAGCTCCCACATAGAAAATGGGCAGTTGTAAACTTCGTGAGAGGTGGACTGGAAGTTCAGACTACATCTCTCAGCAACCGCTCTATGGTGCTGGAAACCTGGATCCTGACTGGTTGTTGCAGTAACTGTGGCAAAATACGCTGCCATAGTCTGGGCAATGTCTCGCGGATCCGTGTGGAGAGTGCCGTTAGCCATTACAGCAGCTATGGGGCACCTCCCTCCTCTGCCAGAAATTATCCTGATGGTCTCCCACACAATGGAACTTTCGGTGGAACGACTAATGGTGTTCAGGAACGTTTGCCACGACCTCTTCTTGCTCTCACGAATAATGCGGCGACATCTAGCCCTCGCCACCCGAAAGGCTGCAAGATTCTCAGCAGTCGGCCGACACTTGAACCGACGCAGAGCCGCACGCCCGGTCCTGATTGCAGAGCGGCATTCGGCACTCCACCAAGGCACAGGTGGCCTCTTCCGGTGGCCTGTGGACTGTGGAATGGATGCAGAGAGAGAGTGAGAGAGAGAGAGAGAGAGAGAGAGAGAGAGATCGGCACTAAGACCTCCAGCAGCAAGCTTGCAAGACATGTCTGACAACAACGCCACATCTTCATATCAGGTCTTACAGAAAAGGCCTTCGCTCTGTTTTGAACATGTAAAAGGCCCGAAACCTCTCTGTGCCTGCGAAGGATGAGGGACTCCTAGGGGGTCTTAAAAAGAATGACCACACTAACAGAGTATCCCAAAGCTGCCAGCGTGCAGTTGTCCAGAGATGGCAGGATCGGAGCGTCTGTGCAACATGGGTAATGCGCGACGCCAAATAGACGTTGGCATATCGCGTCCGCTGCAGAACAGAGTCCTAAGACGGTCCCGCATTAATCTTACTTAATACGCTCTTGCAGTTGGTAAGTATCGGGCGCCAAAAGCCTGTTGCGAAATCAATGCACAACCAATGTATCGTAGGGGATTGACGCACAGACCGGCGAGCCCCTTTCCCATAGGCACAGCATTTGATTTTTGGCCGTTGAGACTACCGCCCCAGGCCGTGGGTCGCATCCCACGCCGATGCCGCGCCGTCATCAATGCCGTACGGAGGAAGAGTACCAGCAATGCAGCGGGATAAGCAATGCAGCGGAAAGTGAGTCCACCAAGTGTCGTCCCAGCTAGACGTTTCCAAAGCAAAGGCGTACAATATGGCTGGGAGAGGACAGCCGTGTCTCACAGAGCGCTGAATAAGAATCGGCGACGTGGGACGGCAGTAGTACAACACCCTGGATGTCGCGTCAAGAAGAAGACGCATCTCAACTTGTATGATGGTGTCTAGGTACTCCATTTTTCGTAATTCAGCCGCCGAAAATTTGTGGTTAACGCTAATAAAAGCCCGTTTGATATGGCAAGCGCAATGAAGCCACGATACGGACAGAGTGAGGTTGGGATGTTATGAAAGCCTGCTAACGATTCCTGGTCCTGTAAAACAACGTAACGGACCGTCTGCTTGAGACTCGCCCGCCAGCAGTGGGGTGAAAATCTTCACGTCACTATTGAGTAAGCTCATGGAATGATAATCGCTGATCCTGAATCTGGCTCCAGGGAGTTGCGCCATGGCAGACAGTAGACCATGGCAGGTGTCCATCGACGGTGGTACTAGAAGTTGCTGTAAAGCCTAGTAGAGCTACAGATGGAGGCCGTGAGGTCTCGCCGACTTATGAGCGGCTCCAGCATGTATCCCTCCAAGGATCTCCGCCTCTGTTAAATCATCAATCAAATCTGGTGCCGCAACCAGGGGGATCGTGCCGAACGTGGTCCGAGAGACTCCCGCAATCGCCCTGGGCTAAGGTCAGAGCACAGCCTAACCTACTGGGCGGGAAGGTCCCTATACCGTGCTCAGTTTCTAGGCGCCTTTAACCGTCTGCCGTAACAACGAAGATCAAGGTCCATCTAAGCCATGATCTTTCTGCAATGGTACGGCTGTGGCACTCCTACCACGGTGCTCCAGCGGCCTGATGTCTACCAGCTGGATTATTCACATGCCCAGGGCTCCGCTCGTACCACGGCAGGGCGAGAAAGTCAGCAGGGAGACCAGCAAAGGGCGACTCCCGCTAGTATCAACATACAAGCCATCACGGACGTATCTAATCCCCAAAGTGGAAGGTATTATGTTTTGTCTCGATGCGGGCAAGGTGTTTTCCAAAATTGACCTAAGATATAATCGATTAGCTTCCGGCATTTTCAGTGCACCGGCCCTATCCTAAAGATATTTAGAGCAGCTAATCTGACAAGTTCCAAATAGAACCAATTGCAAGGACGGTACATTGGCACCAGGCAAAACCACGGAGAAACTCATAATTTAGAAGCACTTTTCACTCCTTTTCAGAAAGTGAATTTACATGGCAGCCTGGACAAATGTGAATTCTTTGTACAACAAGTAGAGTATTTCGGACTTCTGTTCACTGCTTTTGATATCCACCCCAAAATTTGCCTCCTCCCAACGAAGTGTCGCAACTAAAGGCAGTCCTAGGTCAAATCAATTACTACCACTGCTTCATTTCCCAGGCAGCAGCAATTGCTGAACCATTACATCAGCTTTTACGAAAAAACGTTCCATGGAAATGGACGGACCAGTGTGATTGAACTTCTGCAGGCTGAAGCAAGCTCTTCTTAAGCCTACCTGCTTAACTGCATATAATCCAACAAAGCCGCTGGTACTAGCAGCTGACGAATCTGATTATGGAATGGGCGTGGTACTCTCCCACATTGCAAATGGGGTGGAACATCCTGCAGTCTTTATGTCAAAAACATTTAACCATGCGCAGAAAAATAACAGCCAAATAGAAAAAGAGGCCTCGGCCATCATTTTCTGCATAAAGAAACACCACGACGTTATGGCTGTCAGCTCACACTCCTCAAAGATGACAAGCCATTCCTTCCATTCCTCTGTCCATCAGCAGCTCTCCCAAAAAAACAACTCGATGCTTGTAATGCTGGCCATCTTTCTGTCAAGTTACTAATACGACATTCAATTTCGTTCCATACTAATGCGGATCATCTTTCCTAATTACCTGTAGGGGTGGATCCGGCTTTTGGCAACAATCTGGAAGACTGGTTAAACTAGGATATTGCAGGGGAAAAATTCATCAGTGAACTACCTCTGGATGCCAACATCATGAAGCCACATACTGCAAAGGACCCAGTCGTCAGCAAGGTCTTTAGGTGGGTGTAATTTGGACGGCCAGCCAACAGGAAGCAATTACAGAACCAAGAACTTCAGGCCTGCTGGCATCGCCATCATGAAATCCCTAGCGCCGGCCGGTGTGGCCGTGCGGTTCTAGGCGCTTCAGTCCGGAACCGCGTGACCGCTACGGTCGCAGGTTCGTATCCTGCCTCGGGCATGGATGTGTGTGATGTCCTTAGGTTAGTTAGGTTTAATTATTTCTAAGTTCTAGGTGACTGATGACCTCAGAAGTTAAGTCGCATAGTGCTCAGAGCCATTTGAACCATTTTAGCCAAATCCCTAGCTCGCTCCAACAGAGGACCCTCGAACTCCTCCACCAGGCAAGGCGAATTGCAGGGTGGTCCTCACTAAGCACCTGGTCAGACATCACATTTACCGCTGAGGAATCAACAAACCATCGCAAACGTGGTTGTCACCTGTACCACTTGCCAAGTGGCCCCTGCTATAGATATTTCCAGTGGCCATCCACATAGACTCATTGGTCAAGAATGCATCTGGATTTCACCGGCCCATTTTTAGGGACTTCTTGGCTCATTGTCATAGATGAATGCTCAGAATGCCCCTTCGTCTCATGAATAACTTCCACCTCATTGGCGGCCATCATACAGACCTTAGCCTGGATATTCTCCTTAGAGGGCCTGCAGAAACTATAATAACATATAACGGTCTACAGTTTACATCTACATAGTCCAAGGAATTCTGTAACATTCATGGAATCACATCAGTCCATACAGCCAAGTTTCACCAAGGTTCCAATAGCCTGGCAGAAAGGTTTACCAGAAGTTTTAAGAGCTTAATATCAGAACTCTGCCAGGAACACTCAGTCACTGATGCACTTCCCCTTCTTCTATCATCTTACCAGGGACATCCTCACAAGGGGTACCACATCCCAAGAAACAACATGGGTTGCAATTCCATTCTCACTTTCTAACATCCACCTCAAACTTCCATCAAATAAGCTCTCCCATCCACGATATCACTAGTTGGCTTTTCAAGATCCAGCCTGGGCTAATCAATATACCAGAGCATGACCACGACGGGTCCCAGCTACCACTCAGCGTAAATCGCATGTTCTTATGGCTCTAAGAACAGACGCCACCTGAATCAACTTCGTCGACAATGGAGAATGTGACAACCAGCAGAAAATCTAACACAATCATTTGTTTTAAAAACTCGAGAGCTGGCAAGTGAACGACCAAACGCCAACCGGGGGAGACCTCATCCAACATAACGGTATTCCCAGCTGGACATCCCGATGGACGTCGATCCGCCACTTGCACCTTTGTAACCTCCCAACAGATAAATTCTGTAACCTCCCAATAAAAAAGTGACTACCCTCCCAATAAAAATATGACCCATATATAATATTTCAAAGGAAATATCGTAAACTAACTTTTCAATAATTAACTAACTGTGAATCTAAACTGGTAAATCTGTACGTCAGCAGTGCTACTTCATGGCCCTGAAAAATCATTCTGAAGAAATTGAAAATTCTTACCTTAATGATGTCACCGAATGAGGCTTATATATCTGCTCCTATAAGAAATTTTTCTGGCACAGCTCAGTGCAATTCTGGCCATTAGATTTTGTTATGTATTAAAAACAACTGATTATCTTTACGATAATCGGCATGACTATGGATAGGAGAAATTAGAAAAAAATTTAAATTCAAATGAATGACTGTCAAACGTTATATAAGAAAGATTATTGTAGAAAGATTTTTAAAATCATTTACATGGGATTTTATACAAGAATAGAACAAAAATCGGTTGTAGCAATTAATATATACGCGTGGCAATAATGGACAATAATACTTTGCTTTTACGTTATACGTCTCTAAGGCATCACCATCGTTCTCCACGACCGGCGTTGGTAATTCAATAACTCTACTGTTCATCTCGAGCTACAAGAAACCACTGCTGGACTGCATTGTCCGAACTCTAGGACACAAGTGCTCTATGTGAGCTACACAACACGACAACAACTGCTCTCTACGAGTGACCTGACCCAACTACCCGAATGCGAGCTACTACTACTACTACTGATGCCGACATTGTTCTCTGGTCTGCGATTCTATTGTAGCTTACATCCTCCACCTCGACGCCTCCATCCAAGGGAAGAGGGGAGGGGGATGGAATGGTGTGGTGAACCAACCACGGAGCCCCAGCGGCCGAATGTCTGCTGCGCTTAATGTTCAAACCTCGTATGGTGGGGCAGGGTGAGGAAGTCAGGAGGGAGGTAAGCACAGAGCGACTGCAGCTGTCGCTCCGACACCGCAATCGTCGCGCGCCGCTGGTATCAGCAAGCGCAGTTCTCATTGTGTTCTGCTTCCATGGCCGAGCTCTGCAGCCAGTAAATCTTCCCCGAAGAGATGATTTAAGCCCTCACTGAAGGAGCAGAAAGCAGTGACGTCACCTGTCCGGAACTGATGATCATCACCAGAGTCGCCGCTACTGCAGCTGTCGTCGTCCAATCCACCGTTCATAGACGCTCTTCTGTCCAAGACGTCGCTCTACCACGGACCGGAATTTACTAGCTGGGTGAGTCTGTATTAGGACATAGTTTCGAGGAATGTGGAACGAGACTTAACCTGTCATCACTCGTACTCATAGAAGAACTTAGCATTCTAGACAAGTGGATTCGCAGCGTTTCGGAACTTAACTTTCGTTTTCACTACGTAGTCTAGCAAGTGACTTCATTCTTGGCAATGACAAGAATAGCCTTTTACGTCATCTAAGAGTTACAGAAGAAATGTTTGTTGATTTGGTGTTTAATCTAGGAGTCACTCGTTGTATATTTAAGTGGTTTGTTCAAATAATCAGAAGTGTATGAATAAACAATTACGGAATTCAGTCGAGTATGTGTGTCCTGCATTCGACATGAAAGATGTGTCACATGAACGGTCCCTTTAAAGCCACTAATTCTTGAGTGCATGCCCTGAAGATCGTTCCAAGGTGGCGGCCTGTGAGGATAGTGAAGTGAATCTTGGCGTGATTCTCCATCGCCTGACGTATGAGCGAGTTTAGCAGTGTGCAACATTCCCACATAATGGCGTAACGTAAGTCCGTGGAATGTCGCCTCCATCGGCTCTACCATAGTCACTGAAGATATTCCACCGGGCAAGCTTTGTGCAGAGTGACTACCAAGATAATCTAGAGTGGGAGGCGCCGCGCCGACGAGTGCAGGAGTTCCACGCGTCCTGTGTGTGCAGCCGACATTTTGGAGAAGGGAGCTAAGCCACATGCAATCTCGATGAGCCAGGGTTGTGCTATTCCCTCCGTCGATCGCAAATTGTGGAACGGATATAGGCCGTATGATTGCAAAACGCTAAGGGCCACACATAAGTATCTCTCTTCCCACTTGACAACGAAGCTCGAGTTTTAAACCCGATTGGTGCAGCTAGATAAGTGGCTAGTACGGTGTGTAAAGCCAGACCGATCGCCAATAACGTGATTCTATGAGTCCACGAGATGAAACCTGGGAGTGCAATTGCAGCGATTTGTATGTGAGGAAGTCTGCGTGGGATACATGCCGATGGAACATGGCTTTTCTTGCCGCGGCTGTCTATCGTATAAGACGACGGCACTGCAGCCCCTGATAACTAAGTAGGAGTGCACTTGTTTTGTCAAATCAAATTCGATTTGTCGCAAACGGTTTAAGACGTGGTATGTCGCGAACGTTCGCCAATTTAAAACACGGCGGTTTATACGTGACGGTACGATTTGAACGCTGTCATCTCAACATCTGGCGGTACTTCGAAGCCGTGCGGGATTAGCCGAGCGGTCTGGGGCGCTGCACTCATTCTATGTGCGGCTGGTCCGGGTGGAGGTTCGAGTCATCCCTCGGGCATGGGTGTGTGTGTTTGCCCTTACGATAATTTAAGTTAAGTAGTGTGTAAGTTTAGGGACTGATGACCTTAGCAGTTAAGTCACAAAAGATTTCACAAACATTTTAACATTTTTGGTACTTCGAAAGGGAGCTCGAAGACCCTCAGAGCGCGGCGGCCAAATCCGTGTGGTCTATCGCACAGCTCTTACATAGCCATCAGAGGACCAAAATTTTGCATCACGGGCAGTGAGAAAGATAGGGAAAAGTAGTCAGTGTAAGTGAGAGAGGGGATATGCTGAAAATCAATGGGAGAAAAAGGAGACAGTTGTGGAGAGGCAGATGTACACAGCAGCAATGAGAGGAACATGCTGAGTATCAAGACATAACTACAAAGAAAGAGTGCGTAAAGGGCTTTAAAATGTTGTCTGTTAAAAAGGCGCAGACATTGTTCGCTTGCGCAATTTTCGGTGAGGAAGGCGGAATGAAGGTTAATCCAGCTGGTTCTCTTTCTTTCTGTCAGAATATTCACTTTTCTTTGTACTCCGACAGGACCATCTTTCTCTCTGTGTAGATTATGACGCGTTCCCTTGCATCTTTCATTAAGGACAAGCGGGAGAGAACACAAAGTAACAAGACAAGCTTCTAAAACACAAAAAGAGATGGTGTTAACGAGCGTTCATACGTGCTTCAGGGAATACAGGCCAGACAATAATGACAATTTAACCTATGGCCTGGAAAACTTCAAGCAACCAATTAGTCCTGTAAATAAAATAAAAAAATTTAACCACACTTGATAAACCATCAAAACACAGGCATTTCACTACTAAGGAAATCGTTCAGGCCTGGCAGTTAGCAATACCCATAGCACAGATTTAAGTAGTTGCCGAGGATTTGGAATGAGTCAGTAAGAGGCAGCAATACATTAAATCACGTTGTTACCAATACCATTCAGTCCCGTCAACCAATGAACGTCAGAATCATCAACATCAGTACCAACAGTCTCAGTTCTCCGCGATGCCAGCTTATACTGCCGCCCAGCATGCTTCCAAACACAGTGCATGCGTGACTCACGCCTCCTAACGGCTCCCGGTTCACTCTCTCTCCCATGCCTCAACTCAGGCGCGCGGTATATAGGCAAACTTTACGCCAGACGGGCACTTTACTCTGGGAATGAATAAACTGAGCTAAATTATCACAAATATAAGATAACGACATTAAAGCAGGTTAATATGACTTACGACTGAACCAAGCGACTTAAGAAATGCAAGTACTTATCACAATTCTGATTACAGCTAAAAATTTATATTGAGTCTTTGTTCTCGAATATAACTAACTCCACTAATGTTACGATATCAGTTTACTCTATAAGACCAAAAGCCTTCCGTGTCCGCCATCCGTCCCCCACGCTCATCCTCTATGACCTCATCCCCTTCCCCCACCTTCTCCTTTTCCTTGAACACATCCGCACACTATATATTGTCCGCCGCCTTGATCCCCCTCACCCCCTGGTGTCTCCCTTCCTCTCCACTCCCAACCAGTTGCCGCGCCTTTACCGTTGTGTCCCTCCCTCTCTCCATCTCCACACCCTCCATCTCCTTTCCCAACACAACTTCCACCGTCTACCACTCCCGGATGATGAGCTTCGCCCTGACATCTACCCTTCCTACTAACTCTAACCCCCTCTTTCTGCCTCCTCCTCCGGGTTCCCTCTCCTCCCCCTCCCTCCTTCTGAGCGGATTTCCCCTCCTACTCCCCCTCCATCTCTTGTGCCTTCTTTCAGTGTCTCTGCGCTCCCTCCTGCCCTGTCTTCCCTTTTCCTCTCCTGCCCCATGTGTCTCCTGCCTCTTCGTGAACCCACGGTTGCCCCTCCTCTCTTCATCCCGCTGCTTCCCCAGCTGCCTCATGCTCTCCCCTCCTTTTCCATCCTCTCTGACCTTTCCCTCGGCAGGTCCCACCTGGTAGTTTTATTCTTCGTGGTGTGTGCTCCAAGTGGGTTTTAAGTGTGTTGTTTCGGAGTGTTTTTATTACTGTGGCCAACTTTTAACCTGTGCATGAGCATCCAGTGTCTTCTCTGTGTTTTAAGAATCGCTAACTGTGTTTTTTAACTTTCTGGTGACTTTTTTAACTGTCCCCAATGAACGTCTACATGTCAGTGTATTTTTACCTCCTTTTTCTCCCCTTACTCTGTTTTATGTTCCCCTTTTTTACCACCTTATGTATGTATTAATTTATTCTTGTTTTAGTTATCATGTCACTCGGCTGAAGAGCGGCGGATTGTGCTGCTGACAGCCCTCCCCTGCCCATATGGGGCAGGGGAATGAAATCACAATAAAGAAAAAAATAAATAAATAAGACCAAAGTTGTCCCTCTCTACAAGAGCTATTTACTTACCAGAATTTGTGGAAATATCTTAGATTACAACAGTTTTCTTTATAAAATTAGAACAGTGCGCAAAACGGACACAGAAAAATTTTAATTAAATGACATTCACACCTGCGTTAGTTTCAGTAGGTTTACTTCCAATTCTCAGTCGCCAAGAAAATAAAATGTGAAGCAAATAATTTATTAATTACGAATCTGCTTTGAAATAGGTTATATTCAATAATATTACAAATTTTTGTTACCTGCTTGAAAGTGGAATTGCACGGCTGTATTGCAACGCAGCGGATTAAAACTTAATTAAAAGTAAATAAGTTAATTAATACTGTCAGTTATAATAACAAATTTAATGTAGATAAGCTAAAAATGCTTTCCTTTTTTTAGCCATATACGAGGAAAGAACAAACTTCCGTAGCAGAGAATGCTAACCCACGCTTGTGCGCTGGCGCTTGACTCGGAGTTAAGCTGGTTGAATCCTGCTAGTGGATGAAATTTTCACTGTCTGTGTTTGGTTGGCAAGGGCAGGAGAGGTGGTGGTATCAAGCCCCTCTTTGTTGGAATGTCCCGGATTAATCTCCAAACCTCCTCTCAATGTCTCATGAGGAGAAGGGCATGTGGCACTGACAATGGTGATATGTCCGTCGGATGGGCGTATTAAGCTCGGTGGTCCCTTATCTGCAATTCGCGAGGAGTAGGCTATGTGACAGCTCTCCCTTTCTTTCATCCATAACTACACACTCAGCAGTCATCACAGTCGTCCAAACGAGACATACACAGAGTCAACACTTGGTAACAGTTCGGAAGAAAGCAACGGCTAACTACCTATACTAGACCATTGCCGTGTGGAGCGGTGTGACTCCTGCATCTCCTTCCGTAGGGGAGTATAGGAATAATTCGATATTACTAGCCACAGCTTAAATTTTGATTAGTAATGAGCACTGGCGTGCAAAGAAAAATGGTTCAAATGGCTCTGAGCACTATGGGACTTAACATCTGAGGTCATCAGTCCCCTGGAACTTAGAACTACTTAAACCTAACTAACCTAAGGACATCACACACATCCATGCCCGAGGCAGGATTTGAACCTGCGACCGTATTCGTCGCGTGGTTCCGGACTGAAGCTCCTAGAAATGCTCGGCCACCCGCGTACGAAGACTTCCCGCATGAGAAGTCACCCTCATTCTGCCAATGGCCTTGTCAAAGAGGGCGGAGGAGAGGAGAGAGCCGGCCAGGGTGGTCGAACGGTTCTAGGCACTACAGACTGGAATCGCGCGACCACTACGGTCGCCAGTTCGAATCTTACCTCGGGCATGGATGTGTGTGATGTCCTTAGGTTAGTTAGGTTTAAGTAGTTCTAAGTTCCAGGGGACTGATGACCTCAGAAATTAAGACCCATAGTGCTCAGAGCCATTTGAACCATTTGAGAGGAGAGAGGGTCAGGGCACTCTCTTGTCCTTGAGGTGGGAAACTGCCGCTAAAAGGCGGAAGAATCAGCAGTGATCAAGAGCATGAGGATGCAGAAGGTAATGGAGACCACTGCATTAAAGGCGCATAGCGTGTCATGGTGATCTCTCCATTGACAAAAGATTCCGGAATAGTCCACCATTCAGATCTCAGAGAGGGGACAGTCAAGGGGGAACTGACCGTGCCATGAGAAACAGATTGAACAAAAAACGAAAGGATAAAGTTTTAGGAGGCGGAGCGAGGAATGTCAGAAGATTGAACATTGTAGGGAAGCTAGAAAATGTGAAAAGGGAAATGCAAAGGGTCAACCTAGATATGGTACGAGTCAGTGAAGTGAAATGGCAAGAAGACAAGGATTTCTCACCAGATGAGTATAGAGTTAAGGGAAGCGAGCTGAATACGAAGTGATAGTGAAAATATATGAGGATATTGAAACGATTATACACTACGTAAAGGGAGATGAAAATCTGATGGTCTAGGGGGACTGGAATGAAGTTGTAGGAGAACAAGTAGAAGAAAAGGTTACAGGAGAATATGGACTTTGGGCAAGGAAAGATAGAGGGGAAAGAGTAATTGATTCTGTAGTAAATTTCAGCTAGTAACAGCGAATACTCTGTTCAAGAATCACAAGAGGAGAAGGTATTCTTGGAAAAGGTAGGGTGACACGGGAAAAATTCAGTTATATAGCATCATGGTCAGACGGAGCCTCCGATATCAGATACTAGATTGTAAGAAGCAGAAATAAAATTAGATAACGAAGCAGTAGTGATCAATAGTAGGCTAAATTTAAGAGATTAGTCTGGAAGAATTAATAAGCAAAGAAATACGATACGGAACTATTAAGGTGTGACGAGATACGCTTGAAGTTTTCTAAGGCTGGGGACACAGTAATAAGAAATAGCTCTGTAGGCAGTACAGTTGAAGAGGAATGGACATGTCTACTAAGGACAATTCAGAAGTTGGAAAGAGAAACACAGGTACAAAGAAGGTAACTACAAAGAAACCATCGGTTACAGAAGAAATACTTCAGCAGATCGAGGAAAGAAGAAGCACAAAAAGCTGCTGAGTAAAGAAATAAATAGGCAATGAAGGGAAGCTAAGACGATTTGGAAGCATGAAAAAATGGGGAGAAATCGAAAAAGAAATGATTTTCTGAAGGATTGACTCAGCGTATATGAAAGTCTAGACAAATTTCGCTGAAATTAAAAGCATGGTAGTAACATTTAGAGTGTAAGTGAAATTCCGCTGTTAAATGCAGAGGAGAGAATAGATAGGTGGAAAGTGCACTTTGAAGGCCTCTATGAGAGGGACGAATTCTCTGATATTGAAGGAACAGGAGTTGATTTAGAAGAGACAGGGGATCCAGTATTAGAATTAAAAGAGCTTTAGAGGACTTAAGATCTAACAAGGCAGAAGGGACATATAGCATTACATCAGAATTAGATAAAGAAATGGGGTCAGTGGCAACAAAATGACTTTTCACGTTGGTGAGGAGAATGTATGTCTGGCGACATACCATCTGACTGTCGGAAAAGCATCATCCACACAATTCCTAAGACTGCAAGAGCTGACAAGTGGGAGAATTATCGCACAGTTATCTTAACTACCCATTTATCCAAGTTGCCGACAACAATAATATACAGAAGAATGGAAAAAAATTCAGTATGTGTAACACGACGATCGGCTTGGCTCTCGGAAAGGTCAAGGCTCGAGAGAAGCAATTCTGATGTTACGGTTGATAATGGAAGCAAGACTAAAGAAAAATCAAGACACGTTGATAGGATTTGTCGATCTCGAAAAATCGTTCGACAGCCTAAATTGGTACAAGATGTCAGAAATTCTGAATTAAAGGGGGGTAAGCTATATATATATATATATATATATATATATATATATATATATATATATATATATATATATAAGGGCCAAGAGCGAATAGTAAGAGCGGACGACCAAGAACAAAGTGCTCGGATTTAAAATGGTGTAAGACAGGAATGTAGTGTTTCGCCCTGCTGTTAAATCTGTACACCGAAGAGGCTGTGACAGAAATAAAAGAAACGTTCAGGAGTGGGATTAAATGTAACGTGAAAGGATATCAATGATATGATTCACTGATGATATAGCTACCCTGAGTTTAAGTAAAGTAGGATTACAGCATCTCCGAGTATGGATTGTGAGAGTAAATCGAACAAAGAAGATAGAAATGAGAAGTAGTAGAAGTGAGAAAACCGAGGAACATCAGGGGTGATAGTTATGAATTAGATGAAGTTAAGGAATTCTGCTTCCTAGGCAGCAAAATTATCATTGACGGGTGAATCAAGAACGACATCAAAACCAAACTAGCACAGGCAGAAACGGCATCCCTGGCGAAGAGACGTCTTCTAGTATCAAATATAGGCTTGCATTAGATGAAGATATATCTGGGAATGTACGTTTGGAGCACAGCGTTGTATTGTAGTGAACCATAGACTGTGAGAAAACCAGAACAGATGAGAATGGAAGCATTTGAGATGTTGTGTTGCAGATGAATGTTGAAAATTAGGTGGACTGGTAAGGTAATAAATGAAGGGGTTCTGCAAAGAATCGGAGACGGAAAAGACATGTGGAAAACACCGACAAGGAGGAGGGACAGGATGATAGGACATCTATTAAGCTGTCAGGGAGTTACTTCCACGGTACTAGAGGGAGTTGTAGAGGACAGAAACGGTAGAGGAAGACAAAGATTGTAGTAGTTCTTGTCGTGGTCTTCAGGCATGAGATTGGCTTGATGCAGGTCTCCATGCTACCCTATCCTGTAGGAGTTTCCTCATCTCCCAGTACCTACTGCAACCTACATACTTCTGAATCTGCTTAGTGTATTCATCTCTTGGTCTCCCTCTACGATTTTTACCCTTCACGCTGCCCTCCAATGCTAAATTTGTGATCCCTTGATGCCTCAGAACATGTCCTACCAACCGGTCCCTTCTTCTCGTCAAGTTGTGCCGCAAACTCCTCTTCTCCCCAATTCTATTCAATACCTCCTCATTAGTTATGTGATCTACCCATCTAATATTCAGCATTCGAATGCTTCTATTCTCTTCCTGTCCAAAATATTTATCGTCCATGTTTCACTTCCATACATGGCTACACTCCATACGAATACTTTCAGAAACAACTTTCTGACACTTAAATCTATAATCGATGTTAACAAATTTCTCTTCTTCAGAAACGCTTTCTTTGCCATTGCCAGTCTACATTTTATATCCTCTCTACTTCGCCCATCATCAGTTATTTTGCTCCCCAAATAGCAAAACTCCCTTACTACTTTAAGTGTCTCATATCGTAATCTAATTCCCTCAGCATCACCCGACTTAATTCGACTACATTCCATTATCCTCGTTTTGCTTTTGTTGATGTTCATCTTATATCCTCCTTTCAAGACACTGTCCATTCCGTTCAACTGCTCTTCCAAGTTCTTTGCTGTCTCTGACAGAATTACAATGTCATCGGCGAACCTCATAGTTTTCATTTCTTCTCTATGGATTTTAATACCTACTCCAAATTTTTCTTTTGTTTCCTTTATTGCTTGCTCAATATACAGACTGAATAACATTGGGGAGAGGCTACAACACTGTCTCACTCGCTTTCCAACCACTGCTTCCCTTTCATGCCCCTCGACTTTTATAACTGACATCTGGTTTCTGTACAAATTGTAAATAGCCTTTCGCTCCCTGTATTTTACCCTGCCACCTTTAGAATTTGAAAGAGAGTATTCCAGTCAACATTGTCCAGTCACATTGTAGTACATCCTGCAAATAGTTGAGGATGTAGGCTGCAAGTGCTACTCTCAGGCGAAAAGTTTGCCATGGGTGAGGAATTCGTTTCGGACAGCATAAAACCCGGCAGCATAGTGACGATATAAAAACAGTCACAAAGCAAAGCATTACTCGAGCTGCAATCATAAACAAAACATACATATTTATTAAGTTTCATGCAGCAATTTTATAACACTACTGGCAGTCGTTCAAAATTATTGTATTTCATATCCTCTGTCTTGCTCTGGTTTCACCTTGCACATAATCTATCCAGACTGGTCAGCTTCTGTCGTCTTTCTCTTTTTAATATTGAGCTATTATTGCCTGTTGGTAATTAGGGGAAAGGGGTGTGAAGGCAAGTTGTGGGACCCATGTATCATTCCATCGTAAGTCATGTAATATGTCACAATTTATACCCATCATTGTAATCCCGAACTGTCATTGGTCGGGATATTGAACTTAAAACTAAGAGAGTCGGTCTACTTCCCCAATAGGTCATGTTGTGACGAGGGAGAAGGTTTTTAACTTTTCAATAACAGAAATTAGGTATTTAATAAGCTCTTATTGGTTGGAAAGAGGAGGGGATGTAATGCATTATCATTTTGTCACCATCTCCTTGGACTTTTAATGCTACAGTATGAATAGCTACAGATAGGAGGGAGTGGGAGGAGGAGAGATATTCTAATATTTCATTACCACTACGAGGTTAGGGTCAAAATCTTCGATTTATCATTGGCTGTTTCGTTTGGATGTTGTTCTATGATTGGTTGGAGAGGAGGAGGAGGGGAGAGTGGATGTTTTTAATTTTCCATTAACACAATTAGGTTTCTTCCACGATCTAGCTTTTATTTTAATTTATTTTATTCTTTGATTGATGACGTCATGTGGTGAAGGTAACCTATGAGAATATCACTTGACATTCATGTTATGACTGTCAGAGTCAAGGTCAAAAGTCAAAGGTCATTCAGCCTTTTCCCTGGAAGCAGGGCAAAAGTCAGATTTGTCTCAGAGAGTACATTTACATCGTTCCTAGATGTAATGTTCAGCAAACGCATCTACCTTATTTTCTTCTAGGCCATTTAATACATTTCCTTGCTTATTCAATTTGCCTATGTGCATTTCTAATATTCCAGTCACTATATCCACTCAAGCATTTACCACTGAGTTTTGTAGTATTCAGCAATAATACTTGCGGTATTGCATTAGTCAATGTTTCTTTGATTATTGAGCATTTACCTACACTTTTGATATAAAGCAAAATAAACGTCTGTACTTGTATACAGGAGACATGCATAATGAAGCAATTTCATAACTTTGTCTCCACATGTGTATCACATACAGGGACGATTCTGTTTTTTTTATTTGTGTTGGTCTTTGTCTTGATGTATATACTGCCAACGCAGTATCTGTTACTTCCATAGTCAGTACCTTCCACAGAGGAAATGATGTCCTGCTACCAATTGCTAACCAAAATTTTTCCCTTGTGTAATCTTATTTTTGCTGTTTCCGTGTTTTAATATTGAAGGTTAGGTGGAGGATAGTTGTACTAAACCTGCTACTTATAATATAAAGCAACTGACTCGATCCAGAACTGGTCTGCACTAATATTGTTTTATCTAGCGTATTATGTGTTCAGATATTCAGTCAGTGGATGGATGAAAAAATTCGACAAGAAACAAAGTACAATTTCAGGTATTACGTATATTGGTTCAACAGGACATGTTACAGCACCATAACAAGAATGTTACATGTAATCACACTAAAACAGGTATGACAGCCACAGTCAAGTGGGTGGAACAACAAAAACCAGGAAGTGTAGGATTTATTACATTATCCACCTTGAGATGCTATTATATGTTCATGTTGAAATTGAACTGACCAATCGAACTCAGACATTAGCCATCAACCAAACTATTAAAGTCTTAGACGCAAGAATATTATATCGAATTGATTCGGTTTGCACAAAATCAATATTTCATAAATCGCTGAAAATGTATCCACATTTAGCTTCACAAAACAATTTAATATTCTACATTGAAACGCTTAAAATCTTCTGATACACGCCAAACTGAAAAAAAATTATATTCCGTTATTAAATGATTGTCCTGTCGTATTTTGGCAGAACAACATAAAAAGACATAAAATCACTTTGGTGCTTATGTTCTGTGCAATTAACTTCTTCAAATTGTTATTTTTCAGTTTACAAGTCCGCAATTGGTCTCTGAGTCGCTATGGTTACCAAAAAAATTACAATTTTAGTATACAACATTGGAAAAGATAGTATAAATATGCAATAAATCTCATCATCGACTTTGCAGTGGTAATGCAGTTTGGAAGGTGAAATAGAAAATAACAAATAAAACTAGAACAGCAGACGAAATACATTAAACTCGGAAAACCACAGTGCTATGTAGCCAAACATTTTATATTAAATAAACAAACACAATAAAATAAAAAAGTAGTACTTGATAAGATTCCTTCAAGAGATATGACGTGTGGAAAGTAATACAAAATACCTAGTATAGAAAATAGTAACAAATGTAACGTGGGTATATAAGGAGTACAGTTATGAAATGCCCAGATTAAACCGCAGGACCGGTAGTTTAAATTACGGAAAGGGGCCAAAGTAATGGTCTCTCAGTTACACTCGAACATATAACATTATTATTTGATCAAACATTAAACGAGTACAAAAAAATTTCCTTTGAAAAACACACAGCTCTAATCTTTGAGACTTGATTACCGGCTGACAGCCACTTTAATTTCAAAACGGCTCAAGGCCAATAACTTAAAATAACAGTCAGAAATTTTAAAGGTAAGCCTTATCTTAAAACTGTTCTTTATATAGGATGAAACCCAAAGAATGTGAGATATTCAGAGCAAACGATTTGAATTCAAAATCGGCTGAAAGCCCAACACTTAAGGCTAAACAACATTAAATTAAAAAAAACAGCTCTTAATTAGGTAAAACTCAACCAAAATAGAAATTTAAAAGGTAAAGCCTTATCTTAAAACAGTTCTTTAGTTAGGCTGAAGGCCGAAAGAATCTGAGATTTTCAGAGCAAACAAGTGAAATTCAAATCGGCTGAAAGCCTAAGACTTAATATTCCATAACATTTATTTTTTTAATACGAAAGGCCTTAGGTGAAATTTAAGGTGAAGGCCTTAAGACCAAAACAACTCAAATCTAAAAATCGGCTGGAAGTCATACAAGTACAAACAACAAGGACCAACAAGAAAAGGCAGTACACCCAAGAACGCTCAGAAGTTAAGCAGTTCGGCCTGGAATTCAAACACTAACGCTCACTTAGGTGTCACAGGCAGTCGGCCCACCAATTCTTAATTCGACGGCAACCCAACCGACAGACAGTCAACGGACCAAGGGATTGGATAGCTGAACCATAGTGTCCTGTATCGGTGAGCCACGGACCTCGTAGCAATGGGAACAGCCCCTCACACTCTGACGGCGCGTGGACGCCGGCACCGTACCCGGCCAAACTACGCGCCGCGGAGATTTCCTCACTGCTCTACGCCAACCGACCAACTGTCCAGGCCCGGAAACGGTGAAAGACCAAATATACGTCGGCCGATGAAACGACTTACCGAAAGACCAACCAACGGTCGTCCCGCTCCAATCTCCCTCCGTCGGACAGTTCATATGCGTCGCCAGCGGTCGGCGAGTACTGGCTGTCCATGCCTCACCGGCGCTCCGTCCCCGACTTTACTGCTGCCACGTCCCGACTGCACTGCTGGTCCATCCCGAATTGAGTAGTGTGACACACGACGACCCGTAAATGCTATCGGTCGCTCCAGAGAGGGTACGACAGTGTGCTTATCGATACACGCTGCTGCTGGCGCTCACTGGTAAGTAAGGCAGAAAGTTTGTGACGCCAGTAAATGGAGTAAGAAAACTAGGAGGCAGTACAGTAATAGAAGATGACAAACAATAAATGGCATGAACACGAGCCGTGCACGGCTCACGTTACATAGGCAATCACGATAAAATAAACAGAATTAAATTAATACCATGGAGGATTACATGAAGGAATAGGAGTGAACAGAAAGTGTCGGAAGTATAGCAAGCTGAGAGTATTAAGTGAAGTTTGGAATAGGTTAAGTTTTAAGCTAAGTTCGGTCGTTTACAATTAGATTTGGAATGTAGGATAGATGTTTGTGGATTTCCATAGCATCCAACAGGTTCAGTTTTTGGCCTTCATTTGCTGAGTCAAAGGTATATGACTGTGGCTGGTAGGCCTACACTCAGTACAGTATCTGCAAATGTTAAAGTCACATTCCGCCACCTACAGCTACGTTGATGTTCAGCTGGCCCAGCTGCTGTATATAAAAGTTACCTCAATCTGAACAAGTAATTTTACATCCTCCACGATTGATTAGTAACTGGGTGTTATCATCTCAGTTAAATAGATTGGCCTGTGGTGTTCTTCTCTCTGTAGGGAATCGTACAGTTGTAGAATTTCAGTGCATTTGCTACATTCTGTGAGATCTGTCCTAGATGTGGTACCGTACAACACTTTCTGCTGACAGTGGAAGACGCACCAGAGGAAGGAAAGATGAGAGGTAGAATTTCCAGTTTTGATATGCTATGCAAGATGTGGTCAATCAGAGCGGGATTTAGTTTGTGGTTGACGAAATGAATTTTATAGTGTCTAATCCTGCTTTAAACTTTCTTTGGACATGGGAACAGATATTGACTGTACACTATTGAGTGAAAATCTGCATATTTGTGTATTTTGAAACAATGTGTCAGTGTACAGATGTCCATAATGAGATTATTAAGCTTAAATATTTTGCCAACCTCCATTGTCAAGTAAATATTTTTGTGATGAATGTTGAAGTTATGCTAAAAATTGGTCGAGCTGTGTTATACTGTCCGTCCACATACTAATTATATCATTTACATCTCTCAGTCAGTATTAACTTTTGCACTTGAATGTTCTTTGTCCGTAAAATGTCGTTGGAAAATGTCTGTGAAATTTTCGGCCGAAAGTGGGCTGTAGGGGGGCGCCATAGCTAAGCCACCAAAATGAGGTTGAAGCTAATGATTTTCTGTGTCCCATATGGTTCCAAGTCCTTCCTAAGAATCCTACTACATTATTGAAAAATTATATTAAATGGGTACTGGTAACTTGTTCACTGAAAGGCACATATCCGAATTTTGGATAGAAACTATTACCTAATGTGAACACAGTGCTTCCTAATCTAAAGGGTTTCCAAAACTACATAAACAAGTTGTCTCTGTCTATCTAGTTGTAACATCATTCACTGCTCCAGCTTACAAACTGGCAAGTAAACTAGGCATCTTCATTAACAGCAAGAATAAATCATAGAGCAGTATTTCAAACTCAGTGGCGGTCCGGTGTGGCCGAGTGGTTCTAGGTGCTACAGTCTAGAGCCGCGCGACCGCTACAGTCGCAGGTTCGAATCCTACAATGGGCATGGATGTGTGTGATGTCATTAGGTTAGTTAGGTTTAAGTAGTTCTTCTATGGGACTGATGACCGCAGAAGTTAAGTCTGATAGTGCTCAGAGCCATTTGAACCAAACTCAGTGGATGTTGGAAATAAAATAAAAGGCCTATCTCAAACAGTGCAAAATTAGCATCTCTTGATGTCTACAGTTTATTTTCCAGCATACGATTAGATTAATGTGTTGATGTCTGACTGGATTGTTGTACTACTGTAATGTGCAGTCTGTCGAGGTGAACGACTTGAGACTGGCATCACACGTGCTTAGCACAAAACAATTTCCTGTTTCAAGGGACTCTGTACAAACCATTACATTGCATTTCTATGGAGGCCATTGTCAGTCCACTTTTAGCTGAAATACTCGTGGACAATTCTGACCAAATTTTTTTGATCAATGAACCTTTGAGCGCAAAAATTTATCCTGGTTGAGATATGTAGAAGATACACAGTGTGTGCAACAGATGTTACAAAACAGCCCAGCCCCTTTTAGCTGACCTTGAAGAGCCAGCAAACATTTTTTACTTCAGAATGGTTATTGGCAACAAATCCATCAATTTTAATGTATAACAAATGACATGACTAGACCTATGCATTGTTTCAAATTTTATAAAAGAACTTCAAATACAGGCACAGTAATAGCTTACTGCATGCAGCACTCATAATACACCAACATCCCGCTCATAACTCAATGGTGCACAGTCTCATACCTGTTCCCATGTCCAAAGTAAATTACAAAGTAGGATTAGACATTATAAAATCCATTACCTCAATCAGTGGCCAAATCCTGTTGTAACTGACCACAGCTGGCATAGTAAACAAAACCTGATAATTATACCTGTCATGTTTGCACTCTCTGGTGCCCTTTCCAGCTTTAGCAGGAAGTGGTGTACAATAGCATACCTAGGATAGGTCTCACAGAGTGTAGTAAAAGCACTGAAATCCTGAAACGATGTAATTTTCTACTATGTGAAGAACACCACAGTCCTGTGTACTTAACTGAGAAGATAACATAGAGTTACTAAACATCTATGAGAAATGTAAGATTACTTGTCCTGATTACAATAAGTCTTACAGATAGCAACTTGGCTGGCTGCACATGAAACAATCTGGAGATGCTGGAAATTTGATTCCACATTTGTTAACCCTGTACTGAGTGAAAGCCATAACTACCAGTCACAGTCATATACTCGTCACACAGCAACAAGCTCAACCTGGTGGAGGCCCTGAAAATCAGCAAACCTCTATCCTGCAGTCTTGATGTGTAGTAAATGATCAAACGTAGTTGAATACTTCCCCTCTTCCGAACTTTATATACTAGTTTCAGTTTTCCATTACTTTGGATACTACCTGATACCTCCTATTCCTCCATTTATCTGCATTTAATCACTTTCGTTCATTGTATCACGATTGCCTAGATAACGGTACTTCTTATATACTAATGTTACAGTAGTTAATAATTTCTTTTACTTGGTTTTTGTATCACATTCCACATATAATACCTCTTGATGTAGGCTTGTCAAGTACTAATTTTTATTTTATTTTATTGATTATGTTTATTTAATATAAGCAGAAAGGCTATATAGACACTCTGTCTTTTCGAGTTTAATGCTTTTACTACGGTATGTTGATAGTTTTTACTCTTGGAACATATAATTTCCGCAGAATGATACACAGACATGTGACATATATTCATTTCGACGTTATTCTTTGCAGGACATCTTCAGCGGCCTGGAATATGTACATATTTTCATTTATACTGTTTGGTTTATATTTGCGATGATGTATATACAGATTATAAACAGTTCTGGGAGTTATTTTTTCTTTCAAATAGTGATAATTTAAAATTATAGCTACAGGTTTCGTGGATGCGGTCCTAAATGTTGTTTTTTTCATTTTTTAAGCCTGTTGTTCTTCTTACAATTTCCATTTGATATGTTCTTGAGACTTCACTGCACTAAGAAGTGAGGACTTGTTTTGATGTTTTGTTTTGGTTGGTGTTGCCAAGTGTTGAATGTTATTGGCGAAGATCACGTGTTATTACCGACTGTTAAATATACTTTTGAGATATCTGTGATCTGTGTGTGTGTGTGTGTGTGTGTGTGTGTGTGTGTGTGTGTGTGTGACCGCAGAAAGGATCTGTATAAATATGCAATAAATGTCATCATCGACTTTGCAGTGGTAATGCGGTTTGGAAGGTGAAATAGAAAATAACAAATAAATCTAGAACAACAAACGAAATATATTAAACTCGAAAAAAACACAGTGCTACGTAGCCAAACAGTTTATATTAAATAGACAAACACAATAAAATAAAATAAAAAGTAGTACCTGACAAGATTACTTCAAGAGATATGACATGTGGAAAGTAATACAACATACCCAGTATAGAAAATAGTAACAAATGTAACGTGGGTATATAAGGAGTACAGTTATGAAATGCCCAGCTTAAACCGCGGGACAGGTAATTTAAATTACGGAAAGGGGCCAAAATAGTGGCCTCTCAGTTACACTCGAACATATAACATTATTATTTGATCAAACACTAAACGAGTACAAAAAAATATCTTTTCCAAAACACACAGCTCTAATCTTTGAGACTTGATTACCGGCTGACACCAACTTTAACTTAGAAACGGCTGAAGGCCAATAACTTAAAATAACAGTCAGAAATTTTAAAGGCAAGCCATATCTTAAAACTGTTCTTTATTTAGGCTGAAGCCCAAAGAATGTGAGATATACAGGGCAAACGATTTGAATTCAAAATCGGCTGAAAGCCCAACACTTAAGGCTAAACAACATTCCACATATAATACCTCTTGATGTAGGCTTGTAAAGTACTAATTTTTATTTTATTTTATTGATTATGTTTATTTAATATAAGCAGAAAGGCTATATAGACACTCTGTCTTTTCGAGTTTAATTCTTTTACTACGGTATGTTGATAGATTTTCCTCTTGGAACATATAATTTCTGTAGAATGATACACAGACATGTGACATATATTCATTTCGACTCTATTCTTTGCAGGACATCTTCAGCGGCATGGAATATGTACATATTTTCGTTTATACTGTTTGGTTTATACTTGGGATGATGTATATACAGATTATAAACAGTTCTGGGAGTTTATTTTTCTCTTAAATAGTGATAATTTAAAATTATAGCCACAGGTTTCGTGGCTGCAGTCCTAAATGTTGTTTTTTTTTCATTTTTTAAGCCTGTTGTTCTTCTTACAATTTCCATTTGAAATGTTCTTCAGACTTCACTGCACTAAGAAGTGAGGACTTGTTTTGATGTTTTGTTTTGGTTGGTGTTGCCAAGTGATGAATGTTATTGGCAAAGATCACGTGTTATTACCAACTGTTAAATATACTTTTGTGATATCTGTGATCTGTGTGTGTGTGTGTGTGTGTGTGTGTGTGTGTGTGTGTGTGTGTGTGTGTGACCGCAGAAAAGGTCTGTGTGTGAGAAACAGAGAGAGAAAGAGAAGATGAGCTGCGTATTTGTTTTAATGTGATTGAATGTACATGTGGAATGTTTATTTGTCTTCATTTCTTTTATTAACTTCAGTATAGCTTTTTATGTGTGTTTGCTCATTTATCACGTCTGGTCTCAGCAATGGCTTCCTGTATGTGGCAGTTTGCCAGAAACTGGCCTAAGGTAATATTCATAGTTGTATATTCTGATTATTTCTATATGTTGTTTCCTGTTTGTAATATGGTGTTTGTGGTGGTTTAGGTTCTCTTCAAATGTCGAATGGTTTGTTTTCTACTTCCATCATTGGATGTGTTCTTTTTGGTACTTTGATTTAAAATTCTTGCTTGACATGCATATGTATACTGCATCACAACTTTAATGTTCATGCTGGTACATCCCTGATCACTGAAATTTGTGTCTCTTGATTGTTGGTTAGCTTAAGTTGTATATGAGGGTTTTCACAGTTTTATATGCTGTCTGAGAACCCTGTGTCTGTATTATATTTACCACTTTGTGTGTTAATTTATTTGTTTAACTGATAATATACCATCTCGTTGTTCTCTGTGTGATGCTGTCCTTCTGAATTTGTGTTGTGTGTGTTTGTCAGTTTGCAGCTGGTGAGTGTTCCTGCAGTCTGGAAATGTAAAATGTTTAGTTTTTCTTTTGTATTTACGTTTTCACTTTATTTGTTTTAACTGAGTCGGTGCACTACATGAGCGTCATACCTATTGTTCATAGCTATATGTATGACTGTATTTATTTCAGTTTCGTAGTTTCTCTTGTTAATGAAATCCTGTTTCTTCTGTGTAACGTATGTTTCAGTGCTGCAAGCTTGTGCTTGTGAGGATGATTATATGTGGGATGTATCATTGTGTCTATGGCCATTAGTTTTCTTAAGAGGTGAAAAGAATGTTTCTCATTTTCCTTTACTATTTTTATCTCAAGAAAATTAGTTTGATATACTGTTTCATTTTCAAGTGATAATGTTGTGTTAATTTCGAAGTGGAGTACATATATTTTTTTCATTTTGCTTATCTACGAGATGAAGAATGTCATCTGCACATCTGTATCAATATATGATTCTACCCCCACCCCTATCAAAGAAATAATACAAACAATCTTACATCCCACAGTAACCTCACTGCAGAAGCTATGAAAGAAATAAAAAGGTATGATCATATTGGTAACTGAACAAAACTGCTTCCAATGTGAATATGAATGTTACCTTCAGTATTATGGACTGCCCATGGTGTTAACAATGTCAGGAACTTCAGAGAACATTTTTTAACAATTCGTTAGGATATCAGATATTTGAAAAGATAAATACTGAAGAAAGACTTAAAATCATATATTTGATGGATACATACATGATTTTATAGGTCTGATGTAAGATAAAAATGGAAAAAATAGACAAACTGGACAACGAAATCAACAAAGCACGTCATAATACGAGTATATCATTCACACTTCAAAAAGAAGACCAAATTAGTTTTCTTGACATGACAGTAATAAAAGAAAATTGCAAATATTCATTTAACGTTTTCAGAAAACCATTTGTCACATAAATGATAATACATTCCACATCTAATCGTCCTTACAACCACAAACTTCCAGCACTAAGACATATGTTATACAGTATAAACAGGATTCCATTCAACAATGGTAAGTATGAAACGGAAATAAATAGAATGATACAAATAGCCAGAAATAATAGATCAGACACACATGTAGTACACAGACTGAATTAAAAAATATAAAGCACAAACATAAAAAGAAAGCGTACACAAAATGTCGTACAGTTCAAGAATGCAGGAACGCACACTACCTACAAACTGACAAACACACACAACACACATCCACTTAAACAGCGTCACATGGAAATCAATGGGGTGGTACACTATGTCCTACATATATAAATTAATATATAGGGCGGCAAATATATCAAAGAAACAGGGATCCCAAATATCATATAAAACTGTGCTCACCTTCCAATAAAACCTAAGCCAACCAACACTCAAGAGGGGCACATTCTGAGACAGTTATATACAAACTTGAATGTCAAAGTTGTGATACAGTATATATAGGCATGACATGCAAGAACTTTAAAACATGGTGCAAAGAACGCATTACGTGTTGGAAGTATGAAACAAACCATTTCACATTTTCATAGCACTTAAAACACCACAAATACCATCGTACTAACATTGAACAAGAAGTGAGAAGTCGGAATATACAGCCATGACCAAAAACTTGTATACATGCGGGAAAACTACCACACCCCGAAAGCCATTGCTGAGAACAAAAATGTGACACACACACTCACACACACAAACACACACACACACACACACACACACACACACACACAAATACACTCATATACATCCACAAACACACACACACAAACATATCACGATATTACAAAAGTCAGTTCAATAGTTGGTAATAAATTTCGAACTTCGCCAATAATGTCTGACAACTGGCAACACCAACCAAACCAAAACATCAAAAGAAGTGATCAGTTCCTAGTGTTGTGAAGTCTGAAAAGCAACGTTTCAGTTGTAAATGATAGGAAGAGGAACAGTGCCAAAAATGAAAGAAGAATACAATATGTAGAACTACATCCTCGAAATCTGTAGTTAAATCATTAAATTAAACCTAGCCTACATCATAGAAAACTAACTGCCAGAACTGTTTATAACCTACTACGCATCAAACCAAATAGTACAAACAAAGGAGAAGTGCACATGTCACAAAAATTGTGTTTCATTCAGCAGTAATTAGACTGTCAAAAAATAAGAATTATTGATATACCGTAAAATTATACAAGACTGAGGACGACAGACTTCAAAGGTTTAACTCTATTTTTTTCTCCTTTACACTTATTTATCGTTCAGTTTATTAGATTTTAAACTCCATTACTATTTCCCAGTCAAAGATGAGATTTACTGGACATTTTTGCTTTAGAATTAGACCAGTAGCATGTTGTGTACAAATACTGTAACTTTGTTTGGCAGCAATAGTCCGTCAGAGTCTAATGATCGCCTTGTACGCCAAAAACCACCTAACTCCAATAAATTAATCCTGTAGAACATAAACAATAGAGTACTTTTCTCTTTCTATTCACTGATGGAAAAAGTCTCGAAACCAAGGAGTAGTGCCTCTTAATTGAAGACTGGCAGACATCTTCCTATATCTGAAAGATGATGTCCATCCATACTTCGTGCCAGTCGCATAAGAGTGGCGTTAGCTGCGTCACTATGAGGATGCAAATCAGGTTTGCTTTAAATAAACGGTCTGATGGTCGTGAGAGTTAGTCATCTTTGAGATTACACGTGATAACTTGATATTAGTCACGGCGACAAAGGCGCCATTATCAGCACCTCAGTAAATTTTAATGAGGTAGTGTAATAGATCTACGAGGAGCTGAATGTTCCTTCTGCTATATTGAAGGAAGACTTGGCGGGAAGGCAGCTACTGTATATGACTGCTGCCAGGAGTAGTCAAGAGAATGTTCGGTAGCAAGAACATCGGGCTCCGGAAGGCCATGTGGCGCTACCAAAAGGGAAGACGTTCGTTCATTGTGCAGCATTTGCAGCAACTGTTATGAGCAGCAGTTAGCGCCACAGTGACATAATTAACTCCTACATATCCGCTAGTTCAAGGACATCTCCCAGCCAGATACCTGTAGCGTGCATTGCACTGACCCCAAACCACTGATATTTCCGACTTTAGTGGCGTTAAACGAGAGCTCACTGGATGACAGGGTGGCAGCCTGTTGTGTGTTCTGGTGAAAGCTGGTTCTGTTAAAAATGTTCAAATGTGTGTGAATTCCTAAGGGACCAAACTGCTAAGGTAATCAGTCCCTAGTGTTACACACTACTTAAACTAACTTATGCTAAACACAACACACACATACACACACACACATACACACATACACACACACACACACACACACACAGGCCCAAAAGGAGACTCGAACCTCCGGCAGGAGGGGCCGCGTAGTCCGTGACAGGACGCCTCAAACCGCGCGACCACTCCACGCGGCATCTGTTTCTGCCTCGGTGCTAGTGACGGCCGTATGTTGGTTAGCAGGAGGACTTATTGGGGCATGCAGCCAACCGGTTTGCGTATTAGACATACTGGATCAACACCTGAAGTTATAGTCTGGGATCCAAATTCATACGGCGGCAGGAGCTCTCTCGTGGTTGTCTAGCGCATCCTAACTGCTAAATTTGTACGCAGTCTGGTGGTTCGACCTGTTGTGCTGTCATTCGTGAAGGGGGTATTTCATAACACGATAACCCTTTGCCCACATGTCGTTGTTGCAACAAAACATGCTCTACGGTGTGTTGATTTGTTGCCTTGGGCAGCTTGATCACCAGATCTCCTACAAATCGAGCACATATGGGACATCATCAGACAACAACTCCAGCCTCATCCACAACCAGCATTGAGCGTCCCTGTACTGACAGATCAAGTGCAACAAATAACTCTATCTCATAAACTGACACCCGGCACCTGCAGAATAAAACACATGCAGTTTTCCACGCTTGCGTTCAACATTCTGGCGGATACACCAGTTATTAATGTACCAGTATCTCACAGCTTCAATGGTTTACCTCGCACTTGCATTAACACTTGATGTTACTATGTCTTTCATTCCTCTATATTAATTAATTTTTCTTGTTGTAACTTTTTTCATCAGTGTATTTCATATAGCTATTATTTTAATAGTGATATTGGAGTCAGTTTCTTGGTTGTTACTTACTACTTTGTCACAAACTAACATTAGCAAACAGGTGTGCTGGGGCGCATTTGTATGTATCATCACCAAGTGGTGAATGGGCGATGCGCTGAAGTCACAGGCAAGGTATGGATGTCGGGTGTGTGTTTGTAGCACCTTACGCACCAGATCTCTTGAATTAGCAGCATTTACTACAACTGATAGTCACTGCTTAGGTTCACAGTTGAGATAATTAGCTACCTCCAAGCAGATGACACATCAGGCATAGCAACACAGTGTGCACAGTAATAGTATAGCCCTCTCTCTGGTGGTCAACTGCAAAATTCCTATTGTTCTTATCATAAACCAATCAGGATATCGGCCAATTGAGATATTTGTTGAAATGAGCCACAAATGTATTAAAATTACAGTAGTTGTTGTAATAAGCGTCATCGTATTCGAGATGAAAAGGAAACATCGTAAAACTGTAATGCCTTGGATGAAAGGCCGCCCTGATGCCCTGGTAAAGAAAAATTAGACGCCATGTCTAAGCACGTATGTGCAAATGGTTGTGCAAATCAAACGTTGAAATGTGTGAAACTCGGAATAACTTTTCTATTCAGAAAGCAGTTGTAAGTTAAATAGCAAACTGAATGGTGAAGAACACGTAAAATTGAAGACAGCCATTACGTTTTTATTCACCCTGCAATTGAACGGTGACATGGTATCATAAGGCAGCAAAAAACATCAAGGTTTCTCACAACAGTTATTGTAAGACTGAAGTTTAATCACTGGAACTACAAGAAAGAATGTTGATGGGATCAACATCCCTATCGGTTGTGGCGAAGAAGTAACTCCTATCCACTTTATTTTACTCGGGCATCAATTTTCATCTAGTCTCCTGTTCAACGTATAGGCTACTGCACGAGTTCTTGGTCAACGGAAAGAACTCATTTTAGGATAGTGAGTTACTGAAGTAATGATAAAAGTGAAATGTCTTGAATATTTTTAACTTTTTCTAAGGAAGATAAAAAACAGATGATCTAAATTTAGACCCTGTGTTTGATATTGAGTGATGTACTTTTCGCGTAAGGACCACGAAGTTAAGATAAATTAGGACTTGTATGGAGGCATATAGATAGTCGTTTTACCCACCCTCCATTTGCAAGTAGAACAGAAAGGAAATGAACACGAGTGTACGAGGTAGACTCCTCAACGTGCCATGTGGGGGCCTGTGGAGTATGTATGTAGAAGTACGTATATGTAGATGATGCGGTAGATGAAAGAATCTATGGAATATTACGTTGCACAGTTAGACGAACAACCGAGTATATTCTGCTTCATATTGTTCACCTTATTCAGTCTTTATTTCTAAATATCGGCTGAGAAAATTGATACTGACATAAATCTGATTTTATTCCAAAATGAACGTTGTACTACTGAATGACTTGATGTGATAGAAGTCGAAAGAATAACAAAACCAATTGTAGCATGGATATATGAATAAATTTTAAATGCCCATGAAAAGAATTTTTTAGAAAAAATGAACGTCATGCGTAAAGTTATTTTTCGAATGCTAGGTACACAATTGAGGAGTTACATTCTATCGAAGAGCGTTCTAGGTTAATCCATCCTTTGCAAACATACCATAGCACCAAATTATAATGCACATTTTCCCTGGCCAACCGACACATGTCAATGATAACACACCCAATGCTAATTATACATACAGGGTTTATCAAAAAGGAACCATCCGATTCCAAAAAATCATAACTATTATGTCATTTGAGATATGTGCGTGAACAACATACTGTTGGAAAGAAAAACTCTCGAGTTTTACATGGTTCCCGCTAGGTAGCATCTGTGTGCACCCATTTCAGTTTTAGTAAAAACGGTGTCGGGACAACACAAGGCGGTCTGTGTTCTACGTTTTGCGCCTTGCAAGTCAGTAATAACCGTTCAGCGTGACTTTCGTGTTAGGTATGGTGTGGATCCTCCTACACCACAGAGCATAAGACGATGGCATGAACAATTCCCGAAACAGGTTGTTTGTGTTAAGGCAAATCGCATGGCCGTCCCCGAGTGTCTGGCGCAGACGTCGGACGCATCCGCCATAGTTCCACAAGGAGACCGCAGAAATCCGTTCGCCGTGTAGCTCGACAGCACAACATGCCCCCGATATCCGTCTGGCGTGTGTTGCGCCAACGTTTACACATGAAACCACACAAAACTTAGCTACTGCAAGCTCTTCCTGAAGGTGACAAACAACGTGTTCAGTTCCGGGATTTCGTTCTTGGTAAGATGGTGGACGACAGTTATCTTCCACGCTTAGTGTTTAGTGACAAGGCTACATTTCACTTAAATGGGAAAATGAACAGTCATCATGTGAGAAAATTATACGGAACAACGATATGAAGTTGTAGAACATGAGAGGGACCCACCAAAGTCTAATGTGTTTCGTGCAGTGTCGTAGGAAAAGGTGTTCGGTCCATTTTTATTTGTCAAGAACACTATTACATGGAGCATGTATCAGGATATGCTTGAGGACTTTCTTTCCCACAGGTAGAGGCTGATCTATACGACTTAATTTACTAACAGGATAGGGCACCGCCACGCTGGTATCTGGAACTGTGGGGATTTTGAAATCAAAGGATTGCTGAACAATGTATCGCTCGCACCGGACCGAGTGTTTCAGCCTTACATTACTGCCGCTCATGGTCACCGGATCTGACTGTATGTGATTATTTCTTGTGGAGGTCTATAAAAGTTTCAGTACCTCCCTTACCAACAACGTAAATGAGCTGAGACATCGCATAATAGCAGCTGTGGAAATTGTAACTCCAGACATGGTCGCTGTAGTGTGGAAACAATTTGAATATTTAAATACCGCGTTGACATATGCCGTGAATCTCAACAGGGGGAGGGGGTGGTGGCAGGCATATTGAATACCTATGAAAAGGTATGAAAAAAACTCTTTGAGCTTCCCGTTCATCAAAGAACAAAATTCATTGTATATGTTTATCAGTTCCAGATCTATAGAAGTGGCAAATCGGATGATGATTCTTGATACACCCTGTACAGTATTTTGCACACACGTGATTCCTTTGTTACTATCTTCATTTAAGTGTAAATTAAATTTAATATATACTAAATTTTTGTGTTTCTTATAATTATAATTTTGTGCAATTAATGCGTAAGTAATACGCTATGGTCCAGCAGAAAAAAAAATTACAGTTGCTCTTAACCAGGACATGACAAATGAAATTGAATAGGCGGTGCAGGACTCGATAATGTAGTGGCCATGGACGAGGACTAAACATGTAATTGGTGGTGAGTGGTAATTTCGCGGAACGATAGGGCCAGTGTTCTTAATACTCAAAGACGGTTGCATATACAGTACTGTGCCGAGGGACACAATCTAAATACGCTGGAAACAGTGGACGGCAGAGATTTCCAGAAAACTATTATAGCGGCGTTGTAGCAATGAAAGATGAAGTTTCGGGAAGAAATAAGATTTCGATATTTTCAGCAAAGCATGAGAGTCACAAAGTGGTAAGATTAAAAGAAAAAAAAGAGGCATTTCGCAAGATTAAAAAGAAGCACAATTTTAGTGGCAAGATTGGAAGCTTACAAGAAAACAAGTACATTACGCAAGATTTCAAGACCGTACAATTTGGCAGTGGATCGGCAGAGGTATTCATTAGATAATCAAGGTACCGAATGTATAAGACGAACTAGTCGTCATCAGAAAAAGCGATTATACTCGCTGAGTTATCAGCTCTGTTTTGGTTGAGGAGACCGTGAACTTAAGTGATAATACGGATGATGTTGGAAAAAGTGACTGTTATGGTTAAAAGGTGTTTAAAATAGTATACTGTGAACAGATTTGCTGTTGGTGATTCATTGTATTTGGGGACCAAAGCGAACGTTAACTGTGATGGTGTATGATATTAATGAAACCGAAGTCATTCCGCTGAAAGACATAGTTACATGGGCGAATATTGTATTACATCAAACAGTGTTCTTATTTCAGCCGTTGCCCATAAAAGTCCCATAACCATTCTACAAGAATTTTAGAAGTATTGGGCGTGAGAACTATATGATCGGTTGGTGCATTGGGGAGACAGTGGGAATTATTTGTCTTCTTCCCGTGGACCGCCGAACCAGCTGCTTGAGTACGCCAGCAGTTGTTAGCTATAGAGTAAGTATCCAAGTGAGCGAAGAAAAAACTTTGGTCATCTGTAATTCCTGACATTATTTTCCTCACTCCTTATCAATCGTCTCGCAGCAGGCTCTCCACCTAGACATTAACTTAAGGTAGACAAATATAAAGGACAAAGAAGATCAGTTTTCCCCATTCGCCTGTCTGGATTAATTCAGGATCAGATATATTTAACAAAAATCTACTTCGACTTATGCTACGCAAATACACACAACAGAACCATTAAATTCGACATGCAGGCCCACTTGCAAAAATTTACTTGCAAGACGACGTACTAATTACACACAACGATTCAATACATTCCAGAGACACAGTTTATCTTTCAAAGTAGTTACGTAAACATGGAGCATTGTGATTTCATATTTGCACCTGTTTTCACCCAACATTGAAAGAGTGTGTGTTTGTGTGTGTGTGTGTGTGTGTGTGTGTGTGTGTGTGTGTGTGTGTGTGTATGTGCGTTTGTATGAGTTAGTCTAGAGACATGTAGACACCACAGAAATAATTGTCTAGTATTGAATTATTTTAGTGAAACTCGGTGGCAAATTGGCAGCATAGCAAGTAACTGCTATTGACGTGGCAGCACATAGTCATTGTAGCATACACCATACGTATCCGAGCGAACGAAAAAAGCAGTGCAGAGTACTTAGGGTACAAATCAGTGTCAGTACACCATATTATTTTATGTTATCATATTTTAATCGTGTAACCAGTTGTAGACAGTGACAGAGACAGTAAAAGATCGTTTTAATTAGATTAAGTGTCATTTCAATGGGTTTCTGCAATGTTATTAGCTCCTATTGTTATTTAAGTATGCATATGTTTACTCACACAGTTTTAATCGTTTTAATATCAGGAAATTTCCCACCCTGTTGTGTGTGATCTATTACAATCCTCTGGACTCTTTCGTTTCTTGTGCTTTATCATTTTTGGTAAGGTGGTTAATAAAACTGTGCTCACTCTGGCATCAACAGTGGTGTGTTCGAGGTGCCTATCACATTACTGATAGCTAATCGCTTTCTATCACTGCTTCTCCTGGCCGTCCTTCATATAGGTTCATGACAAGCTATAGATTCTAGCTAGATGTCGAAGTTTATTTCTCACATTCTACACGCTGAGAAATACCAGTGAACAGTGTTGTCTGATCCAATTACTTAACAGTCCTAGTGAATTTGTTCTTTAACCATCACAAACCTGCAGCACTGATAATCTCTATAAAATACCGCTTTGCACCACTTTTAAATGCAAACTATATTTGCTCATACAGTAAACTAAAATGTCGACTCTTCCTAGTTATCTATGCCGCAAAACCCTATTGATTTTGTAGGCTCGCTGCCCAAATTCTGGGGTTAGGATGGTTCGAAGACATATACTCCACACAAAGTAAGTAGTGTAAACGGATTTGTTAAGCCTTAAGCTGGATAAGACGTGGTTGCTACATTTAATATTATTATCTGCATCGCTGATACCATGAACTGCCATCATTTCTCGACGCCACAATCGTCGCCTTTATTTACACCTCTGATTCTGTGCACTCTGCAGCACTGTAAAGTTTAGTTGCCGCAGTAAAGAGGATTAGATATCTGCAGCGCAGGATTCATGACGTGTTTGTTAGGGAAATGTTGGGCCAGATAAGACTTTAGTTGAGACCTAGGATGCCATGTAGTGGCACAGTGATTGCGTAACTCGAGCCACCTCAGCCTCCTGACGTTTCATACATTCAATACCACATCCATCCGCACAGCCTACTAGGACATATCTTATTAGCTTTCCCCTCAGTGGCTTTTTAAGTCTGGTACAAGATGTCCGGCAAGTCTAGTTCCTCAGCAGCTACTTTCACCTGGAGCGTCAGCTCACAGAAATCACTGACGTCCATTCCACGCCTGTACCTGTAACTGCAACGTCCTTTCCAACTGACTGGAGTTCGATGTTCTCAAGTGTTATCACCTCTGCAGCAAAGATTCCAACGATGAAGACAAAACTCTGGCATCGAGGAGGCCTCCATCACGTCAAGTAATATTACACGTCAACTGACGACTTCGAAATCCAACGAAGAAACTGCAATAAGAAGCCAGTGACACTGTCATTATCAGCTGCTGACTGCGTCACGATATGTAGTCCACCCCCCTCCACCCTCTCACTACACCCTCACACCTTCTCCAACAGGCTCCAGTCCTCAACGGCCCCATTTGAGAACGTTACAAAGTGAACAACGCAAAATACACTGGCATTGCTCCTAGTAAGTAGACGCTCGATGCCCACATTTCCTACCTTAACTCTACAAGTCCAATGTTGACTGCATAGAGATAACAGATTTCATCTGATAAGGGAGAGATATAAGTAACTGTTTTGCCCTCAGTCTTCTGAAGGGACTGGTGCGCCCTCAATGAATACCTCTCCTCTGCCAGTTCTCCGTGACAGAGTCGCATTTGCACTCCACGACCTCAATTATTTTCGATATACTTCAGCCTCGGTCTTCCTCTACGATAGTGATGTCTTAACAGATATGCTATCATCCTGTTCCACCTTCACGTCGATGTTGCTCATACATTTCTTTCTTCGTCGATTCTGCTAGAAACCTCCTTATACAGGGTTGTTTAAAGTGCAGCTATTCACAGAGGTTTGTGGGCTGTAATTATCGAAGGGCAGCAAAACTTGTTAGGTATTCTGATGTGTTGGGAAAGAAATTTTTCGCCACGAGCTGCAAATCTGGCACTGCGAATGCAAGAAAGGTGTATAGGAATCTTTCCATATGTAATGCATAAGGAATGGGCTGTGAGCTGGAAAGGTCAAACAAGTGAGAGGGGCATGATGTTGATTTTATTAATAACTACCGCTTACACAATTTGTTCAGTATGTGCATCAGAGTCATTGAAAAGATTGCACCTGTTGGGCAAAATTGGAATTAGCTTTTTTTCCAGCGTAAATGGGTTTCGCATTAACGCATTGGTATATCTACCAAATTCCACTGGCATACGGTAATTACAAACGGCACTGGATCCCCATTAGTAGTTGCACTTTATTTATAACCATCCAGTATATTAACATACTACTTAATTTTAAACACCTTTTTATATTCTAGTTTCCTTAGGATACTCAGAAATCCGTGACTGCAAACTATGACTCACAGAATGTTACCTTTTCGTTGGTTTCTCAGTCTTTGGGTCCTAGCAGCCTGATCTTGGAGACTCAAGAGGGCTACTACTCAGGAATTTTTCACTAACGGTGGCCGCAAGTCTTATGGATAAACATTATCCCTTATTCAGTGGTTTCCGTTACTTATGCCGATGATCACTGTTCAAGGGCAGTTTCCACCTGAAGCCGAAGAAGATGATCTGAACCACTTTCCGCTCGTGCGACCCAGTTGAAAGAGCCATTGTCAGAGCCACTGTCCTTATGTCGGAATTCTTCAGACGCCATGGATGACGATTTTTATTTAAAATTTGAGCAATACCTGGAATCGAATTACAGACCCCAGTTGAAACTGGTTACTTGTTAAAGGCACTATCCCTAGACCAAGAACTAGCATCCCAAAAGTCATAATTACCTCAATATGTACTACGCATACGCGCATTTCCTCCTGCACTGTCGCTACCATACAACTTGAGCCACTTTGCAGGCAGTCTTTGGATCAGATGAAGATACAGCATCATTGAGATCTGTGCGCAGCGTCCTCCCGAATCCGCTTCGGTGGGAATCCTTCCTCTAGGCCAGAGTTTTCGCGAGACCAGTCATGCAGCAGCGCCTACGCACACATGGGGGAGCGCTGGGCCCTTCGCGTACTGCGCGTTGCTGGGAGCCGCGCGCCCAAGTGCAGACTGCGCGGGGTCATTAGGGGCCCGTGGTGTGGCGTCGTGTGGTGGGGTTCGGTGTCGAGCGCCGCTATCGCCAGAAGCCGATGACGCCGCCGCCCCTCCCCGCCGAATACGTGCGCCACAAACGCCGCCCGCGTGTCGTTATCTCTGCCTGCTACCCACTCAGTCCGCACTCCTCCCTCCACTCAGACCCCTTTCCGCCTTCCCTCGTCCCCCGGCACGCCGTAATAACCAGAGGTCGGTCCACGCCGAGTCTGCGAGACAGCTGCCGCTTACAGTTATTGCTGCCCCCGGTCCCCAACTTGCTCCGGCGCACTGACAGTTGGCGGCTGCGGCGATTAGCTCACACAGCCACAAAGGGCGACCTCTATCTCTATCTCTCTCTCTTTTATTTAGCAACTGCTTCTTCTAATGAGCTGCAAAAGTCCTGCGCAGACTGTCGAGAGTAGGGACACGAGAATGAAGAAAAAAAAAAAAAAAGACAGCAGCCAACTGGGAATTAAGCCAGGACCGCCATCCCTTAAGAAATTTGCATTCAATGAAGTGGTCCAGTGGTTAACCTCTTCCGAGGCCGTGAGAATTACCCTTCCATCCGACTTTATAATTTCATTGCCTTCACTGTAAACGTTCTTACCACTCTTGATCTCACTTAAAGCTGCAGAAAATTTCATAACTTACTGCAGAAAACGTATTTCTAGGCTAGGTCTCATACGTGACCTACAGCAGTGAGGCAGTGTGATAGAACTTAATAATCTTCTTACCCCACCAAACTTGTGGAGAGAATTGCTGCAAAATGTTGTTACTGTGGTAGTAGTGTTCCGCCGTTGTGGCTTCAGGTGGGCCAATCAGGAGCGACCGACCGCCGTGTTATCCTGAGTCAATGGCGTCGTCTGAATGTGGTATGGAGAAGCGTGGTATCAGCACACTTTAGTCTCGGCTGTTGTCGACTTGGCACAGACGTTGGAGCCGCTACTTTTGATTCAAATAACTCCTCAACTAACATCACGAGGCGCAGTGAATCCCAGTGCATCCCACATCTAATCCCTCGGAGTACCGGTAACTAAATCCCGGTCCTCCTCTACGCTGACTACTCAGACACGGGCTGAGGGGGACTCTGTTGGTAGAATGCAGCCAAATCTAAATATGTTTCTCAAACCATAAAATAAAAATATAAGCTTGAGGGAGGAAATTATACTTTCAGTTCACAGGTGAGGTTACTGCCATTTTGAGGTACGACAACAAGAAAATATTCTCAGAACGCTGAAATACCCTAAAACATAGGGATGTAGCCAAAATTATAGTTAACTTTCTGTGCCTTTGGTAGATGCAGTTGGACCATTCAAGGCATTAATAACTACGATCAACCATGACAACGCTATGGAATATTTCAGTATGTCCAACAATTTTTGTACAGATCGAGGTCTGTATGCATTTTACCACTTGGTATTGAACTATGTGCGTATAAATTTTGTATTACATAATTTGTTTCATTGTGTCACTAATGATTCCAAAAGGAAAAGAAGAAAAGGAATAGTTGAAAATGAATTACTGTGATTAATGTCTGAGATCTATGTAGCCATGCAGAGAACAATTGAAATTTTGAAATGAACAATCTTTGAAACCGTCATTATACAGTCTGCGTGATAGCCTATCATGAGTGAGCTTCGTTGGGACTGACCGAGAACCTGAACTGACGCATCTCGTTCTGGCGTAGGCACAAGCGCTGTAACGAAGAGGACGAACGAAAGACCAGAGACGGTGGTGATGAAACGTCAACCAATAGCCCGCTGACAAGGACCAAGCTGCACCAGGAGCACCCCCAGCAAGAAGTGAATGTAAGTGCCACTCCTGCAGCCTTCGCCGCTCGGATCAGTATACGGACATCATCGGACGGTTGTAGACATGCACTCGCAGAGCAGATTGTAGTGATCCGTATCAAGTGCTCCTAGAACGCAGGAGGCGCCGTAGGGCACTGGTAATCGACATGTTAACGGACGACGGACGACACGTGGCAGAACAAGCAGATATAGCAGAAGCCTTCTATGGGCATTACGCTCAACTTTATTCAGCAGTGCTCCCTGATATGGCGACGGTAGACACCGTTTCAGCACATGTCCACGGTGCAGTTCCACCAGACATGGTACCGACTTTACTGGGAGAAGTGACAGAAGAGGAAGTGCTCAACGCCATTGGTAAAGGTGCTCCCCATAAATTACCAGGAATCGATGGATTACCATTAGAGTTCTATCGAGCATTTAAACAACTGTTGGTACCGTGTTGGGTTGAAATTTGTCAGGAATTGATGTCCCCGGGTATACCGTTGCCCGCACCGTTCTTGGAAGGACTGATTCTCCCCATCCGTAAGCCGAAGGGATGGAATCATGTCCGCAATTATCGCCCCTTAACGTTATTGAACAGCGACTTCAAGATCTTTTCGAGGCCGCTATCAGAACGTATTCGCGGCACACTATTGCACGTCTTGTCCAGCGATCAGATGTCCTTGGGGGGACCCAACAACATCAGAACTGCGTTATGTCGTTACAGAGATCTCATCTCCCTTGCACGTTGTGCATAGATGGCTTTTCTGATTGTATCATGTTTGGAGCACGCGACCGTATAACAGCGCCTTGTAAATGATGGCGTGCTATGGAGACGAGCTGCGCTTTCGCGCGATTGACTATGATCTGCCTGTCAGGTGAGGGCTCCATAGCAAGACATTCCCGTAGGACGGTGTAATAAAAGTTTTCCGTGCTCCTCCTCCATGCCGCCGCTTCCCGGCCGTAAGCCATGAAGATGCGCCTAAGAGCAGGCTTCGCACATTCAATCCACCAACTGAGGGTCGATCGGTAACGACCACGACGCTGTAAGGACGCGTTCCACGATTCTGCGATAGCACCTTTACATGCCGGCTCGTCCAGATGGGCGACGTTCAGTTTCCAGGGGGGCCTACTGCGCCACACACGTGCAGGTTGGAGGGTAATGGTGCAAATATAGGCTGTGTGGTCTGTGAATGCAGTGGGCCAGAGCTCTGCTCCTCTCGTCGCCGTCGAAAGTGTGCGTGTGACGTAAATCCTGTCTAACCGACTTGATGAATGACTTGTATAATGGGTGTAACCAGGAGCTGGGCCATGGATGTGGCGCCAGGTGTCGATCAGGTGGAGGTCACGCAGTAGCATTTCCAATTCCGCACACGGGACGTGATGTGGCTGCTGATCAGACGGAGATAATGTACGGTTAAAATCTCCTCCGATCACCATTTCGTCTACGCGGCCCATAAATAGAAGCGTAATATCTTCCGAAAAAAAGCGGGCCCGATCTCTCCGTCTCCCTGACCCTGAAGGGGCATATACATTGATGAGTCGTACACGTTGACAGTTACTGCTATGGCTCTTGCACTCGGTAAGTACAGTACGTCCGTAGCCACCAAACCGTCCCGTAGCAGAACAGCCACACCACAATCGGTAGAAGAGGCGTGGGAGATGTGGGCGGTATATCCGTAGAAGTCAGGGAAACTAGCGACACATACTTCCTGTAAGAGGGCCACGTCGATGTCCACCGCGTCAAGCATGCGTTGTAGCATTGTCAGTTTGTGTGGTGTCCGTATCGCGTTGATATTGATTGTGGCAAGGCGAAAGGTGTGCTGCCTAGAATCTTCATCTAGGGTAGACGCCATGTCAATCAAAGCTAACCGCAAGAGATGCCGGACCCACCAAACCCGTTACAAATTATGAGTCTTTCACGCTAGGAATGGCATCCCCAACGCCACCCCCTCCCCTGTCACCCGTGCCCTCTTCAGGAAGTTCTTCAACATCGTCCGACCACAGTGGGTGCAACACGATGCTGTGTAGCTCATCGGCACTTAAATCTCTCTCACGTAAGTCGTCTTTGGTAGAGGTAGAGGAAGCGCCATCCATCGACGCGACCTTCTGCGTCTGTGGTGCAAGAAGTAACTGGGCACTCGTAGTATGGGCAAGTGAACCGTCTACACCACTTAGATCCACAGCAGGCGCAGCATCCATGCCGTCTGATGAGGTGTCACCTTCTTGACCGGCCGTGTGTAGGAGGCAATCGTCAGAAGGGGTCCGCCGACGTCGTTTGCGTCGTCGAGGCGAACGTTGCTTTCGAACGTGGACATCCGTATCCGAATGTGGAAGACAATCCAGCGTCGTATCACCTTCCGCTAGGAATGCCGCGGTCGGGACAATGTTCGCGTCCACGTCCATCGCATTCTGATTATTATGTTGCGTCTGGAGTCCGTGGGACTGTTGCTGCTGTTGTTTCTGTGGAGGGGGCGACATATGGGTTGGCACCGAAGGTCCTTCCTCCTCCACCCTTGGTACTGCTGACGTCGATGGATGTGTCTGATCGCCCGTTTTGTCCTCATCTATGGTGCGCATCGTCGACTGAGCGTACGTGAGGGGCAGGATTGTCGTCCCCGTCGAGGAAACGGAGTCTCCCACTGGTATCTGCATAATTCTACGTTGTAAGCAGCTCGATCGAACATGGCCTTCCTGCCCACATCCGGAACAGGTACGCGGTTGACCGTCGTACATGATGACTTCACGACAGCCACCGATGTTCAAATAGGACGGCACATGTTTCTTGAGCTCAAGTTTAATTTGGCGCACACCATTGTAGACCTTATACGTCGAGAAAGTTTGCCACTTTTCTGCAACGTGGCTGATAACATTGCCATATGGTCGGAAAGCGTCCTTGACAACTTCCTCAGGGACCTCGAAGGGGAGCTCAAAAACCTTTACAGTCCTTAGTCCCATGCCTGCATGATCCACCGTCACTGCACCGATATGCCCATCAGAATGTTTGAATGTGAGAGGGTTCGACTATTTAGACACCACTGTCGCGCAGACCTCTGCACTGGTCATTTTAACGTAAACCACGCTCGCCGTTATAGAAAAATGTATTCCGACGACAGTCGCCGGATCTAAACGTAGATCGTCACGTATGAACTGCTCTATTTCATAGGCTCGAGGACGCGCGTGATTTTGTTGGAAAGTAGTTTTGATCGTGCCACAGTCGCACTGAACTTGGAACAAATACAACTCGCGTCGCGAGAAGGTAAACAAAAGCAAGCGCTCACGGTCGAGCACGCCGGACGCAGCGGACGTCCTCGCCCCACCGCAACCGAAAGCAGACTGGGATCGAACCCGGGACAGAAGACGTTTTGATTATGAATCAAAGACTCTACCCCTAGACTACCGGTATCTTTATCAGATAATAAACATGCCTCTTAGCGTGCTATCATCTTCAGGAAAGCTCGTTTCCATATCTCGAATCTTTTGTGAAATGTGATGATTGTTATGACACACGCGATTCTCAAAGCGGAGGAATGGAATTGTGTGCAATCCGCGCGACTGTCCACCTCGTTAATAACCAATTTCCCGAGAACAGAATGATGTAACATTCCATTCTCAATTTAAAATGAAATTTGGATATCTTACGTACATTACATAGACAGTAATGCGTGGGGTAAAACAAACCACACGCAAAATTAGCACATTTCCTTTTCACCTCAGGAAACTACTGTGAATTTCGTGCAGTGTTACTACAAATAAGCTCGTTCGTCAGAAATACCTACCTTCGTAATTGATAGTCATTCAGTCTGTATGACAGATGTTCGAAAGAATCCACCAACTTGCCGCTTTGTGGTGAACCAAAAGAAAACTTGATGGCCTAAGAGCAATCGGATGAAGTATACGGTATTACACAGGTTCTCAATGGTAATTACAACGTTTAGATGATTTATATGTGTCATAAACATTTACGGGTTAGCATTCTGTGGGGGACACTCGAGACGACTTAACTAAGCGAGAGCTCGATCTAGTGGCTATGTTACGCAGTGTTGTGCGCTATTACGCTATTACGAGTGACCAGAGAGCTGCGTTCCCCCCAAGTGGCCTTTCTCTTAGGAGCTGCCATCCGGCCAGCTATAATATCAGGCCTTACGGTAGCTTCATATACGGAAGGACCACTAATGGCGTCTCTCGTAACTCGTGCCCCGTTATAAACAGCAGTTTAATCACCACGCAGCACACCACTCAAGTAATCGGTTTCCTGAAAGCACGCACACACGGACTCACAGGCACACACACACACACACACACACACCCACACATACGCGCTAATAGGGAAACAATGACAGAGGAACACTGAGCGAGAGATAAATAGACAGGAGTGCCTATCTAGGGGCAATTAACAGTTTCATTGTTGCAGATATGACGGCGCCGGCAGCTGTGGCCGAGCAGTTCTAGGCAATACAGTCCGGAACCGCGCGGCTGCTACGGTCGCAGGTTCGAAACCTGCCTCGGGCATGGACGTGTGTGATGTCCTTAGGTTAGTTTGGTTTAAGTAGTTCTAGGTCGAGGGGACTGATGACCTCAGATGTTAAGTCCCATAGTGCTTAGCGTCATTAAGAAAAAATATATGACGTTGATTTATTGACCACCCTGCAAATACTTCTCGTATTAGCAAAATAGGAAATGTCAGAAATGGTAAGTAAAACAGGTTATTTTATCAATGATGAAGTTGGTATTTGAGTCGGTACTTTGAGTAATTGGGCCTTCCAACTGCGGCGCACTGTGTGTGAAGTGTTTTGTAAATAATCCACTGCTGTTCAAATGGAACAACGATGTACGTAATCACATTAATGTTGTTTTTTAGCACACAAAGCGATGCACAAAGCTGCAACAAGTTTTTCATAACGTATCTAGTGATGAAAAATCTCTGACATATAGCAAAGTAAAATGTCAAAACAATCTGAAAAGCTGCTCCTTGATCATTCCTTCCGTTCTGTGGAAGAAGTTCTACTACTGTAAAAAAATATAGAACTTCAGCACTAAACGTTTTCTCGCTTACATGCTCAACGTCAGATATTTAAAACATTACCTCTCCTGGAAAGTAATCAGACTTCTCGAAACATGTGTGTTATAGTGTTTGAAGAATCGGTGCTTCCAAGTATAATACAATCTTGTAGAGGTCAGTTCCAAACAGAGCGATTTTGAAACGGCATAGCGCAGTAGCGTGGACTCTCCTGCAGTCGTGACGGTGTACGTCGCCGCTTTCTTCTCTCGATGAAATAATGAGCATGCACGCCCATAAATCCAACAGCGGAAGGTCAGTCTGCCTCAGCACACACATGCGGAGGGTGAGTCCCACCGCCACACCTTCACCTGCCTCTGTTAGGCCAAATTTTACTGCCTGACTCATGTAGTACTATCACCGTCAGAGGGTGGTACGGGACTACAAGTCCCACCGCCACACCTCCAAAGTGAATTGCAGTGACGCAGTCACGGCCCTGTGGAAATTTACTGCCTCACCAACACAGTTAGACCGCAATAGACCGGTGATGCTGTATTGTAACATATCACCCCGGACTACAAGTCCATTAAAAAAAAAAAAAAAAAAAAAAAAAAAAACAGTCTGCCTCAGAGATTCAGTGAACGCTATGCAGGTGGTCATCAGTCACGCGCAGGTCCTCAATATTTCCACCCGACATTACTGCCAAAAGCTTGATGGTGTGGACTGACTGCAGCAGTGCACTTGTAAACCGCACTCAGACATATACACTTCATACACACGTCGCAAACTTTCTATTCGCTCGTCTTACGCAAGGGATATCACACGCTGGTAGATCCTATGAATAACACCCAGTTCGACTTCAGTGAGGTTCGCTACGATTTTAACATTCTGTTGAACAATATACAGGCATACTAGAACAGAAGTATTGGAACTTACTCGTGAAAAAACTATTACAAATTCGAAAACCAAATTTGTAAAAAGTTAGATGGATTACCATGGTGAAACTCCTTTGCAGACACAATTCCTGAGATCCACCAAAAACTTTTTCTCAGAAAAACTTACAGCGTCTGATACTTCTTATGAATGCCTGTTTCCATTACACCTGTGACGTTTGACTGTTTAATGATGTTTCACCGTCATATGCATGGCAGTCCAACCTGCATGTAGACAGGCACAGAGATTTTCATACCCTCTATCTCTCTGACACCCTATCAACATCCACTGTCCATCACAGGTCTCCCCGACCTTAATGTCTTTGTCTGAACAACGTGGCAGAAACGTCCGTTCCCATAAGAATAATATCCCTTCTGTCCCACACCATCGTGGAGCCACTCTCTCGAAGTCCTTCTCAGTAACAGGAACTCGAATCTCTAATGACCTCCGGAATTATGTTAGAGAACTGAATACCATCTTCAGCTTCAGAAGGCAGTTGATGGCGTATCCACCAAAGCAACATTAACGATTAGCACTGTCCCTGTACACACTTGCTACCCCTGTACATCCTTATTTTAAAGTAGATCTCCCTCTTTTCCCAGTATTCTTAACTGGTGCAGCTGGTGCAGACTCATTAAATTTCCTTTCGCCGTAGTATTTTGTACACCTATAAATACTTTTTATGTCTGTCACTATCATCACTATTATTATTGTCACTATTATTACTGTTATTTCCTGTTATTATTATTGTTATTATCATTATTAATAGTAGCACCAGCAGCAGCAGCAGCAGCAGTAGACCGTAGCCGGTGTTATTTAGTCACATTTTCACTGTAGATACATCATTTTGATACTGTCTGTCATACTAAAATTATTATGTTCTATGTAGGCCTAGTTATCAAGTAAAAAAGGTACTGTGAGTGTGTGTGTGTGTGTGTGTGTGTGTGTGTGTGTGTGTAACTTTGTTCGATATAAGAGAGGGCCTGATGGCCGTAACGAAATACGGTTAAATAAATAAAATAAACAAGTAAATTAATTAATTCAGTAGCTTACACCCTAATGTATAACTCGCAATAGAAGTTGAACCAGACAAGTCGATAAACATTTTGGACCTGACTGTAAGCAACAGTCACAACTAGCATAGATTCGAAGTGTATAGCAAACCTACGACAACAGCATTATTAACAACACGCCTCTCATCCATATTCGCTGAAACTTGCATTCTTTAATGATCAACAGAATCACAAAATTAATACTTGTCTTTTAGGTTCAGTATCACGGAAAGAAATTGAAACATTACGATACATAGCGCAAAAAGGATGCTTTTAACCCTGCATTATGTAGTGCTACAACGATGAAAATTAATACTACGACGATGTCAAACCTTATTTTCATGATTTAAAGAAGTATTCATGATATTAAGAATGTAATTATAATTTTATTATTTTAATTTTTGTGCTCAGTATATCAAAGACTTTCTAGTGCACGGAATAAATTAGCATTGTTTGTACTACGAAACTATATATAGGATTGTTAAGGGTTAAGCATGTAATAATTCGATGTAAGACATTTTGCTGAGTCTGAATTTTGTTCTCGTACTGGTCGGTAGAGAAGGAAAAGTTCCTTAATCGAACTGAAGGTATAAAGGCTGTAAAAAGGAGAGAGAGAGAGAGAGAGAGAGAGAGAAGGTAAATACAAGTTATTCAAAACAAATATCTCCCAAGTGTAACGTCTTGTCATTTGCTATAAGTAAAATTTACAAGGTCTAATCTGAGCCTGTTCTGAATAACAGCGAAGAACATTTATGTTATCATATATTTTCTTCGTTTGATCACGGTTGTGATTCGCATGTTTCTTTTTGTTACGCGACGTGTTATGAATATTTTCATTATACGCGCAAAAGTGCACACAGCTTTAATCGAACCTGCGTCTTTCGGAAAGGATAACTTTTAATCAGTACAATTACGCGAATACTGTCTAAATCGCAACCGTGATCGCAAAAGTGTTTCCTGGACCAAATAATTCTTATAAAATGTGTATTCTCCAAAGCGAGCAGCATTGCACTATCGCTTACTCGCAACAATCGAAAGAGTAAAAAAAAAAAAAAAAAAACGGCGCTTAAATAAAATTGCCACCTTTTAATAATTATTATCATCCCATTAAATAAACTAATAGCAATTAGCAAATCAATAAACAGAGGGGGCAATTCAGTGGCAACCTATTGACAGGACTAGCTTATATGTGTGTGCTAATGTGTGTTTTTTCTATTTGTTTCATGCTGTAATCAGCGGAAATCTACGACGACCCTAAAATTGCTGCGAGAAGGATCAGTAAAACCAGCATCAAGTGTTTTCAGTAGAGGTTAACTGAACGATATTGGAACTGAATTTTAATCAAACGAAAGTGAACAGTAATAGGACTGATTCCAGTCTGGTGCAGTGTAGTAATTATTTCATGTATTGTGTGACGGAATAATTGATGTGTTGCGTGTGACGTTTTCCCGATTAGACTTGCACCCAAACACTAGCAAACATGGTGAAAACAGTGCGACGTGTAAGAAAAGCTACACAGCAGGAAGTAACTGTAGAACATTCAGAGGAGGAAGGAATAATTAGTGATGTAGAAATTGATTATATTTTTTCAGATCAGACAGAGGATATAGAACATGATACTAATATTAAAGTCAGTGATCCATCTGCTGTAGAACGCTCAGGCAGAATACAGACGGTAGTTCAAGTGTATACTGAAGCAGAACCACACGAAACACCAGTTACAGTCGATTTACCACCGGTAGAGCCAACACGAACAGTAATGGATCCATTTCCTCTCTTAATGATGAAAATGGAACAAATGTTTAAAATACAGGAACAATCACAGATACACCGCGAACAAGAAACTGCTAAACATCTTGCAACTGAGATTCATAATAATATTAGCAGAGTAGATGAACGGATTAGGACCTTGGATGAACGGATCAGTCAATTAGACGAGCGTACGCAGTTAAGCTTTTCACAGTTCTCAAAGGAGATAGATCTAAAGCTTTAAAACCGCTTAAAAGAACACGATCGCCAGCTGCGACAGCAAATAGGTGCCCAGTTGTCTGCCATACAGAACAACATTTCAAGTATGCATCAAACATACCATGACTTACCACAGAATGAAAAGCAAGTAACCCAGGGTGTGGACAAATTACAACAAACACACACTTCTTTAGAAGCAGAAATACGCAACATAAGTACACGTGTACAAAACCTTACGGTTGATAATCAAAACGTAATAGAACAAAAATGGAAAGAACGAGAAGAACGCGTTGTCATCACAAACAAATTAGTACTGCTATACAGAAGGAACTACCTGTGATGTTACAACGAGCAGGAACACAACTGATACATGAAAACAACACAAAGATTCATGAACTCCAGACTGAATTACAAAACGTGCAGAAAGTGCTTAATGAAACACGTATGCAAACATCTCATAACAGTTCACCGGAGTGTGTTAGTATCACAGAAACACACCCTGATCATTATGAAACGCCTTTAACTGAAAGTAGGGGGCAGACGGGCAATAATTTCAATCCAACACGTGGAGTAACATCCGTTTATCAAGACCATACACAATCATTGGTGACTCAGGATGCTTTAGTGAAGAATTCACATTTTCAGAACTTTACCAATGATAGGAACGGACCCCATCCAATTGTGTTTATCAAAGGGATCCGCGGAATAATGCCAAAAAGTTGGAACGAAAGGGAGAAAATTGTCTTTACCATTACCCATATTCAAGGTGAGCCAGCGTTGTTCGCGACACAGAAAGCTGAACAATGCATCTCCTTCGATGAATTTCAACAAGCTTTTCTAAACAAGTATTGGTCGCGTGGGGTACAAGAACGATTAAGAAAAGAAGTTTATAGTCCTGAGCCACTTAATAGAAAAGGCAGTACTTTGCGGAAATATTTCGAAAAGTATTTGGACAAAGTGAAATATTTATCTACACCAATTCCTGAGTGTGATGTTTTAAAGATATTAAAGGAGAAGTTACCGCGTGACCTAAAGGAGAAATTGGTTCACATTCCTGAAGACAACGTGGAACATTTTCTATCTGTACTGCGCTCTTTAGATTTGGTTATCGAAGAGGACAGACACCATTATGGGAATAATTCGTCGAATAATGGTAATGGTAATGGCAATGGGCGAAACCACAAGAACAATAGTAATAGAAACACCTACTATGGGAATCAAAATCATTGGAATAGTCCGAATTATTCAGGATGGCAGAACCACAATATGAACACAAATGGACAGTACGGTAATGCACCGAATCATACACAAAACAATAGTGGACAAAACAATAACGGAAACTTTTCAAAGAAACGGAAACAAGATTTTAGAGCTAACGCCAATTACAATAACGGTAATTTTTCAACAAAACATGCAACCACCACATAACTGCTCAACACATAATCATGCACAACAGCAATGGCAGTAGCCTAGGCCACCGCAATATCACAACAACAATCATGTACAACCCCCGTACAATACAAATATGTCAAATAACATGCAGCAGCATATGAATGCGCAGCCATGGCAACCACCGAATCAAAATATCAAGATCATTGAGGTAAGTGAACCGCAACCATCAACCAGTATCAGTCAGTCAAACTAGATACCACGACATTCTGCTCCCGTTTGTCAGTCGCAGGGTGTCTAGGGGACACTTTCATGAATGATGTTAGTAATAACGAGCAACCAAGCGTGCGGAAAACCAGCTGTAGTAACAATGAGAACGTGTGTCGCATAGAATCAGCAGCGATCGGGTCGAACGACGCAAAAGATGCAGTGTGTGGGAATAATTCTGTTGATGTTGCTCAGCAACGTAGTTCAACTATGCAGATGTTAAGATATAATGACGGAGTCGATATACGAGAGGAATTATGTCAAGATTTTCGGAAGAAATGTAAGTTGCTTGAACGGGAAGTTGTACAAGCAGCTATAGTTTGTGAAATTTATGGTACTCAAACTACGGTGATTTTAGATACTGGAGCATCTGTTTCTGTGCTGAATGAATCGTTCTTTCTTCACTTACAGAAGATTAGAAAGATTCCGGTTTTTCCAGTCACTAATTGTCGAGTTACAGGAGCCATTAGTCAGAAAGCCCAACTAGTTCGGGAACAGACACGGATTTGTATTAATTTTGGGATGGGAGCCAAAGAGTGCACATTCCTTATTGTAAAGAATTTAGCCGTGAACTGCCTCCTCGGATTAGATATTTTGTGAGAGACGGAAACTTTAATCGATCTCGCAAAGGGTGAATGCCGCATGTGTTTCGGCGACACGAGAGTCAGGTTAGACTTGGTAAAGACCAAAGAATTGCATGGAAAAGATTGTCAAATTTTAAAAATAGAACCGATTCGCGCACATTTATGGCGGCTTCAAGATAGTTTCAATTGCAGTACATTCCCGGTCATGGAAGATGTGAAGGACGAGGAGAATATCCACCTCTCGGAAATAGTAGAGAAAGTACAACAATCCTCTGGTCTTGACAGTCTGCAACAAAAGCAACTATTAGACACACTTACTAATTATCGTAAAGTATTTTTGAAAACACCTGGACTAATTAAAGGTTACGTGTACGACATGCAAGTGTTTCCCCATGAAATTTACTGTCATCAAACGTACTCAATACCCAGCGCGAAAAGGGAACCAGTAACAAAAGAAATTAGACGAATTATTGAGACCTCGTTATCACCATATAGCAACCCACTTCAAAAACTAAATACCGAACCGGAAGACTGGGAGGACAAAGTAAGACAAGCATTGGTCACACTGCACGAGGATGCACAGAAACGGCAAGAATCACACAACCGGAGACTACAGAATAATCAACAATTTAACGTGGGAGATGTGGTGTTAGTAAGGAATTATCCGAAGTCGTCATTATTAAAGAGAAAAATAAAGAAGTGGTTTCCGTTATATTCAGGACCATTTGTGATCTTAGGTACACCACATAAAAATAGTTATTTCTTGATCCATCCCAACTCAAATAGACAGAAATGACTATACAATCACAAAGACTTGAAAAGATATGTATCTTAAGTAAAGTAGATGACCTTTTACGTGTGTCGTAATGAGGTGAAGTCAAACATCAAAGACTCAAGTACTGTGCGAGTAGGCTACACTTAGCCTACTCGCACAGTACTTGAGTCTTTGATATTTGACTTCACCTCATTACGACAATTATTAATTAATGACCTAGTGTATAAGTAGTTCATAGACACACTGTGATGTGGCGTGTGGGAGAATAGCAACATACAACATTGGAAGCATCAGTACTGCTGGGAGGAAGAGACTTTCAGAATGCCAATTAGTTGTGGGAAAATTTCAGCTCCAGTTCGACGGAGAAGAGGACGCCGAGCTGCAGCAAGGAGAAGAAGAATTGCTTCAAGATGATTTCACCCTAAGACACTTAATCGAACATAATACAAACTTGTTGAGATTTAGTAAACTTTCAGGAACTTATGCGTGTGAAACTACGATCAGTGAACAGAACTGCATATTTTACAGAACAGTAGGATATAGTGACTTCAGAAAGTAAACGTTTCATTATGTTGATTGTTAACTATTTTGAACTCACTAGGGTGAGCAGGTTATGCCTTTTTTTTCTTTCAGACTGTGTACAGGATACACTTACAACATTTAAAGTTACGGGAGTTACGTATAGGTTTAACAAATTTTCCCCCGTAAGTTAGTGCTCGGACTTGCATGAGCTATAAACCAGGTCGAATAAGATGTTGTCCATGACTGAACAGATCATTACACAGACAAACATATGCAGACTTGTGTTTATCACTGCACAATTCTTTGTAAGCCCGGGAGCACCTTTTCAAGAAAATATATGACTTAGGATTTGCTTTTATATTGTAAATAACTACAATTATGTACTTCATTGATATGTATACTCATTCAGTCATTTTTCGTTATATAACTAGACTGGGTAGCACAAGTACTTTACCTTGTCAGACTTGATAACTGTGATCAAGGGACTACGTGGTGGAGTGAACATGTCACAGATGACCTATGAACAAAGACTTCCTGTGAACATTATCCTCTGCGCGTATGGACTTTATTTCACTAGCGAAAGAGTGGAATTTAACACAAAAGTGTTACCATGATTTCGTTTTAGGAAAAAAAAAAAAAAAAAAAAAAAAAAAAAAAAAAAAAAAAAAAAAAAGAGGCCCTGAGCACTATGGGACTCAACATCATAGGTCATCAGTCCCCTAGAACGTAGAACTACTTAAACCTAACTAACCGAAGGACATCACACACATCCATGCCCGAGGCCGGATATTCGAACCTAAGTCCCCCGGTTCCGCACTGCAGCGCCTAGAACCGCAAGACCGCCGCGGCCGGCATTTCGTTTTCAAATTTTGTGCTACGAGTGTTTAGTAATTCCAAGTATTCAGAGTGTTATTGGGACCACATACGTGGACGTAACATTCCAGACAAACTAAAACTTAAGGGCAAGTGTTTTTATCGATCAGTCAGCAACAGTGGTGGGTCGTAACAGTGTTTGGAACTACTACTGACTATATCATTAAACCCGTTGCAGAACTGTATCAATGTTGGAACGGAATTACATGAACCTTTAATTGCAGATAGTCAGTTACGTCGGAAGGACAAATGGACTTGCATCATGATAAAGAAACTCACAAACAGTCGAACACCTCAGAAAAAAAAAAATCACATTTTTCTTGTTGAGTGAAAGAGTGCGTGAAATATGATGTAATTTAATGTTAATTTAAGGAAGTGATACTGCTGTTTGAATTTCATGTGACTGTATGCTGGGATGCTGAGCACACGTGTCGGTGAGGGCAGCATACTGCAGTGACACCATCCGTCATCCCTCGCCGCACCCTGCCACGTCATCGCAGTCCATTGCAGACATACATGATGGGGCGAGACATCGGTGTTGCAGTACACCAAGTCGCCAGCCGTCGTCACCAGCAGCACTATCACGAAATTGTACCATTATTAAATATCATACGAAGTGAATATTCAAATGCTGAAAATTAAAAAGGAGGGCATGGAGGATGCGCTCGCTCCGCCATGGTTTTTTTCCGGGGTCTTTCCCATTGGCCTTTGTCCGAATGGGGGAGCGCAACTCAAAATCCCTGAGACTTAAAAGTAAACAAAGCACATGCTTCCAAGTGAAAGAACACAGTGAACTTTAAACAGAACAGTCAAGGAAAATAAGCTTGCTTGGGTGTCCAGTCAAACAAGTGTGACTGTACATCCAAAAGGGGCAATGTAGTGCTACAACGATGAAAATTAATATTACGACGATGTCAAACCTTATTTTCATGATTTAAAGAAGTATTCATGATATTAAAAATGTAATTATAATTTTATTGTTTTAATTTTTGTGCTCAGTATATCAAAGACTTTCTAGTGCACGGAATAAATTAGCATTGTTTGTACTACGAAACTATATATAGGATTGTTAAGGGTTAAGCATGTAATAATTCGATGTAAGACATTTTGCTGAGTCTGAATTTTGTTCTCGTACTGGTCGGTAGAGAAGGAAAAGTTCCTTAATCGAACTGAAGGTATAAAGGCTGTAAAAAGGAGAGAGAGAGAGAGAGAGAGAGAAGGTAAATACAAGTTATTCAAAACAAATATCTCCCAAGTGTAACGTCTTGTCATTTGCTATAACTAAAATATACAAGGTCTAATATGAACCTGTCCTGAATAACAGCGAAGAACATTAATGTTATCATATATTTTCTTCGTTTGATCACGGTTGTGATTCGCATGTTTCTTTTTGTTACGCGACGTGTTATGAATATTTTCATTATACGCGCAAAAGTGCACACAGCTTTAATCGAACCTGCGTCTTTCGGAAAGGATAACTTTTAATCAGTACAATTACGCGAATACTGTCTAAATCGCAACCGTGATCGCAAAAGTGTTTCCTAGACCTAATAATTCTTATAAAATGTGTATCCTCCAAAGCGAGCAGCATTGCACTATCGCTGACTCGCAACAATCGAAAGAGAAAAAAGAAGGTGCTTAAATAAAATTGCCACCTTTTAATGATTATTATTATCCCAATAAATAAACAAATAGCAGTTCAGTGGCTATCCAATCAATAAACAGAGGGGGCAATTCAATTAATATTCAGGCTATATTATCAATACTCACAGTCAAAAATACAAAGCACAACTTCAGATAAGAAGTTACAAATTGTGTTTCGTAACAGTATCAATTTAAAAACAAAAGTACAATGAAGAGAAACTGAAATTCTAACTCTCTTGGAGCCAAGTAAGCTCTGAGATGATTTTAACCAATGTTACATTGGAGAAACAGGTAGGAACTTCTCAGCTAGATTCAGAGAACACACCCGAAGCTGAGTGATCAGTCAACATTTTATATGCACAAACACAAAGCAGAGCGAATAGAAAATGCAATAAAAATTTACATCACGCACCTAAAGGAACTACAATTGATTTCTTGGAAGCAATCAATGTTTATATCAACACAAACTGTATACAAAAGAAATTCTTAGTGAAGGAATGGAACTAAAGTACAAACAATATTTAGAAAAGTTTATGGACTTCCTTGAGGGAACAGACCGAATTTCAGAAACTCACGACAGAAGGAAATAAATTAAAAATGGAACTTTCAGCACAAATAATATCTTTGCAGAATAGATGATATGAAAACAGTGTGATGTAACCTAGATGATCGAGGGCTATCGGATACAAACAGTCTCGGAAAAAAAAACAAAAAAAAAAAAAAATTTACTTTGATGGTAAACGGTATAGGTCGGTTTTTGACCATCCTCAGACGCTCATACCATGATGGTTTGGCATGGCGATGAATGGAGCTGGTGTTGTAGCTCCTCGAACTTCATCTGCTCACCAGCTTGATGATTTGACTTCAGGATCATGAGTGTGACTACTTTTGCTGCCTGTTTAGCTACAAGGCGTGAAAGCAGATAAATAGGTCTGGACCCTCTTATTATAGTGAGCCACCATTCCAAACAGAGTCGTGTAATCCAGCGTCATCCTTAAGCTTTCGACAACTGTTACTGATGTTTTTATCTGAGTACTGTTATTGACCCTGAGACACATAAGTTGATTTCTGCTGTAACACTAACGCAATCACAAACGCATAAGATGTTTTACATTCTCCTTTGTTAACAATTCCATGCAGTAAACTCCGTCCACAGGCCTTGGTAGGCCCATCGGTACCTACGACAACCGTGTCATCCCCTGCCCACTGCATGCGATATGCAGAGGCACCGGATCAGCACACCACTCTCCCATTCGGTCAAGTAGCTCCTCAGTTGCTATCACGAGGCTGACTACGGCCTGTCTCAGTCCTCCGACCAGCTAAGAGTCACAGGCATACCTGGAATCGGACCCAGGTCCGAGCATGACAGCAAGCCGCGCTGATTACTTAGCTACGGGGGCGAACTTTGGTACAATAATATTTATAGATTAAGTGCAACAGAAAACAAGGACGTAACCTGCGTTGGAAATCCTCGAAATGAAGTCAGTACCAAAGAGCGAGCATCTAAGTATTCCAATGCTTCTAATGAGAAGTGAGGCCTTCTAACTATGCACATATGAGCATCACAAAAAATTAGATTGGCGAACGAGATGAGGGAGATTAATAATATAAAGTAAACTGATCTACAGTAACTCAAACTCCCTACAATATCATTTCAGCTTTCATTCGAATTTTTTTATTATAACAAGTATACACGCTTAAGTAAATAATCCTAAGTGGTAAGAAAATGAATACTGCACTAAGTGAAAAGCATATACGAACAAAGAAAGAATCAGATAAAAACTGTTTAAAGCGAGACGAAGTCCCATTTGCACAATTTTATTTGCATACTTTTATTCCATGCGTACTTATTAAGTTGGTATCTTCTGTTGCATGTTATATTGAGAACACGCTATTCTGGAAAATAGCACACGGTCGGAAACTATTCATCAAACGAAATTTATTGCTGGAAATTTTAACATGTTGCGGCTCAGCTTGCGCTGTAGTTGTTTTTCATTAATTTTTACTTGACGTCATTCAATCATTTCGTGTAAACCGAACATCCAGAGTGTTAATGATCACAGCTGACATATATTGCGCCATCCATTGCAACGTTTTTAAATGTGTTTCTGCTTAGGCAAAATTTACTGCTCACGCAGAGTAATACAAATATTTCTGTCGTCGCGACACGTCCACTGTGCTACGGAATTACCGATTTCCAAGAGAATTAGAAGCGAAAGTCAACACATAATATTCTCTAATCTTTCTAATCCTATGCTGCAGGACTTTGAGTTTCTAACTAAATACGTTTCACCAGACTGCTTTAGACATCTTCAGTGGTCTATAAAGCAAGTAATTTTATCAATGATTACATGTTTGTCTACAAAAATTTCATTTAGAGCCGTTTGGATTCAAATACGTAGTGATTTAAAACATAATATTTGTTGCATTACCTTCTTTCTACGTGTTGTTACGTTATTGGCACATATGTTTCTAGAATTCTTCGCCCGTTTCGTGACACGGAAGACGAATGGAAGATAACGGTTTAATGTCATCAGTATCACTACATAAAGTGGAGAGAACTAAATCAGCCGTCACCCTTCAAGTTGACATATTTTCTTGGACCATGTAATGCATAAATTTGGTTTACTGACCGGAAATTCGAATCAGTCTCTTACGAATGGAGCTCCAAGATTTTATTCGCTGCCAACACTGACACATTTCACATGTTACCAAATCTTTACATTGCTACTGATATGGAACTTTTTGATTTGTTCCTACGAATAGCCTCTTACTTATGCACTTGATCTCACATTTAGGAGCTTTAGAAGATGATGCATAAATACAAATAACCATACAGAAGTTTTCCACAAATTTTTCAGTGGAAACGGATCATAAGACAGACATTCAAACCGACGAGATTCTTGTCTCCGTTCGCTAAACTAACTGGTGGCGCAGGCCATATTCTTACGGTTTGAATTGTTGCACGAGCTGCAACAGAAATTGTTTCGAATTTCTACGCTATTTTCTGCGGTATTTCAAAAGTTCTTGGGTCGCCCGGACCGTTGATCTTTTTTTTTTTTTTTTTCTTTTTTTTTTTTTTTTTTTTTTTTTTTTTTTTTTTTTTTTCCACGGTTACATCTGACACGCTTGGTCTAACGACAGTATTGAGTTCACAGAGTCAATTAGAGTTCCTAAATTGTCGATAACAATGCAGAGTGCTCCGTTTGCATGGCGGTTGTTTTCTATAATCCCTTCTCAATGCACTCTGCGCTGATATAACACATAAACATCTCGCATATTCCAATATGCAAAAGTTTTTTTGCTTTGTCGCCAGTTTGTCAAGGTACTGCTCTACTAACGCCAACTGGTGGGCACAGTGCACACACTACGAGTTTACGGTTCTACTCATGTACCAAAATCAAATGGTTCAAATGGCTCTGAGCACTATGGAACTTAACATCTGAGGTCATCAGTCCCCTAGACTTAGAACTACTTAAACCTAACTAACCTAAGGATGACACATCCATACCCGAGGCAGGATTCGAACCTGCGACCGTAGCAGCAACGCGGTTCTGGTCTGAAGCGCTTAGAACCGCTCTGCCAAAACGGCCGGCTTATTCTTGTATCATTCGTAATTCTATGTACATGTATAAGAATTCTCTAAAACGAATGATTCATTTATTGCAGTGTTGTACATCAATCCCAGTTACGCACTGCAACCATCATACAGTCTTATGAAGTATTTGAATTACTTATACGTCATGCTACCTAGCTCAGAGTCTCTTATACTATGTGGCGACATGATGTGAAACTGACTGACTTCGAGATGATCAGACTGCATAAAAGAAACTATTGTATATCATGACGAAGATGTTAAGTGATTAGTCATATCTGAAGATGGCAGTCAGTTGCCGAATCCGGTAATGCCATAACTAATTATTAAGTGCTCTTGACGTAAGAAAGTTACATGAAAATATTTATAAGATCACATCGTCTCATTTGGAAATATGCCAATTCTTAAAAAACTTCCCGTTTTGGTTGAGCAACTTACGTTTCCGACTGCCTTGGCAGCAAGCAATCCATATCGTATGCCCGCCAGACGTAAGGTCGACAGGTTGTTGGAAACAGTGAGAAACAAGACTCATCCGACAAAGTGACTTCCTTCCATTTCTCCGTAGTCCAGGAACTATGATTTCGGCACCTGTCATAAAACAGCACTTAGCTACGTCTTACAATTCTCTTCAGCGCCGAGTCGTGTGCAGTCTCCAGTTACTGCCAAGTCTACAAGCTACAGTCTTCGTCCCTCGTCTCCGAGACTTAGGCTCCATAGGCAGAGTGATAAGAATTTAATATTTTAGAGGACATGTAATAATTTCAGATGTTTAATTGTTCTGGACGTTTCACAAGAAGAAGCATCATTTAGATGAGTATTTCTTCATATTTAATAAATATCATTTTAATACTGGCTGTTGGGAATTATTCTGATTCAAGAACCTACGCCGTCCTCCTACATTACCAATAGACGACAGCTGCAGAAGTCAACAATACGAAAGAAGCTCCACAATTTGAGAACTGCATGGCAAACTGGAACTCCAAACCCCCTGATCAGTGATGCAACTTAATAAGTACGCATGGAATAAAAGTATGCAAATAAAATTGTGCAAATGGGACTTCGTCTCGCTTTAAAACGTGGTGCTGAAGTCATAGTTCTTGGACTGTGGAGAAACGGATGGAAGTCACTTTGTAGAATGAGTCTTGTTTCACAATGTTTCCAACTACGTCTCGACCTTACGTCTAGCGTAGGATATGGATTGCTTGCTGCCAAAAGTGAAACATGGCGGAGGTAAGGTGAACATCTGGGCAGCCGTGGGTAAGCTGCAAGGTCATTTAAGCTGTTCAGATGCATGTCATGACAGAATATTAATTCACCAATAACAGTGCAGCGCTACAGGACGACGGGGTCAATGTTCACAGAGCTTAGGCCCTTCCAGGACTGGTCTTGTGAGCACAACGATGCATTGCCCTGGCTACCATAGTGACCATATTTCAGTCTTACTCAGCCTTAGTGGTCTATTTTGAACAGGAAAGAGCTTGATCGTTATCGACGTCCATCATTGTTACCTGAACTCGCCAGTATTTTTCAGGACAAATGGTTTGATTCCCTTGAAAATCGTACAGGAACTGTATTTCTTAATAACGTGTTGTGCCTCGGTTTTTCCATATTTTTGTCGGACGCCGTTTGTCAATTTGACACCATAGCGAATGTTCAGTTTGCATCAGAGTGAAGGAAGCGCTTGGCAAATATCAGCCACAAGCTGATATGGGCGATGGAGCAACCTTCCATTCATCCGGAAAGGTAAACAGCCTCAACATGCCAGCGTGGGACTGCTGCTGGTATTACCTTTGACATGATGTTGCTCCATAAGTTATGGATCGAACTTTGCTAATGCTTAGACGTACGTCGTGCGGTCAGAACGTGGGCATTCGTAGAACATATGTAGAGTGAAAAATGAGAACTCGAAGAGTTTTCGGTTACATTCATACGTTAATCATACATGTGCATATAACAGGTAATCGTTTCGAAAATGTACAACTTTGAAAACGAGAGTATCGCTTACAATAGCGTAGCGTTGTATGTAATGAAGAAGTTGTCATTGCATGGATCGCATCTGAAGACGGCAATTTGATTTTCGAAACCAGTAATGTGAATAAACTCTCTAAGCGATCTGAACATAATAAAGTACAGGGTGTCCCAAAAAGAATGACCTGATTTTAAATAGAATTATTTATTATGAAGAAGGGCTTAACACCAACAAATTGCATACTAAAGTTTATAAAAATCCGTCATAAATGTTCAATATGTCCTCCACTGGCTGCACGGACGACATCTAACCAATAGCCGAATTCATCCCAAACCGAGTGTAAGGTGTCTTCTGTCACTGAAGCTGCAGCAGCTGATATTCTGGTTCTTAGTTCATCAATGTCACGAGGTGAGGGAGGAACGTAAACACATTGTTTAACCTATCCCAACAGGAAGTTAGGAGGCCTAGGAGGCCAAGAATGTAAAGCCTGGTCTCTCAGCTCTGTACGCCCTATTCAACTTCGAGGCACGTAGGCATTGAGGAAACTGCGCACGTTGTTGTGCCAGTACGGTGGTGCTCCATCTTGCTGATAGATGAAATTGTCAGAGTCAAGTTGTGGGAATAACCAGTTCCGTAGCATTGCATGATATGATTGTCCTGTTACGGTTTCTTCCTCAAAATAGTAGGGTCCAAAAATATTCACTTTTGGTGAATCACTTTCGTGTTCAGTTGTTTCATGAGGATTTTCGATCCCCATATACGCACATTATGAATACCAGCGGTGACATAAAAGTGTCATCTTCCATGTCCTCTTGAATAGCATTGCTAAAGTCCACTCGCCTCACTTTGTTAGTAACTCGAAGAGCTTGTACCAGGTGTAATCGGTATGGTTTGAGGGCTAAACGACGCCGTGACACACGCTACATTGTCATGCGCGGTAACGCAAGCTCTCGGCTAGCACGACGTGCAGACTGCGGGGGCTCCGCTCGTCGGATTTGTTCCACTGTTTGTCCAGGAACGCGTCGCTGGCCAGGACTTTTGCCTTTACAGGGGCACCTTCTTTCTTCAAACTGTTTATACCACCGCTGAATGTTCTTTGGTGATGATGGTTTAGCACGAAATCGAATATGAAACGGCCGCTGAAGTGCAATCACTCATTGAATTCGACTAAATTCAATAACACAGTACGCCTTCTGTTGCACGGACGCCGTATTGCGCGAAACTGGCTGCACGCTCCAGGTCAGCGTTCGTAGCGACATCTAGCGGATTTTTTCTGAAACTCTAGACCATGCTGATTACATCTAGCGCTGTTTCAGTTACCTAGTCACATTTGTTTCAATATTATTACAAATTACAATCGGGTTATGCTTTTTGGGACACCCTGTATTGCATAAGAAGCTCTATCGGGTAGAACGTATTAAGATAATTTTATAATACTCTGTTGGCACACTTGATTTTTGTAGGGTAGCAAATCTAATCAATGCAGAAGCCACTGAAGAAGCAGTACCGTGTAACAGACAGTCGTGATCAGTAGATTCACGAGAGTCACAAACTGAATATTATTTATCTCAAGGCTAGGTATTTACTTGTGACGAAACTAACCGAAGTAAAAGTTTCCCAGGACGAAACATGCTATCTTGCCATAATTCTTCCCCTTATTCATCAACGAAATTCCTCTTTGGGGTTTTAGTGACGTGACTCAAACACAGAGAAACAGAGCGGTGTGCGTACTTGAGGCAGACATGAGATGCCACATCATTTTCGGTTTATCGGGTTTGCAGTTGTCAATTATCAGCAGCCACTGTAATCAAAAATCCAGTACCAGAATGAAGTTTTCACTCCGTAGGAAAATGTGAGTTGATCTGTAGTTTTCTGGGAAATTAAAATTGTGTGCAGCGTCGGGACTCGAACCTGCAGTCCTCGCATTTATCGGACGGTTGCTCAACCGAATGACTACTTCAGCCACGGCTGTCGGTCTGGAAGGTTGGAGAGAGCTATTACCGGAGGTGAAGCTTTTGAGGGCAGGTCGTGAGTTGAACGTGGACTTCCCAGTCAGCAGGAAATTCTCCGCTATGGTTGCGGGTTCGAGTTCCGGGTAGAAATATCGTTATAATTTCACAGAATCTTACACATTATCAAATGTTTATCCCGAGCTTTTCCATTCTGCTTTGTTCTACAAGATCCAGTTACATTAAATGTGACCAGATATCAAAAGCCTGATTAATGACGTCTTGCAGAGCTGGCGTGCATTAAGGAAGTAACTGAGATTTTCCAAGCTACCGACGGGAATTGTTGATGACTCTAGTGAAGTGTCCAGCTGCGCTAGGTTTCTCGCCTGAGGATCCGTGGTGCGGACAGTCAGATCGAGTTGGTCCCACAGATTCTCGATCTGTTTTAAATCCGGGGAGTCTGTTCGTCAGGCGAGTACGATAAACCCCTCCTTTTGCACTTCGAGTCAGTGACGTAAACTGGAACTGTGCGACATTTTGCATTGTCCCACTGGTAGATGCCATCGTGTTGCAATTTGAATGGAGGGATAGTCGTGGACCCCAAGTATGCATATTTGTGTTGGTCCATTGTGCCTTCGAAAATGATGAGATTACCGTGGGAATGTCACGAAAACGATCCTAAGACCATAATGCACCCTCCGCCTACCTGGACCATTCCGACGATTGTTGAAGGGCCGTACACATTAACAATCTTCTATCGGATGGTGCATAAAACGTTATTCGTCTGGAAAGGTCACCTGTCGCCACTCGGAAGACGCTGTACCGCTGTGCAAATTCCAGCGTTTGTGCTAATAAGCAGCAGTCAGGATGAGTACATGAATCTTCCGCAGTGAACCATAGGCACAAAAGTTCACTGACAGGCCATTGAGGAGACTGTTGGTAGCCCCTTGGTTCAACTGGACGGCCGTTGACTGTATACACGTCCGCAGCCGTCGTTCAACGTAGTAACTATCCCACGCGGTGCACCACATTTGCCTTGGCACCGGTTTTGGATAGCGCCATTTTGCCGAGTACACACTTTGCCCACGGCGACGGGTGAACAGTTTACAGTCACAGCCGCTTCGGAAATACTTCCACCCTTGGTCGGAAACCTCAATGATCGTCCCTTTAAGACGTCAGATAAATGACTCCGTTTTCGCATAACAACAAAGGCTCTCTACTTTCCGCATCCACCCCGGCCTCCTCGAGACACGTTTTATGCAGCCCCCACCGCTAATGTTGCCACCTGCCGTCTGTGTGTGGGCAATGTATGTTGGTCGAACATAGGCGGTGCTCACATTTATGCGGCTGGACCGTTTCATTTCTTTATAGAAACGCCACATCTTCAACTCGACGTCGAATAAGGGACGAACTTAGGAAAAGACAGCATACACATTGTTGTGCAGACGTTATATGCCCCCAAGAATGCTAATAGTACATTTTTTAATGTTTTATATTGGCATCCCACGATTGTTCTTATACTACAAAACACTTATCATTGTTCCACTAGTATCTATAGTTACGGCTCAATTTTCACGTTATCAGTTTACATTCATTCAAGGTCTTGGCTACAAAGATTTAAAATACGATTACTGCAGTTCGACATCACGCTTATTGCAACTTAATCTAACCTGCCATATTTATATAGATTTTCATTCACTTGCTAGAGACAATACATTTCTCCCCGTTAGCGGGACGGTAACTGGAAAACCACCACGGAGGCCGTCTATAGCAATACTGTGAGACCTTAACATTTCCCGGCGAACTGAATGTTAAAATAATTTACGGGTTTGCTGCCGGGTGACGTCGTCGACCACCGGCGATATTTCGGCAGGACCACACCCTGCCACACTCAAGGCACAACTGCAAGGAGGAAGCAATGTGTAAGGGAATTTAATCCCTCGGTTCACAGACGAGAAACAAAGAAGGTACCACATACAGAACAAGTAACCGCAAAGTCAACACACAACCAAAGATAACCAACATCAGAAATACCGATAGTGACTATTAAATCAACAGGTGAGTTAGGCCTAGTTCTGTCCCTCTGTTTTTTCATGAGAGACAGAGACGGATTCCGAGCAGCATTTAGACAAAATCCACCATCTCTGTTTATAAGGTTGCTTGATAGTTCGATTTCAACAGCTTCCGTAATGACACTATCGCAATATCTGGACGTGCAAGCCAGGATCTCCTTGTTATTGTATTCCATAGGATGACCGGTGTCAAGGCAACGTTCTGCAATAGCGGATTTGCTCGGCTGTTGTAGGCGTGTGTGACGCTTATGTTCAGTACACCGTTCTTCCACAGTCCTGATTGTCTGACCAATATATGACATGCCACAACTGCAAGGACTACTATAGACACCAGCCTTACGCAAACCAAGATCGTCTTTTACGGACGCTAACGGTGTCTTAATCTTGGAAGGTGGTCGGAAAACACATTTCACATCATATTTCGGCAAAATACGGTCAATCCTGTTAGAAATGCTTCCTGTGTAAGGCAAAAAGTCGTAGACGTAGGTGCCAATTCGTTGCTATCGACACTGACCCGTTGCACAGAAGGCTGATGGCGCAACGCACGTTTGATCTGCCTCTCACTATAACCATCCTGACGAAAGGTGACTTCTAGATGTGATAGCTCAACTGCCAAACTTTCAGGGTCTGACATAACGTGGGCCCTGTGAACCAAGGTACGAAGTGCTACTTGATGCTGAGCTGGATGGTGACTACTATCAGTTCGCAGATACAAGACAGTGTGAGGAGGCTTCCCATAAACAGAATGTCCCAACGTACCATCAGTCTTCCTTCCGGCCAACACATCAAAGAAGGGAAGCCATCCATTCTTTTCCCCCTCCATAGTGAACTGAATATCCGGGTGGACTGAATGCAGGTATTGCCAAAACCAGTTCACTACCATGAGGTCAAACAACAAAAGTATCGTCTACATATCTGAAAAAACACGCAGGTGTGATGTATCTTTCTTGTTTCTCCTCTGTGGTTCAAATGGTTGAAATGGCTCTGAGCGCCATGGGACTTAACATCTGAGGTCATCAGTCACCTAGAACTTAGAACTACTTAAACCTAACTAACTTATGTACAACACACACATCCTTGTCCGAGCCAAGATTCGAAACTGCGACCGTAGCAGTCACGCGGTTCCGGCTGCAGCGCCTAGAACCGCGTGGCCACCGCGGTCGGCTCTCCTCTGTGAACCGAGGGATTAAATTCCCTTGCACATTGCTGCCACCTTGCAGTTGTGTCTTGAGAATGGCAGGGTGTGCTCCTGCCGAAATATCGGCGGTAGTCTACGACGTCATTCGGCAGCAAACCCGTAAATTATTTGAACGTTCAATTCCCCTGGAAAGTTAAGGTCTCACTTTGTTTGTCTCTACGGGGAGGAAATGTATCCTTGCTTGCGGAGTCTGAATAAACTTCGCAGCAATGGAGTAAGGTTGGAATGTGCATTATCGTTTTTATTGATGTGTCGAATTCATATTGTGGTTCCAACGTTTGCTACGGTTGTGCATCATATCAATTCTCCTGCCACCAATCGCATCATGCAACGTGCTGGTTTAGCTCTTGTTCGTGAAAGTATCCACTATACTCGCCGTCAATTAGATTTGGTTTCTTAGGAATTATTTCAGCTTCATTAAATGATGGCGTCGAATGTTTCTGAATTTTCTTGGGACTGGGTGGTCGATGCCTCTTGGTCGCACTCTGGCTGAGAATTTCAATCTGTAACTGCTAGTCATTCGGCGAAGTTTGAACGTTTCCTTGGCTCAGTGTCTAATTCTAATTTTAATTCTCGACGTTCTGTGATCAATCTCACGGAGAAATCGTTTGACGATGCAGTTTTGTCTGTGCTGGGGAAAGGAAGGTGGGAAAGAATGGATGCCTTCCCTTCCTTGATGTGTTGGTCAGATGGAAGACTGATGGCACATTGGGACATTCTGTTTATAGGAAGCCTACTCACACGACTTGTATCTGCGACATGATAGTTCTCACCATCCAGCTAAGCGTGAAGGAATACTTCAAACGTTGGTTCACAGGGTCCAGACCCTGAAAGTTTGGCAGTTGAGCAATCACATCTCGAAGTCACCTTTTGTCAGAATAGTTATGGTGAGAGGCAGATAAAACGTGCGATTCGCAATCAGCCTTCTGTGCAACGGGTGAGTGATGTCAACAACGAATTGGCACTTACGTTTACGGCCATTTTGTCTTACGCAGGGAGCATTTCTAACAGGATTGGCCGTATTTTGCGGAAATATGATGTGAAATGTGTTTTCCGACCACCTTCCAAGATTAAGACACTGTGAGCGTCCGTAAAAGACGATCTTGGTTTGCGTAAGGCTGGTGTATATCGTACTCCTTGAAGTTGTGACATATATTGGCCAGACGATAAGGACAATGGAAAACCGGTGTATTGAACATAAGCCTCACACATGCTTACAACAGCCGAGCAAATCCGCTATTGCAGAACGTTGCCTTGACACCTATCATCCTATGGAATACAATAACAAGGAGATTATGGTTTGCACGTCCAGCTATTGGGATAGTGTCATTAAGGAAGCTGTTGAAATCAAACTATCAAGCAACCTTATAAACAGAGTTGGTGGATTTTGTCTAAATGCTGCTTGGAATTCGGTTCTGTCTCTCACCAAAAACCAGAGGACAGAATTAGGGCTACCTCACCTGTTGATTAATAGTCACTATCGATATTTCTGATGTACATTATCTTCGGTTGTGTGTTGACTTTGCGGTTACTTGTTCTGTGTGTGGTATCTTCTTTGTTTCTCGTCTGTGAACCTCGGGATTAAATTCCCTTACACATTGCTTCCTCCTTGGAGTTGTGCCTTGAGTATGGCAGGGTGTGCTCCTGCCGAAATATCGCCGGTGGTCGAGGACGTAACCTGGCAGCAAACCCGTAAATTATTTGAGTATAGCCATACTACTTTCTGTTCTAGTTTCTACTCCGAATTGCGTTGAAATTTTAAGAAATACGTGTGACAGTTTTTGAACTATTTGTAAATTAGTTACAAAAAACGGCGTGCACACACTTTATTCAACCTTTGAACGTCACTATAGTTATTCAGTGTTAGTTTATGACATGTTAGATATGACTGCCATCATTGGCGATGATGTGGCGTAGACGAATAACGAAATTCTGCATGACCCGCTGAAGAGTGGGAAAAAGCGATGCTGTCGATGACATCCTGAATGGGTATTTTCAGCTCAGCAATGGGTTTGAAAGTATTGCTGTAAAACTTGTCTTTCATGTAGCCCTACAAAAATAAGTCGCGCGTGTTCAGATTCGGAGTATATGGCGGCTAATCAAGGCCCATGCCAGTGGCCTCTGAGTACACCAGAGCGAGAATGCAGTCCCCAAACTGATCCTCCAGGACATCAAACACTCTCCTACTTCGATGGTGTCACGTTCCGTCTTGCATGAACCTTATGTCGTCGAATTCAGAGTCACTTTGGATAATGGGGATGAAATAATCTTCCAAAATCTTCACGTACCGTTCCGTAGTCACCGTGCCATCAAGGAGTATCGCACCAATTATTCAGTTACTGAAAATTGCACACCACACAGTCACCCCTAGAGGGTGCAGAGACTTCTCAATCGCGAAATGTGTAATCTCAGTCCCCCAAATGTGCCGGTTCTGCTTATCAGCGAATCCATCCAAGTGAAAGTGGACTGCATCGCTAAACCAAACTATGCGTGCAGATACTAATTCCCATCATGCCCCTCGGGAAACGGTGCAGATTGGACGTCTAACTTTAAACCGTGCAGAAGTTATGACGATTTTATTTCATATAGTTCAATAACTGTCTGCCTGTATATACTTTACATGAAGTATGCATTGCGACCATACTGGTACAATGTTTGCAGAAATACTGTTCGAAGAAATAGTTATGTTGTAAAATTTTGTAAGATAATCAGTCTTCCTCCTTTTCGTTATTTATAAATCATTTCTGATCGTTCAGGTAAAAACAATTACAAGATAATTTCACGTCCTGTGCAGCTGATCCCCGACGTGGCCGCTGCTGTGTCGCCGCGTCATTGAGAGTGTGCTGCATTTAATCCAGGACCCTCAGGCATTGTCTACTTGGCTGGTATGTCTCTTGTTGCGTCGTCTCGTTCACACCTGGTGGTACTAAGCCTTTGCTGGACAACTGCGTCAGATGAGGTAAACCCAGAATACTGCATTACATTCTGTACTAGCTCTGAAGTTAACGCTGGTGGAAAATGCGTCATGGTTAGTTATTATTGTCTAGCACCGTCCCAATTCTGAGAGTACTTATTTATCTTGGGTGTCACTGTTTCATAAGCCTTGTACATTGACATTCTGCAGTAAGTTTATCTCACAGGCCTTGACAATAATTTTGCACTTCGTGCATAGATAAACAAACGAACAGTTTATGTAGGCCGTCATTTAGCATCCGTCTGCTAGTGAGCGTTCGTTTGCAGTTCCTTTTCGGAAAACATTCCGCGCCGCGACCTAAAACTGTTCATGCCGACGCGTCTGTTGCTAGCGAGGAATGGTGGTTGTTGACTGCACCAAACACGGAATAGTTGCAAAAGCAGTGACTGCGGACATAATATATTAAACCAATGTCCATACTTTAGTTAATGTCACTTCACAGTTGTTTCGGACCCTCTGAAACCCTGTTGGTGACTACCATTGTGCTCGTATTGATGTTTCAACATCTTCTTAACTCTATCCCAGAAAGCTTTCAATATTGCATCATGTTTACTACCCACTGTTTCTACATTCTCAGTATATATTTAACACTGTTCTGAGCCATTAACATACTTCCCTATTGAAGTTCATATTAGTATACTCTATATCCATGTATTAACCAGAAAGTTTACTTTGAAAGAACTTCACGCAAGAGAGCGATTAATACGTTTCTTTTACAGGTCACTATACTGAACACTAACATACAATGAGTTCTTTTATTCACACCATGTAACATAATCGATCACTGGCAATTATGGTAAAGGTGTAATCCAATCGTTTCTGTCCTCTTTGGCTAACGTTACCTCAACTGGTGTTTAGGTAGTCGAAGCAAGAGATATTGTGTATGCTTTCGGGTACTATAACATAATCTGCCCTTTTAGCGTGCTGTTTAGTGATGTAGGCTCTCACGAATCTATTGAACTCTTTAAATATTCGTTCCACTGGGGCTGGATACGTTTTATTTCTTCCTCCCTAAGGAAAGGTCTCTAACCGTACTAAGTAAAGTATGCTGCACTATCTGTGGTAATGGCCTTTGGCTTACCTTTCTTAGGTATGTAGTCTTTCAGGATATTCTCGGCAACAGGAACTGTTGTAGATGTTCCCATAGGGTATGGATTTACGTATTTAGAAAATGTGTCATATACAGGTAACATATACTTTGCGCTGCCTCCTGCAGAGTGCAAACATCCGACTCTGTATACAGACATTAACTGTAGTGCATCTATGGTGATTTCTAGGTGTAGTTCATTTCGACAGGATGTATTTTGATTGACAGCTATCGCAGATTCTCACGATTTATGGTAATCGGTGTTTTAAATTAGGGATATGGCAATATCTTTTTATCAGTATAATACACATTCCAGTGCCTACATTCTCCCAGGTCAGATGAGTATGTACCAGAAAAAGTTTTCCACGCACGACTGCGGAATACACACAAACACACACACACACACACACACACACACACACACACACACACACACACACACACCTCAGTGTCTACACTCATTCTGTAAAATAATACATTATCCTCTGCTTTTTACTTATCCCTCGAACCACTGGTTTTATCTCGTGACAACTGTGTTTGTATCAACGCAGATAGGTTCTATGTTGTTTTCTTTTTTTTCACTTGCGCAAAATTAGAAAATTTGTGGTAAGTTCGTATGGGACCAATCTGCTGAGGTTATCGGTCCCTAGGCTTACACACTGCATAATGTAACTTAAGCTAACTTACACTAAGGACAATATACACACCCAAGCCTGAGGGCTTACTCGAACGGGGGAAGCCGCGCGACCCCTGGTAAGATGCCTTACACCGCACGGCTACCCCGCACGGTTGACACGCGCAATAACTTTTCTCTGTTTACTTGGTCCTTTAGCAAAATTATTTTACACTCGGAGGTTTGATCAGTCAACTCTGTGAGTCCAGATCAGCCTTGTGGAAGACGTGATAATGCGTTAGCAACCACATTATCCTTTCCTTTGATATACATTAACTGCAATCGATATTTCTGTGGGGTCAATGCCCACCAGACCAACCTGTCATGCAGGTGAGCCAGAAACTCAGGGCCTAATGGTCGTAGAGCATTTCAACTTGTTTACCGTAAATATAAAAGTGGAACTTTATCATAGCCTACAAGACTACCAAAGCTTTCAGCTCGGTCACAAAATAAGACCTTTAACAGATCAAAAGTACACGACTTGCAAAACCTACAACTCTTATCCTTCAGTGATCATCTTTTTCCTCGACCTGGAATGAACATGATCCCAATAATATCGTTTATCTTACAAATAAATCATTATTGTCTTTTTTTTAACTATAAATTTTCGTAACTGTTCTCGTAAAACACTGTATTTATGCATTTCATAGTCACACGAGCTTTAATTGTAGTTTCTGCACATCTCACTTCACTTGGAAAAAGTTGTTATTACATGTTGGCATGGGGACGCTACAGTAGCTCCAGCTGTACAAGAATCTTTCTCCTATTTTACAAACTATTCAGAAGTTTCTGTGAAGAGAGATACTGACAGATCTAAATCCGCGACGACGAAAGATATTCCGTGTCTGGATCGATCCATAGGTAGAAACTGCCCCCTAAATGTAACGTTCCAGACTGGAGGCCCTCTCCACTACACAGTGTTAATTGTCCAGGATAGTTCGATTTAACTGTAGGTATTTCAACTTATGAAAATCATGGGCGTAAAATAACATAATTATACACTTTAGATTTGGACGAACAACAATGGATAATACTGTATATTCACTTTGAGGATGTTGATAAGTAAGAGAAGAGAGTTTATTAATGACTCGCTTATCCTTTCATTGGCTATGTCAAGACGTGAAACAGATTAAACGAGGTGAAACTGTAGTCACCATTACAAGAAAATGGAATTCTGCGACACTTGATATGGGCTATAAAGTGCTCGTACAATGAAACTAAATTTGTAACAAAACCTGGGAACAAAATAAGTAAAAATATCATAGTTATTTAACAACGAGTTAATAGCGGTTGAAATCTTTTAGCAGTTTTATTCAGCAGATATATAAATGACATGATTTAAATGTGCAATTGGAGGCAAAAAACAGCAGAGGAAGTCGAGCAGGTACATGCCATTATTTAACACATAATGACGACCAAGCTATAACATCCAATTCAGAAAAATAACTGCAAAGACATGTTTCTAAATTAAAAATAATTAGTCAAAAATATTATGTCTGAGTGTCTACTGAACAGACAATAGCACAGACATTCTGAAAAAAGCAACAACAGCGATCAAGAACAGTGATACAAAACAAAACTGTCAAGCAAGTAAGCCTTTTTTGAACCATTACTTGGACTGCGATATTTATTTTGATCATGATAAAGATACAAAGATCAAACCTGCAAAATTTCATGGTGTCTGTGGGACAGTAACATTAATATTTACCAAAAGGAGAAATAAGGAAATGAAACTGAAATTCTTTAAAACACTAGCTGTTCTAATGGTACCTTATGGATATGAGACTTCTTTAACGAACAACGAAGACCTAAATCGAACAGTGACGGTGGAAATGATATAGTTCATATCAGTTAACGGATGAAACTTAGAAGATACATTAACAAGAGTAGATATTGCGATAACAGAAAGAAAAGTGACGCATCCAACCGAAATGGGATGAACATATAAGTGAAGTGCAACACTGCAGATAACAGAAAAGAATTTAAGTATAAATCCAAAGATATAACGTACGTAGGTTAACTCAGGAGACGAGGGAGCTAAGTAGCTAAAACAGGAACGGTAGTCAATGAATTTAGATGTTGATTGTTGCAATAGGAATTGTGATAGAATCTCTCGGAAGGAGAGAGAAGGAGAACCCGGATCAGTTTGTGCCTCAGGTCACAGAGACGACGAAAACTCTTAATTCGAGGCCCCATCAGACAGGCAGTTAAGTAATAGTTCTACAGCGCATCGCCGAAAACCTATGCTCCATCGGGTTACAGAGATAATGATCGCTATCCTTAGAGACTTGAATCACTCTCATGTCTGTATCTAGAGTTTCTAGAAATAAGCACTTTAGCAATACGAATGTGTCAAAATTGGCGGACGTTCCCCATATAGTAGTCTGATTACTCGTTACGAGAGAAGAATATACGCATCGACTGTAGTGAACATTGTTTTGTTGTTTTAGATTAAACGGGGTATACAGCAAAACTTTCGCATTACCACTTAGCTGGCCTAAGAGAACAAAGTCGCTGACTTGGAGCAGTGTTCTTCTGTTGGACAAGTGACCAGCAACTAGCGTTCCCACTTTGCAGATGTTAATCATATAATCTCCTCCTAAGTTTAACACCACTGGAACGACTGCGGAGGCCTGCAATTTACGGCGGCGTCTTTCCAAAGCGGAGCTGTAAACGAACACAATTACGCTAACATTTCCGCACTGTCTTCGCACACAATATCAAAAGGAGCACGACCCAGATTATGTATAACGAGTTCTGGCAGCCATTTTGCGTGTCCGAGGATTAACTCTGCAGATATATTGCGGAAACAGAAAATCCCATTTCAGATGTCTGGCATTCCCGCTAAATTCGCCGTTACATTTAATGGTTTTCGCCTGGGCGTGGTCCTGGAGCAAAATTATATCGAGTCGTGCCTCATGTTCCCCTCGCTACTCCCGACCCCTTTCCTACCCCTTCACGCGTCCCTACATTTGCCTGCTCCCAGTCCCTTTGTTCGTCCTCGTCCGGCGCATGTTTGTTAATTAATGCCTGAATGTTGCGACGGAACCGTGAGCTTTGAAGGCTTCACGAGAGCGGTGGGTTTCGTATCAGGTGGATAAAAGTGCTGCAGAGTTAACGGAGATGAGGCGAACTACGTACTTGCTTCTGATATTGGCTACCGTCCAAGTTTCGGATTTATTTCGACTGCAACAGATATCCGCTGCGGCATCTGCAGTACACACACAGACACACACACATACATCAGTCTGTATTTTCGAAACGAAGGTGAAATTTCTCTCGCATGTCGGTAAAAATATGAGCGCTCATCGACAGCATCTGCCACTTTAGCACCTATTCAGCCACATCGAAACTCTGAAATACGACGTGTGTGAGAATAGTAATGAGACTGATATTTTCATCTACTTAAGTTTTTACTTTATTTTTTCATTTTTCATTTTTTTTTTTTTTTTTTTTTTTTTAACGTGCAACAGTACCTTACCCAGCACAGCAGTTCCCTTCGGCATCTATCCACCGACGCAGTCATTGTTCCCAGTTTTGGTGGCAGCGCTGAAAGGCTTCAACTGGCAGGACATTTAACAAGTCGCTCTCCAAAGTTCCAAAATGACGTCTTTTGAGACATCATTCAATTTCGCGAAAACAAAAGATTCACAATGACTCAGGTCATGTGAGTACTCGAGCTGCGAAACAACAGGAATTCCTTATGAGTTAAAACATTCTGTGATCGAAGTGGCTGTGTGACATGGGATGTTGTCATGATGCAGCATCGACTTGTCTGCAATGACCCGTCTCGCTCGATTCACCCTTTTCCTGTGCCTTTTAAGGAAATCCTAGAAAAACACTTGTTGACAGTTTGTCCTGAAGGAATAAATCCGTTTTGCAAGATACAATTATTGTCAAAGAAGTCGTTTCTTTCGTCGGTTTTGTAAGATCTCCCTGAGCGACGTTCACCTTTAACGTCTTCTCAGCCTTCCAAATATGACTTTTTCTAACCAAAAGCCTTGTGTTTTTGCTAAGGAATCTTTACCATAGGCCTCTATCCACATTTGCGGATTCCCCATATTTCAAAGAAAACTTGATGGCATAACGTAGCTCTAAATTCTGCTGTTCCGTTTTCGTAAAACAACCAAAACACAATTTCACTGATGGAGCCACAAAAATCATGTGATAGCTGCAAGGAGCTGAAACTCGGAGTGAGCATCTGGAAGGGATGAGCACACCCGTCTACACAGATAACAAACGCGTCTACATAGATGTTGGCACTGAAATCATTCGTATGTCGGAGCAAAACTTAAGTAATCTGACAATCCAGAGGCTTCCTTTACCAGGATACAAGATTGGCTGGCTGTTTCTCAAGGAGTTCCTTGCTTAGAGGGGGATTGACCATGTACGTAACAACAGTATTCTATCTGAGTTCGTAGATGTATCATGGCACTGCACTGAACAGAAATTTGAATGCTGTGCAGGGGCAGTTGAATGTAGTGAAACTAAACTATCAAATGTTGTTATTTATAGGTCCCAAAAACCAGACTTCAGAGCGTTTCTGCTCAAGCTAGAGAGTGTTCTTGATTCACTTTATGGGAAGTACCAGAAATTACTTATATGCAGTGACTTCAATATAAATTTTGTATATGATGGTGACAGAAAAAGGATGTTGGTAGATCACCTAAATTCATATGATTCGATGCAGACTGTGGTTTTTCCAAAGAGGGTGCAGGGGAACAGCAGCACAGCCACAGACAATATATTTATTCATTCTTCATTACTGGAGAGCATTCTATTAGTAAAAGACCACGATTCACAAATTTATCACTAAAAGGCTTTAGTATTCAAACAAATGTCATATATAATTGCAAACTATGTAGGAAAGTTAATCCAACAGCATTAGAAAGCTCTTTAAACCTTGTCACGGAACAAGAGTGGCAGGATGTTTATGATGCCAATAATATAGATGATAAGCATAATGCTTTCCTTAACACATTTCCGAAGCCCTTTGAGAGTTGTATTCCATTAGAAAGTGGGATAAAGATATCATGTAGAGCAAAGCGGGAATTATATCAAAATGTTGGAAGCAGTCACAATTAAGCTGTAGTAGCCCATTATAAACGGTAATGAAAGGTGCTTAAAATGATATTAGGAAGGCAAAGAGTGTGTAATATGGAAATAGAATAGCTAATTCCCAGGATAAAATTAAAACCATATGGTCAGTTGCGAAGGAAGTGTATGGTCATTAGCACAAGGTAGATGATATACAGTCAGTTCGTAGTAAAAATAGTTCTGTTACGGATAAATCAGATATACACTCCTGGAAATTGAAATAAGAACACCGTGAATTCATTGTCCCAGGAAGGGGAAACTTTATTGACACATTCCTGGGGTCAGATACATCACATGATCACACTGACAGAACCACAGGCACATAGACACAGGCAACAGAGCATGCACAATGTCGGCACTAGTACAGTGTATATCCACCTTTCGCAGCAATGCAGGCTGCTATTCTCCCATGGAGACGATCGTAGAGATGCTGGATGTAGTCCTGTGGAACGGCTTGCCATGCCATTTCCACCTGGCGCCTCAGTTGGACCAGCGTTCGTGCTGGACGTGCAGACCGCGTGAGACGACGCTTCATCCAGTCCCAAACATGCTCAATGGGGGACAGATCCGGAGATCTTGCTGGCCAGGGTAGTTGACTTACACCTTCTAGAGCACGTTGGGTGGCACGGGATACATGCGGACGTGCATTGTCCTGTTGGAACAGCAAGTTCCCTTGCCGGTCTAGGAATGGTAGAACGATGGGTTCGATGACGGTTTGGATGTACCGTGCACTATTCAGTGTCCCCTCGACGATCACCAGTGGTGTACGGCCAGTGTAGGAGATCGCTCCCCACACCATGATGCCGGGTGTTGGCCCTGTGTGCCTCGGTCGTATGCAGTCCTGATTGTGGCGCTCACCTGCACGGCGCCAAACACGCATACGACCATCATTGGCACCAAGGCAGAAGCGACTCTCATCGCTGAAGACGACACGTCTCCATTCGTCCCTCCATTCACGCCTGTCGCGACACCACTGGAGGCGGGCTGCACGATGTTGGGGCGTGAGCGGAAGACGGCCTAACGGTGTGTGGGACCGTAGCCCAGCTTCATGGAGACGGTTGCGAATGGTCCTCGCCGATACCCCAGGAGCAACAGTGTCCCTAATTTGCTGGGAAGCGGCGGTGCGGTCCCTTACGGCACTGCGTAGGATCCTACGGTCTTGGCGTGCATCCGTGCGTCGCTGCGGTCCGGTCCCAGGTCGACGGGCACGTGCACATTCCGCCGACCACTGGCGACAACATCGATGTACTGTGGAGACCTCACGCCCCACGTGTTGAGCAATTCGGCGGTACGTCCACTCGGCCTCCCGCATGCCCACTATACGCCCTCGCTCAAAGTCCGTCAACTGCACATATTTTACAATTGTTAATTGTTTCTTGTCAAGTTACCTTGTTGGACATGGGGTTATTTTATCAGTGTCAAATTTTGGGATATACGTTTTGTTTTGAAGAGTTTTTGAGGTTGAAGATTTACTTTAATTCTCATTAACTAATGGTCAGAATAATATTATCCCCTTTCCTATCTTGGACATTTAAAATTTCTTTGTAGTTAGGGTGTGAAATGGCCACATGATCTATTTCAAATTCCCCAACAAATGTACTGAGTGCCCACCAATTGCTATGGTTAGAAGGGTTCTTTCTAAAATGTGTTAATATGATTTGATTTTTGCGCGTTTGAACAAGTCTTTTGCCATTTCGGTTTGTCCATTTACGCGCAGGAAATCCACCCCCCGTTCCTTATACTTCTTTTCTCTTTATCTAATTGGGCATTGAAATCACTCATTAAAATTTTAACATGGTTTGAGGGAATTTTCGAGATGACACCTTCTAACTTTTCAAAAGCTTCATTAACTTCGTCATGTTTTGTGCGGTTCTCCTCATTGACTGGCTTATAGACATTACTTAAAGTGTGTACCTTACTCGTTTTTACAGACAAATGAGAAAACTCCTAGAAGCTGACCTTGGGGACGATCAGTTCGTATTCTGTAGAAATGGACAATGTTGACTGGAATACTCCCTTTCAAATTCTGAAGGTGTCAGGAGTCAAATACAGGGAGCGAAAGGCTATTTACAATTTGTACAGAAGCCAGATGGCAGTTATAAGCACCGAGTGGCGTCAAAGGGAAGCTGTGCTTCGGAAGGGAGTGAGACAGGGTTGTAACCTATCCCCAATGTTATTTAATCTGTATATTGAGCAAGTAGTAAAGGGAACAAAAGAAAAATTTGGAGTAGGAATTACAATCCATGGAGAAGAAACAAATACTTTGAAGTTTGCCGATGACATTGCAATTCTGGCAGAAACAACAAAGGACCTGGAAGAGCAGCTGAAAGGAATGGACAGTGTCTAGATAGGAGGATATAAGATGAACATCAACAAAGGCAAAACGGGGATAAAGTAGTAGATGTGTTCTGCTATTTGGAGAGCAAAATAACTGATGATGGTCGAAGTAGGGAGGATATAAGATATAGATTGGCAATGGCAAGGAAAGCGTTTCTGAAGAAGAGAAAGTTGTTAACATCGAGTACAGATTTAAGTGTCAGGAAGTCATTTCTAAAGGTACTTGTGTGGAGTGTAGCCATGTATGGTTGTGAAACATGGACGAGAAGCTTTCGAAATGTGGTGCTATACAAGAATGCTGAAGATTAGATGGGAAGGTCACGTAACTAATGAGAAGGTACTGAACAGAGTTGGGAAGATGAGGAATTTGTGGGACAGCTCGACAAGAAGAAGGAATCGGTTAGGAGGACGTGTTCTGAGACATCAAGGGATCACCAGTTTATTATTGGAGGACAGTGTGGAGGGTAATAATCGTTGAGGGAGACCAAGAGATGTATACACTAAGGAGATTCAGCAGGATGTAGGGAGCAGTAGTTACTTGGAGATGAAGAAGGTCGCATAAGATAGAGTAGCACGGAGAGCTGCATCAAACTAGTCTCTGGACTGAAGACCACAACAACAACAACAACAACAACCTTATTTGCGCATTCAAGAGAGATTGTCATTAATCTATTGTAAATGGGTTTCACCTCCGTTAATGAATTTAAAATGTCTTTGAACACTGCAAGAGCAACTCTCCGATTTTGCATTTTGCTAGTATTAAGTTTCCTTTCATCAGTTGTACATTTAAAACGACGATAATTACAGAAATCCATGGTGTTATTGTTCGCCATTAGCGTTTCTTGAAGTGCCATAATTTGAATCTTCTGTTCTTTTAATGTATCCCCCAATTTATGAAGCTTACCTGCTTGCAAATATGTTTGTATGTTATGTGTTGCAAGAAATATGTTTGTTTTTGTTGGCCAGAGGGTTCCGACTTTCTGTGCTGCATCATGCTGCATTTAGCCAGGCCGCCCAGAATCCGAAATACCAGATAATCCTGTAATATTTGGGTGGGGGGGGGGGGGGAGGACGGGGGGGGGGGGAGGCTATTGGCCACCTGGGGTAATACTGTGATAATCAAAATGCTCCATGATTATTGTACCTGGAATGAGGTAGGGTTGATTAAACTCATTGAGTGAACCCTGAATGTTATGACAGGAACATTAATTTCAGTCGCACCACTGGTGAACAGTCACTACTACTTTGCCACTTGCTCCAAGACAGTTGCGAAGTATATTTGGTTCTATTTTGCCTTGGTCCCGGACTGCATTTCCTGTATCTGCACTGGCCGCCTTATCTGGTGGAACGTTCACAATCCGCCACCTGTGATCCGCCAAGTACCCTAGCCAAGGTCAGCTTCTTAGAGTTTTAGTTACGAGATCTCGAGGCGTGGAGTCTTCCATGTTATCTATACAGTCTCATTAAATCAGCAGACCACCAACAAAATTAAAGGAAGTGATAGGTTATTAAATTGTACTGATTTTGTACAATAATGTAAATAGAATAGAAATAAGAGCTACTTCCATTATATAAAATACTTGGAAATTGGGTAAAACAGTATTTCTGCGCAAAGAGGTCAAAGGTTGGAAATTAGCTTTTGCATTTCCCTACAAGATATGGAAACATCTTGAATGCTCAGCTGCAGTTTACAAGTAAGAACTTACTCGACGGCTTTTAGCTGCTGCTCATCGCCGCATAGGACGGCGAGCATGTCATTTTCCTCAAAACACTTTCTTGTTACAGCCATTAAATAACGTTTTTCATTTGTGTGACAATTTTTATATGTACATTGTGTTATACTCAGTCTTTCATGGTGCTGTCTAGTTTTTAGTCTAATTTATATTTGGATTTAGTTGGCTGGGCCGCTCACCTGCTGTCTGTGAACTTCTCCAATGCTAAGCAGGAGTTCCTTCATTTTAGCAATTAGCAATTAACCTGACGAATTTTACCTCATAGTGCCCAATTCTCCACATTACGTATTGCTTTTAACAACACTATTTACAACAAGTGCGACGGATTGTTTCTAAACTTCTTTAATGCTAAACAAAAGTTTTCGATTTAAGTAGTAAAGTTTTAATACATTTTACCTCATGTTCTACCCATCCCCCACTCTTTATAGTTTTTGTGACTTTTAATAACAATTTTTGCTACACACAAGGCGAAATGTCGTAACAATTTACTCTGTTATAAGAATGTTTTCAGATTCCACTTTTATCCTCATTTTCCACCTCTTTCGTTTTATTTCATTTTAGATGGACAAGACACAATTTTAATTTACATAATTTACGCAATGCAGTCGCAGTCAAGGCGCTTCATTTATGTGGACAAGATTAACGTCCTCCGAATGTAGCTTTCCTTAGTACTAGTGCCTGCATCTTTTGGCAGTTGACTTTATATACTTGTCATATGCATACTGTTACAACGCAGATACCTCCTCTGTGTTTTATTTTGTACCAACAAACTTTTACGCTGATGACGGCCTCGCATTAATGGACCACTAAACTTGGCAATTAATTTCACATCTGAAATACTTTGTTGTTCCAGTCTTAATTCATGCAGTGTGATTATTTGTATTCTTAAGATAAAGGTCTCATATGACAAAAGGTATGAAAGGGAAGCAGTGGTTGGGAAGGGAGTGAGACAGGGTTGTAGTCTCTCCCCGATGTTATTCAATCAGTATATTGAGCAAGCAGTGAAGGAAACAAAAGAAAAATTCGGAGTAGGTATTAAAATCCAGGGAGAAGAAATAAAAATTTTGAGGTTCGCCGATGACATTGTAATTCTGTCAGAGACATCAAAGGTTTTGGAAGAGCAGTTGAATGGAATGGATAGTGTCTTGAAAGGAGGGTATAAGATGAACATCAACTAAAGCAAAACAAGGACAATGGAATGTAGTCGAATTAAGTCGGGTGATCCTGAGGGAATTAGATTAGGAAATGAGACACTTAAAGTAGTAAAGGAATTTTGTTATTTGGGGAACAAAATAACTGATGTTGGTCGAAGTAGAGAGGATATAAAATGTAGACTGGCAATGGCAAGGAAAGCGTTTCTGAAGAAGAGAAATTTGTTAACATCGAGTATAGATTTAAGCGTCAGGAAGCCATATCTGAAAGTATATGTATGGAGTGTAGCCATGTATGGAAGTGAAACATGGGCGATAAATAGTTTGGACAAGAAGAGAATAGAGGCTTTTGAAATGTGGTGCTACAGAAGATCCTGAAGATTAGATGGGTAGATCACGTAACTAATGAGGAAGTATTGAACAGGATTGGGGAGAAGAGAAGTTTGTGGCATAACTTGAATTGAAGAAGGGATCGGTTGGTAGGACATGTGTTGAGGCATCAAGGGATCACCAATTTACTATTGGAGGGGACTGTGGTGGGTAAAAATCGTCGAAGGAGACCAAGAGATGAATACACTAAGCAAATTCAGAAGGATGTAGGTTGCAGTAGCTACTGGGAGATGAAGAAGCTTGCACAGGATATGGTAGCATGGAGAGCTGCATCAAACCAGTCTCAGGACTGAAGACCACAACAACAATGACAAAAGCCCTTTGGCTTAACTCATTTTACATTATCAGAGTGTGATACAACAAGTGAATACGCTTATCATTCAATATTTTGTCTACAATTGTTCCTTCTTTCTTTTGCTTAAAATATTTTTGTAACCACTAACGTAAAATTTTGAGGTCTATTATATCTTCCGAAAATGACAGTTCTTAAATTTTAGAACACTATTCAAGCGTTCCAATAAACTTTCATTTGCGGTTGGTTGACAGATTTTTTTAACATCTGGCAGTTTACTTTCGTACAGTAGCTTAATTTGCAGTCGTGTTTAAGACCGTAAAATATTATTGTGTTGACAACGGAGCCTTAATTTCATCCCTATTCCAATATACATGGTAAGAAATACCGAGTAGTGCCATTTGAATTATATTGTATTCCTGGTTTATTAACATGCTCACTCGGATTCTTATAGTTTTGAGATTCATTTCTTTACTATAACCCACTCGGAAGTTGAATGGAGAAGCTACGAACCTATGGGGTTTGGGTTCAAACTATCCGTTACTTCGTGGATTTTAACAATGATGTGCCACTCCTCTCACCTATGTAAATGCTTATTAATTAAAAAACGGCAAGATGAATCATGGTTCGGAAACCCCTTATAACTAGCGATAAATCACTTTAATGATCAGAGGACGGCAGAGAGCATACCATCCCAACAAGGTCCATGAATAGCGCAGCACTGTTTTGTTAAATCCAACCTTTTGGTTTACGACTGCTTCCTCTTTTTTCTCCTTACTGGAAACACCTGGAACACGTCAAAAATCCCTATTCGATAACTCATATTGTAATTTGAATGCACAATTTTTGCAAATTGCTATGCAAGAAGATTGCGTAACACTCTTTCAGCTGTGTTTAATTTCTATTTAAAGAACGCAGGTGCATGTAACCACGTCTGTACTTCTGTGATTGTCATTTCAGCTTATGAAACAAAGTGTGTACAACATAAAAAGGTAAAATTTTTCGGTTTTATGACCAAAAAACGTTTTGTAGGACTACGTTTTGTGGAATTATAATAATGCTCCGCTTTCGATCATTTACTCTTCGTGACCTGCTTTCTGACTGGCTCGGTGTGGCACTCCAGGAATTCCTCTCTTGTGTCAACCTCTTATTCTTGCAATTGTGAGGTCGCAAAATTCCCATGAAGTATACGGCATTCGACGCCCTACGTATTGTATACCATGCTACTATAATATTGCCCGGTAACTGAAACAGTCGGCGGGACTGCGGGTACCTTACGGTGAGCACAACATGACGTTACGGAGCGAAGTTGGGCTGCTTAGTCGACGGACAACTCACAACAGTGCTCTTGGTGTAGAAACGAAACAGAGCAATGTCAGCGACAAACAAAGCAAACACTGAATTATATCTACAACAACAGTGGCCGAAGTTGGCATTTCGTCAGAAAGGAACCCAAGGAATTTCGCAGTGTGCACAGGAATTGGACGATGAAATATCAGCGTTTCTGCAAGATCAGTCAGTGGAATGTGTTGCGTCGTATACTACCAACTATGCGGACAATGTACGTGAAGAGCACAAAGAAGGCGATACGTTCTTAAGAAGTGAAAATAATAATGAAATAGATGTCGAGCCATGTAGTTCATCATTCTTGTTGGACAGGGAGCCACAAATCGTGTGTCCTGTGTAACACTGTAAAGGACAGTCATTATGGAGCGGTGTCTAAGCAAAATTATGTACACGGAAGAGCATCAGCAGCTTCGTAAAAAGCAATTACGAACACATTTCAAGTAAGTCCGTAGCAACACGACCGTGTAGTGCATAAGAAAAACTATAGGTAAACTATAAATATTAAAGGGAGAACGAGGCGCTCTTGTTACAAAGTTGGTGTTTGCGCGTTTTCAGGACTCTCAATACAGTTTACAATATGTGGATATCAAATTGCGCGCAAAACGGATTACAATGATTTCAAGGGAAGCCGTGGATTGTAGCAATAAAGTCAGACAGTGCTAGGGAACTGGGAGACGTAAGATAATGGAATTTTAAACAGAGCTTCAACTTGACAGTGCACAGCAAACTGTGGAATCGGCTAGAAAATTTGTAAATGAGATAAACAATCTAATTCCTATGATCAATAATGACTTTGTTTTTAGTTCTTGTCAAAGGGGATTTAAAGAGGAAATTCGTATGATATGACCCCTGGAAATATAGGGAGTCAAGAGTGCTGTATCTACATCAACTAACACGCATGCCTTAACGCACTGGTTTACAATTATGCCAGCTGTTAATCTGGATGGTAAATTGACTGAAAATTTATTTATTGTGCTGCGTGAAGCTGGAGATGCTCTGACCCCTACGATTCTTTTTCGTATGAAATACCTTGCCAGGGTAGTGGGGTATATTTAGGTCATAACAAGAACGAATGGGAAGCTGGCAATAAGGAAACTGATTTTGCCCAATACCTGGTGAAAATAACTTTCTTTGCCTCGGTTCCTGGTCTGTGTATGAAAATCATACACCTTTAAAGCAAGATATAGTTCCCGAAAAGTTCACACCAAATGGAACTTCCGGACAAATTCATCCTCTGGATGTTTGTTTTTTCGTGCCTATAAAACGTATTATGCAGTGTCAGCAACTACGCCTTGAAGGACAGCCAGTTTCACGATACGCTCCAAGACAGATTGTTTCGCATTCAGCAGCATGCCATCACATTCCATCAGTTCTCATTACTCTGTTCCACCAATATGATTCTAAGTGCATACTTTGAAAGTTGATACCTACCTGAACATCCTATATGATTTGTAATTCCCAACGAGTTCGTTTTCCATCTAGACGGTGTGCGCCATTTGATAACTGTACCACGCCAGTTTTCATCGTTGTTCGTGGTGCAAGTTAATGATTGTTTTGAACATTTCTTGAGTGTCAACGATGTTCGTTTTTGTCAAGTACAATACATATATTCGATAGAACGTTAATCTTTACACCCTCCGAACACTCGTTTCTTGTCACCCTCCTGATGCACATGGTAACTCATTATCAGCTGATCTTTTGTCCTCTTGAAATTTGTGAGCAGTTCATTCGCTATTATTTGATGAAATTTATTTCCTAACTCAATATTTCCTCTCTCCTTCTTTCCGATTACGGAGCCCATATTCTCTCGACAATCATTCTATTTCTTTCCCATCTATAGCGTTTCTGTCACCCGTCGTCGTCTGCTTTTCAAAGGGTATTAGACGTTCTATATCACAATAAACTCTCCCCGTATATAAATAATGTCATTTTTACTTTTAGGCTTCGTTCCCACAGTCGCTGTTATACTGGTTTTACACCGTCCTCTGAGAGTGTAATGTGAGTCTTTCTTTGACCGAACACGTTTCGCTTTATTTTAAAGCACCCATTGTGACCACTGTAATAAAATGCTTTTTTCTTAAATTCTTTTTACCATGATCATAAACAGTTGCCATGTTTTTAATTACTACTATCAAACAGTATTAAATTACGATTATTACTTACTATTTTTTGTTTCCTACATCAGTTCTCACTCTCTTCTACACATGGATGTTCGAGCTTAGTACACCGAAGTTTAACAAAAAGCATCTCCTCCCATTATTATAAAAAGTCCAAATTCTAAACGCACTTACAGGAAGAAACTCACAATAAATGTACAAACCTGTAACAGCAGAGAAACATTATTTAAGTTACTAAAGCATACACGAGTTAAAAAACAATCCTTTTAGACACTGCAAAAATATTATCACATAAACCAGCCAACATAACCACCCACGATCACCCACTACAGTAAACTGATAGCAAAGTGGCTTCAACAAATTAATAATCGTGATCACGAGCTCAAAAGTATCGTCTCCCCTCACACACACACACACACACACACACACACACACACACACACACATACACATCACTTGTAAAATATCGTATTCTCCAACATCAAAAAAGTGCACGAGGAGCAAGTACACCTACACAACATGAAAACGAAAATACATTCAGTGAAGTGATTTGGAGTGTACTATAAAGGAACACCCATGTATAGAAGAGTATTAGTAATTCAGTAGGAAGTAAATAAACGTGAATAATAATTATAATACTGTTTAATAGCAGTAACCAAAAACATGGAAACTGTTTACATTCTTGTCAAACAGATTTGTAAGAAAAACCATGTTGTTACAACGACCACTAAAGAAGCTTTGAAATAAAGCGAAAGTCATCTGTTCTAAATAATACTGCTGCTACAGTCGCAGAAGACCATATGTGACTTTTATTACTTGCCTCTTAACATCTACTTCTTCTGCTTATGACGTCCACATGTATACCTGAACCCGTGTTGGCGTTGGTTGCTAACGATTTTGAAGAGAGTAATCGTATTATTGAACATTCCGTATTAACTCAGTCTCTGCCTTACCTTCCTCGAAATTACGAGTCAGAATCCAGTTATGCCATGTTGCGCTGCTGTTGATCTTACCTTCTATTCGTCCACCGAGATATTTTTACCTTTGGTCGACTTAATTTCACTAATCTCAAAGACATCTAGACGGAGCCTCTGCATTTCTTTTCTCAAATTTTCTACCTAGCCTGCCACATCAATCCTCTAACATTCCCAGCTCTGAATCGTTGAATGCTACCCTCGTTTTGGTTATTCAGTCTTTTTTTCATGGTCACCACCTGTTTGTTAATCCTAACCTGGGGAGACTAAACCGGCATCATTTTCCAATGAAGAGATCGTCTGGACAACTCCCAGCTACAGGTCACACGACCTGTGTATTCAAATTATTGTTAGTCTTTAATGTAGAGGCTTCATTTGCAAATATGTATCTCACATGCCATTGCACTTTCCAGTCACATTTCCTAGACGGTGTTCTAAACCTCAACGTCAACCCCCCCTCCCCCACCCTCTTTGACAAAGCCGTTGGCACGGTGACGGTGAGTTGTTATGCAGAAAGACTTCGGTTAATATGATAATTTTTATTCAGAATTTAAGCAGTGGCTGGGATCGAACTCGGGACTCCAGATGTTTTGATTACTGTTATAGACAACAATACTACCCCTAAACAAATAAAAGAAATATAAATCTGGCACGGAGAAACAAATAGTTACCACAGTCAGATTTGAAGTTAAATCACTGCCATCAATGTTACAGATGAACAGCGACAAAGAAAATTTCGACGTTAAATACGGATCATTTTCACTGATTCTGACTGTTATTAAATTTGTTAAAATATATGCTAGAGTAGAACATTTACATGATTTAAGTTTTTTGATCACCGACCTAACATATTACGACCTGATTTCAGAAGTTTGAGGTTTTTTTGTGTTATCTTTGTTGCGGGCAGCAACAAAATCTCGTCTTGCGTGCTTATTCTATGGAATATTGGTGACTAATTCTATCTTTTTTATTCTGATCGGTAACAGAATGTTTCCACAATGTCTGTGTCTACACTTGCTGTGTCGGCAAATAGGCAGAAAACTTCTGACCATTATTATCTAAAAATCACTGACAGTAATGTCCTACTCACTAACGTACCATTGTTTTTAGACTCAGTTAATGGGGAGGAGAGCATCAGTGATCATACGGCTATAATAACATCAATGACTAAAGGTTCACACAAAAAAGTTAAGAGAAGCAGAAATATTTGTTTATTCGGCAAATGAAACAGGAAACAAATTTATAAATATCTGAGTAATTAACATCAAATATTGAGGTCTGGAGACGAAGATGCTTTCTACAATACGCCTAAGGACGAGGAAGGTTGCGAGGAATGCTAAAGCCCCACCGTCGTACAACAGCCGTGCTGGAAGGTTGCTGTGAGAGAAAAAAGTGCTCCATTACAGATTTAAGCTAAGTGACAATCCAGTTGACAAATCAAGGCTGAACAAATTCAAAATGATCGTACGTATGCGTTACGAGACCCTTCAGTTTATTCGAAAGTAAATTTTTCAAATCAATCTGACTATAAATTTTAAAATGTTTTGGTCTTACATAAAATCAGTAAGAGGAACGAAGTCATCTATCCAGCCGCACAAGGCCCATAATGAACAGAAAAGCAAGATGACATAGAGGAAGCCAAAGTAATAAATTTAGTATTCCGAAATTGATTTTCCACGGAAGGTGCTAACACGGTTCCTCCTTTGAATCGTCACACGAATGTCGAAGCGATAGATACTATGATTAATGATCGAAGAATAGAAAATCTACCGAAACCTCTCAGCATTGGCGAAGCATGTGGGGAGGACAAGGTAACTGTCAAACTCTACAGAAGTACTTGGAAGAAGTTTCCAGCGGTATTTAATCTTAGGTTTCTGGAACAACGGAGGGTGACAAGTGACTGGAAAAAAGCACAGGTCATTCCCGCTTTCAACAAAAGTCATCGGACTGACCTACTTAATTATAGGGTTTCTTATAGAATTACTTAACATGTTCAGTGCACACGTATCCGTCCAGTTGTATTCCTCTTTACGTAGACTTGCGGAAACCTTATGATTCTTTTCAGATGTCGTTCAGTGAGGAAATTACGAAAGTACCGGATACCGGACCAAATTTTGTGACTACGTTCAAGACATCCATGCAGCCGCAATTGTACAAATCGTTCGTTGCGGTACAATATCGGCAGATGCAAAGGCGGTTTCTGCTGTATTGCAACGGATTCTTACTGTTCACATAAGTTGATGCAGTCTGCATACCACAAGGGTTTCTGCGAATGGATGTTGCAATGCCCGAAGACAGTATCGAAATGTAGGAAAACTGCGCCAGTAATGATGATTAGTGCAACGCCTCGCAGTTGGCCCTTAACTGAGATAAATGTAACATATTGCTAGTAAATAAAATGAATTGCGCTACTGGTTAAAAATGACTGGAGACAGTAGGAAGCGGAGATAAACTAATTATAAAGGCGCGGATTGCTCTAAAGTGGAGTGACTGTACGTAGTTAGTTTTTCGAAAATTACTGACCACCCTGAGATTCAATGGAAAAATCTTGGGATAAACGTAATTCATCCACGGAAGAAGTGACTCATAAATCACTTGGCAAATAATTCACCAGTCCGGGAGGCTTGCAAATTAGTATTAACAGAAGAATTAGAGAAAACCCTCTGAAGAGCAGCACATTTCATCATGCAATCAATTAGTAAGAGCAACACCTTTGCGGACATGCTGAACAGACCCTCAACAGGCAGTAGGGCCCACCACTGCAAGAGAGGAAAGAAGCTCTTGCTCGTCTTCTGTTCAGGTACTACGCGAAACTCCATTTTACTGTACTCATCACTGCTGGGATCCTTTTGTATTTCTTCTTGCTTGACACTTACAATTTCTCATTTTGAGAATCTGGTATCCAGGCCCGGCGTCGTCGAAGACCGCCAGAACGCCAGAACCTAGACAACAGCCGCTAGGCGGCTCTCCTAACATTTGCGAGCGCTGCTGCTAGCGCATCAGAGACAGGCGATGACCACTGTCTCCTACACGCCAGCCTATCGGCACCCAGCCGCATGGTATGGCCGACAGATCTCGGAAGCCATGTCACGGATTGCGCAGTCCCGCCCTCCGGAGGTTCGAGTCCTCCCTCAAGCATTAGTGTATCTGTTGTTCTTAGCATAATTTAGTTTAAGTAACGTGTCAGTTAAGGCACCGAGGACCTCAGCAGTCTGGTCCCATGAGAATTCACACACATTTTTATCGGCGCCCGAGGACGCATTCGCAGCGTAGGGAGCCGCATCTCAGTCATAATGCGGCTCCGCTCACATATTGTTCATTGAACGCAGCGTTGCTTGGTTCCTGATGTTGCTATGTCTTGGCTTTCGATTTGGTTCATGCTCCAGACTTGTCAGTCTGTCGTGTAGTAATGCTGCTCGTCCACCGCAGTCGTTGGTTTTTCTGCGTGTAACCGTCGGCACCCTGGACGGACAGCACTGTCTCCTGGTATAGCTTGCACAGGATACGGTCCCGGGTTCGATCCCCGCCACTGCCTAAATTTTGATAAATAATCAGCATTGGCGGCCGAAGACTTCCGGCATAAGAAGTCAGACTCATTCTGCCAACGGCCTTGTCAAAGAGGGCGGAGGAGCGGATAGAGGTTCAGGGCACTCTCTTGTCCTTGCCCCTAAAGGCGGAAGAATCAGCAATGATCAACGACATGAGGATGCAGAAGGCAATGGAAACCACTGCATTAAAGACACGTAACGTGTATCCACAGGACATGTGGCCCGTAATTGAAGAAGTGTCATGATGATCTCTCCATTGGCAAAATATTCCGGAATAGTCCCCCCTTCGGATCTCCGGGAGGGGACTGCCAAGGGGGAGGTTACCATGAGAAAAAGATTAAGTAATCAACGAGAGGATAACGTTCTACAAGTCGGGGCGTGGAATGTCAGAAGCTTGAACGTGGTAGGGAAACTAGTAAATCTGAAAAGGGAAATGCAAAGGCTCAATCTAGATGTAGTAGGGGCCAGTGAAGTGAAGTGGAAGGAAGACAAGGATTTCTGGTCACATGAGTATCGGGTAATATCAACAGCAGCAGAAAATGGTATAACAGGTGTAGGATTCGTTATGAATAGGAAGGTAGGGCAGAGTGTGTGTTACTGTGAACAGTTCAGTGACCGGGTTGTTCTAATCAGAATCGACAGCAGACCAACACCGACAAAGATAGTTCAGGTGTACATGCCGACGTCGCAAGCTGAAGGTGAAGAGATAGAGAAAGTGTATGAGGATATTGAAAGGGTAATGCAGTATGTAAAGGGAGACGAAAATCTAATAGTCATGGGCGACTGGAATGCAGTTGTAGGGGAAGGAGTAGAAGAAAAGGTTACAGGAGAATATGGGCTTGGGACAAGGAATGAAAGAGGAGAAAGACTAATTGAGTTCTGTAACTAGTTTCAGCTAGTAATAGCGAATACCCTGTTCAAGAATCACAAGAGGAGGAGGTATACTTGGAAGAGGCCGGGAGATACGGGAACATTTCAATTAGATTACAGCATGGTCAGACAGAGATTCCGAAATCAGATACTGGATTGTAAGGCGTACCCAGGAGCAGATGTAGACTCAGATCACAATATAGTAGTGATGAAGAGTAGGTTGAAGTTCAAGACCCTAGTCAGGAAGAATTTATACCCAAAGAAGTGGGATACGGAAGTACTAAGGAATGACGAGATACGTTTGAAGTTCTCGAACGCTATAGATACAGCAATAAGGAATAGCGCAGTAGGCAGTACAGTTGAAGAGGAATGGACATCTCTAAAAAAGGCCGTCACGAAAGTTGGGAAGGAAAACATAGGTACAAAGAAGGTAGCTGCAAAGAAACCATGGGTAACAGAAGAAATACTTCAGTTGATTGATGAAAGGAGGAAGTACAAACATGTTCCGGGAAAATCAGGAATACAGAAATACAAGTCGCTGAGGAATGAAATAAATAGGAAGTGCAGCGAAGCTAAGACGAAATGGCTGCAGGAAAAATGTGAAGACATCGAAAAAGATATGATTCTCGGAAGGACAGACTCAGCATACAGGAAAGTCAAAACAACCTTTGGTGACATTAAAAGCAACGGTGGTAACATTAGGAGTGCAACGGGAATTCCACTGTTAAATGCAGAGGAGAGAGCAGATAGGTGGAGAGAATACACTGAAAGCCTCTATGAGGGTGAAGATTTGTCTGATGTGATAGAAGAAGAAACAGGAGTCGATTTAGAAGAGATAGGGGATCCAGTATTAGAATCGGAATTTAAAAGAGCTTTGGAGGAATTACGGTCAAATAAGGCAGAAGGGATAGATAACATTCCAACATAATTTCTAAAATCGTTGGGGGAAGTGGCAACAAAACGACTATTCACGTTGGTGTGTAGAATATATGAGTCTGGCGATATACCATCTGACTTTCGGAAAAGCATCATCCACACAATTCCGAAGACGCAAGAGCAGACAAGTGCGAGAATTATAGCACAATCAGCTTAACAGCTCATACATCGAAGGTGCTTGCAAGAATAATTTACAGAAGAATGGAAAAGAAAATTCAGAATGCGCTAGGTGACGATCAGTTTGCCTTTAGGAAAAATAAAGGGACGAGAGAGGCAATTCTGACATTATGGCTAATAATGAAAGCAAGGCTAAAGAAAAATCAAGACACTTTCATAGGATTTGTCGACCTGGAAAAAGCGTTCGACAATATAAAATGGTGCAAGCTGTTCGAGATTCTGAAAAAATTAGGGCAAGCTATAGGGAGAGACGGGTCATATACAATATGTACAACAACCAAGAGGGAATAATAAGAGTGGACGATCAAGAACGAAGTGCTCGTATTAAGAAGGGTGTAATACAAGGCTGTAGACTTTCGCCCCTACTCTTCAATCTGTACATCGAGGAAGCAATGATGGAAATAAAAGAAAGGTTCAGGAATGGAATTAAAATACAAGGTGAAAGGATATCAATGATACGATTCACTGATGACATTGCCATCTTGAGTGAAAGTGAAGAAGAATTAAATGATCTGCTGAACCTGATGAACAGTCTAATGAGTACACAGTATGGTTTGAGAGTAAATCGGAGAAAGACGAAGGTAATGAGAAGTAGTAGAAACGAGAACAGCGAGAAACTTAACATCAGGACTGATGGTCACGAAGTCAGTGAAGTTAAGGAATTCTGCTACCTAGGCAGTAAAATAACCAATGACGGATGGAGCAAGGAGGACATCAAAAGCAGACTCGCTATGGCAAAAAAGGCATTTCTTGCCAAGGGAAGTCTACTAATATCAAATACCGGCGTTAATTTGAGGAAGAAATTCCTGAGGATGTACGTCTGGAGTACAGCATTGTATGGTAGTGAAACATGGACTGTGGGAAAACCGGAAGAGAAGAGAATCGAAGCATTTGAGATGTGGTGCTATAGACGAATGTTGAAAATTAGGTGGACTGATAAGGTAAGGAATGAGGAGGTTCTACGCAGAATCGGAGAGGAAAGGAATATGTGGAAAACACTGATAAGGAGAAGGGACAGGATGATAGGATATCTGCTAAGACATGAGGGAATGACTTCCATGGTACTAGAGGGAGCTGTAGAGGGCAAAAACTGTAGAGGAAGACAGAGATTGGAATACGTCAAGCAAATAATTGAGGACGTAGGTTGCAAGTGCTACTCTGAGATGAAAGGATAGCACAGGAAAGGAATTCGTGGCGTGCCGCATCAAACCCTTCAGTAGACTGATGACCAAAAACAAAAAGGATACGGTGGCCGATGTGCAGTCATGAATTTTCGTCCAATGCGCTGAACGAGTTCAGTCGTTCGCTCGGAAGGGAGACTGATGTTTCCCACCGATCATAGACTCGAAGCGCGCTCCGTGCAATCTTTCTCAGATCAAGAACGAAATTTTCACTCTACGGCGGAGTGTGCGCTGATATGAGACTTACTGGCAGATTAAAAGTGTGTGCCGGACAGAGACTCGAACTCGGGACCATAGACTTTCGCGGGCAAGTGATTTGCCAGCTGAGCTACCCGTGCACGAATCACGCCCCATCCTCACTGCTTTTGTTCCGCCACTTTTCGTTTCTCAAATCATTTTGCAGTAGCTATTCGGTGGCTGTTGCTTTGCTTATAGTTTTCTTTGTCAGGTTCATGATGATGGACCCATTATTTCGTTAATGGTCATAGGTACTATGATATTTACGCGAAATTGAGACGCTGCATGAAATTGGGACAAGTGTGCAATGAAGTATAGGGGTCACTATGATTTTTATATTGGTGCATATTATGTAATATGTTGTTTCGTATGACATTTAACTAACATACTTGGGTAGAGGTATCTAACTGTTGGCCACGCCAGCGATAAAGCCAGAGCAAGATATCCGCAACACTCCTCATATTTCGTAAACGGTTTCAGACATCTAAATGAGATTTTGGAAAATAATAGCACACAAAAGAGGAGAATATTTTACCACATCTTGATTACATAAAGCTCCACTAACTACCTAGTTATTCCAATAACCTCAGACATTTTGTTGAAAGAATGTAATTTTTAAGGCCCATCGATAACTGGTGAAATGAGAATTGCTGTCGGCTTTGGAACAACATATGTGCAGACATTACAGGTTTCTTTGTACAGAGGACGTGTTCTTGTGTAACCTACTGACTTCAATTTTCTTCAGTTCTTTATTTAATAAGCTTAATAAACCACTGTTCCAGAATTGTGTCTGCAAAACATGTTAGTGGGGTGAGACAGTATAAACTCAGTTGTGTTTTGGCAAAAGATGCAAATTTTGACATGGTAACCAGAGAAATGTGTTGCTTTTACTAACAATTCGCCACTCATGACGCTTCTCTGAAAGTTGAAAATGGATAACGCGCCAGCTGAAATTAAATTGCTGCATTGTTGGCGAAATTCTTTTTAAATAGTAACGAAAGCAGAGGTGATAGTAGATCATTTTTAAGGTCACAAAGCAAGTGTGAGCGTGGAGGGGCCGCACTTAATATTTACAGAAGAAGTGAATACAGGCTTTAGTTTAGAACGACACTTAACCTCCAATGCTCGACATTTCCCCTACAAAGCTCTGCCCCTGCCACTGCCACTCTCCCTGTGCTTCTAGCGGCCACGGCTAGAAGAACACTATAGTCTCCTATTCCAGTTACTCTCCATTTTGCTGAGTGTGAAATCGAATTCTTCTCTATACTCTAGAATTTTTCGTTTTGACTAAGAATATTTAGTTATGTAATATCTTGATTCGTTAATATGTCTTTTATTGTGCAACATTATATCTTCCCAGGAACTTCATTTCTTGAATATCGCCTTCTTGCTTTTTTCTAACACCCATGTCTCGCTTCCATAGGGCAGTATGGGGACGGAAGAACACACATCAAAAAAAGTTTTACGTCACCTCGGATCTGAGAGTTCCAGAATCTGTACAGACAATTGGAACAGAGATCAACATCATTTCGCCCTTTCCATTGCTCATGACAACCACACAATGCATCTTGTACCACCAAACAGCGAGACCTTCAGAGTTGGTGGTCCAGATTAGCGTGCACAGCGGTACCTGTAATACTCAGTCGCAAGAGCTCTTGCACTGATGCATGCCTAATATCGTCATGGCATACTATCCACAAGTTCATCAACGCACTGTTAGTCCAGATTCTCCCACTCCTCAACGGCGATTCGGCGTAGATCCGTCAGAGTGGTTTGGGGTCACGTCGTTCATTTCAGCCTATCCCAGGCATGATCGATAGGGTTCACGTCCGCAGAACATACTGGCCACTCTTGCCGAGCGATATCGTTATCCTGAAGGAGGTCATTGAAAAGACGTTCACGATGGGGGCGCGAATTGTCGTCCACGTCCTTTGGCTGCATGAAAACCATTATTCAGCATGGTGACGTTGCTGTCAAGGTTCCTCCTTGCCATAATCCGAAGGTAACGGTCATCCACTGCAGTAGTAGCCCTTGGGTGGCTTCAGCGAGGCATGTCATCGACAGTTGCTCCCTCTCCCTATTTCCTCCAAGTCCGAACAACATCGCTTTGGTTCACTCCGAGGCGACTGGACAGTTACCTTGTAGACAGCCCTTCCTGGCACAAAGTAACACTGTGGACACTACCGATCCGCTATACTGACCGTCTAGGCATGGTTGAACTACAGACAACACGATCCGAGTACCTCTTTCCTGGTGGAATGACTGGAACTGAGCGGCTGTCGGAATCCCTCGGTCTAATAGGCGCTGCTCATGCATGGTTGTTTACTTATTTGGACGGGTTTAGTGACGTCTCTGAACAGTCAAAGCGACTGTGTCTGTGATACGGTGTCCACAGTCAACGTCTACCTTCAGGAGTTCTGGGATCCGGGATGATGCAAAACCCTTTTTGGTGTGTGTAGCTTTGTAGACTTCGAGTATTATTCACAGTCTTGTCCTTAAATGGCTCTGAGCACTATGGGACTCAACTGCTGAGGTCATTAGTCCCCTAGAACTTAGAACTAGTTAAACCTAACTAACCTAAGGACATCACAAACATCCATGCCCGAGGCAGGATTCGAACCTGCGACCGTAGCGGTCTTGCGGTTCCAGACTGCAGCGCCTTTAACCGCACGGCCATTTCGGCCGGCTCTTGTCCTTAAGGTTTCTGTAAGTTGTTCCACACACCTGGCTGAATTTACTAAGGTTAATCCTACTACAGTGTTTACTTTACACATACATTTCAGAAGTTCGTATAAAAATACTGCGATTTTTCTGTCACCTGTAGGTATACTTCTACATATTTGTGAATTTAAATCATAAATAATGTTGCAGTTTAGATAGAAAACAATAGTAGGCTACTTGTTTGACTTCCTCTTTACTCTATAGATCACCACGATCTTGTCTAGCTTGTCCACAGCTCCTTTCGTAGCACTGAAGTCCAAAATAATTGAAGTTTTTTCTTTGTGTCTATCACTGACTTTTTCATCGTGGTGCATGGTGATTTGTACGGCAACACGTTCGTTTTCTCTTTGGGATTTATGATACAAGTTTTGTATCCTTTGTGAAAGCAAATTTTTTATGTGTAATTGGGAATCTCTCTGATCTGCGTTAGTTTTGGTGGAATTGAAGGCTTGTTTTTTTGCACAGTTGTCTTCATCACTATCTGTCCTTTCCTGTAGAAGGTGAAAAAGTTGTCGCATATAATGTTATGCTGTTTCAACTCATAGCACAACTATGTTACAACTCTTACAAATTGGTTCTTTCTAGGGGCACTACCTGGTCGTTTACCCGTATATGTCTGAATATTCCGTAGATAACATGTATCATTGCAGGAGGTACCCAAAACATGATGCTATCCTTGGTACTAGGCGTATATTGGCGGGAAGTGCAGATTGCCTTGAATGCAACAAGTTGTTCGTCTACCGTAACCAACTTATTGGACTTGTACAGTTTAGGCAATTTTCCCGCAAATTCCATCGTAGTCTTGCCTCGAGGTCAAATCGAACAATGCTTGATTGGTTTTTGAACGTTTCTAGTGACATTATAGTTCTGAAAACTGGGTGACCTTTGTACTCATCCTACAAACTTGCAGCAGCTTAATTATGCCACTTATAAAGTGCTGCTAATAACAATAGATCTTTGTAAGCATCTAGCTCAAGAACATCTTATATTTTCCTGTCGTCATCTGCACCTTCTAGTGAAGATAAAGAGCTGCAATCCGAAAAGTAGACTTTATCCTCCGGAGTTACTTCATCACTATCAGATACGTTAACCAGTACGTCAGCTATTTCATCATCTTCCAATAAGAAAATTATCTGAAAAATAGACCTTTCAAAATATATGAAATGTGAAGGCAGAAACTTAGTGTTCTGAGTACAAGCGAATAAATTTATAAACTGATTTGGTTACAGGAAGAAAACAACGACTCGTTCACACTCTTCCCTCCTTTCCGCATTTCATTATTCAAAACAATGACTTCATTCTTTATACTCACCTTACTGCATGCATACATGTTACACTGTTGGGAAATTCAATACTGTCTGAATTCGCTGTAATAATGAATGTTAAAATATGCAGCGTCTGAAACCCGAACGCCTTGAGACGTGCTATTTCTGCAGAGGCTCCAGTTTTCTTTTTTTTCTGTGAGACTGTAATTCACTATAAAATGGCTCTGAGCACTTCGCAACTTAACTTCTGAGGTCATCAGTCGCCTAGAACTTAGAACTAATTAAACCTAACTAACCTAAGGACATCACACACATCCATGCCCGGGGCAGGATTCGAACCTGCGACCATAGTGGTCGCTCGGTTCCAGACTGTAGCGCCTAGAACCCCACGGCCACTCAGGCCGGTTTAGTTCACTAGAGATCGAAAAAAAATCAAGAAAGTAATTTAGTAAAAGCTAACAGTTTCAGAATTAAAGACCATCGAAATTACTGGCCAGAAAAGTAGACCCGACCACCTTACGAGGGTAAATTTTTATATCTATTCTGTAGCCACATGTCACCTCACATTTTAGGTAACTGAAGTGGTTTTCTTCCTCTAACATCTTATGATCGATCATTCTTGTTGTTCCAATGCATTATTTTCCCATGAAGACCATTATTTTGAGATATCCGCGTCAAATTTCGCACTTATTTGTTCCAGGAAGTAAATTCCTTTCTGAAGTAAACTCTGTTTTCCATAAATGCATTATTTCACGTATGTAAATGTTGGACGTAAACCGTTGCGCAAACGATAGGTCACGCCGCGGTCACTAGCAGAACACCTTTGCCTTATGAGGGCGTGCTTCACGTGGAGATCGGTGGCGCGACGGAGTGAGAGTGAAACCAGCAGGGTGAAAACAGTTCTCTCGGGATGAGGTGGCCGGGTTGGAACCTGGCGATAAGACGAGTAGTGTGCAGCAGCAGCTTTACCAGGAAGAGACGCTCAGGAGAGTTCCTGGACTGCAAACCACTATTACCTCCGTAGTGGTCCGCTGCATACTTCTGGAAGTGTGGGGAGCGTACCGAGGGGTGGAGGGAGTTGTGTGTTTCAACGACTAACTACACCTGGAGGCGCACTCAGAACCGCCGCTGTGCTGAAGTTGTGTATCGGTTCCACGCTGTGCTTCCTGGATCGTGGGCTTCCGGTCTGATTTATGGAACCCAAGGGAGCCGAGCATTGGATGTAATCATAACTATAATTGCTATTTCCTGTACCAGTAATGTTAGTGTTCAGTTCAGTAGTTTTGATTCTTTGTTCGAGGTTTACGTACGGTTCCATATCAGACTTTTGGTTACTGATCTGCTTCAATGCAGGAAAGTTGTGCGTGCACTCATATAGAACTGATTTGTTTCTTCATGTAAGGCTAAGTGTAATTTGCTGTAAGGTGTCAGATATGGCTCAAATTTCTCTGAGCACTATGGGACTCAACTGCTGAGGTCATTAGTCCCCTAGAACTTAGAACTAGTTAAACCTAACTAACCTAAGGACATCACAAACATCCATGCCCGAGGCAGGATTCGAACCTGCGACCGTAGCGGTCTTGCGGTTCCAGACTGCAGCGCCTTTAACCGCACGGCCACTTCGGCCGGCGTCAGATATATGGCGGAGAACTTTTACATATTATGTGGGTTCATGTCATGTGCCATGTCCTGCATGTACTATTACTGTTGAGCGGAATTTCATCTATTTTGTTAATGTGTGCGTGTACTACCTAGTTTGTATTTTATTATTCGTTTCTAAGTTTTGGCCTATATTTTTGTTATATCTTTCAGTGCGTATTTTTCGTTTGTTACTACTCTCCTATTTGTTGATATAATGTTATTCAAAAGATTATGTGCTCTCAGCTGTAATTCAAGGGTTAATTAGCCGGATAAGCGCGTTAGGTTGAGGTCTAGCGCTCCGCTCCGTGTGGCGATTACTTGGTTAAACCTCGCCGACTTGGCGTCAGTTTGGTACAACTAGTGGTTGACAGTAGACTTTCTAATCGATAACCGTGTTAGGAACGGTGAAGAGGTTTTGGTCGCCCCTCCCAAGTTTCATTGTTCTGGCTCCATTAACTCAATGAAAAATTATTTTCTTGTTTTTCTTGTTGCTCTAAATTTGAGTACCGTGCAGTGGCGTTCAGTCTATAGTAGAAGCCTGGTCTAATTATTGTATTCAGTTCTGTTAGTTAGGCTACCATTTGCGTTTCTTTCGGTGAGATTTAGTGAAATTTGCCTCGTTGACTGAGCAGGCGACGCGTCGGGAAGCGGAGCCAAGTCCGTGCTTGAGCTAACTGCCAATCTGTGCGGGTTGACCCGCAGCACTTAATCTTTCCTAGCCCACCACGCCTTGCCAAGACAGGGCTGTATAGCACGTCGATGTATTTACTTGTGTCTTAATGACTGCGCTCCTGTTTCAGCTACCCTTTTAACTTTTTCCTTTTCTAGCTTATGAAAATATAGAGTTTTACACGGCTAATTTGCCAATTGAGTCATTACTAGATTACTTATATAAATGTGTTTACGCACGTGAGGCTCGGCCAAATGAATTGTTATTAATCGTACTCCTTGTATGAACTGTTGTGCTTTGGACGAGCCAAACACTAGAAGATTTGAGATCGATTAATTTCATGAAGGTTCTCACTGACTATTGCACCATCAAGGACCCGATATTTACCCTCGGTTTTGTCTGGCTATTTCTCTTGCGTTTTGCGCACCTCCCCTATAAAGCGATATAGTAATTTTCTTATACGGTGCTGATTCGCGGAGTATACTTATACTCTGAATTGTAAAACTTAGAGAAGTGAAATTTAACTCTTTTATTGTAGTACTACAGATTTTATTATTGTATTTAATCCGTTTGCTGTTAATAAAACTGGTACAGTTTTATGGTTGTAAATTATTGTTTCTTAGTAGACAATGCTACTGTAGGCGTCTTTCCATTCGGTGTTTAATCAATCTAACGTCGTGTGTTCTATTAAAATAAAGAGAAAAGTCACACCGCGAATCATGTCCAGGGTCCCTTTGGCTTTGTCCTTCCTGTCACAAACAGCCTGACGCTTAGTACCAGAACGAAGTTTGGGAAGTACAAAAGCCTTGTCACACTCGTCTGTTACTTGGTGTTAGTCACTTTTTCCGTTGAGATCTAGAGTGATAGACTCATTCTGATACAAACTTTTTAACAGTATTATTAGATGTTTCGGGTATCTACAATTAGTTATTACCTTCCGAAATCCTGACTACTGACATAATTATTGTATTATGTGGTGTAAAATACAACCACATCCACCGTGGACCGTCCTTTCCTAAAACCCACTTCATCATCGTGCATGTTTTTAAGTTCTATGTTTAAAATCTTAGCATACATCTTGTGTGCTGTGCCCAGTAAACTTCTTCCTCTTTGTTAATCCACAGGATTTATCTCTTTGTTTAAAAACTGATGTCACTCCAGCAGACTTAGAGCCTTTGAGGATACTCCGGATCTTCCAACATTCGTTTAAGAGATGCAACAGTCACAGATATAGGATTATACCTCCATATTTTACCAATTCAGCATTCATATCACCTCCTTTCGTCGTTTTTCTGTTCTGCAGTGATGTTAAGGCCGATGCTATTCCGTCAGGTTGTATCTCTACTAATCATTTCTCATCTAGTCGTTCAACTTCAGTTTCCTGCACTGTATCATCGTAGCATGATCGTATGTAATACTTTACCTTACTTCAAACCTTATAGGCCTGTGACCATCTTTCCGGACATTAGAAATATTACTGGTTTGCCTCTCTTACTACGCGTTTAGCGGTATTTCTTCTCTTCAAACTCAAATGGTTCAAATGGCTCTGAGCACTATGGGACTTAACATCTATGGTCATCAGTCCCCTAGAACTTAGAACTACTTAAACCTAACTAACCTAAGGACATCACACAACACCCAGTCATCACGAGGCAGAGAAAATCCCTGACCCCGCCGGGATACGAACCGGGGAACCCGGGCGCGGGAAGTGAGAACGCTACCGCACGACCACGAGCTGCGGACATTTCTTCTCACCTTATAGTATTGCTTCTTCTCTTGCTTCAGTATTTCATATATGCATCCTGTGTTTAACAGCTCGCATTACATCATTCCATGTTGATAGATCTTTCCTCTTTCTTTATACCTGCAGCCTCTCCTGCTAATCCACATACAATATTCTTCATACTTTGTCATTCTTCTTCTTTATTGTCTTTAGTTCTCAAGTTTGCTACCTGCTTATTTAACCTGCTTTCATAGAGCTATTTAATGCTATCCTGTTCAGACGCGTGTACTTTATTCACGTTTCGTACTTGGTGGATTGTTATTTGATTTTTGATTTTCCTTCGTTTTATAAAAAGATATCTTCTCTAGATTATTAAAAATGCTCTGATCCCACATCTTGTCTTCACAAACTCTTGTATCTCTAACTTCACCCACTATTTTATCATTTGCCAAACTCTAGTCGATTATTTCTTTAAGACTTTTACCAGCCCAGTACGTTTATGCACGTCTCTCTTCTCGAAATGCTAGTTGCTTTTTAGAATATTGTAATCGGTAAAATCGCTAAGAATTTTTACGTTTTCATTACATACTGGTTCTCCAACGGGCACTATGATATTCGCTACGGTGATATTTCCCATTAAAATCCTCCATTACAATAATGTAATCAGTAGCACAGTATTTATCAGAGTCTTCTGTAGTTCATCATAGAACTTTCCAGATTATTGCTTTTTCCCTTCTTCTGATACTTACAATTGCATTCACTTTTCTCAGTTTCAGTCTGACTCTACTTATTTCGTCGGTTATATGTTAAATCTTTGATTTCCTTTCCCTTCTCTTATTCAGGAGTAGTGCTGCAGTTTTGCTTGCTCATCCCTTTTGTTCAACTCCACTTCTTCATATTTACTACCCTGGAGATAGTTACTGTTCGAACTCCAGTTTTTACTTTCGCAGAACAATCGGGCAATGTTTTACTTCCTCCAACATATGTCTCGAGAAATAACCACGACAATGTGATACATCGACCGTCGTTGCTACTGCGCATCATTCACCAATGAAACAGGGATTGGGGAGGGGGGAGGGGAGGGATGGTCCTAGGTAGCTGAAGCAAATCTCGAAATTATTCCGTTTTAAAGGATGCGACTTATTTCTTCTCTATGCTTCAAGCTTTGACCTTGGGCTCCATTCCTAAAGTAATCACTTACGGGGCACTAAATCCTTATCTTCTTTCCTTCTCTTGGAGCCAATCACTCCAAAGGTGCTGTGGATGCGGCTACTCCAATAGAACTTAGAGATTCATGCATATCAAAGAGAGAGAGCATGGGGAATATGCAGGTCCCTTGTATAGTCACTTCGAAAACTCGTGCTGCAGGGCCAAAGATAACAGATACAAAGATGATGCCATGTTCTGGGAAGAAGGAAATAGGTAGGGATTATGGAGCTCAAGATCATGGACGTTATTTTTCCAATTACGTCCGGAACTCAAGTTGAAAGTTCAGGCTATCTAATTCCTAACATCGATCCCGTACCTTACATGAAAACAGTGTAGATGTTGCAGTGATTCAAGGGACACACGAAGAAACTGCAAAGAGCCTATTTTCTAAGAAGGAGCTACATATCATCAGACCTATGGCTGTGCTACTTACATAGGCCTTGTATAATAATACTGAGAACACACCTCTGATATCTGCAGACGTAGTGCAAAATATTGAGATTATCTCATGATGTTACTACAATAAATAAGCCACCAGCAAAGAACTGGCCAGTTCAGATTATTCCAGTTCCCTCACATTCAACTGTATTTACTAGCGATTTCTACAGGCACCACACTAATTTTAAACAAAATGAAAATGTTGAAAATGGTAAGATCCTTGTAAACGTGGCTTAATAAACAGGGGACAGGCAAAATAATGTGAACAGTAGTAGTAACGGAGTGGTTGTATTAGAGGTCAAAAACGAAGGTAAGGCACGTGTTGCCCTGGAATGTACGTGTTCAGTACGGAGTAGGCATCAGTGCAGGTTGTTTACGAATTGTGCACATTTCATATTTGCACTCAGAGGCCGAGGCAGACGTGCAGTGAAAGACCTAAAGAGTTCCAAAGAGGGCAGTATGTGGGGGCCCGATTAGCTTGAGCATCAGTAACCAAGAGCGCCAAACTATTGAATGTTTCGACAGTCATGACAGCCTACACAAAAATTGAAAGACATCATCGTGTAAACGTAATAGTCGGCGCAAATCCAAACTAAATGACAGGTTTCGTCGTACGCTATCAAGAACTGTGTCAAAACAACACAAAACTATTGCGGCTAAAGTGACTGCAGAGCTCAATAGCCATTTTCGAGACCCCGTATCTATCGACACTGTAAGCAGCCATATCATGGTATTCTGCTGGTCCCATCATTACCTCAAAGGCTGTGTTACAACCAATGATTATATGAGCATTTTAGGTGATTAGGTGCACTCCGTGATTCAAGTGCTGTTCCCCAAAAATGATGCCATATATCAGGGCGATAGTGCCCCCAACCACACAGCCATGACAGTACAATCATGGTTTGAGGAGCATGCAACTGAACTGCAGCTCTTCCCTGGACAGCCGAGTCACCGGACTAAAACATTATCGAACCTTTGTGGGCGGTGTTGAAGCGCTGACTCCAGGAGCAGATTTCCCCCTCCCTCGTCACTACAGGAGTTAGAAGAGGTTCAGCTAGAAGAGTGGCATAACATTCCACTGGACACTATATAATCATTATATGCCAGTATTCCATGAAAAATTACAAGTGTATTATGGGCAAATGGTGGATAAATACCTTATTAATGAACCATTCCCAAGTACGTACAGGTGTTCAAAATATTTTTCCTATCCCTTGCACGAATCATAGCCTAGTTTTTGATTGTGTGTGTGTGTGTGTGGGGGGGGGGGGGGGGGGGGGTGGATGGGATGAATGGCTGGCTCTGAGCACTATGGGACTTAACATCTATGGTCATCAGTCCCCTAGAACTTAGAACTACTTAAACCTAACTAACCTAAGGACATCACACAACACCCAGTCATCACGAGGCAGAGAAAATCCCTGACCCCACCGGGAATCGAACCCGGGAACCCGGGCGCGGGAAGCGAGAACGCTACCGCACGACCACGAGCTCTGGACAGGGGGGGGGGGGGGGGGGGATGGGACATTGCAATACGCAGCTTGGAAGGAAGATTTCAACCCTTATCTGACTTCCCAGGTATAATCACTCAATACAGTAAGGATAGTGTTTGGATGCTTCACAGTGACCAGTAATTCTTTATACAGGAATTCAAAGCCCTGTGCTCGGAATGAGACCAATTCCTGGACCAAGACAGTACTTTAGAAAAGCTGAATGGACCAAATTCTACGAAGAAATTTATAAAGTGCCCAGATGGAATGCCCCATTAATTGAATATTATGATAGATTCGTTGGAACAGATTTGTCCAGAGCAAACAATTGCAATCCTGGGGAAATCCAGAATAATATACTGACTTTGGAGAGCAATATGTCCTATTTAACGGACAACGTATGTGAATCACCTATGGAATAGGTTAAATGTCTGGATAAAGCACACTAGGAACTATGGAAACGGAAATCAGCGAGTTTGAATTTTAAGAGATCAGGCAGAGAGGCTTGAGTCTTAAGACTGAAGTAACACCACCCCAAACTGGTAAAAGAGTAACGTCTCTCTCCAGAACATCCTCCTAGATGCCACACATAGAAAAGATTACGAAAGAGCTTAACAGCCTGAGGAAGAAGGCACCCAATAAATCAGAATAATCAAGAGACTTCTCCTTAAATGAGATCAGCGCTGCACTCAAAGAAATGAAAAAGGCAAAAGTTGGGATTTGATGGACTGCACGTAGTGTTCTTCATCAGTTGCGGAAATGAGACTCGTAAGTGGCTTGCGAGCTTCTTCATTAACATTATGATAGATAGGAGTTTTGCGAAAGCATGGCAAAGGACAATAACATATCTTTAGTGAAGCTTGGTAAACCTGTGAATAAAGCTGTTAGCTATCGCCATCTCAGCTTCTTCTAGAATGTTTCAAAAAGACTCATCTTTAATGGAATCGGTCCCAAGGTCCATGAAGTTACTCCCCTCTAGCAAGCAGGATTCAGACTCAACAGAAACTGTATAGCTTATGTATCTAACTTAACCACAAACACAGAAGCGGAATTTCAACAACGACTTTAAACGTCACTGGATTTTTGGCTTTTGTTGATCTTAAAGCTGCCTATGCTACAGTAAGGAGTCAGGAACTGCTGTACAAACTCACAAGTATTTTACACAGCTACAGCACAATATTTCTCATAAACATCTTGTCTCAGTTCAGAGTTAGCCTCGCCCATAGACTAAGTAGACATAAGAAACTAAAAACTATCTTTCTCAGGATTCAGATTCGGCACGAGTTCTGTTCAGTTAGCATACATCTGACCTCCCTGAAACAGGGTCTAGGAAGTACATTTACACCATCTGGAAATGGCCACCCAACAGAGAAGTCTTGAAGCTGCTGATGTGATACTCTCTGCTAAGTATAATGGATGAAAACTTCGAGAAGTTCACATTAACACCTAATTCAGCGAAGACCGAGGACAGCAGCTTTCATCTTAACACCTGTAATGGTCAAATGATCCACCACCAAGACTCTTAAAAAATTTTTGTGTAGCTCTTGACAGAACCACATCCAACAAGAAACACGAAGAAAACACCGCTGCAAAGCTGATATCGGGCAGTAACGTCATACAGGAGAGGGTTGGCACCTCATGATGCGCAACAGCAACAAACCTATGAAGTTCTTGTTTAGGACTCATGTATTCTGCTGCCGAACTCTGAGCTCCGGTGAAGCTTAATAGCTCCCGTGTGAGAAAAATCGATGTTCAGCTAAATGCAGTAATGAGGGCAGTAAAAGGTTGCATGAGATATACTCCTCTTCACTGATTACCATCACTAAGCCACTTTGCCGCTCTCAAGGAATACCAAAAATTAATTAAAATCTCCAGCTTCCAGTCCACTCTGATGTGCATACACTGAGAATGAGCTGATTAAAATCAAGACAGTGACCTGTCATGTTGGCAGAATCTCTGCAAACAGTGGATTTTAACATGATGAGGAAGAGCTCAAGAAGGTGGAGCTGCATTGGCCATAATGAATATCAGATCTGCTTACGATGTGGTACAAGACCACCCGGCATAGATTTACCTCGATGTATCTGGAAGACAGTTAAGAAGGTTCATTACATGTCAAGACATCTGTGCAGATAGCCTCCAATGCGTGCCTCTCAGTGGAACTGTGGCAGTGAACATCAGACAATGAAACACGTTGTAACAAGCTGTATCAGACGATCTTATCTCAGAAATCTGAAAGAATTTTCTTAACTGAGGCGCGGCCGTCGAATGGATTAAAAACTCAGATATTAAATGGCAGATTTTGTGTTTTACTTTTATTTATTTTATAAACTTACACAACTCACATATGTTTGTTGCACTTCAGTTAAAGTTGCTATACGATGAATAAACGGATTTCAAGTCGAACCACAATACCAGGTTAATGCATCACACGATCCGTACTAGTACAGAAAATGATCAGCTATCGTCCGTCATTGAGATAAAAATGAAGGAATATGATGTCGTCAAATGAGGCCTGGTCTGCGATTGATCCTAATATTGAACGTAAAGTCGATAATAGAGCAAAAATAAAACTGAAATTTGGAATTAGGGTGTAAAATGACGAAGGAAGAAACTGCACAAATAACTGAGGCATTGACATGGGAAAGGTAGTAAATAAAAAAAAGTCATTTTTCAGATTTAGTAAATGAAAGGGTACTAAGACATTTTACCAGTGGCGTAGAAGTAGATAATGTCGAAATTGTGAGCGGCTGCGTTGTTCAAAACAGCGCATGGTGTCACTTGGATGGATATGGAAATAAATGAACCTGCTTTTACTCTGTGACTGAAAATTCATTACTGCGTTACTGATTCGGTAGTAACGTTACTAGGAATTGTTAGTGTGACAAAATACCTCTGTAGCCTGTTACATACAAACTGGTAAGTCGTATTTGGTCTGCATTGAAATTTAAATGATACATTGAGTGTAGCGCCTAGCTGTGTTTTATTATGACCTAACCGATTCGTATACTTCCTTTGTGGAGGCTACTTGTGTATTCAAATAAAACTGAGTAGTTTTGAAAATAATGACGTATGGAAGCTGTGCTCACAGTTTTGAAACTAGAACTGGATAAGTGAAGGTATTTTACTTTTTTGATTTAAGCAACATAGTGCTGATGAAACAGAGAATGCTGCGTAATATCGACGATCCTGCTTTGAGCAGATGTCAAAAATGTGTGACTGACTCTGCACCGACTGCACCGACCTAAATAAAAATCGGCTGGTTTTAATGGCTTCACCATAGGCAATGTTAAAGAGTATGATTTATAAATTCAGTTATTAACTTCTGGAGTCGGTACATTCACACATGCCTTTTGACCGAGATTTCGGCGTAATGCAGTCGAGAAAGAATGACTCCTGGCCAAATGACTGATATGATTATAGAAGCAACGAATGGACAACCATTCAGTGTTAGAAGGGTGATGGCGAAAGATTTCTCTGATTTCGCCTCGGTATGCGATACATTACTACCTACAGTATCAGTGAAGATCATTTCTGCTTCTTGGACTAGAACTGTGAGAGATAAGCTGTCCATCATGGAGATAAAAGATTCGTTCAATGAAATGGAACCCTGGAGGGAGCACCACATTTTGAAACTGGGTAAATCTGTCAAGAATATCTCTGCATTTCGTTCTCTACCATCAGTAGGGCAAAGGCCAATAATTAGCGATGCTGAAAGCAGGGCTCCTGGCGATGTTGGACTTCATAGACATCTTTGTACACCATTATTAGATTTCTTATGCAAATGTCACAGCTTTGGTAAATTCAGCCTTGTATTTAGTAGTGTTAAAACTGTTTTTCGCTTCTCCTGTCAAATCTGCTTTTCATTACTTACTCCCTTCCTCATGTCTACGTTTCAGCTGACTACAAAAACAGCATAAATTCTAGATACCTGAAAGAAGTCAGGCCCTAGCCTGGTTAGCAAGATCTAATATTGCACATCAGGACAGGAGAACTGCAGCGTTATCAAGAATCGTCCTTCTGGAAGAGTAAGTTGTACACTGATGACCTCAAATCAGACATAAAAAAAAAAAGAATGAAGTTGATAGTTGCTACCAAGTACAAAATACGATGAGGTCCTTCAGTGGTTATTTCTCTCTTCTATATACTGGTAATAGCTATCTACCAAAGCGTGTCTTAAAAACTGATATGGGAATGTAAAATGTGGTCCATAACTTTCATCCACGGCCCAGATGACGAGTCTTTAGAACAGAAAAACCAGGCTAAGGTTAAAATTTGAGAAACACTATGTCTAAGTGATACAGGAGTAAAAACGTGATCGTAGATGATGTAGCTCAAGAATATTGAACCCTCCTATAGCGTTTGGCTTCACAAGCAAAATACAATGCAGCGGACAAAGAAAACCAAAGGATACCGGAGATAAAACGTATAGAACTATCAAACAGGTAATTATTACACTCACTACTTGTCGTAAGGTATCGAAAAATGGGTTATTGGAATATTGCCTGTGATATGCCTAGTAAACAAAGTATTACTTTTTACGACGAAAGATTTCAGAAAGTTTGGAGGTAAGGGTAATAGGAAGTATCTCCAAAAGAAAATTCGGAGTAGTTTATGGAGGTAACCTTATTGTCGCTTTATGTCTAAAAGCTTCAGATACAACATTCATCCAATTCCTTGTGGAAGATGTAGGCAAGCAGTAAACAGTATTAAACTTCCTGGCAGGTTAAAACTATGTGCCGGAGTGTGACTCGAACTCGGGACTTTCGCTTTCAAGGGCAAGTACTCTACCGACTGAGTTACCCAAGCACGAATCACGACCCGTCCTCACAGCGTACCTGAGACAGTACCTCATATCCTGCGTTCCAAACTTCATGGGGTGTTGGCGGAAGTAAAGCTGCGAGGACGGGCTGTGAGCCATGCTTGCTTAGTTTGGTCGATAGAGCATTTGCCTGCTACACTCGAAGTTCCCAAGTTCGAATCTCGGTGCGGCAAACAGTTTTTATCTGTGAGGAAATTTCGTATCTGCGCACACTCCACTGCAGAGTGTAAATTTCATTCAGTTAACCAAATATTTCAGTGATGCCCTGATTGGGACGTCAGTATACGACGAAGATGAGAAGTTACTGGTAGACGTGTTGTTCAAATTTCAAATAGCAATTGTGGACACTGTACTGCAAATTATTAGATCAAGGAATAAGCTACATGGGAAACACAGTCAGCGAGAACAGAATCAGGATGACAAAATGCTCTTAAATTCTTTTCAGCATTTTCATCTTTGCTTTTTGGCCAATAATGTAATTAAATTATTCCGAAACTTGTTTGTAAGTCTTCCCCATAGTTTATCAAGATCTTCTCACGTTCTTCATTTGAAGAGGTGCCCCCTATTGCGAACAATATGTATGTCTCGTTGTAGGTCCAATGCAGTCTACCTCGAGTATAGAGAAGTGTAGCACTAATCCTGGCATAGGTTGCACGACGAAAAACAGCGAATGAGAAGTTTTCCAGGACTATGTGACACTTGTGACACTTGTAGGGGCTTCAGACATGGGCAATCATTAGGTCAACCACACTTGTTGAATGAAGTACAAGGTTCTTTGGATGAGGTCACAAAATAATTTGAATTCTCTATATGTAGTCACTATAAGAGTTGCCCAACTACTCAAACTATGGAATGGAAGAGGCAGATGTTTCTATCTTTATCATATCTTTATGTAGACAAATCATTATGTTTGGAGGAGTATGTATGTACATGTGCATGTCCAAGATCTGTTCCTAACACAGTGGATCGATTTCAGTCAAATTTCATATGAATACAGCCTGCTATAAGAGAACTGCTCTGTGTAGATGAAAGTGTTTTTCTGCCTATGTATACTGCACTGCACGAAAGGTGTGTTGTGCAGTTAATATTGGCATGCCTTGAAGGACCTACATATCCAGATTTGCACAGTGGAGAAGATACTGGTGGGTGAGAGAAGAGTGATAATGAGACAGATAGGATGAGGTGGACAGACAAAACATGAGGAGGAGATAAAGAGGGAGGGTGAGGTGATGGGCAGAGAGAGGGAGGTGAAGGGGATGGTTGGAGAGAGGGAGGTGGGGGGGATATGAGCTGAACAGAGAGAGTACGTTGGAGGGAATGGCCTGAGGAGGAGGAAAGAGGATGAGATGAACAGAGGGAGGGGCAGAGATGGACTGTGGGAGCGGTTAGGAGTGACAGAAGAGAGGGGGTAAAAAGAGATGTGTAGCGAGAAGAGGAGGAGAAAATGGGCAAAGAGGAAGAGAGAGGAGGTGGAGGAGATGGACAAAGGAGGCAGAAAGAAATGGACAGCGAGAGTGGAATGGACATGCAGTCTCTTGTATGTCCATCTTTTCAGAGATGGTCGCGGGACTTGGCTGCTCAGTACAAAATGTCAGATCAAACACCTTCCAGCCGTCTAATTTCCAAACCGGTGGTTAATTGGGTAGCAGTTTTGGCGATTCATTACGTCATCTTCAGGATCCCCTACCGCCGTGTAGGAAGATTCCATCCTCGGTTCCGGCCAAAATAGGTGCCAGTATTCAAAGACTGGTGTCTGTAGATCTCTACTTGATGCAGCGATCACTCCAAACATCATCTGGCTGCTAGCCCTATAAAATAACTGTTTGGAAATTAAATGGCTGAAAGATGTTTGATTTAACAGTCTGAAATACTACAGACATGCTTGGGGAGGGGGGGTATAAATGATTGTTAACGGCTGCCATCTGGGATGATCTGCATGATGGGCTTGTTTTGTGGGAAGTATTTGAAAGCATTCCTTGGGGATGTATTCGAGAAACGGCATGGCGAAGCAGATAGAGGGGTGAGGACAGGAAGGATTGCGGGGAGGTGACGGATAGACAATGCTATGATTTGAAGCGAGAGAAGGGTGAGAAGTAGGAGATCGGGGGATACAGGGGAGATAATTGCATTTTGGTGAACTAGAAATGGCTCTGAGAGGCAAACGATTCACCTTGAATGGGGACATCAAGCAACACATAACGAACGTTTTCATAACGCAGCCCCAATGATATCATAACATGGCCGTTCACGGCCTTGTGGTAGCAGTGCGACAAATCCAAAAAAACTGCTTGTGAAATAACGGTGCAATTATCTGTTTACGGGGGTCCCACTCAGTTTTGTTTATATTCTCATCTACATCTACATCTGCATCTACATAGATACTCCGCAAGCCACGGTGCGGTGAATTGCGGAGGATACACTGTACCTTTACTACTTTGATACATCACACTGAAAAGCGGAATTGCTTTTAATAGAAATCTCCTATACTTGCATGTGTTCATGCGTAATAGGGTAAGCCACTTAGCAAATAAATGAAATATTTCGGAAGACAATCGCATTATTACCATGAATTTTTCTAAATATTGTACAGGCTACGAATTCATAAAGAAATTGGTATCTGCAATACCAGTGGCTTACATGAGACCAGAGAGGAACGTGTGGCAGGGAAGACCACTTTTATCTTGTTTTACACCGAATGAATGGGACGTGACTAAAATTGCGCACCAGCGCTTCACTAATCGCTGCAGGTCACAGAGGTTGCGCACTCGTTTTTGGTCTAAAGATAGGCGCCTCGCTGGCGTTGGCCGGTGCCTAATGCACATTTAACGACAGCGACACCGAGCCGCTATTGCACACGGTGTCAACTCACCTGCTGGCTCCCGTGTCTGCCGTCCGTTTAACCGAGGCAGTCTCGTGGCAGGCGATTTTCTATACAACTCCGAGTGATTTATCTGAAACACATCTTTTAGGTGAAAAGAAATAAGGTACACGATGAACACTCTCCATTTACGCTAGTAACTGTCAGTCCCGTAACATTAAGAAAAAAATGGTTGAAGTAAAGGCAAAATCTGAGGATTGTGTAGAATATTGTAGCAGCAGTAGTACCTCATTATGACTACAGACAGGCATCGCAAGAATTGGTCCGCAAGCACCATTCTCTTGCCGTCCAATTGACAAATGTTATGCTAAGTCCAAACAGTGAAGACGTCTCATTTAATTCGGACGCTTGAGGATGGTTGTTTGTGTTAATGTGGCTTACTCTGATCTGGCTGTTGGAAATTGAAAGGACATGTGGCTAGTGTCTCCCGTCAGATAGACCGTTCGCCCGGTGCGAGTCTTTCGAGATGACGCCAATTCGGCGACTTGCGTGTCGATGGGGATGAAATGATGATTATAAGGACCACATAACACACAGTCCCTGAGCGGAGAAAATCTCCGACCCAGCCAGGAATCGAACCCGGGCCGTTAGGTACATTCCGTCGCGCTGACCACTCAGCTATCAGGGGCGGAAGATCTGGCTGTTCAGTGTCCTTAATTGATAGCAAATACCATCTTCGGTACCGTACTGTGGTAGGGTTTGACCCGATGACTCGTGTCAACAATAAATGTATAGCTGCGAATGGCAGTGTTTGTCTGCTTTTCGTCAATGCCATGTGAAACTTAAAACAGGAAAATTTTCATGAGCACATTGTTTTGTGAAGGGATTGCCACCTCTGTTATTTTGGAATGTGATTTTTTGGTTAATACCAACTCTATGGTTAGTTATGAAGATGGGCAATAGTATTTCAAGTTTAGAGAGAGTAATAAAATTCCATTTTGCCGCCATAAATTTCAATGCGTTTTTGATGTATTTGATGGGGATGATAGCCACTTTGAACTGATCCACTTAAATCTGATCCAGAGACAGCAATTCCCAAAGTGCTCACTGAAAAATTAGCTGTTACTAACTGTCTTCAGCATCGGATTCAGATGACTGACTCTGTGCCTATGAGGCAGAATCCTTATAGGTTGGCCGGCCAGGGTGGCCGAGCGGTTCTAGGCGCTGCAGTCTGGAACCGCGCGACCGCTACAGTCGCAGGTTCCAATCCTGCCTTGGGGATGGGTGTGTGTGATGTCCTTAGGTTAGTTAGCTTTAAGTAGTTCTAAGTTCTAGGGGACTGATGACCGTAGAAGTTAAGTCCCATAGTGCTCAGAGCCATTTGAACCAGAGTATTTTTGTTTTGTCCTTGCAACTACAAGAATGTTTGTTTTTTCACCAGACGCATTTCGCTTTATTGAGGTAAAGCATCGTTAGTGGTGGTTTATTTCTCACTTACATCGGGAAATGCCATCCGTTAGCACATCTTTGACGATTTTCTTCTTCAGAAACTGATTGCAACACTGTGCATTTCTTATGTTGCACACAGCACACTATTTCCCACGCCATTGTTTTTTGTTTGTTTTTATACTTCTAAGTATGTGTTGCGGTTTGTGTGAACCGTAAGAAAAGCATAGTGCTGCAGAAAAACTAAAAATTAGGCAACAACTAGCAGTTTCTAAAGAAGAAAACCATCAGCGATGTGCTATCTGACGACATTTCCCGATGTAAGCGAGAAATAAAGCGGAAATCAGCACCGTTGATGATGCGAAACGAGTCCGAAGAAAAAACCACACATTTTTGTAGACGCAACGATATTACTAAAATACTCTCAATCAAGGATGGGGAGGCTACATTTCATTCTGGTATAGCGCCGGACTCCTCCTTCAGGGAAATATGGCTAGCGGAGACACACTGTCTGTTCGAGGAAATATATAGATATACTGTTAATGAGTCAGAAACGTAGGCTGTCTTACCAGCACTGAAACTTATGCGTTTACAGCTTGAACATAGTCGTTTCTTTCTCGAGCCAGATAAATAAGCGTTTAGCTGGTTGCTGGCTAGACCACGGTTGAGTCAACGGATTCCACATTGGGGAATGCTGATTTCGACCTTTAAGTCCGTCGTCAAGCACATACGAGATACTGAAAATCAAGTTAATCAAAGTGTTTCAGGGGAACGAAGGTGGAAGCAAAGACTGCAGGCTGGTTGGTGGAGGAGAGGGTTTCTGTCGTCTTCACAGTGATCAAAGAGTGTAGGTTGTTCGAGGAGTGGGTTACTTTCGTCTCATCGGAGGTCCCACCGCTGTTTGGTAATCTGAAGGAACACGAGGGTCAGGACCTTGAAATAGCCGAGACCCTCGAAAGGATCGATCGGGACATAATGGTGAAACCCTACTTGGTTGGACTGCTTTGCTTCTGAACCTATTACGACCAGAACTTCACGATTTGTCTTCCTAAGAGAGTAGTTTCGGCGATTTTCAGTTAGTTTCATACGCCCTTGTATGTGTGTGTGTGGGGGGGGGGGGGGAGGGGGGGGGGGTCACTTGGGATTAGCCCAAATCCTTCATAGGCTTACGAAACGTGTCACATGGCATAGTACAGTCAAGGATGTTCAGAGGATGATGGCACAATGTGAACTGGGCAAAACGGCCAAATCGAAATTGAATATCCGACAGGGGTTAATACGTTCCTCCCATGAAGGCAGTCCTATGGATAATCTCTGTATCTATTACATCGGTTCTTGCTTCGCACCTGGTGTCATCGTTACGTTTTTTGTGGCCTTTGGTGCGTTTACCCGTTTTGTATGGCTTATTTCTAGCAAATCGGTTACAGCCCCCACTACTGTTAAGTATATTACCAGCATTTTTTTCTAATTTTTGTCTCCCCAAGTTCTTTTTCTCCGATAATGCGGCCGCTTTTCTCTCGGCACACTGCAAGAAGTTCTGTTTTTGACTGTTCTCTACTACCTGCAGTCCTCGTTCGACAATAACATTAACCGGAATTGAATCACAGCCTTAGTTATATATCATGCGAAGAGTCAACCGTGCTAGGATAGGTCGATGAGATGGTTGGGGTTAGCTTTAATATCTCTTTTCTTGAAGCATTTGGTCTTGCGGCAGCTCATTTGATGTTGGGCTATCCGGTTAACTCTCCCCTGTCGAAATTGTGGTCGACTGGTGACCTTTTAGTGGAGAAGAGTAATCCTTTTGATGTTAAAGCCAAGTCGAGTGTCGCCCTTCGTGACATTTTCACGCGCATCAGAGGCAGACTGAGAGGTACACTCAGGGATGTCGTGAGTGTAACCATATCGAGAATTTAGTTTAGGTATGTAACTTTTGGATTCAAGGTAATGCATGTCCACGAACTACCCAAAAGGCGCTTCCCCTTTTCGTGGGTCCATGCAAGGTAATGGATCGCATCTCCCATGTCAGTTTCTGGGTGCAGCATACTAAAACTAAGAAATGTATGTGGTTACATATTAGTAAAATTAAGCCAGAAAGTAAGTATAGTGGTAATTTCGCCAATTATTTGCCGCTTCTTCTCCTCGTGGTGTTGGTGGTTTAGCAGGGGACAATTAGACAGTCGATGACCATTTTACTGCTTGCCACGAAGTATACCTCGCCATTAGGTGTCGGCGGTAGGAGCGCAGGCTTCAAGAAAGCAGACGCGGGCCATCTTGAGGCAGTCAGTGTTCGGACAGTCCGCCGGCCGTTGTGGCCGAGCGGTTCTAGGCGCTACAGTCTGGAACAGCGCGACCGCTACGGTCGCAGGTTCGAATCCTGCCTCGGGAATGGATGTGTGTGACGTCCTTAGGTTAGTTAGGTTTAAGTAGTTCTAAATTCTAGGGGACTGATGACCTCAGATGTTAAGTCCCATAGTGCTCAGAACCATTTGAACGAATTTGTTCGGAAAGTCAAATGTGACCGATAGAACACTGCTAGCAGATTCCTCAGTGATGCTCAAGATATACTGTGTTCAACTCCATGTATGAAGAAATATGTTATCTGTTGTGATAGTGAACTTGAGTTGAGCTGTTATAGTTAGGTTTTCATAGTGAGAAGCGAGTTCGCCTGCCAGTTTACAGTTTTGTGTATGAGCTCTTGGCGACATTTGATTTCGCCATGGCTTCTGATGTGTGGAGAACCAATTTGGTGGAGTCGTTTAAGCTATACTTCATTGCCCGATTGTTCATGATGAGCGTCTGGCATTGCAAATCGAATAGAACTGAAACTGTGATGTTCGTCCGTTGCAGGAACAGTTAAGAAGTGTCTTTTGTGGCGCTTGTTTCATTATAATATCAGCAAATTTAATTTCCTTTTCAATATCTAACTGGGGAAACAGATTCTTGCTACTTAGATCAGCTTCAAAAAGTTGTCGTGCATAAGTTGGTTTCTATTGCATGCTCGTTCGTCTAAAGTTTTAAACAATGTTGCTCATATCTTTCTTGTAACATATCAGTTACATTCTTTGAAACTTTTTTAAGTTTTATTTTAGGTGCATTTTGATTTACTTATTTGTAAGATAATTTGGTTTTAATGAATGAGGCTGGCTCGAGCATTATGTTTGGTTTTATTTAAGGGCTTTTTTAATGGAAGTTATAAGTTTTATCCTGTTCTAGAAAGTGTATTTGTTCTGAAAGTGTATTTTTGCGGTACGTGCCTGAGGGCAGCTACTGTTTACGTTATGTTCCTACCGAGGGTTGGTGCTTTCATTTTCTTGTAATCAAAATGGATCAGAATTTAATTTTGTAATGTGCTTAAACATCGCTTGATCATTATTTCTGATCTATCATTTTTAATAAAGTGTCGATTTGTTAAGCTTATGGCCACTGGCTTATGGTCCTAGTGCTTCTGAGTCTGAACATAAATTGTCCCTATTCTGTTTTCGTAATTATTTGATAAAGTGCTTTTTAAATTTTGTTTCTGTGTAACCTCCAGGAACCCACACTCCCTCCCCCTTCAAAATTCCTTCCCCCCCCCCCCCCGCCCCCCAAAAACTACGTATTACCGATCACGCAGAGCGGCTGACTACAAAAAGTAAATACCAGGATCTCCTAAATTTATGAGTGACGTGGAGGATAATGTCACTGGACCGACTGGACAGTTTTCGGATGAGTAACGAGCCTTATGTGTAAACTGTGACAAACATACATTTCAGTGATGGAGGCCAAATTTACATCTTTAGCTTCTACTGAAATAGAAGAATCGAAAAACTCGTAGAACTCTCAGCTTGCTCTTATAAGGATTTAAGGTACACACAATACTGAATGCTGGTGAATTGCGCGAAAGCTACTGGCTACGAAAGCCTAAATACCCGCTCCATAATTGTTATTGTTGTGCTCACTAACAAATGTAGCGTTTTCGGGAGAGTAGCGCTTTCCTACACTGTTTGCCACTAATATACAGGATGAACCACAACTCGACCGAGAAACATTCACAGTTTGTTCAGTCATGGCTTCTGAGTGTTTTGTCATAAGGGACCCAAAGCTTCCTTCGGCTCGTTATAGAGACTAGCGTATTTATAATTTATTCGGCTGTTACCGCAGTCACCCTAGTTTCTGTAGATACAGCCTGATAGCAGTGAAGAAACCTGTAATAAGCGATAACTAAAGCGTAAATCACATAACGCACAACATGTAGCGAATCAATAACACTGAGACGAAACACTGTACTGAGATGATGTGACTGCCGCTACGAGAACAGCTCTGCATAGAGTGATTGTGTTGTTCTTCCATTGTTTTCAGCGAACCCATACACAAGGTGCATATCGGTCGACTTAACCGAAATCCTACCAATACAGCTGTGTAGTACCCCAATGTTAACGAAAAACTAAAACCGCTGAAACAGTAATCCCAAGACAGCATGGAGCAGTTTTAGATACGAACTTCAAGGCGGAGAGTAAAATGGATACTAATGTTGTGAAGAGTCGGTGTTGTGAGCAAACGAAGCAAAATCAACAGCGTTTAACTTCAACATTTGCGCTGTTCTTCAGTGCAGGATAGCTACATATTCAGTTTGGGCAAGAAACCAAACGAAAAGTCTATGACAGGTCGCTGCAGACTGTGGGCCCCTTGTACTAAAATAGTCAGAAGGTATATCTGGTTCGCGTTGTGTACTAGATCTTACGGTAGACGTTGATATATGTCACCCTGCTTCGTGGAGCTGGTTTTCAGATAAACTCCAAGCGAAATGATTTGGACACCTCTAGTTACAACATAGCTTTATGACTCCTTTAGACTGAATACAAGAACGAAAAAAGACTGAGAACCGTCCCTCTATGCGTGATGATGATGTTTGGTTTTAGGGGCTCTCAACTGCGCAGTCATCAGTGCCTGTATAAAGTCCTAACTCTTTCACAATCCAATCCTTTTTTCACATTTCACTCTAGCCACTGTCACGAATGATGATGATGGTGATGGTGAGGTCAACACGAACTCCCAGTCCTCGGAAGAGAAGAATCGTCAATCCGGCTGGGAATCGAACGCGGGATCCCGTGATGCAGAGGTAGGTAGCAACGCTAGCCACTAGACCACGGGCTGCGGACACCTCTATGGGTAGGAAAATGTGCAAGATATAACAGGTGTAAGTGAAGATATTTTTGTATGTGATACCCTGATACGTACACACGTCAGGTTGTTGATTGTTTTTCTCTGCGTCGAACAGTCTTCTCACATACAACTCACAAGCTTTGTGACCTGATCTTCTCTGCACAGTCGTACTGCGACACAATGTGGACTGCACCTATGATATAGACTAACCATTTTGTGTCCACGTGTCCACACTTCAACACCTGACTTGCTGCCCACTGGCAAATAAGCTTTGATGGCTTGCTCTTGCCACTTTCACTTGAACATTCTAACCGACCCATCAATATACGAACTGTCATAAAATGATTAGTCTGCAGATTGTAACAACAACAACGCTGTACTATTGTACATATAATAATTTTTTCTTCTGATTTTCGATAAATTAGTGTAATCCATGTTCTGATTTCATTTCTTTTTTGTTTCATGTCATTATGTTAGAGAAACTGTAAACAATTTTCGATGTGAATATTAATGTTTATGTCAAATTGCAAGCAATATTATAACAAAATAGAAATGTAAGAGATGTTGAAACTGTTGTAAGATGTTAAAGTTGTAATTGTGCGCCTGGTCCATGCGTAGGCAATGTATTAGGATATGTAGAATGCAAAACCTCGGGTGAATACCCTGTGTGTAGGGGAGCGGTAAAAGATGGAGGGCAGGCGAGCGCGGGAATATGCACACGGGCGCTGCACGGCAGAACGGGCTCAGCAGTAGTAGTCGGAGTTGGGCATCGGTCTGAGAAACACGTTCTGGATCGAGGAGGCTCTCCCGGAAAACGTGATTTCATTAAGCCTCGGATGTGCCGTTTCCGACGCCTATACAGCAGGGCAATATTCCATTGGCACTAAACGGAAAAGTTTTGCGACGCTAAGAAGAAGCAAAGTGCCGATACATCAAGAGCCATTGCTGTGATTGTATGTGTGCTCTGTGCCTCGCCATCTCGCCTCCCGCCAACCGCCACATCGATACAAACAGGTTGAAACTTTTAGTACTGTATTCGTGTGGACCAGTGTTAATTTTTGTTCCATACTGTTCAATAACAACTTAAATTTTACCAGAACTGTCCTATCAGTTAATTATCCTCACAACTAACCTAGACAGGGTCCTTTCCACATGTTGTGCAATCCGAGTGTCCCGAAATGAAGATTTAAAGTTTATGTTAATAATAATTCCCTGCAGACCTATCCATGTTAGAATGATGTTTAAAGAACTATGTTGTTAATGAATATATAGGTAAACAACAAAGGTCTGACGAAGTTGGAAGATAATTTTGAAATTGAATTAGTAATGAAGTTTAATTATTTTGAGACAGAAATAATGGTAGTTAAATGTGCAGGAAATAAGACAAAAAGAGTTGTAACTCATATATTGGAAATCTTTAGTGCTTAATGATGTCAATAATGAAAATTTTCAATACTGTGATCATAACAGTTTCAGGGTCCCCCCCCCCCCCCTTTTTCTTCTACTCATTTGAATTCTGAAGTGTACTGAACTGATTTGACCAGCAAAGTTAAAGTCAATATAAAACCAAAATTTATCAGTGTTTTACCTTTTTCAAAATTGACATTGTATGTGTGTTTCGAAACTGCTATTCCTAGGGTAACCTATGCCCGATTTTAATCAGATCAATAGACAGTACGAAGTTTGTAGTAAACATTATAGTGTAATGTTATGTATTTATGGTTTATCAATATTGGTACAGAAAGTGAAATTATCAGTTCAGTAGATTTTCTGGTTCTAAAATTTATCATATTATGCAGAGTTACTACGTGTTGTTATGCTCGAATGTACATCAACTTGTACATGGAAGAAACTCAGTTAATGCCTGGTGAGCGTATTATTAACAAATCGGTAACATCTTCGGTGTTGTTTCTTGTCCGTCCTAACGTGTGGTTGCACTCCGGAATTGCTTCACGTATCATTATTATTACTGAGTGGGTGTAAGTCTGATTTGCCTCCATTCAGGTACACGCGGTCAATGTTTATACAAAAAATCCTTTCTCTTCAGGTGAAGCCCGTCAACTTACTATAGTACAGGCTTTAAGGAGTATCGTGTGCACTAGCGCAGTGTTACAAGATGACGCAAATACTCATGTAATGTTTTTCAGTACATCGTCCTCAGTCACCAACAGAAATATCTGCACTTATATCCATTACATCTACATTTTAGAAGGCTCATCTACGACCACGTGTGTCCAGATGCGACTTGTACCAACATCCACGGGCTCGCTGATTAGGTTCACACGTCGCCCAGAGAACATATGACGTATATAATCAGCCTATTCGGTGTAGTCCTCCAGCAAACATTTTCAGTACTTCCTTTGTATATGGCCAGACGAAGTGGCCGAGATGTTCTAGGCGCTTCAGTATGGAACCGCGCGACCGCTACGGTCGCAGGTTCGAATCCTGCCTCGGACATGGATGTGTGTGACTTCCTTAGGTTAGTTAGGTTTAAGTAGCTCTAAGTTCTAGGGGACTGATGACCTAAGAATTTAAGTCCCGTAGTATATAATAGAAACGAAGTGGTGGCAGATTCTTCAGATTCTCTGGCATTAAATCAGAGTCTGTTGGTACACACTGGGGTTCCATTTCGAACTGAGTGACAAACTCTATATATTTCTGCAACCACAATCATTTGTCACATCGCAAGTATATTTTTCATTTTAGTGCACGCAACATTCTTGGTGACGATATTCTAGCATACGAAGACGCTTCATTTGATTTAACACGTTCAAATGACATAACTAGTTAAGTGATTCATTCTGACAAGCTTTGCTTTAGGAGATTGTCTGACAGTTGTTGCCTAATGTCCATTCATAGTGGTCAAGATTAAAGAAAGCGATTTACTTCCAATTCAGAATATCGGGATCTTGTCATTACGTTCGAGCAAAAGGATTGTAATTTGTATTTCACAAATTTGAGCATAAGAAGTAACATAAGAAGGTAAAAGATGTGAGAAAACCAGGTACTGACATTGTTATATTAACCATTTTTTTGTCATTATTCCTTTGTTTTCTGATAGGTTTGGTGCAGCCACAGCGAATTCCTTCCATTCGCGGACCAGTCATGTATCTAGCAATTGCCCCTCCCTCCTCAGTGATTTGTTGGTTGTATTCCGAGCTGCCTCCCATCCTACAGCATTTACTCTCTACAGATACCTCTAGTACTATGGAAGGTGATTCTGTTGAGAATATATTTATTCCTTACGTTATCGGGCTACTTAATTTTCAAAATCGTTCTGTAGCACAAAACGTGAAACTCTTGGATTCTCTTCTGTTCCGGCTTTCTCAGTGTAAGTGATCCACTACCGGATAATACTGCATTCCAGACGTACATTCCTCTAAATCTGTTCCTCTAATGAGGCCGTTATCTGATACTCCATGCTTCATACAGTATGAGTTATTTTGCTTTCGTGGTAGCAGAATTAGTTTACGTTGTCTGCTTTATGGTCCATTACTTTGTTTTTATTTTTAGAGATAATCATATTTCTGCTGCATCTCATTACATTCGTCTTTCTTCGGTATACTCTAAATTCTGGTTCCATACTCATTCGTCTTTTCATTCCATTCAACAAGCCTTGTAATTCTTTTTCACATTCACTGACTATAGCAGTGTCATCAGCCGATATTATCATTATCACCTTCCACCTTTACTTTTATTTTCACCCTTGAAAGTTTCTTTTAATTCCATAATACATTCTTTGATGATGTAATTGAACAATAAAGGTGAACTGCATGTCTGTCTTACACCTTCTTTAACCCGAACACTTCGTTCTTGGTATTCCACTCTTATTATTCCGTGTTGATTCTTGTATACAATGTAGATTAGCGGTTTTTGCCTATACGTTATTCGTATTGCTTACATCCCTGAAACGTGGCCGGCTCGCGTTGATGCCATTTGTTCTTTGGCATTTTGTCAAAATCGAGTGGAGTCTTATTTCTCCCTGAGTTACTACTTGCCTCCGTCAGTGACAGCAGCAGCGCTTATCGTTACTAGTACTGCTGTACCATCTTTGGTGTGACCGCTATATTTCCATGTGGTGGTGTTTGTGGCAGTTGATCGGTTGAGACAGAGCAGCGAGGAAGTCTCTACAGCACGTCAGGCAGGGACCAATGGCGGCTAGCACGTGCAGTCGGTTTGTGAGGAGCTATCTGCGAGAGCTACAAAGTTCGTTGCCCACCAAACCTGGACACTGAAGTTGAGTGATGAGTTAACCTGTTATGAATCCTCAACTGCTGCGACACCTCTTTGTTTTTGCCAATGGTTTCTTCCCGGGCCATTCTGGCTAACAGCAACATATGGTGTGTTGGAGTCAGCGAAATTTTGCAGCTGTCTTCCTGTATGGTCTTTAACTATTAATGTGGTTGTTACCTATGAGTCAAGCGCATCAGCGGTATTTTATGCCTTGTGGCCATTAAGGCCCCAGTTACCCGCCCTGGTCGTTAGCGTAGTTTACCGGTAGTGCGTTTTTCCTCGTCGTGTTGATGCTGTCCGGCACAGCATGTAGTTCGACAGCCTTTAAGTTTTTTGTTCATATTTTTTTCTTATAGTGGTTATTGTGCTTTGGCTAGTTTTAGACGCCAATTTTGAAGACGTAGTGCTGCTGGTATCTTCGTCCTTGGCTGATACTTTCCGTTGTCATCCCGTTGGTTGGGGGGAAGAGAATTGATTGGGTCGCCGGTCGGTCCTTCAGCCGTCCCTGGGTCGGGTTGCCATCCGATTATTTAACCTTACTCTTGGCTGGCTGCCTCACCTCTACGTTAGAGCTACCTCCTCAGGCCGACCCTTGGAAAACTTCTGAGCACCACTGTTCTGTTGGTTTCAGACTGTGATTATCATTTTACTCTGAAGTACTGTACGAGGCTTTCAGCCGTCTATTAATTTAGTTAGTCTTAATTTCAAAATATGGCCTTCAGTCGACTTAAATTAAAATTTGAAGTTTTTTCTGTTTAAAACGATTTGTTCAAATTGTCTCTACCTAAAATTCTTGTTATCCAGGCCCTAAGCACTGAGTTTTTCAGTGTCTTGTGTGTGGCCTTCATCTGAGTATTTACGTGAAATATTTTTTAAGTAAGGCCTTCAGCCGTGTGTATTCTTTAAAGCAATTTTTTTATAACTTGTGTTCAAGTCTTAAGCCGTTATTGTTTTTGGTGTGGTTTTGGGTCTTCAGCCCTGGAGGTACCTCAAGTTTTCTTAACTAGGCCTTCAGCCATATTGTTTTATTTTGGTCCTTTTAAGGCAATGTGTAATTAAGTGGGTCTTAGGAAAATAAAAGTTTGTGTGTTCCGTGCAACTGACAGTAACTGATTACGGCTCTGTCCACAACCATAACCTGATCCACTCTATCCTGCGAAACCAGATTTCAATCTCGTGCCATTTTACGTTGTCTGATCCTATTCCTAGGTCGAAAAATCCTGTGAGCAGTTGTTGATTTTCCTTGTTGTTGGTTCCACTATCCATATATTTCATTACAGCGATTGCTTAATTTAATGTCGTACCACAGGTTTCGAAAACTGAGTTGCTATTTGATCTATTCTTTGCCTTGGCTGACACTTATACGAATGTGGTACCTGTATTTACGTGTTCAACCTGATAGATCGCGTTACTTTTTGAGACTGGGTGGCTCGTCTTTTTTTATATATAAATGACATTATCCTGAAATAGGTTCAGTTCCTCCGGTTGACATGTTTGTATCTTAATAATGTATTTCCGGACTTGGAAAAGTTAGTAATTTCAGATTCTTTGCGCAAGCTGCTGAATGTGTGCCTACGAGTTAGAGGGGATGGGAAGACGTAATCTGGCTTCATCACTAACAGGGGTGCCAGTACCTGCGCTATTGATCAAGCTTAGTCCGCAAACACTGGCCGCTCCATATACTGAAGTGTATTTTGTTGAAAACAGCTGCGGTCACGTGCCAGATGTGATTTCGAGCTCATGTCCCTGGTCCACAAAATGGTGGTCGACTGGATCCCGTCCATCCCTACCACTTCCCCAGCCCACAGAATTCCGCGTAACGTGTGCGTACGTTGTCATCTTGATATTGAAGGGCGAGGCAGTTTAGACACTTCGCTCGCAGTATAGGCAAACTGAGTATATATTTAAGTCAGGCTGACATACCCGTCATTGTGCATGCATTCACTTTGCCATTCTTCTTTAGTTTTAGAAGTGAGACGTGTTTTCTTCCCCAGCAGACTCCGTGTGAGCTGGTCCCTGATAGTTTCAGTATGATGGGCGCTGCTTCTTCGCGTGGCTGCAACAAGACATTATAAACGTCTCTATGTCAACGCTTCTTAATAGCTCTGTAGACCACCTAAGCCATTTGCGCTTCGCAGTTGAACTCCAGCTGTCAGTAATTTCTTTAACCTGACTACGGGAAAGCCTTATTAGTAAAGAACCAATATATTAAAATTCGTGCATGAGGCGGCAGTTTCTCAGGAATCTCATTGTTAATGACTTCACACCCCCTGAACTATTTGGCGTACGCCGATATTTTTGTGTAGGTAGATTCAGCGGCATCGTCATGCACAGTGGGGCAGTTTTTACGCATCTCCTTGTTCATTACGTTGTATCTCCTGGACTATGAGAGATAGGTGGTTTCCATCGCCACAGTGATTGTTTCCTGACAGTAAGGAAAATGTGTACCAAGTTTAGTTGAAATCCATCCAGTCATTTAGGAGATGTGGAACGAACACACAGACACACACGCACACACACACACACACACACACACACACACACACACACAGATAAACACACACACACACACACACACCACACACACACACACACACACACACACACACTTTTTAATGTGTATGAATTTACACAAAGCTGCAAATTTATGACGCATGCTAGTAATTCCGTTTTACAGTTCCCGATTATGACGTCGACCGCTTCGTTATTATTTTTTATATGGAACTGCACTCATTTTTCTGTAACACTAAGAAAAAGCTTATAAGAGAACGTAGCAGTGTGTAACTTGATCAAACAGCAGCAACATAACAGCGCCGAAGAATACTGGACTGTCGTCTGCAGAAGTGGTTCCGCAAACGTCTGCCCTATAAAACAAAAATAAAATTTAAATCAGGTAAGGTAGGTGTGTTTATTATTATGACCTTAATATGAGGTGGTAACAGTTTTGAAGTTGAACATGATGTATACACACTATAAAGTCATTCTAGACAGAAGGTACTCTACGCTAAATTTAGTCTGGTCTTAACTGCAGCACACACTAATGTTAAAGGATGTTTCATGTCTTCGTCTGTCTTCACCATTTCCTTGAATGTATATCTCTTGCTTTCATTCTCCCCACAGGTGAAAGTAATGGCCTGTAGAGGATGGAGAGCGTCTACGCCATTTTGTGATTTCTGAACGATCAACCAAACGACCTCCAAATGACCTTTAGATTTCTGATGTCAATGATCATCTCTTTTTTTCTTTATTTGGAAATTTGTGGTAAAGTCTTATGGGACCAAACTGAAGAAGTCTTCGGCCCCTAAGCTTACGAACGACTTAATTTAGCTTAAACTAACTTACGATGAAGGTGACACATACGTCCATAGCGAGGGAGGACTCGAACCTCCGACGGGGGAGCCACGCGGACCGTGACAAGGCGCCTAAGACCGCGCGGCTACCTCGCTCGGCAGTGATCATCGTAATATCTCTTGCAGTACCACACAAATTTTATAATGTCCAGCGGTATTTCTTCCAACAACTGCTGACAAGTTCTTTGTGGAATGACAATATATCCGTTTTCGCACGGCGTAATTTGTATTGCTGTTTACTGCGTGATAGCCTTACTACAAAAGATCGTTTATTTTCACGGGTGTGACTATTAAAAATGGTTCAAATGGCTCTGAGCACTATGGGACTTAATATCTATGGTCGTAAGTCCCCTAGAACTTAGAACTACTTAAACCTAACTAACTAAGGGCATCACACAACACCCAGTCATCACGAGGCAGAGAAAATCCCTGACCCCGCCGGGAATCGAACCCGGGAACCCGGGCGCGCGAAGCGAGAGGTGTGACTATTCACGTAACAGCTGGAAGTATTTTTGTTTGAACTTGTAGGATCTGAGTAGTTCCCACTGATAGCTAGAAAAAGAGTCGTTGAACCTGAGAGATCCACGCGTTATACACTCAAGTCTATTTGCGATGTTACACCTGCAGCAGAGATTACCTACTAAGGTTTGTTTTCGTTTCAGCCGCCATCTTATCTATCGGCACGCAGAAGTCTGTACTATCCATCTCATCCTGGTGCTTCAATCGACATATCTGTCCTACGTTTTGTCACACAACGTTCGCTAGTCATACTGACCACTGAGGCATGCTCAGAGCTTTCATCTATGGACGACTAGTGTTGTTTTGAAATCACCAGTCGCATACAAATGGATAGGGTGCATCAAACGTCAACATCATGTGACAGAGCCGAAATCAACACATGAGTGGCATGGAAAGCCACAGACATTGATTAGAGTGCTTGTGTGTGTGTGGGGGGGGGGGGGGGGGGGGTGTCTGTGTGTGTCCAGGAGAATGGACCGCTCTCACAGTCTGTGATACTTTAAAGATAACTACAATGTATGTTTCTAATTATTCATATCATTTCTAAGACAACAATGTAAACAACGCGATCTTCCTCTGAAATATGTAGAAAATAGTCACACAGCACACATCTTCATAAATGCAGCGGAAGGAAAGGAGATGAGGGCGTACGTCTAATGTAAGTACATAGCACATGACTGAATTCCACTTATAACATACAGTTGAATAGTGCGGCAATTTGGCGTTTTGCGTACAAATAAATTCAAAATGCTGATAATTGTTGAAGTGATGAATCGCAAACCCATTTCACTGCGTACGTATCATACTATTAAGTAAATGAGGCGACAAAGCACGATGTTTCATAGTAGCTATTAGCAGTCCAGCATACAATGAAGGAGGAGAGGGAGATTAGAGTTTAACGTCCCATCAACAGTGACGTCATTGAAGGTGGAGCACACGATCATCCACCGTGTATCAGCACCTTAAACTTAATTACCATGGAGGGAAATTCTACTTACTGTGATTTATGAAATTCTGCTTACTATGCTTTTTAATTGTAAGAGCTAGCTGCGTAGTTGAGTGGCCAAACGACAGAGTGACTGTGACTTGCGTATTTAACCTTCGTAAGACAGCAAAATGACAGCTCACCAGCGTTGCATATTCAGTTAGGTGATACGACTCTGTAAAGTGAATTCATAAGACGTGAGATTGATGAAAATACATTGATTTTAAATACAAGAGAGAAACTATGCAGCCCTGTAGGGATTTTACGACAGAGACTTCCAAGATGGGACTTTACAAATCAAAATTATATCGTTTGAAAAACACCATTCCGATTTGCTGAAAAAGTAATGATTAAACTTCAGATGAGATTCTTGCTGTGAAATGGTAATAGGAAGGAATAAAATAAAGCTGCAAGTGATGCAATTTCCAGCTTCCAAACCGTTCGTGACAGCAACCTTTGAGCACCTGTTACACTGTGCAGAAACACGCGATCGGAAGAATACAAACAAACATTCCCAAATAAAACTCGCCACCCATTCCAAATCTAACCCAGCCTTTATCACAGTAAATGAGTTGGTCTCGCCCGAATCTATATGCACTGCAGTGTCTGCTCAACAGCGTTCGCCGTAGCGTGACAAAAGAAGCTCCGTTCTCAACATCAGAAACAGAGCACAAAGTGCTCTCTGACTTCACTGCAACGTATTAATGACGAACTACTTTCAAACAAACAAGGTAATATGTTCCACACCCGCGAACGAATACTGTTAGTAGAGAGCAAAACGAGTTGCCAGGGACTTTTGTCACAATGATGAAACATTCGACGTTTGTCACAGTGATGAAACATTCGACGTTTGTCACAGTGATGAAACAAAGAGGTTGCCAAAGCGCTTTTATCAATACATCGGACCTGATTAGAGGAAGATATCACAGATTATAGCAGAGAGATGGTGGAGGAGAGAAAACGCATGTTTTTCGCTGTTGCATAACTGAAACGTGCCTTTATTAAAAGAATCTTGCATTCGGTAATAGAACTTTTACTGCATTTTTGAAAGCTATACACCTTCATTACGCTTGGAAAATAACGTCGTTGAGATGACGTCCTTCTTGCCAGACACAAATTTAGATCCTTTCCTGAAAGCGACACACAGTTCTCTCTTACATTTCATCCAGGGTAGCTTTAATTTCCTCACGAATGGAGATCTTGAGGTCACTAATTTGTGGGGCTTGTTCACGTACAGTTTTGGTTTCAAGTATCCCCACAAAAAGAAGCTACAGTTCGATAAATCAGTTGAGTTTGGGGGCGAAGGAACATCAAAATACTGTGAAATGGAAATTCCTGAGAACATTTATCGAATCATTTCCATGAATGGTCTCGCCATGTAAGCTGTGGCAGCATCCTTTTGGAACCACTTTCCTCTCGTGTTCACTCGTCGCCTTTCATGTTCTGGGTGAAGAAAGTTGTTTAACATTTCGAAGTAGCGCGCTAAAATCTTAGTATCTGCGATTCCTCCCTCTACAGAAATGTAGGATCCAATAGTCTCTATCTTGGAGATACCTTACCACATTGTTACTTTTGAGCCGTGGAGAGGTTTTTGGAGTAGTTCATGTGGTTTCTCTGATGGCCAGCACCGACACTTCTGTTTGTTTACGTAACCATCAGGGTGAAAATGAGCATCATAACTCGTGCATAGTGCGACATCTGCATCTTCGATAACAACAGCGTCCATTATGATATAAAATTCTCTGCGCTGCACAAAATCTGTTTCACTGACCCCACAGGACAATCATTATTTTGTACGCGCGAGTTGTGAAATCACCATGTAAGACGCGATGAAGCGAACGACGGAACATCCAGCAATACAGTCTGTCGCCTAGTGGATCGTTTCGAACTAGCTAGAACTTACGTTCGCTGTTTGTCTGCGTGTTCCGGAGTTCTAACGGAACGTGGAAGACCTGACGGTTTCTTTTCTCATCACAGATCTAGTGCTTCTAAGCCCTGCAACTCATCAGAGTATGGTGTTCCGATCTTGCACTGCATCTAGACGACCGGCATTAAATTTTCGAAGGAAAAGACGTTGTACGGTGACCACAGAACCATTGCTCCTGAAGAACTGCCGGCCGCTATGGCCGAGCGGTTCTAGGTGTTTCAGTCCGGAACCTCGCTGCTGCTACAGTTGCAGGTTCGAATCCTGCCTCGGGCATGGATGTGTGTGATGCCCCTAGGTTAGTTATGTTTAAGTAGATCTATGTCTAGGGGACTGATGACTTCAGATGTTAAGTCCCATACTCCTTAGAGCCATTTGAACCATTTTGAAGAACTGCTCGACCGTCAATACACGATGCTCAATGCTCCAACGCTCCATAGCGACTGGAAGTACTCGTACAATGTCTGAGCTGTCGACCAGCGGTTGCTTAAGGGCAATACCTCAGTCGTCGCCGAGTACTATTGGTTTATAAACATGCTTTTCCTTTGCTCTGACTTGTATAAACACTGTGATGCACGAGAAGGCAATATATAATGGTTGGAAAAAAAGTGCTGAGAAACAGACACCTTTCAACGAGACGGGCAACACCCACTTCTGGCCGAAACCTCTATCGTTTTACGTGGTTCAAATAGCACACGGCTGTTACGGTTTTCTGCAAAGCGTGTTAGCATTAAGAGAGACCAGTTTGCAACAATTGCGAGTTTCATGATATGCTGAATCATGGAGATTTTCATTAAAAGATATGCGACAGTACCAGTTATCACCCGTGTGCTGACATGCTGTAGATAAATTTAAAACAAATTCTATTTCAGAAGTTTGATCTCAGTTGACCATACATTTTTGTGTGGAATCGCCGTTCTGTTCGTAATTTGTCATGTGGTCTACATTCTGGTTAGTTTTCAACGCCATCCCCAAGTACGTTTCTGAGTTATCGTTACTTCTGTGAGTTTTTTCCTTGATCTATGGCGACAGATGTAGCTAGCACGCGAGACGAGTTTGAAGTAGCAGAGATGAATGAGTCGGTAACCAGAGGGGTAGTCCCGGCGCGTCCGTCCCCGGCCTGACAGAGCCTACGTCAGTGGCAGGCGGGCGTCGTGATATGAGACCGCGGGTGCTAGGCGGTGGGGCTGGCGAGGCGACACACTCTGGCCGGTGACAAATGAAGTCAGGCTGCGGCGGCGAGCAGCTGGAGGGGCCCAAGTGGTAATAAAGCTGCGGCACCTGGCTCCAGTGCAGATTAACTCTCGGCCGGCGGACGCCTCCTGGATCAACAGCGGGATAATCGACCGTTCCAGCACTGTGCGCCCCTGATGAGGAAGTGAGGAACCCAGAATCCGCACTACATTATCTCTGACGTTCCGATATTTACGTTAATATTCTCCAACGTACTGTAAACTGCCTGCAGGCAGTTCCATTTAATGATACGAGTCTTGTCTGTTACTAGATTTAATTTATACTAACAGTTAATAAAAGAGTTTGATAAAATGCTTAACATCTGTGCTAGAGCACAGTTTTTCTAAACAGTGCCATAATCTTATTAACAAACCATTATTCAGGGAAGGATATCACACCCATTTCAATTATTAATGTTTGAATGAAATATCCACACAACTATATCTAATACCAATGACTGCAAGTCTGTGTAGCAGTGTTCCCTTGAGTCATGTACGGTGATGCGTACCTTTTCGTCTGCAACTTGGGCTGGCTAGAGATTGAACAAAAGCTCCAATGGGATTAGGGCATACAGACCATAAAAGTATTTCTGCTGAAATCGAGGATTCAGTCTATGCACTGTGAAATGAGAGCTCTTTCTCGAGAGATGAGAAAACCCCAGGCAGTCACTGTGGGTGTCCAGCACATTGTAAATTTTCGTTTTGCATGGAGCGTAAAGAGTTCCCTTCAGAAAAGATAAGGTCTGTGCGTTGAAGAGAAAAACACAATACGTATAGTGCAAAACACACCAGTTGGACAATAACGGAGGCCGAAGGTTTACATATTTACAATTTATAAAGAGGGCTATGGGTGACTCCTGACAATTGTCATTGAGCCCGCATCTCGTGGTCGTGCGGTAGCGTTCTCGCTTCCCACGCCCGGTTTCCCGGGTTCGATTCCCGGCGGGGTCAGGGATATTCTCTGCCTCGTGATGGCTGGGTGTTGTGTGCTGTCCTTAGATTAGTTAGGTTTACGTAGTTCTAAGTTCTAGGGGACTGATGACCATAGATTTTAAGTCCCATAGTGCTCAGAGCCATTTGAACCATTTTTTTTTTGTTGTCATTGAGTGATGGAGACACATGAGTTCGAACCTGCTTCTGTTTTTATTGGACGAGATGTGAAAACACAAAAATAGTGGGAGAGAATTGTGGTCTACTGCCCGAGAGAGAACCCAGGTGTAGTGGCTGAGAATTTTAAGTTCAGGCTTGGTATTTCTGATCATCTCTAAACCGAAGGCTTCTCTCTCTGCACTACTACAGTGCCTCTGTCTGCTACCCCAAGATGAAGCTTTCTTCCTATGGAGATGTGTGATGAAGTCTGTACTCTGTTACGACCAGAGACGAACTGTATTTCTCATCTTCTCCACAAAATCTAGCTGGCCCTGTCAGTGTCAGAATATCAGTAGCTGTATGGCTTCTGAGTTACAACCATTGAAATGTTTATAACAATCGCAAAACATTTCCTTGTGCTGTCGAAACAGCCATGGATAACCAGTGCCCACACATGATCTATAGCATTGATTGTACTGTCGGCGGCGGACTTCAGTTGTCTTGCAAAATAACACCATCATTAGTATGGGAGTGTTGAATTGCGATGAACTATTGTCAAAATTGATGGCTATTTTAATTCCTACACCTAGCCACACACTAATGTTCCAGTAGTTCTATTAAAACACAATTTTTCAACAGTGAGCCGTGCGTGGCTCATGTTCCCGCCATTATGTATTTTACACCCTGTTTTTAACGTACTTCCACCTCATTAGGTTAATCTAAATTACTACTGTCACTGGGCTGCCGCTTTGCCTGACCGTGAGCGACGCTAACAGCACGTATCAATATACACTCCTGGAAATTGAAATAAGAACACCGTGAATTCATTGTCCCAGGAACGGAAAACTTTATTGACACATTCCTGGGGTCAGATACATCACATAATCACACTGTGACAGAACCACAGGCACATAGACACAGGCAACAGAGCATGCACAATGTCGGCACTAGTACAGTGTATATCCACCTTTCGCAGCAATGCAGGCTGCTATTCTCCCATGGAGACGTTCGTAGAGATGCTGGATGTAGTCCTGTGGAACGGCTTGCCATGCCATTTCCACCTGGCGCCTCAGTTGGACCAGTGTTCGTGTTGGACGTGCAGACCGCGTGAGACGACGCTTCATCCAGTCCCAAACATGCTCAATGGGGGACAGATCCGGAGATCTTGCTGGCCAGGGTAGTTGACTTACACCTTCTAGAGCACGTTGGGTGCCACGGGATACATGCGGACGTGCATTGTCCTGTTGGAACAGCAAGTTCCCTTACCGGTCTAGGAATGGTAGAACGATGGGTTCGATGACGGTTTGGATGTACCGTGCACTATTCAGTGTCCCCTCGACGATCACCAGTGGTGTACGGCCAGTGTAGGAGATCACTCCCCACACCATGATGCCGGATGTTGGCCCTGTGTGCCTCGGTCGTATGCAGTCCTGATTGTGGCGCTCACCTGCAAGGCGCCAAACACGCATACGACCATCATTGGCACCAAGGCAGAAGCGACTCTCATCGCTGAAGACGACACGTCTCCATTCGTCCCTCCATTCACGCCTGTCGCGACACCACTGGAGGCGGGCTGCACGATGTTGGGGCGTGAGCGGAAGACGGCCTAACGGTGTGCGGGACCGTAGCCCAGCTTCGTGGAGACGGTTGCGAATGGTCCTCGCCGATACCCCAGGAGCAACAGTGTCCCTAATTTGCTGGGAAGTGGCGGTGCGGTCCCCTACGGCACTGCGTAGGATCCTACGGTCTTGGCGTGCATCCGTGCGTCGCTGCGGTCCGGTCCCAGGTCGACGGGCACGTGCACCTTCCGCCGACCACTGGCGACAACATCGATGTACTGTGGAGACCTCACGCCCCACGTGTTGAGCAATTCGGCGGTACGTCCACCCGGCCTCCCGCATGCCCACTATACGCCCTCGCTCAAAGTCCGTCAACTGCACATACGGTTCACGTCCGCGCTGTCGCGGCATGCTACCAGTGTTAAAGACTGCGATGGAGCTCCGTATGCCACGGCAAACTGGCTGACACTGACGGCGGCGGTGCACAAATGCTGCGCAGCTAGCGCCATTCGACGGCCAACACCGCGGTTCCTGGTGTGTCCGCTGTGTCGTGCGTGTGATCATTGCTTGTACAGCCCTCTCGCAGTGTCCGGAGCAAGTATGGTGGGTCTGACACACCGGTGTCAATGTGTTCTTTTTTCCATTTCCAGGAGTGTATATCCCCTCTCGTAGTATCTTTGCTCGACTATTATTACTTCCCGGTCGTTGTCTGTCGTCAGTCAATTCGGGTCGCGAGCTCGGGCTGCCAGTCAGTTGGAACGTGTCTGGAGCGCAGTCCGGACATGCCAGTCTGGGAGTTGCAATGCGGCACAAGTGTAGTGGGGTTGGAACAGTGAGGTCTGCGTCGACATGGCTCGCCCGCCCATTGCCACTACGCATCATTTGAGCTAGGTCACGGTCTTGGTGGATCGTCGGTCGGTCGTCCTACCGAAGGACGCGTTTTGGCTCGCCAATCGTTCATGAGTCGGCTGTGTGTGTGTGTGTGTGTGTGTGTGTGTGTGTGTGTGTGTGTGTGTGTGTGCATCGCCGAGCTTCGTAGATCACCGACCCAGGAAGTGAAGGTTGATTAGTGGTTTCAAGTACCCAAGCCACGTCCATTCACGTTGTGTGGGTCGTTTCGGTGGTTCGCTGTTGGGGAAGTTTTCCTGTGAACAACACCGAGTGTTTGTATTGCCATGCGGTTTAATTAACTATATTCATTGACTACAATTCAATTGCACCAGCGGAATTTTCTGCCTTGTGACTGTTAGTGTTTCGGTTACCTGCCCTGGCCACTAACGTAATTTCTGACAGTGTCCTTTCCTCACCTGCTGTTGGTGTCCAACATGGTGTGTAGTTTTGACAGCTTAATACATATACATATTTGATTATGGAGAATCACGCCCGTAATATTTTGTGTTGGAATTCTCATGTACCGAATGGTGGCAATCAAGTCGTTTGTCGATCGGTCCTTGGCTGTCCCTTGGTTGGGTACCGACGGATCAAGTGTAGATGGGCTCACCACTTGTCTCACCTAAGTGAACTAGGGCAGACCGACCCCCTGGAAGCTTCTGAGTAATTTGTAATTCTAGCTGCGTGTCTTCAGTCACTTGAAATTTACCTTGTTGGTTCTTAAGATTTCTTGTTTGGACTCCTTCAGCCGTGAAAGATTTGAATTTTGAAACTCGCTGTTGTAAAAGTTCGGCTGTGTGCTGCTTTGGTTGTAAATGTGTTATTAAATTACAATAAATTACAATTTTAAGATGAAACTGACCGCAACCTTATTTTGCCCTTTCCACAACCCTGATCACCTGTTGTGTCCAGCGGGCTTAGCGGGCGTTTCAAACAGAGCTTCGAGAAATCAGTAGTATCACTGCTTTGGAGAAAAACAGCGAACAATGGACGGAATAAGTTTGTTTCTATTTACATATTTTATTTCTTATCTTAATTACATGCGTCTTGAAATGGATAATCCAAAAGTGAGAAGGAGTCATAGAATTTTTCAAACTCTTCCCTTTGTCTAATTTATTACTGAAAATAACAGCAATAAGAAACTGAAAATCGGTTATTTCAGAAATCGGTTACTCTGAGCGGTTTTAACAGTGATCTTAAATGGTAATGAAGAAAACCCAAAACCGATTGTTTCAGTATTAACCGCGATCCCTCGTGTAGAGTCATGTCGTCTAAATTAGGGGAGGAGAGTGTCTGACGTTGTACCCTGACCCAGGGAAAATTAGTTACGATTTCTGGCCTCAGTCCTGACCGCCTAAGGCAATCTAAACTAACCATACGTGCAGGAGATTCTAAACCGATTAATTAAGAAACTGTGGCGTTGAATAAGGCTTACAGCACAGAAAGAAAACGGTTCTCATTATATTATCATACATTAGAAATAAGAACATTCACATTGCCGAGCAAAGCAATCACAGGAGTACTGTTGCAGTCAAGAATTCACTGAACCACAAGCAAAACATTGACAGTTATAGGTAAACAGACGTGGGTAGTAAATTAATAAACATTCTGTTACTGAGTAATGCACAGCACGCCATTATTCTAGAAGGTACATCTAACCTCTGCTCCGTAGCCAATGTTGGGAGAGAGGTTTCTAGATAAATCGGGGATGTCAGAGTTGGTATTCTGGAGAAACTTAGGAGTTATCTCACGATTGTCGAATCACAGATCATATTCCATGCTACAGTTCTCCAGTATGTAAGCAATCTATGATTGTCTCCTTAACCTCAGATTTTTCTCAGGAGGGGGCATCAACATCCTCTTAGGCACACATTTAAATGTAACAAATGCTTAAAAAATTACAGAAATTAAAAAAAAAATGAAGAATACAATATTGGAAATACTAAAGGTTTTTACCAGAAGGTTCAAAGTCTAAATGTAACGATGAGAAAACGTAGAATGAGGTTCTATGGTCATCTAATTAGAATGAATGAAAACAGGGAATTTTTGAATATGTCAACTGCCAAAAACCTCCCTGGAGCAATTGGAATGAAAAAATCTGAATACGAAATTCTGGAACCATACAAGTTTAGAACAAAGGTTCTGAATCCCATCTCTAGAGAAAAACAGAAACTGATACAGTAGCCAAGAGGCCAGGGAACAGCAAAATGATCGAACGAAGATACATGGGAAAAACCGGCAGTTAAATCAGTAGTTACTTACGTGGTCCCTAGGAGGCCTAAATCCCGAACATGAAGAAGAAATGACTTGCAGCAGAGTGTTAATTGTAACAGTATATGTGTTCAGAAATAGTTTCAGAAACTTTTAAGTGTTATGCAATAATTATTAATAAAGGAGGCGGTGTATTGCTATGCTCCAGAGATGATTAGCACCGCAAATTCAAACAGCGCACTATAATCGGTGTCGCCAAACTTGTTCTTTCGTTTCCTAAAATCGAGGGAGGGAGTGATGTAAAATCTGGGCATGGGACGGTAGTAAGAAGTGAACCCTAGCCAAAAGCTGGGCAGTCTCGTGCGATAATATCTAAACAATAAGAACAAACGTCACTAATTATACCTGGCGGGCTCTTGAATTTTCGCGCGGACGCCCTGATAGACTAATGTCAATGCGAATTAAACTGTAAACAACGCAATGTATTAAATTTTTTTTAGCACAGCTATCCTGCGACATCCTTACAAGCTTTTCAGACTATTTGTGATCAGACTGTATACATGTATCCTGTTCCTATGTCTTTTCAGCATTTCACGTTCTTCAGTGTAAACCTCTTTCTTATCACTTCAAATTTATTGGAGCCAATGTCATCACGAAGGCTTTTTGCAGTTGACATGTTCAAAAATTCTGTGGCATATCCTATTTTCATTCGTTTGAGCCACATGGCCGCAAAATATCAATTTACCTTTTCTCGTAATTACATTTGAGTGTTCTAGTTTCTTTTGCAGACTCTCGTTACTGAAGCAATTGGATCCATCGTCTCTAAAACTGTCATAGGGTAGAAACAGTTAATTTATAACTGATAATAATCATTCTTGGCTACATGTGGTCGGCGTAACGTCACACGTCTGGCGCCAGTAACTCTTTGTTTTAGTCTCACCTTTGCCGTCGATTTCGCTTTGGCTGGCCGCGAGTCAGTTGTTCATCGTGGGTTCGGCTACTTAAGTCTGCAGTGTCGAGGCAGCAGAGGTCACTGTGTAGTATGTAGGTTGTGGTTACAGTACGGTCGGGAGGTTGGCCCTTACTTGGTGTTCATGCTCAGTTCGAGTGGTATTACTGGAGGGTTGCGGCCGGAGACGGCGGAAAGGTTTCGGGTTCCGGCACGAGGCGTGGTGTTTGGCTTTTCTCGCCATGCAGCGCATGTTGAGGAAAATAGGTTGCCGGAGCGTCGCTTGGCGTTAACCGCAGACCTGGGCATGTGTGACGTGTCTGATATGTTAAGGTTATATCACACGTGCCATGACAACGAAGCTTGGACTTTCCACCTTAGTTTCCTACCACTTGAGAAAGAGCCGGCAGCTATATCTAAGAAAACCCGGTGAGCTCCTTATTATTGAGTGATGGTATATCTAAAATTGTTGTAATGTTGGTCATTAAGTACCAAAATTAGCAAAATTAGCAAAATTAGACAATGTCGTCTCGTAAAAATACGTCAGTTCTTTGAAAGTGTAGTTCTGGTGGGTTCTTGCCCGTTGAAAGTAATACTCACCTCTTGCCATTACCTTTCAAAGAACTATCTTGTTTACATATGTATTACAGCGTTTAAATGAATTCTAAAGTGCTGAATTAAAAAAAAAAAAGGGCAAACCTTCCTCTTTTGATATGTTTTATTCTTCTGTGTAATGCGAATGTGCAATTGCATGTGTGCTGTTGTAGCTGAGTTAAGTTTCAGTTGTGCGGAGTGCGCTGTATTTCGTCCGGTACGGCGGAACGTGGCACCGGGGCTTGACGACTTGGCCGTTGCCAGAGGAACTGGTTTGTTAGGCCGGGCTCCCGGCTCCCGGCTCCTGGTCTCCTATCTCGATCTCGTCCTTAAGCTGAGTATTGCTGCTCTGTTTTGTTCCCGGCTCTGTCAGGTCATTAAGCTTTGTAGCTCATTCCTCCGCCGCCTTGGCGGATGCGCCTTTCGCTTGAAATATGAATATAAACCTGTTAAACTCGCTCACTCCATAATTAGCGCCCCATCAGATTGCTGGAGGCTCCGTTTTATTAATTCTGTATTCCCTTATCAGCCATTTGTATCATATTTGTAACTTGTGTCCTGATTGTAAAGTTTAATTTTTATAAGCGATGGTTTCATGTACTTATTTACATCAACAGAAATATTCTCAACGATTTGTGCATTTGTTATATAGATTTCAACAGAGGCTTAAGAAAAAATTTTACTGTGCTCTGGTAAGATTGTGAAATTTATATGTTTTATTGTACTTAAATTGTGAAGCTAATAAAAATTGTCTAACAGAAGCTGTGTGTGCTAGCCCCTGGTGCTTCCTATTTTATTTTTGGACGCAAATAGCACGTTTCAGTTGGACGGACGTACGATATGGACGGAAAAATACGTGGAATATAAGGATGATTAACAAGTAAACCACTTTAATATTTCTACACTTGTTTCTTTCAAGGTCCTGAACTAAAGGTGCAAGTCAAAAATCGAAAGAATTTATATATTAGGGAATTCGGGTATGAATACTGATGAACGATAAGTTCGTGTCAAGAGTGGTTTAATAACTCACATTACAGAAATTGAGATCCACCGTCCAGCTTTACTATACTTATCTATCTTTGACCTCATTTGAACGTGATGACACATAAGAAACTTAACTTTGATAACAAGCAAATAAGGCACACTACAATTGTAAGTAGGCTGTTTAGGTTTTTATATTGGTAACGCCACGTGGCGCTCTGTATGAAAATCACTGGTTGTGCTGTGTGCAGTCAATGGCTGGGTGGCATTGTTGGAATTTGCTGTTGTAGTGTTGGGCAGTTGGCTGTTAACAGCGCATAGCGTTGCGCAGTTGGAGGTGAGCCGCCAGCAGTGGTGGATGTGGGGAGAGAGTTGGCGGAGTTTTGAGTGCGGATGATCTGGACATGTGTCCATCAGAGACAGCAAATTTGTAAGACTGGACGTCATGAACTGATATATATATATTACGCCTTTTGAACACTATTAAGATAAATACATTGTTTGTTCTCTATCAAAATCTTTCATTTGCTAACTATGCCTATCAGTAGTTAGTGCCTTCAGTAGTTTGAATCATTTATTTAGCTGGCAGTAGTGGCGCTCGCTGTATTGCAGTGGTTCGAGTAACGAAGATTTTTGTGAGGTAAGTGATTCATGAAAACTATAGGTTATTGTTAGTCGGGGCCATTCTTTTGTAGGGATATTTCGAAGTCAGATTGCGTTGCGCTAAAAATATTGTGTCAGTTTACTGTTGATCAGAATAGGTAAAGAGCGAAATGTCTGAGTACGTTCAGTTCTGCTCAGCTGTTCGAAAATCAAATAATGTAAGAGGTTTATCAGCACAGCAGTTCATTAATTTTTCTAAGGGGTCGTTTCACAATATTTGGTGTCTCAAAAGGGATGACTAAGTACTCGTAAATGCAAGAAACAATAGCTGTGGGCATGAGTAAATTGCTATAGACTTTAACAGAAATTTAACAAAATGTCACCATTGTTCGTAATGACATGAGATCTGTATGCTATTACTGAATAATACTGGTGATATGCTTTACCTTTTCAGTTACATTTTACAGATAATTTTTATAATCAGTATTTTAAAAGCATCACAACACCTCCCGTGCGTACATTTCGTGTTTCCATCAAATGCACAATTTTCAATTTGAATCATTGTTCAGTCCAGGCAGATGAAGCTACGAGCTTACGAAATTGGTACCGAGATACTTGTATTTGATTTGCCCGAAGCCTTCCACAGAAACAGAATCCAGTACGCTATACTCGACGGCGGTTGTTCATCGGAAACACGATTATCATCAAGAGAGCCCACGGAAGTATGATGGGACCATTGTTATTTCCTATATATGTACGAGTATATAAATGATTTGGAGGACGGGCCGAGCATCAGTCTGCAACGGTGTGCTAGTGACACTATGGTGTACGGAAAGACGTCGTCGTTGACTGGCTGTAGAAGGATACAAGACGACTTACACAAGATTCCTAGTAGGCATAATTAACGGCAGATACCTTTTAAAGAATGTATAAAAATGTAAATTAATACAGAGTAGTAGGAAATACAAATCCGTAATGTTCACATACAGCACTAGCTGTGTGCTGCTTTACACATACATGTCGATTAAATGTATATGCATAACGTTGCAAAGCGATATGAGATGGAACGAGCGTGTAAATATTGTAGTAGGGAAGGCGAATGGTCAACTTAGATTTGTTGGAGAACAGCACGAAAACGTAGTTCATAAGGGCTGTCCGCAGATACAGCAGTAGTGCGACCCATTCTTGAGTACTGGACGCGTGTTTGGGACCCACATTAGGTCGGACTCAAGGAAGTCATTGAAGCAATTCAGAGGCGAGCATCTAGATTTGTTACTGGTAGGTTCGAACAACACGCAAGTATTACGGAGATGCTTTGGGATTTCACATGGGGATCCCTGGATAGAAGGAGATGTTCTTTATGAGCAAGACTGCTGTGAAGAGCGGCAACTGAATCTGACTACGGAACTATTATAATGTCGCCAACGTACTGTAATGTCCTATTAACGAACAAGAAGATAAAAGTAAAGAGAAATTATGGCCTGTACAGAGGCTCTATTTGTTCTATTTGCGAGCTGAACAGGAAAGGATGTGATTGGCAGTGGTAAAGGGTAGCCTCCCCCAAGCAACATACGGTGGATTTCGTAGTATATATGTGGATGCAGATGCCATGTGAAACATGTCTTACTAGCAAGATAGACAACGCCTGCAGACGGTCGGAAATGAGACAAAAAGTCTTAAAGTCTTTGTAAGACAGTAGAGTAATGAAATTACATTGCGGATTTTAGCTGATTAACTCATTTTTATAGCGTGTTCACACATATTATGGACAGATGTTAGTGATATATATTTGAAAATAGTGTCTGGTGTATTTTCAAATTACAATACATAATGTAACTGATTAACTCATTTGCATAGCGTGTTCGCACAGAATGTGCACACATCGTTACGATATTTATTTGAAAATAGTGTCTGATATACCTTCGACATTACACTGCCTCTAATGTGATGGTAACTTTTACAGAGTGACTAAGCGGAACGTCCAGTCTCATGTAATTAACCTTCACAGCCCTACAAGTTCAGCAATTTACACGTATTTCATTGCTACGCATTAAGTTATCTTGGACAACAGTCTATGGGTCATTACAGGTAAAGCAGCAGACGTGTTGTGTTCTGCTAAGACGCGAATAAATATACAATGTAGGATCGCAAAAGAGCTTCTAGTATTTATAAAGCACATTAGATAACCTGACATAACCACTTATGGCTAACACAGTGTTCAATTTTTACTACCATTGGTATTTAGTAGCGCAGTGACCTGCAACACAATGATTCATTCAAATTAATTGGAACATAAGACTTAATGTTAGGTTTTTGAAAGGTTCTTATAACACATATTCATATTCGGATTCATGTATTTCTTAAGTGAGTAAAAGTGAGTAAATAATTCATCATTATTTTTAAATCATTAAAGAAGATCATATGTATTTCTTAACCTAAAGCGTTTACCAGATGTAGGACATTTTAAGTAGTAAGCATTAGTATTTGATACGTTAGTGATTTTAGAGAGACCATTAGGTGTACTTAAATTCATCAATTTCTTTGTTGAACTAATTGGATTTCTCTTCTTTAGAAACATTGATTCTGCTTTTTCAGGTTTTCTGCTCCTAGGTTCTCATCGTGGCTCATAGCTCGAGCTTCTGCTTGTTTTTCCACTCTTTCCCTCAACATTTCCTTATTCCCATCCAAGCTATATTCCGTTCTAGGCGAAAATTTCAATGTTTCTTTTGATAAAGCTTTATCCCTTTCGACGCACTAAATTTCTCCTGTTGTGAATTCCATACTTTCATGCCTCAATGAATTCACTGCGCATTTAAATTCAGGCAGTGTATTTGTCCTCCGTTTTGTATCTGGTATGAGAAAAAGTTGTGCATATCCTACCTCACTCTCATACATTTGGTTGGATTGCTTGACGGGTCATAAGTTCAGATAAGGAAAATTTCAACACCATTTCCCTTCATCCCTATCTTAGAAAGAAACTGGGGTCTGTTGTCAGAACAAACTGCCCTCGGGGTCACCAAGTGTCCGAAATAGTCCCCTAAAAATTGATTAAAGGCTACTCTCACAGTCGCTTTCCTTAATGGGTATAACTCAATAAATTTTGAAGTGACTTCAAGCACCACTAAAACACAAGTTAAATTTCTGAATGTTCTGGACAATAGGTCGTACTAATTGACTGCTGTAAATTCTAGAGTATCCTTAATTTGACACAATGCACTGGACTATTATTAACTGCATTGGTTAATTTCGAGTTTGTACACGTGTTCCACGCCATCACACACTCTGCCATTTACTTTGCCAAACTGTTAAAGAAAAAATCTCTGAAACTTTATCTACACAATTTTAAGCTCCTCAATTGCCATAACCTAGGAGTAAATAACCAGTTATATAATTCAACTAATCGGTGGATCAGCATGACAGCCAAATTTACCTATGTTCACTTTCTCTTAACCACTTCACTGTGTATTTAATCTGAACAGTTACCTGACATGTGCTTGTAATATTAAAGTGGTGCATTTACATATGTATGACTGTATCCGTCTATCATTATTACTGAGATACAATGAATACGAAAAATGCTGCGTGTTAAATTGTCTCTATTTTTAATCTTTATAGATAAATAATTATTGTTCGGAAAGACGTATTTTATTAGGTGTAAAAGTAATACCTAAGTTATTCCATTAATAAAACTTCAGAATGTGGTAGCTTTCGAAACAAGAATTCAAATATAAAAGTGTATTACGTTTTATACCTCTATATCTAGTGCCATTTCTTTTGTCATAGTTTGTACATACAATACACCTTCTCTGGGCGATCTTATTCATTCATATTCCCGGGATTAGCGAGATAAAGTAGCGTTAACTTAGGCCTAAAGGATTGTCACTATCATCCGATCTGTTTGCTGTCGGTGGTGAATCTCTAGGATCTCCATAATGAGTTTCAGGTGAAATTCATTTACTTAAATATTCCTTCCCTTGTCAGTTTCACACAACGCACGCGCGTTCAGCAGATACAGATCCACGAAATGAAAAAACAATTTATTGTACCATTTTACAGTGTTTTACATGTTTTACTAAACTTAACGTCATGTCAATCCTGTAAATGGCCCCTAAATTTTCAGTTTAGTTTACGATGCAAGCAGGTTTCCTTCTTACTTCATCTGTGCTTCTGTTGATTTTGTCAGTGGCTAAAATTTCGGTATGATGAAGAGTTGAAACCATTCTAACTTCCCGCTTGTCCTCCCACTTGAGAGCAAGAAGTTCATCTGTTGACATAAACTCACTCTCAGGTGTTCTCAGTTTATTTTTTTTAAATACAGCACGGACACCTTTACTGTTTTTCCTTTAGGATTTCAAAAGCCGGTAGATAAGAAAGTAACCAACATTCATTGCATGATATTTTCCAACGTAACGGTGCGGTAAAATGTCAGCAGTGCTTCCAGGTATTCCAAAACTTACACGGAAATCAGTTTCAAGAATGTATCCAGTTACACAATCACGTAATACAAAATAGGCTACATCTTATCTAAGTCGTTTGAATAGTAATGTACTATGTGAGGAAAACACGACCTTTGTAGAGAAATAAACTTTTCTCTCTGCATAAACCGTTAGAACGATGGAAAGCGTATGGAAATGCTTTTCTTAGATGATCCACAATTCGTCTTATTTTCCAAACCTTTTCCTGTCATGGTCCTCATTGTTATCAGCGAAGTGCAACTGTCTTAGTAACAGAAAATAACTACCTCTTGGGACGATTTACTCGAACGTTGTAGCAGACAGTAATGTGTAACTGGTCCAATAGCTGTATAATACATTTATTTCCATTCGAGTCACCAGAAAAATTTACGGCAAGGAAACCGTAAATTTCATCATTGTTTGTCTTCTTCCAACGTAGCAGTACTGATTTTTCACTGGCATCGTTGCAACGGTGCTCCCAATATAAATTACGGTGCTCAGCTACGTAGTTCACTATTTCTTGGCCAAAAGAACCTGGAAGCTATTATATACAATAAATGAATCATCTGAAGTGATGATTTTATAACCGGAGTGACTGTTACCAAAATTATACATTTTCTGCCTAAAATAATCTGTTTTGCGTCTCTTAGCACGTTTGTCAGGCGCATGTGCAGCCTCTACTTCGAAATCAAAGGAAGAAGTGTTAGTGACATCAATATATGGATCTGCATTTACTACTTCAGTGTTTTATGGTTCACTAGTGTTTTGTGTATTTTTTTGGGATGGTTTCACACACAGACTCCTCCACATCACTACGTGTCCAACCATGATCAGCTGTACTGGGCATGAAAAACCCCTCTTGTTACTTTCATTCAGCAGACTTAGCAGCTCATCGTATGTAAGGGGATGTTAACTAAGTGTCACTTAATCCAGTAACACGGATATCACAATACACAAAGTAAGTAATGTTACGATACGAATAAACTCGGAAAGGTATTTACTGAGCCGTTCTAGTAACTCCCGGCATTGCAACCATCAAACCACGTACTTGTGCAACAATTATCTCCGACTCTCTGCCCGGGTACTAAATGCTGTAGCATCCATACGATTGTAGAATGGAATCCGATAAGGATTTTTACACTAAATAGTATATACACACCTAGAGCAATGAAATGGTTAGCGTGTAATTCACCTGGGGTAGCGAAAGGGTTAAGTAAATTGCTTTTGGAGCAATGACAGGGTTAAATAAATTACTTTTGTTATTACTTTGAAAATAACCTCAAATTATATATGTATTTTGTTAATACACTCAGTTATTATCGTCTCAGGCATTCGTTCTGATTCTGATAATACCTAATGTTTTTCCAGAAGTCTATTAATTTTTTCTCTTCTGCCACGCGCAACATTTTAGTGTCCTTCCGGTCAGCCGTGTGTGGCCTTTATTAAAGGTTATCCTCGAATTTGATCTATCTTTACTCCTTGTCTTGTTATTGTTTCCCAGTTTATCTTTTGTTCTTCAGATCTTTCTTAGTCCGATTCAGCCATCTATTTCTGAGTTGACATACAGATCTCTTCCCCTGCACTTTTCTAGCTAGGCATTATTTTAGCAGGCTGCTATCTTTCCTATTCACATGTCCAAACAACCTGAGCCGCGTGGTACTCAGACTGTCAGTCACTGACGAATCTTCTTGCATCTCTCCTCTGATGTGTTAATTTCCTGTTTTAGCTCTTCCAGTCTTCCGCAAGGCTCATCGCTGAAAATTCATTTCCGATACTTTTAGCTTGTTCAGATCTTTGTTAAATACATAGCTCTCTAATCTGTATGTCACAATTGGTAGGACATACGTTTTAAACAAGATCTATTGGGCTATCGCAGAAACTTCGCTGTCGCACACAAGGTTCCGCACTTGAAAAAAATCAATTAGATCCCTTTCTTACTCTATTGTGTACGTCTAGTTTGGCACTTCCATTCCTTAATATTGCATTTTCCAAATTATGGAAAGCTTCCTAACAATTTTCTCTCAATCAAGCATCGGGTTACCCTGGGCAGATGTCCTGTTCATAGTCATTGCTACAGCTCCGGTCATGCTTACTGCCATGTCGCACTTTTTAAAACTGGGTTTCAATTTTTCTAATTCCCCCTATACCTCTTGCTCTGTTTCTCCTCCAATAGCTGCATCGTCAGGAAACACTAAGGAACTGAGATTTCTAAACGCTCCCACACGTTACACCTTCGCACACTGCCATACGTTTTCCCTAATCCATAAAAACGATTGCGCGATTTTTACCGTTTTCCCAACTTTATTCTTCAACTACTTTAAGACAAATATGAGGTCTGTTGTTTCTCAGCTGCTTCTGAATCACTCTTATTCAACCTCAACCTCGTTTTCTGAGAATGATCTTCACCTTCTATCAATAATTTTTCCAATAACTTAAGACAGTATGATAGCAGAGTGATTTATCCATAATTAGAAGTTTGGCCTACTTCCTTTGCTGAAGAAAGGTATTACAGTATCATTTTTCCAGTAATATCATACTTTATTTCTCTTACATATTACTCCCGTGTTCGATGTGACCATTGTGTTACCCGAAAACCAGCTACCTTGATAATGTCTGCTGTCAGTTCCAGGCCCAGCTACATGCCTCCTTTCATCCCCTTCTAGGCGTTATCAGTCTCTGCCCAGGTAGTAAATGGTTGTCCCATTTTAGCTTCCGGTAAATCCTTTATTTCCTTTTCCTCCTCTGTTCCTCCTCTGTTTTCTCCTGGCTGCACAGTGGTATCCCGAAGTATTTTTTATATATATATATATATATATATATATATATATATATATATATATATATATATATCTTCTTTGATCCAATCTGCATTCTGCACGGAATTCCCATTTTCTCTTTGTCTCGTGTATTTGCCTTTGTTGTTTGATCTTTTGATTTTTACCAATCCGTATAGCATTGTCATTTCCATTGCTGCCTTCCTCCAAACTTTGTGTGAATATTTCCAAACTTTTTATCCTTTCCTTCCCTCACAACCTTTTCACCCCAAGGATCCGCCTTTAATATTTTCCTGTGCCATATCGTTCTGTCAGTTCATTTTCTTCTGTTTTACTCTATCATTTGGTTTACCACACTTCTACAACACAGTCTTAAATGTTTCCCAATGTCCATTAGCAATTCCTCTTTCATTTGACGGTAACTTTGCAGTTATCAAACTTTGAAAGAGGTTATTCTTTTCTATTTCCTTTAGTATTCATTTTGTGATCGTACTCATCTTTCTTTAACAAGTTGTGATAGTCAATTTCTCCTTTATATTAGTTATAAGTCTGTCATCACTGTCCACTTAATCTGTCTGTATAACTTTTACATGTCTTTCTACTTCTTCTGAACTGAAATAATTCATCTAGGAAGTACCTTCATTTCCTATTTCGGTTACACAGTTATCTACCACTTCTGATAATCTAGACAATGTATGTGCTACACACTTTTCAGAACACTTTACGTATTTAACTTAGAAAAGAACAAGGTTCCACTGAGACCGATCGTTAGCGCTCCTGGATCACCGACATATAAACTGGCAAAACACTTGGCCTCTCTGCTCCAGCCACACCTGGGGAAGACCGACACATACATTAAGGACTCAGGACATTTCATAGAGAAGCTGAAGAAACTGAAACTTACACCAAACGACATCTTGGTCAGCTTTGATGTTGTTTCGTTATTTACGAAAGTGCCACTTAGTGACGCTCTGGAGCACATCGGTTCCATTTTCCCGCAGGACATCAGAAAGCTCTTCCATGCATGTCTCACCACGAGCTATTTCACGTGGAATGGAGATTTCTACGAACAGCTGGAAGGCGTGGCCATGGGTAGCCCTCTCAGTCCAGTGGTGGCCAAATTCTTCATGGAACAATTCGAAGCACAGGCACTGGACTCGGCGACTTGCCAAACTAAGGTGTGGTACAGGTACGTCGATGATACTTTCGTGGTGTGGAGCCATGGTGAAGAACAGCTCGGTGACTTCCTAAGACACTTGAACAGCCTCCATGCCAACATAACATTTACCATGGAAGTAGAAAAGGACAAGAAACTGCCATTTCTAGATGTGCTGGTCACAAGGGACGGCGAAAATCTGGGACACAGCGTGTATCGAAAACCGACACACACGGACCGATTCCTGCACAAACTGTCAAACCACCACCCGAGCCAGAAAAGAGGCATGATTAGTACGCTCGTAACGAGAGCAGGACGAATATGTGAGCCGCAACACCTCAAACGAGAAATGCAACACCTGGAAACTGTCCTGAGGAGCAATGGGTACTCCAAAAATTATATTAGAAGTGTAACAGAGCCAAACACTCGGCGAAGTAAGGAACCAGAAAAAGAAATGTCGGGTACGGCCTTTCTGCCATACATTCCCAGAGTGACGGACTGAATCGGCCGTATATTGCGCAAACATGGCGTAAAGACGATTTTCAAACCGACAAGGAAGATCAAAGAGTGTCTTAGATCGGCGAAGGAGAAAAGAGAACCACTTGCAATGTCGGGAATATACCGTATACCGTGCACATGCGGAAAAGTTTATGTCGGAATGACTGGGCGATCCATCAACACCAGGATCAACGAGCATAAGCGACATTGTAGGTTGGGGCAGGTGGAGAAATCGGCCGTGGCAGAGCACGCACTAAATGAGACCGACCACGTAATAAAATTCGCCGACATGGAAGTTCTGGCTGTAGAGAAGCACTATCACACGCGCTTGTTCAGAGAAGCTTTAGAAATACAAAAACACGCGAACAGTTTGAACAAGAAAGAGGAAAGCCTTAAGGTCAACGGATCCTGGCTTCCCGTACTGCAGCGAACGACCGTCGCAGGTAGCAAGAGGAGAACCGCACCGGAAATGACCGCGGAGAAGCCCTCGGACGTTGGCGCGCCAGGTACATATAGTCTGCGCCCGCGAGCTCGGCTCCAGTTCACCACCGGCAATGGAGGGTGAAGCTTTGACAATGCCAGCCAATCGTGCTGGCGAAACGTCAGAAAAATCATTAGATGAACGTCGGCCGAAGAACCCGAGACAAAAGCCAATAGGCAGTTTGTCAACAAGTGGCCACGAAAGCCTTAACAATTTTGTATTGTCTAATGTTTTTAGTGACTAAGACATAAATTCAAAAGTCAGCTGCTTATCGAAACTCCCTCTACATTTTTTGAAGTAGGAAAATTCCCACACCATAATCACAAATGTTTGATCCTAAATGAAGATGTTTACTCAAATCGGGATGGTATAGCATTTCCTCGTCAAATGAGCTTCCTTTACTTTCTCAAACATAAACTGACATTCTTCTGCCAATATGAATGCATTATTCATCTTTACATGATTGCTGAAATTGCAATCATTAAACCCTTGACCTTCAACAAAGCGGGGAACAGATTGATATTTTACTATGGAACAGGACAATTCTCAGTGGCCTCGATTTTACTCATTGTTTTCTAATTCATTTTCCCTCAATGATGTGGTCCAAAAACTTATTTCTATACGAATTCCCAATTTTTCGTGTTTAACATCATTCCTCCATTGTATTATACTTTAAATATTTAATGCTCTTCCCATATTTTCATGCAGGTCAATAAATAGTCTACATACAATGCTGTGTGTGAAGTTATTTCATTACCAATGCTCGGGCGAACACTGAAACTGAAGTACTCAGACACAACAGCGCTACTTTTCATTGATAATATTCGTCTGAAAATAGAAAAGGTAGGAATTTTCTTGAGTATCAAGCGACAGGCTCCCACCAATATCCAACAGTCAGATGAAAGCTTGTGATAAATTTTGTATTATGAAATTTCGAAAGTGTTTTGTCTAGTTTTTCTGGATTAAAAGTATCACTTTTCACAATATTATTTAACGTGCTAGCACCTATAACTGTATTGAAACCACTGTCTTTCTTTTAAATAGTGACTGGTGGATTCTTACGTGGACAATAACGTGTTTTCCTACTTTCCCACTCCACCATTTTATCAATTTACTTTAGCGATTCAGCTGTTGCAGACAGTGATCCAGGATATGAAGCTACAAAGAAAAGTGTGTATACTCAGTGAAATCAAATGGATTTTCCATATTTCGTGCCATTATTGACTGAAATCAAAAGTAAGCTTAGCGGTTTTATCTGCTTTACTTCCTCATTGTCATTTCCTCCAAACACTTTACACCTTACAAAATTTGTTAGTAACTGATTATTAATTACTTTACTCATCTTGCCCCTATTATCTATGTATCTGTTACAGGCATTATTTCTAATTGAACTTGATCTTTAATTACTTCAGAAAATGCTTTAAACTCCATGCTCATCCGCACTCTAGCGTCTAAAAGTATATGGAAAATGTTTTGGTATACATGAATGGGAATAATTATCTGCATCCATGTTTTACCACCTTCCTTCTCAACTCCTTCCCAAAGCAAATACTTTTCAATATTTAATCCGTCTAGCTATCGCTAATTTTTCTTTATGATGTGGCTCCTTTTCCTTCGGATGGTAACCTAATTAATCGGCTTCACTTAGTAATGCACATTCACATTTTCTAGAATTGTTTCACCATCAGAGTTATCAACATTGACCTGTAGCCCATGCGTTATAAAAAAAAAACTACTCATCTTCTTCCATAGTTTCAGGTGCATATGATTCTGTCATAGTCAAAAACACTACTAACTTCTTCCCAAAAATATAACTGATTTCCTAATTCTTCTACATCTTCAAATGGAATCTCATTGCACTCATCGGATGCGTCATTCTGCACTTCTGACAGATGTTCTATACTGTAATCAGTTACTGTAGTTTTTGCTTTTACTTAATACAAGTTGTAATGTATGTGGCTACCTATTAATTCTACCTTTTCGCTAAATTCACTCTCCTAAACTCGTGGATCAGTGCTAAGTTCTACTTTCTGAGTAGAATAATACTCTTATGTTTCTGCAACACATGCAACTGTATTGTGGCCTCTGCCTACTTCTTCCTCCAGTTCTACACTTACTTCAACTAGTTTCTAAATCAGTGCACTACTTTCTCTCTCTGCTCCCTATTATCCCTCCGATTAATATTTCTTTAAACTGATACACCTGCCCCATTTCCCGTAAGTATATTCCACTTTTCTGACTACTATCGCTGCCTTCATTAGCAAACCTGTGCACTTCCATCAATAACTTAAGTATATTGCTTGAAACGTAACTCTTTCCTTGTTACGTTTTCTTTATCAACTTTCCACTCTTTCCACCTTTCTTATTGTTGTGTTTTTTTCCCTATATTGCGAATTGTTTTGACTAGTGTTTACGTTCCGTAGCTATTGAAGGTAATGTTTAGTTGTAAGCGTTATTTCTGTGCCCTGTCCGTTCATACAGCCGGTTACGACTGTGTCCTTGCCCAACCCTCATGAGGCCTAATACAGTAATAATAAATTATCTTGAATTATTTTTGGATTTTCGCACTTGGTAGGTCCACGATGTGCATATATTTCAGTTTTCGTTGATGCTCTATTCACCGAGGTTGCGTAACTACCACGACATTTATTAGAACAGCCACCTCCTTTGCGTCCTCACATGTTGACTCACTGTATTGTATTTGCTTGATATTGTCGCAGAAGAAGCTGAGTAGTGCCGTGGTATATTTGTTATGATACTAAACTGTTGAATGGGGGGTGTGAGTTCGACACTCTTCTGGATTGTACCATATTAATTTAGAGATCCTCCTGGAATGTTCTGTAGCTATATATATATATATATATATATATATATATATATATATATATATATATATATATATATATGTACTGTAAGTGTTGGGGCCAGAGGCAGTTCGCTCCACGCTCTTGTATGTGCAAGTGCTGAATAAACCTTCGTTAAGTGAACTTAGTGTTCGTCATTCATCTAAGTATACCTTCTGCTACGTGACATTATTCTCGGGGAAACGCCGGGTATTGGAACCTGTGGTAGCGCACGTTATCGACGACACCGTGGCTCCCACCAGGCCACCCCAGAGCCGCCTTTTACGTAGCGAGAAACCCGAGTTCGAGCCATATTCCACAGATCGCAGTGTACCTGAGACAGAAGAAGAAGACGACGTTACGCTGACAGCATCTGTGAGCCACCACATGAGGCATCTTTCCGGGCTCTATGGTGACGATGGCCAAGATCCAAACAAGTAGCTAAAGATGCATGAGCGTAATGCGAAATTTAACAAATGGGATGACACCCTGTGTTTGGCTAACGTATTTTTCTATTTGGAGGGCACGGCCAAGCAATGGTATGAGAAGCTGCGAAGTATTCCAGGCGGAACTGCGCAAGGCTGAAGATAAATTAAAATGTCGGGCACAGCGTCCAGGAGAAACCACAGCAAATGATGGAGGAAGATAAGGTTGCACATCTCAAGAAGGGTGTTGCTGGGGACGTGTATCAAGCCCTACTCCTGAAGGAGGTTTCGACAGCAGATGACTTCATAAAATGGTGCCAGTGTACCGAGACAATGCATCAAAAAAGAATTACACGCACGAAGTTTGAACGACTTCCAAAGGTCGTATTGAAGTCTGTGATGGAGGAAGGAACTAATTTCACAAGTGTTCTTCGTCAGATAGTGAGAGAGGAGCTTCAGCAGACACTTGGATTGCATGGCGAGAGATAAATTGAGACGCTTCAAGAGGTCATAAGAGAGGAAGTGGAACAGACATTGAACCCAATCTCTCGTCCGTCAGTTCCCTTTAAAACGGTGAAAAAGACGAGACCCAGGCGGCGTTACGTTCCTACAATGCCGCATGAGGAACCTGTTTGGGCACCAAGGTCAAATGACGACTGGAGGGTCCAGGAAAGCCAACCAGTTTGTTTCCACTGCGGACAGCCGGGACATGTCTAGCGGTATTGTCGAGAAAGGCGGTAAATATTTGATGACTCCCGCCTCGGAATACAGCAGACAGATCTTAGCCGACGTCAACTACAGTACGACGAAGATGAACAAGAAGATGTGGGTGCAGGACGACGTAGGTCACCATCGCCGCAAGCTAGCTGCTTTAGAGGACGCACCCCAACACGCCGTTCGAGGTCTCCATCGCCGTTTAAAAGCTCCAGCCGATCACCTAGCCACCGAAACCTGGAAAACAAAACGGTGCGACCTTCCTTGGAGGTGAGGCCACTGAAGAGAATACTCCTCCCCCGTCGATAAGTACAAAAATGATAGGAAACTACGTCAATATCCTCATCGATGGCCGACCTGCCCAAGCTTTTGTGGACTCTGGAGCATTATATTCAGTCATTTCGGAGAAGTACCGTCGCCAGGTGCAGAAAACCGTATTCACGACGGCAAAATATTTCAGCTGAAGTTGGCTAATGGGAAATATGTAAAACCTACAGGAAGATGTAACATTCGTGTGGGTGTAAGTGGCTATACACGGCCCTTTGAATATATCGTCATACAAGAGTGTCGTCATGACCTCTCGGATGGGACTTTTTGGTGGTTCTCAGGCAATTATAGATTGTGGTCGCCAGAAGATTGTGCTAGACAAGATGCAATACCGTGGACATGAATATGCGCATCCGAGTGTGTGGAGACTATGTGTGTTGGATGAAGTGATCATTCCAACAGTCAGCGCTAGAAAGGTAGCAGTCGCATGTCATGCCACACATCAATCTATGGTTCTTGTAGTGGAATGTAAGAGAAGAATACCACTGAAGAATAACTTGGTCATACCAGACTCAGTTGTCTCGTTTAATAATAGATTCGGTGAATTGTGGATAGTTAACTGTCGCCCAGAACCGCAGATCCTTCCAAGACGCATGTGCGTAGCAAACACTGAGCCATTAATTGCAGAACAGCCGAACGTCATAGAAACGTCCCATGCGGAGTTGTGGGCTACATTATTGCTACCACTACGAGACAAGATCTTCTAGCTCGACTATCACCAGATCTCAGAAAGGAAAAACAGAAGAAGCTACTTGCCATTCTTCAAGAGTTCTCTGAATGCTTCAATCAACAGGTGAAGAGCAAATTAGACAATTCGACTATGAAGCTTCAAATTACCACTGGAGACCATCAGCCAAATAATTAGAGAACATACCGTATGTCAGCACCGGAACTTCGAATAATTCGCAACGAGGTAGAGAAAATGATGAAGAATGAAATCATTAAGCCTTCGTAGAGCCCATGGTCGTCACCGGTGATCCTCGTCAGGAAGAAGGATGACAGTTGGCACTTTTGTGATGACTACAGGAAGCCTAATAAGATAAGCATTGGTTACTGATAACTTGCCACCAGTGCCTATGAGTTTAATTTGTATGACACAGTACTGGAGATGATCATTATGTGATTGAAAATCCATTTTTCTGTCAATAAATCATTAATATTACGGCCGACGCTGACCTTCTCTCTAATAACCAAAAAGGACGTTTGCCCTCTTCCACAAATTTACGATACAACTAGATTGTCTGAAGGGGGCTGAGTTTTTCTCAACCATGGACGTGCACTCGGGATACTGGCAAATCGAAGTAGATGACGCTGATCGTGAGAAAACTGCATTCGTCTTCTCTGAGGGTCTGTATCAGTTTTAGGTAAGCCGTTCGGTTTGTTTAATGCACCAGCAACTTTGTAGCGGATGATGGATAATCTTGTACGTCACCTGAAGTGGACGATGTGTCTTTGTTATTTAGATGATATTATAGTGTTCTCAGAGACATTTGATGATTATATAAAAAGATTGAGGGCCGTTCTTAAGTGTCTCCAACAAGGCGGACTGAATCTTAATCTAATAAAGTGCCTTTTTGGAGCAAAAAAAAAAATCTAAATACTCGGACACCTTGTGCCAAACGAAGGTGTGCGACCAGACCCTGGAAAGGTGAGATCAATAACGGAATTTCCTATTTTTAAAAGTATTAGAGATGTGAGAAGCTTCCTCGGATTATGTGCTTATTACTGTCGACTTTTCAAAGATCTAAATTTAACTGGGGTGGTGACTAACAAGATTCTTCCGATGTGCTGCGAAAAGCTCTGAGGACTGACCCTATATTTGGCCTGTATGATGAGAGATCACCTATAGAACTACACACAGATGGAGTGGGTATGGGCTCGGTGCTGTTCTGGTGCAAATTTCTGGTGGAAAAGGGAAGGTTATAGCCTACGCTTGTAGGACACTTAAAGCCGAGAGAAACTACTCAACTACAGAAAGAGAATGTCCTGCTGTGAACTGGGCAATGTTCACATTTCTACAGTATCTCTATGTAAGGCCATTCAGAGTTGTTACAGACCACCATTCACTTTGCTGGTTGACAGGTCTTAAGGATCCAACAGGACGACTCGCCAGGTGGGCACTACATCTTCAAGAGTATGACATTTCCATAGTGTACAAAATTGGAAGAAAACACCAGGATGCCAACTGTCTCTCAAGAAACCCTGTGCAAGACCATCAAGACTTTGATGAAGATATGACTGTCTCGCTGCACTCTACGATCACTCTGCTGAGCAGAAGAAGGACGCCAAATTATTTCATATTATGCTTGCCTTAAATCGATCAGAGGATGTGAAAGGACAATGTAGGTAGTTAATAGAATAATTTGCTTGAAAAACTTTGATCCGTTTGCAAAAAGGTGGCAACCAGTGATTGCTAAACACATGCGCTTAGATGTTCTACAGATATTCCATGACAAACCAGAGGCCAGACATTTAGGATTTATTAAGACCTACGATAGAATCCACAAGAGATTTTTCTGGCCAGGTTTATCTAGGAGTGTCCGTCACTATGTGTCGCACTGTAGAGAGTGCCAGACGAGAAGGGCACTTCCTCAGAAACCACCTGGTTCATTTAGCCAGCCGAAACGCCTTTCCAGCTTGTTAGGATTGACCTCCTCGGACGTTTTCCAACGTCTACTAGTGGCAATAGATGGATTATTGTTTGCACTTATTATCTGACACGCTATGCCATTACAAAAGCCATGAAAAAAGCGAAGGCATTCGACGTAGTCAAATTCATCTTGAAAGACAATGTATTAAAACACGATGCGCCAAGGTCGTTAATTAGAAATCGGGGGAAAGTTATTCAGTCGAATCTTGTGACAGAGATAAAACCGACTGCCTACCATCCGCAAACTAACGGGCATACTGAACGTCTTAATAAGACCTTGACCGACAGGTTATCAATGTCCGTCAGTGATGAGCAGAGCAGCTGGTATGAGGTGCTTCCTTTCGTGACGTTTGCCTCAAACACCGCCAAACAAGACACCAGCGGCTTTCACCATTTTTCCTGGTGCAGGGGCGTGTGGCGACTACGACGATGGACACTGTGTTTCGCTTACATCCTGATGACGTGGACGACGACTGCAACTTCCATGTGTTAATCAGAGCTGAGGAAGCTCGGCAGTTAGCTCGATTTCGCAGCTCGATTACCCACGCTGCAGGCTCAAGAAAACGTTCGCCGAAGGTATGACGCGAGCCACCGCCCTGTTGCCTACCAACCTGGTGACCTCGTCCGGATCTTCACACCTGTACGGTAGGTTGGTCTCTCTGAGAAGCTCCTCAGACGCTACTTTGGACCTTATAAAATTGTAACACAGTTGTCTGATGTTACTTATGAAGTTGAAGATTTCGAACCCGACGCAAGACAACGAAAGATCAGAGATAGGGTCCACGTCCTTCGAATGAAGCCCTACATGGATCATGCCACCCAGTGTAAATCCGAAGCTCCGGCGACAGGCAACAAGCGGAAAGGTGACGAAGAGCGTAGCGGCAAAAGAAATTCTAAGGAGATCACCGCCAGGGCGAGCATCAGTCATCTGGAGTCGGAGTATGCAGGACCGATGACTCGTTCCCGGGCTAACACCGAGACGCTGTTCACTTAAGGAAGGAGCAGTGTCGCAGATATAGCTGAGTAGTACCGTGGTGTAGTGTTTATGATACTGAACTGTTTTATGGAGGTTCGTGAGTTCAAAACTCACTTTGACTGTACCAATTTAATTTCTGAGTACGTTCTAGTAGTATCCACAAATGTCAAGAATCATTCTACTGGAATGTTCTGTGCCTGTATATATATTGTACGTGTTCTGGCCGGAGGCAGTTCGCTCCCCGCTCTTACATTTGCAAGTGCTGAATAAACCTTCGTTAAGTGAACTTAGTGTTCGTCATTCATCTAAGTACACCTTCTGCTATGTGACCATATTGCTCAAATTATCTTTATCTTCTAGTCCCTTTAAGAAAACAGTAGATGATTTGTGGTTACTTCTTAATTTTTCAGATATTCAACTTTGGAAAATTTGTCGTCACAGTAACGTTTAATAGGATTTCCCCCATGAAAATTTGGAATAAGAAACTGCCACGAATTTTTTCGATATGCTGTCCTGATTTTGTTCAGACATGAATTCTAGGATAATTTAGGCCTTTAACTGTAAAAATATCAAATAAAACCATCGAATTTAGATTTCCATTGATGTTATTAATTACCATATTTTTTTTTCCATCACTGATCTCGAAAGGCAATATTATTTTCTTGTTTTGGGTCAAATACAGGGGGTGCCCATCCTTCATGTCGTTTCTGGCGATTATACTTCTATTTTAAGAGAGGTCTGACTTCTTGCACATTCACTCCATATTATTAGTCCAGTTGTGCATATGCTCTCCCATATATTCTACTTCCATGAGCAACGCTGCGGTAGCATCATCTGCCATCGCTTTGATTTCACAATTGTCTCTCGCACTCATCCACATTTGTACCTTTAGTGTTCTTAACTTCGACCACAGTGTTCACTAATCCAAGATTCAGCTTTCAGATCGGACCCCATTTTCTGTTCTGCTTGTTTCGTAATCAAAACTTACGCTAATCTCATCAACTTGACTGTTAACCTCATTTTATTCTCCCCTGATCCATCTTACGTCATTGTTGATTTCTTTAATGTACTTGCTTTGCTTTTCCATTTGGTGAATGAGATTACAACTCAGGGAAACCATTACCCTTATTTATTTTAGTGTTATTACCGACAATACCTTCCTTTATTCTTTTAATTTCTTTTCTAATAAGTTCATTTTATTGGAAAAATCATTTTCCCGTGATTATGTCTTACAAACAAGATCTTTCAGCGTAATAAATTACGCGTTCAACATAACTGACTAAAGGACATGTATCTTTTATTCCTACAGTCTAATACTCGTCCAATATTTACTTTTCGCCCAACATAAGTGAGTAAAGGACATGTATCTTTTATTCCTACAGACTAATACTCGTCAAATACTTACTGGTCGTCAGTCTCTGCTTCCGTTTTGATACTGTTCTGCTAATAACTACGCACGTTTACCGACCTGACAATTGCGTACAATCCCCAGCACTCTACATCCTCGCTTTACAAGCACGTCAGCTGTCGTTCTCAGAATTCTGGTACTGCCTTTACTTTCATGTACAGGTACGCCAAGATAGTACCAGGCACTATAATTGTACGAAACTACTTACAGTTCATACTTATCTCTGTTTACTTTAAAAATTTTAATTACAATATTTTCTATGCAATGCTTGTAGGTGTGCGTCCTCAGATCATTGTAAGTAAAGCTATTCCTACCACGAGGAAGCCAAATCTAATGCCCATCCCTAATCTCCTATAGACAAAACTCAAACCCGTCAATTCAAATTGGGAATTAGCCTTGTGAGTCAAAGCCACATCTGAAAGACCGTCTCTTTATTTATCAACCTGTCATTCTGAACCAATTATTATGTTCTCACCACTTCTTACTATTCACATTAACACCAAATTTGTTTCGTTCTTAATCTCCAGTAAGTAGATAGTGACCTAAGAAGAAATTGGGCAGCGAGTATTCAAAGACACTATGACACACATCAGACTGGCCGTTACTCAACACCGTTACGTCCAACACGTTTGTCAGTTGTCCTCTTTTGTAAAGTTCATGGCAGTGCATTATACACATCTAAGACAGAAGACAGTACTTATCACTAAACGATCTACCTGAAAGTTAAGTATAGCTAAAATAAATTGCGAAAGCATTTAACTAGGAAAGCTTGACTCTGGCAGAGTCGAACTACAGCAGTTAGCTCTTTTTATTTTATTTTCAAATTTCTGAAACTTCCATTAAACAGCATAACTGTTATGGTGTCTTAAAACCACAACAATAGAGATTAATTGTTTTCTATGTTAAATTCAATATCTTATCATTTAAAATATTCTGTTTGTTTCCAATTTATCTCTGTGTAACAATATAAAAAAATTCCTTACTCACTGTATTTATTTCCAAAGCTGCAAATAAGTAGTTAAAAACCAAACGAACTTCATAAATTCACTGAGAATTACTGAACCTCCTCTTGTACAAGCAAAAGCAACAGTCGTACAGTAAATGTAAGATGTGTATCCACCCAGACTGTTTTTCAATACCAAATTTTATGTGATTTACTTCAGGTGTAATATGGTGGATCTTTTCTTCATGGTAAACTCCCCCAAAAAGCAAAATCAACAGCCAAAATCTTACGAGAGTACACGCTAATATACTTTCTGCGATATTATACACAAAATAAATGTCACATAGCACGGCTCAGTCTTTCAATTTCTAATAAAGAGCCACTTCAATTTTCCATGATCACGCTACTATATACTCAAAGCTCTCATTCTGCAGAACGACCACACTCACTACATCCAACTTCATTGGCTGGCCAGCTCAGAGTCTCTATTTCTCTCCCCGATTGTTCTGCTGTCCACACTAACCTTTTGTGCTCTCCACATCATTTGTGATTCCTACATTCAAAGATGTATAGCTATTAGTACTCAGCAGTGGGAGATTACACGTGAAATAATACATTATTGAACTACTTGAATTATCTCTAGATATTTCTAGTGCTACAAATACAACTGTATGTTACTGCACACTTCTATTTAACTTAAGATTTACGTAAAATAATTTAAACAAGAGTTTGATAAAGTATACAAACTATTTATTTCATTTAATTGTTGAGTTAGTGGTTAATTAGTGTGGATCCAATGCAATGTGTTTTGCACATTTATAGAGCAATAGTAGACACTTTTGATGCATAAAATTTAATTTGTGGAGCCATGGTTGTGAGTAACAGATACAGGATGCTGAAATTTCTTCATAGGTCTGAGGATGATCCTGAGTGATGGAAACTTGTAATCTAATTATAAATGGGCAGCTGAGTCTGAACGATAAATGAGAGTTACCTCAACAGACAGTTAAGATGAGTAAATATTTAGTTTTGGTTCCATTGTTCCTATTGCCAAGTGAGGGGTATAAAGATCAATGCTTAGAACATTGACGAACATGTGTTTTCTACAGTTACACAATAATATCATAAGCTGTGTGTTAGGATGTCAAGAATGACTGCTCAGCATGTGATTTTAGCAAACATGTTTTTGCAGATATACAGCAATAATACAGACAATTCAGATCTAGAAATATTTAATTGAATCTTTCTTTGTGTCTGGCACATACTGTGGAATAAAGGTGGAACTTCCGTCATTTCTGATTGCAGCTTAACCTGAAAGGCAATTTCAAAAGGCAGAAAGACTGGGTTATACATCCCACTGACGATTAAATAATGGTAATGTTCCACTATCATTTCGAGAAATATTACGGAAAATTTAGACACGGAAATATTTAATTTTAGGTCCACACTGCCTTAGACGAAATGTACTGAGTGGCCAAACTTTTCAACATGAGACCGATTTATGTAACTCAGATTGCTCTTATACTTCTAAACAATCCATTCATTTGCACAATTAAAGTCATTAAGATAACTTTCAACATAATGCTAATTTACGGGATTCGTATAATCTGATGTCTGAACATCGCAAAGACTGCGACTGTGGGCTCACATACTGAATAACTGTTTTGTTATAAAGGCTACGCACTGACTGGGAGAGTTAAACGTGTGTGTGTGAAAAATTAAATATGTGTGAGTTCCTAAGGGACCAAACTGCTGAGGTAATCAGTCAGTAGACTTATAACAGTACTGAAACTAACGTACGCTAAGGACAACACGTACACTTATGGCCGAGGGGAACTCGAACCTCCGGTAGGAGGGGCTGCACAATTCGTGATATGGCGCCTCTAACCGCGTGACCGCTTCCCGCGGCTGTAGGTATGAGTGTGTGTGTGTGTGTGTGTGTGTGTGTGTGTATGTATGTGTGTGTGTTTTTTTGATGAAGCTATATCAGGATCTGTTGGCACAGCATCTCGCTGGTCTCCATCTCATGCATTTAGGCATCCCGATCATTTGACATCATGCACATGGTACTAAGCACACAGTGGTATTACTTACATCTCCTCTCACTCAACAGTTTACATGCTTCGGTGAGGGAAACGAGAGTTAGGTCTATGATTGCGATTTTGTTCTTCGCTGCAAGACAAGGCAATGGTTTTTTAGTAACGAAATGTATGAAGTGGTGAAAATGTACACTGACTCTCTTGACCCAGTAGCAAGAGGTTTTCTAATAATTATGGTTTGATGAACGACTGTAACGGCCACTAAATGCATGTAGTTTCACCTCTGTTCAAAGTTTAGTCAATGTGTTAAGAAACATAGGTAAAAATCATCTGCAACATGGCTCGTTGACGTGCACGCTTAAATGCAAGTGTGGTTTTTCTGGTACACAGTGTGGGAAAACATATGCGCCTCATATGACTGTGATATTATACTTTTAGCAGCTGACAGAAAAGTTAGTGCGATGGATTTGGACTCATATGACCGAACTCTGAGCTATGTGCTAAAATTTGCCTAAATTCACAAAATTCTGCGTCAAAGCAAGTTAGGTTTTACAATATATCTGATGAACTTTCTTAGGAATAGCTCTCCTACAGGTTAAGCTGCAATCAGTAATGACGGAACTTCGATCTCTATATCACCATATGTGCCAGACACAAAGACGATTCAGTTAAATTTTTCTGCATCTGAATTGTATGTAATACTGATGTATACCTGTAGAAAAAAAAAAAAAAAAAAAAAAATGTTTGCTAAAATCACAAGCTAAGCAGTGAAGGCAATGATTTTTGACAGATTCTATCTATCACACAAGTTAGATTATTATTTTGTGACTGTAGAAAACACGTGTTGGCCAACTACTACTGTGATTACCAGTAGACGTCATGTTCCGACTTACCGAGGGCCCTATCATATAGTGGTCCGGTGGAATGAGATTGAGTAGTTACAAAAGTAGTGAGCGAGACACCGAGTCGGTATCGGTAGACGCGCATAAATTGAAGCGATTGGATCGACATGGGCGCGTCCAAGACGAACAGGAACTCATGCATAAGTTTCCTCCGTTAGGTGGCTAGTGTGTCCCAAAACATTTAGTGCAATCAAACCACGTCCAGATTACGGCCCAAGGCCTAAACGACGACACTGCCCTCTCCGTGACGTCACCTGTTTTGCATGCCACAACTCGGGACATTTCGAAAGTACTCTTCTGCCTGCTAGCGACAACAACAACAGCCGCCAACTTGCTGTTGCTAATAGCAGCCGCAGACATTTAGCTGAATCGCACGCTATAGGCGGTAATTAATGGAGCAACGTCAGAAATCTAGTTGTTCACAGACGCTGGAATGCGTCTGATTAATGTGGACACATACCGGAGTGTCGACTCCCCACAGGTCTGGTACCATCAGTGCAGAGTAGTGACGTTCAGTGGACAGTTGATCTCTTTTCCGGGTCAGATCGTAGTCCAAGGTAAGTATTAAAGTATCTGTAGGTAACTAAACCTGCTAGTAGTAAACTCTTGGAGTACAATCATCACTTTTGCCATTACCGAGCTTCTTATTCCCAACACTCAAGATCAACTGAATCCAGCCACACCCTTCAATGAGCTTGACAAGTTATGTGCATAGTATAAACAAGTATTTGGAACCTCATTTGGCTATGCAGCAGGATCCAAGGCCACGTATCCTTAAAGCAATCTGCAGTACGTTAGTTTTCTAGAGGATTGTGCAGTGCCTTTCGCATTGTGCGACCAAGTTAAAGAGAAACTATATAGTTAGCGAATAGTGGGGGTACTATCCCAAAATCGTCTAGCTAGCGGCAGTACCTATGGCTGTAGTTAAGAAGACAAAATCGATCGGTTAGAGCTTTGTGACTATTTTATGTTTACCATTAATACTCAAGTTAAAGCAGACCTGCGTACAATTACAAGGCAAAAAGATTTAGTGGCAAAACTAGTCGGGGTCTATAAATTTTTGAGACAGAGCTCAATGAAGTTTATTTTCAATTATGGCCATTTATGGCACCGAGGCAGAACCAGATTTCGTCAGAATGTTGCAGACCTCCACCCTGTCCTCCAATGTGCTCTCGCTTGACAGCACTGCAGTCGCAAATGTCAGTGGTTTGGGGTCAGGAGGAGGTCCTGTACAGGGTTTCTACCTAGGAGCTGTCCTTGTATTACCCGATATGTAAGAGTTCGTTGTGTCACTGTGGTACCAGTTACTGCTAACATTGCTGTTACAGATGCAATAATATGCGCCAGAGACTACCTTTCGGGGTCGTAAGTAACTTTCACATTATGTATCACTGCCAAGTAACACTCCTCCGTGAATCTCGGACCATACATGAAACGAAATGCTGCAGTATAGTAGAGAAGGCGACTGAAAGAAACGCACTTTGAGACGAAGGGAAACGAAACATTTATGCAAAGGCAGTTACTGTTGCCATCCCTGGTGCTCATTAAGAACCATGTCCCGCCTTCTTTAATGTTCAGGGGACCGTACTAAATCTTGCTGATCTAAGTACAATTATTATCTTTGGATATAAGTGTCATTTCTGTTCGTCGCACTGGATATAACTTTCTGTTACCTCCTCTATGTATGGTCCACGTTTCATCGACCTGTTACTTGGCGGTGAAATATTATGAGTATTTAGACGACGTACTAATTACTGAGATCATGCGGAAGCAGCACCTGCAAAATCTAGAATACACTACTGGTCATTAAAATTTCTACACCACGAAGATGACGTGTTGTAGACGCGAAATTTAACCGACAGGAGGAAGATGCTGTGATATGCCAATGATCAGTTATTCAGAGCATTCACAAAAGGTTGGTGCCGGTGGCAACACCTACAACGTGCTGACATGAGTAAATTTTCCAACCGATTTCTCATTCACAAACAGCAATTGACCGGCGTTGCCTGGTGAAAAGTTGTGATGCCTCGTGTAAGGAGGGGAAACGCGTACCATCACTTTTCTGGCTTTGATAAAGGTCGGATTGTAGCCTATCGCGATTGCGGTTTAAGGTATAGCGACATTTCTGCTCGCGTTGGTCGAGATCCAATGACTGTTAGCAGAATATGGAATCGGTGTGTTCAGGTGGGTAATACGGAACGACGTGTTGGATCCCAACGGCCTCTTAACACTAGCTGTCGAGATGACAGGCATCTTATCCGCATGACTGTAACGGATCGTGCAGCCACGTCTCGATCCCTGAGTCAACCGATGGGGACGTTTGCAAGACGACAACTATCTGCACGAACAATTCCACGACGTTTGCAGCAGCATGGACCATCAGCTCGGAGACCATGGCTGCGGTTACCCTTGACGCTGCGTCAAAGACAGGAGCGCCAGCGACGGTGTACTCATCGACGAACCTCGGTGCACGAATGGCAAAACGTCATTTTTTCGGATGAATCCAGGTTCAGTTTACAGCATCACGATGGTCGCATCCATGTTTGGCGACATCGCGGTGAACGCACATTGGAAGCGTGTATTCGTCATCGCCATACTGGCTTATCACCCGACGTGAATGTATGGGGTGCCATTGGTTACACGTCTCGGTCACTCTTGTTCGCACTGACGGCACTTTGAACAGTGGACGTTACATTTGAGATGTGTTACGACCCGTGGCTCTACCCTTCATTCGATCCCTGTTAAACCCTACATTTCAGCAGGATAATGCACGACCACATGTTGCAGGTCCTGTACGGGCCTTTCTGGATACAGAAAATGTTCGACTGCTGCCCCGGCCAGCACATTCTCCAGATCTCTGACCAACTGAAAACGTCTGGTCAATGGTGGCCGAGCAACTGGCTCGTCACAATACGCCAGTCACTACTCTTGATGAACTGTGGTATCGTGTTGAAGCTGCATGGGCAGTTGTACCTGTACGCGCCATCCAAGCTCAGTTTGACTCAATACCCAGGCGTATCAAGGCCGTTATTACGGCCAGAGGTGGTTGTCCTGGGTACTGATTTCTCGGGATCTATGCACCCGAATTGCGTGAAAATGTAATCACATGTCAGTTCTATTATAATATATTAGTCCAATCAATATCCGTTTATCATCTGCATTTATTCATTGTGCAGCAATTTTAATGGCCAGTGGTGTATATGTTACGAAGGGCTGAAACCCACGCTGAATCATGAGGACGCAATCAATCAATTACCTGCTCGCAAGAAGCTCAAAGAATAACCGCTGCTCCTGGGCAAAATTAATTATTAAGCCAACTCATCTCCACAACTGCTCACATTTTGTATCTGCTTCATAAATTTTGTAACAAGGGGATTAAATCCATGTGGTCAGAGGCATCTTAAAAACTGGCTTAGCTGGACCCACTCTTCTACAATATTCAACTCAAACAAACACTTAATGCTTACCAGCAATGCGTCAAACTGTGGCACTGGTGCAGCACTGTACCACAATTATGCCTGTAGCACAAAAAAACTGACTGAATTTGGATCTAGAACACTAAGTGTGGCACAGTGAAGCAGAGAAATACCCGTAAGCTCTTAAACATGGTGTAACGTCCTCCATTGTACACACATACAAGTACACAAGGGTCTAGTCAACGAAAAGAACGCTTTGTTATTACACTGAGGGGAAAAAGAATCGCAAAACCAAGAAGGAGTTACGAGATATAAATGACAAATGGTATACATATTCCTACATCTGGAATGTCGTGACAGTCGCGTAAGAGTGGCGCTAGCAGCGCCAGTGTGGTGATGAAAATCAGGTATGCTTTAAATACACACTGTAACAATCGAGAGAGTTAATTACCTTGGATATGGTTACTTAATGTTAGTCAAGAATGCCTTAGGGTGACAAAGACGCCATCATGAACACATCACTGAGTTTGAACGGGGTCGTATAATAGGTACACGAGAAGCTGGATGGTCCTTCTGTGATTAGAAATATTGGAAAGAACTGTAGCCACTGTACATGACTGCTGGCAGCAGTGGTCGCCAGAAAGTACGGTCGCAAGAAGATCGGTTGCCAGATGGCTAGGTGGCTCAACCGAGACGGAAGACCATCGTGTTCGGCGTATAGCTCTGGCATGTCGTAAAGCATCTGCGTCAGCTACGTATATGTGTAGAATGTGGCAACACGATGACAACAAACTGTTACAAATCGGTTATTTCAAGGATAGCTCCCGGATAGACGCCTCCACTGACCTCCGCCTTTTACGCCTCCGTTGAACATACTAACGGCAACTGCCATTCCTGTTCTTAATCAACCATCCACAACGAAATGTTTGAACACAACGATACTGAGCGCCTGATCACCGATCCTGTTCATCCAGCGTCCGATTCGGAGGCCAAGTGAGTGGAATGTCAGGAACTTCAGAATGAAGACACGGTAGATGGCCGTCCCCTGGGGTGTATTCACCAGATTTTCCGTATTCTAGCGATTCACCGCAGTAAATGGAAGCAGTCGAGTCGAAATTTTACATGAGCGCAGGACCCATATACATTCAACCTGAGGCGCCCAACTCAATCGTCCACCATCCACGCGCTGGCCCTTAGTACCGTGTACATTCCGACGTATGCGCCGTCACTTTCAGGCGGAACCCTTTCTGGACCCAAGGTGACGCTCACGACATTAGGCGGTGACGATCGTTGGAGTTTTCGGTCATCCAAGAGCATATAGTCAGACATAGCAACCAGATCTGGTCAAAAGGAGACATAATGCCCCTCCTCCAACTTAGCAGCCATCTCGGAAAAACTCACGAAAATAAGGCTCTCCAGCAGTCTTCCTGCATGGGGCTAAGATCCCCACTCTTTACATAGGCTCCAGTAGAGGTCCGATAATGAATATCAGTGAGAGCCGTTGTGGCTAGAGTCACTGCCACTTCCTGTTAACACCACAGCGGGAGTTCTCCTGCTTAAGCAATAATCGTAGGTTTAACATTATCGGGCTGATTTGGACACGGAATTTGATCCGTAGTCCCCTTATAAACCATGGCCGGCACACACTCCAGCACCTCTCTCTCCTTTCCCTCGCCAGTAACGCACACCATGGCCATTTCTGCCTACATGCGCCGACTAAATTGGGCAGGGGGTAATTTAGATTCCTCACCTGGTCTACCGATGTGAAGGATAGTCAGAGGTACTCGGGCTTCATACTACAGCTACATATTGCTTATGCAGAGGTCTGCACTTCCGCCACGGGCATATAATATGGTCTCATTCCCTTACGCGACAATGTTCGTAACTAACGAGGCGTCGCACTTGTCCATCAAGGTCTGGTATTATCTGAAGCCTTCTGTATGCGCCACTTACTGGTTAATCTCGACTGTGTTCACGTTTTTCGTTACGGATCACGCCGCAGATTTCTTCCACAAGCTTACTACGACTTTCGTTACCTTTTCGACCTCGTTTCAGGCTAGCCTTTCACTTAGTGAACTTCGTCATCTTCCACTAAATGAACTAGCTGTTTGGTCTGAAAGGTCTCTGCGTGACCACAAGCGCAAGTACTGATAAACTGTGTTTTATCTATGGCGAGTTGTAGGAAAGAACCTCACTTTACTGTATCCTTCGTCTGTCACATGAAGTATCTTTGTCCTTCTGTGGAAATATTCACCACTGTCTATTCCGTCAGTCCCACTTGCTTCACGGTCTCAACAGCGTCATGTACTCCTGCATTAGACGAAGGACAAGAGAGTGTTCGCTTGCCTCCGCCTCATTTCCGAGCTACTGAGATCGTGTTCATCCCTGCTGACACATTGCCTCGAATTACAGCCACAGAGCCATTATACGTTTACCTACCTTTTTTCCAGGGTTGTACGTTGTACATCTCACTGATAACACTAGGACAATGTCGACAAACAAGAGACTTCCGCAAATTCTCAAAAATTCAAAAAGAAAATATTTTAAAGCTTCATAAACGGCTATAGACAATAATTATACATATTTCATAAATAGGCAGACACTGTACACTGTAGTAATCTCTCCGCCGAAAGTTCAGCAACGTTGTTTGGTACACTATTGCCAAGTTTTTGTTGCAAGATCTATCGTTTTCACGTAGATGGTCTCGCTCCTAGTAACATCGACCTTTACGTAACGTGAAAGTGACTAAATGTCCCTTGAGCCCCGCGAAAGCTTTATTTTCAGATGCTGAGCAGATACATCAACCTGAATTCAATAAACGTTCCACCGGTTTATAGAACGTTTCCCAATTTCAACCAGAACTATAAGCCTTGCAAGAAATAATGTGTGACTTGGAGGCTACCAGTTCACATGCATTGTGGTTTACAGGTCCAGCCTGAAAGCAGTTTCTCGAGTTATTATACAGATGGTAACAAGAGTGCACTGTGATTACGGCATTTGGATAGAAGTGTTCGAATATGAATGTTTTTCCCCATTCTTTCTCAATCTCACATTGGTTGTTTTATCATCCGTGTATCTGGCGTCGGAGCAGTCGTCACTGTCTCACATCAATTCATTTCATTCATGTGGTCCAGTTTGATGTTGATGTTATGATTAGTTAAACAGTATATTGAATATAAGACAAGTGCAGTTTGAGAAAGGCGAAATGAGAGAGAGACCATATTCAGTTTACAAATAATACTCATAAATTACAAGTAACTAAACAACAGAATTTCAATTTAGGCATACGTTCATATTCAGTTACAATTTAAAATTCTCTTTACTGAGCATAAATACTGTTCCGTCAGGAATGACTTAATGTTGTACTGAAAAGAAGTTTTTATGTTGCTGCAGTTTTAACTCGCTAGGTAGGCTATTGATGATTTGACTCTTATTTGTGTAACGCTTTCTTGACGCACACTGTTCTACAGTGATAAATTTGAATATGACTGATGTTTCTAGTGCTTTTTCTATGAATATGCTTATATTGTCATAGTTACGGAGTAGTGTTTAAAACATACTCATTTGCAAATAGGATACACTTATACATGTAAACGCTTGACAACCCCATTATTCCCAGTTTTCTTTTGGTTGCGGATAGCCCCGACTGCTCTTTTCTGCATTCTAAATAATGTTATTATGATGAGTGACTTTCACCATAAGTAATGAATGGAAGTATGCTTAACACACCTGAATGACTGTTAACCTGCGTGCTCTTTGGATTAACACACGAATAGCATAAGAAGCTTTCAAATGTTTTTTTCGAGTTCTTTTAAATGACATTTCCATTTCAGGTTGTCTTGTACCCCTATCTAAAGAACCTTACTTCGTGAGGACAGTTTTTTTCTTTATTTATTATCATTTTACTTTTTTGAAACCAGCTACTAACTTGGGACATTGAAGCATCTATTGCTTCCCTCATTAAAATACTGGTGTCATCAATAAATAAAATTTCCTTTCCACTTCAATAAAGTCATTTAAATCACCAATGTAAAGGAGGAACAATAGAGGTCCTAGGACAGAGTCTTATACCATTCCATATTTTGCTGATGATTCCTTACATAGATGTTGTTTTAATGAGATTTTATTTGAAATTACTATGCTTTAAAACCAACGTTTGCAGCCTCAGTTATAGATAAGCTCTTATCCACTGATTTGGGATACCTCTGACACCATTTTAACCTAATTTATGATAAGAAAATCATGTTTAGTTGTATCAAATACTTTTAACAGCCCCAGAAAAATAGCGGAAGCATGTTATGTCATCGAAAGGTTTCAGAAGATCTGTAAATACTCATACATATCTGTTAATATAGACTTGGATTTAACGAATTAATGCTGATTTGGTAAGAGTAATTACTTTTTTGCAACGTGACTTTGGAGCCTGTTGCGGGAAACTCTTTCAAAGATTTCGGAAAAAATCAATGAGTTGGGATACTGAACGAAAGTTACTTACATTTTCAACGTCCCCTTTTTGGAACAGACAACTACTTCACCTGTTCTTAAGCTACTGGGAAAGGTTCCAGTTCATAAGCGTGCCTTTACTACATACATTACTGATTTTCCTACATAGTCAGAGGACTTTTTATTTGCTTCATCTCTGTCTCTGTTGCTGCTTGAAGGAATTTAGACTAGTATTTAAATAATTTCGTAGACACATAGATCTGCTCTTATTTTGATTTCGAATTAACTGATTTACTTTATTAGTAAAATACACCTTACACTTACAAGCAACTTCTTTTGGTCTGAGAGACTGTTATTTTCAATTTACAGAAGGGTATTTTTGAATGATGACCGTTCTGTGACAGATTTTTCTCTACTAACCTTCCAGACTGTTTTCATTTCATTTTTCGCACTTGAAATGTAGTAATAATTTTTTGTCGTGTGGCTTCTATTGTAATCACGTTCTATATTTGGCTACTTTTTTTTTCACATAGTGTCTAAATTCTGGAGTGTCTTATTGTGTTTTATCTGAGAGTGGAGAATTTTTCGTCTTTCTGCATGACATTAAAATACCTTTGGTTTTCCAACATTTATTTTTAACCACCTTAATCATCTTCTTTCTCATTGAAAATGCTATGTGAAAATAACGCAGATACAAATTGTGGAAACTGTCGTATATCCTGTTTACTTCAGTTTTACTGATGACATTCTTCCACATTTCCCTGACTGCATAAAATGAAACCCTCTGATAATGTCGTCGCTGAACTCTATCTGCTCAATTATTTCAATTTTTCATCCCCATTTAATGGCGGTGTGTAGTTCAATACAAAAGAGCAGAGCTTCATGATCACTGTAACCTGTTTTTAGATCGGTGGTGATACAGTTTTATAAAATTCTGGTCAACAGCAGTTCTAGTTTTTGGAGTAATTCTGGCTGGACTGTTGCTATACAAAGCCCTAACTATTGGCTATATTTAACATCTTATTTCTGTTATCTGACTCTTGTAAAGATTCTACATTTAATCTCCACAGATAACCGCTTTCTTTCAATCACATTTTATATTATATGGCAGTCTTTGAATTTTTTAATGTAAATTTACCAGTTCCCAGACCTATAGTGTTACAATCAAGATCATAGGATCTGACTAATCAACTAAACATAATGAAATTTTCACTCTGCAGCGAAATGTTCACTGATATGAAACTGGCAGATTGAAACTGTGTGCTGGAGCGAGATTCGAACTCAGGACCTTTACCTTTTGTGGACATGAGCTCTACCGACTGAGCTATCCAACTACAGCTTACGTGCCGTCCTCACAGCTTCAGTTCTGCCAGTGTCTCGTTTCCCACCTTCCAAACATTGTCGGCCAAAGGCAAAGTGTCAATCAGCCTGGCACACAGATTTAATCTGTCAGAAAGTTTAAACTATACATAGCTCAATGTCTTTTTCTCTTGCCAAGTTCTGATACTTTTCCACTGAGCCACGGCACCTTTGAATTAGTAGACTGTTCTGTCTGGCGCCACTGGCTCAGGTGTAGCATCGACTATCCCCCTTGCAGCCTCATTGCCAATATTAATGAGGAAGAGTTGGTATCTGTGGTTTGCGTTCCTAAGGAGATCTTTCCTTGCCAATGTATATGTGTTCGTTGGCCCAAGAGGGCCCTCCACACCCCTCCCCGGATGCTTTTTCTTTCTCCTCCACTATCTTCCCCACTCCTTTCTCGAGTATGCCTTGCTCCTCCCTTTTTCTGTGCTCTGTCCCTCCATCGGCTCCCCCCCTTTCCCTCCTCATCTGTCCAGATCCTCCTCATACCAACATGCCTTTGCTCTCTATAGTTCAGTGTTTACCGTGAGTGTTCAGTGTTGTACGTCCCCTTTTTAAAGCGCTGCGAAAATAAACCAGATTGTCACCGTGATTAAAAATTGTGCCTGTCTATTTAGTAAATGTTTCTGATCAGCATTATTGACCTCTTTGTTTCTTTATGTTTTCTTCACAACTTTTTCACCATCTACTAGTTTTAAACAGTCACCGTTTTACCGCCTATTTTTATTGTTATGTCTTTTCCTTGTATTTTTTAACTTTATCTGTAGAGGAGGCACCAAGTTTGGGGATTGGCGGTAGCGTCGTGACAAGAGATTGTCACGAAGTCTGAACGGCCGAAGCCACGAGCTGCGCAAGGAGGGCCTGTGCAGAGCGAAGATATGGGATTACTTCACCGGGGTCAGCGTCGACTACAAGCAGCAGGTCTACATCCCGTCTGCTGGTTGGCAACATTCGCGTCGGACGGCCGCTCGTGGCCTGACTGTTCTCGTCTACCTGGCTTTCATCGGAATCGCTGAGTGACCACTGCGACGCACCATGTATCCGTCGAACTGCTTGCTGATGAAGGGGAATAACATTCTGTAATCCTCGTGGTGATTTGTTCCATTGTCTACCTGCCTTCCCTATTATTTTATGGTTGGTACCCTATTCTCAGAGTTTTATTCGGTCGGCTCTTTGGTCATAAATATAGGCATCAGTATTGTACTAAGACACTAGTTGTTATATTGCCTTTCTTTTCTATCTCTGCCCATTCATTAATGTCTAATTAATCAGCTCTTGGTCGTAAATACAGAGATATTAGTTGTACTAAGGCACAAGGTGCCGTTAAACCAAGAGAGACCTCGTGGTTCGATTTAGCTGTTAACTGCTTTAATTTTTTGATTGTAATTGTATTTCACAGTCAGTAATTATAATTTGAACAACCTGTTGTACTAAGCTGTTCGCTTCTGTGTTTGAAAGACTAGGTCATTATTGGTGTATTTTAGCTGAATCTTGTGGTTCTGCCGAATGAGTTCTCTTGTAATAAGCGTTCACAAGTAATGTTTTAAGACGTTCCTTCAGAGCGGGCGTAAAAACTAAAAATAAGCTTACCTTTGAAAATACTAACAGCCAGCTGTCACCAGGGTTTTAGTCAAAATAAAATTGTCGAAAGGGTCGGTTCTGGATCCAGTAGCACCTTGGTGGCCGATTGAAATTAAGAGGTGGATTGCTTTGAAGTAAGCCGTATCAGTGTCATATTGTTTGCTAATCTGTTTAACCCTTAAGCCCAGGTGCTCATCCAAACCCCGAACCTTTCGACATACAGCTTTCAAATTGAAAATTAAGTCATCTGTTTCGAGTAATTTAATCACTCTTGCCCTCAGTGGTACTTACATAGTTTCATATGTTTCAGAAGAGCATCTTATAAGATAGATTGTGTCTATTGTGGTAGTAAAAACCACTGTTTCACACGATAACGGGCAGGCTGCAAGTCCGGCCGTCTTTTAATCGTTATCATATTGTTTCCTGTTTTGAAATACAGCACTTCAAATTTCTTTTGCAAATATTAAAAGCTTATTCAAGTTAAAGCTCAAAGTCAAGAGAATTTTGTAAATTTGTTCATCTTGTTAAAGAAAATTTTATGGTTAAATGCTTCGATTATCTGTAAAACACAGTTTATATATTGTTAAATAAAGAGATTGTCTAAAAACAAAGTTATATCGGTGGGTCCTTCCTTCCACGTTTTCCTTAATTCCAGCATGCATCACGTATCATCTACTGCTGGAACCTTTAAATAATACTATACAAAATATAGCTCTTCCACCATTATTACTATTGATTCTAAAATAATAGCTAGCAAATTTGTATCCAATAATCTCAGTGGCCTTTGACTAACCAGCATTAAATTACACATATAAAATCAATATTTAGTTCAAGATCCACTAATTCAAATTGTAGCTTATTTCCTGAGATTTAACATTGTGCTTAGTCATTTTAACACATTAGAATACTTATTTGTTAATGCAATCTTATCATTAATTCTATATTTTCACATGAGAAATTCGCTCTAAAAATAGTTTCTTACATTTATTTTGATCACTAAAGTCACCATAGAATTTCGTAGAGGATGATATAGCATATTTTGTCACGTCTCCTGTATTTGGTATATAACGATTGCATCTCATTATTTCGATTACTTTTTGTACTATTAAATATCGCTTGGGGCAGCCCTTTCGCTTCTCACATATGTGCACCGGTCTATTTACTTGAAATATACCTGATCGGTCACAGCCTCAGCTCAATGACCCGACTGAATACCGTATCCTCAGCACTTCTTTTCCCTCGCTCTCCGTCACCTGTGGCACTACCTGTGTCTGTTCCACAGCTCCTCTCCCCTATGACTTCACCTCCTATGTTGACCACACCTGCTCCACCTATATGATTGCCACCTCAACATCCACAGCCGTGATCCTGACACCCTTCAGCGGTGGTATCAGTTCCTCACCACCCAGCGAGGTGACTCTGTTCCCCTCCAGCAACACACCCGTCTTGAAATAACTCCACCCCACATGTCGTGCTCGCTTCCCTTTAACTCCTAGTCGTATCGCCGTGGACGTCCTCGACCCCATTGGTGGCAACCACCTCCCAGTCCTTCGCAACAGGTCCTCAGCCCATCGCCCCTTCTTGTCACGGGCCCTCCTGCGCCTCTAATATTTGTCCTTGACTGCCGCCGCAACGAATGATATGCCTACGAGGAATCCATTGCCTCACAGGTCGGAAGCCACCCACTTACCTTTCACCATTCCGCTGGCATTGCCGATGACTCGTCCTTCCTACAGAAGACCATCACTGACACCGTGAAGGCCTACGTTCCCAGTAATAGACGGCAAAACATCGAGTAAAACTGAAGTGATATCAGGTGTTTCCCAGGGAAGCGTCCTGGGACCTCTGCTATTGCTGATCTATATAAATTACCTGGGTGACAACCTGAGCAGTTCTCTTAGGTTGTTCGCAGATGATGCTGTAATTTACCGTCTACAAAGGTCATCCGAAGACCAGTATCAGATGTAAAGCGATTTAGAAAAGATTGCTGTATGTTGTGGCAGGTGGCAGTTGACGCTAAATAACTAAAAGTGTGTGGTGATCCACATGAGTTCCAAAAGAAATTCGTTGGAATTCGTTTACTCGATAAATAGTACAATTCTCAAGGCTGTCAATTCAACTAAGTACCTGGGTGTTAAAATTACGAACAACTTCAATTGGAAAGACCATATAGATAATATTGTGGGGAAGGCAAGCCAAAGGTTGCGTTTCATTGGCAGGACACTTAGAAGATGCAACAAGTCCACTACAGAGACAGCTTACACTACACTCGTTCGTCCTCTGTTAAAATATTGCTGCGCGGTGTGGGATCCTTACCAGGTGGGATTGACGGAGGACATCGAACGGGTGCAAGAAAGGGCAGCTCGTTTTGTATTATCACGTAATAGGGGAGAGAGTGTGGCAGATATGATACGCGAGTTGGGTTGGAAGACATTAAAGCAAAGACGTTTGTCGTCACGGCGAGATCTATTTAAGAAATTTTAGTCACCAACTTTCTCTTCCGAATGCGAAAATATTTTGTTGAGCCCAACCTACATAGGTAGGAATGATCATCAAAATAAAATAAGAGAAATCAGAGCTCGAACAGTAATGTTTAGGTGTTCGTTTTTCCCGCGCGCTGTTCGGGAGTGGAATGGTAGAGAGATGGTATGATTGTGGTTCGATGAACCCTCTGCCAAGCACTTAACTGTGAATTGCAGAGTAATCATGTAGATGTAGATGAAACTTATCCACCCTCACCACCCCACTCTTCCTCCAGAGCCCGTCCTTCTTTTCCATAAATTCCGCAGGCTCTACTGCTCCTTCCTCCGCACCCGTGACCGGGATACATTACTTCACCAGCGGTAGTTACGACGACAGATCCGAAATCTCCTAATAGAAAAGAAACTCCTCGACTGGTACCAGACATGTCCACGTCTCAACTCCGTCCTCCCTGTCAACTCCTCCAAGTACTGGTCTACCTTCCACTACATTACTGGTGGCCATCCTGCGCCACATTATGCCCTTCTCCAAGACAGCCGCCCCTTCCCTGACAATCCCTGTAAGGCTAACCGTTTTGCTTCCCACCTCTCTGAGGTTTTCTCCATTTATGACGATCCCCGTTTCGATTACTCCCTCTTCCCCACAGTCCTTGAACTCACCGGTACCTCAGTCCCACCCCTCGCCCCCAGTTTCCGATGCTTGAATCACTCACACCCCTCAGGCATAAATACTCCCATTACCGCACACGCCTCACACATACATACTCCCATTACCGCACACGACATCAAACTCATCCTCTGCCCCAAACTCAATACCGTCCATGGTCATGACAGAGTCACCTACCACCTAACTAACTAACTAACTTCGTCCGAATAGGCCTTGGAAGGTGAAGCAGATATGAGACATCACCGGACGACAATTCCAGCGTCATCCATAAACAGCTTTAACCTTCCCTTTATTGACGGACCTAGTGAAACATACATGGAACTACATCCCACACGCGGACATTCGGGACCTGTATGACACAACGCACGCATATTTGCATGCTTGCTTTCCGCATTCCAGCCATTACACCTGTTATCAGTGTAAAAGCATTTCACATCGGCAGTGGCTTATCTCGCACTTGCATCAACCTGTTGTAACACCAAAAATATAGAGCCCCTAATGACATCCGTTTTGACAGCAAAAGATATAAAAATTAGTTATTCTGACCTTAACGGTAGCTACTGGCACAAAAATATTAACAATATTGAAAGTTTGACCAACAGAAGTACTAGGGGACTAACAACATTAATACCACGAAAAGAACTAAAAGAAAGACTATCAGATGATCACTTTAGCTACGAAGCAGGAAACTCTAAACAATGAATTAAAAATATGTGCTTTACGAAGGTTGGAGCCCAAACGAGATAAAATGATCAGAGATAACATTAATGCAAGAAAAGAATTGTATCCGAATCGAGCTGTAAGTTCGCTGCGACTACAGTGAAAAACTTCAATAGACATGGTAATTCGCCGTCTTGTAGACGTCGCGATAGAAGCACGCTTATTGACCGATATTAAATTGTTTCAGACCGATATGAAATTTTAAAGCTTTTCGAGTATCGTCTTGACGTATTAGTCGGAGTTGGATGGAAGGTGATAGAACATTTACCGTTTAGCCAGCCAACGGAACAGATATTATACATGAGCGAAAAGTAGCTCGTGCTATACTTAATCAATTCTGGGACGTAGTCGACGTGATCTGTGATTGTCACGAATATTGAAGGACACAGTAATGTACCAGACGCCGACAAAAACCCTACAAATAGACCTGAGAAAGAAACATATACACGCAATCATGAAGAATTCACAGGTACGCCGTGTTGTCGGAAGCTGTAGTCAATGTCAGAATAGCTGATGTAAATTGTAGCTACAATTCCCTGAATGACAGATCGGTGTGCCTTCCAGTGCAGTGGTCAGATAATTCGGAAGTTCAATAAACTCAGCTATAAATTTAATACTTCTTGTCATCTACATCATTTAACTAAACTTTATTGTGTAACTGTGAATAATTATTTTCTTGATAGAACGGCGTAGTTAAAGTTGATTGAGTGACATTATTAATAGGGAGCAGTAATTGAATATTGTATTACACGCTTTCTGTACGTCATTTAGAGAATACATTATCTCTGGATTTACGACGTAGGAGTTGTTGAATTGACACCGTAGCGACACATTAACGACGCTATAATACTTCACAAATCAACATCCTCGCAAAACTGTAACGTGGAACTTATAATTCGAGATATCACATTATATACGTTTCAACATTCGTTTGCAAACAGGGCATAAAAACTACTGTTATTAAGTTTCGCATAAGCTCATAAGCCCGTCGCGAACACGCGAAGGACATTTGGCTTATTGTTTCAGCTAAAGGGAGTTGCGGTACCGAGTGGTGCAGTCGCTGTGTGTTGCAGTAAAGAAGACAGACATCCTTCGGACACCATTGCTTCAGTTATAAGCGAGGGCGGCTTATACGTTTCGGTGTACAGCTCCATCAATACGCGGATATCTGTTAAAGGGAGACAGTATCTGAATATAATCAAACAAAGCGAGGAGTTTATTTTAACAGTTACAGATCGGGTGTGTCGCGATAGACGAACACCGACCTGTGTCAACTGACTTGAACATCCATTTCCATCGATCTAACACACACACACTATGATTTATGTATGTGAATCGCTTAAATATGTTACCTAGACAATGTATTCACGAAATTTCGTTACTCTACATCTATTTCTTTCCTCTTCTTCCTTTGCTGTTGTTTCCAATTTTTCCAGTATTCCCTCATTTTCTCCCGATGAAGTCTCTTCCTTTCTTCTGTCCATGTTGTTACCGAGTTTTTATTTCTTCTGCTTTGAAAGCCTTCCAAATTTAGTATTTTATTTTCAAAAAGGTTTCTGTCTACTATTTATGAATTTTTTGATGCTGTTTCTTTCTAGATGTTTCCTCACTTCTGTAATCCATGCTACTGTCGATTTCTTCTTCCACAAGGAGTATTTGTTTTGTTAGTCTATTTCCATCAATTCGGCAAAGTTGTCCGAAAAAGGTTAATCCTCGTTTGGCCATTACCGAAGATATTTTTCTCTATATATTTTTGTAGATCTCCTCATTACTTATCTCCTCTTACTTATTTTCCAACCGTCTGCAGTTTTTATTGCACCCATCATTTTCCTAACAATCCTTCTTTCCAGTACCACTAGTTTGTCCACCTTATAGCTTATCGTTAGGCATTCAGATCCATATAAACATTGTGGTAGTACGACTGTGGTGTACGGTTTTACTTTTATTTTTCTATATACACATTTCTTTGGTCAAACCATGTGCTCCTTCCATTTTGTTAATTCTTACATCTATGGAGATTATTCAAGTCTATTCTATTGTATAGTTTCTCCAAGATATTTAAATTTATTTACTAGCTCTATTTACCTACTTATGTTTCTATGAATTTTGGAGCTTTTTTTTATATTTGTCATGAATTTTGTTCTTCCATCTGAAATTTTGAAACCAGTTCTATTTGCTGTTTTTTCTAGAATGTTTATCTGAATAACTGCTTCTGTCAAGTTTTCTGAAAGTACTGCAAAATCATCCTCAAGAGCCAAGCAGTTTACCTTAATTCCGTTTGTTTTCCTTCCCAGAGATATTGGTTCAATTTTGTGACGTTTTAGCTCCGAATACCCGACCATTTCAATTGTTTCTGCTGCAATAATTTTTGATTTTGAATTTCTTTCCTTTAGTTTGTTTGTGGGAGCGAAGTTAAATGAGAAGACGGTCTTCTAATCGGAAGAATGTAGGTTCTTATCAATAGTAGCCGAACAGTAGCAAATAGTTCAGTTATAATGCTGTTCTTATCAGTTTCGGCTAATAATGGTTAATAATGGAAGCAAGGCTAAAGAAATATCAAGACCTTTCATAGGATTTGTCGACCTGGAAAAAGCGTTCGACAATATAAAATGGTGCAAGCTGTTCGAGATTCTGATAAAAGTAGGGGTAAGCTATAGGGAGAGACGGGTCATATACAATATGTACAACAACCAAGAGGGAATAATAAGAGTGGACGATCAAGAACGAAGTGCTCGTATTAAGAAGGGTGTAAGACAAGGCTGTAGCTTTTCGCCCCTACTCTTCAATCTGTACATCGAGGAAGCAATGATGGAAATAAAAGTAAGGTTCAGGAGTGGAATTAAAATACAAGGTAAAAGGATATCAATGATACAATTCGCTGATGACATTGCTATCCTGAGTGAAAGTGAAGAAGAATTAAATCATCTGCTGAACGGAATGAACAGTCTAATGAGTGCACAGTATGGTTTTAGAGTACATCGGAGAAAGACGAAGGTAATGAAAAGTAGTAGAAATGAGAACAGCGAGAAACTTAACATCAGCATTGATGGTCACGAAGTCGATGACCATCATGACTTCTTTGAGGAAGAAATTTCTGAGGATGTACGTCTGGAGTACAGTATTGTATGGTAGTGAAACATGGACTGTGGGAAAACTGGAACAGAAGAGAATTGAAGCATTTGAGATGTGGTGCTATAGACGAATGTTGAAAATTAGGTGGACTGATAAGGTAAGGAAGGAGGAGGATCTACGCAGAATCGGAGAGGAAAGGAATATGTGGAAAACACTGATAAGGAGAAGGGACAGGATGATAGGACATCTGCTAAGACATGAGGGACTGACTTCCACGGTACTAGAGGGAGCTGTAGAGGGCAATAACTGCAGAGGAAGACAGGGATTGGAATACGTCAAGCAAATAATTGAGGGCGTAGGTTGCAAGTGCTACTCTGAGATGAAGAGGTTAGCACAGGGAAGGAATTCGTGGCGGTCCTCATCAAACCAGTCAGTGGACTGATGACCAAAAAAAAAAAAAAAATCAGTTTCGACAGCAAACCAACACCGATAACGAAAGTTCAGGTACGCGTGGCGACGTCGTGAGCGGACCACGAAGAGATATGGAAACTGTATGAAGATATTGAACCGGTAATTTAGTATACAAGGAGAGATGAAAATTTGGTATTCGTGAGGGAAATGGAACCGAACGCGGTTAAATGGAAAGGAATGGAACAAAATATTATGGTAGAATGTGGTCTAGGCAACAGGCATGGCCGACCTGTGTGGCCGAGCGGTTCTAGGAGCTTCAGTCTGGGACCGCGTGACCGCTACGGCCGCAGGTTCGAATCCTGCCTTGGGCATGGATGTGTGTGATGTCCTTAGGTTAGTTAGGTTTAAGTAGTTCTAAGTTCTAGGGGACTGTTGACCTCAGATGTTAAGTCCCATAGTGCTGAGAACCATTTGAAGCAACAGGCATGAGGAAAGAGAAATCTAAGTTCTACAGTAAATTTAAGTTGGTAATAGCAAATAATCTGTGCAATATTCACGGCAGAAGGAGATACGAGAAGATTTCAGCTGCATTACCTATTGGTCAGACTGCAAGGGCACACTGGTGCGAAATTTATCGGACATTCAGCTTAGCATCTCATGCCTCCAAGCTTCTGACAAGAATAGCGTAAAAATGAGTGGAAAAGGAACCTGAGGGACTGTTAGTGGAATATCATGAAAGAGGCACTTCCGACCTAACTCTTGATAACTGAATTTAGTCCGAAGAAAATTCAGGACAATCTCGTCGGATCTGTCGATTGATGTAGAAAAAGCGTTTGACATTGTGAAATTGCGCAAGACGTTCGACATTCTGCGAAAAATAGAAGTAAGATATAAGGAAAGACGTGTGATATAGAATACACACAAGAAACAGGAAGGAGCAGAGAGACTGGAAGACCAAGAAAGAAGTGTTCCGGTTGAGAAGGATGTAAGACAAGGATGCAGGCTTTAGTCTGTACATTGAAGAAGCAATCAAGTAAATAAAGGAAAGGTCCAAGAGCGGGATTACAATTCATGATGAACGGATGTCAATGATAACATTCATTGAAAGTATTACTATTCTGAAGGAAAGTAACGAAGAATTAAAGTAATGAAGAGTTATAGGATTAGTTGAATGGAATGAAAATTTGCTTGGAAATATATATTTTGAGTAAATCGAGAAAAAAAAGCAAATATTATGAGACGTAGCATAAATGAGAACAGTGAGGAGTTTAAGATCAAATTTGATAGTCACGAAGCTGACCGAGTAAAGTAATCCCAACAGCTGGGAAGCCATATTAAGCTTCGTAGCACTAGCAAACCAGCAAAGAGGGTGTTCCGGGTCAAAAGAAGGCTACTGGTATAAACAAACCCACAGGCGATAATTTGAGGAATAAATTTCTGGGTATGTGTATCTGGAGATCAGCAGTGTATGGCAGTAAATCATGGAGAATGGGAAAACCAGAACAGAAGAGAATCGAGCCGTTTCAGATGTGCTACAGAAGACTGAGAAGAATGTATAAAATCTAGTGGAATAATGAAATACGGAATGAGGACGTTCTCCACGGAATCGGCAAGGAATGAAATATGTAGGAAACACTGACAAGAAGAAGGAACAGGATGACAAAGCATACGTTAAGACGTCAGAAAATAACTTCCATCGTACTTCAGGGAACTCTATAGGGTAGTACGTGTTAGGCAAGCAAGAGATTGAAATACACCTGGGAAATAATTGAGCAAGTATGGTGCAAGGGCTACCCTGAAATAAAATAAATTCGTGGCGGCCTATACGAAACGAGGCAGAAGGCTGATAACTCAAAGAAAAAGAGAGAGAAAACAGAAAAAAGAAAAAAATCTAATATGCTGCCGTGCCAGCCTCTAATCTGCTTTGAGGCACTCCCGAAAAAGTAAAGGCAGTGAGCTGCGATAAATAATTCGAATTTAATTTCATAATCTCGGTGCGGCTACCAAATATTTAATACTGCTGGAAGCATATTGAAAACAAGAATTGTAGAATAGTGTACCCCCTCTGTCAGAAGATAGTGAAGTGTAATTCAAATGAAAATGGTTTTTCAATCCAGCACTTAGCGAATGAATGTGACAGCTTCTTTTGCAAGAGTCTATTTAGTTAAGCACAAACCACATGCTTGTATATGAGCAGGTATGGCAGAGCTATAATTCCAACATGCTTCAACAACAGTCAACGTGAAGATTACAAACTGAACTTCAGACTTTTCAGACTGGTTGCCTCAGGGATCATTAAATGTCTTCCAATGAATGTCTTCAAAGTGAAGAAACGTAACCTTTGCATAAGAGAGAGTTTAAGTGGAGTACACGTATCCTATACTTACAGTGTTAAATTTTGAGTATTAATGACACATTATCACAGAACCTTCGACAGGTACAGATCTAAAATTTTTGAGGTGTATGGTTTCACTCGTTTTCTGGTTACCGAAACACGATCATAATATACAGACAAATAATTAGTTTTCTTTTAAAATTCATGTCCATTTTTTAAAATCCACATTTGTTTCTGTAAGTAGACAGCCATTGTAAATAGAAATGTTTTGGTGGTTCAGTAGCAGCATTATACTAAGAGGTAACATAGCGTAAAATTAGATACACGTATCTGTAAAAGTTTCTATGATAACCGGTCAAGTATTTAAAGAAAGTCATTTTCAGGAAATCATGTTTATATGTTTCAGTTAAGTTACATATGGAGGCATGCCAATTCCTAGAAACACACAGGCCTACAATAAGCATTATCTGGATCCTGTTCTTGATCTGAAAACTTTAAAAGCTTCTTTCTTTTCCTGCCTCTTGTTTCCTTTGTCATTTCCTCTGCTGCACGCTGCGCTTTCATGATCGTGATTCGATTGAACCGCCGGAACGATAACAGTGTGCTGGCTCCTGGAGTGATACCAGTTTGCTCTCGTTCCCTTATTTTTCCCTTATTACCTACATAAAACGTTATTACAGCGTCGCAAGCACCCAAGCATACAGTTTTAATTCTTGCAAAGACATGTTTTCGTATGCTGGTCCAAAGGACATAATTGATGGTCTCATTCGGTTTTTGGTTTCGGCCATGCAGACATTTGGAAAGAGGGTCAGGAAGAGCTAACTCTCTACATATGCGTTTAATAGCTTCCATCAATGCAGGTGCTATGCTATTTTTCTGCCTTAGTTGTTCTTCTGTATCCGCTGCCTGAACTCTGTGGTACTTGCACCATGAATCAGCATCACGTGGTCTAAGACCATGTATAAGTGTATCACCAGTGGATAATGTCTGGAAGAATGTAGCCCACACTGCTCTTTTCATCCCTTGTAGGTCATGCATATTGATTATTATTATCATTCCGTAATACTCCTGGAGTTCATCTATGTTTTTGCCTGTAAGTCTTCCTTCCCATCTGCAATAAGGCCATTTCTGTTTACACACTGCATCCAACCTCTTAACACGAAAATTAACATGAATTCAAGGAGTAAATAGCTCAAAACCACAGACTTCCAAGTTCAACAGATTGTCAGTACAGAACGACTGGATACTTTCCACTTGCACCATTAACTACGAAATGACAAAAACTACACTTCCTATTGAAATTAATCGACAAATGATGCTTCAAATTATTCAGTAGAAATTAAATATTATTAAGGGATAATAGTTGGACAATGTCACTTTCCACCATACGTACTCCCTTTAAATCATTGCCCTAGTAAATCTGGATGCATTTATTCCTGTATGTTGAATTTGATACTTCAGGAGACTGTTTCATCTGCCTTCATTCCAGTCATCAGTTGTTCACCTGTAGTGACAGTACGTTCCTAGATGTGTCCATTGTACAAGATCGATCTTTAGCACTTACAGGATATGTATATGACTAAACAAGCGTAATCGCTAATGATAGAGAGTTCACTCTTTGACCCATGATGAAAAGTCGCAAAAAGAATGAAACTAAAAGTTGACGGAAGACACGAAACTCATTGTATTTCTGTTTTGTTGTGCACACATTCAATGCAAGGAGTGGAATTCCAGCAGATCGGAATGGAAGCTTGCAGTTGGAAGTAATGAAAGGGAAAATGAATATTCGCCCGGAATGAATTAATAATACACAGCGAGGGGTACGTCCTTCCGAGAGCTTATGAGGTCTGGTTTACTCTTTCAGACCTGCGAAACCCACGTCCGCCACAGCTTATGAATATAGCATGAAGTTTACGCGTTCAGATTTTTTTCAGACAACGTTTTCTATTTTATGATAACATGTAATCTCTGCGAGACGTGCTTAAGTATCGAAGGATGAAATTTGTTCGCTGATTAACTCAAATAAGCGTTAACATATACTGCTTTTATTTCTGTGCAAAGACAGTTAATTCCAGTATAGCTTCTGTCTCGAAAATGTGGAAGCAAATTTTCCATTTTATGCTACCGTAGAGTATGGAATTATCTAGATATTAAACTGCGTGAGTTCGTGGTTGAATACAGGAAATTTAACTAAATCCATTCTCCTTTGTGGACTCAAATGACTGACTGCAGCGCATTGTACATGAAGCACGTAACTACTCACCATCTGTTTGATCTCAAACAGATTCACTATCTATCCTATGGAGCGATATATATGTTTCGTTACTTCTTGCGAACTCCGTCCGAACAGGCTTCGGATTGCCCTAAGGTAACGACAGACCACAGTGTCATTCTCATCTGAAAGATGTCACAGGATGGTGGGGCCGGTGGTCAGCACACCGCTCTCCATGCCGCTGTCAGTTTTCGTGAACGATGCCGCTACTTAGCAAGCAAGTAGCTCTATGAAACCTGGACCACACAGAGAAAGAGCTATTACAGTATAGTACAGTAGGTAAGTGAAAGAAACACGCAATGTGGCTAACGGTAATAACACTTCGGTTGAAATATTCGTGCAACAATTACAATGAAGTCATCGAGATTTGTGTTGTTCCTCTGGACATTACAGATGGTGGGACGTGGTCCTTAACTGAGTGTGTGATCACTGTGGATGACAATGTATGCTCTGCAACGTGGTTTCATGCTTGTCACAATGTTTGCGGCAGAGCACTCCAATTCTCCACCAGTGCAAATGACTGCTGCTGCATGTTCGTTGGTGCATATGGATGCCGTTCGATTCGTTATCCAAAGGCGATCGACACCTGCTCAGTGGAGTTGAAGTCGGCCAGTTTCGAATGCGCCCTTGAAATGACGTAATGGAAAATGAGTGAAGTGTCGCAATCACGTTGATTGGTGAGACACAGTGTTCCTAGATTTTGAGGCCAGCGATCCCATTCAACGTTATGTTTCTCCACATTGTAACACCTGGATCATCAAAACAATCACGTTCGAGAAAACACCTGGTTGCATTTTGTGTTCGAACTCTTGCAGTATGAGGGTACGTTGCGAGTCAATGCTCAGACGAAATTTGATCTCAGCCTCGAAGCGCCCACAACCTCACACCTGATTTGTTCAGTCTCTATGATCGTGTCACGACTGCAAACGGTGCCGCCGATGGTCGTCGAAAACGGCTGCTGAATAGGGGTTGTCACTTTAACACCATGCACTATTCGAAACACTGTTGAGACACTACGCGCCTTGTAGTGCTGTTAAATAAGGTTGCAACTGCACCCGCTTTTTGACCTGGGCACCTCCTGTCCCGCTGTACAATACAGCGGTCATCTGCTGCTGCAACTGACGTTGCTGACTACCCCCTCTCCTTCCAGCACACTGCCTGAGGTTCGAAAGACTTCCCATGCGTCCATGCGTGCGAAACAATGCTGTAACTAATAAAAAAACTCCTGGGTTACTGCCCCCTCCCCCCTACACACACACTTCCTCCTTGTTTCAGTTTTCCGTAGATTCTTCGGGTCACCAGAAGTCAAACAGATGTTGTTTCCGGGCCTTGTTGTGAAGAATAACTCCCTACAGTGCTACGTAACTGTTCGCTGAGTGACACACATTCTCTTAATCCGATTCTCGTGTTTCAGGGCGGTCCATTTGCGCTATAGTCACACTGACGTCATGAATGCGACTTCTAGCTTTCTGCGCACGACTGAGAAATCTCTAGCAACATAGTCTCGCCTTTTCATTCATTAACACCGATTAATTATTATTTTGCTTTACCTGTCTCGTCAAGTTTTGCACAGCAATGTATATGTATTGACTAGAGATGCAGGTACAGGGCTTGAAATATGTTAAGTGATCTGAAACGTTATGAAAACAAAAGTTTGCATAGCAGAAAACAAAAGCGTATTATTGCTCTTCAGCGTGGCGTCTTCTGTACTACCACCATACTATTATATAGTTTGAAATTATCGCAAACTGTTGGTCCCCTTCAATCCCCTAGTAACTGTCCTAACTCAATGAAAACTTTCCAGGACAGAAACAGCTGACCACTTACACATGACGCTTCTGTAATAGCACATTGTTTGTCATTCGTATGGCGTCAACCAATCACTAATCATAATTAAAAAGTACCTTGTGAATGAAATAATCGTTTGTACAAAATCCAAATATACCTGTGAGATGGTTGAAATGGCTCTGAGCACTATGGGACTTAACTTCAGAGGTCATCAGTCCCCTGGAACATTTTTTTTTTTTTTTGGTCATCAGTCTACTGACTGGTTTGATGCGGCCCGCCACGAATTCCTTTCCTGTGCTAACCTCTTCATCTCAGAGTAGCACTTGCAACCTACGTCCTCAATTACTTGCTTGACGAATTCCAATCTCTGTCTTCCTCTACAGTTTTTGCCCTCTACAGCTCCCTCTAGTACCATGGAAGTCATTCCCTCATGTCTTAGCAGATGTCCTATCATCCTGTCCCTTCTCCTTATCAGTGATTTCCACATATTCCTTTCCTCTCCGATTCTGCGTATAACCTCCTCATTCCTTACCTTATCAGTCCACCTAATTTTCAACATTCGTCTATAGCACCACATCTCAAATGCTTCGATTCTCTTCTGTTCCGGTTTTCCCACAGTCCGTGTTTCACTACCATACAATGCTGTACTCCAGACGTACATCCTCAGAAACTTCTTCCTCAAATTAAGGCCGGTATTTGATATTAGTAGACTTCTCTTGGCAAGAAATGCCTTTTTTGCCATAGCGAGTCTGCTTTTGATGTCCTTGCTCCGTCCGTCATTGGTTATTTTACTGCCTAGGTAGCAGAATTCCTTAACTTCATTGACTTCGTGACCATCAATCCTGATGTTAAGTTTCTCGCTGTTCTCATTTCTACTACTTCTCATTACCTTCGTCTTTCTCCGATTTACTCTCAAACCATACTGTGTACTCATTAGACTGTTCATTCCGTTCAGCAGATTATTTAATTCTTCTTCACTTTCACTCAGGATAGCACTGCCATCAGCGAATTGTATCATTGATATCCTTTCACCTTGTATTTTAATTCCACTTCTGAGCCTTACTTTTATTTCCATCAGATTGAAGAGTAGGGGCGAAAAGCTACAGCCTTGTGTTACTCCCTTCTTAATACGAACACTTCGTTCTTGATCGTCCACTCTTATCATTCCCTCTTGGTTGTTGTACATATTGTATATGACCCGTCTCTCCCTATAGCTTGCCCTACTTTTTTCAGAATCTCGAACAGCTTGCTCCATTTTATATTGTCGAATGCTTTTTCCAGGTCGACAAATCCTATGAAAGTGTCTTGATTTTTCTATAGCCTTGCTTCCATTATTAGCCGTAACGTCAGAATTGCCTCTCTCGTCCCTTTACTTTTCCTAAAGCCAAACTGATCGTCACCTAGCGCATTCTCAATTTTCTTTTCCATTCTTCTGTATATTATTCTTCTAAGTAGCTTCGATGCATGAGCTGTTAAGCTGATTGTGAGATAATTCTCGCACTTGTCAGCTCTTTCCGTCTTCGGAATTGTGTGGATGATGCTTTTCCGAAAGTCAGATAGTATATCGCCTGACTCATATATTCTACACACCAACGTGAATAGTCGTTTTGTTGCCACTAACCCCAATGATTTTAGAAATTCTGATGGAATGTTATCTATCCCTACTGCCCTATTTGACCGCAAGTCCTCCAAAGCTCTTTTAAATTCCGATTCTAATACTGGATCCCCCATCTCTTCTGAATCGACTCCTGTTTCTTCTTCTATAACATCAGACAAATCTTCACCCTCATAGAGGCTTCCAATGTATTCTTTCCACCTATCTACTGTCTCCTCTGCATTTAACAGTGGAATTCCCGTAGCACTCTTAATGTTACCACCTTTGCTTTTAATGTCACCAAAGGTTGTTTTGACATTCCTGTATGCTGAGTCTGTCCTTCCGACAATTATATCTTTTTCGATGTCTTCACATTTTTCCTGCAGCCATTTCGTCTTAGCTTCCCTGCACTTGCTATTCATTTCATTCCTCAGCGACTTGTATTTCTGTATTCCTGATTTTCCCGGAACATGTTTGTACTTCCTCCTTTCATCAATCAACTGAAGTATTTCTTCTGTTACCCATGGTTTCTTCGCAGCTACCTTCATTGTACCTATGTTTTCCTTCCCAACTTCTGTGATGGCCCTTTTTAGAGATGTCCATTCGTCTTCAACTGTACTGCCTACTGCGCTATTCCTTATTGCTGTATCTATAGCGTTAGAGAACTTCAAACGTATCTCGTCATTCCTTAGTACTTCCGTATCCCACTTCTTTGCGTATTGATTCTTCCTGACTAATGGCTTGAACTTCAGCCTACTCTTCATCACTACTATATTGTGATCTGAGTCTATATCTGCTACTGGGAACGCCTTACAATCCAGTATCTGATTTCGGAATCTCTGTCTGACCATGATGTAATCTAATTGAAACCTTCCCGTATCTCCCGGCCTTTTCCAAGTATACCTCCTCCTCTTGTGATTCTTGAACAGGGTATTCTCTATTACAAGCTGAAACTTGTTACAGAACTCAATTAGTCTTTCTCCTCTTTCATTCCTTGTCCCAAGCCCATATTCTCCTGTAACCTTTTCTTCTACTCCTTCCCCTACAACTGCATTCCAGTCGTCCATGACTATTAGATTTTCGTCCCCCTCTACATACTGCATTACCCTTTCAATAACCTCATACACTTTCTCTATTTGTTCATCTTCAGCTTGCGTCGTCGGCATGTATACCTGAACTATCGTTGTCGGTGTTGGTCTGCTGTCGATTCTGATTAGACCAACCCGGTCACTGAACTGTTCACAGAAACACACCCTCTGCGCTACCTTCCTATTCATAACGAATCTTACACCTCTCATACCATTTTCTGCTGCTGTTGCTATTACCCGATACTCATCTGACCGGAAATCCTTGTCTTCCTTCCACTTCACTTCACTGACCCCTACTATATCTAGATTGAGGCTTTGCATTTCCCTTTTCTGATTTTCTAGTTTCCCTACCACGTTCATGCTTCTGACATTCCACGCCCCGACTCGTAGAACGTAATCCTTTCGTAGATTATTCAATCTTTTTCTCATGGTAACCTCTACCTTGGCAGTCCCCTCCCGGAGATCCGAATGTTGGACTATTCCGGAATCTTTTGCCAATGGAGAGATCATCATGACACTTCTTCAATTACAGGCCACATGCCCTTTGGATACACGTTACGTGTCTTTAATATAGTGGTTTCCGTTGCTTTCTGCTTCCTCATGTCGTTGATCATTGCTGGTTCTTCCACCTTTAAGGGCAATTTCCCACGCCTAGGACAAGAGAGTGCCCTGAACCTCTATCCGCTCCTCCGCCCTCTTTGACAAGGCCGTTGGAAGAATGAGGCTGACTTTTTATACCGGAAGAATAGAGAACTACTTAAACCTAACTAACCTAAGGACATAACACACATCCGTGACCGATGCAGGCTTGGAACCTGCGGCCGTAGCAGTCGCGTGGCTCCAGACTGTAGCGCTTAGAACCTCTTGACCACACCGGCCGGCAAATATACACGTGAGAATTATGCCTTACGATACAGCGAATTACAATAGAAATAGGGGTTCCTCAAAGATTGTTGCTTCTGCTTGCACGCTCAACCTGTTTTTAATATATCGATCGGACCAAGCTTATTCCTGAGAAACTTCTGAGTTGTGGTATTTTGTCTTTTTTGATATGGATGAGTAACCAGCCCATCGCCCAACTCCCACTCTGGGGGAAAGGGTTTACGTCAGAATACCTTATCCTACATAGAGTACTGAGCAAGGCTTAAGGCATCTAGCTCCCTTCTTTTCTCTGTAAAATAAAGATTAAACTTAGCAATGTTGGAAATAACTAATGAGGTACTACGGAAAAGTAAAGTATCAAACCGTAAAAGGGATCAGCAAATATAGGAGAACGAAATAGCCCACAATATTAAAGGCTAATAAAATGCTTATAACTCATGTTTACAAATACGGACAAATGAAGCTTGGGAAATTCATAAACAGAACAGTAATATAACAAAGAATTTAATAAAAAGGTACCAAAGAGAATCCTTGGAAAGATGCATTGCCAATATTGAACATGAAAATAATACAAGCAGTCTATAGCGTTTAAACTTATGAAGCACATGCATAAAACGGAGAAAGATATTGCAAACATTAAAATAACAAAAGAAGGTGAATGGATACATCACGACAGAGATTTATGTTACGATGAAGGTATGAAAGTTATTCTATAAAATCTCATGGTATCTCTGTAGATCCAATAGATGTAAAAGTATTAAAAGCAGCATTAACTGTAACACAAATACAAAATGTACTCGGCTAAGTGGAGTTAATCCTGAATTAGTCAAATACGGATGGTTCGTTCTAGAATTTTGTTTCCTCAGTTTTCTGAAAAATTTATCCGAAGAACTGTTCCGTACCTGAAGAATGGAACACAGCTCAAATTATTTTTAGATTTAAAAAAGAAATAGAAAATGTACAAGAAATTGTAGAGGAAATGTACTAAACGTTGGACGTAAAATTGATGAGAAAATTCTTATTCAAAGTTTACAAACCATAGAAGAAGTAATAATTTCAAAAGTGTAATTAGGCTTCAGAAAGACACATTGATGTAATGATATTGTTTTGATAATAAGACAAATTGTTGAAAATCTTCGTGGAATTTGATTAGAAATGCATTTAGCATTTCTTGGATTATCATAAAGCGTTTGATAAGGTCAAAATGTCTCTTTTGCGGAAAGTATTGGAAAGGAATAGTCTTTCTAAATACCTTATTAACGCCGTAAAGAGAGTCTATACTGAAACAAAAATAATTACAAGTTAAGGTTCAAGATGTTTCCTGTAGTTTTAATAAATCAAGATGTTCGACAAGGGTGCAGTTTATCGTCTTCTTTATTGACGACCTAGTTATGAAGTTGAAAGGTGAAACACGGTTTAGAATTGAAAAAGGATCTAGCGTATGATTAAGTGCACTGTTTTATGCTAATGACCAAATAATTATGCAGGAAACAGAAGACAATTTATTAAGGGCAGTATGCAAACCAAGCCAAAACATATACACTGTGGGTACAAAAGTCACGGGATACCTCCAAATAACGTGTAGTACCCCCTCTTGCCAGCCGCGAGGTGCGGTCTGGTCACCTTGCCACGGTTCACGCGGCTCCCCCCGTCGGAGGTTCGAGTACTCCTTCGGGCATGAGTGTATGCGTTGTACTTTGCGTAAGTTAGTTTAGGTTACATTAAGTAGTTTTTAAGCCTAGGGACAGATGACCTCACGAATTTTGTCCCGTAGAAACTTACCACAAATTTTCCAAAAAGTTGACTTGGAAATGACCAAGAACTTTTTGGAAGTCTTCTGCGGAAGTATTGAGCTATGCTGCCTTAACAGCCATCCGTAATTACGAAAGTGTTGCAGGTGCAGGATTTTGTGCACGAATTGACCTCTCGGTAATGTCATGTAGATGATCGATTTGGGTGACCAAACTATTCGGTCTAACTGTCAAGAACGTTCTTCAAATGAGCCGCATAGAAGTTATGCAATGAATCGGCACATTTTCATACGTGGATGTTCTACCGTTGTTTGGGAAAATAAAGTCCATAAGTGGCTGCAAATTTTGTCCAGCCAAACGTGCAGAGGACCCAGTACATTCCACATAAAAATGACCCAGATAGTTATGGAGCCAGCAAAATCTTTCATAATACCTTGTTGACATCTTCGGTTCATGGAGCCTGCATCTCACTTGAACCCTACAGTCAGTGCGTACCACCTGAAATGAAGATACCTGAACGGGTCACAGTTTTTCAGTCGTCTAGAGTCGAACCAGTTAACCACGAGCACAGGAAAGGCGCTGCAGGCGATGTCGTGCCTTTAGCAAAGGCATTTGCGTCGGTCGTCTACTGCCATAGCCCATTAACGTCAAATTTAACTCCACTGCCCTAACGAAAACGTTCGTCGTATGTCCCACACCTATTTCTTTAGATATTTCAAGCTTCGTTGCCTGTCTGTTAGCACTGACAACTGTACACAAATGCCACTGCTCTTGTACGTTAAACGAAGATCGTCGGCCACTGTGTTGCCAGTGGTGCGAGGTAATGCCTGAAATGTCATATCTTCGGCATTCTCTTAACATTGTGGATAGAAGAATGTTGAATTCCTTAACGATTTCCGAAATGGAATGTAACATGTTTATAACTAAAACTACAATTCTGCGTTCAGAGTCTATTAATGTCCGTCGTGCGGCCATAATCACGCCAGAAACCTTTTCACATAAATCTCCTGAGTAGAAATAACAGCTCTGCCAACGCACTACCCGTTTATGCCTGTACGCGTCACTGCCACCGTCTGTGTATGTGCGGCCGGCCGCCAGTTTTGTATAGTGCCACATTGTGTGGCAACACATACTGCAATTATCGGTAAGTTATGAGCACGAGTGTACATTGGGAAGAAGGTTAAAAAATGTAAGGCTGTCAACGGAACCATTGGAAGAACTTTGGGAAGAAAAACGATAAAGAATCACAAATGAAAATGTGTATAAAGTTGTGCTGTAGCTACCCTTTTGGGGCAAATAAAGGTGGTATGGTGAACAGTATTCCAGGGTACAAACAAAACACAGCATAGACTGATTGTAGCAGTTACTAAAAGTGACCCTCATTCATCTCGTGGCACTTTTTGCCCTGGTCACCAAGTTACTGAAGGCGGGTCAAAGCTGGACTGCTGGATTGCTGCAGTCTCATCCGAAATGTTCTGCTGCAGTTCTTGAAGTCTGTGAGGGTTGTTGCGATACAACATCAGGGCCACTTTTATTTGCCACACCCTGTACATGGTTCCAAATCGTGGGCAATTGCAAAAGAAGGAAAATCACATATACAGGCAGCAAAGATGAAGTTCGTGAGATATGTGAGGATCCCTAATAGACCGGATAAAATAAGGAAGATTTTAAAATCTTTTCAGTTAGTGACGAGAGCGAAAAGAATAGAATGAACAGGAACTGTCATGTTGATAGAATGATTGCAAATTGACTGTCAAAAAATATAATTAATTATTGGTTGACTACAAAGACCGAACAAGGTACACGTTGTAAGAAACGCATGCTGTAAAAAAGGGAGACCGGAACAGGTGACTGCAACACCTAATCCTTGTAAAGAAATGATGTTCTTGATGATAATAATGTTGATTTAATGGGGTAGTGTCAGGAAACGGACAAGAACGAAATTCACCAAAAGAACTGTTAAATTCAAAATCAAATACCTATCTATGTACTGTAGATTAATCAATACTTGCCCGCAGCTCGTGGTCGTGCGGTAGCGTTCTCGCTTCCCGCGCCCGGGTTCGATTCCCGGCGGGGTCAGGGATTTTCTCTGCCTCGTGATGGCTGGGTGTTGTGTGATGTCCTTAGGTTAGTTAGGTTTAAGTAGTTCTAAGTTCTAGGGGACTGATGACCATAGATGTTTAGTCCCATAGTGCTCAGAGCCATTTGAAGCAGCCAATCAATACTTACCAATGCACGATTTGGAATTTTCCTTGATAAAGTACCTTGTAAGTTATTAATGCATTTGTATCGATGTTTCAGTTAATTAATACCATTTGCAATAGAGTCTTGCGTATGAAATCAGTTACTTGTATAGGGCTACCTGATCCCAAAAATCAAGTGTTGCTTCGGAACGCAGTGTAGGGAAGAGAGTTGTATTGTGATATTTGTATGACTCGTTCATGGAAGGTATCTCCCTATGGTAGCCAACCCATACCTGGATCACTACGACTACCGCAGTACTCCCGCGTCCTGTGGGTTGGCTAGTGGTTACACCGCAGGCGTTTCCACGTCAGTAGCGCTAGTTTTCCGCTAGCTGCACGCGCACCGCCGTCAGCGGCGCGGTGACCGCGAAACTATTTTCTTCTTCCACGTTCACGTGACTGCAGATATCCGCTCGCTCATTTACATGGTGACACTGCGAACACAGTCACGTGGCGACACACTTGTTCATCAGAAATTGCAGGTGGTGCCGAAGCCATCCTCAAGGATACGGTTTTCCAACTGTGGGAAATTATGCCTGCCAGAGAGAGCCTTATTGTCCGCTCGCCCACCAGTCGGCATCGGTACGCCGTCCGTAGATCCGTCACTCTCATCAATCCACAACAGCTGCAGACGTTGTCGCCGACTGGTCGATCCTACGCTAACGCACTCCGTCGGCCTCTTCGCTTGCTGGAAAGCTACGCTGGTCGAACGCCGTCTACAAATGTCATCAAAGCCTGCAGACATTGCCATCGTCCAGAGCAACACCGTCCTTGCCAGAATTTCAGTCTCGCCGTGTTGAGGATGGTCACCACTGGTCGAGTGCTGCCCGACCAATGGCCGCCCACGCCCGCCGACGTCAGTCGACCTTCCACCTGCTCGTCGGTCTACCAACGCTGCCAGCCGCGGCTGGTCCAGTCGCGTCCCTCTCATCGCAGCGTCAATCACCGTGCGGCAGTCACACCCTGCCGAGGAACGCCGGGCGCTAGCCGCGCAATCACTACAGCAACACGCCACACACTTGGGTAAAAATGGCTTCAAAACCTAGACATAATAGAAAAATTTATATTAAATTCGACAAAACTGTTTTCTTTTTAGATGTTTGGGTTCGCTGACAACGGGTCTGATGCTGAAATTAAAATATTTAGTATGGTGTATCCGATTTGAGGATAAAAATTAGCAGATTCTAGTAAAAAGGCAAGTATAAAGTTTCAATTCACTCCTAATAAAACTGAAGTTAAATTATTATGATTGAATAACGTCAGGTTGCTTGAATGGAAACATTTTTTGGTGAGTTCCCGCAGTAACTCATGGACATTTCCGCTAAAAGAGAAGTAACAGGAGAAGGGAGATACCACAAAAGTACAACATGTGATCAAAAATTTGCAGAATTTTTTTAAATTCACGGTCTTTATACATGCAGATGACACTGATACGTAAAGTGCCCTCCGCCACACACCGTTGGGTGGCCTGCGGGGTATAAATGTAGATGTGGATGTAGATGTAGAGGAGTAGCTTCCCTAATACTCTTAGCGCAGTGGTTAGCACACTGGACTCGCATTCGGGAGGACGACGGTTCAATCCCGCGTCCGGCCATCCTGATTTAGGTTTTCCGTGATTTCCCTAAATCGCTCCAGGCAAATGCCGGGATGGTTCCTCTGAAAGGGCACGGCCGACTTCCTTCCCTGTCCTTCCCTAATCCGATAAGACCGATGACCTCTCTGTTTGGTCTCTTTCCCCAAAACCATCCAACCATCCCTAACACTTTTAACACAAATTCTCCCATACTCGTAGGTATTAATTTAATTCGTGTTTGAATTATCAAGTCTATGAAGCAAAATGGTCAGCGGTATGTAAAGGGCAGTTATAGTCCTTAACCATACTCCGGCCGCCTTTCGATGCCGAAGTCAGCAACTGGAATAAAATTTCCATGGCTCTGCTGCATTCCGGCGATCGACGACTTTGATAACTCTTAAATCGGTCAGATACGCCGTGGGGAGGTGATCTTGGGTACTATGATATGCTCACTCTGCTAGTGTCCCATTGTCCCACGGTAGCGTTCTCGCTTCCCGCGCCCGGGTTCCCGGGTTCGATTCCCGGCGGGGTCAGGGATTTTCTCTGCCTCGTGATGACTGGGTGTTGTGTGATGTCCTTAGATTAGTTAGTAAGGAAGTTTAAGTAGTTCTAAGTTCTAGGGGACTGATGACCATAGATGTTAAGTCCCATAGTGCTCTGAGCCATTTGAACCCATTGTCCCAGTTGTGTATTAATTTCCATGAAAGCCCAGAAACTAAATTTTCAAAATAGAGTAAGAACGACCGTGGTGCATGCTTTACTGATATCCCAGGATACAAAGCTCCCTCCGAGTTACGACACACCAAATAATGTTCACAGCCACAGATAAGTTAAAATAACAGAAGAATTAAACGTATCTCTTCCGTCCATGAATTTATATTTTTCCGTAAATGTTCCTCGTACATACATTTCAGGATACATTACTCTCTTGTAGCAGGTGAAATTATATCACAATTAATCAAATAATTTCTGTACTCAAAATGGCAGCTTCCAACAATGCCCCCAATTACAGTTCAGCAGCGATCATACCACCCGATTCCTCTCCGCAATTGCTAAATCAGAAGTAAGTAAGTTACTAGTACATGTAATGTCCCACATTACATCTACAGTGATTTTATATCACGAGTCAGACATCATTTCTCTCTTCAGCGTCAATAAACTTCACCAACAGATGTAAACTTTAACATATTTTATTTTATTCTGATGGCACCAGCAGCTACTGTCACGTGTTTGTATGAAACATTTGTATAACGAATGGATTTCATGATGTCCTCTGTGTTTTATAGTGCTATACGATAAGTTCGTTTATTTGGATAATAGCGTATGCAGCCTGAAGGCGGAAAAATGAATTTTCGAAAGTGGTTGCTTTCAGAATAAAATTAAATATCTTCAATAGAGATAGTCTTCCCCCCCCCCCCCCCCTCTCTCTCTCTCTCTCTCTCTCTCTCTCTCTCCCTCTCTCTCTCTCTCTCTCTCTCTCTCTCTCTCTCTCTCTCTCTATATATATATATATATATATATATATATATATATATATATATATATATCTGCAGGCACAATACAATACGTCTTTGATCCATATAGATCACTTCCGCAGTTACTCATGGACATTTCCGCTAAAAGAGGAGTAGCAGGAGAAGGGTAATACCATAAAAGTACAACGTGTGATCAAAAATTAGCGGGAATTTTTTAAATTCACGGGCTTTATACATCAGTCTCATTTTTTATCTTGTTGGGACGAATGTTCCTGATATATGTATGCCTTTTGAGGTGTTCTGAGAATTTGTATATTATTCACAATTCGAAGGTTTATACGTGCTCTTCGAGCACTGGGCGACATTTTATTTTCGAAAATGTAGGATTAAGGAATGTGTTTTTAATTTTATTTAAAGCTATAGTAAACTGCAGCACCACATTTTAGATGTTGACTGTGGCTTTTGGTGAAACTGCTGTAGGAAAAACAAGAATCTACGATACATATGAAAGTTTCAAGAGGGACGAGAAGACGCTGAAGACGGCTACCGCCCAGGACGTTGTAGCACATCAGTTACTAACGACAATGTGAAAGAAGTAAAGAAAATGGTTCTGAAAAATTGGCGAATCACCGCCAGATACTTTGAGGATATCGGCATATCCCTTGGCTCATGCCAAGAAATTTTTTCGGATGTTTCGGGCATGAAACGTGCAGCAACAGAGATTATTCTGAAAATATTGAATTTCTATTAAAAACGACGTGTCGTTGACATCGCTCAGGAATTACTGAATGAAGTCGATAAGGAGCCAGAACTTTTAAAGAAGGTTGTAACTAATGACGAAAACTGAGTATAAGAATATGGAACTGAATCCAGGCTCAATCGTCCGAACGGGAACTGCCTAAAGAGCCAACACCGAAACAAATTTGACAAGTTCGACCACATGTGAAATCCTTCTCACTGTTTGCTTCGATTATAGTGGGATAGCACATCGTGACTTCCTGCATTATGGTCGTACGCCCAATGTGGAATACTATCCGGAAGTTATGTGGTATTTGCGTGAAGCAGTCCAAAGAAAACGACAAGAACTGTGGCAAAACCGTTGTGGAAACTGCATCATGATAACACCTCAATGCTCGTTAGTGATTTTTTAGGTAAAAAACAATGTCTTTACTTTGTATCAGCAGCCTTATTTGCCTATCCTCCCCTTGCGTCTTCTTGTTATTTCCGAGAGTAAGCAGAACGATGAAAGGAGGTTGTTTTGCCACCTTTGATAAGATAAAAATACAATCGCTAAAGGAGCTAAACATCATAACGAAAAGTATGTTGCGGAAGTGTTTACAAGATTGGAAAAAAGTTTTTTCAATAGTGTATTATATCTGATGTCGACTACTTTGATGAGGACAATGTTAATAGTGGCGATATTCCCTAAGAGAAAAGAAGTTAAGAAAAGAAATTACCTTTATCTTTGGTCATGTCTCACATTTTAAAGTCGGTGGCAACGAATTAGAATTCGAAACTGACGATCTGAAATGTTTTATTCAATACTGTACATATTTCAGTCACAATTGTGTGAAAATTCGTCACTTGCGTCATTATCGCTGATAGTAGGATTACTCTCGGATTGTCCACTAGGAGATGCTTCGAAAAGTGGATCTTTTAACTGAAGCGGAATCAGTTTATCTTTTTTGATTGTCATTTTATGGAATTTGGAGATGGTGATGTACGTCATGTATCATTTTTTCACGGCAATATTTTATCATTAAATCTTAGTGACTCTGGATGTCCTTACTGCAGGCTTTCTCTTTACCTTCAAATAGCCAGCGAATCGGCAAGCGAGCAGCTCTGATTATAACATATCACTGCATCAAAAGTATGCGGAATGATGTCTTCATTAGCATTACTGAAGAATAATGTCCATTACTGAACAATAATTGTATAACCTGGGGCACTGCCGTACGGTAGAGAAATGTCCATCCACTAAAAACGCTCAAATATGTGTACGCAGATGCAGTGGAATTCGTCAAAGATACTATTAAGGGAGTAGGAGAGCGATTTACAAAAGTGTAACCACGCAGAGCAAATCAAAGACTTCGGATAATATCATCAGTTTTAGTTTTAAGTCGATATAAGTCAGAACACTGGTTTAAAATATCATCAACATACTTTCTGAAGCGCTAACCCCGTTATTTTATCCTGACAACCGGACGCGATATCTGCCATATGTCAAACACGTCACACATAGAATATCTGAAGGATCTGTCGTTGTCCTATTCCCTGTTTACCGGCATATGACAGAGCATATACCACATCCGATAGTGAGTGGAATACCACCGCAGCATTGGAGAAGAAACAACATTGAAGTCCTGCCAGTTTTAGAGGGGACTTAACTCGGAACGCGCACCATTTCCTATTTCTATTCTGTCCTGGTTTTGAAGCGACTTGGCCAACTTTGAGTCGGGCCCAGTCCAGATCTCTCTATATTGTAATACCATAGTCACGTTACTGTTAAGATCCAGGAATAAACCCCTGCATTCTAGGCGCTACAGTCTGGAATCGCGTAACCGCTACGATCGGGCATGGATGTATGTGATGTCCTTAGCTTAATTAGGCTGAAGTATTTCTAAGTTCTAGGGGACTGATGACGTCAGATGTTAAGTCCCATAGTGCTTAGAGCCATTTAAACCATTTAAACCCCTGAAGATGTCACTGAGAACCACTGTTTACTTCCTGTGCCCTTACGAAACTGTCCCCCCTCCCACCTCCTTAAAACTCCAATATATCACTAAAAATAAGAAGCTGTCTTTGCTTGGACTGTTACGAATGGGTGCTGAAAAGTAATGCTCCAATGTAATGTTCTCAATATCGGTTTAAGTGTAACTCGTACATGTCACGGATATTACGCGGTAGATCTTCCTAGTTTACAGAGGCAAGTTGCAACTGTCTGCTTCTAGAGGGCTCCTAGCATTGCAGTGTGCACGTGACTATGCCGGTGTGCAAGACACATGACTGTAATTGAGTTTCTTACCGCTGAAAACGTACCTCTAATTGACAGTCATAGACAGAAAGGCGTGTACGATGATGACTGTATCGACATCAGTAATGAAAGACGTTGGTTTCTTCGTACTGGTAATGAATGAAACAGTGGTGATAACCTCAATGTGTGGGAATCGGAATGGACTACCGTATGCAGCAACCGTAGAGTCTCACCGCAATCTACGTTCATGAAGTCATCAGAGAAAATCGTCGGTTAACAGACACACAGCTGTTAGCTAGTTGTGGCGTATCACGAGAGCGTGCACAGGTCATCATTGCAGAACTGTGGTACAGAGAACAGTGTGTACGATAGGTGACTCGAGTTCTCACTGCTCATATGAAGCAGAGGAAACAGGACATCTATATAAACAATGTCTTTTGCATTTTGAGCGTGAGAGTCGTTGCTTCCTTAACAACATCGCGACAAGCGGTAAAAGTTGGGTTCCTCATTATCACCCCGAATATGAATGGAGTTCCGCCACAAAGGATCACCGACGCCACCAGAGTTCAAGACTATGCCTTACGCAGGCAAAGTAATGCTGTGTTTTGCGATTTTCAAGGTGTGGCGCACTTGGAATTCATGTCTAAAGGTACCCTAAAGTTACAACCATAAACCCTGCAAGGTACTGCGGGACCTTCATTAAATTGAAGGCAGGAATTCGAAGAGTTCGCCTACACATGGATCACCGTTTCCTCCAGCCTGACAATGCCAGACCAGACAGGAGTGCTGAACAAGTGTAACAATCCTACGCCTTCGGTTCACTGTCATCGATCATCCTAGACTTGGCACATCCGATTTTCATCTTTTTCCGAAACTTAAATGACATCTTCGAGGACTTCACTCGGATAGTGATGAAGTTGTGCCAGCAGAGGTGAGATTGTGGCTCCGTCAACAAAGTTATTCTGCATGGATGGTGTGGAATCTCGTCCACTCGTCGCTAATAAGGTGCCTACTGGATGCAGCGTTCTCGCAGTGCAATAAAACGATTTAAAACAAATGTAATTAGTAGTTTTATTTTCATAAAGCAAACTGACAGTACCTAACTTTCTTTACAGCAAATGTCGGTAGCGGGAGGTGACGTGACAACAGAACTGGTCTTGCTATATACAGAGTCCCAGGAAACACTTGATGCTGACATCGTAGCACTAATCACGTTGTAGACTCGGACCTATCATGTGCGGCCGAGGATAGAAGGAGCTTCGTTTGATTATATGGAGATGCAGGGGGCGCGCCTAGCGTGGGGCGGTCCGATTCCGCGAACCATTGGCCGGTGTTTCTTCACTGCTTCTCTTGTCTTTCGTTTCGCTTCTTCGTTCCAGCATTTGTGGTTACGCCAGAACAGATAGTATCATAAAAACTGTCTTTCGTTGGAAGAAATGTGTTTGTCGCCAGGAGGACTATGATGAGAAATAAATACGTAGACATGAAGAAATAAGATGTAGAATGTTAACAAAGTTCGTATTTTCAAAAAAACTGTAGGAGTTCCACATAAGAAGTTCAGAGGCATTACGTTTCAACACGCCCGCTTATTAGTAACGCAGAGAATAATTCTGAAAGAAAAATCAAGTATGAAACCAGGAATAAAAATAAAGTAAATAACGAAAGCGATCTGTATGAAAAGAGCTGATTTCTAGCATTCTGTTGTCGTAGCCTTTCATTGCATCAGAACCAACTTTTATTACGTGAAAAATTATATTATGATGAAAGTAGTGTCCAGCCTCCCTTCTGTAGCGACTGATTTACGAAAACAGCGGAGAATTTCATCATAGAAACTAAGAACGCAAAATCGGGAATTTAAGTCGCCGTTCCTAGTTCCTCAATAAAGTATTTTATTCTTTTTATGATAATGCTTGAATAAAAAATGGCGCTTTCACTTAGCAAAAGCCAAGTCTTGCGATGACCACACTAGCGAGTAGTGGACAGACGTTGCTAAAACGGTTGGTCGTTGCGGACGAGGGAAGTTCTCCGCGTGGTGCAGTCGGCTGGGGCTACTGGCAGTCCCAGCGCAGTGTCGGAGCGTATGTGGAGCTGTCCGATCGCTACGAGTTTCGTGGTTGGGCGACACATGATGTCAAATTTGAGTAATGGTTTCAACCACCCAAGCCAAGTCTATTCATGTTGTGGTGCTTAGCTTCGGTGGTTTGCTGTTGGGAAGGTTTTCCGGTGAGCAACACCGGGTGGTTCTACTGCTGAGAGTTAGCCGCCATCCGGTGCAATTAACTATTTTGTCGACTACGATTTGAGTGGACCAGTGGAATTTTCTATCTTGTGGCCGCTAGTGTTCTGGTTGCCTGCCCTGGGCACTGACGTAAATTCAGGCAATTTTCTTTTGAGCGAGTTAACAATTACCGTGTTTCAAATTCAAGTGTACCAGCGGAATTTTCTGCCTAGTGGCCCTTAGTTTTCCGGTTACCTGCCTGGCCACTAACGTAATTTCAAGCAGCATCCTTTCCTCCCCTTTTGTCGCTGTCCTACATGGTGTGTAATTTTGACAGCTAATACGTACTCCATTGTGGATTACCACGTTTGTAATATTGTCGGTTGGGGTTCTCATATACTGACTGACGGGAAGGAAGTTGTGTCGGTCGGTGCGTTGCTGCCCTTGGTTCCTAGTTCAAAAGAATGTCCAAATGTGTGTGAAACTGCTAAGGTCATCAGTCCCTAAGCTTGCACACTACTTAACCTAAATTATCATAAGGACAACCACACACACCCATGCCCGAGGGGGGACTCGAACCTCCGCTTGGACCAGCCGCACAGTCTATGACTGCAGCGCCAGAGACCGCTCGGCTAATCCCGCGCGGCTCCTAGTTCCTCAATAATGGTTTTTATTCTTTCTATCATAACGCTAGAATAAAAAATGTCGCTTTTACTGCCTTGGGGATGTTTCCAGAATGAGATTTTCACTCTGCAGCGGAGTGTGTGCTGATATGAAACTTCCTGGCAGCTTAATACTGTGTGCCGGACCGAGACTCGAACTCGGGACCTTTGCCTTTCGCGGGCAAGTGCTCTACCAACTCAGCTACCCAAGCTCAGGCACACGGTCTCGGTCCTTTTAATCTGCCAGGAAGTTTCATATCACCACACACTCCGCTGCAGAGTGAAAATCTCATTCTGGAAATATCCCCAAGGCTGTGGCTAAGCCATGTGTCCGCAATATCCTTTCTTTCAGGAGTGCTAGTCCTGCAAGGTTTGCAGGAGGGCTTCTGTAAGGTTTGGAAGGTAGGAGACGAGGTACTGGCAGAAGTAAAGCTGTGAGGACGGGGCGTGAGTCGTGCTTGGGTAGCTTAGTTGGTAGAGCACTTGCCCGCGAAAGGCAAAGTCCCCTAGTTCGAGTCTCGGTCCGGCACACAGTTTTAATCTGCCAGGAAGTTTCATATCAGCGCACGCTCCGCTGCAGAGTGAAAATCGCATTCACGCAGTAAATGTTTATAAGAGTTTTAGTTGTCACTTGTGCATCCCATGCAATGAAAACAGTTCACCAAGTGCCGGCCGAAGTGGCTGTGCGGTTAAAGGCGCTGCAGTCTGGAACCGCAAGACCGCTACGGTCGCAGGTTCGAATCCTGCCTCGGGCATGGATGTTTGTGATGTCCTTAGGTTAGTTAGGTTTAACTAGTTCTAAGTTCTAGGGGACTAATGACCTCAGCAGTTGAGTCCCATAGTGCTCAGAGCCATTTGAACCATTTTTTTAGTTCACCAAGTATCTTTGGTAATCTGCTACAAAATATGACTCCCCCACCGCTAGCCATCTTCGATGGGAACTCTACTGAAGAATTCAAAAGCGTTTCCCGTCCTGTAACTTGCAAAAGGATCGTTAAGAGGTTCAGGAATCGTAAATCAGTTTTTTTTTTTTTCAGGACGTTCTGCACCCCAGTCGGTAAAAACGGATTCCTTAAAGGGTCACTTTGGTGTCCGTCTGTTAGGATCCCTTTTTCAGAGGACCGGCTACAGGTATCAAGCTGAAATATATTTCTAATACTTAAATCTGCGCTGTCTGGTCGGTGTAGGAAATTTAAGTTTCTCACTAAATGCTGCCAACAGGTATGGACGTTTACGTCGCATATTTTGAAACAAATTCTTCAAAACCAAGACAGAGTGTCCAAATACATAAGTAAGTCTGTTCGGAACCCTCAGAGCGCGTGTCCTCCTCGCACTAGTCCATTTCTTTTATTCATTTATTTATTGTATTCCCTTTAAAATACCGTAGAAAACAAGTCCTTCACACATAATTCTGAATATTCCCGTAAACGTACCATAAATTAAATGCACCAGATATCTCCATTTAAATATCTCCAGTCAATTTTGGTGGAATAATTAAAATAATAGAAAGTAGTGTTCATTAGAAAATTTGAGATTTCATCTCACAAAACTCGGCCTGCGATGAAACATTCTTACCTCAAAGTACCGCACCGTCGAAGACGACATATTCTGTCAGTTAATTTTCTTTCCTGTATTGACATACAACATTGAAAATAAGTCAGTCGAATCAGTATTCATTTCAATCAGCTCGAGATTCTGCACCTGATTAAGTCAGAGACCAAATCGAAATTGTAGTTAATTTTTTCTACGTCTGCCAAGGTACGAAAATACTAAACGTTCGTGCCATGCTCAATACAATGTATGGGGCAGGACTACGTGGAGCAGGAACCTCAGCTCAAGTTGAACCGACCTTTACTGTAAAGGCGATTGTTTCAATATTTGAGTAAACTAGGTTCGCAAATATTTTCTTGACTACCAGGACTGGAGGACGTTGCACTTCCTCTCAAGACGAGAGCCGCAAATCAAGTGCTCGTTGTTAGTTTCAGACTGCTTTGACGCTGCAACAGCAGAAAAATGCATGTATTATTTCTCATGTACATGTTATACTCGCTGGTTTAGATCACATCTATTGTGTGACCTTTTTGCTAAACAACGTACATTTTTAAGTGAATCTGGAAAAAAATCATCGTTCTCAGATAAATCCGAAACTATTGTTAGAGTTCGTTATCCATACGCACAAGGTGACTTCTTAAAAAGCTGTAGGTGAGACCGTTGTACATAGAAAATGGTGTACCTACGAAAACACGACGATTTCGATCGGTTTTACAAAGTGAAGAAATGCGCACTAGAGACCGCCATAAGCGATTTCGCAATTCTCTACCGTTTTTCTTCTCACTGAACATGAGGTTGTGTTTAGCGCTGTATTTGTTCTATATATTTAAGTGATGTGCAATATAGTCGAGTTATTTCGAATATGTTCATTCTTCAGATACAGAATTTTATGCTGAATAGACCGCTTTATATTTTAGAACCATTCACATAAAATGTCGACAGGTAAGCTGTACTTCGTCGATCGTGTACCACTTTATACCTTTACGGTGGAACATGAAATACTTGCAAATGAAATTAGATTTTTTTAATAGCATGAAAATGTAAATTGGTTTTAGTTCCCAAAACATCTCTTTCATAATGCATTTAACTTATACTGGCTTCTGATAATAATTCTGCTTAATTTAATTTCACTTACTTCTTGTTGGTGTGTAGTAGATTAACAATGGGTGAGAGAGACGATGAAATACAGTACTGACATAATTTCGTTGATTCCAGCTCTTTTAAATTTCAATAGGTTACCTGTATTTGTTTCTAGGTACAAGACCGTGTTTTACTTTGAAACACGTTTTCATATACCGAAAAACATTAATTTTCCAAAATAATTATTACATTTCCAGAAATATTCTACAGCTCAGAAAACGTGAAGGCCACCATTTAAGTGGAATAAGAAAATCTATTAAACTTCCACAGCCGGAAATGTGAAAAGTGCAAGGAACGACACTCTCCCCGGCGTAGATTTTTAACTCCAGCATTTCCAATGTTGCCTAATTCAATTCATTGTCTAGCCCTGACAATCTAATAAGATTTTGGTTGAACAAGTCGAGAAAGTACGAAATTAAAGATGTCTTTAAGTAGTACAAATATTTATAAAATCCATTGACAGAAGTCTATATGTTTCCAGAAAGAGGACATTCAGCAACATTATTCAGCGTTTTATCGATCACGGTCGAAATTATATTGACAATTACTAATTGACACCGAAGCTAGTAAGTCAAAATTATAGAATTTGCATTTCTTTTACATTTGTGTATTCTCTATCGATTGATCTTTTAGTCTGTGTGTTACCATACAAAAATTGAGAGATTTGATGATCAGAAAGCACAGCATTACTCACATCGAGCTTTACGGTGCTGCGATGGCGGAGACAGCGCCGGCAATTACCTAGTGGGGCGCCGAGGATGTGGAGGAGGAAGATTAGTGTTTAACGTCCCGTCGACAACGAGGTCATTAGAGAAGAAGCACAATTTCGGATTGGGGAAGGAAATCGGCAGTGCCCTTTTAAAGCAACCATACCGGCATTTGGCTGAAGCGATTTATGGAAATCATCGAAAACCTGAATCGGAATGGCCGGACGCGGGTTAGAACCGTCGTCATCCCGAAAGCGAGTCCAGTGTGCTAACCACTTCTCCACCTCGCTCAGTGCAGGGCGCGGAAAGGCGGCAAGTGTTTCCTTTAAACCCAACTATAATTATGGGGTGGGACGGATTCAAACCCTGTTCTGGGAATACTAATTTAGTCCTCATTAGCAAAGTTCAGCTCTCTTGGTAAAATAAGTTCAGATTCTGATCACTCCTAGTTCGCCATAAAATAATCACACATACAATAAACGCTGTCCAGAAAGTACTATGTTGCGAGTCTGCTGCCTCACTCAAAATATGAACTACACACTGCAGCTCTGAGAATCAGAAAAATAATATTTTAACGGTCAGAAAATGGTTCATATTATTCAAATAAACGTTTCTGTTCTAAAGAACAACACTGTTGCCGTTTTCTTTATTTTGTAGCGCCGATATTTTGCAGTGTTGGGGCACCACATCTGCTTAGCATGTACTGAATGAGGTCCACAGCTACCAGCCAAATTCAAAAAACGTCATCTGTTAGATGGCCCGCAAATAAACAGACATCTGGCCCGCAATCCTGATGTAACGTTGATTACCAAGTACAGATTTAGTACATCTTCACTTAATCCTCAGAATATTCCAGCTGTTTCTCATACTGTGTTCCATCCAGGTTCTCCACATTTCCTGTGTTTATGTATTTTATTGATTTCCTACGCCCTCCATACGTTTTACTCTGTTTCTGTATGACTGTCCACATGTAATACTTCTTAAAATTATTCTAAACTACTGTTACATGTAGTAATTTTATTTTATTGTGACACTTAATTTTACATTGTTATAAAGCTACTGTTTTTTTTCAGCTTTAGTGTTAATGTCTTTCTGGAATGTTCCCATTGCGATGTTAAAAACGACCTTTACTCTATGTTGGTGCATTATTTCCGACATGTCACCTGCTTTTCAACATTGTTCACGCGTATTGTACCCTGTTTGACGGTGGTACTAAGATAAAGTTTGTAGATATCCTCGTACACCAGAAATCAGCTACCAAAATCTATATTAATAGATAGGCACAGTAAATGTTAGTTTATTCAGAAACGTGTATCTCCGAAAGTTCTTTACGGATTGCTTTGGAATTTTGACACAACGTTGCTTCTAATACACGCGAGTTTTAGGTACCTATTTTTAATATATGCAATTTTTGTAACAAATTTTCCCTATTACTTAATTTCATAAGTAACTATATGTTACCTATATTACAAGAATGGGTGTATTTAAACACACGCTTATTCCAGTGCAATGTTTTGTCAGAATTTTAAAGCATTCTGTCAAAACTTTCGGAATTTACAATTAGGAACATTTACAGTTTCTGTATAAGTAGAAATATACATCTTCGTTTGCTCAAAATCTCATATCTGCGAATGTTCTTCAAGGATTGCTTTGATATTTTCACACAAATCATCATAAAAGTCACGGTTTTCTATGTACGTGCTGGAACGCAATTTGTTATACACAGGATGAATCACCTAAAACTTACACCGCAGATATTGCGCAAGTGGAAACTGCTATTGATGTGGGGTTTTCACAAAATGCGTGTTGCTAGCCACTAAAGAAATTGTAATAATACATAGAAAATGCGTTTTTTGCCCAAAATCACTTTTAAATGGATCAAAGTCACTGACATCGACATACTTAAAGTAGGTTGAATTAGACTGCCAATGGTGTTTCCTGCAGAATTCTAGTGTGAGTCCCTTACGAGATATGGTTATTTTGGAATGATACAACACGGACACGTGTTTATGCCATTTGGACCTCTTTGTTGCTCAGTACGATGAAGTTACGTTTGCGTACAGTGTACTTGTGTGTTCCTGGGTTCATTGCGGCTTTGTAGTCAGTTAGTGTGTGATACGCCGAGCTGTAGGTCGTCAGTGGACGATGGGATTTGCCAACGCAGAAAAAGCCGACATGTTCATGATGTATGGGGATTGTGCGAAGAATGCAGTGCGTTCTTGATGTATGTGGCAACATATCCCAATTGACATCAGCCACCTCGGCAATTTTTTGTCAACCTGTTGTGCCAATTACGCGAAAGACGAAGTGTACTACATAGATAACGTAACACGGAAACAAGTGATGACAGAAGAGGGGAAAATTAATGTTCTAGATGCTGTTACAGTTGATGCGCACGTCATCTCACGCGCAGTCGAACGAGGTAGTGGCATGGTCTATCAAACCCTGCATAGAAATGATTATGACATTCGTGTTAAATTCTGTACATGGGCATTAAGACAGGATATGGCTCTGAGCACTATGGGACTTAACATCTATGGTCATCAGTCCCCTAGAACTTAGAACTACTTAAACCTAACTAACCTAAGGACAGCACACAACACCCAGCCATCACGAGGCAGAGAAAATCCCTGACCCCGCCGGGAATCGATCCCGGGAACCCGGGCGTGGGACAAGACAGGATACTCCACATGAATCATGTATCTTGTTTAGTGATGAAGCGACGTTTACTAATCATGGCTAAGTAAACCGCCGAAACATACGCTAGTGGTCTGTAAACAATTGCCGCTGGCTTCGTTATGTGGAACGTTAACGTTCATGGAGTTTAAGCGTGTGGTGGGATAGTGAACCATCAGCTCACAGCCACATTTTCCATAGACGGAACACTGAAAGAGCACAAGTACCGCAGATTCCTAAATGACCATCTTCCACAGGTGCTAGAAGACGTTCCTCCGCAGACTAGAAGGACCCTGTGGTACCAACATCATGGCTGTTCGGACATTGTTATACTAAGTACTACAGCAATCTTCACGAATTGTTTCCGAATCATTGGATTGGACGCAGAGGACCTGTACCTTGGTCAGCCCGTTCCGCGGATTTGACGACTGCAGCCTTTCTTTTTTGTGTGGAAAAAGTTGAAAGACGCTATCTACAAAGACATACCAACTACACCGAAGGTATGCAACGACATATTACTGTCGCCAGCTCGGACATATCCGCTGAAATGCTAGCAAGTATGCAGCAGTAGTACAACACCCGACTGGAAGCGTGTGTTGCCGCTGCCGGTTTCATTTTGAGCGCTGCCTGTAATGGTTAATTACTTTGTCACTTGTCAGAATTCACATAACTAGTGTATGCACTTGTTCTTCAGTACGTGCTATCACATATATTGTACAAGTGTCGGTGTGGGAACTTCCCAAAATAAGATATCTCGTAAATGGTTCACTCTAGAATCCTGCAACAAATATCAATGGGGTTCTAATTTACAATAAGTTTAGTTTATTAATGTCAACAGACATTGTCATTGTTCCATTTGAAAAAGCGCGTTTTATCACAAATAAAGCATTTTATAAGTACTACTACAATCCGTTGATTGGCTATTCATTCGACTCCCTCACTACCAATCTGTTCTATGAAAACCGCACATTAACAGCACTTACCGTTTCCGCAACAACTGCAGTGCAACTTTCAGCACTGCAGATATTTCCGAAATTTCAAGTGCTGTTTATGTGGGGTTTTCACAGAATACATTGATAGTCAAGGACTGAAACGGTCAGCTTACACGTTTCAGTGCAAATATCTCTGGAACAACATATACTGAAAAACGACTTTCATGGTTATGAATGTGAAGCAGGGACTCATTAATGTAAGTTCTAGGAGACATTCTAAAATGCAAAGAAATTTCATTTTCAGTATTACTTCTTTCCGTATCAATAACATGAAAAATCACAAAAGGAATGGCGTTAGTTGCGTCACAATACGTCGATTAAAGTGCAAAGTAATGGTTAACCTTGAAATAAATGAAATGCGCCGCCATTACACATCCCGAGTTGCAAGCGTGAACACCACGCTGCTCGTAATTGAAATAATTGACAATCTACGACGGAACAAACGCTGTACTTCTTGTTGTTGACGCTGTTATGAAGTGGAATGGAAACAATGCAGATGTTCTCTCAAACAACTACTTACAACTACAATTTACCACTCCGTTGGTTGGCTATTAATTATATTTACCCTACCCGGTGATATTCGGCTTTTCATTACCGTTATGTCCGATCTAGTACTGTAGTAAATATCTATAAAGCACTAGCGAGTAATGTCTATACTCATTTTTCATAGTGTCTGACTGGACATCTGTATTTTTTCCAGTTCACTCAGTTTTCGCGATTATGAGCGATGTGGGTTTCACGTTTGCGTCTCTGGATGATCAATGACGGCACGTTTCTTTCACTCTAAACGTGAACATCGCTTTGTAATTCATCTACAGTAACTGACGTATTCGATGTAACCAGCTCCATTCTTTTTGTGAAGTTTCATATTACCGATTGCGTTAGAAATAATATGTGGTGTCCAAGAATATTGAGGGTTACGATTGTTTATCAATACAAATGAAACAGTTTCTGCGTCAGTCACTTATTTATTTTTCCACTACCCGTTTCGATGTTTCACACTATCATCTTCGGGCGGAGAATTGTTTATTTACATGGCTGGTGTTGGTAAAGAGTACAGACGTCTTTTTACAGTTGGAGACGGAGGGCAGTGGACGTTATTTTGCGTGTTTTGCTAATGATAACAATTATTGATTTAGAAAAGATGCTTTAGAGGTTAAAACATTAATTTCTGGCAGTGAATTGTACTTACTTGGACGTCAGAGTTGTAAAAGGTGTTTATACTATTGCGTAATGTATGTCCTTTCCATTGTACGTTAAATTCACGCTGTCGTTTCGATGAAGTTGTACATGCTACACATATGTTTATTTACATTGGTTACAGAGATACAAGATTAAATGAGTTCTACAAAAATGTTTTAAATATAGACTACTGATATGTTCACAACTCAGTTATTATCTTAGGTATTTATGTATACATTTTTTATTTTTCATATGAATATGTGTCAGTATTGGATATAAAATAATTATTATTTAGCTACCGTTATGTACATGAATATTTTTCCTTTTTCTTTAAAAAAACTGTTATTGGGCCGTTCTTGAATGCAGATATGTGGATATTTCAATTATTATATTAGTTTCTTATAAATAAAAAGATTACAATAGATTATACATATATATTGTAATCCTTTTTATATTTAAGAAGTATAATAATTTACCATCTTTGCAAGTACAGTCCACTATCAGATATTCATGTTTCTACCTCTAAGGTGCCTTTTCTAAATCAACAATGTTTGTCATTAGCAAAAGACGCAAAATAACCTTCATGCCCTTGCCTGCGACTGTGAAAAGACGTCTGTACTCTGCACCAACACCAGCCATGTAAATAAACAATTCTCCACCAGAAGATGATGGTGTGAACTATCGAATATAAAATAAATAAGTGAGCTGCACGGAATCAGTTTTATTTGTAAAGGATACCCACTTAAAGAAAAGTATAAGTTTGTCATAAAAATAATACTTCCGTGCGTTTTAGAATGTCCCCCGGTATTTACTTTCTGGAGACCCTGCCTTACATTCATACCAGTGGAAGTCGGTTTTCAATATCTATAGTTGTTCCACAGATATTTGCGCTGAAACGTTTAAGCGGGTCGCACTGCATGAATAGTAAAAGGAAAATGTTGTAAGAATATAAATGTTAGTGCAAAATCGTTAATCTCCTAATGCTCTTGACCGATTGCTTTGAAATTTTCACACAACGTTTCATGTTATACACATGTGTTTTTAATTACCAACTTTTAAAATATATGTAACACACAGATGTATATAAGTTTAATAATGGGGTAAAGTTATAAGTATATAATAGCGAAACATTCTCAACAAACAGGAAAGTTGTATTTGTGGCTTATTGGTTTATAACTACCATCATACTGCAGCATTTCAATCTGTAATAAAAAGGCTCAATGTCATTGAGAGGGGAGATGAGGAGATGGACAGAGGGATGGGAGGAAATGGACATAGAAAATGTGAAGTGGAATATGGATAGAGTCAGGGGTAGGAGGAGATAGAGAGGGACAGGAGTGGGCAAGATGGAGAGACAAAAGGGAGAAGAAGTGGTGGACTGAGAGAGGGGAAGAGTGAGGGCATGAGGGGATGGAGAGAAATGGGGAGGAGAAGATAGACAAAGGGATGGGGGCGAGGCGATGGACAGAGAGGTCTGGGAAGAAGCAGATGGGCAAAGGAAGAGGGAAATAGATATGGACAGACACAGGTGAGAGAAGGAGTTAGGATGTATATCCAATTATGATACATATTAAACAATATAAAATCCAGGATGGAATGTAAAAATATTATGAAAAGGAAGTTGCTACTCATCATATAGCGGAGATGCTGAGTCGCAGATAGGCACAATGAAAAACTGCTGCAAATAAGTTTTCAGCCAGTGTTTCCTTCGTCAAAACTAGACTGTACCCAGCCCCACCCTAATGTCCCTCCTCTAACCCGCCGCAGCCTCCTCTTTACCGTCACACTGTCGCCACTCCCGTCATGCATTGGTGTTGCTGCTTGCAGTGTGGCTTCAGTTGCCAGGGACTGAAACAGTGTGTGTGTGGGTGTGTGTGTGTGTGAACTGTCTTTTCGTGAGAGTGTGCATGTGTGTCTGTCTTCTAGTTTTGACGAGGGCCATACTGGCCGAAAGCTTATTTGTGACAGTCTTTTTGTTGTGCCTATCTGCGACTCAACATCTATGTTACATGGTAAGTAGCAACTTTAGTGTTCATAATATTGTCCCATACATATTATAAACGTATGCTTTCTCTTTCCTTTCTCTTCCATTGAAGAAGACTGAGCCACATCAAACACTCACAATATTGATCTTTTATTTTAATGATTGTGGTAGTGCTTGCAGAAGCAATTCCCGCAGTGTGGAGCACCCCATGACATTGTCAACTGCAAGACGCCTGTGGGGTGGGTCAGTAGGAAACAGACACAGAACACACCGACGAGGACGCAGGAAATAATCTGGCCCCTATGAAGTTCTGCTAAGGAGCATTAATGCTACTTGTCTTATTAATTCTCCTGCATTCAGATACCTTTAGTGCATTAATTTAACTGCAATCGATTTCCAAATTACTGCGTGGTTCATTTTCAGGTACTATGGCTTTATGATCCATGTGATACGCCAAAGAAAATACGCTGCCTGACAAAACAAGTAAAGAATTCAGTAGGGCAGGAGCAAATGAAACGAAACCTCTTGAGCTGAGACAGGATATGATTTTATTGTAGTGATTAGAATAATGGGTCAAATATACAAAGGACTTGACCCCATGAACCCAGTTATTACTACAGTGATGCATTCCCTTTGCTTTGGAAGCTTCCACAGATTCAGATCGACAAGGTGTCATAAACGTGTCTGGGAAACTTACTAGCTGCGGGAGTATTTAACATCACACACAGTACATAGTCTGCAATATGTGGACGAGCATCGTTCTGTTGAAAGATGTTTCCGTGACACTGTCTCATGAGAGGTAACACATGAGGAAGTAGGATGTACCAATCTGCCGTCAGAGTTGCCTCACTCGCAACCAGCCGTTACATGAAGCCACATATGATTACTCCCCACACCATCGCGCTAAGCGTAACACAACTGTGTCTCTCCAAAGCACTGGCAGAATCGAACCTCCCCCCAGGTCACCACAGTACAAGCCGACGGTGATCATCCGGTGTAGCGCACAGGCCTGATTCAACTCTGAAAGAAGTTCCGTCGGTAGCCCAAGACTCTGCCTCACGACACTCCTGCAAAGACAGCCATCAACGTGGCGTTAACGGCAGCTTCCACGTAGGAGGGCAATAGCCTAGCACGGCTTCTGACTGTCTCCAACCAATATTGTGGGATGAAAGAATGTTGCATGTAGGCCATTACTTGTTTTGGATGGCTGGTTCAAATGGTTCAAATTTCTCTGAGCAGTATGGAACATCTGAGGTCATCAGTCCCCTAGAACTTAGAACTACGTAAACCTAACTAGCCTATGGACAGCACACACATCCAAGCTCCAGGCAGGATTCGAACCTGCGACCGCAGCGGTCGTGCGGTTCCGGACTGAAGCGCCTAGAACCGCTAATCCACAGCGGCCGGCTTTTGGATGGCAAGTGTAGGTGTGATGGGATGGCGATGTGCTCCGTTCACAATAAGACGTTCCACACTCGAGATGGTGAAAAGTGTTCGACTAGAATCTTGACGATGAATACACCTGTTATCACTTTCCTGCGCAGTGAAACATCAGTCCATTGCCACATCCGAATGACTCACATATCATGATATTGCACAATTCGACCAACCAGCCAATAGGGAGCCACAAAGAGGCCGCTTTCAAACTGTGTCAGATGCTGATGAAGCTCTGACATTCGAATACGCCGCATCTCTGTGTTCTTCACACTGAATCGTGAACATCCCAAGCTGTTCACGACCTCTATATACTCTACAGGCATAATAAGAACATAACACCAACAACACTAATGTATCATGAAGGCCGCTCAACCTCTGGAGGAGTGAATTGCAACTTTGTTTAGTTATGTCACGGCTGGTGATGTTTACGTTTAGGAAGCTACACTGATATCCGATCATGTCTTCTGTGTGTTTCACTTTTTGTCAGGTAGTGTTTTAATGTAGTCCAGCACTCACTGGTAGAAGAGTGGCATATCAATTACAAAATTGCCACTGTTAAATTAACGTCAGAGAGTACTGGAGTATATTAACTGGATATGCTTGCGGCGGTATATCAGATCGATCATAGAGCTGTCGGTTGGAAACAAATAAAAATGATAAATTTATCTGAGTGGAGGAAAAATCTCTACAGCGAGAAACTTAGCAGTTTATGTCCAGATTCCCCACATGGATTAATGGAAGCAACAAGACTCATAAAATGCTTCTGAATGTCTTTATACCGCTCATCTATAAAGTGCGCTGTGACGATATGTCCAGTCTCATTGTGGATCCTATTCGCTAGTTTGCTACATTTACAAAAAGAAGTAAATGCTTATACGATGCTTATGAATAAAGTCTGTGGGTCTAAATTTGTTGCATTATGCGGCCTTATTATCTTCCTTACATTTCTAAGACTTCATGTTATGAACTTATTTGCTTGACTACACGTGACTGAATTAGTGCACCGTTTACAAACAGTCAGAGCAAGCTTTCAACCGAACGAAGGTGCAGTGTAGGTTTGATCTAATGTAATGACAGTGACACTTTTATTACAAAAGCTGCTCCACGGACATACACAGATCTCTCACCGACGCGAGTATAGAGTACGTGCCTCAAATGTCAGCCTTCTCATTCTGTGCTGGTCTTCATCCTATGTAACTTCATTTTATCGCACGTAGGTCATCACGTGTAAAACTAACCGCATAAATAAGTAGCTGCTCTGACAAGCAAGTCAAGCAAAGTTTCCAAAACAGCTGCATTATATTCTGATACGGTCATTCCACTGATTTTGTAGCATATTTTGTTATGTAGCAACAGACCTTAACTACCACGCCACTTTGGCCATAGCCTTGATCACATCTTAATTCATTTCTTTCGTAACCGTATCTTCCCCCAATGGTATTCTATTAAAAACTGCGTCCTTCTGCGTTTCGAACACAGTTTCAACAACAATTTTCGTAGGCCATGACGGGCAACTCGTAGATAAGAGTACGCAATGGGACGTTATTGTAGTCACGTGAGAAACGGTTTTACTTATTGAGACCAAAATTTCAACGTACCTGGGATACATACCGCTTAATAGTAGTCATATATGCGTTAATTTTGGTGAGGATGCACGCAGAGGGAGTGAAACGTTTCCTACATCTTGAAGAAGAAAAACGAGAGAAGGAATAGAGGGTTTAAAAGTCTCACTTAGAACGACATCGTTGTAGACGGTGCACGAGCTACGATTAGGGAAGGATGGGAAAGGATATCGGCCATGTCGTTTCAAAGGAAATTTCCAGGAATTTGCCTTAAGCTATTTAGAGAACTCAGGAAAAATGAGAATCTGGATGGTCAGACGTGTATGTGAAGCATCGCTCTCGTAATGGCGAGTTACATATGCCAACCACTGCGCTACTTGTTTCGGTATTTTTAACAGAAACGTGACTGCAGCTGTTAGAGTTGGAGAGCATAAAAAAGAAGTAGTAGTTGATATTACAGCAAATGAAACCAAGGAGAGATTTGAAAGCGAATTCAAGTTCAGTGAGAAGGAATTTAAATTTTGTGATTTTACAAAGACAGTTTAATTCTCCCAGAGCCTTGAAGGACATTTGAACTGAATGAATTGTGCCTTGAAATGGATTTATACGATGAAAAACCACTGCAGCAATAGAAGGGTGATTGAATGTTTCTGAAATGGGTCGTATGGAAGTGAAGGAGCTGGAGTTGGAAATTATACACTAAGACTGGTGGACGATTTTTGTTATTCGTGCCGGAAAATAAATAACGATGTCCAAAGCAGAGAGAAGTTGATATGCAGACTGACAATAATAGGGAAAGTCGTTCTCAAAATCAATTTGTTAACATCGAATGTAAATTGAAATGACTGGAATTCTTTTCTAAATCATTTTTTCTACTGTATGACTTTGTTCAGATGCGAAGCGTGGATGATATACGATTCAGACATGACGAAATAGAAACTGTTGAAACATGTTAAAGGAGAATGCCAAATTGGAGCTATTGAACTGAACTCAGTCGATTTGGGGAGAAAAAGAAGGAATGAGCTACAGTAAACCTGTCAGTTTAGTAATGGAGGGATCTGTAAATCGAAATCAAGGCTAAACTACAACAAACTGATTCAAATGAATGGAGGTTGCCCCAGTTGAGGAGAGCAGGAGAGGCTTACATCGGATAGGCTAGCGTTGGGAGATGGCAACAGTCTTCGGACTGAAAACAACTTCTACAACTGAATAAAAAAGTATAAACATACATAGATATTCATCGATAGGTTTTAAAATTGTAAGTTATTGTGTTCACACTGACGTACGCACTTAAATAGCGTAATAGTGGACGTTTTAGAGCTCTCTTCTGTTACTAACGCCCAAACTGAGGACCAGCTAAGTGAAGAAGTGACCCTAAAGGGGCACTTTCGGCTGCAGCGGACGACGCAAATCGCTGCGGCGTTGGACATCTTTATGGGCGGCGGGTCGGCGGTGCCCGCAGGGGCAGGCTCCGCTAACCGCATCTCACATTCCCCGGCGCCACGCCGCGCCACCACATAATGTATGATAAGCCATTACGTTAATTGAATCCGCGACACTCGGGTTAAGCCGGCGAGGGGCGGGCGTCGGATCACTTCAGCGCACGCCGCACGGCGCCGCGCGGAATTGCATTAGCCGACGACGCGCGTCTGGTGCCGCCACGCCAACAGGAGCTGGAGGGAGGCGTCCCTGCACCTGCCAGCAGCCGTAAGCTAGCCGCATGCGACGTGATCGCTACAGCCTGTGCATCTGATAATTGTTAGTGTCTCTGGGGCTAAAGGAGAACGAAGGGGAAACGTCCATCTTCGTTTGTGGATATGAAAACTTTCTGACCGCAGTTTTCGTAATTATTATCCTTCGGAAAGTCTTCATTTGGACAACGCTGTCTAAAATCAAAACAAAATTCGTAAATCGTGTATCTGACTTTGATGTCTAAAGAACTAGAACCATTGTTTATTTTTTCAAAGACGTATTTGTTTCTTATGTCGAGCAGTATGGCAGCACCTGTAAGGGCCGTTACGAAAATAGGCACCTCAAGGAGATATCATCATCTTACAGCATTACCAGCAAGTGAAAACTTGAAATGGTAATAAAATTCCGAAAAAGTATTAACATCTCTATTTTTCATCTAGAATGTGATTCAGTGCTTCCGAAAAGAAAATTCTTGCCAGCTGCTACGAAAATAAAGATTTAATAAATTTTTATGTGGGATCTAAAATTTAAAAACCACTCTCACACCGGCCTGATTTAGCTTCACTGATCAGGATAGTAAAAACATGCGTATATTAAGGGAATTTTAATTGACAAAGCAGTCTTATCACATTCACACAGTTCAATACTCTTCTATCCTGATTAAATTGAGCTTAACTTAAATTCCATAAGGCAGTGAAGCAATTTCGAAGTCTCGGTGCGACGAAAATTGTCAGTCGATCTCCTAGAAACATTTGTAATAATTATTAACTTTCGCTGATCACGTGGGGAAGACCGGAGATCTGCTGGTAAGACCGTGTTAGCCTATTTATTTGAAGTAACCGGATATCTTGAGCATATAAAACGGCGGGTTCGTCCAGTGTAAATCAGACGTTCCCCACTGATCCCGTGCAACACAGCATAGTAAGCAGACACTGTCAATAATAAACAGTTAAATAATACGCGAACACACTTACTTTAGTTTAGTTCATGTATTAAATTCCTTCTCAGACACAATCTCATCAAGATGGCGACTAGCCCAACAATACATACATATACATCCTCCTTTCACGACTAATCGGCAAGAAGTTCTCTATTCTTTTTCCTAAGAAAAAACATAGATAGCAGAGAAGCTATTCCATGGAGTAAATGGACGCTCCAAGGAACAATTGGGCTTGAAACTACTTTGCATTGATAATCGGTAAGATAAGAAGAGATAATTCGAGATATGTACTGAGTTATATAATTTATAAAATTTCTGAAAATATCGCGGAGAGACCGCTACAAGAGACATTACATCGCCCCTCGCAGCGAGCAAAGTTGATATGTATCCACTTTGCGAGCTAACTATTGGCTTAGCTAACTCGTTAGAATTTATGGAACATACGTATCTATAAATTTTAAGAAGTTAGTAAGAATTTTTGATTACAAGAATTGAAAGAGATTTGGTATCTTCGTCACCTAGATACCTAATTGTTGCTTTCACGTGTACTGGGGGATACCCGCATCCCACGTACACAACCAGGGAAGACGGACTTATATAGTTGTTAATCAGGTCTACCTATTCAGGAACTGGCCTTCACAGGGAAACCCCGGAAAACCTGGAGGCTTAGACCCCAACTAGGTATCACAGATGATAAGAAAGACAGAATAATTTAGAAATTTGAGAGTTATCTAGAATTCATAGGAAAGATAAAATCTGCCTCATAGCAAAAAAAAAAAAAAAAACTTTACACATGCAAATTTTTTTTACAATTTTTTGAAAAATTTTCTTCATCGATGTCTTGCTGAACTGCGGTGAAACTGATCGAACAGGAACATGGGACACGGCACGGAGGACAGGCGTCGCATTGGCGTACCGGACAGGAGACGTAACGGGTTTGAGAGACCAGAAGGAACCTCAGGAACAGGTACTCAGGATTGTGGCATGAAACAAACGAAATTCGTCTAAGGAATGGTCAACTATTAAAGATTCCTGGAAGAGAATGATTAGTCGAAATTTTACAGATTCATTTTGAACTCAAATATGGACCTGATCCATCCAATCTTCCATCTGAGGAATGGGAAAATCCATTCGTCTTATACTTTCCACACTTAGGTGTCTTAATCGATACTGTAGTTGCACAATATCACAACTCCTGATCGGAAAACAATTTTGAAAACATGGATAATTTCATCCATCTTCTTGAGTAAGCCGAAAGGTTCTAATCCTGGTTTTAATGATTTACTTATTTAATTCTTTTTTTTCGTTGGCTTTTCCAGGTGGAAATAGATCTGAATCTTTCCCAATTTGGTTTCAAGTACGAATGTGGATAGCATGTCAGAATGTTAAAAACTTCATTATTTGAGACAATTTCCAAAAAAATATTATATCTTACTCATACATGATTGAAATGAAATTTTGCTGAAAGAGAACGTTTAATTAAGTCTTGCTGCATGATCTCTCCTGCTGAAATTAATCTTTGTTATTGACGATAAAATTTTTCTCTTTTATACTCCGAATGCCGCATTTTCTCATGAACATATATGAATACAATACAACAATAAACAAATCCAACTGGAAAATGACACATTATTACAAATTCAATGAAGAACTTTCTTATTAACTCTAATTTTATAAACACACACTAAGCTGGTTAATTAAATTCTCTTGAATAGAATTTAGCTCGCGCAAAAAAAAAAAGAAAAAAAAAACTGCGAGTCTTTATATCTGTGGATAGTAGCAGTCGATTCTAATTTCCTAACGCGGTTCATTTGTTCTCCTGTGAACTGTCAGTTTACAAACACTAACTTCACACGCAGGCGCCGTATTCGATCATATAGTTTCAGTAAACTTATTCTCACTGGAGATTAACACTCCCTGAATGTATATTATTTCACACGCACAAGCTTCTTTGGTGGTCATCGTGTAGACAGATAATCCGTAAGTCTTCATAGCAGCAATAGCTACAGTTCCACTTACTTTTCTAAATATTCCTATACTGTCACAGCAGCAATCGCTTACTGTTCATTAAACTGTCACAGATGCTTGGCATGCTGTCATTTAACCTATCACAGTAGCTGAGCCATACTATCCTTCGCACTTCAATTTTTTTTTAACACTCAATTACTTCATACAGACTTTTCATTTAATTTGAAACACTTTCCTTAAGGTCTACATGGGGAAATAATCCTTTTATTCTTTCAGAATCGGGATATGCTAATAAATACGCACCAGGATTCGGTATATCAACTATTATATATGGACCTGTATAAATTAGATTCCATTTTCTGATGGTCTTCTTCAACCTTGATGACTTGATGTGTCTTCTTAAAAGAATTTTTTGTCAGATATTGAAAGTCTGAATCCGTTTGATGTTTCTGTCATGGATTTCCTTTCGCTGTCTTGCTTGATCCGTAATATTAATGAGAGCATTGCAAATTTTTTCTTCCCGTGACATTTTGGTGTCCTCGAGTTTAGGCAAGTTATCTACCCAAGAGTTTCTTTCGTTATCTCTGAATATCAGTTCATTTGGGGTAAAGTTTGTAGAACTATGAGGTAAATTATTATAAATCTGCTCAAACTCGGTCAAATAGTTTATCCAGGTAGTTTGTTTATCATGACAGTACATTCTCATGAATCTATTTAGTTCTCGAAAAACCCGTTCAATTAAATTCCCTTGTGGATGTTGGCAAGATGTAAATATCTGTTTATTCCTAGTTGTGATACTAATTTTCTCCATAAATATCCAGTAAATGTCTTCGCATTGTCAGAGATTATAGATTTTGGAATCCCTGCATGAGGAATGTAGTCATTTACAAACTTTATTGCGGCAGCTCTTGCAGTTGCTGATTTTATAGGATATATTTTGTAAACACATCACAGAATCCAATAATGTACTTAACACCACCTCTGGCTCTAGGAAGTCGTCCACAAATATCACATGATGTAAGTGATCTTGGTGCTTCAGGTATTATTGAGTGAAGCGCAATTTTATTTCCCTCGTTGTCCGGCTTAGCCTTTTGAAAGAGAACACATTTCTGTATGACTTTGTGCACTTTTCGCCTTATATTTGGGAAGTAACAATAATATCTAATCTTATTAGCACACTTTACAACACCAACATGACCCCAAGTCAAATGTGTAAACCAAATTAATCGTTCTTCATATTCTTCGGGTATGCAGACACACCACTTTGGATTCTCAGCCTTCCAAGATTTAAAAAATAAAACATTATTCAGAAGCCGGTAGTATTCCAAATTGACCATAGGATTTTGCTGATTGAATTGTCGTATTATAGCATTCCATCGTCGATCCTTCTTCTGAAGGTGAGCCATTGTCTTACATAAATGAATATAATATAACTTGTAATTATTTTCTTGAAGAAGAAGCACTGGAAATTCTGCCTTATTATTTACATCCAGTTCAGGTGTTATTCCTTCTGGAGATCTTGACAATGCGTCAGCTATAATATTTTCTTTTCCGGCTACATGAATACTTCGAAACTGATATTCTTGCAGCGCCAGCGTCCACCTTGACAAGCGAGGATGCAGCAACTTACAAGTTTGTAAAAAGGCTAGTGATTGGTGGTCACAATAAACGGCTGTCCTTGAGCCATATACATAATAATTAAACCTTTTCAAAGACCAAATAACTGCTAAAGCTTCCAATTCCGTAGTGGTATATGCTCTTTCACAGGTGGAGAAAACTCTGCTAGCAAATGCAATTGGACAAAAGGTTTTTACACCATCGATGTACCTAATTTGAAATAAACAAGATCCTAATCCGACATCTGATGAATCAGTGGCTAAACAGAATCCGACATTCATATCAGGGTGGTATAATAACTGAGCATTTATCAGTTGATCCTTAATTTCACAAAAAGCCTTTTCACAATCATTAGACCATTGCCATGGTACATCTTTCCTCAGGAACCGGTTTAGTGCTTCAGAGTTCATTGCTTGAGTTTTAATAAATCGACGAAGAAATGAAGCGAAGCCTATAAAGCCTTTCAGTTGTCTTCTGTTTCTTGGAGTTGGAAAATCTTTTATCGCACTAATCTTCGCTTCTGTAGGAAGAATGCCTTTTGCATTAATCATATGTCCTAAGAATTTAATTCTCTGTAGAGAAAATTGGGATTTTTCTAGATTTGCAGTTATACCAGTTTGTTTGAACACAGCAAAAATCCTCCTAATAAGTTGTACATGTTCCTCCCAAGTTTTAGAGGCAATTAATAGATCGTCCACAAAAATTGTTATTCGACTACGTAGTTCTGGTCCTAGGGCACAGTCCAACGCAGAAATAAAAACTCCAGAGCTGATATTGAGACCAAACGGAACGACCTTGAACTGATAGCTTCTCCCTCCATATATAAAAGCAGTATATTTTCTTGAGTCCTTGTCTAACTGGACTTGCCAGAACGAACTTCTCAAATCAATACTGGTTAAATAGGATACATCTTGAAATTTCTGTATTAACTCATCAATGTTCTCCGGATGTGTGCGCACAGGTACTATAATTTTGATAATTTCCCTTGCATCTAATACCAATCGAACTTTCCCTCCTGGCTTTGGTACAACAAGCAACGGAGAACAATATGGGCTGTTCGACGGTTCAATAAGATTCCAGTTTAACATTTTTTGTATCTCTTCCTGAACTGGTTGTTTTAATCGCCAGGGAATGGGATAGTGTGTGCGGCAAAATGTCTTATGGGGCTTAATCTGTAATGTACAAACATATCCACTAATAATTCCGGGCTTTTCGTCGAAAACTGACTCATATTCTGTTAATATATTGAATAATTGTTCCCTCTGACTATCCGTTAGGCAATCTGACTCAGCAATCTTCTGTTCGACTGTTTGTCTGAAATCCTCTTCTTGAATTGACTTGATCGGTAGTCAGTACATATTATTATTTTCAGCACAAATCAACTGCACAGCAGCACCACGGAAATATCGCTCATACACTGCCTCCTTTCTCAGTAAGATCAGTGTAACAAATTGATCTTCGATTTTAAAATGCACCTTTCCTTCTACCAAGTCCAACTTTCAACTGCAGGCTTGCAAGTTTCAATGCCAAGAATACAATCTACTAACAACTTTTCCACTACAAGGAATGTGCATTGTTTAGCTACATTTCCCAATTTTATCTCTATAAGCGTTTGTATCTTGACGTTATGGGATTTTGCTTCCACTGCACCTATAACTCGGCAATTTTGTACTGGTAGGACAGGGATTTTCTTAATTTTACTAATTCTGCGAAACAAAGTTCCGGATACTACGTCTGTAGATGAAGCTGTGTCCAATACAACAGTGGTTAAAATTCCTCCCACTTCTGTGATGATCTCAGACACAGGAACCCTTTTATCTTCGACTACACAGGCCTCTAAGTCTCTCGTCAATTCATCTGTCGTTCATTCACCGTCATTATATCTCAACATTGCCACGGAATTAATTTCGTTTAAAACAGGTTTGCCCCTTTTGTACTCCCCGGCCGACTTTACGGAGCATAAAGCGGCCCTCTTCAGTTTAAATGTCGATTATTATTTCCTCTTGAATCATCTACTACTTCTGTTATGACTGGTTGTTCTTGATGACTGGTTGTGTTATTTGCTTCAAATCCAGGGTCAGAATTTCTGTAATTTCTGTACGCATTATTATTATTTGAAGACTGCTGGTTCTGATAATCTCTTGCATTTCCAAACATTGGGTTGTATCTGCGACCTGTTCGATTGTCTCTGAATCTGCCCCTCGCAGCACAGTTATTGAAATTTCCATTTCCGTTGCAATTGTTTCCGTTGAATCTCTGACTATTCCTAGTATAATAATTATGAAATCCGTTTCCGTTCCGGTTTGCGTTTGGCGCCTCAATCGCTCTCCTCTGCATAACCGGTTGTCTTGGCCAAAGTTCATCTTCCTCGATCATATCTATAGTGTCAAGCGTAGTCATGAAAGAGTCAAGGACATGCTCATTAATATACAGCATTCTATTTCTGATGCCGGCCGGAAGTCGAGATTTTAATATGCCAATCACGTCTTGTAGAGGCATAGGCTTATCCCAATACCGCGATTTGTTTATATATTTCTCAAAGTATTTCTTTAAAGACCCACGTGAAAAGGAAAAAGGTTCCGGGTAAAATACCTCCTGCCTTAAACGTTCTTGTACTCCTTCAGACCAGTATTTGGATAAAAATGCTCGTTCAAAATCTTCATATGTGTCCCAAGTTATATCATATCAGATGCCCATATAGCTCCTGAGCCATGAATATAACCGGTCACGAAACTAACCTTTTGCCAGTCACTCCAATATTTTGGCAATACTCCCCTTAAACTTCTTATAAACACTACGGGATGAACATTTTACTTGACTGGGTTGTAGATCTGGAATTGATGCTTTGCCTTTCTAAACTTAACTGCGAGAATTTTCCCGCGAGAATGTTTACCTTATGATCAACCTCGTCTTGTCTCTCCTTTATGCTATTTATGGATTTATCCAAATTTTGGATGTCCTTCGGGATCTTGTCTTGTGATTGTCTCAAATCCTGCATATCTGCTGACATCTCATTTACTTGTTGCTTTAATTCATCTTGAACTTCAACTAATACCGGAATTACCGCCATAGAACATTGCATCTGTTATTGTGCTTGAACTATCTGTGGGACTGACTCGACCTGCTCTTTAATAGTATCAAGCTTAGAAGCAACATACTCAGTTAGCTCTAGGCGCAACTTCTTCGCATTTTCATTACACTGCTGAGTGACTTGCTGAATTTGAGCAGCTAATTTTAATTCTGCCTTTTCATTCTGAATTTTCAATTCCTCCGCAGTATTCTTTAATTTATCCTCAAGTTACTGAAAACTATCTACTAATTTATTATTTAATTCCGCTTGATTAGCTTCTAATTGCACCTGGACTTTCACTTGATTGGCTGCTAATTGTTCATTCATTTCCCTTTTAATCTCTATTTGCGCTTTAGTTAATTCCCTTTTAGTCTCTATTTGCGCTTTAGTTAAGTCTGTTACATTTTTGGCTAACAGTGTTAACTCCTGCATGATTACAGTCAATGGGTTTATTTCGTCCTGCTCAGATGACATCGAAACAAGCTTTGTTGTGGGGCCTGACTAATGCTACCGCTAGGCACTACTTCAGTTAAGCTAGCGTCTAATGTTTCACTAACCTCAGAAACAGCTGAGGGCTGTTGTGATTCGCTCTGCTGTTGCATTGCCATTTTATAAGCCGCCCTAGTAAGAACCATTAATACACAGAACAACAAATATATAAAGTCACTCGCATCTGAGTTAATAATGTCAGTGACCTAAACTTTGCATAATACTCACTTATAATAAACACTTCCTATATAAAGTTCAACCCAATCAATCTGATTCAAACCGATAGACATTTAAATAGTTATTATAAATTTCTATCTACAAAAATTTAGTTGTATATTGTCTGGCCTGAACGACGTTCTCGTAGGTTGTGGCGAAATTGCGACTTCTGGAACAGGCCTCGTCTTCTTTTCTCTCGTGCACATGCAACATAAAATTCACACAATGCTTAAGTAATGCTCAAAAATGAGTCCCGTCACAGCGAAGCCAAATTTAATATATTTTTGTGTGGGATCTAAAATTTAAAAACCACTCTCACACCGGCCTGATTTAGCTTCACTGATCAGGATAGTCAAAACATGCGTATATTAAGGGAATTTTCATTGACAAAGCAGGCTTATCACATTCACACAGTTCAATACTCTTCTATCCTGATTAAACTGAGCTTAACTTAAATTCCATAAGGCAGTGAAGCAATTTCGAAGTCTCGGTGCGACGAAAATAGTCAGTCGATCTCCTGGAAACATTTGTAATAATTATTAAATTTCGGTGATCACGTGGGGAAGACCGGAGATCTGCTGGTAAGACCGTGTTAGCCTATTTATTTGAAGTAACTGGATATCTTGAGCATATAAAACGGCAGGTTCGTCCAGTGTAAATCAGACGTTCGCCACTGATCCCGTGCAACCCAGCGTAGTAAGCAGACACTGTCAATAATAAACAGTTAACTAATACGCGAACACACTTACTTTAGTTTAGTTCATGTATTAAATTCCTTCTCATACACAATCTCATCGAGATGGCGACTAGCCCAACAATACATACATATACATCCTCCTTTCACGACTAATCGGCAAGAAGTCCTCTAATCTTTTTCCTAAGAAAAAACATAGATAGCAGAGAAGCTATTCCATGGAGTAAATGGACGCTCCAAGGAATAATTGGGCTTAAAACTAATTTGCATTGATAATCGGTAAGATAAGAAGAGATATTTCGAGATATGTACTGAGTTATATAATTTATAAAATCTCTGAAAATATCGCGGAGAGACCGCTGCAAGAGACATTACAAAGTCACAAGAACTTTTAAAGAAAAATACGATATCTAGTGGGAAAGTAAAATCCGATCGGGTGCGTAATGGAAACCACAGTGAAAACTCCGATGTAGCTTCGCACAGATGTGTTGGGTGGTGTTTCTAATACGACCGGCGCACAGAGGGGCAAAATCCCAAAATGCTTACCAATAGTTTGAAAATCAAGTTCCGGTAATTTCTAGTCGTAGGCTGGGTTGTGTAAGGGTCCGAAGATCGAATTCCGGTCGCCAGAGCCCCATAGCCTCCATACCTGCTAATGTAGGACAGTTGAAAGGGAACCCTTCAGCATGCTAGACGATTCGCGCAGTGGGCAAATATTTCAACGCTACATTTAGCAGGACGCCAAATCTCTAATCAATCTATTTTAATTGTTGAGGATGGAATCAACAGCTGAAAGTAAGTAGAAAATCATAATGTAACATAAAGTTGATAATAATAGACCATGCGATAACAATAAATGAATCATTTACGCGTAAATGAACGGAAAATAGCAACGTAAAATTTTAAAGACGAAGATAAAAGTTATAAGTTCTGCAGAGTTCTACCATCTGACCGATCGCACGTTGTAGATGAAACCATTATTGAATGAAAAAAATTAAAACTTACTGAATCTAGCTGCAACTGTGTCACTGGTACGTAAAACATTTTGCTGAATATCGTACATCAACGCAGACGAATGTTGGTGCTCTTTTTCTTAAATTTATCTGCCGTCTTCGTTGTATTTCCAGTTCTATGATACGTAATTCACTTTTATGAATATGCTTTTCCCCTTTTCAAATAATGTTTTGGAATAATTAACAGTACCGAGGTTAAATATGGAATTATCCTCCTACATACATATTATATTTTCCAGTTTCAGAATCGGTCGCCGATGTAGCAAAGCGTGTGGCCTGACACCAGGCGAAATTTTTTCGAGATCGAGAAGTCATTTGAATGAGAAAGTGACTGAAGTGTATGCAGTAATCGAAAATTTCATGTCTGCTAAATTGCAAAGCCCGTTCGCTCTGTCAGACAATATAAAACCTGTCCTCCACAAGTTGTTGCATGACTTGCATAAAAAGTGGCTGCAAGTATCGGGAAATGATGGCAAATTTCTGCATAAATATTGCGAATCATTGAGTGCGTTTGTTTCTTTCGAAGAAACTAAAAACCTTTGCAAAAATTCCATAATTTGGGTCAGCCTGCTTCAGAATTTTCAGGGTCCCGTGACCGAACAAAATGAAGGACTTAAGAATTACGGACAAGAAATAGTAAGGGAAGAATTAACGTATGCCACTCAAATGAGCCTCCGATCATCTGGGAAATCAGATGCTGCAAAAATTATCCTTGATATGGGTTTGTGGAGCCCATCTAAGGCCAATGAGTATAAGGAGACCATACACACGATTCGAGAAACTTGATTTGCCGATGCTTCTCTGTCGCCCATAGTAGAACTAAAATTACCGAAATCGTAATGTCAGGGGCTCCGTAATACACTCCTGGAAATGGAAAAAGAACACATTGACACCGGTGTGTCAGACCCACCATACGTGCTCCGGACACTGCGAGAGGTCTGTACAAGCAATGATCACACGCACGGCACAGCGGACACACCAGGAACCGCTGTGTTGGCCGTCGAATGGCGCTAGCTGCGGAGCATTTGTGCACCGCCGCCGTCAGTGTCAGCCAGTTTGCCGTGGCATACGGAGCTCCATCACAGTCTTTAACACTGGTAGCATGCCGCGACAGCGTGGACGTGAACCGTATGTGCAGTTGACGGACTTTGAGCGAGGGCATATAGTGGGCATGCGGGAGGCCGGGTGGACGTACCGCCGAATTGCTCAACACGTGGGGCGTGACGTCTCCACAGTACATCGATGTTGTCGCCAGTGGTCGGCGGAAGGTGCACGTGCCCGTCGACCTGGGACTGGACCGCAGCGACACACGGATGCACGCCAAGACCGTAGGATCCTACGCAGTGCCGTAGGGGACCGCACCGCCACTTCCCAGTAAATTAGGGACACTGTTGCTCCTGGGGTATCGGCGAGGACCATTCGCAACCGTCTCCATGAAGCTGGGCTACGGTCCCGCACACCGTTAGGCCGTCTTCCGCTCACGCCCCAACATCGTGCAGCCCGCCTCCAATGGTGTCGCGACAGGCGTGATTGGAGGGACGAATGGAGACGTGTCGTCTTCAGCGATGAGAGTCGCTTCTGCCTTGATGCCAATGATGGTCGTATGTGTGTTTGGCGCCGTGCAGGTGAGCGCCACAATCAGGACTGCATACGACCGAGGCACACAGGGCCAACAGCCGGCATCATGGTGTGGGGAGCGATCTCCTACACTGGCCGTACACCACTGGTGATCATCGAGGGGACACTGAATAGTGCACGGTACATCCAAACCGTCATCGAAACCATCGTTCTACCATTCCTAGACCGGCAAGGGAACTTGCTGTTCCAACAGGACAATGCACGTCCGCATGTATCCCGTGCCACCCAACGTGCTCTAGAAGGTGTAAGTCAACTACCCTGGCCAGCAAGATCTCCGGATCTGTCCCCTATTGAGCATGTTTGGGACTGGATGAAGCGTCGTCTCACTCGGTCTGCACGTCCAGCACGAACGCTGGTCCAACTGGGGCGCCAGGTGGAAATGGCATGGCAAGCCGTTCCACAGGACTACATCCAGCATCTCTACGATCGTCTCCATGGGAGAATAGCAGCTTGCATTGCTGCGAAAGGTGGATATACACTGTACTAGTGCCGACATTGTGCATGCTCTGTTGCCTGTGTCTATGTGCCTGTGGTTCTGTCAGTGTGATCATGTGATGTATCTGACCCCAGGAATGTGTCAACAAAGTTTCCCCTTCCTGGGACAATGAATTCACGGTGTTCTTATTTCAATTTCCAGGAGTGTAGAAGCAAAGAGAACAACTGTGATTTATTTCCGCCGTATCAAGTTAAATTCAAATGTTATCCACTGAAGTCAGATATTTCTGTTAGTGAAAGTATACTGAGGTAAAATTGCAGGCTTTGCTGACTCACAGAGCTGATAGGATATTATTAATCCAGATGGATGCTGTCAAAAGCTTGTCTGCTGAAAATGGTCGTAATTTGAATTTAATTTTTAAGTGGGGCTGCAATGGCACTTCAAAGCCAAAGTACGTAGAAACAAAAGTCCACCAATGATGATCGAAGCAAGACAGATGCTAAAATTTTTTGTACCTCAATCGTTCCACTGCAACTTGTATCAGAAGACCAAGAAACAAACATATGAATAGTTGTATGGAAAAATCCGAAGCCGTCATCTCCTCGTTTCTGCAGACCAATTACAATCCATTTTTTTCACCACAGTTTTGAAGCTACTCGTGAGGAAATGGAGTACATTGAGCAGCAAGTGAAAATTCTTGTCCCTTTCGAAAAGATAGTAGACGGAAAAGAATCAGAAGTTTCTTTCCGTCTTGCTTTCACCATGATAGAAGGTAAAGTTTGTTATGCTAGCACGCATAATATATCTATTCAACGATGCTATTTATGCAATGTAACTTTAAAGTAATTTAACAATAACGACACAATTTTAGGAAACGATTTCTCTGAAGATCATCTACTGTTCGGATTGTCAACTTTTCACTCATGGATAAGGTTTTTCCAAAGGTTTTTTGCATTTATCAAATGGTTCAAATGGCTATGAGCACTATGGGACTTAACTTCTGAGGTCATCAGTCCCCTAAAACTTAGAACTACTTAAACCTAACTAACCTAAGGACATCACACACATCCATGCCTGAGGCAGGATTCGAACCTGCGACCTTAGCGGTCACGCGGTTCCAGACTGACGTGCCTAGAACCGCACGGCCACACCAGCCGGCTTGCATTTATCATATAAGCTTGGACTTAAAAACTGGCAAGTCCTTAGTGATAAAGAACGAGTAACGTTCCGAGAAACCAATATACAGAAGTGATATTGCAAACGATCTCGAGTGGCCATGAAATCAATTTTACGAAATTCCAAAATTTTGACTTAAAGACAGCTCGATACATTGTGCAGTTAAAGCCATGGTTCTACATGCCCACTTCGGTACGTAAGACTTTGATTCAAACGCACAGAAGTGATAAAATCATCTGTACTGTCGATAAGGCAGATATCTGAAGACGCCCAAGAGTCTTATAATACATACGTACATTAAAAAATTTTGTACAAATTTTGCAAGAAAGAGTTCTTGAGCCAAAACAATTGGAGACTTTTTTTACGTTTATAAAATCCGATCCATTTATTTCAAGTTTGTGCGAATTGCCTCGAAAAATTTCGGAGTCGTTGGTCCTAGAAGCAGTTTCATTGCTAGTTGCGCCACGAATAGCAGCAAATGCAGTAAGCTCGAGCGATTCAAAAATTGACTCAATTTATTATGAATCATCTTATTCGTCGGATGAACTACTAACAACCAATTGTATGTATTATTCTATTATACAAGATATGGATATATTTTGTATTTTCTCCATAAAAGCTATTAATGTTAAATCCGCCACTTTGTTTTTATTTCAAATTTTGACTCTGCGTTCATAATCAGCGACCCAGAAAATCCAATAGTGCTGAATTTCTGCCGAATTCACAACGTTTCCAAATTTGGCCAGCTTTTTTGGATTTGACCCCACTGTGCGCCATTCGTGTAACATCGCTCTTGGCAGCTCTGAGCGCACAGTGAGCACGTAACGATCCCTACAACCGACGTGTGAGTGTTACTGAGAGATTCCGCTTGATATCATGCAGTCCACATAACATCTCATACGTGTCCTACTTCATGTTAATTATCGGTCACACTCTGCAGATGATCCTCCAGTTTTCGATGGGAAGTGTTTGATCACCCACAAAACAGACAGTGATTGGCTCCCCATTCGTTTCCTCTCTGCTCACAAGAAACGCTGGCTACAAAGATGACATTTATGCGCAGCCATTGAGCTGCAGACCAGCTTAGAGAATTGACGGAAAGTACAAGCAGCAGCCTTCTATGACGAGGGTATTGGAAAGTTGGCAGCACGCTACAACAAATGAAGAGGGTTAGTTAGAAGGTGTTACAAAAAAAGACAGAGAAGAAGAGAGAATTGATCTTCCCACTGGTTTCCGTTTCGCGCCCGATAGGGCCTTACTTTCCGAAAAGCGTTTTTAATATTTTACTTCAACCTGTGGATAAACGAGAACCAATGGCATATACAGCCCACCCAGCTAACCACGCGGTCTAACGCGCTGGGGTCTAACGCGCTGATTCCCTAGCGGGAAGGCGTGCCAATGGCCTGTACGGATCCGCCCGGTGGAGTGGATTAGTGAAGAGGTCCGGTTAGCCGCCCTGCCTATGGATGGTTTTTGGCGGTTTCCCGTCTACCTCAGCAATTGCCAGCTGGTTCCCCTTATTCCACCTCTGTTATACTATGTCGGCGATTACTGAGCGAACACTGTCTTCACGTACGCGTACACTATAATGACTCCACTCGTCTGCGTCTGGTGTGAGACGTCCCCGGGAGGGTGGGGGGGAGGGGGTGGGGGGGGGGGGAGCGGAAGGCTGGACGGGACAATAAGCCTTGGGGCCCTGGGTTTAGTGTGGGGCGCCGGCGGGATGGTTGGGCGGCTGTAGCCTGTTGTGTGGGGTTGTGAACCACTGAAGGCTATGGTGGAACGAAGCCTCTCTGTCGTTTCTAGGTCCCCGGTTCAATACACAATGCAATATATGGACTGGACAAACGATGTTAACATTCTGAAAGTATATAGATGCATGTGATACATATTTTACGTGAAAACATAAAATCATTCCGAGATTAAAAAATCTAGAGGCGTAAAACCTTTTAAACCGTCCCGCCTGTGTAACGAAAAATACCGTCGCTAATGAATTTACATTCTGTTGGACCATGTACAGATTTGCAGGGAAAAAATTGCTAAGAAAACTGTAGAATTAATTTTGACTACACCTGAGATATCATTCTTGTATCGGTCACCTATGAATCCATTTTATTTGCGAGACACCACGTGCGTGGCAGTGCGCGGTTACTGAAATGCCGTCACCAAGATTTTAGTTCCGACGGTTAGCCTTAATACGACCGAAAATATTCTCTGAAACCCAAAATGATTATATTTTATGATCTTACTCATGGTTCGTCGCTGTACCCGTCACCCAAATCGCCGATATACCCTATCCGATAGTAACTGCAGGTACTTCCAGGCAACTACTTCCGCTGATGTCGAGAAAGATTTAGGCGTATGGTTTTGTGAAAGCCAAGTTTTATGGAAGTATGTTACAAGACTATTGTCCTCAGGAAGAAATTAATACATTATACAGAAAACGTCGTTCTTACTGATGCAATGTCTCTGCATTCCATTACAAATGTTCTTCCACGAGTACACTTCATGAATCAGAAGCCAAGTGACCGGAGAAGACAAATAACGGAGATCTCCAAGACAGAACAATTTCTTTCACCGTGATCTAATTGTATTTTTCTAGCTGTCGGATATTCTTGTCGGTTGTGGAACCTAAGTATAGTTCTACACACTAATCTTTTCATGAAAAAAACTCAAATTATATACTTTTCATTTCCATTTGTATCCATTTCTTGGAGAATCAAAACAAATGCTCACGTCTGGAGATTCTGCCGACGTTACTGCACTGTTAATATGAAAACAGCCGATTCCTAAATACCAGAAGGCTTTTTTTATCATTTAATTAACTTGCTCAAAAGTTCAATTATTCCTGGTTTCCCCACTGTTAGCCACATCAGTAAAACGCTTCAGTAAATTCGATACGGCAGTTTTACATTGTTTCCGAATGTCTTAACGCCCTCTACATAGGCCCTTGCTTCTTCATTTCTCTCACCACCAGACACGCGTCAATGCACCGTTCCATGGAAGACCAAAACCACATGTGAACACATAATATCGGGCAGAAACATTGAACATTCAACTGGCGATGGCCTACTACGCTGCCAACAGTGTTGTAACAATTCTATGTGGTGTGATTCGCACACCACATAGCATCTGTGGATTGCACGCAGTGGGTGCGATCTAGAGGTGTCTAATTTCGTGACGACCACTCTAGTCAAAACTAAGCGTGGTATGTGTTTGTTTCCGCCTCATTTATCATCTGAACGTGAAGTGTTTTACAGTTCTACAGATCGTCAGCTACTGTGACACACGAGACACACCTTTAAATAGTAGCGACCGTACTTGCAAGCCTTGGATTTGAATTAAAAAAAAGAAATCACGACTTAACCATTCTTATGTGACAGCGTAATCATAGGCGCCATCATATTTAATAATGTATGTAGCGATGTGCACTGACAGCGTAGTTTATCGGACAAATGTCGAATCACTTCATTATTTGCTCTTTTTCCAATGTCATATTTTTTAAGTACTATTTCTTATTCTGTTGGCCATGTTTTATGATATATGTATTCACCCTGTTGTGGGGATCTAGCCTAAACATTATGCCTAACTTCGAAATATATGTTTCCAGGTTTGTAGTTATTGTCTTGAGGTTATATACATTTCTGAAGAAAACGGGTTTCATTCGTCGAAATCATGGTCAAAGTTGGATAAAACCACCTTCTATTACAAGTGATTGGTTGTTTTGGATTCATTTACTAATCTTTAACCATTCCTAAAATGCAGACATGTTTAATATATATGAAGATATTAATCACTGCACAAACTTAACTTACAGCCAGCTGTTTCAGTTGAGACCTGCATGAAACAGCATCACCCGCTGATACAGCATGAGACAGCGGCATTTCTTCAAATTTTTCGTACTTTGACGGTGTCGCATCCTCTGAGGTCACCCAATACAGTGCGTAAATAAACCAAGGTACATTTTGGGGTGGAAAATGGGGGCGAAATAATTGTAGCATGACTGGGTAGTAAAGCAACTTTCACACGATACAATGAAATGCAGCGCTCATTAAATGTGAATACGTGTAAGAAAATTTCTGTAACGTAGGGAAATGAACCTAACAGCATCAGATAACAAGATTTGTGGTTCTCATTCGGAGCACATCAAATTTCGTAACTATTAATAGGTAATAGTAACACCGAACTGAAATGAAATGATCACGTGATATTAGTATTACAGAAGGGGAAAACGAATCTTCGTTGGAAGGGTTCTGGAAAAAGCACAGTGCATTCTTCAATCTTACTACCCACTTCACATTAGTCTCCAAGTTGTGACAGAGCTGTCAGGCTGTTTCCTAACTAATGGTAGCAGGTGAACGCGTTCATAGATATCATATTATCTTCTCCACTCACTTCGAATATCTTGTAAAGATGCTACGGTCGCAGGTTCGAATCCTGCCTCGGGCATGGATGTGTGTGATGTCCTTAGGTTAGTTAGGTTTAAGTAGTTCTAAGTTCTAGGGGACTGATGACCACAGAAGTTAAGTCCCATAGTGCTCAGAGCCATTCCATTCCATTCTTGTAAAGATGTTCATCCCTTATAGAAAAAGCAGCGCACGGCCGTAGATCCTTCTGCGTGTTCACTCACTATTGATGGTAAAAGGTTTCCTGATGTTGCCCACTGCGTCGGCATTGATTAAGCGGACACTCATTATGGTATTCGACTGCAGTATTTATAGATCACAAATCACGCGCTATCTTCATTACATTACATCGTGATAGTACCCCACGCAATGAACTAATTTCACACAAAATTCACAGACAGAAAATTAATATGCAATACTGGCACCATTTAGACAAATGAAAATTGCTCGTGACTCTAATGGTCTATATTGCGAACAAATGCGCGCCCATGAAATTACATCTGAACTGGAGTCCTCTGTTATACCAATCGTTTTTTTTTCTGTCAGGTCGAATAACATCCCTCTATTTCCTATCACAAACACTTCCACATTATCAGGACAGATTGAAAAAAATCGTTCTTGAGGAACAGAACTAGTTATTTATTCGCACGAAGTAATAACGGCTATCGACAGACGATCTGAAACTGATTACGTATCTCTAGATTTGGGTTTCGACACCGTTCCTCACTAGACTTCTAAAAAAAAAGCGCATGATCATGGAGTATCCCTTCAGCTGTGCGACTGGATTCGCAATTTTCTGTCAGAATGGTCACAATACATAATAGTCCACGGAGAACCGTCGAGGAAAACAGAAGTGACATCCGGCATTCTCCAGGGAAGTAGTGTACACCCTCAGCTGTTCCTAACCTATATAAAAGGTCTAGGGGATGATCTTCTATCGTTTGAAGATGATAATGTCGTTTACCGTGTAGTAAAATTATCAGAAGATCAAAAGCAATTGCAAAATGACCTAGATACGATATCCGTATTTTGCGAATAGTGGCTGTTGTTCTGAACAAGAAAATGGGGGATGTCACATGAGTGCGAAAAGAAATCCGTTAAATTTTGGTCCCACGATAAATCATTCAAATGTTAAGCCTTTCAGTTCAGCTAAATACCTATGAACTTTAATGTCTTGCATCTTAAATTTGAGCCATCACTTAGATAACGATGTGGGAAAGGCAAACCATAATCGTAGAGGTAGACCAAGACATAAATACAGTAGGCAGATTCAGCAGGATATCAGTTGCAGTGGTTAGTCGGAGATGAACAGGTCCGTGCAGGATAAAGTAGCATGGAGAGCTGCATTAAACCAGTGTTCGAACTAAGGACCACAACATCTGACTCGTTCGAGAATAGGACTACTTAACCATAAATACACTCCTGGAAATTGAAATAAGAACACCGTGAATTCATTGTCCCAGGAAGGGGAAACTTTATTGACACATTCCTGGGGTCAGATACATCACATGATCACACTGACAGAACCACAGGCACATAGACACAGGCAACAGAGCATGCACAATGTCGGCACTAGTACAGTGTATATCCACCTTTCGCAGCAATGCAGGCTGCTATTCTCCCATGGAGACGATCGTAGAGATGCTGGATGTAGTCCTGTGGAACGGCTTGCCATGCCATTTCCACCTGGCGCCTCAGTTGGACCAGCGTTCGTGCTGGACGTGCAGACCGCGTGAGACGACGCTTCATCCAGTCCCAAACATGCTCAATGGGGGACAGATCCGGAAATCTTGCTGGCCAGGGTAGTTGACTTACACCTTCTAGAGCACGTTGGGTGGCACGGGATACATGTGGACGTGCATTGTCCTGTTGGAACAGCAAGTTCCCTTGCCGGTCTAGGAATGGTAGATCGATGGGTTCGATGACGGTTTGGATGTACCGTGCACTATTCAGCGTCCCCTCGACGATCACCAGTGGTGTACGGCCAGTGTAGGAGATCGCTCCCCACACCATGATGCCGGGTGTTGGCCCCGTGTGCCTCGGTCGTATGCAGTCCTGATTGTGGCGCTCACCTGCACGGCGCCAAACACGCATACGACCATCATTGGCACCAAGGCAGAAGCGACTCTCATCGCTGAAGACGACACGTCTCCATTCGTCCCTCCATTCACGCCTGTCGCGACACCACTGGAGGCGGGCTGCACGATGTTGGGGCGTGAGCGGAAGACGGCCTAACGGTGTGCGGGACCGCAGCCCAGCTTCATGCAGACGGTTGCGAATGGTCCTCGCCGATACCCCAGGAGCAACAGTGTCCCTAATTTGCTGGGAAGTGGCGGTGCGGTCCCCTACGGCACTGCGTAGGATCCTACGGTCTTGGCGTGCATCCGTGCGTCGCTGCGGTCCGGTCCCAGGTCGACGGGCACGTGCACCTTCCGCCGACCACTGGCGACAACATCGATGTACTGTGGAGACCTCACGCCCCACGTGTTGAGCAATTCGGCGGTACGTCCACCCGGCCTCCCGCATGCCCACTATACGCCCTCGCTCAAAGTCCGTCAACTGCACATACGGTTCACGTCCACGCTGTCGCGGCATGCTACCAGTGTTAAAGACTGCGATGGAGCTCCGTATGCCACGGCAAACTGGCTGACACTGACGGCGGCGGTGCACAAATGCTGCGCAGCTAGCGCCATTCGACGGCCAACACCGCGGTTCGTGGTGTGTCCGCTGTGCCGTGCTTGTGATCATTGCTTGTACAGCCCTCTCGCAGTGTCCGGAGCAAGTATGGTGGGTCTGACACACCGGTGTCAATGTGTTCTTTTTTCCATTTCCAGGAGTGTATTATCCATTTTTCTGATATCTCGCATACAGACGTATGACACAAGTGACACCCGATCACCTTACCACGTTCTAAGTCCGTGAGTTCCGCGGTGCGCCCCATTCTGCTCTCTCACGATGTATAACGACCACTGAGGTCTCTGATATGGAGTACCTAGCATTAGGTGGCAGAACAATGCACCTACTATGATAAAAGTATGTTTTTGGGGGCGTCTGGATACTTCTGACCACTCAGTGTACATTCCTTGTCATTAAGTAAGGTAGGTCTTCCACACATAGTTCTAATGGTCCTCAACGAATAGCACAATGTCTTCATACGGGAATGACATTCTCGACGGGAATGAGTCAGTGTGCGGAACTGGTAGTTTATTGTTTGTTCTGTGCAGCAACATACATCATTTGCCACGCCAATCCTTCAATACAAGTTCATTAGGGTTATTTATTGAAGCAATTAGACATTTATATGCAACAGTGTTATCAATGGAACGTACATACAATCTCACTCATAAAGGTTGAATTTAAATATGTTATCATCGAATCATTCGCTTAGAAAGAAGACAGAAAATAATAGTTTCCATTTAGAGAACAATGGCTCCATCTCGAAGTAAACTTGCAAAGAAGGAGAGGCCAAAACGGGGTTATGTGAGCAAGAGAAGAAAATCCTAGTTGACTTATGACTTCCGTGGAGCACCTCAGAAGATTTTAGAGGAAAAGTGGTCGATATACACGCTTCTAAACATTTCTCTGTTAAAAGACTTTCTAGAGAGTATTGATGGTGAAAAAGACAATGCGGCCATTGATAAAACGGGTGGGCCGTCTGCGGTTACGAGTGAATTGGAAGTTAACTTAATTACTTTCATATTACAAATGCAGGAAAGAGGGTTCAGCCTAAACATTAACCGAATAACCCACTAACCATTGTAGTATAGTGAAATCAATGACGAAAGAGAAACACAAGTCAGAGAATAAAAGAAATGATGACAATTGTGCCACTTGTAACGAGATCTACAGGTGTGTAGAGAATGAAATGATTGTGCTTAGTGTTGTTTTTTTCTGCGAAGGTTGAACGAAAGTTGTCAGTCCATCGAATCACCTGATGATAAGCTATTTATGAACAACATTTGCGTAGATGTTAGCGGCAACTACACCGATGCTGAAAATGATTAACAACTGCATTAAGTGAAATTTAACAATGCTAAAGAAAATTAGGACATTATCACAAAGTATATAGTGTCACAGAATTAGATATACTATAAAAAAATTAGGTACCGTGTCCTCATTATTTCTTACATTTTATAATTTGAACACTTCCTAAATTATTAAATGTTGTTTATCGTGGTTTGGTAGAGCAATGTTTGGTCTCGTATACATAGAACATACAGTGTTTATACTGAATATTCGTTTTTTCATTTACGATCCTTGTGACGTAGTTAGGTAGATTTTCCCTGTTGGTACGATGTACCCATACGGTGAATAACGTAGCATTAATATAGATGCTGTTACAGAAGAAAACAGGGTTTCTTGAAGTGATGTAACACACATTGCTGTTTCCAGGAATGTTTGTGCGAAATGTACTCTTTAATAACACATAGAGATACTATAGACCACCTGTTAAATCTCGTCTCGATATTGAAGGGAAACTCTGGGACCTACAGATATTGGCCCCGTTAGTTTCTAAGAACGTTATACGTGTCGAGCACCTGTCTAAGCGTAAATTTAACTGGTTATCTACCTTAGTTTTTTTAAGCATGGATCACATACTACCTCTTCACGTTACATACCGATGGAGGGAAATGCGCAGAAGTCATCCAGCGAGATACTTACATAAGGCAAATAGACAGTTGGCAAGAGAAAATGAAGCACCGCGATAGGGAAGAGAAAGGCAAATGAGGCTTCACAGACTTGAAAGCTACGTGGATGTTCTTTCAGCGACTACAAAATCAAGTCTAATTTATAAAAATGTTGCAGTCTGAGCCGACTCATCTATGTGTTGTTACATCTCCCCTGGTACGGAGGTGTGCACGAATTCGGTTTGGAAGGGTGTAATAAAGCCTTTGTATCATCTTGTAGCAAACTGTCTGCTTGATATCCTGGATACGGGCACTGGGACGAGCCAACCGTACACATTTCTTATTGAAGACAGATTTCGTGCTCTTGCTCACAAAGGGAGCTGCTTAACAAGCAGAAGACAATTCGTAGCGAGACTTGCCATGGGTGGACGAGCATTATCCTGTTAAATATTAGTACCACGATACGGTTGCCTGAGAAGTAACACATCAGGACGCAGGATATATGTGACTTGCCGTTACGCCGTCAGATTTCCCTCTCACTACCAGCCGTGACTCGAAGCCATACGTCCCCAAGTAGCTCCATTCACTGTGAGAGTGGCAGCAACGGGCTTTCTGATCGATAGTTCAGCAGTACATATTTCCCCAACAAGGCACCACATAACGCAGCCATTCGTGTTGTGCTGTTAACGTCAGCCTTAGCTCGGATGCTGCTAGTACCCCTCCAACGCTGCGGGAAAACTCAGAATGTTCCAGCGAGCCCATTATTGTTTCTCATATGGCAGGTATAGATATGAATAGATTACAATGAGCTTTGAGCACAATACAGTCTTCGTCCCATGTGTTGGTTAGGCGTACTAAGCCGGAACTTTGACAACGAGTAAGGCCTGTCCCCATACATTCCCACATCGGGTCACTGTAACATCAGAACGGTCGACAAATTTCCATACTACACGACACCGTCTGCTCACCAAACAGAGACACACAATGATACCCCATTTAAACTATGCTGACAACGCACACTCACAGCGATCACTCAGTATCCATTGCTGTCCTCTGGTCGTACAGTTGTTTGAGGTATCAGGATGTGTACAATACAGTCTTCCTCCCATTTGTGGGTTAAACGTACTCATCCGGAACTCAGACTACGAGTAAACCAGTCCTCAGATTAACATACAGTCCAACATCAGGTCACTGTAATATCCGAATGCTCGAGAAATTTGCTTACTATACGACTCCGCCAGTGGACCCAACAGAGACATACAACGATACCACTTTTAAACTATGCTGGTAACGCACACTCGCAGCGTTCACTCAGTGTCCATTGCTGTCAGCTCGTACACTTGTTTACACTATCAGATTGTGTAAACCACAGTCTTCTTCCCACGCTTTGTTTTGACGAACTCAGCTGGAACTTTGACAACGCGTAAGCCTGTCCTCAGATTTCCGTACAGTCCAACATCAGGCCACTGTAATATCTAAATTGCACAACAAATATGCTTATTCCACAACTCCGCCAGTTGACCAAACACAGACCCACAATGATACCCCTTTTAAACTGTGCTGATAACGCACAATCACAGCAATCACTCAGTATCCTTTGTTGTCCTCAGCTCGTACTCTTGTTTAGGCTATCAGGATCTGTACAATACAGTCTGCCTCCCATAAGTTGGTTAGACGTGCTCACCTGGAACTTTGACAATGAGTAAGCCTGTTCTCAGATTCCCATACAGTCCAACATCACGTAACCATAATACCCGAATGCTCGACAAATTTGCTTACTACATGACTCAGCCAATAGCTCAAACAGAGACCCATAATGACACCCCTTTTAAACTTTGGTGATAACGCACACACACAGCAATCACTGAGTATCCTTTGCTCTCCTCAGATCATACACACGTGTTTACGCTATCAGGACGTTTACAATAAAGTTTTCCTCCCATGTGTTGATTAGGCGTACTCAGCTGGATCTTTGACGGTGAGTAAGCCTGTCCTCAGATTCCCATACAGTCCAACATCAGGTGACTGTAATATCTGAATCCACAACTAAATTGCTAACTCCTCAACTCCGCATTTGACCAAATGGAGACCCACAATGATACTACTTTTCAAATATGCTGATAACACACACTCACAGCTTTCACTCAATATCCATTGCTGTCCTCAGCTCGTACACTTGTTTACGCTATCAGGATGTGTACAATACAGTCTGCCTCCACTGTGTTGGTCAGACGTACTCACCTGGAACTTTGACAACGAGTAAGCCTGTCCTCAGATACCCGTACTGTCCAACATCAGCTCACTGTAATATCGGAATGCTCGAGAAATTTTTTTCTTCACATCTAAGACTGTTGACCAAACAGAGACCCACAGTGATACCTCTTTTAAAATATCCTTATAACGCACACTCACAGCGACCACCTGGAAACCATTGCTGTTCTAAGCTCGTTCACTTGTTTATCTGGATGTGTATATCACCGTCTCCTTCCCATGTGTTGGTTAATCGTTCTCAGCTGGAACTTTGACAACGAGTAATTCCTGTCCTCAGATACCTGTACAGTCCAACATAATGGCACTGTAATATCCGAATGCTCGAGAAATTTTCTTACTACACAACTCCGCCAGTTGACCGAACAGAGACCCCCAATGATACCACTTCAAACTGACTACGCACACACACAGCGATCTCTCAGTATCCATTGCTGTCCTCAGCTCATACACTTGTTTACACAATCAGAATGTGTACAATGCAGTCTTCCTCCCATGTGTTGGTTAATTGTACTCTGCCGGAACATACACAACGTGTAAGCCTGTCCTCAGATTCCCGTACAGTCCAACATCGGGTCACTGTAATACCCGAATGCTCGAGAAACTTGCTTACTACACGACACCGCCAGTTGCCCAAACAGAGACCCACAATGATACCCCTTTTAACTATACTGATAACGATCACTGACAGTAATCACTCAGTATCCATTGCTGTCCTCTGTTCTTACACTTCTTTACGCTTTCTGGATGTGAACAACACAGTCTTCCTCCCATGTGTTGGTTAGGCGTACCCAGCAGGAGCTTTGACAACGAGTAAGGCCTGTCCTCAGATTCCCATACAGTCCAACATCAGGTCACTGTAATATCTGAATGCTCGAGAAATTTGCTTACTACACGATTCCGCCAGTTTACAAAACAGAGACCCACAATGATACCCCTTACAAACTATGCTGATAACGCCCACTCGCAGCGATCACTCAGTATGCATTGCTGTCCTCACTTCGTATACTTGCTTACGGTATTAGGATAAGTACACTACAATCTTCCTCCCATGTGTTGGTTAGGCGTATTTAGCCAGAACTTTGCCAACAAGTAAACCTGTCTTCATATTCCCGTACAGTCCAACATCAGGTCACTGTAATACTCGAATGCTCAACCAATTTGCTTACTACTCGACTCCGCCGGTTGACCAAACAGAGACGCAGAATAATATCCCCCTTAAACTATGCTGATAACGCCCACTCACAGCGATCACTCAGTATCCACTGATGTCGACAGCTCGTACACTTGTTTAGGCTATCAGGATGTGTACAATACAGTCTTCCTCGCTTATGTTGTTAAGGCGTACTCAGCCGGAACTTTGACAACGAGCAAGCTTCAAGTAAGGTCCAATATCATGTCACTGTAATATTCGAATGCTCGACAAATTTGCTTACTACATGATTCCGCCAGTTGACCAAACAGGGAAGCACAATGATACCCCTTTACAACTATGCTGATAGCGCACACTCACAACCATCTCTCAGTATCCATTGGTATCCTCAGCTCGTACACTTATTTACCCTATAAGGATGTGTACAACACAGTCTTCCTCCCATGTGTGGGTTAGGCGTACTCAGCCGGAACTATAATAACGAGTAAGCGCTTCCTCAGATTCCCGTACAGTCCAACATCAGGTCACTGTAATATCTGAATGCTCGACAAATTTGCTTACTACACGACTCCGCCAGCTGACCAAACAGAGACGCACAATGATACCCCATTTAAACAAAGGCTCGGAGCACTATGGGACTTAACATCTACGGTCATCAGTCCCCTAGAACTTAGAACTACTTAAACCTAACTAACCTAAGGACAGCACGCAACACCCAGCCATCACGAGGCAGAGAAAATCCCTGACCCCGCCGGGAATCGAACCCGGGAACCCGGGCGTGGGAAGCGAGAACGCTACCGCACGACCACGAGATGCGGCCCATTTAAACAATGCTGATAACGCACATATACAGCGATCACTCAGTATCAATTGCAGTGCTCAGCTCGTACACTTGTTTACGCTATCAGGATGTGTACAACACAGTATTCCTCCCATGTGTTGGTTATGAGTACTCAGCAGGAACTTTGACAACGAGTAATTCCTGTCCTTAGATTCCCGTACAGTCCAACGTAATATCACTGTAATATCCGAATGCCCGAGAAATTTGCTTACTACACGACTCCGCCAGTTGATCAAACAGAGACCCCCAATGATACACCGTTTAAAATATGCTGATAACGCAAAATCACAGCGAGCACTTAGTATCCATTGGTCTCCTTACCTCGTACACTTGTTTACAGTATCAGTATGTGTACAATACAGTCTGCCTCCCCTGTGTTGGTTAGACGTACTCACCTGGAACTATGACATCGTGTAAGCCTGTCCTGAGATTCCCGTACAGTCCAACAGCAGGTCACTGTAATATCCGAATGCTCAATAAATTTGCTTTCTACACGACACCGCCAGTTGGCCAAACAAAGAGTCACAATGATACCCCTTTTAAACTATGCTGATAACGCGCACTCACAGCGATCACTCAGTATCCATTGATGTCCTCAGCTGGTACACATGATTACGCTATCAGGATGTGTACCGTACAGTCTTCCTCCCATATGTTGTTACGGCGTACTCAGCCGGAACTTTGACATCGAGCAAGCCTGTTGACAGCTTCAGGTAGAGTCCAATGTCATGTCACTGTAATATCGGAATGCTCGAGAAATTTGCTTATTACACGACACCACCAGCTGGCCAAAAAGAGACACACAATGATACTCCTTTTAAATTATGCTGATAACACCCACTCGCAGCAGACACTCAGTATCGATTGCTGTCCTCAACTCGTACAGTTGTTTACACTATCAGGATATGTACAATACAGTCTGCCTCACTTTTTTTATTTAGACGTACTCACCTGGTACTTTGACAATGTGTAAGCCTGTCCTCAGAGTCCCATACAGTCCAACATCAGGTCACTGTAATACCGAATGCTCAACAAATTTTCTTACTACATGACTCCACCAGTGGACCCAACAGAGAAGCACAATGATACCGCTTTTCAACTATGCTGATAACGCACACTCACAGCGATCACTCAGTATTCATTGCTGTCCTCAGCTCGTACACTTGTTTTCTCTATCAGGATGTGTCCAATACAGTCATCCTCCCATGTGTTGGTTAGGCGTATTCAGCCGGAACTTTGACAACGCGTAAGCCTGTCCTCAGATTCCCGTACAGTCCAACATCAGGTCACTGCAATATCCGAATGCTCGACAAATTTGCTTACTACACGACTTCGCCAGTTGACCAAACAGAGACCCACAATGATACCCCTTTTAAACTATTATGATAACGCACAATCACAGCAATCACTCAGTATCCATTGCTGTCCTCAGCTCGTACACTCGTTTACTCTATCAGGCCCATTAACAACACTGAACACCAACGACAATGGAACATCTTTAGTCACTCTACCAGTGGCCGAATCTTGCATGTCTAATCATTTACATACCTTTTGATTTTGTGTCGAGTACGAAGCTAGTTTGACCGCTGACCTCTGACCATGTCTTTCGGTGTTTCACGTGTTTAGCAATCTTCTGGTGAACGAAATTTATGGACATTGTAAAATTGTGGTAAGTTCTATGGGACCAAACTGCTAAGGTGATCGGTCACAAGGCTTACAGATTGCTTAACCTAACTTACGTTAAGGACGACACACACACCAGAGCCCGAGGGTGGACTCGAAGCTCTGACGGGAGAGGGGAGGGGGGCGATATTTGGAATTTCCCGTCAGACCGCACGGCTACTCTGTGCGGCCGAAATTTTTGCTTTAGAGAGTGATACTTTCCTGATGTTAGAATCGATATCATCATAAAAGTAAGTTACTCAGTGCATCTGAAACCGGGTCTACCAAATGTCGTTACTTACGAAGATTATGAACGTTTTGCTGCTCTTTTGTGACTTATAATGTTGTTCTTCATTATTTTTACTATTATCTGACTATTCGGCATTGCCTGTGTATTTATTTTGCTAATTCTCCATTAGAAACGAGAACAAAAGTGAACAATGTTTGTGGTAAAGTACTGAAAAAATTTCGTTTTCAGTCTTCGTGCATAAAAAGAAATATGCATAATTTATAAACGTTTAAGTACAGTATCCAAAATTAAGAGCCATGAGACCGGGCGGTTTCTGTATGCTGGGAGCAGCTGCCTCACGTCTCTATAACGTGCTTTTTTATAAGTCTATATGGCAACTGCTCTTCGTAGCTCTGTAGACGACTACTGTTTTCGCCTACAGCCGTTTCCGCTTTGTAGTTGAAAGCTGTCAAAAGCATTGCCAGGGGTCAGAGATTTTATTAATCTGACTCCACTGCACGATTGTTTCAGTGGTAAACAAGAAATGTATTAGAACTTCATGCATAATGCTGCAATTTTTCACGTTTGTCAGCGTTGATGACGTCATATCTCTTAAACTCTGGGTCGCACAATTGCGTATTTGTGTAGGTACATTCAGCGGCTTATGTGGATACTGTCTGCGAAATATTTTCCGAATGGAGCTAGCAGAATAGGAGTAATATGTTTAAATGTCAATCATGATGCGGTAGTTTTCCACATATCTGAGTGCTTATGAGGTTCGTACCTCTTGATACTTGTGTCACATTGTAACATAATTTTGTAGGTATATTCAGCGGTATATTTGGCTGTTGTATGCTACATTCGTTGAGAATATAGGCAGTAAAAAAAATAGTAAATTTAAAGGCCATGCACAATGCACTGAGTTTGTGACGCCATATTTCCTCAACTGTGTGTGGTACCAAGATATATTTTTGTACATGGTCTGTATCTCTTATATTTACTGCGAATACATTTAGTAGCACAGAAGCAATATATTTAAATGTCATACATGATGCGGCAGTTTCTCACGCAAATAGTATATATGATGTCGTATCTCCTGAACTGCATTAGGTAACTGCTTCCTACTCCAATAGTGACTGTAGACTGACTTTAAAAGATTTGTGTGCCAGGTTTAGTTCAAATCGCTCCAATGGTTTAGGAGGAGATGTGGAACACACACACAGACACATACATTTTTATGGCATGTACAGATCCCCTCAAGACCTTGAAACTTGTGCGTCTTTCCTAATGGTCGTAGAGCCACTGATTCTAATATGGAGGGGCGGACCAATTTTTTAAACACCGCCGTAAATTTTCGTGGGAATCAGTATGGTTCCCCTAAGCTGACAGTGCTGAAACAGTGTAAAAATGTTTCCAGAATGAGATTTTCACTCTACACCGGAGTGTGCGCTGATATGAAACTTCGTGGCAGATTAAAACTGTGTGCCGGACCGAGACTCGAACTCGGGAACTTTGGCTTCCGCGGGCAAGTGCTCTACCAACTGAGCTACCCGAGCACAACCCAGGCCTCGTCCTCACAACCTTACTTCTGCCAGTATCTCCTACCTTCCAAACTTTACAGAAGCTCTCCTGCGAACCTTGCAGAACTAGCACTCCTGAAAGAAAGGATATTGCGGAGACATGGCTTAGCCACAGCCTGGGGGATGTTTCCAGAATGAGATTTTCACTCTGCAGCGGAGTGTACGCTGATATGAAACTTCCTGGCACATTAAAACTGTGTGACGGAACACTTGCCCGCGAAAGGCAATGTTCCCGAGTTCGAGTCCCGGTCCGGCACACAGTTTTAATCTGCCAGGAAGTTTCATATCACCACACACTCCGCTGCAGAGTGAAAATTCTGGAAACATCCCCCAGGCTGTGGCTAAGCCATGTGTCCGCAATATCCTTTCTTTCAGGAGTGCTAGTTCTGCAAGGTTAGCAGGAGGGCTTCTGTAAAGCTTGGAAGGTAGGAGACGAAGTACTGGCAGAATTAAAGCTGTGAGGACGGGGCGTGAGTCGTGCTTGGGTAGCTCATTTGGTAGAGCACTTGCCCGCGAAAGGCAAGGGTCCCGAGTTCGAGTCTCGGTCTGGCACACAGTTTTAATCTGCCAGGAAGTTTCAGTGTAAAAATGATTTCGTCTCCAGGGTAACTTTCATTAAGAAGTGTTAGACTGTAGTAGATAGCGAAAGCAAGAAGGGAACCAGAAAAGATTGGTACATGCGAAGAACGCTGACTTCACTATTTGGTATTTACATAACGTATTTGCATGGAGCGAAGGTTGTAGTAGTAGTAATAGTAGTAGTAGCACTAGCAGTTTTACACATCCTTGGATGTGGTATTATAGTCGCTGAACACAAAATTGTGATTAGTAAATGCTGATATTAACATTCATACAGGTCTAATATGACAATAATGTGAAAGGCTATCACACATGGTCCTGCAATAAAAATATATGCTTGAAGCATGTTAGGAAAAGGACGGGAAACATAAATGAGAATGGCCGGAGATAAGAGCATCAACCCTCAAAATGTAAGGACAGTCTGCCTAAGGGGATTCCCCTGTTTGAAGACAAGAAAAATTGTTGACATCCGTGATTTTTTCTCAAGCAAAGTATAAACTAATGCTAAATCTGAAAACATAGTTTTATTCCTTACAGTCTAGTATTGAAGAAAACTTTTTTTCCTCGTCGTACACTCGCAGTAACCGATGCGATCACAGGTCAGTGGGGGGAATCCCCGAAATTCCTACTGCGTTTGTAACAAAATAATTTTAAATAATTCAGTTCCAACACAATTAGCATACGTAGGATAATTGTGCAAGAAAGCCGCATAAAATGGTGACGTGTTGATACAAATAACATTTTCTTCGCCCACAAAATCGAAACGAATACCATCACCAAACATGGATCTATAAAGTCATCGCAATTCAGCTACGTACGCTGATAGGGAAACCAACTGAGAATGCTAGCATGAAATTCTGATCATAAACATATTTCCCATTCTTAGTTTGTTTCCAGACGATTTGGAAACTACGGTTTCGAGAAAAATGCTTTTAAAATGTGGGGCAACTTCTTTTTGTAGTTAAGTTAGACATGCGTTTTGTCAGCGATAACTCGGCCATACAGCAATGCTTCCACGTTTAATAGGAGGTCCTTCTACATCTTCTTAGTTGGCAAGGTAGTTCTGCGGGCCTCTTTGGAAGCTTCTGTTATCCACTAAATTGCTCGCTCGATATGATTTTCGTCCAGTTTTGTGCAGAAGTTGTAACAGTGTGGTGAGGTACGATGTCGGAGCATGATCATAATTTCCATAATGTTTGTTAGCCGAATTTGGAATTACATTCAGACTATTTCTTTCTCGCTGTGAATGGTTTTCGGATGCACGTTTTCACAGATCGCCTCATAACTCGATAACGGAGTTTCTGCTGAACTTTGGGCGGACACTGCAGTAATGTAATCATTCCACAAAACATTTTAAGCAAAAATTCAAATTCCTGAAATTTTCAAAGAGGGGCACTGCCTTAAGTCAGCGCAACTCCATTGTTTATCCTCAGTTGTCTTGCTTATATATTCTAGCAAAATGATAAACAGCTTAGTCACACACATTATACACATACGATATCTCATAATGGGAAACTTCAAAGCTGCGAAAACCACACGGACACTATCGGCTGAAAAGAGGAAGATGATAACGAAATCTGGTTTCCATTTTGTGTTCCACTAGTTGCCATTATTCTGCCTGAATAGATGAGTCTGTGTCCTTCCATATTGAGAGAGACGTTGAGCTCAGAAAGCGATCACGACGGCAGTGTCATCCATTGCAGAGCTTTGCTACAAGGTTTCCCAGAAAATAAAAGGAAGGAGACGAGTACTGTGCAGAAGTAAAATTTAATTGTAAAAAATTAAGGGTGTAGGTATTAGAAGTGTTTGAAACCCTGTTGCTACGCAGATGCGCTCAGACTATAGTGCTAAACTATGTAAAAAATAAATTAATGAAACAGGAGTGGAAACAGATATCAGTTAAGACTAAACTGTAACTGATAGAGACGTAAACAGTTTTTGAGATTTCGTGTGATGAAAGCATTTGTACATTATAGAATGCGAAAGAACGTTGGAGGTATTTTTGTGTATCTGCGTGCAATTAGACATGACGCACAAATACATAGAAATCTCACCTTGCTGCACGGCAATACAGGTTAAAAACTTGGAATCCACGAATAACTGTTGACACCATAGCTTACAACATGACAACTGCGGTTGGTTCCTACCTTTTTGAGGAAATAACCTGCGATGGAAGAAACTACGCCATACGTAGAACGGGTTAACATCAAAGGCCTCGTGCCATGCAGTAACTGTTAAAGAATTTTCTCTTGAAGAAGAAGGACGTCGTACTCTCAGCTCATCAGCGACCGTCTGGGAAGTTCGCATATTCCCGTGCTGAGAAAGCCTTCTGTTTCTACCGCATCCCTATTACCATTTAAAATACCTCTTCAATAAGAATTAGATCTCACGAATATTCAAGCAATTAATGAATATGCAGTTTTTAAATATTTATGTTCCTACGCTCATTTTACAATGTTGCTATACTGCACTAGTACTGGAGATACCTAGTGAGAAATTTTTATCCAGAAACCGCCATTAACGAACTCAAACAATGGAAACTCCAGGCTGTAATATCGACAATATACGGAAAATCTAAGTTGCTCCTCCCCGCAAAAATACAGGATGAGCTGCAGACAGCCGGCAATCCGGTCCGAGCTGCCAGAGATAGTGGTCAAGTGGGCTTGAGGTGTGGTTTCTTGTTAGGATGAATGTGATGTGTGCTTGCTAGTGTGTGTGTGTGTGTGTGTGTGTGTGTGTGTGTGTGTCTGAGAGAGAGAGAGAGAGAGAGAGAGAGAGAGAGAGAGAGATCCCTTTTCTAAAGACTTTGGCCGAAAGCTCATGCGTGTCTTTTCGTTGTGCCTTCTACAGCTCAAGGTGTCATCTTTGCGCTGAGAAAACGCCATCACATCGCAAACGAAATCAGCTACTTATCCGACACCTGTAAGTACAGTGTCCCTTTCAACTTCGATCTTTTCTGATTAATGAGGTAACTTTTCCGAGTTTATTTGAGAACTACGATGTCTTATTTCAATTTCTCATTTCTCCGATTAAGATGTCGACGATCTAGGAAGGCAGTCCACATCAGCCTAACGTGGCATGTCCTAAACGAATCATTGGATGTTCCCAGCAGAAATACTCAGCCATGCTACCTCTATGCCAGTAAATAACTGCGAAAGTGTTGCCGGTGCAGGACTTGGCGCACGAACTGACCTCTCGAATATGTGCGATAAATGTTCGATAAGACTCATACCGGGCCATCTGGTTGCTCAAATCATTCTCTTGAGCTATCCAGGGTGTTCTACGAACCTATCACGAACAAGTGTGGCCCGATAATGTGACGTAGTGTCATCCAAAAAATTTCCATCGTTTGGGAGTATGAAGTACATGAGTGGCTGCAAATGGTCTCCCAGTAGCCGAACACAACCAGGCGACCCAGTCCGTTCCAAGTAAACACAGTCCATACCACTATGGAGCCACAACAGCTTGGATCGGTCCTTGTCGATAACTTGCGTCCATGGCTTCGTGACCCTGCGCCACACTCGAAGCCTATCATTTGCTCTTACCAACTAAAGTCGGGAATCATCTGACCAGGTCACAGTTTTCACGTCATCTAGCATCCAACGATATGGTCACAAGCAAAGGAGAGGAGCAACAGGTGATATGCTGTTAGCAAAGGCACTCACGTCGGTCATCTGCTTCGATAGCCCAAAAACGCCATTTTTCACCGCATTATCCAAACGTATACATTTTTCGTACGTCCCACATTCATCTCGGTGGTTATTTCACGCAGTGTTGGTTGTCTGCCAGCACTGACAACTCTGAACAAACGCCGCTACTCTCAGCCTTTAAGTGAAGGTTGGCTGCCACTCCGGTATCCGTGGTCAGAGCTAATGACTGAAATTTGGTATACTCAGACATTCTTCACACTGTGGATCTCGGAATATTGAATTCCCTAACGATTTCCGAAATGGGATGTTCCATAGGTCTAGCTACAATTGCCATTTTGTGTTGAAAACCTGTTAACTCTGTTAGCGCAGCCATAATCAAGTTGGAAACCTTTTCCCATGAAACACCTGCTTACAAATGACAGCTCCGCCACTGCACTTCCCTTTTATTTCTTGTGTACGCGATACTAACGTCATTATCAGTGTAAGTTTACTATTCAGTTTTACAGTATTGTTCGATCCAAAGTCCTGGAACCAACACATACTTCCCTTTGTTTCCCACAAGCAATAGCGCGTCTTCTCCTTAATGTTACAAAGGGAGACCCAACGTTAGATGGAACTAAAGAATAACAGAAAATAATGTCAATGGAAGACATATATGCTTTCTGCATCATACAGATCGCGCGGAAATACATCCATCCAACGCAATCCGTGTCACACGGGCTGGAGACGACTTTTTTTGAACATTGACTGCGACTCTGCACTAATGATACTATCGATTGTGCGCGCTCTGAATAATGACCCCAGAATTATTTCGAAAGTACTGCATGTGACTCACGAGTGGAACCCACCATAGACAGCTCTCTGACACAGTCGAAACTCCGCATGGCGAATAAATGGGCACCTAGTTTGGCTTACGAGACACAACTTAACAGTGTCTGAGAAAATGACGGTCAAAGTTTTGATACAGCTTCATTAGATCCCACGCACAGTGCAAAAACAAGTTGGTCGGTAGAGCAGCGGCTAAGAGCGCAGTTTCCAACTTTTGCGCTCCTTGTTTGGGCCTCATCTTAGTTCTTTTTTAGTTGTTGATGCAGAAGTGTGCGACGTAAACATTTTGTGTAACAACGTCAAATTAAATGGAAATTTTTACAAAATTATAAGTACTTCAAAACTTATGAAAATAGATTTTATCGCCACAACCGTAATAAGATTATCAATAATAAGTGAAATAGTAAAACATATAATTTTTAATAATTCAGTTATCACTTTGATTTTTACCTATAACACTTCAAGAGAACAAGTGAGTTTCACCTGGGTGATATCAATAATTTTAAAAAGTTACAACATAAAATTTGAGGGCAGAGTTTCTCGATAGCAGTTACCAACAGTTACGGTTTATCTCCAGGAAGTCAGCGAAAAATTTTATCCTCGAGTCTACCAAGGCGTGACGGCATCAGAATGTATACGCAATAGTAACAAAAGCCGCAAAGTCCAAAAAGGAAACTATCATCATTTTCTGACAAGGTTTTTAGACCTCACACAACAATGGAGCCTTTTCTCTGTGTTAGTGACCTGTGAAGCGGACGAAGAGAGTTCTCGTTATGCGGTGGACTGTGGGTCGATGAAATCGGAATACCGACGGGTTCATTAAAAGTGATTCCGCCAAATATGCTCAACCCAGCGACGTACACTTTTACCGACTGTTGAAGTATTACATTCGCCTGTTACGAAAGAGCGCATCCTATTCTCAAAAATGGTTCAAATGGCTCTGAGCACTATGGGACTCAACTGCTGAGGTCATTAGTCCCCTAGAACTTAGAACTAGTTAAACCTAACTAACCTAAAGACATCACAAACATCCATGCCCGAGGCAGGATTCGAACCTGCGACCGGAGCGGTCTTGCGGTTCCAGACTGCAGCGCCTTTAACCGCACGGCCACTTCGGCCGGCGCATCCTATTCTCATCGCAAAGCAGAGGGAAATCACAAATAGAAACAGTGCAGTTAAAGTACACGTCTTGCTATGTAATTAATTGCCGGGTGCAGCTTTGGATATAAAGAATATGTCTGCTTTGCTGTGAAATCCCTCCAGGTCGCAAGGTACATGGCAACGCTCCCTTTATTTTAGTCCTCTCACTCTGCGAAGTTTCGACGGTGTAAGAGTGCGACCCATGGTGAAGTCCCCATGTCCGCAAGTGTCACCTATTGTGCACCATCCGTTGGAGGTAAGATTCCGCCTCAAGAGACAGCCCGTTCCATTGTATTTCTATAAGCGTCTGGAGATGCAAAATCGCCGTTCATTCATTCTTTTAACGAACAACGCAGATTGATACAGTCATAAAGGCTTACTTCCCTGTCGAAGGTTGCTGTTAGCAACAGTGTACTATCATTTATTTTTCTTGAGTTAGCAGTATTCTGACTGGTTTTATGCGGCCCGCCACGAATTACCACTTCTGTACCAACATCTTCATCTCAGAGTAACACTTGCAACATTTGTCCTCAACTACTTGCTGGATGTATTCCCACATCTGTCTTCCTCTATAGTTTTCGCCCTCTACAGCTTCCTCTGGTACCATGGAAGTCATTCCCTGATATCTTAACAGACATCCTATAAATTTATTAGCAGGTATTTACGACACTGTTTTCTCTATGCCTTAATTAATAACAGCGCCGACATGACCTTCATTTTAAGACCAGCATAATCAGCACATTCCAATGAAATGGTGCACTTTCGGGGAGGGGGCCATGTCGTATACCACAGACGTTATACTACTAAAGGCAGTCCTTTCTCAAAAGATACAGTTTCACTGGTTTGGGGAGGCTGAAATTGTCGAGCCATAACCAGGTGTATCAATGTGTCAGTAAGAACGAGCAGTTTTCTTTTGCCTGTGTTGGCAATCCCATGGCTTTATAACTTTACATTATCATCATCATATGTAGATAACCACCTCAGCACTCAGGTAAATTATTTCAGAACCTGAAAATATCGTAATTATTTGTTTCTATTGTTTATCCGTACTTAAGATGATATCTGCCACATAATTGAAACTGGCACTTGTTTGTGAAGTAACCAACATGCGGAGTTTCAATCAGTGACACTTAACAGTGGTATAGACTTCTATGTAAATGTCTGTTTTGCATCGCTCATCAATGTGGCCTGTCTTATAGATCTGTGTGGATACATATCTATTACAAAGCAGTGATTTGGTGAACTGTAAGCCCGACGATCATACGCCCCTTGTTTACAGGCTCAAATAGAACAGTGCATTATGTTTAATGAAATGATCTCTTCGAAATTAAATCAAATAGTAAAACAAATTAATAAGAGGGGGAATGTTTAGTGACGCGAAATAGCAACGGGCGTCGGCGAGTTTACATTCCGCTAACTCTGTAAACGATTCGCGCACAGAGGGGCGCAGGAAAGTAAATGTTTGCTATGCAGATGCGCCTGATTGATAGTCACTGCAACTAAATTGGGCGTGTTGCTATTTCAATTTATATTACATTTATACGTGAGAAGGCCGGTGCGCACTGCCGGCGGAAACGCTAACGCCCGCTGCGGTATGATTTGCATTCCCCGAGCGAGAACTCTGTTGGGCGGCCGAATGCTCGTTTGAGAGCTCCGCGTAGCTGGGCGTTGCCAGAATCCAAATATCCCTGCCGGTAGCGCCGATCAAAAAAGTTGGAAAGAGGCCATTACAACCATGGCACTCAGATGTTTGTTATATAGTCGTATTTACGTGGGAGGGATTTTCTGCAATTTTTTAGCAACAGTTCCTGCATATTATTATCGTGCACTGATTTTTGGTGTAGAACACAGAGCACATAAGGTTCGAAGTATGAAATGCCGATGCATGAGGGCATGCTAAAAAGCATTACTCCCGAAATTTTTTAAATGTGAAAACTCTTCAAGTTTTTTTAATAATAGAAACGTTATTAACAACCGACATCTTCTTTCCCCATGTCTAAGTCTTTGCAGCCTTCTGCCCCGAGATGGCTCCCAATTGTACCATGTAACATGGCGGTGTGTGACGTGACTATGTCGGTGTGTGAAAAACAGTGTGATATTACCAAATTTCGAAATCGTAGAGCTCGTCCACACATGCAGCATCTTGTTCTTCAACACGACAATGCCAGACCGCGTACGAGTGCTACGGTACCTGCATCATCCTCCATGCAGTCCCAATTTGGCTCCATCCGATTTTCGTCTGTTTCTAAAACTTAAAGAACAGTTTGATAGTGATAAAGCGGTGCAAGCATAGGTGGGATTGCGGTCCCGTCAACAAAGTAAAAAATTCTACCGTGACAGTATCATAAAACTGGCCTCTCGTTGGAAGAGATATGTCCGTGGCCAGGGTGACTATGTTCAGAAACATATGCGTAGACGTGAAGACTAAAGACGTAGATTGTCAGTAGCATTTCTTTTATTTAAACGGTTCCGTCCCTCTGGCTATAATTGTGTACATTAACTTTTACTGTGTCCTAGATCCAATGGAAGTATTTTTCCCCACTGGAAATCGGCGTACACAATTGTGAATGTTCAACCTTTTCATCATGCGCAAGTGCTGCCAACTCTTAGGCATCACTATAAAAATATCAGCAGTGCGCAGCAGCTCGTGAGCATCAGAATACACAGATGTGATTGGTTCGCTATGTTTCACTGTATAACTCAATATTAATATTGTTATTTGGCACGGTGGTTATTGAATGGTCAGTTTAGTATTTACTACATTAGAGAATATTTCGTAATTAGCTACTTTAGTCCATAAGATGAAGAAAAATGCACAAAATATGTTTTGTAAATGGGTACGTGTTTTTGTATAAATATTGCATCTAATATCATTGAAAAATAACTTAAGGAAAATACCACATAAAAAAATTTTCTTCCTAAAAAAAAACAGGGCTGAAAGGGTTAATAAGCTTTAAAAGTCTTAACACAAAATATTCGTAGGCATTACCTTTCTGGGCGCTTTTATATCAATTACGATTCACTTACCTGATGTCTCCATATCAAAAATGGTCAAAAAGGAGGTACTTAAACCTAAGGCTACGACGTAGTGAGTGGAGAAACAGAACGATTATTGTCAGTTTCAAAATTCTTAACAGGAAGCCATAAAAATTTGCTAATTCAGATATCAAAAATTTCTTCTTCTTTGTGTCAATTATACCGGAATTTTTACAGCTTATTTAATTTGATCATACTAGTATTTTCACAGCTAAACAGATCATGGAAATCCGAGGACAGTTCCACTTCCTAACATTCTGTTTATTTGATAACAAAACTCATGTCATAAATTGAAAGGCGACATAAAATACAATATTTCCGCAAGACGAGCAGTTATTATTTTTTTTATTTTTTATTTTATTTTTTTTTTTTTGTCATTAGTCTACTGACTGGTTTGATGCGGCCCGCCACGAATTCCTTTCCTGTGCTAACCTCTTCATCTCAGAGTAGCACTTGCAACCTACGTCCTCAATTATTTGCTTGACGTATTCCAATCTCTGTCTTCCTCTACAGTTTTTGCCCTCTACAGCTTACAGCTCCCTCTAGTACCATCGAAGTCATTCCCTCATGTCTTAGCAGATGTCCTATCATCCTGTCCCTTCTCCTTATCAGTGTTTTCCACATATTCCTTTCCTCTCCGATTCTGCGTAGAACCTCCTCATTCCTTAACTTATCAGTCCACCAAATTTTCAACATTCGTCTGTAGCACCACATCTCAAATGCCTCGATTCTCTTCTGTTCCGGTTTTCCCACAGTCCATGTTTCACTACCATACAATGCTGTACTCCAGACGTACATCCTCAGAAATTTCTTCCTCAAGTTAAGGCCGGTATTTGATATTAGTAGACTTCTCTTGGCCAGAAATGCCTTTTTTGCCATAGCGAGTCTGCTTTTGATGTCCTCCTTGCTCCGTCCGTCATTGGTTATTTTACTGCCTAGGTAGCAGAATTCCTTAACTTCATTGACTTCGTGACCATCAATCCTGATGTTAAGTTTCACGCTGTTCTCATTTCTACTACTTTTCATTACCTTCGTCTTTCTCCGATTTACTCTCAAACGATACTGTGTTCTCATTAGACTGTTCATTCCGTTCAGCAGATCATTTAATTCTTCTTCACTTTCACTGAGGATAGCAATGTCAACAGCGAATCGTATCATTGATATCCTTTCACGTTGTATTTTAATTCCACTCCTGAACCTTACTTTTATTTCCATCGTAGCTTCCTCGATGTACAGATTGAAGAGTAGGCGTGAAAGGCTACAGCCTTGTCTTACACCCTTATTAATATGGGCACTTCGTTCTTGATCGTCCACTCTTATTATTCCCTCTTGGGTGTTCTACATATTTTATATGACCTGTCTCTCCCTATAGCTTACCCCTACTTTTTTCAGAATCTCGAACAGCTTGAACCATTTTATATTGTCGAACGCTTTTTCCAGGTAGACAAATCCTATCAAAGTGTCTCGATTTTTCTTTAGCCTTGCTTCCATTATTAGCCGTAACGTCAGAATTGCCTCTATCGTCACTTTACTTTTCCTAAAGCCAAACTGATCTTCACCTAGCGCATTCTCAGTTTTCTTTTCCATTCTTCTGTATATTATTCTTGTAAGCAGCTTCGATGCATGAGCTGTTAAGCTGATTGTACGATAATTCTCGAACTTGTCAGCTCTTGCCGTCTTCGGAATTGTGTGGATGATGCTTTTCCGAAAGTCAGATGGTATATCGCCAGACTCATATATTGTACGCACCAACGTGAATAGCCGTTTTGCTGCCACATCCCCCAATGATTTTAGGAATTCTGATGGAATGTTATCTATCCCTTCTGCCTTATTTGATCGTAAGTCCTCCAAAGCTCTTATAAATTCCGATTCTAATACTGGATCCCCTATCTCTTCTAAATCGACTCCTGTTTCTTCTTCTATCACATCAGACAAATCTTCACCCTCATTGTGGCTTTCAATGTATTCTTTCCACCTATCTGCTCTCTCCTCTTCATTTAACAGTGGAATTCCCGATGCACTCTTAATGTTACCACCGTTGCTTTTAATGTCACCTAAGGTTGTTTTGACTTTCCCGTATGCTGAGTCTGTCCGTCCGACAATCATATCTTTTTCGATGTCTTCACATATTTCCTGCAGCCATTTCGTCTTAGCTTCCCTGCACTACCTATTTATTTCATTCCTCAGCAACTTGTATTTCTGTATTCCTGATTTTCCCGGAACATGTTTGTACTTCCTCCTTTCATTAATCAACTGAAGTATTTCTTCTGTTACCCATGGTTACTTCGCAGCTACCTTCTTTATACCTATGTTTTCCTTCCCAACCTCTGTGATGGCCCTTTTTAGAGATGTCCATTCCTCTTCAACTGTACTGCCCACTGCACTTTTCTTTATTGCTGTATCTATAGCGTTAGAGAACTTCAAACGTATCTCGTCATTCCTTAGTACATCCGTATCCCACTTCTTTACGTATTGATTCTTCCTGACTAATGTCTTGAACTTCAGCCTCCTCTTCATCACTACTGTATTGTGATCTGAGTCTATATCTGCTCCTGGGTACGCCTTACAATCCAGTATCTGATTTCGGAATCTCTGTCTGACCATGATGTAATCTAATTGAAATCTTCCCGTATCTCCCGGCCTTTTCCAAGTATACCTCCTCCTCTGGCGATTCTTCAACAGGGTATTCGCTATTACTAGCTGAAACTTGTTACAGAACTCAATTAGTCTTTCTCCTCTTTCATTCCTTGTCCCAAGCCCATGTTCTGCTGTAACCTTTTCTTCTACTCCTTCCCCTACAACTGCATTCCAGTCGCCCATGACTATTAGATTTTCGTCCCCCTTTACATACTGCATTACCCTTTCAATATCCTCATACACTTTCTCTATCTGTTCATCTTTAGCTTGCGACGTCGGCATGTATACCTGAACTATCGTTGTCGGTGTTGGTCTGCTGTCGATTCCGATTAGAACAACCCGGTCACTGAACTGTTCACAGTAACACACCCTCTGCCCTACCTTCCTACTCATAATGAATCCTTCACCTGTTATACCATTTTCTGCTGTTGTTGTTATTACCCGATACTCATCTGACCTGAAATCCTTGTCTTCCTTCCACTTCACTTCACTGACCCCTGCTATATCTAGATTGAGCCTTTGCATTTCCGTTTTCTGATTTTCTAGTTTCCCTATCACGTTCAAGCTTCTGACATTCCACGCCCCGACTCGTAGAACGTTATCCTTTCGTTGATTATTCAATCTTTTTCTCATGGTAACCTCCCCCTTGGCAGTCCCATCCCGGAGATCCGAATGGGGGACTATTCCGGTATCCTTTGCCAATGGAGAGATCATCATGACTTCTTCAATTACAGGCCACATGTCCTGTGGATACACGTTACGTGTCTTTAATGCAGTGGTTTCCATTGCCTTCTGCATCCTCATGTCGTTGATCATTGCTGATTCTTCCGCCTTTAGGGGCAATTTCCCACCCCTAGGACAAGAGAGTGCCCTGAACCTCTATCCACTCCTCCGCCCTCTTTGACAAGGCCGTTGGCAGAATGAGGCTGACTTGTTATGCCGGAAGTCTTCGGCCGCCAATGCTGATATTTTTCAAAATTTAGGCAGTGGCGGGGATCGAACCCGTGACCGAAGGCGTTTCGATTACTAATCAAAGACGCTACCCCGAGACCACGAGCAGTAACGGTACAAATTATCAATGCAATAAAATCAACGTAAGGAGCAATTTCTGTAATAGTAAGGGCAAGTGATACTGATGCTTGTGGAAATATCGTAGGTACGGCTCTTTTAAATTTATCTCAAGGACTTTCTTATCTAACAGACAAACAGTGTCTTAGCAGGTGAAACTCACTTCGGTATTCGATCATCTACTTCGATGTTTCAGTGTTGACGAACCGCACTTCCCTGAGCCAGATGTGACGGTGATCTCCTGCGCAGACTCAAACTTGAAGTCGATAATAAAAAAGATATCTACACGATCAGAAATGGTAATCTACATCTACATCTACATTCATACTCCGCAAGCCACCCCAACGGTGTGTGGCGGAGGGCACTTTACGTGCCACTGTCATTACCTCCCTTTCCTGTTCCAGTCGCGTATGGTTCCCGGGAAGAACGACTGCCGGAAAGCCTCCGTGCGCGCTCGAATCTCTCTAATTTTACATTCGTGATCTCCTCGGGCGGTATAAGTGGGGGGAAGCAATATATTCGATATCTCATCCAGAAGCGCACCCTCTCGAAACCTGGACAGCAAGCTACACCGCGATGCAGAGCCACTTGAGTTTGCTAAACATTTCCGTAACGTTACCACTCTTACCAAATAACCCTGTGACGAAACGCGCCGCTCTCCTTCGGATCTTCTCTATCTGGTACGGATCCCACACTGATGAGCAACACTCAAGTATAGGGCGAACGAATGTTTTGTATGCCACCTCCTTTGTTGATGGACTACATTTTCTAAGGACTCTCCCAATGAATCTCAACCTGGTACCCGCATTACCAACAATTAATTTTATATGGTCATTCCACTTCAAATCGTTCCGTGCGCATACTCCCAGATACTTTACAGAAGTAACTGCTACCAGTGTTTGTTCCGCTATCATATGATCATACAATAAATGATCCTTTTTTCTATGTATTCGCAATAGATTACATATGTCTATGTTAAGGGTCAGTTGCCACTCCCCGCACCAAGTGCCTATCCGCTGCAGATCTTCCTGCATTTCGCTGCAATTTTCTAATACTGCAACTTCTCTATATACCACAGCATCATCCGCGAAAAGCCGCATGGAACTTCCGACACTATCTACTAGGTCATTTATATATATTGTGAAAAGCAATGGTCCCATAACACTCCCCTGCGTCTCTCCATTGAGAACAACATGCTGTGTTCTGTTTGCCCTCTAATTTTTATTCATTATCTCCTCGGGAGGTATAAGTAGGGGGAAGCAATATATTCGATACCTCATCCAGAAACACACCCTCTCGAAACCTGGACAGCAAGCTACACCGCGATGCAGAGCGCCTCCCTTGCAGATTCTGCCACTTGAGCTTGTTAAACATATCCGTAGCGCCATCACGCTTGCCATCGTCTGGATATTTTTCACCCGTCCGTTGGATGGAACATTGAACGTTTGTGGAAAGTAAAGGAAAACTTGGATCCAAACTTAATTGTGAAACATACTCTAAAGTTGCACTTGGATTGATATGAAAGTTGTGTTCTTGTTGTTGTGGGAAATGCTTTGGAATGTTTCTACTTTCATTCTCGCCCAAGATATAATATTACGCAATAGGATGAATATTCGTAACATTTCCTTCACAATTAACCAGATTTGGGCGTACAGAATTCCCCCTTATAATCGGATGGCAGAACAGGCACCAGTTGCAGATCCCAGCCGTATATCCCCATTCAAGAGCTTTGGTTTATGGTTTCCGTCATTCCGCGATCACTTAAGGTGAATATCAGGGTGATGTATCCAACGATTCATTGAGAAGTCCTCTGCCTCTTACCAGCTCATCTGAGCTGTAGTTCCTTTCCTGATGATGTAACATCGCTGAGACCTTCCTTCGTTCCTTCTATTGGAATTTGATCAAATTTCGTGAAATGATGTAACCGCACTTGCAGTAAAATATGAACATGAAAGTACACTGCGTTTCCCACTGAATGCAGGATAAATACGTCACATTCTACCAAATTTAACCAATTTGACCCTAGAGCGAAGTTAATAACGCGACAAGTACTATCACAGTCTGCTGTAGGTTGGTTTTTACATAAATACCATCGGTAATACTACGAAACTGAGGTGAAAAGAAAGAAGGTCGCAACCAGAAAAACGACCATTTCTGCTGCAGCCACTGCATCAAAGCGGTGGCTGCGGGCCTCTCGAAGACCCCACTTCACTCAACAGCCCACCTGTTCCGACGCACTTGCCGTAACTACCGCCGTCTTCCATATGCCGCAGTCGCCCTTAGCATCTAACCGCGGTTACCACATCAGACAACTTGCAGCCCCAATAGCCCGTTACGTAATGAAGGACCGTTACGCGCCCCGTCAGGGGTGAACGTCAAAACAGGAACCATATAATCAGTTCAAACACCAAGAAACTGATACATTCTAAGAGAGGGAAAAAATCATCGATTGTGATCAGGTACGCATTTTTTTCTCGCAGAATGCGATCAAGTGGTAACGAATTAGAGTTAATATTGTTTTTGTGTTCACACTGTTCGTTTTCAATCTTCCGGTAGTTTTAGATCTGTAGAGGGCAGTTCGAACTTGTTATTGGAAATAGAAATCGTTAAGAACGGTATCACTGGTGCTGGTGCCGAGTTCCTAGAATAGCGTTGTTACAGAGACTATCGATATACGAAAACTGTATAAATTATTGCTGAAGATTTATTTATGTTAAGTATGGGACCTTGGTCCTAATTCATTAATATGTATTAGAACACCTCAGAATCCGAAATATTGAACATTGAGAACGTATGAAAAGGTCTTTTGTCAGTGGAGCATAGCGAACGCCAATGCAGTGTTCTGGCATGGTTTATTTATCAGTTCTGATTCCACATAATTGTTACTTAATAACATGTTTCCGACATCTAGAGGTAGAATCACACTTTATAAGCATTGCAAATACAAATTTTCTCATGATGCAAGTAGTGTATGTGATTTCAAACATTGTACTAAAAACATATTTTTACCGTGTATTATCCATCCCGATTTTACATTTTTGTTCGTTACGAGAGTCAGGTAGTGCTATAATATGTGCGATTTCATGTTTATGTTGTTAAGAATTTCAAATATTTATAATATTTCAATATAATTCCGTCCATTTCCACAGCTTTGGTCAATAAGGTGTGGTAAAACGCTCAGTCCTCATTCCGAAGTTTCCAAGGCCTTCTCATCATTAAAATGAGTCCCAAGACGAGTTTCGTTTAGCGACGTAAACACATGAAAGCCTGCTGTTGAGAGGTTAGGCCTCTATGGGGGATTGGGCAAGCCCTCCCATCCAATTTTTACAATCTCTTCAGTGGTTTAACGACTGGTGTGTCTTGCGTTACCAGGCAAAGAAGAACACCCGCCAAAACTTTTGTTGGAGCAACTTATTAAAGATGTCCTTTAAGCTGCCTGAAGTTTCAGACGTATTGGACAGAATTTACTATGCATCTCTGCCAAAACAAATCAATCATTTCACACCCCCTGCATCCTAGAATTCTGCAGCCATTGCTTTCCCTGCCGGTCGCACAGTTTTGAACTTTTTCTTCTTCGGTTAGTTTCTCTGATGCGAATTCCAGTGACTGCCTCAAGCAAATAGACCTATGTTTCATTTCTGGGCACAGTACTTCCCAGAGAATTCCTCTCTCAACAAGCGGAAGTGCCACAAGAGTAGAGAGACGTTTGTCTTTCTTCTCTCTTTATTTTGGTCGGTTAGCATTCTTGGTCCCCAAGCTTCACAAACCTTTCAGCGTTACAGTTGTTGAATAATCGTCATCACACCGCTTTTGGAGAGAGAAGTAATGCGACGCACGTCACCCAGGTGGTCATCACTAAAGATGTCATTGACTCGCTGAATGATGTGTGGAGTCACCATAGTCACCGGCCTGCGGTTCGGTGTCGGTATCCGTTGATGCATAAAGTTACTTTGCTGTGAATTGCAGAAAAAACTTCGCGGAAGAGCTTAAATTTATGGGCTATCACTTGAAAAACTTTATTTGTGAAGAAAAAATAAGACGCTTTGCTTTTTGACCAATCCTCGAATTTCGGCAATGAAGCCACATTAACTCTGTTTCTTCTTTTTTAATGTTTCATCATTTTCCGATTTTTATGCTGCTGCAGTCCAGAATATAATGGATCTGTTGTTGACCCGTCAAAACATGAAAATGCCCGGCATCCTTATGCTGTCGATCACTGCAGATTCTTCCGAAATCTATGGGCTGTTTCCAACCCCGAGATGTTCGGCCCACTGATGAAAGTTTTCTGTAGTTTCCACGCAGTTGTTATTGAATCCCCGGAGTAATTTGACTGAATGAGATACACCAGCAATTTACCGGGTGAAGGAAAGGGAGGAAAACCCTTCCGAGACGTGGAAAACACACTGCAGATTGATATATCAACAAATCCGAGTAGTATTTACTGCTTTGACGGGCTTCGAAACCTAGAGACCAAACTAGGATTTTCTTAATTGAAAATATTCTGAAATCAGGAGGTATCATGGCGTAAAAGATCTATAAAAGGTTGCCTTTGGAGGAAACGTAATAACCATTAATATAAAGGGTAGTTCAACCAGATTTGTCCAATTTCACAATATCTCTACGAGAATGAAAAGAAGACATGGGATGGTTTTAAATTACGAATTTGACTCTAATGGTTCTTATTTTCAGAAGAACGATTAGATTTAACAACCCATTTCTACATGCCTGCAAATATAACCATGGTATACTTTTTTACTACGACGCCTATGATCTAAGTTTTTACGTCTCAGAGATGTTCGCGAGTCAAACACCCAGACAACACACAAACATGTCCCATATTTTTGGAGCATATATAGGGTTACTGAAGTCATTGACGTTGCTATGGAACCCTGCCCTTAAAGTAAAGTTTTTGCAGGGTAGACATATAGACGAAGTCTTTCCAAAACCACCAGAAAGCAAATGACTAAATAAATCACTTACAGTGACAGCAAGCGACCCAGGAAGCTAATGGTGCAGTGCGAGATCCGTTCGCCCCTTACGATTGGTTCATCGTTCACTGTTAAAACGTTGTTTAAATGCTATTTATGAATTTGCTGTGGTTGTTTAGGCTATTATCCAGATACAGGAATGGAGTAAATTTTGAAAATGGATTAGTATTCAGGGTGTCCCGGGAGCAATAGTCAATATGCAGGGATATGATAGGCACTCATTTGAAACGAAAAAGTTCATATGGACATACGTCCTATCCCGATTGGTTTCCGAGGCTGAACATATTTAATGTAGATTTTATTTATCTGTTGTATTATTCGATACATTGTCAGGTTTACATATGTGGAAGTGTAAAACAGTTTGCCGGCCAGAGTGGCAGAGCGATTCTAGGCGCTTCAGTCTGGAACCGCGCGACCGCTACGGTCGCAAGTTCGAATCCTGCCTTGGGCATGGACGTGTGTGATATCCTTAGGTTAGTTAGGTTTAAGTAGCTCTAAGTTCTATGGGACTGATGACCTCAGAAGTTAAGTCCCATAGTGCTCAGATCCATTTGTAAAACAGTTTGTAAACGACTATGGTTTCCGTATGTTTACTGCCATTGTAAGTATTCACTGTACTGGGAAAAAGATAAACGAACGCGCCGCACGAGTAGTGGACAAGATCCTTGGTTCAAAAGGTTCAAATGGCTCTGAGCACTATGGGACTAACATCGTAGGTCATCAGTCCCCTAGAACTTAGATCTACTTAAACCTAACTAACCTAAGGACATCACACACATCCATGCCCGTGGCAGGATTCGAACCTGCCACCGTAGCAGTCGCGCGGCTCCGGACTGAGCGCCTAGAACCGCGAGACCACCGCGGCCGGCACAAGAATCTGTGTTTAAGGCAATCCGTCGGGCACTTGGTCGGCAGTCAGTTGTACTGCGATGGGGCATTTGTGACACCGTTGAAGAGAGGAGATCTGATATTTCTGAATCTGGGAGAAATTATCTGTAATCGTTTATTATGGAGACGAAAACTGGTTCATAAGGGTATTTTATTTATTGTATTTGTTGTATAGCTATCCGATAAAGCAGCATCCATTAGGCACGCTATAAGAGACGAGTGGGCAGGAACCCACATTGGCGACGAGGATGGGAGCAATGTCGTGTCCTGTCCATTCGTGTCTTATAGGGTGCCCAAAAGGATGCTGCTTTCTCGGATAGCTACACATCAATTCAATAAATTCACGTTAATAGTTTGTATTACAATAAAGTAGATTGACGGTACTTAACTTTGATTTACAAGAACGTGTTGCAAGCGATTGGCGACACCCAAACAGTCTCCTTCTCTATATAAAGTGTCCACACAAGTAATTAATATATGGCATAAGTCTCAGTATAATTGTTAGGATGACGGCTCTACTAGTATGTGTCTTCTACTTCAAGGTTTCTAATCCGGGGCTGCTAGTGCCGGTCTTCTACTGTCCGGTCGAGGCTGGCAGGGGCGGTGCCGGCTCTCTTCTTGTAGAGGCCGCTGCTGTCGTGGTGACGTCAGCGCGCTATGTGCTGACGTAGTCTCACAGCCTTCTCTGCTCTTTCGTTCTTCATCCTCGTGCTGGCGTTTTTCATTACGCCGTGACAGTATTGATTGAGAGGATTTTTACAGAAATTTTTCAAGGCAATCCCATGCACGCGCAAGAACGAAATGTTGCTTTGTCAGAACTGTCAATTAAAGGAAATCTTTGTACCCTAGTTAACTAATAATAGTCGTGTTTTGTATTCATATTGTCTATTTATTTTCGTTTATGTGTCAAATTACGAAATTGGTTGAACTGTCTGGTATTTTTGTAATAAGAGAGTTTGGTAATTGTTAGAGCCTTCTGATGATATATAATCTTTAAATTTTGAAGAAAGGTTCTTTTTAAAGTGAATACCTCTTTCATCATTCAGTGTAAATTTGGTTACAAGAACGTCGGTGCATCAGACGCAAAACAGCGTGCTGAGCAAGAAGTAAGTTTCTTGTCTTTCAAGGGAGACAGCACTTTGCATTCTTGCGAGCAAGCAGTATGTCAGAAAATTAAGTGTAGGACTAAGTAAGCAGATTAATTTATGGTGAGCAGTGAAGGTAAAACTAAACAGTTACTTTCTTCTATGTTGAGCAGTATTTTATGTCGTGGATATTTCAAGACAGACGTCGTATTTCATGTTACATAACTTTCATTATGTATTTCAGTGTCGTGTGTCAGTTAAACAGTTTTCACTGAAGACATAATTAGCTTCTTTGTCATTTAATTAGATTCATAAAAATTATTTCTAATTCATTATTTCAATAATTAAGTTTTGTTTCACTACACTGTTCACATGTGCTACACAGGTAAACCAACAGTCGGATTTCCGCAGCAACTGTGTACAATATCTAAAGTGTAAGCTGCACGAAGAGAAAGTTTTTGAATAAAGGATATTCAGTATATTATAGATAAATTAGACATCTTACAAACATTACAACGCGCGTTCACCTTTAAGTATTATCGTACACGTCATATGACGACTGTAGTCTCAATAAATGTTCGAACATTCTGCGTTTGTGCACTCCTAGAAGGACATGATGTGTTGCTTGTCTGGGGGCCTCTGAACGTTCCATAACGAGGGCAGCAGCATTCGTGATGCGACCAAGCAGTTCGTCTCGTTTCGATCTTACACTTCAGATTTAATCCGACCTCATGAACAAAAACGTTATGGGTAAGGTCTAGTGATCTTGGTGGTCAGTTAATTCTACGGCGTTTCCTAATCCAGCGTCTAAGGTAAGTGTGGTTGATATGTTCCCTTACACATCTGGTAAAATGTGCAGTCGCTCCTCCATGTTGGAAGTACATTACAGTCGGTGTGGCGAAAGAAACGTCCTCAGCCCTTCCAGCGGACGAATTTTCAAAGAGATGGAAGTAATTCTGCTCCGTCATGCGCTCTTCTAAAATGACTCGAGATATCAATATTTTACCGATTATGCCGCACCTAACATTAACCGGAGACACTACTTGGGCATTGATTCCTAGTGTTTCGAATGAATTTTCCTGCGACCATCGATGACTATTACGTGGCTAGTTCATCCCATTGCAAGTAAACCTTGTTTCTTCAATGAACAGTATTAATAGAAGCAAATGACAATTATTATTTAGCCCGAGACAAAATTTAAGTCGTCTTGCATTGTCGCTAGCGAAGATTATAGACACGCTCTATGTAAAATTGAGGCCGGTCGGTGTGGTCGAGCGATTCTAAGCGCTTCAGTCTGGAACCGCGCGACTGCTACGGTCGCAGGTTCGAATCCTGCCTCGGGCAGGGATGTGTGTGATGTCCTTAGGTCAGTTAGGTTTAAGTAGTTCTAAGTTCTGGGGCACTGATGACCCCGGATGTTAAGTCCCATAGTGCTCAGAGCCATTCGAACCATTTTTTTGTAAAATTTATACAGTACTTCCGCATGTATTATTCGCCGCTAACCTATTGGTTTGACACGGATCCGCGCAGAAAGTGGCGGTGTGCAGGTAGTGGGACTACGCTGCAGTAGGGATGGTGGTTATCGCTGAAACAACCGATTTTCGGTTGTATCGGTTTTTTCCCAAGCCATTTTAACCTGATTGTTGAAGCCGTTCAAAATAGAGCGTTTTTGAAATAAAAGATTTTCAGTTTTGCATTTGCATTATTTCCTGTAATAAACGTAGAAATCGAAGATGAATTGAAAAATTTTGACACAGTTAGCAGGTATACGGAATGAAAGTAATAAAATAAAAATCCAATGAAAAACAAGTAAATAGTTCGTACAGCGTTCTCTCCTTTCCTCTAAAAGTGATGAGTGGTTGAATACTACAAAAAATCACCAGTATACACCTCTTCATATCTAGTTTTTTGAAACTGTGCTCAAAAATCATGTTGTAATCGGAAATCATATCACTTTTTGGGAGTTAGGGGTAGCCTGAAAATTGGGATTGAAGAACTCTGTTTATCGTACTAATTTCTCCGTCTTCAAGACATACAAGTTTAAAATGGCATATTACATTGACAAAGTTAGCAGATTAGCTATTTCCTATTTTTGTTGTAGACTATGAATGAACTGTTAAATTTTTAATTTATTACTTTTACTAAAATTTCCTTACCCCTTTACCATTTCACAGAAATAGGGACAAGTTTTTAAAATCTTTTATAGCAAATGTAGCATGTCAAGTTGCTACGTCACTTCGAAGAAAACAAAAAATATTTCCAGGTTAGGATTGATACCATTCTGCAAAACTACAGATGTCCGGCGACTACAGGGGAACTACCGCATTGACCAGGTGGGGACAAGTCTTTCACACTGCACGTGCATGCCTACCCTGTAACGCCGGATATGCATATCCTCTTACTGTACTATAAATTTACCTTATTTTTTTACATGAAGGTATGACATTTCAGTGTCTTTATATATTGTAATTGTTTTACTATTTGTATATATATATATTTATGCATTTATGTCGATGTATAATCGGTTCGTTTTGTAAATATTATTTGTATTTTTACGTTGGGTCTTGCCTAGGGAAAACTATGCTATCGAACGACTACATCGATAGGTCATGTGGAGAACCAAAGTGGTTAGGATCTTTGGTAGTGTTAACTCTGTCGCGTGGAGCGCGGGCAGACAGAGTCTGGCTGGGGTAGGGCAGTGGAGCAGGTGTGTTGGGTGACGCTCCCGCGAGTTGCCGCGCTTTCCGGGTTTGGCAGCATGTAATTGCGCTCAACTTGCTATGATAGTTTCTGACACGGTGTCGCTGACGAGAAGCGTTAGCTGGCGCACATCAAGTGCCCGTTTCGCCCGGTGACCGTGTCAAGAAGAAGGCGCGCCAACATCCAGCTTCAGCAACAGCGACGGCCGACAATGAGTGACTGTCGCCACCTCCTCGATCGACGACTTCAAACCTTCAGTTAACCAACAAGGCAGACTGGAAGCACGTTAAGTTTTAGAACTGTATGGCCGACCTCAGCTTTTCAAACTGTTAAATTTTCCTCACTAAATTACAGCAACGTAGCAAGAACCTTTGTTGCTCATTGTCCCAATTACATCACCAAGCAGGGTCCCTTCCTTTTCCGGAATGAACCCGAGTGTCGTTGAAATTCAAACGCCAGCATTAAAGTAATATCATTCCATTTCACTGCTTTAATTTCAAAGTTCAGTTAAAGTATTCATAGCTGGCTACAATATTTAGATTACACTAGCACAAATTAAGAGTGCGAGTTTTGTTACCATATTTTAGCTTACCTGTGACTGCAGCTCAGCTTGGTACGTACTAAATTTTACTATTGTTAATTCTTCAGAATCATTTAATTCAAGTTCAAAGTTAAATCTCTTATTTCGAAATTGCGTAGATTCAAGTAGCTTTTGAAATGATTGTTGAAGTAGCCCAAGACTAACCTTATTTTACTGAATTTTGTAGTGCTTCAGAAGCAAAGTTCACTATTAATTTCAGTCACTAAATTAACTTTCAATTTTCCGGTTACATTAATTCTTTTGCTAAATTAAGTCAGAGTGTGGCGAAATTTATTACTTCTGACGAACATTCAATTTTCACACAACACGTGTCAACCTTCAGTTGCCACGCTTTTAGTGCTAAATAATTGTGCATTAATCTTTCATTTTCAGTTATTACAGTAGTTGTCCATGGAGACCGTAATTTTCCCCAAATCTCACATATCTAATAAACGCCAATTAATTGTCAACGTAACGACAGCACATTTACTTTCTTTATTAATTTTACCCTTTTCTCAAAATTAATTTCCACCAATTTCATTTGCATTTTTCCTTTCATTTAGATGAAACCCTTTCCTCCCTCTTTACCGACAAATTAACTTCGGTGACGATTGCTTTTCCCAAATTTCCATTAGGTACACGCGGTTCAATTTTTCACTGTCATTAAGGTCGATACGTGAGGGGGAGGGTACAACCCTAAGCCGTGACACACTGCAACAGAGATATTATTGTCAGAGCAATGCTGTATCAGTTGGTATGCCATGTGTTTTCTGCTCGTTACTGTCGGCGTTGTTGTTAAAGTAGCAGTGATCACTTTTTACACTTTCTATAATAACGCAATATTTGAAATCAATACATATTTTACGTTAAATATTGTTCCCGATTTCAAGAAATGTTTATTGAATAAGAAAAAATTTTTGCACTGCTGATATGACTCACTCAAATTTTTATGCTTTATTTTCATTCTTTTTTCCTTCTTGTTTTCCATCTACTCGCTTAGTAGTACAAAGTAAAGAACGTTATGACGGAGGCTAGACAAAGACCGGAGAATTCTGTTTATTCACAACTATAAAATACCGGTATCAGGTGTAGTTGGTCGGTTTATTTTCAATCCTCGCTGCACCATTTCGACAACGTGTAGCTGTTCCTGCGCACGTTGTAGAACTATTCGTTTAGAAGTAAAAATAGGGACTGGACGAATACGCACTTATCGAAATGTCCTGAAAACTCTGGTGAACACTCTATGATCAGAAATAACACGTGTCTGGAGGCGCCGACGGTATTCTTCGACAGCACCAGAATCACTATCGTGGTAGGATCTGTACTCATACACCATATCTGCATATTCTTTTTCAGTTCAGATGCTTGACAGTGGAAGCAGAGAGTGAACAAACACAGTTAACCGATACTTCTCCCTGATACACCCTCAGTCCATCGCATTTTTCACTCACGACACACTGCGAATAACTGGGTGTTCAACGGGATAGTTTAACAGCAGAAAGATGTCCCTAGCAAAGAAGTTGAATGCAACGACGTAGGCTGGGCTAGAATAAAACATCAGAGGGGTTGGGTGGGAAAGACACTTACGTGAGTGCTAGTAGCCCAAGAACAAATGCACATTAAATGTATTCCATCTCTGAGGCTATTTGGAAAAGGGCATATACCGATATGTAGTTTCTTTGCATGAGACGAGCATTCCTGACGTATCTCAGAATTTTTACCTTTCCTCCGGTGACACACTGTATATGAATGTAACAATAGTACGTAAACATAATGTCAAATGTGTCAGTATAAGCAAGCATTATGATATAAAATATCTACATAAGGAATAATATGAATGATTTTAGAAATCTACGTTCTAGCCTTTGGACAGATGGCGTACAGTTGCTCTTACATGCAACTGCCAGTATTGTCGATTCCCGTTGTGTTGAAAAAGGGAGCATCCGACATGTTCCTGAAATTGCAAAGGTATCGAGAACTTCAGCATGTCCAGGTAAGTGATTCCTGTAACTGAGAGAGCGAATAAGCTTGCTCACCTAAGGAAGCCGCTAGCGACAACCACACTAACGGGCTACTGACAGCTGGCGCCATGGTAAACCTTTAGTTTCGATGAAAAAGTTAAAATTTAATTTAAGTTTCTATCTTCGTTCATGTAGGAGATACATCTTCTGAAGTTTGCTGAACTGTTTTGAAACGGCCTGTATTACAATGCAGTAACTACTGTTACCCATGGGCCTTACTGCAATTTGTAGTGTATAGTTGGAAACGTTGACATCGATGTGGGTAGTGTACGACTATTTGCAGAGAACGTTATATAAGTAGAAGCACAGGCATCAATAACACTGGCTGTCGTAGGACGCAATAGTAGTTTCCAGGCGCCTGCTTCAGAAATCAGCTCTTGAATTGGTTACTTCGTTCGAAATGCATCCCGTAAATAACTTTTATGTGTTCGAGAGTGTGAGCCTTAAGCCAGAACGTAGAATAGCGTCCCCGAGATTTATAGACTATTGCGGGAGAACGAAAAGCGATGGTGTGCAGACCTTACGTACGCTGCTTGGAATTAGATTTGTTTCCTCCAAACGGTCTGGTCGTTTTACATTGCCGCTGTCAGTCCTAACCCAGGGTTTGAATGTTTCGCCGCTCCCATTCAGCAACGTTCCTTTCAGCATTCCCTCCGTAATTGACGGTAAGCAACAGATTTTTCTCTTTGCGCCTCCAGGTGCCTTTCGTATCTTTTGTATAGAAAATCATTAGGCCACCTCTTTATTAAACTGCAACGAGGAAACTGTGAGAGTCGCCCTTCGTTAATGAACCGAATGCGTCGCCCACAAGTCTTAATGGAAGGAGCGGTTAGTTTGCAAGTGGGCCCCGAGATAATGCCACGCGCTCAGATAAATTCCAGAGACTTTTTGGTAAAAAGAAGGATCATTTCCTAGCTGTGACGAAGGAGCTTACGTTTTTTAAAAATGAGATCAAAGCAATACACTAATTAGAATAAGCCCTTACTGTGCAGAAAGCCTCTGACAAAATTTTTCATTTGTTTTATGCTTGATGCTGATACACTATTGATAAAATGTGTCCGGACACGCGCATAAACATACGTATTTTATAGTAGGTGCATTGTGCAGCCACCTACTGCCAGGTACTCCATATCAGCGACCTCAGTAGACATTAAACATCGTGAGAGAGCAGAATGGGGCGCTCTGCGGGACTCACGGTCTTCGAACGTAGTCAGGAGATTGGGTGTCACTTATGTCATACGTCTGTGCGTGAGATTTTCGCTTTCCTAAACATCCCTAGGTCCACTGTTTTCGATGTCATAGTGAAGTGAAAACATGAAGGGACACGTACAGCACAAAAGCGTAGTGGCCGACCACGTCTGTTGACAGTGGAAGAGTGTTGTAATGTGTATTAGGCAGACATCTATTCATACCATCGCACAGTGATTCCAAACTGTATCAGGATCCACTGCAAATACTATGACAGAAAGGCGGGAGGTCATAAGACTCGTAATTCATGGTCGAATTCAGAGGCGGCAGTGTTATGGTGTGGTCGAATTTTTCATGGATAGGCCTTGCACCTCTTGTTGTTTGGCGTGGCACTATCACAGAACAGGCTTTCATTGAAGTTTTATGCACCTTCTTGCTTCCCACTGTTAGAGATCAATTCTGTGATGGTGATTGCATCTTTCAACACGATCGAACACCTATTAATAATGCATGGCATTTGGTGGAGTGGTTACACGACAAGAACATCCCTGTAGTGGACTGTCTGCAAGGAGTCCTGACCTGAATCATATAGAACACCTCTGCGATGTTTCGGAACGCCGACTTCGTGCCAGGCCTCACCTATCGACATCGATGCCTCTCCTCAATGCAGCACTCCGTGAATAATGGGCTGCCATTCCGCAAGAAACCTCCCGGGGCCTGATTGAACGTATACCTCAAGTGGAAGCTATCATCAAGGCTAAGGGTGGGCCAACACCATATTGAATTCCAGCATTACCGATGGAGGCCTCCACGATCTTGTCAGACATTTTCAGCCATATGTCCGAATACTTTAGATCATATAATGTATATTTTCTTCCAGGAATGCTACCCCTGCAAGTTCTGCAGGGGAACTTCAGTGAACCGTGAATTGTAGAAGATGAGCTATGGGTGGAAGGAAATCTGTGACAACGGTTAGTGAGTGCATGCGACGCAGCTCTATTAAAGAAAGTTTGGTATAGCATTTCCGTCATTATTGTGCGTTATCAGCTGTACTCGGAAAATACGGACACAGCCACTGGGTTTACGTACCCACACGAAGAACGTATGATCATTCACACATTTTGGTAGGCAGAATGCCGTGATATGAATCCCACCGATAAGAAGTAACATATTCCGCCTATGCGTCTCTTTGGTAATGAGGGTACCTCTTCACCAGGTTTCGCCCAGACATTTTATTGCAAGTAACTTAACGGAATTAATGTGAGAGGGACTCATCACACTACGAGCAGTTTGTTTGTTATGTTTAAAAGTACATGACCTTTATTTAAGTGTCGTGTAAGTGAGAAGTTGACACTAGGAGTCTACCTCTATCACGTATTCAATCGATCGGATGAGCTGCAGCAAGAAGGATGAGTAGGACAAGCGGATTGTGGGCTTGAGCCACCTGCATATACCGCAGCAGCAGGGGTAAAATATGTCACCGCATGATTGTAGACGCTAAGCACTATGGTGATATTCTACGTTAAAATTAAGGCTTCCAATGCGAAAGCGTTTTAGAAATGCGCTGCCTGTCACAGAATTTGTAGACTATTTAAATCAGTTAATTAGCAACATGTTTCGAGGTTAGACCTCGTCATGAAACTATTGTGGCAGTAGAGAAACGTTTCACGCAAGTACACGCGGACAATAAAGTTTTCTTTGAATAGTCCTGGCTTGTGCTGTAGCCACACTGTTGAGAATGAGAAAGAAACCTAATAAGAGGCGATGTCTCTTTGTCTGTCGGCTTGCTTTTCACATGAAAACAGTGTTAATAATCACTCCCTTTGTTCTTGTGAAACGGCTGTCCTCTTATGATTTGTTCAGGAACTTCCATTTCTATGGATTTCTAGCTGTTTATTCGCAATCTTCCAAATGTAACTCGAAACACTGTATCATGAACAATTCAACGCTACACCGATATTTCGATTCTGGAGTTGTCAGGAATTTGCAGTATCTTCTTCGAGTCCTGATGTAGCATCACTGAAGTTCTTCGACGAAATATATTACAAAACGAGAGACTGTGACAGCATGACAATGTTGTATTAAGAACAACAACACAAACATTTATTTTAATGAAATGCAAAGACCACAACACATGCCAAGACTAAGCAAAACTTTAATATCTATGCGCACTTGCGTTACTTGTATCTGGACTGGCACTGTAGCTTGATGGTGAGGTCAAACCTCGAAATATTTTGCTGATTAAATAATTTAAGTAGTCAACAGGTTTTGTGACTGGTATTTGTAAAACTCCTTAATATAGAAGGGCTTATTTCAGTAGTGGTACAAGTCCATTTTTATCCATTTTGAGATACACAGAGTCCTAAAGTTAAATGAGCGGTGAAAAATCTGAAGTTGAGATTCCAGAAATATTCTAGCATATGGCTTCTTGCTAGAGATGAACCTTCCTTGCTGTTTGTTTGTATCATTAATTTCAGAAGCATTATAGGCAGAATAGTGGAGGTAATGGACTTGTACTACTGTTAAAATAAGCCCTTCATATTTGAAGTAGTCATGGTCGATTAACTGCCATTATATGTTTAAAGCTTTAGATATTCACCACAGACAAATCATCTCCTTAGAAGCTGTGAAAATTTGAAGAAAGTGTTACTGCAATAAAGAGAGATGTTCAATAAAGTTATTACCATATTACATAAGAAATGTTAGAGAAGTTGTTAACGTTTATGTGTACCAAAAGCTGCAGGCTCGCTTTGGACGCCTACACACAATCTGATACGGCTAGAAATTAGTTATGATTACATTTATTGTAGTGTACAAGTGCCAAAGGAAGGAAGGAACGTGTCAGTGCTCCTTGAAGAGGTACCTGCATGACGTCAGTAGGTGAGCACGACATGTTATTCTTACTCCTAGCTTTTGTGCATCAATAGTTTATATCTAACTGATGAACTGGTGGGAGCAATGGCGGCAGTGAGGGCAGTGAAAGCCAGTCAATGTAACAACGACTGCTGTGGTAAATTAGTCATTGCCTACAGCCTTCGATGTACTCATTTACCACTGGATCTTTATTCAGTATAGTTGATTCTGGCGCAGTGTACAGTGCCTTTATCTTACATTAGTTTTGAATTCCATGTGTTATTGCCTCAGAACGCTTTGCGTTCCTTCCTAGGTCAGTTATTTCATATTTCATTTGCTTCTCTGTAATTAGCCTGTGTGCGTAGCTAACATTCAAAATACATATACTCTGCTTAATGTGAATAATGGCTTTATGTAGGCCTCACTAATATCCTCTGAGATCATTCCTTCTTTCCTTTATTTAAATATTTTCGTGTTCGCGTAATGGTGTGTGTATATTACTCACTGGCTGTATTTTGGGCTGGTTCTTTATGGTCCCAATGTAACAGTGCACAACCTAACCCCCAGCCGTAAACATGTTTAAGGTTGCGTACTCGCCCTTTTAAGGAAGAGGACTAATTCATTGCGCCGTCTTTTTAATTAGAATAGTACACACAGAAATTCACCCTATTACTCTACTATTTACGTAAGGTTCTAGGGAAAGGGGAAAAACCACTTGTTCATATTATCTCCAAAACCGATCTCAGTCTCAGGTATTTTGTGCGATTTCTTAGATGGATGCTACTTCCAAATTAATCAACGAGACTGCTGGATTAAAAGTGCAGTTACGAGTGTGTGCGGTAATATGAGATGAATAGGATTGCACATGAGATGACGGAACTGGCGGGCCACGCCAAACGAGTCAGAGCAGTAATTTAAAAAAAATGCTGGAACGAAAACAAAATTTATTTAGCCAGTTCATTGTTTACTGTAAACAAAAGGGATAAAATATTGAAATTGAGGTAAATAATAACACATGAGTTCTTTATTTACAGACCACTGAAAATAAGTAGGTAATCATTACTCATATTAGCAACTTGGTTACTACGAAGGTTCTTCATATAAACCATTCACAAAGATTAAGTATTGTTAATACGAATTTCGAAACACTAGTGATTACCTTTAGGCATTAAAAATGCAAATTACATAAATATTGTTTACGTTACTGAGAATAATAACTAGATAATCACTAATTTATGGCGTTGCCAGAATCTTCACCAAGTCCTAATTGTTTACCTCTCGTCACAGAAATGGGAAAAAAATCTGCTGCATTTCGTTTCAGTAGGTTACTTTAGTAAAATTAAGAGTGCTTAAGCTTTGTTACTGGTTGCGATACATACAGATAACCCGTCGATACGTATGGTACAGATTTTACATTTTCATGGCATCAGTAATGCTGCCAGTTTTGATATTATTATTATCTCAAATATCTAGGATACATCTCTTGAATTTCTTACGTTTTATCATAAAATGCTATAACTATGCTTTGATATCGAGTCGAATTGGCTCAAATGGCTCTGAGCACTATGGGAGTTAACTTCTGAGGTCATCAGTCCCCTGGAACTTAGAACTACTTAAACCTAACGACCCTAAGGACATCACACACATCCGTGCCCGAGGCAGGATTCGAACCTGCGACCGTAGCGGTCCCGCGGTTCCAGACTGAAGCACCTATAACCGCTCGGCCACTCCGGCCGGCGAGTCGAATTCATTCGATCACTAAATAATGGAACCATTTATAAAATTCTGGTCGAAAATTGTAGCCATTACACACACACACACACACACACACACACATATATATATATATATATATATATATATATATATATATATATATATATATGTCACACTAAGGGATGTATATAACTGTAGCAGAAACGGATAGAGAACCATTTATAGTGACGATATGAATCGAAAATGCGGAAATTCAGTAGCATAAGCGACACTAACAAAGGGCACCTAGATATGGCCCGGCGCCTCGGAACTAGCACCTCGCTAACGGCGATGTTGGCTGGTTTTTGATCTGTTACTGTCGTGACAATGAACCGAATGTGGTTAAAAAATGGCAAAATTACGAAGAGGCGACGAGATGTTACACATCCACGACTCGTCACAGAACCTGAAGGTCGGAGGCTTTTCAGCTCTGTAAAACTGGGTAGGCGGCAACCTGTGGCAGGTCTGGCAGCGGAGGACAATACTGGTGCAGGCACTATTGTTCCGAAGCACACCATTCAAAATACATCGTTGAAAATAGTGCAACACAGTAGATGACCCGTACTTGTTCCCCTATAGACCCAACGACATCGTTGATCACGATTGCATTGTCAAGGCAAATTCGAGATTCGACTATTGATCAACGGATACGTGTCGCCTGATCAGGTGATTCATGTTTGTTCTTACACCAGGTCAAATTTCTCGAGACAGCTGTAGATGACGTCAATATAGTTGTTGACCATAAGCATCTATTCATCGTGATGGCAGCGTTCAGCAGGATAACTGCATATCTCACAAAGCCAGAATCTTGCTGTAGTGGTGTGAGGAGCGTGACAGTGATCACACATTGATGTCTACCACCAAACATACCTGATCTGATCACAATGACACACATCTGGGGTGCAATTGGGCACCAGCACACCGCCCATAGTCTCTACAGTCAAAGGCTAACATGGTGCCCTAAAAAAAGAAAAGGGAACGTAGCTCGTAATAATTGTTCAAAACCAGGACTACCAGTCTCACAGCATGTATTGCAACGGTGCATGCAGCTTTGTCGCTCTCTCACAAATATCTCAGGTGATTTAATTGTTGTACGGTGTGACACTACGTATTGCCCGCAAAGCAGCACGAACGTACAGAGGGCGCTGCTCCATCAGCTATTATCCAAACTGGAAGTAGTTTATCTCCATCGATTAAAACTTACGAAGGATGTGATCGCTCACACCACAGAGAGCCGACCAAGGTTCCCGCCAAACACATGTCCGAACACCTGACGCTGAGTTGGGGTTGGATCGTGTGAGCGACCACTCAGCAGTAAGCACCTGCAAACACTTCGAAGTATGGAGAGACAGGTGGCAAAGGTATTATACATCTAGCACAAAGAATATGAGCTAGCGCTGGAACCAACAGATTTTGAGCTCCATGATGACTTCTGTCAACGGACTATCCCAACAATCACCGTAGTGCCGAACTTCTTACAGTTCGTGTTATTCACGGATGAGATTTTATTCACCCACGGTGGTGTTTCAAACAGCGGAAATAGTCATGTCTGTAGTGAGAAAAATCCCAACGACACCCACATCGATGGCCACCAGCAGACATTTTCTGTCAGCGTAGGGCGGACATAGTCCAAGGTCACCTAAAAGGACTTTATTTGCTGTATCACCGTTTGAATGCTTCACGTTACCTGGTGTTCCTGCGATGAGCTGCCACAGTTCTTGGAGACTATATCTCTTTACTGTCCGCGAAAGGATATGGTTTTAATGTAACGGTGCACCAGCTCACTTCACTGTTAATGTTCGCGAGCAAGTGAACAACAAGTACCCTCATAGTTGGATTGGAATGGGAGGTTCTGTCCCACGGCCATAGCGATATCCAGATGTCACACATCTGGACTTTATCCCCTGGAATTACGTCAAGACGTTGGTGTATGAAACTCTTTTAGAAACGTATGAAGATCTGCTTGTTAGGGTCAAGCTGCTAGTCTACTGGTACAACAGACACCAGGGATCTTTGAGAGAGCGCGACGGAACTTCATATGCCATTGCCATGCAAGCATTGACATTGGCAGTCATCACTTTTTATAATAATTATTAGCTGTGTTGTCGTTATGCGTTGTATGCTGCGTGTGTCCATAACACAATAAGTACGCATTTCTGACCAAATCTTTCCTATCTCAATATAATCTGTTGACCAACTACACCTGTTTCAATGCGTCCAAAAAGGATTGAGACACCCCTGAAAGAACTATTTACGATATTGTGAGATCTTAGATGAACCACAAAAGTGATCTACTGTTCAGAGATGTTCCGTTAGTGTTCGATCCAAATTTGAATGTTGTACCTTCTTATCAGAAGAACCATATTTACACTGTATTACTACACCCAGCGATGTTTATATTTCCTTCTCATGTGTGAATCGAAATTTCTGTTCCTTTCGAGTACATCGACACAGCTGTCCAATATCATTTAGCAAGAGTTACCCCTTATATCTATGAATCTACAAATACCGTGAAATTCATGCTTCACGCATGAAATGTTAGTGTAGGCAGCCATCACACTTATCGGATGTTCGTTAAGGTTATGTCGTTCATCAGGATCCTGGAAACGTAAATTTTTTGACTCGACTGTAAAGGGAAGACATTTGTGCCTCTTGAAATGTTTCCACATATCTGCCTCGAAATTATTTCTAATGTTTGTTAATATCCCATGAAAAGGTGTTTTTGCCATTCTAGGTACTAAAGTAGCCGTCGCTTCTTATTGTAATATGTAGTCTGTCAAATTGTTCTGCTGGCCTCGGTTGCTGGCCTCCGTTCCCTTTCTATTCTCCTAACCACTCTGCTCCACCCACCATCACTATTCCAGTACTGATCATGTGTGTAATCTCCTGTGGTTTCACAGTAACCAAATAGATGTCTCTAACGACAGCATACGGTTTTATATTCTAGATACTTAGACGATACTGATCGGAAATTTAGTGTTCAACTGTATTTCCAGAATGAATTTTCACTCTGTAGCGGCGTGTGATCTGAATGTTAACTTCCTTGGAGATTAAAACTGTGTACCTGACTGAAACTCGAATTCGAGACCTTTGCCTTTCACAATCAAATGCTCTGCCACAAATTATCCAAGCACGACTCACTCTCCATTTTCGTAGTTGCGTATCGTCGATGGTTATCTCAGCGTGTTCGGTCATAGGGCTGGCTGCCCTGAGTGAATTACTCTGTGATGAACTTGTGAAGGTGTCTCAAGTGAGGTAAGCCAACACTAAATGATAAGAACAACGACGAACAAATTGAAGGGTGAAAAAGGCATTACACTACTACACTGCTGGTCCGTGTTCGATTCTTGGTAGCGGCAATTACTGAAAAGAAGGAGAAATAAAAAGGAAATGTTGGTAGAGCACATTCCTGCGAAAGTCAAAGATCCCGCGTACGAGTCTCAGTCCAGCATACACGTTTAATCTGCCAGGGAGTTCCAACTGAGTTTTTACTTAACACTGATCATCTTCACACACAGTACGAGTATGAAGAGTGTGTTTGCTTTAACTTGAGATAAAATATCTTGAAAACGAAGCATAGTACAAAGAAATGTTCTAGGTGAGAAGTACATGTCAGCGAAGGGGACATTTGTCTGTGCTACAACTGGACACATTATGTGTGGGTGGTTTCAACTTTCATATGGAAACCTTTTATTTCGTTGAATATCCGGATTCTACAACAAAAGCTGATTATTCAAACCAATGTTTCCCGTTCGTGGTAGAAGGGGCTGTAATCGACGAATATCAGTTGTATCTGCTTTTGCAATTGAGAATCTGTGCTTAGGATTCTACATTTAATTTACGATTTGAGCGTAGATCTTTGGGGTCTAACAGTTGATATTTGTGTACCAAATTCACTTTAGTGTGGAGACTTGATTAGGCCTGTAGAATACAGTATGGTTAGCCGTTTCAATGTCTGGTTTGAGACTCCGTTTAGTGTTATCCAGTAAAAACGACTTCGGTATATAGTCTTCTGCTCTCATCGGGATGCATGATATCGGTGAGTCCCCATTCCTCTCACCATTCGGGTGCATGATTTTCGAAATTTTCTATGACAGTTGCACCGGTCACGATCACTTCACGGACTTTCTACCTGATAACAATGGTTGTAGTATGTATTTCGCCGGTAGCCGTGTAGTGACCAGAGCGACAAGAGTTACATAGGTTCGCTGAAGATACGTAACTAAATCAACAAGAGTGATGGCGGCGCTCGAGGGCGGCTTCCGGAACCAGACACTGGATGGTTTCAGGACTCACCACTATGAAACCTGTAGTGAACAGAAACTATTTTACCATCCAAATAGGATATTTTCCAGAAATGTCAATGCCTAGTCATGTTATTTATGCTGTCGGAAAGGTGCAAAGAACCATCACTTATCAAGCAGCTTTTAATGAAACAATTGCTTATTAATAATCGTCCGAGAGGTGTTTGCCCTAGGATGTTGATGATTATGTATCAGCCATTTCTAAAAGAATGCTCTGAGGGTACAATTTATTGTTTCAATTCGACTTTGGATTTACAAGTTGTGGAACGACGCACATTCGACTCTCAAATTAAACAATAGTGGATAAATTTAAAATGCGACTAATTGTGATTTATCATGTGACCTGTTCAACGTGCCTTCTGTATCGCCGACTACCTTTCATGCAGCTGGAAAGCCCTCACTAACCAGAATGATACCAGTTTATTATAAGGAATCATACATATTAACATATGCAAACCATTCCCTTTTCCGTTTCCCAAGGAGAATGATCTCATTACGGATATCAAGAAAATACAATGGCTACTAACAGTTAGTTATACTATCTGATTAAAAGTATCCGGACACCCCAAAAAATAAACTTTTTTTTTTTCTAGGAGCATTGTGCTGCCACCTACAGCCATGTACTCCATATCAGCGACCTCAGTAGTCATTAGACATCGTGAGAGAGCAGAATGGGGCGCTCTGTGGGACTCACGGTCTCCGAACGTGGTCAGGTGATTAGGTGTACTTGTGTCATAAGTCTGTGCGCGAGATTTCCAACCTTCTAAACATCCTTGGGTCCACTGTTTCCGATGTGAAAGTGAAGTGGAAACATGAAAAGACACGTACAGCACAATACCGTAGAGGCTGACGTCGTCTGTTGACAGTTGAAGAGGGTTATAATGTGTAATAGGCAGACATCTATCCAGACCATCGCAGAGGAATTCCAAACTGCATCAGGATCCACTGCAAGCAGTATGACAGTTAGGCGGAATGTGAGAAAACTTGTATTTCGTGGTCGAATTCATAGGCGGCGGTGTTATGGTGTGGTCGTGTTTTTCATGGAGGGGGCTTGCACCCTTTGTAGTTTTGCGTGGCACTATCACAGTACTGGCTTTCATTGATGTTTAAAGCACATTCTTGCTTCCCACTGTTGAAGAACAATTCGGGGGTGGCGACTGCATCTTTCAACACGATCGAGCACCTGTTCATAATGCACGGCCTGTGGCGGAGTGGTTACACGACAATGACGTCCCTGTAATGACTGGCCTGCACAGAGTCCTGACATGAATCTTATAGAAGACTTTTGGGATGTTTTGGAACGCCGACTTCTTGCCAGGCCGTCTGATGGACGTTGTCAAACGTGGCACATGCTGGTAAACACTCTTGAGTCGGCTGGACTTTGCAGTGGAGTCGGCAACCCGCATCGGTGTTCTGTCTGCGGAGTTGCTGCTGTAGTGGGCGTCTATGATAATTGCAACAGTACCGCTCAACCATACGAGCCTGTAGAAGAGGAGAATGAGAATCGCATTCAGCTGTTCGAAGCCGATGAGAGAGTTTTAGGCACGTTGATCTATGGGTTGTATGGCGAGGAAGTTAACAAAGCGGTCAGATTGGTGCGATATAAGACCTTTCAGGAAGCAGTAGAAGTAGCTGTTGGCTTAGACGAAGCATTAAGATGGTCGAATGATATGCGAAAAGAAGAGCGTCGTGTACATGTCACCACAGCGCCCGTTCACAGCCCGAAACAGTTATTCCAGTTGGCTCCATCGAAAATCAGATCGACAATGACTTTGTAATAGGTGCTGTACACCTTGGACGATAGATCAGGGTACTTACTGACACAGGAGCACCGAGTAGTGTGGTGTTACATTGACAAAAAGTGTATGTTAAGACCGCCACAGTTTGAGGCGCGCGGGTTAGACGGTGGAAAGTTACGTAAAAAAATGGTTGAAATGATTCTGAGCACTATGCGACTTAACTTCTGAGGTCATCAGTCGCCTAGAACTTAGAACTAATTAAACCTAACTAACCTAAGGACATCACACACATTCATGCCCGAGGCAGTGATAAAATATTACATACGCAGTGAAGCTGCTACGACGGTGTACTTGGATTTTATTTTATGTCTACTAATGCAGTAGAGATATTTGTCGCAGATAGAAGGAGCAGACTAGGCCGCAAAAACTACGACCGAGGAAATCGTTCTTCAGACCCTTCTCAATGGAGCAGCAGCACTGACGTCGTGGTACCGATCAACCCGAACGACGCATCGATTCAAACCCTTCGAGTCGATTTACAGGTTGGTCAGCCTCCGCAAATCCACCATGGAGCAGCGCAAGTCACGCTGATGCAGAAAATAAAATCTGCTATTGACCCAGTGGTCGGATAAATCTGTGTCTCTGGACAAAAAGCAATGTTATGCTGTCAGAAGTGTAGGCGCAGGTGCAACGGTGAGACAATGTAGCTAGAGTCCCAATAACAATAACGAACATGAGTAACGAAGACGTTGTTTTGCCACGAGAAGCGAATGCTTCTGAAGCATTGAGCATATGTAAAATTGACGTCAAACTGTTCCCAAATGAAATTTCAAATGTCGCAGTCACGAAAACAGATATTTGTAGTGGTACCAAAGAACTGCGGTCAGGAACTAAAGAACCAAAGATGAAGATTTGGCAGAACATACAATATTTGGCAGATGAAGAACAGAAGATTTTAGCACCTGTTTTAATGGCGTGTGCAGATCTTTAGCGAGGGCGTCCAAATTTACCTATCACTCATCTAGCTGAGCTTCGTACACACACTGCAAGTGCAACACCGATCACTCAAAGGCCTTGCAGAATACCATTCACTCAAAGATAGCTGGTAGTAGAAACGGATAAAGAACAGCTGGAAGCAGGAATTTGAGAACCAAGAGATGCTGCAGACCTATCATGGTGATCACCACTTGTCGTTGTTAAGAAGAAATTTATTTCCATAGAAACAAAGTTACGTTTTTGCTTGGATTACCGAGCTTTGAATGCAGTAACCACAGCAGACATTACTCCTTACCAAACATAGTAGAAATCCTGGATTACTTGGGCAGATGTCGAATTTTAACGGTATCGAGCGGGTATAGTTAGCTGACATCTCATTCAGATGATCGATCGAAAACTTCGTTTGTTACAGCAAGAGGAGTGTATAAATACCTCTGTATGCTATTTGGACTTCACAATGCGCCAGCCACCTTGATTACGTTTCACGAGGTTTCGTACCAACACAAGCTCTTGTATGACTCAACGACGTAATAATTTTCGGTGAAAACATGTAGTGGCATGCTGAGAGAATTCAAGCAATTTTCGAGCATATAAGAAGAGCAAATCCGTCCTTGTCGACAGTTAAACGTTACCTTACACAAAATCAAGTGTGCTGCTTTGGGCATTTTATAACTAGTCAAGGTGTCCACCCTGATCCTAAATTAATTGAAGCTGTCGAGAATTTTCTGGAATCTCAGTGTTTCACGGAATAGCAATCATTCTTGCGATTAGTAAATTTGTATAGGCGTTTCATTGTTCTTTATGCTAATATAGCACATCCAGTGACGCAGCCACTGGAAAGGGGAATTAAATGAAATTCGTGAACAGAACGCAGAAGGCTACGGAAGAACATAAAACTTCCCTAACCACAGCTCTAGTGTTAGCCTATCCAGATATCAGCAAGCCCATCATTGTTTCAACAGATGTTTCAAATTTTGCTGTTGGTACTACTTTGTATCAAGAAATTGACCGCCCTGAACACCCAATATCATTTTCTTCCAGAGAATTAAACAAAGCAGTATGTAATTATACAACAGAAAATAAACTTTCTGCTTTGGTTTCTGATATAACATATAACAGGAAGAGAATTCAGTTATTACAGACCATGCCGCTCTTAAAAAGCTTTTTAGCTTAGAGGACCAAATTTCCAGAGTAACAAGGTGGATTTGAGACTGAGTGAGTTTCATTTTAAAGTTGTTCATCGACTTGACAAACAACACGAAATACTGATACGATGTGAGAAAGGTGCGTGTTTGTGTTACCCAAGTCATGTGGAAGATGTAAAAGCAGCTCAGAGGAAGGAACCACAATGCAGAATATTGAAAAATGATTAACGTTTTGGCGAACTAGATGGATTGAGGTACAAGATCACTAGTAAAGGAAACCACCTAGTTATTCCGAAACGTATGAACCATCAAATGGTGATAGAACAACATGATTCTTTATTACCTGAACAACACGGTACAAAAGTAACAAACTTTAGGCCGGCCGAAGTGGCCGAGCGGTTAAAGGCGCTACAGTCTGGAACCGCACGACCGCTACGGTCGCAGGTTCGAATCCTTCCTCGGGCATGGATGTGTGTGATGTCCTTAGGTTAGTTAGGTTTAAGTAGTTCTAAGTTCTAGGGGACTTATGACCACAGCAGTTGAGTCCCATAGTGCTCAGAGCCATTTAACAAACTTTAAAATAGCTGAGGAATATTGGTAGCCAAGCCGTAAAGCTGACTTTCTTGGGTTTGCTTCGATTACTGCAGTTCCTTGGACACATCTTGAGAAGGAAAGGGGATAATTTAAAGAAGACTATCACGCAGGGAAAAACTGAGGGCTGAAGACCTAATGGGAGAGCAGCAAACAGATGGTTGGATCAAGCGAAGAAGATTACCAGCCTGCCGTTTCACATCATATCAGGAAAGGCCGAAGATCACTGTGGATGGGGACATCTGTCTGAAGTTTCCATTACGTAAGAACGAATGAGGAAATGAGGTCACTATACTCAGCAATGAGTAAAACGACTAATGACGATGAAGGCATCATTACAAGAACTGCCAGAGACTATTGATCTATTCCAAAGAGTAGGACTTGATGTCGTTGGACCTTTGCCTAAGACAGAATATGGGACTAAATACATATTGACCATGTTAGATCGTTTCTACGTAGTATATCATCTAATAATACCAATATCTGAACAGAGTGTCGAGATTGTGGCTAAGGGTTTTGTAAAAGAAACCATTCTAAAGTTAGGATCGCCATTAAGCTTAGTCAGTGACCAAGGATCTAAGGTCATGGGCGAATTGCTCAAACACACTTGCAAGCTAATGTAAATAGCGCAACTAAGAACTGCACCAGCACCCCCTGAATGAAATGAACGCGTTGAGTTCCATTAAGATGATTAGCCAATACATAAGTAACAAGCATTGAGACGTGTGTCTTCTGTACCTCGTGAGCGCTTAAAATGCAAACATGCACCTGTCAACTGGTCTAAGTCCACATGAAGTTGTGTATGGAAGAAGACTATGTTCACCCTCGGACTCTGCGCGATCGACCGCTGTAATCATCAATGGACACGTAAAGGAATAAGTGCGCAAGGTAAAGGAGGCATGGAAGGGTGTGAAACAGCGGAATCATCAATCTTTTCTGCAGCAAGTGAAACAACACGATTGTCAAGTAGTTGTGCCAAAGTCTCGAGTCGTATCTTGACTACCTGAGGAACGTGGTGTTATAGAAGAGTCAAGACAAAAAGTTTCAGAAATTTTTGAAAGGATTATGTCCGATCTTGGACGGGCTGTCGCCATTTACTCTTAACTTCGAACTGCTTTTTCGTATGATTTTCTTTTATGACAACCGTGTAAAGCCATTTCTGGGTAGACTTACTGTAGCTTCGCCAGGCGACGACGAGGATCGACTGAGAGGAAGACCAGCTGCACCAAAATCCACTCATAAGCAGCTCGAGGTCGTTGTCCAGACTTCGAGGATGAGGCATCGCCCCACATTGAGCGATCCAGTCCCGGGAAATCCTACAATCTTTGTAGGCTTGTGTAGTGTGAGTGATTGTAAAACGTTTGTTTGTTTCTCATCCACGTGCATATGTGAATTGTTGAGCAAATATGGATTGAAGCTATTACACAAAGCAGTCAAGTGTAGCTAAATCTAATATCACAGGTTACCACAAGAGACGCATTAGTATTATAATTATTGTTTAACTAAATAAACATGTTTACCGTAATTCTAATTTTTTCTGCGACGACGTGTTCCGTTAATGCTACGGTAGCAACAGTACCACAGACAAAAGGTGTTTTCTTTGAACCAAGGTCAAACATCGTAGTTCCCGAAAATAATGCTAAGCTTGTACTCAAATACAAATTGAGTCAGATTTGACAACAATCCAATTCCTTTAAAAAGCAAAGCAAGTTGATTCGTTCAGTCAGTATAATGACACAGTTTTGGAAATGGGGGCTCCTTGGAATAACAATTGGCCTACCGCCAAAATGTGGGTAGAGCCCACATTTTCTAAGTGTGAAAATGGAGATTAACTGTTTCTTATACATTTTGCCACAAAAAACCTCGATTAGGCGCAAACATGCCTGGTTCGAGTTTGGAGGAAGTGTCCTTAGTACTGTATTTGGTACTTTAACAACCCTAGTTCCATTGGACATTAAAGACAAAATTTTATCTCTTGAACAACAATGTAACACGTCCTCAATTAAAATCTCTAATGGAACAGTTGTATTGAGGAATATGGAAAGAACCGTTACTAATCAACAGTTTTTGTTGAAAGAATGGTTTATGAACAATCCTCTGGGAGATGATTGCTCCAGGAAGTTAATGCATCTGTATCAGCCGTTTCTAAAGCGATGCCTGAAGGTACAAATTACTTTTTCAATTACACTTTCGGCTTCACATTTAGATGTACAGTGACTAGTACACTGGAACAACCTTTCGAAGTCAAATTAAATGGTAGTGGATTAATTTTAAAATGCTACCCACCATGATTTATCACGTGATCCATTTGATATGTCTTCTGTCATTTTCACGCAGCTGGAAAGCTCCCATTAACGAGAATGTTACCAGTTTATTATTGCGAATCATTCAAACTAATATGGGCAAACCTCTCCCTATCCAGTTTTCCGAAGGACAATGATTTAATTATGCACACGCAAGAAAACATAATGGCTACTCACAATGAGTTAAATTTCATTCGAGCAGTAAATAGGATTAAGTCTTTGGTTCTACAAGTAATGTTAATCCATATTTAATTTTCAGTACTGTGTTCCTACTTTTATTAATTTGTCTTCTGTCTGGAGCATATGTCATGTACCAAGCTGTGATAATAGAACCCGCTCGTCAGTACCAATAGTTACTATCTTCGCAAATGAGATTAACGATACAGCAATGCCTTCGGGTGCGACAACTGACAAAACGGATTCATGACGCCCACGTGTTCGTCTCCCCACATTCGGGAGCTGATCTTCTTTTCGGGGGGTTATGTAACGGTCACAGGTATGGAAGCGTCCGCCATGTGCGCGTAAGAGTGCAGGCTGGTGTTATCATGGAATGCTGACACACTGTGGTGTCAGTATAGACCGGCAGCACGAACAGAATAGTCGCGATGCGTCGCTGGTCGCCTGCGAGGGCATAACTGTTTCCAATGTGAGTGGTTCAGATGAGAATCTTACGTCCTTTCGACTCACAATGGAGTCTTGACAAATCCATATTTGTTCGTGGTAGGACTTAAGATGCAGTTATGACAGGTCGGCGAAGCGTGCACGCTATTATAAATGTACTTATAGAAAAAAAGTGAATGGTTAGTAGCTCGTCGTTTGCGTATTTCCGTACGTTATGGACTCAAGACACGCAGTTATCCTGACAAATACCAAGGGAGGTTCTCATCTGGGGACAAAAACCTCATAAACGCCTTATTATACTGTACAATCTTACTTGCAACAGTCAAGTAAGGTTTGGACATCAGTATACACAGTTAGAACACAAATATTTATATTTATATCGTAAATGAAACGTAGCATCAAATGCGTCGCTTCTTAATTGCAAAACCAGGCCCATTGGTATTTGTCGAATACAGCGTCATCTATCACGAATGGGAAACAACGGTCTGAGTATTCGTATGCTATGTGTCGTTTGGGGTGGAATCCGTATATGGAATGAAAATTGGTCGGTTCACATTTGAAAATGTAAAGTTCATCCTGCCTATGTAGGAGGGGTGGTTAGGAGTTGGCAGTTGGTAGTACAGACCGATTTTCCATTTGTTAATGGTAACGTTTCACATATAACGTGCGATGTTTGGTTTTCGGCATCTTTAGTTGCCTCAAGTTAAAACAAACAGCCTGTTTCACCGCTAATTCTTGTGTATTGGTCAGTAGTTAGCGATCGTTACAGTGTTTGCTTTATAGAAGAGGTAGAGAACATCCAACGAAGATCAGCTTGCTTCGTCACGTGACTGTTTTGTCTTTACCAGTGCGGTACGGAGACACAGAAGCTACAGCGGAGACGTCAAACGACCCGCAGAGGATAACTCATGAAATGCCGAGAGCATACGCTCCAGAAACAGCTAGGTTACATATTACAATCTCCCATACCCTTCTCGCCAAATCAACACAGAGGGAAAATGAAACAAATTAGACCTCCTACGTATGTTTGCTGACGATCACATCTTATTACGTTCTGTTGATGAGCAGAAGAGGGAAGGGGTAAAGGCTGGGGTACCAGAAATATCCTGCGCCACACACCGTAGTGTGATTTGCGCTATATACATGTAAAACTGGAATGTGCTACTACATCACAGATTTTTGTGAAGATAATTTAGCCGAAAACCTCTGAGAGAAATTCTTAAAAAGAACGACCTGGTCTTCTTTCAAGACCGATTTTACTGATTCAGGTGAGGTACTTTCATCTTCATACGAAAAATGCTGAAATTGCGTTAGTATATACCAGTAAAGCTACAATCCCTTAAATAATCGAACTCCTGTACATAAGAGTTTCAAACATTTGACTTCTTTATAATTAATGATTTAACACATTAAATATTTGCCTTCATGCAAGTGAGTGGAACAAGTTTATGAAAAGTCTAAAATTGTGTTCAAAGTTTATTGAAAGACGACAAGTGCTCACAGTTTGAATCATTGGAGGAACATAAACTGTGTAATTTGAAGTCCATTTTAATCAAAAGCTAGTTTCCTTAGGTGACGCAATGTTTATGACGACATATCGCCAGAACTATGACTCGAATAGTGATAGAATTTTACGGATAAATTAAATGGCATATGTAGATACTGTATGCAAACCGTTTGCCAATTGAATCAGAAGTAAGGCAGTAATTGATTAAAGCGTGGTGTGTGATGTTGAAGTTTTAGTGCGCTCCAATTTAAGCAAAAGCTAGTTTTTTACGCACCTAAACATTTGTGATGTCATATATCCTGAACCATGTATCGTACAATTATATAATTTTGCAGGTACATTCAGAAATACATGTGGATACTTTTGGTAGTCTTTAGTGTGAATAGAGTTAGTAGTAAGGACATAACACAACTGAAACGTCATGCCTTGTACTACTGTTGTGTTGCTTGAACAGCAAAAATGTAACACGTGAACGTTTTTCCTCTCATCATATTACGGAGGGTTGTCTGCGAGAAGAATTTTCGTAAAAGTTTGAAAGTATGTGTTAACTTCGTTAAAAGTTACTAAGTATTGTCACATTCAAACACTAGATGAACGAACTGTGTGTATTAACACACCGTCAGTTACGCTGCCTCGAGACAAACACACACCTTCTATAATATCGATCATATTGTGCATCGCAGTGACACTAACGTTAATGTTAAATGAAAAGCAAGACAGCTGAATTATTACACATTTTTTGCGCTACGGATGGTTTCGTTCGTTACACATGTGCAACCTCAAGACTGTTCTACCTCAAGTAAAGTTAACTGCAGTTAAATTGGTATCGATTGACTTTAGGCTCTTGAATCTTACATGGAGTGCGTTCCATATGAAAGTTCCGTTATACACTCCTGGAAATTGAAATAAGAACACCGTGAATTCATTGTCCCAGGAAGGGGAAACTTTATTGACACATTCCTGGGGTCAGATACATCACATGATCACACTGACAGAACCACAGGCACATAGACACAGGCAACAGAGCATGCACAATGTCGGCACTCGTACAGTGTATATCCACCTTTCGCAGCAATGCAGGCTGCTATTCTCCCATGGAGACGATCGTAGAGATGCTGGATGTAGTCCTGTGGAACGGCTTGCCATGCCATTTCCACCTGGCGCCTCAGTTGGACCAGCGTTCGTGCTGGACGTGCAGACCGCGTGAGACGACGCTTCATCCAGTCCCAAACATGCTCAATGGGGGACAGATCCGGAGATCTTGCTGGCCAGGGTAGTTGACTTACACCTTCTAGAGCACGTTGGGTGGCACGGGATACATGCGGACGTGCATTGTCCTGTTGGAAAAGCAAGTTCCCTTGCTGGTCTGGGAATGGTAGAACGATGGGTTCGATGACGGTTTGGATGTACCGTGCACTATTCAGTGTCCCCTCGACGATCACCAGTGGTGTACGGCCAGTGTAGGAGATCGATCCCCACACCATGATGCCGGGTGTTGGCCCTGTGTGCCTCGGTCGTATGCAGTCCTGATTGTGGCGCTCACCTGCACGGCGCCAAACACGCATACGACCGTCATTGGCACCAAGGCAGAAGCGACTCTCATCGCTGAAGACGACACGTCTCCATTCGTCCCTCCATTCACGCCTGTCTCGACGCCACTGGAGGCGGGCTGCACGATGTTGGGGCGTGAGCGGAAGACGGCCTAACGGTGTGCGGGACCGTAGCCCAGCTTCATGGAGACGGTTGCGAATGGTCCTCGCCGATACCCCAGGAGCAACAGTGTCCCTAATTTGCTGGGAAGTGGCGGTGCGGTCCCCTACGGCACTGCGTAGGATCCTACGGTCTTGGCGTGCATCCGTGCGTCGCTGCGGTCCGGTCCCAGTTCGACGGGCACGTGCACCTTCCGCCGACCACTGGCGACAACATCGATGTACTGTGGAGACCTCACGCCCCACGTGTTGAGCAATTCGGCGGTACGTCCACCCGGCCTCCCGCATGCCCACTATACGCCCTCGCTCAAGTCCGTCAACTGCACATACGGTTCACGTCCACGCTGTCGCGGCATGCTACCAGTGTTAAAGACTGCGATGGAGCTCCGTATGCCACGGCAAACTGGCTGACACTGACGGCGGCGGTGCACAAATGCTGCGCAGCTAGCGCCATTCGACGGCCAACACCGCGGTTCCTGGTGTGTCCGCTGTGCCGTGCGTGTGATCATTGCTTGTACAGCCCTCTCGCAGTGTCCGGAGCAAGTATGGTGGGTCTGACACACCGGTGTCAATGTGTTCTTTTTTCCATTTCCAGGAGTGTATTCAAAGACGTAAGAATCGGGAAACAAGCTCCAACATGCCTAACTATCGTAGTAACTTACTTTTGTCTTGTGATTAGAATATTGAACGGGGATAATTCTTCTTACATAATTTAAGTTACGCAGTTATGATACAGGTTGCTGGAAAATTTCATTAGCTGGTTGATGAAGGTGCTAATTCTCAGCGAAATCTGAAATCTTATTGTATTTGGTTGCCCTCCACTATAGATCGGCCGGAATTCGCCAAGTGCTATGACAGAATATTTAATGAAAAAAGTGTAATAGATCCGTGAGTAGGATTCATTAAATATCTGTGGAAAGAACAAGTATCTTCTCCTAGATAACTTGACCTTGTGTTCCGTTGTTAATGACGATACACTAAATTATAGTGTTCCTTCCTTACACGTTTGAAAGATAACAGTTACCGAGTAAATCCATGAGGTAGACAAAAATTCAAACCATGAACTGATTGGTGTGTTCTGGGAGCTGTTTCCTCCACCTTGACATTTTTCTCCGTAAATTTACTTTGCTTCCAGTTGCCCATGACCGCAGGTTCATATGCCAACTACAACACCCTCTAAAGATCCACTTTCGAGTTCTCTTTTACTGTAACTGAGATGTAACGCCTCTCAGAGGCTAATTAAGGTCTGGAACAGATTGGGAGTAATTTTCCGTGAAGATAGGAGGAGCCGGCTCCTGGAGTACAGGATCCTCCCACAGAATTTCGCGCTCTGGAGGGCTGGAAGGCTGCGGCGTGTTACATACGACGCAGTGGGGACCTCAGGACGTGCTCGGCGAACCAGAGCAGAAGGCGCTGTACCTTACGTAACTGCTGGAAAACTCCTTCTGCTTCCCCCACGACCACCGCTGGTGTGGGAGAATAACGTCTGTGGTCGCTGGCCCTTAATGTCCACGCTTATATTCCTCTTGAGCTTTCACCGAAAACAATACGAGGTATGCCAATCACTTAACAAGACTGGTGTGAGAAGTATGATATGCTGCAGATGAATTTGCAACTAATTTTTACCTCCTTCACAATACTCTCATCCCCTTTCTATACACCGTTGAACATATACGAATGCCTTTCATGTTCTAAGCGTTTCTGTAGGTCTTCATATTCATTTGACGTGCAACCAAGTAAAAACAAACACGAAGCAAGGCATTTCGGTAGTTCTACATCCGTCACATATTTCACCATTTCTAAATAACCGAATGCACCGTAAAATGAGATAGCTATCACTAAATAAAAGTATTTGGGCAAATGCCTAAGTTCCGCGTAGTCAAAACAAATCAACGTAGTCTCATTCTCAGTGAATGCCTCTTGATGAGCAGGTGCCGGAATTCTGCACCGGCGCTCACGGTAAAATCCTTGTGGAGGTTGTTTGCCGTTGCTTTCCTTCACTCAGCCTGTGTTGTGTGGATAGCTTTGCATGTACAGTATAGCTCTGGGTTAAGCCTTTTGGGTGAAGGGAAGGGAGAGGGTGATACCAGGCATCGGCAGATACTCTACTCACCTAGACTAGCACCAAGGGTGAACTTGGCGCATCACAATTAACAAAGTCATAGGAGGTCTGTTAGGAAAGTGTTCTACCACATGTTTTTTGCTATCATGTGGTGGATCTGAATCTAGCGTGCTTGCGTCAGCCGACCTTGAACCTTCATGTTCATGCGTGAATTTTTTCCCGCCTGTTGACAGAATCAGTTATTGGCAAGAAGCAGTGTACGAGTATAGTGCTCACGTCGCTTCTTCATTGCAAGGGAACCGAAGGAACGACTGGATCAGCGCTTCTACGGCAAACTTTCCCATGAACTGGGCAACATCCAGGCGTAAACCATTTTGAGAGTCAGACAGGTTTCGGTGACGATGCTATGGGCATCACAGAGATTAAGGAATGATACAACTGGTTTGAAGAACGTTGCATATCGATGGAGAGCGAGCCACGGTCTAGCCGAATTAATCAGGTAACTGCAAAAGTGAATGCTGTGGTGATACGAGACCGTCATTTGACCATCAGAGAACTTATAGAAGAGGTGGGCATGAGCAATTTTGCGGCACATTCATGTCGGCCGAATATTTGGCCTTATAGAAAGTGTCGGCCAAATTCGTGCCGTGGAGCAACTTCATGTTGGAGTCTCACGTGCTGGACACCACTATCAGTCACCCAGACCTCGTGAACATTATAACCACTAGTGACGAGTTCAGGGTGTGTTAGAATGACCCGGAAACCAAATCCCAATCGTCGCAGTTGAAGCATTCGTCGTCACCAAGACCAAAGAAGGCCCGACAAGTGTGATTCTGTGCGGTTATCAGGAAGCTCCGTCACTATAATGCTCCAACACATTCCTAACACTTGGTTCAGATTTTTTGGCGAAAAACGAAATTGATGAGCTTCGACGACTCCAGATATGACCCTTTCCGACTTCTGGCTTATCCCTAAAGTCATTTGAGGAAAGCGATTTCAGACAAGAGAGGACATTATTGCAGCAACAACAGCCGAACTAAACTCCATTCCAAAAGAGGCTTTTCGGCATTCTTCCAACAAGTGGCACTGCTGAGAGAAGTATGTGGATTCTCAAGGGAAATACTTTTAGGATGATTAGATGTCCAACGCGGCAGGTAAGCCAGACTTTTGTCCAGGCCAAAGATCGGATACTTTCCTAACAGGCCTCGTATTCGTTCACCTCATGAGTCACTGCGCAGAGGTTTCAAATTCAATCTAGGACATCGGAGCGATGACTGGCGACCCACTAGCTATCCTACCCCAGCTGGCTAAAAACCAGCAGTGCAAAAGTTCCTCTAAAAGGTTTAGATCAAGCATACCTCCGATTCGACGGGCACTGCGCAGGCTTTCGTTAGAGACCTCGGCTACGGAAGCGCGGGTCTTACACACACTGTCTGATCAAAAGTATCAGGACGCCTATTAGTGGACATTGATATGCGGTGTGTGCGCCCTCCACTCTCAAAAGATCTTCAACTTTCCTAGGAACACTTTCACTGAAGTCACTGAATGCCTGTGAAGTGAAGGCAGCCCATTGTCACTCAAGAGCTGAAGCCAGAGAATGTAGTGATGTGGAAATGTGGCGTCTGGAGCATAGTCGATGTTCTAACTCATCCAAAAAGTGTTCCTTTGGGTTCAGAGCGGGATCTTCCACAAAAAATTGACTCGCAGATGCTACTTTATCATTGGGTGCAGTGTCATGCTGATAGAACGGTTTCTCTACTGTATGCAATGCGTCGTTCTATAAAATGTGTTCTGTCCTCCCTCATTTAGCATTTTCATAAAGCTAACAAGGAGACTACACGATAGCCAAAAATGAACCAGCCCTGTGCCATATCACCACATCTGTACTTCACTGTGGGAACTACACAAGTTGGCAGGTAATGTTCTGTGGGCACTTCAGTAAATCGAAACCCTCCAGCTGGATTGCCACGGTGTACAATGTCACTCATCAGCCCAGATCACTTGTTTACAATCATCCAATGTATTTTCGCGTCGCTCTTTCATCACCTAAATAGTTGCTGAACTTTTACTTCATAAATATGTGTCGTATTCTGTGCTGCTCGACCATTGTACCCTACTTTATTTTCAATCCCTGCGTGCAGTGATTCGGCTAACTAAGCTACTGGTAGAAGTTTAAAATTCACGAGTTGTTCCTTCTGATGATAACATGCGATGTCTTTGCAGCCACCCTCAACAATGCTCAATGGTCCCTGTCCTTGAGTACAGTACGGTTAGGTGTGATTGCTGCTTCGAGTCTCCACTTAACAACCACATCACAAAAGGACGATTTGGGCAACACTAGAAGGATTGAAATGTCGCAGATGGATTACTTAGTCCACTTTAGTAGTCACTCAGCTCCCACGACCGACCCATTCTGTTGCTACTACATTTCTACTGACAATACTTCCTGCCTCCTTATATAATTAGTGGTCGTCCTCCCAGAAATTTAGCGATCAGTTCTGCACTGCGTGGTGGCATTGTGGTGTCCGGTTACTTTTTATGAGAAAGTGTAGTAGTCACAAATAAAATAATTTAGACGAAACCTACTCTTCTTACCAAAATGAGATTTTAACTCTGCAGCGGAGTGTGCGCTGACATAAAACTTCCTGGCAGATTTAAACTGTGATAAAGCTGAGACTCGATCTCCTGACATTTGCCTTGCGCGGGCAAGTGCTCTACCATCTGAGCTACCCAAGCACGAGTCACGCCCCCTCCGCACAGCTTTATTTCTGCTAGTACTTCGCCTCCTACCTTCCAAACTTTATAGAAGCTCTCCTGCGAACCATGCAGGACTAGCATCCTGAAAGAAAGGATAATGAGGAGATGTGGCTGAGCCGCATCATGGGGGCTGTATCCAGAATGAGACCTTCACTCTGCAGCGAAGTGTGCGCTGATATGAAACTCGGGAGACAAGTTCGAGTCTCGGCCCGGCACACAGTTTTAATCTGCCAGGAAGTTTCATACTCTTATTATATTTACGTCTGCTCACTTACATTCTTTCTGGTACATCACATTACCGTTCGATTCCCACATTGCGTCCCGAAAGACTAACAGGCCCTTTAATTCAAAGATAACATCACATAGTTAATAGTCATCTCGAACGTACTGTGTTAACACTGATCTTACAAAGTATCTCATATAAAAATTTAAATTTTCTGACGCTTTTGTCAACAACTTCATCAGCTCCATCCATGATCGCTGGGTCGCGCTGCCGCCGCCTGCTCTGAGGATGCTATCGCTGCTTTTTATTTATACTCATTCATATGGAATGTATATTCTGGGAACCAGCGACGGTGAGGCTGAAACGATTGCAGCGAATGTGCTGCCAACCTCTGCTGTAAGCGCCAGTGACGTCAGAGCTGGCAGGCAGAGTATATAAGGACCAACCAACATCCCGTCAGCAGTCATTTTCCGTGACAGTCGCTAGGGTGTGCTTCGTTGGAATTTCGTGGCATTTCAACCGTCTTTGTCACAGAACCTTGCAGTTTCTCGTCCAGCATATGGAGTATGGTGATGCAGGTTCCGTAAGTCTAGTATCGATTTTGAATAAACAGCCAGAGATTACCTTTGTTTCCATTTTAAAATCCGTTATCCCATGGCTATATTTCAAACGACTTGAAAGGACGTGTGATGCAACAGCTGATGTAAAATGTAAATGTCGTGTGACTATGGCCTCTCGACGGGGAGACCGTTCAGTGGGTGCTAGTCTTTCGATTTGACGCCACTTCGGCGACTTGCACGTCGATGGGTATGAAATGATGATGATTAGGACAACACAACACAGAGTCCCTGAGAGGAGAAAATCTCCGACCCAGCCGGGAATCGAACCCAGACCGTTATGATTGACGTTCTGTCGCGCTGACCACTATATTTTTTCTTTATTTTAAATTCTTTTTCATTTTTTTATACAAGTGGATAAAGGAATGCCGTTCCTCTTCGGTGACATAACCAGGACAATAAAAGTCGTCGCGCTACGGTATAAGGATGCTCCATGCCCGCTGCGGATTTTCCGATGATTGTCGTTTCGGCGCTGTGTTGTTTCCGTTGTTTCTTCAACTGGAAAGATGTTGGAAGATTATCTTTTCATTTCATGGATAATGCAGCTGCGAGGAGGGATATGGAATGCGCTCCAAAGAAAATTTGGCAAATATTTTCTGTATTTAGGGTTCTTGACGATCGCACAATGTCGTTCATTGATGTAATACCAAAAATCCGGTACTGTCTTTTCGCCATTGCCGAATAGGTAGTGAACAGCGTGGCCGCTAATCCACGTCACTGAGTTCGTTTTCGCTCTTCGGAAATACGCCTTATCTGGGGAAAGAAGTGATCGTGTAGTTATCCTGTCGGTAGTCGTGCGTGTGAGAAAAGCCAATGTCTGACGCACCAAATACCAAATGTCCTTTGCCGACCCGCATTCGAAACGATGTTCATCCGTGTCAATCACTTGGCATGTGCATACAAGGGTTAGTCGGCGAGGTGGATGCGATGTAGGCGAGACTGGCACAACTACTTCCCATTAACAGTTATATACCATGCAGAGTGCACGCCAGTATCAAGGGTAATGGTATGCACTGCCTTCCACACAGCACGCCAATTTCTACTGGTTTGTTTGCTTTCAATCACATTCGGTATCCTGTTCAGTTGCATGGCTGTATATATTGCCACCACGTCATCAAGCGTGTAGTTAGTAGTACGGTGTGGATGTAGCTTAATTCAAGGAAGAAATGGCTAATGTAGAAGAAAGCTGCTGGGATGTCTGATATCATCACAGGGGGTGTGATTGAGGTGGTTCCTAAGGGCTCCAATAACAGACTTGTGAGGCACGTCTGGCTTCGTCACTACAGGTACAGGTGACAGCTGACGAACAGGGCTTTCGCTCTTTTCGGAACATGACAAAGGCCTAAAACCTCTCTGCTCCTCGGGGGGTTAGGGATTCGTAACGAATCTTAAGAATAACATGTCCATAATAACAAAAGATTCCAAAACCGTCAACATGCGATGAGCCAGAGTAGGTGGTATCGGAGTATCTGTGCAAAATGGGGGTTGCGTGAAGCCAAATAGACGTTAGCATATCGCGTCCGTTGCAGGAGGTCTAGATTCCTAAGACTGTGGCCACTTCTTCCTCCTCTCAACTGATTCAATAAACGCCTGTAGTTAACAGCTGTCGAGCGCTTCATGTCAGATGTGGAATCAGTTCTAAGACAGCGGATTGTGCCACTGATTAGTAGCGGTGCGACGCTTTCGTAGGATAGACCTCTTCCTATAGACAGGGCGTGCGATTTGTGGACATTGAGATTGCTCCCCGATGCTGCGCCGTAGGTCGTCACCTACGCCAGTACTGCAAGAACGTCGTCATTACTGCGAAGAAGGAGTACCAGATCATCAGCATAGGTAGTGCAGCAAAAAGTGTGTCCAACAAGGGACATCCCAGGCAGTCATTGTCGGAGGCCACAGCGTAGTGGTTCCAAGAGAAAGGTGTACAGTATCGCCGAAGGATGGGAGCCTTGTCGCACCAAGCGCTGGATCTATAGCGGCAGCGTGAGACGGCCATTATACAGGGTGATCCATTGATCGTGATCGGGCCAAAAATCTCACGAAATAAGCGTCAAACTAAAAAACTACAAAAAACGAAACTTTTATAGCCTCAAGAAGGAATCCAGGTAGCGCTATGGTTGGCCCGCTTGATGGCGCTGCCATAGGTCAAACGGATATCAACTGCGTTTTTTTTTTAATATGAATCCCAATTTTTTATTATATAGTCGTGTAGTACGTAAATAAATATTAATGTTTTAGTTGAACAACTTTTTTGGCTTCATGATTGATGGCGCTGTAATAGTGACAAATATATGGCTCAGAAATTTAGACGAACAGTTGGTAACAGGTAGGTCCTTTAAATTAAAATACAGAACGCAGGTACGTTTGAACATTTTATATCGGTTGTTGCACTGTGATACATGTACCTTTGTGAATTTATCATTTCTGAGAACGCATGCTGTTACAGCGTGATTAGCTGTAAATACCACGTTAATACAATAAATGCTCCAAATGATGTCCGTCAACCCCAAGGCGTATGGCAATAAGTGTAACGACATTCCTCTCAACAGCGAGTAGTTCCACTTCCGTAATGTTCGCACATGCATTGACAATTCGTTGACACATGTTGTCTGACGTTGTCGGTGGATCACAATAGCAAATATCCCTCAACTTTCCCCACAGAAAGAAATCCGGGGACGTCAGATCCGGTGAACATGCGGGCCATGGTATGTTTCTTTGACGACCAATCCACCTGTCATGAAATATGCTATTCAATACCGCTTGAACCGAGCTATGTGCCGGATATACATCGTGTTGGAAGTACACTGCCATTCTGTCATGCAGTGAAATACCTTGTAGTAACGTCGGTTGAACATTACGTCGGAAATCAGCATACATTGCACCACTTAGATTGCCATTTATAAAATGGGGGCAATAATCGTTCCTCCGATAATGCCGCACCATACATTAACCTGCCAAGGTCGCTGATGTTCCATTTGTCGCAGCCATCGTGGGTATTTCCGTTGCCCAATAGTGCATATAATGCCAGTTTACGTTACCGCTGTTGGTGAATGACACTTCGTCGCTAAATAGAACGCTCGCAAAAAATCTGTCATCGTCCCGTAATTTGTCTCGTGCTCAGTGGCAGAACTGTACACGACGTTCAAAGTCGTTGCCATGCAATTCCTAGTGCATGGAAATAGGATACGGGTGCAATAGATGATGATGTAGTATTTTCAACACCGACGTTTTTGAGATTCCCGATTCTCGCGCAATTTGTCTGCTTATGATGTGCGGATTAGCCGCGACAGTAGCTAAAACACCTACTTGGGCATTATCATTTGTTGCAGGTCGTGGTTGACGTTTCACATGTGACTGAACACTTCCTGTTTCGTTAAATAACGTAACTATCCGGCGAACGGTCCGGACACTTGGATGATGTCGTCCAGAATACCGAGCAGCATACATAGCATACGCCTGTTGGGTATTTTGATCACAATAGCCATACATCAACAAGAGATCGGCCTTTTCCGCAATTGGTAAACGGTCCATTTTTACACGTGTAATGTATCACGCAGCAAATACCGTCCTCACTGGCGGAATGTTACGTGATACCACGTACTTATACGTTTGTGACTATTACAGGGCCATCTATCACAAAGCGAAAAAAGTGGTTCAACTAAAACATTCATATTTCTTTACGTACTACACGAATATTTAATTAAAATGGGGGTTCCTATCTAAAAAAAAAACGCAGTTGATATCCGTTTGACCTATGGCAACGGCATCTAGCGGCCCAACCAATGCGCCATCTGGTTTCCCCCTTCAAACTAGACAAGTTTCGTTCTTTGTAGTTTTTTCATTTTACGCTTATTTCGTGAGATATTTTGCCTGGTCACGATCATCACGTATAATACCTTGGACGTTGCGCCGCGTAGGAGACGCATCACTACCTCAACTATGATGTCCGGATACCCCATGTTTCGCATTACCTCCATCAAAAATGGGTGGTCGACATTGTGAAAGGACTAGCTAAAGTCGAGTGAGGCCAAAACTCCTGGCATTTGGCTAGCGTGATCATATCTCGATTTCGGCACAGTGCACTTTGAATATTGTGTTCATCTACTAACGATGCCTGGTCCTGCGACACAACACAATGGACCGATCACCTTAAGCGTGATGCCAGAATCCGGGTGAAGATCCTCATCTTGATCCGCCTCATGGTTTGTGTATGGGCACAATCAGTCCTTCTAGGATCGCCCAAGGTATCTGCGTCGTGGGAGGCTTATACGATCGCGACATATATCAGTCCAGCAATTGCTTGTATGTCCGATAAAATTCCAGAGGGAGACCAGAAGGTCCCGGGGACTTATGAGTAGCCCCCGCCTGTATTGCTTCGATGATTTCCCCCTCCGTTACATCTGCAGTTAAATCCGCTGCCGGTGTCGGAGAGATTGTGTCATAAGTGAGTTGAGAGACTGCGGCCATCACATCGGGCGATGTCGGTGTTCCGAGTACAGCCTAGTTTAGTGAGCAGTGAGGCAGGTGTGGGCCTCTTGGTCAGAAAAAGCTGCGGGTCAAACTTTGACAGCTCTTGTCCCCACGGTTATTGAGCGCGAGATGTAAATCCGTCGATGCGGCTGGAGGAATGTCTGGTGCAGTGCGTAAGTCCGGGCCGATCACCACAAACATGTTCCCACGAGTCCACCATTTGAAAACTATTTATAATCGTCGCAAGTTCTGTGCAGGAGGAACTGTGTGGTGACTGATCGATAGGTGCTTGGCTACAGTTGAAGTCCCCTCCCAACATCAAGGCGTCCTGACAGCCAAGAGAGGAGCGTGATTGGATGACCGAAAAAGGTGGAACGTTCGCGACGCCGACCAGAACCCGACGGTGCTTAGATGTTAATAAGTTTGACTCCTTGGATGGTAAGAGCCATGCCTCTGACGTCGGCGAGATACTCGACGTCTTCTGCGGTTGTATCTTCAAGGAGGAGGACCGCTACACCACTGCCATTGGCTGACGCATGTGAGACCCAAGTCTTGTAGCCGTATGGTTCCTTGATGTCTTCGACATACCCTATTGAAGGAGCGCAATGTCGATGTCTGCTGCTTTGAGCAGATCCTGTAACATAGCTAGGTTATATGTTATTGATGTTAATCGTTTCTAGACGGTATGTTTGGTAGCCAGGTCAGCAACTGGATTTTTTATGAGGCCAGGTGAGGGCGGCAGGGTCTGCCCCACAGAGGCTGACGATACAGCCTTAGCCACTGTGATTGGTCGGAGGTGGGTACATCCGAGAGAGCAACTCTGCCCTCGGCATCCTCCGGACGCTTTGGCTCATCCTCGACATCATCCGTCCAAGAATCAGATGTAGTAATTGGTAACTGTTGATTAGTGCTGTAATTAGAGCGCTCGCGCGCATGTTCATTAGCAGAAGTGGTGTTGTCAGTCTGAGGCTCAGGAACTGTATTCACCATAGCTTCTCGACGGGACGGGCGGGTTGTGATGGTAGAGTCCTGTGTGTCGTCCGACGCCGGATCTTCGTCCGGGTCACACATCCGAAGCAGGCAATCATCGGATGGCGTATGGTGCCGTTTCATGCGTGTCAGAGTGCGGGCAGCAATCGTCTGATGCTGTCTCCATTGGTAGGAAGGGAGAAGTCAGGACAATTTCTGTTCCTACTTCCATCTTCTCTTTAGGCTCTTCTTGGTGGCACAATTGATCTCCGTCTTGAGGTAATTCAGCCGATGACGTTGTGCAGGGAGGTATGGTGTCCGCCGCAGTGTAATAGACCATTGACTGCAATATAGTGTTTTGATCCTTGGCAAGAACAGCTGTTGCGGTTGCGGTCGTTGCATACGTGATGGGAAATGAAGTAGGTGTCGCTGGGGATGGAACTTCACCAACCGGTTTCTGAGGCAGTCAGCGTTGTAGACAGGCCGATCGGACATGTCCTTCCTGGCCACAGTCGGCTCAAGTACACGGTTGTCCTTCTAACATAACAATGGCTCTGCAGCCTCAAGTTACTATATAGGATGGCAAATGCTTCCTCAGAGCAATCTTAATTTGACGCACTCCGTTTTAGCCTGGGTATGTCTCAAACGTTTTCCATTTTTCAGGCAGGTGGCTTAGCACGTCGCCATACGGTTTGGAAGCTGTCGTCACAACATCTGGAGGGACATCGAATGGCAGCTAGAAGACCCTCAGAACGCGAAGGCCTAATCCAGCGTGGTCAATCGTTACTGTTCCTATTTGGCCATCAGGATGCTTAAATTGAAGTCCGTGAGTGTGTCTGCACACAACATCAGTGCACGCCTCTTCTTTGATCTATTTTATGTATACGACACCGTCGGTTATAGAAAAGTTGATGCCAATGATGTCTTGAGATGCAATAAGAAGTTCTTCTATTGTGAAACGTTCAATTTCAAGTGCTCGAGGTCTTGCGTAGGCAGCTTGAAATGTGATCTTAATTGCGGAATTGCAGTACGAGTATGCCATGGCACTACCGGGAGACGTACGCGCTACACTCGCCGAAGCGTAAGGTAAACATGAAAACGCTCGCGCGCGCGGTACTCTAACAGGCGGGACACAGGCACGACGTCCTTGCCCCATTGCTGCTAATAGTCAACTGAACACTCAGCTACCGGGGGCGAACTGCAACACCTGATAACGGCCTGAAACCAAAAGATAAAGAATCACCAACATTAGTTAATGAAGTTACGCAGACATCGTAGCTACCATCACTGACACCCAGTTAAGTAAAATCTGTCATATCGGCATGGAGTTCTCTTCTTAAACATTGACTAAAATATTGCATTAACAGTGTTTATCATTAACAAGCAATAAATTTCAGGACTATAATTTGTTGCAGTAAAACTTAAGAAGGAGCTTTATAGCACCCCTGTCAAGAGGGAGGCGTGTGAGAGTAGTCGCGGGGTTGCAGCTGCGCTTATCCTGCTGATAGGAGGACGCTGGCTTGGTTTCCAGCTTTCTGTTGTAGCCTTCACACAGAGAGGACGGCGTCGTACAGTCCGCCAGTGTTGCTACTTGCCAGAAGCGGCAGCCAGTCGATCGCATGTGAACCTCCACATCTCCCGTTCCCTGATACATTATTATTTATATCGAGACTCCTAGAATGAGAGTCAGCCTTTACCTCTACTCCCCGGGACGGCTCCTTTTCGTGTTCCGTCAGTGAGAATATATCCCAATTTTTACAATTGCCCGTTAGTGTGGCCGAGTGGTTGTAGGCGCTTCAGTGTGGAACCACGCGACCGTTACGGTCATAGGTTCGAATCCTGCCTCGGGCATGGATGTGTGCGATGCTCTTAGGTTAGTTAGGTTTAAGTAGTTCTAATTTCTAGGGGACTGATGACTTCAGATGTTAAGTCCCATAATGCTCAGAGCCATTTTTCTTCAATTAACTCTTTAATTTCTCCGCCTTCCTTCAACCTTCATCTGTTCAGTTCCGCGTTCTGTACGCGTAATACTGTCTTCACGTTTCTTTCCTTCCATACAGTGTAGCCCTATCACCTTTGAGCCCTCCTTTCTTCGTTTAGAGCTCATAGCCACCTGAGCATTTAATGGTTATAGAACTCATTATATCTCCGTAGGTTTCTTTAATTTACTTGTATTTGGAACAGTCAAATATGATATTAACGCACTGATTTATTCCTGGAGTTATTCTAGCTCTGAAATCTGGCGCTTTCTATAAAACCTTTTTTTTCTTAGCCATTATTGGTTTCCTTTCCTTGCTCGATTTCCTGCGGTTTCTTGTTTCCGTCTTCTAGAAATTAAATTTATTAAAGATGAAACTAAGATTTACAGACTACTGTTTGTAAATTGATAATGTGGCACTATATGAACAAGAACCTCATTGATAGAGAATGGTTGATTGTAAATAGTCGATTAGTAGGGTGAGGGCATGCGATCATGCGTGATTGGTGTGTGGTATGTTTCACATTACTGGTTCGGCTTACTTGAGTTCTGCACAGAACTGTTGGAGGGTACAATAGTCAGTTAACATTTCGTGTATACTTTATTTTTCTCAGAAATAGTTATTTACTTACTTTTCTTGGTGTAGGAATTAAAGTCCAGAGAGGAGAAATAAAAGCTTTGCGGTTTGCCGACGACATCGTAATTCTATCAGAGACAGCTAAGGACATGGAAGAGCATTTTAACGGTATGGACAGCGTCTATAAACGAGGAAATAAGGTGAACATCAACAAAAACAAAAAAGGATAACGGAAAGTAGTCAAATTTTATCCCTTGGTACTGAGGAATTAGGTTAGGAAATGAGATTCTTAAAGTAGTAGATCAGTTTTGCTAATTGTGCAACAAAGAAGCTGATTGTGGACGAAACAGAGAGAATATAAAATATCGACTGAAGATGAAAAGAAAAGAGTCTGAAGAAACCTTTGTTAACATCGAGAGACATTTAACTGTCAGGAAGTCTTTCCTGAAAGTATTTGCATAGAGTGTAGCCACGTTTGGAAGTGAAACATGTACGATAAACAGTTTAGATAAGCACAGAACAGAAGCGGTTGAAATGTGGTGCTACATAAGAATGGTGAGGATTAGATGGGTAGATCACGTAACTAAAGAGGCAGTACTGAACACAGTAGCGAAAAAATAAAATTTGTGGCACAAACTGACCAGAAGAAGGGTTTGGTTGGTAGGACACTTCTGAGACATGAAGGGATCACCAATTCAGTACTGGAGAGAAAAGTGGGGGTTCCAAATCGTAGAGAGAGACTAAGAGACGAATACGGTTAGCAGATTCAGAAACGATGTAGTTTGCAGTAGTTACTCGGAGACGAAGAGGCTTGCACAGGATAGAGTAGCATGGAGAGTCGCATAAAACCAATCTTCAGACTGAAGACCACGGGAATAACCTATTTCCTTCTTATGAGTGCGATGTACCACGAAATCCTGTGCATGTCGATTTGATTAAATCCGTTACTTCTGTTGGCCACTGTACGCCTAGATTTTTTAAAAATACGTCTACGTGTGGATAAAGAAGTCCCATTTTGTTGTAATTGACAATGATGTAATCTGTTGGCTAGCTGCTATATTCACAATTTTGCCTATTATGTTCCATTACATAAGAGGACATAATTATATAGTTGAACTGTTAATGTATAGATCATTTCTGATGCAAAGGTATTGCCGGCCGTGGTGGCCAAGCGGTTAATGGCGCTACAGTCTGGATCTGCGCGGCCGCTACAGTCGCAGATTCGAATCCTGCCTCGGGCATGGATGTGTGTGATGTCCTTAGGTTAGTTAGGTTTAAGTAGTTCTAAGTTCTGGGGGACTGATGACCTCAACGTTGCAAATTCAGGCCGTATACAGCAAACAAGCCTGCAAAATATGGCATCAAGAAAAAATTGCAATTGTCTTACGTCTATACCATTGGCAAACGAAATGTATGCCAATCATCGACTCACGGTAGTAGGTACCCTACGGAAGAATAAAAGAGAAATGAGCTTTGTGATGCCAGAACGTTTTATATGCTAAATACGGAAGTATATGCAGGTATAGAGCCTACTGAGCCATAAAAGTACCCAATGATGCAGAGAATATGGTGATACGATTAATTCGACCGATTGAAAAAACAGGCAGAAACGTGACGATGGATACCAATTTTACGTCTATACGATTGGCTAACAGAATGTGTGCCAATCATCGACTCACGGTAGTAGGTTCACTACGGAAGAATAAAAGAGAAATTCCACCAGAACTTCTGGACGTAAAGTGTAGGCATCTAAACAGCAGCATATTCGCATTTGGAGAAAAACCAAGCAACAACTGCTTGATTTGTTCATATGTCCTAAAAAAGAAACAGAAAAAGAATGTTCTAATGCTATCCACCATGCACAGCGACGATGCTATTGACGCTGACGGTGGCGAAGTGAACAAACCTGAAGTCATTACATTTTACAATCTGATAAAAGTAGTTGTAGATGTTGTCGACCTATTGATATTAGAATATTCTGTTTCAGGAACAGGCAACCGCTGGTCTCTTACATTTTTTTTCGTCTTGTCAAAAAATCGGAGCAATAAATGCGGAAATAATATATAAGTTAAAAACAAATGACTTAAATCCACGGAGAAGATTCATCACAGAATTGAGTATGATGCATACAAAAGCCCACATAATGAAACGCATGTCGATTCCGAGGATATCACTTCGATTGAAGGAGAAATTAAAAAGTGTAGTACACATTTTCAAACTATCGACAGCTAAAGAAAATAATGGTTCAAAAGAAAAAACAAGATGTCATGACTGCCTTAAAAGGAAAAACTGATTCACACAGCATCGCTGCCATCATTGTTCCACCGTGTCTATGAAGAACATACAGCATCGAGTGTTCTTATTTTACAAGAGTGTATGTCAGAAGGAGCCATATCTGAATCTGACGAGTAAAAATGAGTGTGGCCAACCTTAATTCATCACGTGCTATAAATATTACGAACTGCTGTTCACAACAGGCGTTGTAATTGTAATCAAACAAGTTTGTGAAATTTTGCATATTGAAAAACTTTTAAGTTTACCAAATTACATGTTCCAGAACAGGTGTATACTAATTTATAATACTTTGGTCATAATAAAGAAGTGATTTATTGCATAAACGTGTCATTGTCTGGCATAAACAGATAAAAAAAGCTGCCAGACCTCGTTGTTAGAAATAATTTGACGCGAGAGTTATCGGGTGACAACAATGTAAGCGAACGACCGCGGGATAGAAACATGAAAACGCCGCGGCAAAGGTAAGCTTCAACATAAATGCAATTTCTAGCCAAGCCTGCAGGATACGCTGTTGCATTTGATTATTAACGGCACTTGTGCAATATTCTCAATTCGTTGAAAGTGTCAGTCGTGGCTGGAACAGTGCTCTGTGTAGTTGTCAGTGCATTATGTTGAAGATAGTCAGCTGGAATTTGAGTACATTGTAGGTTCTCTTTGGCGGGTTGTTCTCTTATGGTGGGTATTTCTGTAACCGAGGTATCTGAAGTGTTTGGTGTTTTTTGGAGGTACGATGTCGAAGATTTATGCCGACCACACAGAAAGCTGGAAATGAACATCGGTCAGTTAAAAATCAGACTGAAGTGTGTGTAGAGTGAGCCTGACAGGCGGTCACAGAAGAGGGTTTTGACGAAAAATAAGAGAGCGACAGTTGGAAAAGTCACTGCAGAACTGAATGTCACGAATCCTGTCAGTTCAGAAAAGAAACAAAGTGATCCTCAGAAGCGGGGAACTGCACTGTCTGTGGAATCCAAGGCCGCTCACGTGCAAATGTTCGCAACAGGAAAACGTGATTCCAAAGCCCTAAAACCTGGATTATGAAAAGATAGAAATTTATTCGAATGAGTCTTATTTAACCTTGTTTCCAATTTCTGGTTGCGTTTGCATAGGAAGACGGAATCAAGGGAGGGAGGGGGGGGGGGGAGGAAGGGGCGGCTTGCTGCTGATTTGGGCTACCATACTATGGTATTCCTCGGGCCCCAAAGTTATTTTGGAATGTCTTATTACTGCCAATGGTTGCGTGACCAATTTCGTTGATCAGGTGCGTCTCATGGTACATCGTTTTTTCCCCATTGGTGATGCTGTTTTCGAGAGCAATGGGCTATTTTCTGGGAACCCACCACATTCAGGACTGGTTTTGTGTGCTCGAGGTCAAACTGTCGCATCTCCCCTGGCCACAACATTCACCAGATCTCAGTATTGCTGAGCATTTGTGATCTACTTTGGAGGGAAGTGTGCGTGACCGCTACCTACCTCAATCATCATTACCTGAACATCCCGCTATTTTGCAGGAATAATGCTGTAAGATTCCCATGAAAACTATGTAGAATTAGTGTTTATCGATTCCGGACGACTCGAAGCTATTTTGAATGACAACGGTTTCCCACATCGGGGTATTTGTTGTGTTTGTGGTGTTTCAATAGTTTTTTCCTCCTCTTTATATTTCACTTGTTTTAGTAGAAAACGCTAATGACACTAGTTTCTGTGTCAAAGAGGCTGTAATGAGTTAATAAAATATGTAAAAGTGTAGATGAACTGAAACGCATAAATTACATTTCAAAAATCGCTTTCTGGGTAAATATAGTATACATAATGTGAAGGACAATCAAGCCATTTAAAATTGGAGATGGCAGAATAATCTATACCAAGGTCTATAATATTAGTCAACATAACCTACCGAACGAAGTTATGTTGGCTACTAGCACTTTGCTTACGTAGTTTTAATCTGTATGCAGCTATCTCCTGAGAATATACCACCAGGTTATGAAACCGGTCGTCATACAGTGAAAACGGAATAAGCAGCTAATGCGGATTTGGACTTCCATTCAGTTTTAATACGGACCATTTTACCATCTCTGACTTTAAATTATTTGATTTTCCTTCACTTTATGTAGAAGTTCTTTAGTTCTGGTTACCCGACTTGTAAGCTTATTTATAAATACAGTGTGAATCTGGTTGTAGGGTGAACACTGAATTTAAAGTGATCCGATAGAGTGAGCACTGAGTTTAAGTAAGCTACTACCTTACATTCTACCCGAGATAGTTTGTGCTTAATTCAAATTTCGTTTTTTCCTGTTTATAAAATAGTTCGAGAGACCTTGGCTGGTCTGGTTTGTATGATGTTATTAACACTATCACACTAAAGTCGATGGAAACATGTGACATAGATTCAGCGTGCTTTTATAGCATTTATTCAATATGAACATTTATGCAAAAAACATATTGACGAAAAGTCACTCGCCCTAAAGAAATCCACATTACTTTTGCCGTCTCAAAACACACAGCACCGCTATTTCGAGATCACGTAACCTATCGACTTCATTTCACAATGTATGTTTACAGTATATACACTCCTGGAAATGGAAAAAAGAACACGTTGACACCGGTGTATCAGACCCACCATACTTGCTCCGGACACTGCGAGAGGGCTGTACAAGCAATGATCACACGCACGGCACAGCGGATACACCAGGAACCGCGGTGTTGGCCGTCGAATGGCGCTAGCTGCGCAGCATTTGTGCACCGCCGCCGTCAGTGTCAGCCAGTTTGCCGTTGCATACGGAGCTCCATCGCAGTCTTTAACACTGATAGCATGCCGCGACAGCGTGGACGTGAACCGTATGTGCAGGTGACGGACTTTGAGCGAGAGCGTATAGTGGGCATGCGGGAGGCCGGGTGGACGTACCGCCGAATTGCTCAACACGTGGGGCGTGAGGTCTCCACAGTACATCGATGTTGTCGCCAGTGGTCGGCGGAAGGTGCACGTGCCCGTCGACCTGGGACCGGACCGCAGCGACGCACGGATGCACGCCAAGACCGTAGGATCCTACGCAGTGCCGTAGGGGACCGCACCGCCACTTCCCAGCAAATTAGGGACACTGTTGCTCCTGGGGTATCGGCGAGGACCATTCGCAACCGTCTCCATGAAGCTGGGCTACGGTCCCGCACACCGTTAGGCCGTCTTCCGCTCACGCCCCAACATCGTGCAGCCCGCCTCCAGTGGTGTCGCGACAGGCGTGAATGGAGGGACGAATGGAGACGTGTCGTCTTCAGCGATGAGAGTCGCTTCTGCCTTGGTGCCAATGGTGGTCGTATGCGTGTTTGGCGCCGTGCAGGTGAGCGCCACAATCAGGACTGCATACGACCGAGGCACACAGGGCCAACACCCGGCATCATGGTGTGGGGAGCGATCTCCTACACTGGCCGTACACCACTGGTGATCGTCGAGGGGACACTGAATAGTGCACGGTACATCCAAACCGTCATCGAACCCATCGTTCTACCATTCCTAGACCGGCAAGGGAACTCGCTGTTCCAACAGGACAATGCACGTCCGCATGTATCCCGTGCCACCCAACGTGCTCTAGAAGGTGTAAGTCAACTACCCTGGCCAGCAAGATCTCCGGATCTGTCCCCCATTGAGCATGTTTGGGACTGGATGAAGCGTCGTCTCACGCGGTCTGCACGTCCAGCACGAACGCTGGTCCAACTGAGGCTCCAGGTGGAAATGGCATGGCAAGCCGTTCCACAGGACTACATCCAGCATCTCTACGATCGTCTCCATGGGAGAATAGCAGCCTGCATTGCTGCGAAAGGTGGATATACACTGTACTAGTGCCGACATTATGCATGCTCTGTTGCCTGTGTCTATGTGCCTGTGGTTCTGTCAGTATGATCATGTGATGTATCTGACCCCAGGAATGTGTCAATAAAGTTTCCCCTTCCTGGGACAATGAATTCACGGTGTTCTTATTTCAATTTCCAGGAGTGTATGTCTTTATGGAAACCTTCATTATGTTCATCTGGTATATCACATGTGTTTGGTGCAGCAAAAGAAAATCCCTGAGATTTACGTACGGAGACACCTCGTCTCGGTATTATTCGATGACATTATGGACCATGGTTCTCTAGGTGATAGTTGTATCAGACCAGAGGAATTATGAGTTACATTCTTGAAACAAAACCCACGTACTCCTTTCTTTGCTTGTTTTCTGGTTACTAAATGGTAGTTTTGCCGCAGTTCTTTGTGTTGCAAGTCCCAAAATACTTCCTTCATCTTCGTAGATGAGAGCTGAGCAAATTTGTTAGCTTGATATGCAAATCTTCTTATCGGTGAATGAACTTCACAAGTTGTTTCATTAGGTGTGATTTACTGGAAACAGTATGTCCATGTGAGATTTCCCGGCCTTCACTCTACATGTAGTTCCCCCTACGCTTTCCTTGTAGTTATTTGAAGTTGCTGCATATTTCCCATTTATTTCCATTGCATTCTAACCAGTAAAAGATTGCTAAGAACTCTCTTATTGTTCTTTAGTGAGTTTGGTCCACGTGGCCGAGGCAGTAAGCACTTCCATTATATTGCTGAAAAATAAAATTGTTCAAGGCACTTCTTTGATGAATCCCACAGAGGGGTTTAGGTGGTGGGGGAAGGGGAAGTAGCGGCTAACATAATAAGACGTAACGACGGGGATAAAAATTCTTTTATATTGTCCAACACACTTTCTTTTTGAGTAACAGGCTTCTATGAGAGAAAAAATTCCGGACTCATCTCAGTAAAAGGATTCACTATCACCTCGGTTGCTGTACTTTCCAGACAGCCGCGGGGTCTGACAGACTGTGCCCCAGTCTAAGTCAACAATAACTTATAGGGTGTGATCAAGAAACGATGACCTGACTTCATAGCCCGATATCTGTGAAGCAAAGCATAAAAAAAGAAAGAAGTTCGTATAGTTTGAACGGCCAAGAAGCAGCAAGTAATTTGAGCATGAAACATTTGAGATACTTCACTAAAGAAACATTCTCATGGAGATTTTGTTAATGGGGCCAGCTCTGACCTGGTTTTGGTCTAATTTTGCAGTACATTTTTTATTATCATTCGTACTTTGAGAAACATCATCTAGAAGGATGGAAGTAATATTGCACTACGCGCAACAGACACTCTAGTTCATCAGGGTGCTATACTAAAATTTTCTCGGACGAGCATGTGATACATCTTGGTTCTCGGTAGTAGAGCTTTTGATCCTTTTAAGTTCGTGATTCTGCTCATCAATGACACACGTTCCCGGTCCATCTGTCTAGTGAATTCAACAAATCGGTGTCCCATTTCCAGTGGTTTTAGATTTCCCAAACAGTCACTGATTTTAAACATCTTATCATACGGGTGGGTGTACATTCTTGTAATGTCTTTTAACTTTTGATTATACATGTAGCCCGCAGAAGAGAGTCATTATGGTTTACTTCTACCACACTTAAATCCCACGTGTCGATATAATTTTCTGTAAAATGATCTGACTTCATAGTCAGGATGCCTGGCAGAAAATGAATAACAAGTTCATGGCACCCTCCATCAGTAATGCTGGAATTCAGTATGGTGTTAGCCCACCCTTAGCCTTGATGACAGCTTCTACCCTCGCAGGCATACGTTCAATCAGGTGCTGGAAGGTCTCTTGGGGAATGGCAGCCCATTTGTCACGGAGTGATGCATTGAGTAGAGGTATCGACGTCGGTCGGTGAGGCCTGGCACGAAGTCGGCGCTCCAGAACATCCCAAAAGTGTTCTAAAGGATTGAGGTCAGGACTCTGTGTAGGCTACCCCATTACAGGGACGTTTTTGTCGTGTAGCTATTCCGCCACAGGTCGTGCATTATGAAGAGATGCTCGATGGTGGTGAAAGATGCAATCGCCATTCCCGAATAGCTCTTCAACAGTGGGAAGCAAGAAGGCACTTGAAACATCAATGTAGGACTGTGCTCTGATAGTGCCACGCAAAACAAAAAGGGGTGCAAGCCCCCTCCATAAAAACACGACCCCACCATAACACTACCGCCTCCGAATATTACTGTAGACACTACACACGCTGGCAGATGACGTTCACCGGGCATTCGCCATACCCACAACCTGCCATCGGATCGGCGTATTGTCTACCGCGATTCGTCACTCTACACAACGTTTTTCCACTGTTCAGTCGTACAATGTTTACGCACCTTACACCAAGCGAAGCGTCGTTTGGCATTCACCGGCGTGATGTGTGGCTTATGAGCAGCCGCTCGACCATGAAATCCAACTTTCTCACCTCCCGCCTAACTATCATAGTACTTGCAGTAAATCCTGATGCAGTTTGGAATTCCTGTGTGATGGTCTGGATAGATGTCTGCCTATTACACCCTACAACCCTCTTCTACTCCCGGCGGTCTCTGTCAGTCAACAGACGAGGTTGGCCTGTACTCTTTTGTGCTGTACGTGTCCCTTCGCGTTTCCACTTCACTATCACATCGGACACTGTGGGCCTAGGGATGTTTAGGAGCGTGGAAATCTCGCGTACAGGCGTGACACCCAAACACCTGACCACGTTCGAAGTTCGTGAGTTCCGTGGAGCGCCCCTTTTTGCTCTCTTACGATGTCTAATGACTACTGAGGTCGCTGATATGGATTACCTGGCAGTAGGTGGCAGCAGAATGCACCTCATATGATAAACGTTTATTTTCTGGGGTTTCCGGATACTTTTGATCACATAGTGTATATATGCTTTGTTTCGAGCTGACAATGAACAAAAATCATGGGATACCTCCTAATATTACGTCGTTCCTTCTTTTGCCCTGCGAAGCGCATTAACTTCACGTGGCTTGCACTCAGCAAGTCTATGAACGTTTCCTGCAGAAATACTTAGCCGTGCTGCCCCTACACCCATCCATAATTGCGGAAGTGTTTTCTGTGCAAGATTTAATGCAGGAATTGACCACTCGATTACGTGCAAAGAACGTTCTACGGGATTCACATTGGGCGATTTGGGTGTCCAAATCATGCCTTCAAATTGTACAGAAAGTTCTACAAACCAATCACAATCAGTTGTGGTCCATTGAAATGGCGCATTGACATTCACTAACATTTGTTGTCGTTGTTTAGGAACGTGAAATCTATGAATGGCTGCATATGAGCCCCATATAACAATTTCCAAACACTGATCGCTTCGGTTGGATCTCAGGACCCGGTCCATTTCATGTGAACACAGCCCACATCCTTATGGAACCACCAACAGCTTGCACAGTGCCTCGTTGACAGCTTGTGTCCATGGCTTCGTGGGGTATATATGCCTCATTCGAACCCTAGCATCAGCTCTTATCACCCGAAATCGGGACTCATCTGACCAGAACTCAGTTGTCCAACCGATAGAGTCACGAGCCCAGGAGAGGTGCGGCAGGCAATGTTACGTTGTTAACATAGACATTCGCGTCGATCGCCTGCTGATATAGCCCATTAACTCCAAATTCGCCGCGTTGTCCTAACGGATACGTTGAGTTCCGCAATTATTTAAGGCAGTGTTTCTTGTCAGTTAGCAGTGACAACTCTACGCCAATGTCGCTGCTCTCGAACACTGAGTAGCCCACTACGTTGTCCTTGATGGTAGGCAACGCCTGAAATTTGGTATTGTCGTCACGCTCATTACACTGTGGATCTCGGAATACTGAATTCCACAACGATTTCCAAACGGTGAGTCCACTGCTTCTAGCTCCCACTGCCATACCCCGTGCAGCCACAATCATGTCGGAAACCTCTTCACATGAATCACCGGAGTATAAACGAATGGTCTGCAAATGCGCTACCCTTTTATACCTTGTGTACGCGATACTAAATTCATCTGGATATATGCATTTGGATGATTCTGATTCATTTGGGACCGTTGTTTCCGGTGCCAGTCCTCGAGAGCATTTCACATATCAACAGGTATACAAGGATTTTCGATCCGTTGGCTGTTAATATAATCTGCGAATTCCATAACATTTTCTTCACTGGACGTGTCTTCTTTTTTTACCATCCAGGCTTCATCAACATCGTTTGGTGGAAGATGAGTAAGTGCAGCACACGTACGACTAATCAGTCGGAATTCTTCTATTGCCCTGTATTCATCCATTAATTCCAGTTCCTGTATATTCTTCCACAGACATTCGATGAAGTGAAAATGGCGACAGGACAGGGATGTTTTTTTTTAATTCTGTTATCGTAGCTTAAATTATAGCCATTTCAAAGTCTAACATTGCAGTTTTTGGCGACCACTAAGACTACTTATATTTAAGTCCACAGAACCACCTTCAGCTTATACGTCTGTGAGCAAGGAGCAGTTACGTTCGAGAAGAACAAATTGGCGTTGCCGGATGAGTGGAAACATGTGGCTGTTCTAATGAAGACTAAAGATTAAGAGCAGAGGGTACGTCACATATTACATCGGACGACGCGTCGAAAGCTAAAAGCGGATCCGACACGACGGATCGCACGAAATACGAATCGGTTTATGAGGGCGTCTCCCAACTCTTGAAGGACATTCAGAGGAACATGGCAACGCGAGATCCCTGCAACCTCGGATGTATTCGTTACAAAAAGCCCAGAAAGGTGATATACCATTAAAATCGATCCACCGCAAACAACATTAAATTTCGTGCAAGTGATTAATTCAGTCATATAATTACATTACTATATATGAAATAATGCTATAAATAATATTATAAATAATAATATAGCAAATAATAATAATACTACAAATAAGATTTTTTGTAATAATGCTGTAAATATAACAGTAACCCATTCAGATATGGAAATGTGACGTAAAAGAGAGGAGAGTATATTACCCGCAAATGTTACATACACACCTTCTGTACCACGAAAGCTTTGTAATGGTTGCCAGTGTCGGTCCACGTTCAGGTAATTTTCAGACCTAAAAGGAAACTACCACGAGTCAATTAAATTGTAAATGACGCATAGAATACCCACAGACAAACAGCCTTTGGCAGTAGTTTCCCTTCAGGTGTGAACGGCATCCTTATGTGAATCGAACCAAATAACAAAAATTAAAATTCAGGTGCAGATGTTGCCCTCTTTTATAAACAAATTAAGATTATGATCCTCACAACCTCGTATAGGTCTGTGTGTATAACTTGTGAAACAGGCAGAACGAGTAACTGGATTAAATGTTAACTAAATGCCGTATATTTCAGTTTATCTGTAACCACCTGTCGTAAAAAATGGAATTTCTTAAAGAATCAAGATCTGCAGTTAAAATTACCTTTAAAGCAAGACCCATTTTCCTTGTTAATAAAAAAGGGCTGGAGTCTTCTTAATCGAATGTAGCAAGAGTAATAATGTATTTCTGCTACGGCACACAAGACGATTTTTAGCAGAGGGGTCACAGTTCGCAGTAACTGACGGAAGTCATAGAGTAAAAGGAAAATCCTATCTGATGTCCCCAAGAAAGTGTTACAGGCACTCTCCTCTTCCTAATGTATATAAATAACTTAGGAGACGATCTGATTAAATCTCCTAGATTGTTTGCAGGTAATACTGTTATTTACTGTCTAGTAAAGTCATCAGTAGATCAAAAACAATGGCAAAATGATTCAGACTAGACGAAAATAGACAGTTGACCCTAAATAATGAAAAGTATGACGTCAACCAACGACTACTAAAAGAAAGCCGTTAAACTTCGTTTACATAAAAACGAGGCAGATCAACTAAATAGCTAAGAAATACAATTACAAACTACTTCATCAGTCACGATCACGCATATTATATTGTGGGGAAGGCGAACCAAGGACTGCGTTTTATTGTTTGAACAATTAGAAGTGCAGCCAATCCACTTAAGATGTTCCCGTCACTATTCTTCTCCTTCCTCTGATGGAGTACTGCTGTGTGGTGAGGGTTCCTTATCAGACAGCAAAAACGAAGGACATCTAAAAACGTTCAGAGAAGGGCAGCTCATTTTGTATTGTCGCGTAACAGGGGAAAGAGTGTCACGGAAAGAATACTCTAGTTTGAATGGCAATCATTTAAACAAAGGCGTTTCCCGTTTCGACGAGGACTTATTATGAAATTTCAATCAGCACCTTTCATCTTCGAAAGTGACAATATTCTGTTGACGCTCACCAATGGAGATATGTTCATTGTAATTAAATAAGAGGAATCAGAGCTAAAATGGTCATCATTTAAACAAAGACGTTTCCCGTTGCGACGAGGCCTTATTATGAAATTTCAATCAGCACCTTTCATCTTCAAAAGTGACAATATTCTGCTGACGCTCACCTACGGAGAAATGTTCATTCTAATTAAATAACAGGAATCATAGCTCGCATGGTAAGTTTTAAGGTTTCGTTTTTCCCCAGTGGTGTTAGAGAGTGGAACGGTAGGGAAATTGTGATGGTCATTCGATGGACACTCTGCCAGACAACTGTGAATTTCGGAGTAGTCATATAGATGTGGTGTCCTACGGCATTATGGACAGTGGATATACATGCCGCTTCCTAATGAAGTACACGTGTATTAAGCTGCTGATTCCTTATTTGCTGCTGTGACCTGTTCCAGCATACGCGTACTATATGAGTCAATATGTCTGCAATTTTTCTGCAGCAAGATGTGTTAGTTTTTCCAGGTAGTAACATACTGTCTAAATAAGATGAACGATATAGACACAAAGATAATAAGGTTTGTTGGACAGATACAATTAGCTAATGCAAGATTCTATCCTCGGACTTCATTTCACCATTCAGTCATACCGTTTTCTCAACTATCCCTTAAGTTAGCCATTATGGATACAAAGTAATATGGCTCTTTCAAATAGTTAATAGCGTATTAGGCCAGACATTCAGAAACTTCTTTACAATTGCATATCTAGATTTATGAGTGTCCATGGTATGTATTTCTCTATTCCACAGTGATGTAGATACTTTCCCTAATGTGACGGTCTTAGTCTAGCGCTATAGTAAAATAATTATGACAAAATTTACAGTTCGTATTGCATAACTGTGTCAGCCGAATGTAAACGATAGTATCTCTGAGAATCTACTTCCACTGTCCTTAGCCGAAGACAACTAGATGGTATGTATCTTATCGACAACCCCAAATAAATAATTATTATATATTATTCATATATGGTCCCAGTAGGACCACGCGAGGTACTATCCATCAATGTAACGTTCGATGGTTGGCCTTTTTTGTTCCCAAGTTCGTTTCATCCTTTCAGAATGATGGCTCTATCCACAGTGTTCCAGTCCGATTTCTAATTTCCCTCTGACCAACTTTCGAACTTTCTGTGTGAATGTTATCCTATCTGTAAGGTCTGCCTGTGTCATACTGGCTGCTTTAAGATCCTCCTTAATGGCAGAAATCCATTTCATTGGCTCAGTTATGGCCTTACTTCTGTTTCCGTATAATCCTACTATTTGTTTTGTCAACCTAGTGGATGCCATTCTTTTAATGTGCCCATAAAATTTAAGTATTTGTTTTCTCATGTCATCATGTATGTCTGTCTATTCTTCTGTTTCCTCATTATTTCTCAGCCTATATGTTTCTTCAACAGTAATTTTGAGGCCTGATATTTCCCTAACAATCTTTCTTTCGAATTTCTTCAATATCCCTCTTCCTATTTAAAATTAAAGTTTCTGCTGCATAAAGACATTCAGGTTTGATTACAGTGCTGTAATGTCTAAGGTTACTGAATTTAGAAATGGATTTTTTATTATAAATATTATATATTGATCTGAATGCAGTTGCTAACTTTTGAAGGCGAACTTCATTTGCAGCTTTTTGCAGAACATTTTCTAGCATGATTGCCCCCAAGTATTTAAACTGAGTTACTCTGTTTATTTTTCCATATTTCGTGTTCAAAACTTTGGTGCTTCTTTGTTGCATGTCACGTACTCCGTTTTTTAGAATGATATATGGAGTCTTCCAGACTTGTTAAAGAATTACAACTTGTTTTTGATCTGTGGTAACACCCCTGGTTAAAATTGCCAGATCATCTGCAGATGCGAGGCAATCTACTCTAACATCACTTCAATGTAACTTGATTGATTGGTCCATATTTTGAATCGACTTTTGCTCTCACCATTTTGTAATTACCTTTTCCAAAACACAGTTCAACAGTTATGGAGGGGGTCCATTTCCCTGTCTAACACTAGTCTTTATTTCAAATGGTTCAGAAATCTCTCCCATGCATTTAACTTTAGATCTAGTGTCGGTTAACGTTTCCTTAATCAGAGTCTGAGCTTGTTCTTTTATAAAATGGGAAAGACATTCACGATCAACTGAGTTGAATACCTTTTTAAAATCAACGAATGTACATACAATATTGTTAGTAGAAATCCTTTGGTGTCTGAGGATTAGTTTTAAAGCAAGAATTTGTTCCGGTCAGAATTCACCAATTTTAGGTTCCAGCTGTACTTATACTGATCAAGTAAACACTGCGAGCGAATTTTGTATGTGACTGGGAAGAAAGAGATTCCACGGTAATTATTAGAATCGGTCCTATCCCCTTTTTATGCGATGGATGAATTAGGGCAGTTCCCATTCCTCATATATTTTCTCAGTTTGCCAGGTATGTCCTGTTAGTTGAGTGATCTCTTTTATAGTGTTAGGGCCAGCTGATTTTTGTAATTCTGCGATTATATCGTCTTCTCCGGATGCCTTATCGTTTTTAAGTCTCTTAGCATGTTTAGTCTTTTGATTTCGTCAGGTGCTCTAGAGTTAGGGTTTATGTTATTAGTTTGCTGTGGTTGGAATTTATTCGCTGTTTCTGGACAGTTCAACAGCTTTTCATAATAATTACCAAGTAACTTACAGTTTTCCTGGTTGCTAAGAGCCCAACTGCCATTTTCATTTTTGAAGCGAAGACTTTGCGGTTGGTGACCAGTTAGTTTTGTTTTCACTGTTTTATAAAAGTTTCTTGTATTGTTCTTCTGGAAATATATTCTATTTCCTAAATGTGCGCATTTTCTTAGTTTCTTTTAGTCTGTCAATTTAATTTACATGTTTCTTTTCTCATACTTAGAAAGGTGTTGTGCTTTTTTCAGTGTTTGTTACTATTTCAATTTCTGTATGTCTCAGGCCTAGACCTAACGGCTGTTTCACAATCCGCGTTCCTCCAAGGGTGTTTTTGTTTCTTTCCAAGTGGAATTAAATTTTGTGCTATTTTATTAACTTTATTTTAGGCTTTGGAAATTTTTGGATTGATTTTTTTGTCAATTTCACTTGTTAGACTTGGGCTTATTCTAGCACTGCCAAATTTTAGGAAAAAATTTTTGTTTTGAAGAGTTTTACTTTTATTCACGTTAAATGATTGTAAGAATCAATATTAGCCCCTTTCCGAACTTGGACATTTAAAATTTCTTTGTAGTTAGGGTATGAAATTATTACATGATCCATTTGAAATGCCCCAATAAATGTATTCGGTGCCCACCAGGTTATTTGTTTAGAAGGGTTCTTTCTAAAAGGTGTTGACATGATTTTAAGGTTAAAATTTTTGCGTGTTTCAACAAGTCTTTGGCCATGTTGGTTTGGCCATTTATGCACAGAAAATCCGCCCACCTACATTTTTCTCTCTACCTAATTGAGCATTAAAATCGCCCATTAAAATTTTAGCATGGTTTGAGGGAATTTTCGAGATGATGCTTTCTAATGTTTATCAAGCTTTATTAACTTCATCAGGATTTCTACGCTTAATCTCATTGACTGGCTTATGGGCATTAAATAAAGTGTGTTCCTTACTTGCGCATTTAAGAGAAACTGTTATTACTCTATTATGAATGGGTTTTACCTCCGTTATTGAGCTTAAAATATTTTTGAGACTGCTTATGCAACTCCCAGATGTGGCGCCTCATTAAGTATTCTTTTACCAGTTTTGCTTCTAAAAAGATGGTAACTGCGGAAATTCGTGGTGTTATTGTCCGCCATTCGTGTTTCTTGAAGGGCCAAAATTTGAACCTTCTGTTCCTTGAATGTATCTCCCACCTTACGAAGTTAGCCTGGTTGCAAAAGTGTTTGTACACTCCTGGAAATGGAAAAAAGAACACATTGACACCGGTGTGTCAGACCCACCATACTTGCTCCGGACACTGCGAGAGGGCTGTACAAGCAATGATCACACGCACGGCACAGCGGACACACCAGGAACTGCGGTGCTGGCCGTCGAATGGCGCTAGCTGCGCAGCATTTGTGCCCCGCCGCCGTAAGTGTCAGCCAGTTTGCCGTGGCATACGGAGCTCCATCGCAGTCTTTAACACTAGTAGCATGCCGCGACAGCGTGGACGTGAACCGTATGTGCAGTTGACGGACATCGAGCGAGGGCGTATAGTGGGCATGCGGGAGGCCGGGTGGACGTACCGCCGAATTGCTCAACACGTGGGGCGTGAGGTCTCCACAGTACATCGATGTTGTCACCAGTGGTCGGCGGAAGGTGCACGTGCCCGTCGACCTGGGACCGGACCGCAGAGACGCACGGATGCACGCCAAGACCGTAGGATCCTACGCAGTACCGTAGGGGACCGCACCGCCACTTCCCAGCAAAATAGGGACACTGTTGCTCCTGGGGTATCGGCGAGGACCATTCGCAAACGTCTCCATGAAGCTGGGCTACGGTCCCGCACACCGTTGGGCCGTCTTCCGCTCACGCCCCAACATCGTGCAGCCCGCCTCCAGTGGTGTCGCGACAGGCGTGAATGGAGGGACGAATGGAGACGTGTCGTCTTCAGCGATGAGAGTCGCTTCTGCCTTGGTGCCAATGATGGTCGTATGCGTGTTTGGCGCCGTGCAGGTGAGCGCCACAATCAGGAGTGCATACGACCGAGGCACACAGGGCCAACACCCGGCATCATGGTGTGGGGAGCGATCTCCTACACTGGCCGTACACCACTGGTGATCGTCGAGGGGACACTGAATAGTGCACGGTACATCCAAACCGTCATCGAACCCATCGTTCTACCATTCCTAGGCCGGCAAGGGAACATGCTGTGCCAACGGGACAATGCACGTCCGCATGTATCCCGTGCCACCCAACGTGCTCTAGAAGGTGTAAGTCAACTACCCTGGCCAGCAAGATCTCCGGATCTGTCCCCCATTGAGCATGTTTGGGACTGGATGAAGCGTCGTCTCACGCGGTCTGCACGTCCAGCACGAACGCTGGTCCAACTGAGGCGCCAGGTGGAAATGGCATGGCAAGCCGTTCCACAGGACTACATCCAGCATCTCTACGATCGTCTCCATGGGAGAATAGCAGCCTGCATTGCTACGAAAGGTGGATATACACTGTACTAGTGCCGACATTATGCATGCTCTGTTGCCTGTGTCTATGTGCCTGTGGTCCTGTCAGTGTGATCATGTGATGTATCTGACCCCAGGATTGTGTCAATAAAGTTTCCCCTTCCTGGGACAATGAATTCACGGTGTTCTTATTTCAATTTCCAGGAGTGTATTTTAAGTGTTGCAAAAATTGCATTTATTTTGGTTTCAAGTTGTCCAGAGGACTCCGACTTCCTCTGCTGAATCAGGTTCCATTTTAACCTGGCCGCCCGAGAATCCGATAGACCAGTTGCGCCAGTAATACCGGTGGTGGACTGACCACCAGGGGTAATTCTGTGATTATCAAAATGCTCCATGATGATTGTACCTGGAAACAGGTGGGGTTGAGTGGACTCATTGACTGAACTCAGAATCTTAAGACTGGAAGTGTTATTCCCAGAATATGAATTTCAGCCGCACCACTGGTGAACTGCGTTGACCACTTCACGGCTTTCTACAAGACTGACGAAGAATGGATTCGGTTTTGTTTTCTCCATTATGTTCTTCCGCTCTCTCTGCCGTTGGGAGCTGGGATTCCTCTTCCGCTTTTCAGATCGTTGACCGTGCTTAACCTGTAACCCTAGGCAGGGGCAATCAAAAGGTGCTACAATCCGAAGCCAGATGGACCCAGGTTTTTTTACGAGATGTTACTCCTCCCCCTCCTCCTTCCTCATCACTTGCGAGATGAGGCCTCGGGCTTCGGATCGGCAGTGGTGGAGTTCAAATGAATAGTATTCACTAAGAAAAATGTAATCGTAGGGACATACCATATTCGCTAATGCAAGGAATCATGTTGTGAGAAAACTGGACTTTTTCCGAGAAGCCTAAAAGAGAAGTGCTAGATCTCAGGATTATCTGCAAGATAAATTGTTGTTTAGCACATGTATATTAAAACATGTTGTTATTCGAGTGTGAGTACTGGAACTCAAGAGAATAAATTCAGTTTTTTGAATTCACTCCATCTCTGTATTAGGCAAGCTGTGAGTTTTGTACTACACAGATGATTTCCAAAATGATATTTGTGCTTGTAAATTAAATCGAGGCAAGGTGGGTTTGAATAATCTAATTTTCCGTTGATAAAAACGTTATTGGCCTTACTCGGAATAATGGATTAACGATTTGGGCAATAATATTTGTCTCTACGAATCCCTGGGTATAAAGCGTTTTAAGAGTTTCTAGGAACGTGTTTAAAGGGGTGTGGGAGGCTAGATGCTATTGTACACAATATCTGGTATTATGGACAATACCAAAGTTGAACCAAATACATTCCTGTAACTACTCTCAGTGCATTTTGTGAAATAATTTCTGGTTGTCACTCTTCTGACTTGTTTGGTGCTTCTAACCAAAGTTCTCATTTACTTTGACTAAAAAGAAAAACGATGGATATGTTGTTATCTAGCGCTCCTAAGATTATTGGTAACTTACCTCAGTAAGCAAAAACTCGCTAACTGGTCAAAAACGACAATCAATGTAATTCTTTCAGGATGAGGTATAAAATTTGCCTGTATTCGATAACTGACTATAGAGCTCTCTATTATATCCTGTAATTCCATTCTATGTTTGAGGTCCAGTTTCAGTAACTAAAAGAAGATTACATAATTAAAAATTAACGTCTTATATTAGCGAAAAATCATAAATACTGAAGCAATGTCAGTACTAAGTAACAAGTACATGTAGGTATACAATAATTTTAAAGTTTGTGAATTGCTTTTACCAATCAGTTCACTCGAACAACTCTCATGGACAGCGAGCATCCTGTTAAAATATCGATCACCTGATTATAAGCATGAACCAAAATCAGTGCACTAACCGCCAAATGTCCACATGGTATTGAACGACTACGTTTGACTATCAAAATACGTAGTATGCAGTTCATTAATTCTTAGCGAGCTAGTGTGCCTAAGCAAATCTGTAACATGACACTTTATTATTAGTTTTAGTGAGATTGGTATCTTGAACTTAGCTGACTAATTTCTCATAAAAATTGTCAAATCGAACGTCAGTCTTATTTGTTTCGGTAGTGTTACGTATACTCTTATTGAGAAATTAACCAAAATTTTCAGCTGCCATGGAAGAAACGACTTTTCTCTGTCACACTAAATTCCGACTCCACCAAGATTTTCAGGAGCAAAGGGAAAAATATATTTCCTTTTTAAAATCTAGATGCTGACTGATCGATACTTAGTCCACGTAGCAAATCTTCTAATTCCAGAGCTCGGGAGCGCTTTATTTTCTGATTGACTAAGGCAAACTATTGCCAAAAATCGTTGTTACTGACCTTGTATAACCACTAAATGTACTTACGCCGCCCTACAAATCATAAGCCTTTCACTAATTTTCGTACTGTATATAATTATGATCTCGCAAAACTCCACATCAACATTGAACAACATTAATTACTTGACTGAAGTGAAAATATTACTACCCCGACATCAATTATTTGAAAATGTCTGAGCTGTGCTATGGCTTGTGTTGGTGCCGTGTGTAGGTTTCTGCCAGACCATATCGTTTAGTTGGCATGGTTGTGTTGTTTGCCTTCTTCTCGTATTCACTGGCGCCACTCGGTTTTGTAAGCGTTGCCTGTCCGCTAGTATGAACAGTGGCACTTACCAATATGTAGTTCTGCTGCCCTGTCTTTGGGGCGATATCGTTCTTCTTCCGTTTGGTGTGAGTGTGGAGTTCGGTTAGCGACGCAGGAGCTGCGAGGCCCGTGCAGAGCAACAACACGCCGGGACTGCTGGCGGCTTGTATGGACAGCCAGATCAAAGGGCAGTGGTCACTTTGGTCCACGACCTCGTCGAAACCGGATATTGCAGTTTAACTTGAGTGCATTGCAATTCGCGTACAGAAACCTCCAACACTGTGAAATCTCGCGATTCTCCAATGACATGGGTTCGCGTTGCTGCTCGTACTGTCGCCCAGGCGAATAGCAGCGAGTGGAGTACCTAAGGAAGGCGGATCTGATAAGCCTTCCTGTGCTTCTAATTACTATTTACTATTTTCACCTTCTTACATTGTTAAGAAAAACCAGAGGTATTTTTCTGTCTTGTGGCCGCTAATGCCCCAGTTACCTGCGCTTGGAGTTAGTGTATCTAACGAAAGTGTACATTTTATCGCCTTGCCGATGCTGTCCAGTGAGACGTGTAAGTTTGACAGCTTCTTGATTGTAAGTAGGATGGTTTCCTTCTACCTTAGTGGTAGTCATTCCTTCTTGTTCCGGGCGCTCTAAGCACAGTATTCTGCTGGCGGAGCCCAGACCGCCTGTTCCGGCTTTGGCGTAATTTTACGTCTTGCATTTGTTTTGTTGGATGTCCGGTAGCCTCACCAAGGTTACCATTAGTCGGTCGTTAGACTGCCACTAGTCCTAGTTAGCATGTTGTGATCTGAATGCAACTCATGGCTGCCTTTCTCTTCGCTTGCGATAGTGTTTTTGGTGTGACCTACTCAGAGGTCGATTCCCAGAGCAACATCTGTCTCTGGTCTTTGTGTTTTATTTTATTACTGTATTATTAAGTTACCATAACTTGTCTCACCTGTTTGGTGATCTGTTTCTTTCTTTTTTTTTAATTGATTTTTGCTAACCCATTCACCGTTTACAGTATACGTTGTTAATTTTTTTTTATAATTGCCATTCTGCCGTCAAAGGTCTTCAGCCGTGATTGTGGTTACTTGACTTAAAATTCTAATTGTGACCACATTGGCTTGTCTTCAAAATTATTGGCTGTCTGTATTTTATGTGTGTTCGCAAATGTTTTTTTAAATAATTGCCATTTTGGGCGTTAAAGGCCTTCAGCCGTGACTCTGGTTACCTGCCCTAAAAGACTGATTGCGACCTCATTGGCTTGTTTTCAAATATTATTTATTGAAATAAATGAGTAAAATTGCAAAGCAGACCAATAGTAATTGATTAAGGCCTCGTCCACAATCGTAACCCAATTCTGCCCTCCTTAATTGCCAGGTTTCAATGTAGTTCTACAGGTTACTTGATCCGCCACATGAGTGCTAACAATTAGGACATAGTCATACCTAATTATTTACTACTGTAAGATTATTTTTATATACTCTTCATTTATTGCATCACACATTCTGTACATACACTAACTTTTGTTGTACTGCATTAACGGCTTGCTATGTAAAAGAATGTTCCGAAATAATTCTGGTACTGTAAGTTCCACTTTTGTTAAAATCTGTTTTATGATAATTCGGCAATAATGTATTTACATATCCCAAGGCTTTAATATGGATGAAATGTTTCAGTACATCAGGTAGCTGAAAAACGGAAAGATTTGGAGTTTCAAGTAAATTTTCATATCTCAGCAACCATTAATATTCTAAAATTGAGGCTTGAGTGTGGATGCGCTGTTACAATTTGAATGTCTGGCATAAACTGATGCTACAGTTGACGCCCTGACATGGAAAATATGAATCCAGTGATTGGTTCATGCCACGAAAGTGTGACAAGAGGTCGATGGATATCAAGCGGTATGTCAAATGGTTCAAATGGCTCTGAGCACTATGGGACTTAACATCTGTGGTCATCAGTCCCTTAGAATTTAGAACTACTTAAACCTAACTAACCTAAGGACATCACACAAATCCATGCCCGAGGCAGGATTCGAACGTGCGACCGTAGCGGTCACGCGGTTCCAGACTGTAGCGCCTAGAACCGCACTGCCACACGGGCCGGCGGTATTTCAAACGCATTGCGTGGAAACAAGTAGTTCACTCAGATTCTGTCTTCTCTCAGCCTATAGAAAAGCGACCACAGCTGTCCCTTAATGGTTAATAATGCTACGCCACATACATTGGCTCACAGTAGACTAAACATTTGTCATTTTTACCCTCTGGTTTTGAGATTGACGACATCAACCATTAAGAAATGTGTGAGTGAAGTGGTAAGGGGGTTGGGAATGGGAGTGGTAAGCTGTTGAAACTAAATTATAAACACTTAACAATACTCATTTTTCTATTTATCATTTTTAATATCAAGAAATTGAACAAGTCAGAATGGGCGTCGTAATACCCCCATATAAAAACATTAACAATTCCAACCATGAAAATGACAACGTTTAGCATAAACTTCGAAGGTTGCACACATGCCTTTCAGGAACGATAAACAGTAAGGAAATCAATTGTAACCATTTCAGAAGTTTCAAAACCATAAATCAGAAAATGCTTTTGCCTACATTCGTTACGTTAACATAGGGACACCAGCTTGAGCTAGCTCAGACATTTCTCGTTCTCGTCAAATCTAATAAAAAATAGAAAATAGAACAAAAAATTAGATAACGACAATTTGCAAGCAAGAAGAGCTAAAGAAACTCTTATAGTTTTAAGTAAACAATGTACTTTTACTTATATCACCACAGTAAGCTTGAATTAAAACAATTACCAGGAAAACAAACAATGCAGCAGGTTAGAGGTTTCAACAAATAGACCACTACACGAAAGCATGTAATTTAGAAAAGAAATAATTTGTTCTAAATGAATGAATGCAGAAGTGAGACTTCCAGGTAACAGTGACCATTAAAAATAATTCCTCTTTGTCTTTTATAAGTAGAGGAAAAAATTCGGGTTTGTACCATTAACACCAAATGCTGATCCAGACAGATGTCAAAGACAAATATAACTGTCAGTGTCCAAAGCTAAGCAACACTGTACGAGAGAATCCAGACTGATTTTCGCCCAACCAACAAAGGATTGAATGAATATGTCTTATTGGCCCCATGATTACACATAACAAAGGTTCTAACCGTCGTTCGGGTACGCCTATTCAGCTGTAAGTACTGACAGATTAGCATTCATAAACGGAGGCAGTAATTCTTCAACTTCCATATACACACCGTTCCCAGAGCCACTGATAGCACGGTAAAACAAATCTTCTTTCTCGGTCAGTAACCCCAGTAACTCTACAGATTCACACCTGCGAGGTAAGTGCACGGAATGAAGTGAATGCTGCGAGTGTTACTGCATCATCTTGCGAGACGCCGACCAACCATTCGATTAGAAATTTCGAGCAGAGAAGTTCAATGGCTGGCAGAGAACGAGTCTAACATGCACACAGCTCAGTAAGGTCGCATAAAAGCAAACAATCCATCGGCAACGGTTCCATCGGAGCATTTATAGCTTCAAGGTGCACTAGTGAACACGGCTATAGATGTGAGAAAGATATAAAATGCTTATATGGTAGATTTTCTTAAATTTGTTTACTTCAAACACCTTGGCTGAAGATTTGATTTTGTGCTGAAGATTAGGCATTTAGCACAGAAGTGCCCAGCACAAGTAAGCCAACTTTGAAACACTCCATTGACCCTAGTCCAGTAATTCCATCGGGGATGCCATTATGAAACCTTTCACTCGACAGCCTAGTTTCTCGGGTAAAAAATTGTGAGACAAGTAGCTGATTTTTGAAAGATCTTTGCAACCCACACTGCGCACTGCAGTACAGTTCTACTTCGCTTTGACCTCCTCAGCAGATATATAATTTTCGATGAATTTGACTTCATCTGACGTAAATAGCACTTATTAATGACTTCGAGTATGGGTCAGCAATCATCTTCGATAATTATGAATGTATGAACATACTCTCTTCCACTTCCATGTAACTCATCTCCGGAAACTTATCACAATGCGGAAAGAATCACTGCCTTTTAAAAGAATTTTATGAGCCCCAGATTTCTCTCCGCGGTATTGACCGTCTAGGTATGGTTGAGCCACAGACAACACACTCCGTGTACCCCGCTCCTGGTGGAATGACTGGAACTGATGGGCTGTCGGACACCCTCCGTCTAATAGGCACTGCTCATGCATGGTTGCTTATAGCTTAGGCGCGTTTAGTGACGTCCCTGAACAGTCAAAAGGACTGTCTGTGATACAATACCCACAGTCGATGTCTACCTTCAGGACTTTTGTGAACCGGGGTGACGGAAAACGTTTTTTGAAGTGTGTATTTCAGTCTCAACCACACAAGATTTTCATTGTACTTCTCCTTATATTGTAACACCCCGTCCATTCTAGATAGTGTTCACCCTACATTCCTCACCACGCTGATTTTGTGAAGAATCTGATCTTTTTTTATTTTATGGCTCCAAATACTTCTCAGCTTCCTCCTGCAACATCTGTCTCAGACGCTTTCTCTTCTTTGCATATTTCCCCAAAGGTGGATATGATAGAGTGAATGAAAAAATCTTAAATTGCAGTTGTCGAAGTTGCGAAAAGTACGCCAGACACATGTAGAGCACCAGCAGATCTTCCATCGTGACAGGAAATGTTTCTTACAAGTTGAATGTGCATGTGATACGCCTAGGATGCATTTTTTTACCATCGGAAATTCAGGAAATGCCCTTCATTAATTCCGTTCAATTGCTTGTTACATTGTCTGATAATGTGACGTTCGATACCCCTATGCATGAATGCACGACAGCTTTGTCGGCAGAGGAACTGGCATAAAATAAAGAGAAAATTAAGCACAAGAAGATGTGTCCAGTGCTATATAAATTTGTGACTATGGCAATATACACAGCAGAAGTAGCACAACTTACGTGAGTACAATTCAGTTCATTGCTTTACGCCATTCACACCATTTTTTCATTTTTCTTTTTTTTTTTTTTTCGCTGAGAGTAACCATAAAAATGAACAAAATAACATCTCTCAGATGTGGGCAGACCCAACTCTCGTGCTGGAGCACAACCTCGAGAGTTTTCACATCGCAGTGGGAGGGGTGGTGACCTTTTATGTAAGAGGCAGGGGGGACCACAGTTCGTGCCCTGGTAGCTAGAAGAGGAAGAGGCTCTAGCGTGCCCGGCTGCACCGGAATTCCCTCTGCTGCCGCCACCCGCAATGCTACGTGTATTGCGCCAGACAGGGAAGCTATAACTTCTTTGGGGAGCATTATTTCGCGCTGAATTTCGGCACTTGGACGTACATTTTGGCAACGTTTATGAGCTCTTAAGGTAAATATGAGTACATGAGCGTAATCGGTAAATGAATAGTACAACAACTTCTGCTGGCAACTTACCTTTGTTTTCTTGGGACACAATTCTACATTGATACAACATATCCGTTTTCTTTGTCGATCTCACACTCTTAGCGCTGACGGAACGCAGGGTTGCTTTAGACAGCGAAATCTCATGTAAAAATTTATAATATCTGGATGTGTAGTGTTGAATGCTTCCATGGCAAAAGATAAGTCACTCGTGCCTTCTAGTTAGAGTCAACTGTGTTGAGTGGCTACGGGTCAGGTGAACCCGCGCTTCCTTGTCTGGGGATTAGTCAGAGTGCCTCCCGTCCCCTGTAACCTTAAGCTCTCTGTATGCTTCAGCGACCAGTTTAGGGTAAGGATTTGGAACCCTGTTTGTCACAGGGTACAATAACCTTAACTGAACCACACAGACCGCGACGATGCTACAGACATCTACAAACAAAGAGGAGATAAGATAAACAATAGCCTCAAATCGAGGTTCTGATAACTACCGCTAGGGTATGGCTGCTCAGGTGAAAGAGTCGTTTTTGCGCAATCTCTGGCTAACCCTCCATTCTGCGACGGTGCTGCTCTACTTCTAACATGACGGAGGGGCTAGTGTACAGCTCTGAAGAAAGCTTGGCTTGTAAAAGTCCTAGGTACGAGTCAACTACCGTCTCCTTTGCGTCTTGTTACTGTACTGGCAAAATACAACAAACGGCGATCTTGCGGCCGAATAATTGAGGGCAGTTAAGTCACCGTAATTCAAAATTAATGGTCACAAACAAACAGTAAAACGACGTAGTAAACGTAAGTTACATTACCGATTCGATTTTTAAGAACGGGTGGTTTATCCAGTAACGTCAAAATTTCTGCTGTTGGTCCAAGAAGCAGTCAATTAGTGAAAAATACTAACAACCTTTGAACTATCTGGTGTGACACGGAAGTCGACAGAATCCTCCGTAAGATACGCTGCCGTGTGTGCTGAATATATAAATTCCTTCATACCATTTCTTCGATGCCTTTAACCAAGATCCGATAAGCGATCCGAATCACTCCGCTCTGCTGCACTCTCCGATAGCAGTAAACTAGAGTTTTTCCTTCTCGACTGATGTCCTGAATTGTTCTTCCCTATTCTCAGTCCTTCCTGCTCCCAAGAGCAACCCTCCCACCACTATAGTACAAGAAGTACGTGATATTTCTGCCAATGAGTGCTCATGCAGTTCCCTCCCTTACCCCCTCTCCCCTTCCCACAAGTTACACGTATCGTAGAAGGATGTAACACATATTCAAATGGACCTCCATTTTTACACTATTGATTCTAGATCCAAAATTTGTAGGATTATCTGACACTATAAACTGTATTGAACGTGATCTCAGAATCATTTGTATACAAGTTATCTCACAATGTCGATTTAATTTGACTGAAACTAGGAATGCTTGTGTACTTTCATGTGATCTTGGCGAATTAACATCTGTAATAACAAGAGTAACAGTATTTATATATGTTAAAATCAACAAGTTGTGTCATGATGTATCTGTTCACAGCAATTCCTATCATTTTTAATTACTTATCTCATTGACAGTGACAAATTTGCCTTTCTGGTGCACCTTCAATTATATTATAGTCAGCATTCATCATAGATTAATGACTCGATTCTGAAACAACTACATACGGCTTCATTTTAACAATGGAAGTGTGGAGAATGATCTCGTTTGACACCGTTAGATGTATAAGCTTAATATTATGAAACATTCAACAACAATGTAGTATTCGTTGTTTGTGGCGACCATGTCTACTGTTCTGGCGGAACCACAAGCGTCTGAACAAAGAGGACGGGCGCAACACCGGAGAAGGCGGTGAGGAAACGTTAGCTAATAGCCCGGTGACTTGGACCGAGCCGCAACATGAGTGCCCCCTGCAAGAAGTGAATATAAGCTCCGCTCCTGACAGCCTCGGCCGGACATTAGTGATCAGATCGGCTCCGTGTACGGACGTTAGTGGACGACTGTAGACGAAATCAATTTACTCAAAACGATAGCAGTTAGTAACGGGTATAAACATGGCATAGCAGACGACATCCTTCAAAGAAAACTTTTAAAAGAGTTACTACGCCCAGCACCTCTGTCACTGAATGTAATCCAAAAAATTCTGTTCTAGTCCTCTCATGAAGTCTCCTATCAGATCCAACGCCTTTTTCGTAATAAATACAACCTCAACATTGCCTTTTCTACCAATAACAATTTGAAAAAAAGAAATTTCATTCATAATGTAAAATAGATTCGTTTCCCTTTAGAAATTTCTTGCGTCTATAAGATTTTCTGCTACAACTGCTCTTCTTACTACATTGGACAAACAGGACGTGCCTTTACAAGCAGATATAAAGAACCCCTATTAGGAAAAAAATGGCACTAGCCCCAAAAATTCGTCTTTTGCCGACCGTATTCTCATTACAGGTCACGCGACTAAAGCTATTTACTACATCAACATTTTGCACAGGCGTAGATTAGATATTCTTGATGAATTTGAGACTTTTAAACATTTTTCTCGAAAAGGTAGCCTCATTCTCAATGAGCAGCTGCAATTGCTTAATAACAATTTCTTCAACGGTATAACGCCGTCGCTTGACATTTGATGTCGTGTCTCCTCGCGCCGTTTACCGAACTGTTTTTCCATATAAGTGAACTCGTAATTTTTCGTTTATTAAATGGTTTATTGGCTCTATTTCATGTTATAAAGTTTTCTACAGGCTGTGTCTTTCAGCCCTTTTTGTATTTTCTATAATGATGTTTTTGTGTTTCGGTGCTTCGAACTGTACTTCTAAGCTCTGATGTAGACAAAATGTTACTTTATTTGTTGCTGCTAAACAAAATATTGCCTTTTACGTTATGTACTGAATAATATTCTGTCCACACTTGAATTTTAAGTAGCCAAGTTGTATTTGAGGCTACTAGGTAGCACTCTCGATGCAATGTCATGTTCGCCTGCCTGCACTTGTTAACGCAGGCGCCTGAGTCCGTTGCAATCTGTGGCTGTACAGGTATGAGCAGCCCGTAGCAGCTCGCCTTCATGCATTCTTTTTAAGAAATTCTCTTACTAAAGCCCTCCTGGCCTGTTATTTATTTTATACCAGACATGTAAGTACTGTCTCTGTCTTGTATTGTTACTCAGTACATATACATTTCTATAAAAAAAATCTCTTTTCCCATAAATTTGTAATTATGTTGTAGGTCAGTTTGCACGTTAAAATTCTGATGATGGCTCTCTTAGAAGTGTTGAAACCTGGTTAATAGGACTAAAAATTGCGACAGATGGCTCATTTGTTTCAATTTTAATTTATAAACGGTCACTAAACCAAGCAGCCATGTTTAAAACTTAGCTTGTAACTTATCCATATTAATGGCTAATGCAGCATGGCACGCTGTGTCCCAGGGTTTAGATGGCCCCGCAGTGGCAGGGTATCGTCATTTCACATCCCAAGGCAGACTGTGCTCATGCAGGATCTAACCGCAGACCCTGGCCAGCATTCAGACAGTAGCCTGCAGCTGCCTCTCCTGCAATCTACTTTCTATGACTAATTTCTGTGTTCCTGACCGCGCATGGTTGGTGCACTTCGTTGCACTCTCTCTTAATAAGCTTTGGTCCCTCAAATTATTAAGCTCGGGTCTATTTTGACCCACATGGGCCTTTAGAGGACTTTAATTCTGTAAATATTTGGTTTTAGCAAATTGTCTTCCTTCACTTTGTTTGCCCCTTAGTGAAACATAATCTGATACAAAAAAAATATCTTGGACCACTAGTTTCTCATCCACAGAAATAGTCCTTTTCAAGCTCTATTTAGCCCTCGTGTAATAAAACCTTCATTATTACAGCAAATTCTAACAATATTCAATTTGCCAATAGCAGAATGTGTATGGGTACAGTAAGATGGGTGTTAAGGAGTGAAGACATTCTTGTTCTGAACAATGGAATGACATTACTCTGGAAAGGAGGAAATGCGTAGTGTGAGTCACTGTCCTTTACTGTAACCAAATCATTTTGCAAAGTGGTTTATTTCCATTCAGGTCACTAGGTTTCTACCGTTACAATTCACTTATTTTGCAATTTTTTCCTCGAGATAGTAGCCTATTAGCAAAATGATGAAATAGCAGGCAAGCCGATCAACATATCTGATAGTGGTGTAAATCTTTTGCAAGATGAATGCCATGTTTTGGAATGCAGCTCTTCATCTTCACTACAAGATGAAGATGATGGACCAGAACAGCAAATGCTAGAAAGCGCAATTATGAAGTCAAAGAATAAATCAGCTGTCTGAAACACATAACCGCTATCTCAACTGGGATGGCATATAGCATGTAATATACTTCATATGATGCAAAGACGAGCATGATATGTCACTTTGGGCATTAGAAATGAGTACTCAGCTTTCAGTTTGCTCCTTCCTCTATCATTTGAAAACATTATACTCAGGCATTCTAACTTCAAAAGAATGCTTGTGTCTGAAAATGAGTGTAATAAATCATGTTCTCGATCTAGATGCTTACAAAGATCTGTTGTTATTGGCATGAGCTTACAAGCTACATAATGAATCTACCAAAAGTAGTGGGATGAATACAAAGAACGCCCTGATTACAGAAAACAGTGTCACCAGAAACCTCCAAAAAGATATCAAGGATTATTTGATTTGATGACTGTGAGACAAGTCTACAAACATGTGAACAAGATAAGATTGCACCTGTAAGGGATTTGTGGGAAAAACAAGCAGGGGTACTACCTAAATTACATAATGCCAATATTTTTGTTACAGTATTAGAATAATTTGTTAAACTAAGGGAATACTACTCTTTCCTCCACAATATGTTTAGTAAACAGGCAGACTGTGGCATCAAGTTACCGGTACTTTGTGACAGTGAAACATGTTATGTATGAGGTATTAAGATGTACACCACGAAACGACCCCTGGGAATAACCAATATCTATGAGTTGTAACTTACTTGTCTTATGACATTACATGCGACAACTTTTCACCTTTATGAGCTAAGATATATGCTTTGAAGGTAAATATCAAAATGACTGGAATGGTGTGGAAAAACAAGCCTTCCGGCCCACCAAACCAATGCAGACTAAGGGTACTCCTAACTACATGTCAACATTTGTTTTCACAAAGGACCCAATGCTTATATCACATCTCCCTTAAACAACAAACGTGTTATTGTGCAAAGCACTCTGCATCACAGTGCAAAAGTCAGTGGTGGCACCAAGAAAAAGCCTCAAATTCTTTACGACCACAACTCTATGAAAGGAGCTGTGGATTCACTACACCAAATGGTGGACAATATAACATTAAAAAGGTAAACAGACAGATGGCCTATTGTTGTGATTTCAAAATCGTAATTCTTTCGTTGTGTACAGGGCAACTTACCCCCAATGGAAAGAAAGCACGCTAGAGCGAATAACACTGTTCCTAGAAGCTGTTGGTGGGCAGCTAGATGATGGGGATATGAAGAGACAGGAAAATTTTCAAAGAGGAAATGCTGCAAGAAAAGCTGTATAGAGAATAAATCCATTTGAATCTGCACACCCCATATCGGAATAATATGATCCTAGGACTAAGAAGAGAGGCAGATGTCATCTATATGGAAAAAATTCAGTGAAATGTGCTAAGCGTAAAAAAATTCACTTGCAGGAAACATCTGGCGTATATACATAAAAACAGTTATTAAAAATAAGCGTAGTGTGTCAAAATAAACACACATGAGAGGTGGCATGCCACTCTCTCATTTTAACAGCAATATTCATATTTTAGCCCATGATCTAGCTGTTGCCACTATTACATTCGGTATATGTGGTTCATGACATTTCACATAAGCAAATTACGGACAGACGTTCGTATGACTGCAAGTGTAGCCTGTAGAGATCTTGTACGTGAGGGCCATAGTGGATAACCGGGAGAGAAATATTGCAAGCCATAAATGCTGAGTCCAGCAACCAGGCTGTGCAAGTGATTATGAGAATCAATGCTTTTGTGGATTGTTCCTGCATAAAACTTCGGGCCATGGTACTCCCCTCTTTCCGCTAAGGATTAGAGTGGGAGGCCATTGGTTCACAAAACACTTTACTCGGGCCAGGTGAAGGTCTGTGGCAAAAGGGGCCAGTTGGCGGAAATTGGGTGGAGGAAACCATTTAAGAGAGACTGTTGTAATCTGAGCTTCGGTGCAAATGGTGAGAAGGTCACAAAACTCTGAGCTCTCTCATTTCAGAAGCTGGGACGATATGGACAGAAAAACTCGTTCATGTGTTTAGTAGAGGCTAGACTGTAACTCCCCTTATGCCAGGGAGTTGCCGGGATCTTTTAACGAGTGGCAAAAACATATATTTCACAGGCTTGATGGTCTGGAAAGCTCAACAGCCAACATTCAGAAATTGGAAATGGTCAGCCAGAAAAGGTTTGATCCCTCCATAAATGAGGGACTGTGGTCCCATCTAGGACTACTTTTAAACCGAAACATCGCCATGCTTACCATGAGAATGACGCGTCCCTGACGCCTACTGGCATAGGCAACGAAAGTGCCAAGATTAAATTCGCTAATTTGATATCTAAAATTTGAGGGTGAGCTCACAGTTTGAAGGTTATTGATAAGATAATGACGTGGAGCGCACCTTTTTGAGACAAGAAAGATTTTGTGTAGTTAATTGGCTCCTCTCATTATATGCAAAACCGAGGCCTGCTCACCCTGCATGGGAAACCCAGTTCTCTGTGTTGGTAGGCTACCAGACCCATAGAACAGTCAAGAGAGGAAATCAAATGAGTAGGTCATAGTTTGACTGGTTTGTACACTGTGAAGGCTGTTTCGTTTGTGCTAACTGTGCTCGGAGGAAAATTGTTATGATTCTTTGCCTGCTTTGTCTTCTGGTCATTCCCTGGTGGAGAACTTTACGTTTTTCCGCAATGAGTGAGCCTTGTGATCTGTAACTTACGGCGAACTAAGAGCCAGTGGCAATTTGTAACTGTGCCAATGGTGGAACTCCCTATCCTCTGGGACATATGGTGTGTCACGAGGTTGAATTTATTCGTCCTGAATCTTCCGTATGACATTTGACAATTCCATCATGCACCGTTGCGTGAATCCACTGTGTGGCCCAATTTCATTCAAATGGAATCTCCTACGACCAAGTACTCCACAAATTATGGTTCACCGGAGAACAGAGTTTTGTGAATATCATTTATGAACCTTACTCTGGAGCTTCAATGCTTTACCCTTTCACCTTGAGTCAGATGGCAATAGAAAATGGCGCGGTATGGCGAGGAGTGGCGTGGTGTGACATCTGTAATATTCTGATGTGTCCAACTCAATTGGCCAAACCAGTAAACGGGTGCAGCTCACCATAAAATCTGCTGAGATTTCAAGGCTCCAATAGAGAAGTTTCCCACTTTCTAAAAATCACAATGCCAATCCGTGGAGTTTACAGTTCCTCATGCATGCATCAGAATATTACAGTTGCAAGAGGACGCCGCTCCTCGGGCGCAGCGCACCGTTTACTGTTTCAGCCTGAGTCAAGCTGAAAGGCTAAAGTATTGCAGCTCCAGCATTGGGTTCGCAAATGATATTCACAGCTCTCTGTTCTCCAGTGAACTTAGTTTCTGGAGTACTTGGTCATAGTTGATTCCTTTTAAGTAAAATTGGGCCACACAAGGAATACTTGTAAACAAAGTCAGATTGTGTAGTAACAGGGATTCATTCAGGGGAGAATTTGTGTAGCTTCTACCTCAACGAATGCTTTTCTGATCTATGTTTGTCATTTTTCTGTAAGATTTATCAGTCGGCTCACTGTAGTTATAGGAGTATTAGTAAACATTTTTTCATTATTTTTTTAAACTTATATACACCACTGTTCTCCTTCAACCTCCCTCAGTTACTCACTGTTATATTTTATTGTTGTAATACATGAGTACACTTGCAATTAAAGGTTCAATCTTATTAAATTAATTTATTTGAGTATTGAATTGAGTTCTGAAAGCAACTACTGGCTTAGGCAACGAAAATGCCAAGAGTAAACTCGTTAATTTCATATGTATTAATTTGGGGGTTTAGCTCACAGTTTGAAGGTTATCGAAAACATAATACTTTTCTTTGTGTAAGGTAACAGAATTTAGGATCAATTGGACATATATTTCCGATTAAAGGAAGTGAAGGCTATCCTAGCAATTGGCAACGCTTGTCCAGGATCTCAAATCATGGCACTTTTGTGACGTACTTAGTGCGTTATCTTGCGGAACAGGTGTATGTTTCCCATTTTTTTTTTTTTTTTTTTTTTTTTTTTACAGAGTGAGACTACAGTGCGCAGAGAACATTTAGATTCTATTTTGGCGCTATGTGTTACATCTCAGTAATTTTTAGGATGTTGTAATCGTTTTATTTCAGTTTATGTATTGTCTGTGTGATCTATTTTTGTTTCTCATTGTGTCGTGTAAGCGACTTCTGGTCACTTCTTGTCTGACACTGGGTCGCTTCCAACAGCATTGTGCAGCTTTTGTGGAGCAAATTTGTCTAAAGGTTTGTATACAACATTTTAGAGTAGGTTTTGTTTCGTGAGCTTAAGCGTAAAAGTGTGCATTATTCTCAAAAATGTCAGAGTTGAGTTGTGGCGCATGAAGCATTAAAGTTCGAAACTTTCGGAAGTAGCAACTGATTTGAAGCTGGTGAGTGTAGTGAGAAAGCCTGTATATTGTTGTCATTCTAAATGGAACACGAGCCAGGCATAAGGCTGAACATAACGGAACAGCATAAGATCATTTAAATCACTCTGCAATCGCGGCACAAATGTCAAAGGCAGAACACTCTGATGATGAGGGTATACCTCATTCAGGAACGATGTAGAGGTGCCAGGTCACGTCGGTTATGTAAATACAGAGAGGGGTAGTATAACGGAAAGTAACAGTCTGATTTCGCGGGCAAGGCGTCATAGAGCGGTTGTAACGCGTGCGTCTAGTCCTGGGTATGTTACTGGAAGTGCGCAATTAGAATCTATCATTCAGGTTATGCAAGAGGAAGAGAAAAGACAACAGAAAGTGGTAGATGACAGACGACTTGAGGAGGAAAAACAGAAGAAGGAATGGAAAGAAAAGAAATGGCAGGAAGAAGACAAAAGACAGAAGATCCTCATTAATGAAATTAGGGAAATTCAGAAGCGACTTGACAAGGAAGACAGGAAGTAAACAGGAAGAAGTAATGAAAGAAATTAAAGAAATTCAAAGGAGAGTGAACTGAAGTTATGGGTGTAAAAGAAGACATTGAAGAAAGTATAAAGACGTCGGGTGGGACGAGAGAAGTAGCAGCAGTGTCTAGACGTGAGGCTAGGACAGTCAGATTAGTAGCACAAAATGCGCGGAAAGCACTGGCAAAGGTCGAAGTGAGCGCAACTAAGAAGGCTATTTCGCTCTTAAAAAACAGGTATTGGCTAACACTACAGAAGAAGAAAAGTTAGGAATCAAGGGCGAGTAAACGCATCTCCCTTCCCAGCAGAATGGAAACATTACTAGATATCAATAATGAGATGAGAAGAGGGTGCGACAGCATTCAGTGACCGGTCTGCCATGAAATGCTGGGCACACGCGCACCAGAGTTTATAGTAAGTGTAGGGGTGCAAAATTATGAATATTTCGAACTACAACGTTTTCTCTCAGTTCAAAATTTTCGAATTTACAAAGAGAACCGCAATTAATTACACAGAAATCCAAGATTTATCACTACGACAGGGTATTACTCGAGTCATGACCAGTAGTATACAAATTGGAATTTGTCTGTGAATACCTGGAAGGTTCAACAGCAGAGCCCATGAATAGCATTGCAGCGAACTTCCAGAAATGAGGCCAACTGAGGACACCCAAGAAAGGGAGAGTGATGGGTTGTGGGCCATAAATGCTGAGTCCAACGGCGTGACTGTGCAAGTGATTCTGGCAAGCAGCGCTCTGTGGAGTGTTCGTGCAGAGGGACTTTGGGCCATGGTACTCTCTTCTTTCTACTTAGGATCAGAGCAGGAGGAAGTCAACTGACAAGACGTTTTACCTGGGCCAGGTGACAGTCAACTTCAAAAGCAGTCAGTTGGTGTAAAGTGGATAGACGAAGCCGTTTAAGAGAGACTGATGTAATCTGAGCCTTCCTGCAAATGGTGGAAAGGTCATAAAACACTAAGCATTCTCATGTTAGAACCTGGGACTATACGGACATAGCAGCTGGTGCATGTATTTAATGGAGGCAAGACTGTAACTCAAGGAAGTCGTCAGGTTCTTTTAGCGAGTGACGAAAACATTTATTGCACAGGTGTGACGGAGTTGGGACATTAACAGCCTTCATTCAGACGTTGAAAATGGTCAGCCTGCCAAGGTAAGGTGTCCCTGTAAATGAGGGACTGTGGTACCATCTAGGTAAACTTTTTTGCTGAAACATGTCCATGCTCACTGTGAGGATAATGCCTGTCCAGTCTAAAATCTTCTTTTTCCAGACAAGAGAGATTTTGAATCGCTGATCGGCTCCACTCAGGATATTCAAAGCAGAGGATTACTCCCCCAGCGTGGCAATCCCATTGCTGTGTATGGATAGGCTGTCAGAGCAACAGAACAGTAAAGAGGGGAGATTAAATGAGTAGATTGGTTTCTGCACTGTGGAAGCAGTTTCGGTTGTGTTGTGTCTGGATAGAACAGTCAAGAAGGGAGATTAAATGAGTTGAGGGTAGTTTGACTGGTTTGTACACTGTGGAGGCGGTTTCATTTGTACTAATTCTTCTTGGTGGAAAGTGGTTATGATCCTTTGCCTTCTTTGTCCTCTGGTACTCTCCTGGTGGAAGAACTTTATGTCTTGACCTTATGGGTGAGACTTGTGGTCTGCAACTTTCTGTGTACTAAGAGTCAGTGGCAATTTACAACTGCTCTGACTGTGGAATTGCCTTTCGTGTTGGACGTATCGTGCGTCATGAGGGTGAACTTAATCGTCCTTAGATGGCCATCTGACGTTTAACCATTCCAGCATGCACTGTTGCACTTGTGCGTCAAATTAGTTTCGCCAGACCAGCAATGGGTGCACCTCACACTGAAATCAGCCAGGATTAAAGGGCCCTGATAGGGAAGTTTTTCACGTTCTAAAACTGAGAACGCCAGTCTACATAGTTTTCAAATTTTTGAGGACGTGTTAGAACATTACAACTGCTGCAGCTCCACGCTCCTCGCCCACAGCGCCCGATTTCTGCTGCCAGCTGAATCAAGGCGAAATGGTAAAGTATTGTTGCACCATCGTGGGGTTGTTAAATGGTGTTCTCTGGTGATGATAGTTTGTGGAGTACTTTGTCGTCGTTTATTCCATTTGAACAGAATTGGACCTCACAGTGGATTAATGTAAACAAAGTTAGAGTGCTTTGTAAAAGGTATTAATTCAGAGGTGAATTTGTGTAACTTCGATCCCAATGAATTCTTTGCCCATCAAGCGCCATCTCTCTTCTGACTTGTGTTTGTCATTTTTTTGAAAGAGATATCAGTTCGATGTGGTTGTAAAAGAATCAATGAAAAACTTCTCATTATTTTTGTAAACTTACATTCATCATTGTTTAATTCATCCAGCCTCAACTACACACTGTTTTGATTTTGCTGTGGTCATACTTTTTAAAATGTAAATATAACATTTAGTATCACTCAAATACATATTTATGACTAAAGCAAGGCACAGCTTGCACACACACATACATATAATATTCTTTTATTATATTGTTTACTATTATATTATACAGTTTGTATGAGTAATACATCAAAGTATGTAAAATATAACTTTATGTTGTTTTCAGTACACAAATGTGTAAAAGTATACCTACAGGAAACAGGAATTTGAATCGATCCCATGAAGTGTACGAAGAAAATAAACGTTATACTAATGTTCACAACAATATACTTAAGCATTAGAATGACACAACCTCCTAGCTGGCCCAACTGAATCTGGTCAACTCATTCATTATTGCTTTTACCATCAAGTTTCCTTAAACATTATATATTGTAAGTCAGTTAGATTTCTGCTCAAATTACCTTATTTTTTCAGGTCTCCCTGTTGTTTCCTAGGCTCTGAGAATCCAGTCCACTGAATTTGAACAGGGGCTGGGTCTGACCTTTTTTCTTGTGCTCCACTTCTTGTACATGTGAACAAGGTCTATTCTTTCCAGATTAAGTGTTGCTGCAGTTGTAGGTATGACAATGGTCAACAGTGTTTCCCTCTCCAGTACTGATCCTCCCTACACTTGGTCACTTGCTGCAAGAGTGTCTAGATGCAGATTCGACCTTCCTGCTAGCTAGCGAGTTTGTCTATAGGCTGCTTTTTTCTAGGGCCCAGAAGTCTGGTTAAACACAGATTCGCGGCTGTTACACTTCTGTGGTTTTCTCTGGCCAACACAACAGAGGTTGCGAAATGTTTAGATGTGCGATACCCAAAATTGATAAAGATGAAACATTGATCCGACTGTTACACATGATGTCCTAGTCATTAATTCACTCCCGTCTAACTTCAAGCAATTTGGTGTCGTCAGTGTCACTTGCTCAATAAGACTGCCTACTACTTCGCGTAGCTTATCACTTCCCCTGCCAGTTGGAGTAGTAACCAAGAATTGCTCAACGCATCTTCTCCAAAGTCGCCGTTTGCTGCCTTGTTTCCTTTCAGTCACTGTTTCATTATTTCCACTGTGTCGTTCACTCTTCTGATATCCTCCTCGTCCACTGTCCAGAAGACAGTTTTCAGAAGCCGGTCTCCTGCATCGATACAGCCCCCCCAGATGCTCATTCCTCAGTGTCTCATGAGTCCCATGTATTCTCCTATATACACTGGTAACTCCTTTAAGCAATCTTTTTCTCTCTGCCCCCTGTGGTAAATTATGGAAGGCTTCTTCTAGTTCTCACACCTCTTTCCGCACCTTCCACATCTCTCATGAGGTAAATACCACCTGTGTCACCCAGGTATGACCGCATATCACCATACCTTCTCGCTTTGCGAACAGCAGTTCTCCTTCAAGGTGACTGTCCCGCAATGCTTCTCCTCCGATGACTTCCAGTAGCCCGTTATAACCCATTATACTGTCTGCTGGTGTATTGCATTGCACATTAGCCCATAGAGGGCACACTGAGTATGCATCGTCTGTGCAGTTATCTTAAAGCTTTTAATTGATATTTTATACAATATTTAAGTAGCTCCAAGGTTGTAAAGAGATATTTTATACATAACTATTTTTATGTTATAATTGTACTTTGTTATTTTACGTTTTGACGATTATGTGAACGCGATTTCCACTGATTGGTCGACGTGAGGTTGGAGGAGAAGAGGTAGGCGGAGCACCTTCGTATTTAAGCGTATGCCCGTCACTTGTTGGCACCAGTTGACACCACAGCAGCTGAGAAGAGTGCTCCACCTACCATCTTCGAAGGAAGCCACGGGTGTAACAAGTCTTATTGTATTTTATCCTTATAAGCATTTTGTCATATTTTGTTGTCAATCTAGTAAGGTTTCTATTTCGTTCTAAATTAAATTGCAGGTCTGATGATGGTCATGTGATATGACCGAAACCGGTCACCTATGTTCTTGTAGCATACGTGGCGCGATCAAGATTCAATTTTAAAAAGAACAGTTTTTTTTTCAAATATATTTCTATCAAGCTACATATATGCTGCCGAAGATCGATTTTAGTACAATGCTGACACAAGAAATCCTACCGCAGAATCATGTCATAGACCTCACTCACATGTGGCACAAAATCTAATCATTGTTTGAACTGAACTGTATCCAGGAAAAAGCTAAACAAGTGATCACTGTGGCGTGACATCTACACCACCGATCACTGTGACGTCACATCTTTATCCCCACACCACTTACTCTGTACCACATTAAGTTTCGTTGCCTATGTTATACCAGATCCACACCGGCAACTGACACACGATTCCCTGTAACCAACAATATCACGCAATTCATACTATTCGTATGACTTCGCAGTCCAACTTCACGCAAAACTTCCTAACATTTAATCTTACTGGGAACGACTGTAGGTGGATCCTGGGTTTCCTTTGGGGTATAATGTCTTGTGTTTTCCCATTTCCGTACCTCTGAAACTACTTTGATCGCTCCCTCTACTCCTACTATCCCAAGGCCGGTGACACCAGCCGTATAACCTGTAATCTGTTTAACATTCTATTGCTAATCTGACAGCTGTGTGCAACTCAGTCAGGCCCCCTGTCTGTACTCTTCTTGATAGCTGTTAAGGCAATCATCTTAAAATGTGTGAAGCACCCTCTGCTCTCGTAAAATCAATTCATTCATCATAGCGTTCTATTCCAACTGATAAGTACATATATTGATCTTCCTTATTCTGTCTGTAAATCCTTCCACTGACTCAGCATGCTTCTTCGTTACCATGTTCAACTGTTCCCTAAAATGTCTGGCATTATTTTTCTTCGTATACCTCTGGACTAACCCCTTCCTAAATTCCACAAATATTCTAGTTCCCTTGAGTGTACTCGTATGCCTTCTACAAGTTTTTTCTTGTTTTGTTAAACTTCGTTAGCCTTAAAACTTCCATGTCAGACAATCCTTTCATCTATGCCAAATTCTTAAGATCTTACACCAAAGCTGGCGCATCCTCTGTTGATTTGCCACTGAAGGAAGAAGTAAACTAGCGGCTGATAAAGCAATGCCTCGCTGCGCCTGTTATTACTACATTAGACCACACAGTTCGTTATTAACTGCTGTCCACTGAGGTAACCTTTCTGGTAATGTGCGAACAGTCTCCGGTTCTGACATACCTTGCCTCTCAGTCTCAGCAGGAGCCTTGTACGTACCAACAATCCTCTGAAACACTGATAATAAATAAAGTATTAAACTAGTTCTGAAGTTAGATCCTCAACTCTTTTGATTTCTGGACTGCCTAGCCATACACCCACAGTTTTTACAAATATTTCCGTACATGATGCTCAATGATCTGCTAAGCTGCACTGCGTACATGTAACAGATACTAGACATAAACACTGAAGTTCAATTAGTGTGCTGACGTTTTACTTGTAACAAATTTCACGTCACTAAAAGCACGGGAGTTACGCAACTTTCCCGTGACTAAACCATTCGAAGTAAATTAAATTTTTCTTAACCTACTCTGGTGTAGTCTGTCGGTTCAGACTTTCCTCTAAAAGGGCGTCGTTAGTATTCTTAAACCAGTGAGGAAGTTTGGAGTCAGAGAGCCTGCTTCGTGCTTTTCAAATTCCTTTGTTATGTATCTATGCCGCGATGCATTAAATGCAGTGCCAGTTGCCTGCCGCATGTGTGAGCATGACGTCCATCAATACTGTCAGTGCGCAGCGTTACTGAGGAATGCCGTTACGCCGCTGCTTTTGTCAGTTGCGGAACCAGACTCGACAGCTAAGGCGGCGGCGGTGGCGACCAAAATGTGGCTGATTTCTCCAGCGCTACCTGGCTGGTGGCATTGGATGACACAGCAACCATGATCCACCTCAGAACCGCTGTGGCCAGCACGCTATGTCCCAGACTCGCCTGACCCCGCGACGGTGGCCGTACTGCGTTTCATCCCTCAGGGCAGGCTGCCCTGACACGGGGTCGAACTGTGGACCTCGTACAGGATGGCGCCCCAGTTGTCACATCCCTGTGATGGTAGAGCTCATGGGCTGCATCAAATTGGACTTTTCTGTGCCTTACGGCGTTTATACTACTTTTCAAGAGTGGGTGCTGTGGAGACGCCCGCTTTCTTCCACATAGATAGTGCTGCGTCAACCACAGGCTGGCTCACCTCACAACGTGCGACCACTGTGTTGTGTTAATATCCGTGCTCGCCTGTGGCAAGCTCTGCTGTAATCTGTTTCCTACTCTGCGCTTTTCTGATAAATATGGTCGGTGTGCTACAGCGTAAATAACGGCATTGCAGCGTTCGAGAAACTCTTATGAAAAAAGGCAAAAGTCTGCCATATGTACACATACAACGAAGTTTCCTTGGAGCTCAACTTCCGCTAATATTGAAGAAACAGGCAATGGTTTGCCGAATACTTGAACAAGAAGCAGAAACACGGTAAATAAATTGTGCGACCAATTTTTTAAGAAATATAGTTTTTAATTTGTTACAATCAAAATGTAAAAACATATGTGTCCATGTTTCCAGAATGAACACGAAGATATAAATAAAATCGTCTGTTTGTAAAATTCTCTTTAATTAATGGCAGATGGAGAAATCGATGGTAGTTGAAGTACTTTCTTGATTGCGCGTACGACTCCAACTCATTGTTCACACTTTTAACATTATTATCACTGATGCACTCAAAGTTCCTATTTTCTCATTTAATTTATTCTCCAGTTCACTATTAACTGACCTGTCTAACGCATCTTTTATACTGTAGAAAGGCTAATTTGAAGCATCTATAGTACTGTCTCATGAATCTAATGGTTTGGGTATTAAATTCGTATCGTTCTACCATAATTTCAATAAACGCAACAACAGAGATTTTGGTCATAAATAATACATTCTCCTTTACAGTTCACCACAGTTTGCCAATGCTAGGATCACATTTCCACTCCGCCGCTGTAGAAAGCACGTGGTATTGAGCCGAAGAACTCATCGAGCCTTGCTCGTAGCGTTTTTTCATAGGAAAAGGTAGTCCTTCAAGGTCCTTGGACAGAGAGTGATAAAAGGTGCAAGATCGTGTGAATAAGGTGGGTGCTGTATAGTTCCCCAATCCAACTTTTTATAGCGTTTTTGTCAGTGTAGCAGAAATCGGGCGGTCGTTCTCATGGAGTAGCATCACTTCACGCATTCTTACTGCTCTTTGTTCTTGGACTCTGTCTTCAAGACGTCTCATTTGTTGATAATAAATCCAAGCAGTGTTGGTTATACCGCAGGGAAGCAGTAGTACACCCGATCATCGCTGTACCACCACATGTATAGTTTTATCTTTTTTGGGTGCGCACAAGTCTTTGTACGGGGAGTTTGTTTGGCCTTTCCTTTTCTTACGTTATCGTAAATTCACCATTTCTCGGCACCAGTAACGGTACAGGACGGGAACGGTCGGTTTTGCAAGAGCCTATAGATGACGTCCTAGCTGAAATGCACATATTTGAACTCATGCTGCTTTTTGTAATTTAGGCTTAGGCCATACGGTATGCACCCACTCGATTTCTTGAACCTACTGTAAGACTAACGTGCCGTGGGACATGCTACTGTCACTCTCTGAGAAGATTTAGAAGTTGCATCGCGCGTGTGTCTAATGGACAAAGGTATCGGATTATAATTTTGAAGTTGGTAAAATAACTGGAAACCTTATCGGGCTTTGATCTTGGGAGTTAACGAAAGTAGAAAAATCATAAATGATAAAATAAATGAACGGTTGCCAGCCCAATTAGGTACAAAAATTTGGAAATATATATTTGAGAAAATATTGATTATTGATTATTGAAGTTATCTTTGTTGAGATTTCCCTTAGAATAGCTAACAGGATACAAACTTATACAGTGCACTCTGTGAGATGTGTAGCAGCAGTTACCAACAACACACACACCAGTAAATTATGGGAAGCAAATTTGCACCAACTCATACTAATGACAGCCACACTAAGAGCATTACGTAATCAAATACTGAAATGTCACTGCATAAAGTACAGAAAAAAATTTGGACATGAGGGGCTTATGTTTTGACTGACAAGAAAAACACAAATAAGGATGAATTACAACATAAATAAGCTGTTTAAGCTCCTCTAAATATAGCAGTTTTCATTAGAAACAGTGACAGCTCAATTGTTTCTTAATAGGTGGAGAATATGATGGGGACACATAAAAAAGTATAGGTTGACTAGTCAAAGCTCTTTGATAATTACAATAGTAAATACTAACTCTGAAGGCTAAACATTCACTTAAATTACTTAGCAACTCAATAAAATACTTCACTAGGCTCAACCTTTCATGATGGGTTCCAAAAATACACCTTCCTTACAATTGTGAATAATTTTTCTTGTAACAATACCATCGTAAATATATTCATTAAAGATTTATACATATTTGAACTTTAATTACCTGTGAAGCAGGTTTTCCTTGCAATAATATTTACACTATCTTACACTGTTAAACGAAAAAGCTATATTTTATAATAACCTAAGGATACTTTAGCAAAAGCCTATCCAACTTCACTTTTGTGGTTTTACCTTTAACTTTTACAACTCCTTTTACTTCAGACAAAAAATCACATTTAAACAAATGAATGCAAGATCCGTTTATTTAAATCACGATACTCGGCTTTAGTAGCACTTAGGTGAGGACCCTGCTTAGGTTCGTCATCAGGATTGAAAATATAGTTCCATACACGAATTTATGTTTTATGTGATTATTATTGAAGCAACACACACATTAACTGGTGCTTGCCCATATACATTACTTAATTGAATGTATGAAGTTTGTAAAGTAGTGGCGAAGGGAGGTGGCAGGCGCAACTTCGGCTAACTTTACTCACGGCTCTTGATGTGTGAATGCTCTAAAATTCCCTTCTTGGCGTCGGATTTTCCACATATTAGAGCCATCCTATTATGCCGTGAATACCAATTAATAGCTAGATCCATCTCCGAGGTAAATCCATTTTAACGCAGCTTCCAGTTGCCTCTCTTAGCACCGTCGATGTCCACCTTGGTTTGGCTAGCCACACACTGCCTGACGTTCACAAAAAGGAGCCGCTCTGTTCGACCGCCAAACCCAATTTTACATCGCGCCATGCCACTTCCGTTGTGGAGGGACTTCCCTAAGCGTTCACGTGTTACAAATACAATTTCCCTAAGCATGAACCAGCTTTTAACAAACATATTCCTTTTAATAAACATACCCATATTATGATAATTTAAAATTAAAACGTATTATTTTGCTTCTTCATATATACATCATAAAACTCTAATTTTCTTGCCATACATCAAGGAGTTTGAACAACAATGAATACACACTTCATAACTTGCAAATACACAGTAACATAAAATAAATCTACTCCTGATCGATATAAGTCTTACACTACGCAATTGCATCCAAATGCCGCACGATGGTAGATGATCACATCTCATCACATCTGCCATTTCTCTAGTACACTGACGTGGATCATTGTGGATTAATGCGATTAGACGATCTTAACAAATCCCCGAAGGTCTTCCTGAACGTGGAGGGTCATTAATGTTAGAAGGATCCTTCTTAAAATGAGAAAACTATTTTCTTGCCCCGGTCTATTCAGTGGCAAATATTTCTGCTGCCTCCGCTGTTGGTACCCCTCTACTGAACTCAGACATACGATACGCAGGAAATATTCCGCTTTCTCCATATGGCACTCCGTTTTCTAGCATTCACAGTTCCACTCACTGTCTCTAAATGACAACAATAAGAATGACAGTCGATAAATAAAGCCATATTTATCGGAATACCAAACTGCTAAACAAAAACACTACGAACCTAAGCACCATCCTAAAATTGTACTGCCTAAATCATTGCGTATTGACAGGTTTGAAGATTACCCATCTCATTATTCATTGTTTTAATCGTCTGCATCACCACGCTCCAGTCAAACGTCTGGTTTAATGCAGTTCTGTTTTCGTTTCCGCTCCGTCTGCGACTCAGAATATTCTGTAACAGTCTCCTCCGAACTTTCTCAATATGAATACGTCGTTTGTTGACTCGTAATTTACGTATCCTACTTCTATTACATTATTTGTTTCACAGTGACCAGCGAGTTCACTCTTTCGTCCTAAAGAGTTCGCCTCGTGACTTGGTAGCTGCAGCTCCGTCTCTGTTGTCGAGTTCTAAATTCTTTATGTTTCTCATTTGGCAATGCAAACTCTCTGACTATAGCTGCATTCAAACGATGTTTCATTTCCTTCTAGCCTCGGAATACCAATATTTACAAATTGGGATGTCGTGTCACATATTTAGCCATATCAAACGTGGTTATACTCTTTGGTAATCAGTCATTTTAATTATCCAGGTATCCGAACCTCCCTGATGTATTAGGAAAGGCAACGATGTCGAAGAATAATGCTACCCTGAAGAGTGCAATTACGTATATAACAGGACTCGTCGCACAGCTGTCTACCTTGTACGACAACAATCGAGAAGGAAATTTTGTATAAAAACAAATAAATCACTGTAGCTAGATATATTTTTGAGTAAGTCATTGAAATAGATTGAAATTTTGATTACAGATTAATTAATTACAGTCACCAGCTCGTAAGAGAGCCAAAGTTATTGTTTGTTAATGAATGTATTGAAACTGAGACCACGTAATAATTACAATTGTGTAGGAAGTCAGAAGCCGGACCAAAATACACACACACAAGTTTGAATTTCAAAGACACGTTTGACAAAATGATTTCAATTAATTAGAAATCCTCTGATATTAAATTATGAGAACTCAGCAGGGACTGCTTTCTAGCAACATATAACGCCATATACAGGGTGAGTCGCATAAGACTTAACACTCCCTTTATTCCGGGGGCCATTGCATCTATCGGCATGCGGCTTTCGGCGAATCACAGCGGACTATGGGCACATACGTTGGTATATGCACAATAATCACAACGTTTATATTGACCGAGACAATTACGAAAGTACATGTTTTTTAAATGAGATATTATACACTTTTTACCATAATTCGAACACTCTGGAGAAGTCGCGTATAGTGATGTAATGCATGTTGCGATTGTGATTCAAACTTTGCTTAAAATACGCTGGTAAATATTGTATGATTGAAGGCCGAGGCGGTCGGAAGTGGCTGCAGACTGTAAACACGCCTCGCACGACCCGCAGACAGAGTTGCTGTGCTCTATGGAGCATGCACGGCCTACGCTACGTAGGTAAATCCTCATCCGCCCACTTCACGATACACCATAGGTACAAGGGTGGCAAGTCGCATTTCGTATTTAACTGTGGCACATGCTAGCTAATTGCATATCAAAAGGCGATTATGAGAACTATGCCAAATGCATTTCAGTATTGTGCCACCTTTTTAGCACAAATAATATTACATTTCAATAGCTTTCCTTAATCACAGAACAGGTTTTAAATGGTGAATAATGACAAAATGAATAAAGTACATACATATGCAAGACAGTACTTTAATGTTACAGAATTAATTAATTGAAAAATTATGAGGCACTTGTTCTTCTGCTATGAGGTAACTATGTCGATACACATAGTCAACCTTCGAGGGATCAGAGTTGCGGTCATATGGGATACTGAATATGTCATCCAGTTAGAATGGGAAGTGAATGGGTTTGATGAGGTTATCAAGGTAGCGGTTTGGTGTTATGTAGGATGGGGTGTGTTGGAATGTGGTTGTTTACAAACAGCCCAGGGAATACTTTCCAATATTATATGGACCTTACTGGTATTTCCTTCAGCTTAATACAAATCATGTCGTTAACTTGTATGTAATTATAAGCATGCTGCTGAAGCTGTCAGATGCGTTTGAGCCTGTCTCGGTCATGAGTACATAGGAATGCTCTGTAGACACGATGAAATTGTTGGAGCAGGACAAGAGCATGAGGAGAGAGAGTGGGATGGCTGTAGTAGACAGCATGGAGCATGCATCTGAAATGGTGTGTTGTAGGGTAAAACCTGATGCCTGATATTGTCAGGATTCTGAAGGGTAGAGATAAGGCTTTTCTTTAGGGCATGTATTTGGGAACTGTATGCATTTCAGCCTGCACAATAATCAGCCTGGATTGGGCACATTAGATGATTAGGAACGAGAAGGTTTAGTCTGGGACGTGGTGCGAGATCTGAAGACGAACAGGTAGTTGATTACTCTTATTTGGATCTAAGACCTCTGCTTTTTTGCTCCTAAAGAGGATGCCGGCTTGTATCTGCAGAAAGCTGGGTGTGCTACAAATGTGGTTATTAAGGATATTGACAAAGTGACCCCACCATTGTTTTTCACCAATTATGTTGGAGTTCAGGTTAAGGTCGGCAGCGTTAAGCTACGATGAATATTGGTTAGGAACTCGAAAAGCATGGGATAGTTTGGACGGATGTAGACTGCAGCAAGGGTTAATGTGAATTTACGGGAAAATATGATGAGGACGAGGAGCACAGATGGATAATTTAGGAGCGATTGGGCGGTGTAAGGGATGTTTCGGATATGTACGATGGATGCTCCACCACGGGCAATACGATTGGGATTATTAGTGCGATGTAGCATATAAGTAGACATGTGTGGAATGGCTGTGCTGGCAGAAGTTTTCTTTGCGGAGAAGAGATGTATTTCGTGTTCCAGAAGGGTAAGGGTAAGAAGATGTGTACTGGAGCGAAGGGCAGGATGTTGTATGTCTGCTGAGCCATTTTCAAAGAGGGATGTGTCTCAGAGATAACTTAAAACAAGTGTATCCAGGCGACTTAAAATTAACAGATTTGATTTTGGGAACAGATGAAATATGTATTGAGATTGAAGATGGTACAGGCGGCAACGTTTATTTGCTGTAATATGTGCAGTCTTCCAAAAGAATGGATGTTTTGGAGGACTGAAATTACGGAACGGATGTCTTCAGTGGCGGTTGGAGGACGGAGTACAGTGGTGTATCGACTATCATAAAGGGATCGTGAGTTCAGGTGTTGCTGAGAAGGTATGGAACTTCGTTGGTGGAAGTACGTAGGGTGTGATTGGTCGCAGGTGTAGCAGATAATTGGGAAGCTTATGAGTTTTGGCATCGCTTGTGAACATGTTGTTCATTACAGTGACGACGGGTGAATAACTCCTTGCAATTTTAGATCAGGTGGTCTATATTGCTAACATCGATACAGTTTTAAGGCTGTCCTTCACTTTTCTGCAGGATGCTTCCTGTAGTAAAAAAAGGTTCCATTTTTTATGTGTTGGTCTATGGTGTCTGGTGATTGTGAAAATATTCTTGGTTAGAAGTGAGGTCCATTATCACTCCTAATGCGTAGTGGCTTGAGCTTGCCTTCATTGATTCCTGGTTGCGAGTTATCTTTCAGTTTCTTTATCTGTGAACTATAACTCAACCTTTATGATTAATGATGTGGACGTCCTCAGGGTCGGGGTAGAGGCTGTGTTTGTTTTTGCACAGTTTTTGTGAAGATTTTTCTGGCTTCATTTCCACCAAAAGAGGAGAGCAGGGATTAGGGATGAAGGGGAATGTGGGTCATTGGTATTGATTATGACAGAATCTCTCCTGCGGTTGAGCTGCTGGCTTTACAGTGACGACAGATATCATTGAATATGACTGAGGGGTGTCTTGAGTGTTAGTAATTTGCCACAACATTTCTTTAACATAAAGGAAGAGAAAGGTATTAGGTTTTGTGGCCTGGAATTACTACAGTCAGTTCGTCATCATCTTCCGAAAGAGATTGATAGGTTAATTTTGGGTTCAACGTGACCCTCTCTTGTGTTGGGCTTTCTGTTAGTGTCTGCGATAGTTTTATGTTGTATGAAAAGAAATTTGTGGGATGACTGGCAGGTATGGAACGTTTACGTACAGGTATCGTTGTAGCTGGTGTTGTGGCTGGTGGAGTTGTTGATACCTCTGGCGATGGAGTGTCTGCTGCTGTTGACACTGATGTTGCTGGTGCTGCGAATTCTGGCGGTGATGGTGCTGTTGCTTGTGCGGCCAGTTGTGCCGTTGGTAGTGCTGGATAGCTCCTGTGAACGGCCAACAAGTAGTCCTTGTCCATGTTGTTGTCCAGGAAGCAGTCGGTGCTTTTTAGGTTGCGACGGTTGCTGCTGTTGTAGCATCGGTTCCGAGTGATGTCTTCATGTTGATGCATCGCACCTTGTAGTGCGGTCTGTCGATGCAGGCAGCGTTCGTCCGGGACTGGAGAAACAAACTTATCGGCACCGACGTAGCGAAGAGAACAGACGGTGATTGTACATCGGGGCTGATTTTCGGATTTCGCATCTAATAAAGCAGCTTCTAGTAGTTAAATGGAGTTAAGGAATTACAGCCCCGTCTGAGGGTGAACCTGGCAAGCCTCTCACATTTATGCCCAGACGACTCCATCTTGTTGGCCGCATTACGTCATGATGACATTACGGAAATGGCACGCAATGAGGTGGCGTCATCTGCGTCCATAGATTTCGTTTGCACTTTCTACCCACCGTCGCTTGCAGCCTCATCGCTCGCATCGGAGATTAATGTACGAGAAGTCTTCTTCAGAGCCATTTCCTTATCAAGTGCATTGCTAAGTGCATAGCCGGTATCTCTATCGAAGCTGCTTTCGCATAGTCTAATTTCAATCACTTCACAGGTCACATAGCCCCAATAGTTTGATGTGTCAGCAAGTTTGTTCATTTGTTCAATCAAAACCTTCTGTTTATTTAACAGATTGCGCTGAGTCAGAGCCGACTTACCAAAATTCCAGTACTAAAAATTACTCTGACTTTCAAGACAGTAATTGGAAACAACGTGAATAGACTGGCCTCCACAACTTTAGCAACGCAATAAATATTATTAGTCACTGGTATTTTCAGGCTGAGAATATTTTTAACGGGGTGTAACGTATCTTTTTTTGAGTATGACTGGTCTGATCGCTTACATGTTTTGTACTCAACCTTACAGTTTTTGCAATGCTGAATGGAAGCAGTACTATGTGTTGATCATCCTGCGTTGGTTTAAAGGCATAGTGTCTCGGTTTCATCATCAGCAGTGACCTAATGTCACGAGCAGAATGCCAACAGCTACTGCACACCAACATCAAATGGTTAATCTCGGACCCGAGGTGTTACTTTTCCGAAACATTCCAGGGTTTAGTGCATCATTTAATAGCAAAATACATTGTAAAGAACGTCAGAGTGCTTACAAAATGATGCGGAACTGGACGGTATCGGGTTAGTATTGCCGACGGCGACTTTCAGTTTCAACAATAACGACTGCTTAACTACTCATCTAAATTGCAACGCGTCAGATTATTACTACCCATAAACTATAAGTGAACAGAAATACACTCTCTTAAGGCAACTGCACTTGGTTCTGGAAGGTTTGATGACTCTTAGCTGCTTTATTTTTCCCAGTGTCTTCTGCAATAGCTTTGAAATAAGTCTTCTTGCTTGTAATGTCTACAGATCATCAGAGCTCCATAGTGCAGCAAATGGTCTCCCAAAACATTTTAACTTCGACTCACCGTTCCTTGTAGGTAACAAACAATCTCGGTGTCAAGACAATGTCTCTGCTATCCTACAAACTGCTTGCACTACTACTAAAACTATTCTTCTTCCCACAAATCAATTAATTTTCACAAAATAATTACTTGCTTACGTCCGACTATCTTAACACTTCCCAGTCCCACAGTGAACTGTAAAGCTTATAAACTGTCACTCCCTAGCTCACAGTTTTTCATTATACCGTCAAAATATGTACTTCAGTCAGAAGCTTCTAGAAATACATAGTATACATACGTACATTGAAAACATTTTTTGGGCCCAACTGCTATCAACTAATATTGTTTATTACGTAATAATTTTTCATTACATGTTCTCACATATAAAACCACGTAAATAAGTACAGAGCTTTTAAAAGAAAAAAAATTACAGGTATTTACAATTTTACAACGCATTTCTATGAAATACGAAATTGGTTGGGAGGCTGTTGCTTAAGCAATGAAACAGACACGCCTCACACATCTTCGCGGCTATTGACTGCAGCCAGTCGTAATCATTGTTGCCCCACGCCCTATTTGGCCCTGTATTGCAGAAGATGTCCGTAAACAATTTCCTACCTTTACTGTCCGGTTGTTACCTGCTCGTTATCTTTAAATTAGGAATATTTATAGCATGACCCATATTGCCTATACCAAATACTGTATACAGGGTGTTACAAAAAGGTACGGCCAAACTTTGAGGAAACATTCCTCACACACAAAGCAACAAAAAATGTTATGTGGACATGTGTCCGGAAACGCTTACTTTCCATGTTACAGCTCATTTTATTACTTCTCTTCAAATCATATTAATCATGGAATGGAAACACACAGCAACAGAACGTACCAACATGACTTCAAACACTTTCTTACAGGAAATGTTCAAAATGTCCTCCGTTAGTGAGGATACATGCATCCACCCTCCGTCGCATGGAATGCCTGATGCGCTGATGCAGCCCTGGAGAATGGCGTATTGTATCACAGCCGTCCACAATACGAGCACGAAAAGTCTCTACATTTGGTACCTGGGTTGCGTAGACAAGAGCTTTCAAATGCCCCCATAAATGAAAGTCAAGAGGGTTGCGGTCAGGAGAGCGTGGAGGCCATGAAATTCGTCCGCCTCTACCAATCAATATACCGAATCTGTTGTTGAGAAGCGTACGAACACTTCGACTGAAATGTGCAGGAGCTCCATCGTGCATGAACCATATATTGTGTCATACTTGTAAAGGCACATGTTCTAGCAGCACAGGTAGAGTATCCCGTACTAAATCATGATAACGTGCTCCATTGAGCGTAGGTGGAAGAACATGGGGCCCAATCAAGACATCACCAACAATGCCTGCCCAAACGTTCACAGACAATCTGTGTTGATGACGTGATTGCACAACTGCGTGAGGATTCTCGTCAGTCCACACACGTTGATCGTGAAAATTTAAAATTTGATCACGTTGGAATGAAGCCTCATCCGTAAAGAGAAGATTTGCACTGAAATGAGGATTGACGCATTGTTTGATGAACCATTAGCAGAAGTGTACCCGTGGGGGCCAATCAGCTGCTGATAGTGCCTGCACACGCTGTATATGGTAGGGAAACAACTGGTTCTCCCGTAGCACTCTCCGTACGTTGACGTGGTCAACGTTACCTTGTACAGCAGTAACTTCTCTGACGCTGACATTAGGGTTATCGTCAACTGCACGAAGAATTGCCTCGTCCATCGCAGGTGTCCTCGTAGTTCTAGGTCTTCCCCAGTCGCGAGTCATAGGCTGCAACGTTCCGTGCTCCCTAAGACGCCGATCAGTTGCTTCGAACGTCTTCCTGTCGGGACATCTTCATTCTGGAAATCTGTCTCGGTACAAACGTACCGCGCCACGGTTATTGCCCCGTGCTAATCCATACATCAAATGGGTATCTGCCGACTCTGCATTTGTAAACATTGCACTGACTATAAAACCACGTTCGTGATGAACACTAACCTGTTGATGCTACGTACTGATGTGCTTGATTTTAGTACTGTAGAGCAATGAGTCGCATGTCAACACAAGCACCGAAGTCAACATTACGTCCCTTCAATTGGGCCAACTGGCGGTGAATCGGGGAAGTACAGTACATACTGACGAAACTAAAATCAGCTCTAACATGGAAATTAAGCGTTTCCGGACACATGTCCACATAACATCTTTTCTTTTTTTGTGTGTGAGGAATGTTTCCTGAAAGTTTGGCCGTACCTTTTTGTTACACCCTGTATACCCCTGGCTACCATGTCGCATATGAGCGGACTGACATATAAGCGTGTATTTATTTTCGTATCAGTCCGCGTTTTGATCCCTGCCCCCCACATCTGCTGTCTCACTATCAACTCCGTGGTTAGGACCTCCACGATGATTTCGATCTCGCCCTCCGCGTCCAATATTGTTACTTCCAACTTACCCTGCCTCGCGCGACTGCCACTGAAGCATGCTTCAGCCCACTCTACTCTTCTAAGAAAACTGTCTAAATCTTTCCACGATCCTTCATCACTTACTCCCGGCATTGCTTTTGGCAATGTTCTCCACGGTCCTAAGTCTGTCGTTCGCCATTGGTTCACATGTACGAATGATGCTACTTATTAACGATTTCTTGAAAATAAGCAGCAACACTGCTATATTCCGGACACCACGCGCATTCACTCACTACCTTTCCTTATATTTCGGGTCACCAAAATTTCTCCATAAAGTTTTGGGTAAACTATTCGAATATTTGACATTGGTTTCAGATGCTGTTCGCCCAATATTGATCATCCTCTTCCACTAGCTCACAGGCTGTATCCGTTTTCCTCCTCTCATTCCTGTGTGCTGGTATATCCTGTAGTATCTCATCTACAAACACCTTAGGACTTACTGACCCGCCTCTTGTAAATTCTAAATTATTGAATTTTGACTTTTCGCAATGCTACTCAAAGTCCTAAAGTGGACCCCCACACATTACAACATTCCCTGATACTCTTTGTAATTGCTAATATCTTTTTCTTACATTTTGCTCAATGACTGTAGTCCATTTCCTGTACAGTCTTTACCCTGCTTCTGCTTTCTTCTCGTTAACCTCTCGCACTATGGTTTCCACAGAGTTTACTTGTTCAGCGAGCTGTTTCTGAACATATTCTACAATCGTGGCCTCCAGCAGTTCCGTAATATTTGCAATCCTATCCTTAGTCTCCGACTCTGTATGGTCTTATAAATCCTCCATTTCCTTGTCAACTTTCTGTTGCACTGTTCTGACACCATGCTTCATTTTTAGCTCTAGTTCGGCTATGATTCCTAACTTTACTTGCCCGTAGCGATCTTCTGCACTATTTTCATTTGACTTGGTTGAAGTTCTGCTTCTATTTAATCTTCTTGTTTTTATTTCTGCTTGGAGCTTACGCTGTTCTGACAGCATTTCAGGTTTGCAACTCAGTTTCACACATTTCTAGTTTCCTTTCTATGGTATCTAGCTTAAAAGGTTTACTTTGTAATGCTTCCATTTCCATTTTCAACCCAGACCGAACCACCATTTATCTTTAATCTGCTGAGTGTATGGTCGAGTACTAGATTAGTATTGGCTTTTCCTGGTGGCCCTGCTTCTGCTGTAGCATTTGTGGCTACTGGTTGAGCTCAAATTGCGCTGTTTCCACTATCCTTCCTCTTCTACATTACTACTTATATCAAGTAGTTCAATGGTCTCATCAATAGCGACCATCTTCATATCTTTCCATCTCGCATGAGCTCTAATGAGTATGAAAACTCACCTGATAGACATCCTTTTATCTGAATATTGCCAAACTATTCTAAACAGCTGACAGTAGCAGCAGTCGGCCATACGGTCGCCACGTAAAGCAGTCGTACCATCTCCGTCTACATTTGCTTCTGTACTAGTTATAATGACTACAGCAGGTTTGATTAAGATGTTTTTACAAAAGGTGGTTCAGATTGTAAATGCTTGACTTGACCTACCATAGCCTTTTGCAAACTTACATATACGAGCGAAACCAATATTCTCCCCACGCTGACTATAAGGGTTTCATAACAAATGTACTTACACCGTCACAGATACTTGACATCGCAGTGCACCCGCTATGCGAGACTACATCTATGGAATTGTCTGGTCACTTGTTTTTCCTTTAAACTTGACCAATATGATCAAAGCACCAAACATACATACTCGCAATCACTCTTACAAAAAAATGAATAAAACTAAAAACGCTTGTAGGTATAAATATACAAACACGAGAAGATCTGATATGATAGTTAAAACTGAGAAATTATTTGTAATGCTGACATGTATCACAATTATTTATCCATGTGGCCCTTAATCACAGATTAGGTGAACAAAATTGCTCCATCGATTGAGTGATGGCAGGGTGGTATGGTGACGAAATTATTGGCTATCGTACTGGCTGGCTATGTATGACGATGTGAATCCTTATGAGAGTTAATTTACTGCAATACGTACTAACACAAGTAGCAGAAAATGATAATTGTACCTCTATATGAAGTCTAAATTCAATGTTGCTGTCAACTAAAAATAATTTTCTGTTAAGTTTCACAAGAACTCCCTGTTTTCAATCTTGTATACTTGAGTAAATACTACTGTCTTTAAACTCTCTCGAAACTATTTAAAAGAAGAATTCCCGTTACGTTCACCCTTGTGGAGAAAATGGAACAAGATTATATTCCATGCATATCCTCTATCTCCATACATTTTAGACATGTCATCTAATTCTAAAATTACTCACGTAAGAGCGTGTGATAATTCATGTTACTGTAATCAGTACTCAGAGGAACACCGTTAAGTGTTATCTAAAGTGAAACTACCACTGTGAATTTCATCTAGTAAGCTTAATTTATTATTTCGTTAAAGATTCAATTGTTACGTAACGTAAGACAAAGGTGGTGGTAGATTTGAAGTCACTCTTATAGATTTCTCCCAAAAATATTTAAGAGAACAGTTCCTGCCTTGGAGGAAAAAAGGAACAAGATGATATTCCTTGAATAAGCCCTATGCCAATAAAATTTCGTTATCTCATCTAATTGTAAAATTAGTCCTGTAAGAGAGAGTGCTAATTGTTGTTACTGTAGTCAGCACTCAGTTGATCGCCGTTAACTGTTACCTATCACTGCTGCTGCGATGGAAGTTGTCTGGAGCTGACACTCTGGTGTTCTTGACGGTAGATAAACTGCTCGAGATGGCGATGGCTACCTCATTAATTAAAAATTTAATTACCAAATCTGAGATAAAATTTCGCTGCTTCTCCAACGCCTCATTTAGTAGCAAAATATCTTTAAGCCGTTTCAAAAATGATGCGAGAGTGGACTCTATCGGACTGCTGTTATAAACACAGAATTTCATATTCAATAATACTGACAGATTTACTCTTTCAATTGCAAGGCACAAGTTCTCTGCAAGTGATCAGAATCGTTACCCCTAAAATGTGAAACTACACTTTACCAAATGGTACACAGTCCGTTGCACAGTACCAGAGCAAAAATTCACAGTCTTTATTTTACCTTAAATATCACGAGAAACAGTTCGGTTGGCTGCTCGAATAAAACGCCGTGTAATTGCACTCTCTTAATACGATTGCTGTTTGTTCTGGAAAGTTCGATGCCTCATCGGTATTTTTGTATTGCCCAACGTTATCTGTAGTGGTCTTGAAATAAGTCTTCTTGCTTGTAATTTCTTCTCTGTTTCCGTCTTAGCACTTGTGATTTTCACATCGGCATCGATTTTCGAAATAAAAATAATCTTCTTGCAGTTTTAGCAAATTATAGTAACAACAGTTCGGCAAATAGCCTCCAAGACTAATCCAAGTTTGACTCCCTTTTCCTCGTAAATAACAAATGGTTCAAATGGCTCTGAGCACTATGCGACGTAACTTCTGAGGTCATCAGTCGCCTAGAACTTAGAACTAATTAAGCCTAACTAACCTAAGGACATTACACACGTCCATGCCCGAGGCAGGATTCGAACCTGCGACCGTAGCGGTCGCTCTGTTCCAGACTGTAGCGCCCAGAACCGCACGGCCACTCCGGCCGGCTGTAAATAACAGCACTCTCCATCTCCAGATACTGTCTCTGTTATCCTCCAAACTTCTCCTCCTCCCACCACTACTAAAACTGTTCTACTTCCCACAAAGCAGTTATTTCTTACAGGATAACTACGTGCTCACGTCCTATAGTTTTAACACTTCCGAGTCCACCATGAATTACTTCTCTCATCAACTGTCGCTTCCTCACTCAAAATTTTTCGCACCCACAGTCAGCTAAAATGTTCGCTACCAAGTTACAGCTTACAGAAATACGCAGACAATATAAACATATCCACTGAAATTAATGTTACAACTGAAATAATGCTTCTATTTTGCATAAAACCTGTTCTTTGCATAGTCACACATATAAAACGATAAAAAAAGGAAATCCGAAACAAATTTAAAATATAGCCCTACAGAATATTACATTGCTGGGCAGGCTGTTGTTTAATAATTGAAGGGGCTGAAATATGCCCATCACACACTCATCGTCATTGTTATACAATACAGTAACACCACCGGAATCATTTTATCGGAAAATTTCACCTTTACCTCAACTCATTCCCGCTTCATTTTTCTATGGATGCTGTCAGATACGAATTTTCCTTTCTACGTCCTTCTCTTAAAATTTCAAAGAGAACCCATCCTCCTGTTACTTGGTTTCATTGACTGTTTTAATTCTCATGACGTTCCTGTTTGTAAGTGACACTGCTTTTACTCCCCATTAATAAAGTTTTTTCACATCTGCCTTATGATGTCAAAGGAATATTACGGTTCTATAGAAATGCTGTTCACACTGTTACCATGTTTAATTAAAATTCTTGTGTTTCTGCTGCCATTCATATAGTTTATAATTAGAGGACATGGTGCATCACTACAAAGGTATTGTCCAATACGTTGCAACACTAAATTAAAAAGAAAAACTATGACGTTGATAATAATAAAAGGGTGACTATACTGACAGTATTTAAAAATTAGAGTCCTTGTTTTCCGACAGTAATAAACTATAATTTGTCCGTAGACATAGCCCAGAAAAGTATCGAAAGGCTCATATGCAACTATTGGTGAGATTATGAAGAAACAGAGTCAGTTTAGTTCAGACATAACTGCTTTTGCAGTTGGGAGAGTCACTGAAACGCATTTATTTCGCTTATACTAGTGTAATACTTAACAGATTACATCAGGAAAATATGCTGTGGCGCAAATTAGCGTCTCTCGTAAATTCCGGGTATTGATTTTATAGTATTATCTAGTTTTGTTAACTGTTTCAGTTTCAATACAAAGTTATTACACATTTATTGCCCAACTTTTGTTCATACAAACGTTATGGTAGCCTGAAAGAAAATGATTCTTTCTTTTCCAGAAGCGATAAAGAGAACAGTGTTGTCATTGCTCATAAGAAAGAGAGTATTTTCACAAAACAAAGTTTTTTGATGAACCGCGGAACTATTAAAAGAGATTCGGCACGTTTTGCCTAATACAGAGAGTTTCTTCACTGAGTTTAAAAGATATGGCTTATGAACATCAATCCGAAGCTACACGTGCTCAGAAGTCAGTTCAGAGTACATAAATGGAATAGGTAGCACCCATCACACGTTGGCTAGGTGCCTTCATTATAAAATTAAAGATTTGTCTAAATTTGAAGAAAACTTTTCTGTTAAAAATAGTAAGTATTTAATAGACAGAACTCAAAATGTTCCTGTCGATACAGCTGTAGCTTTCGTTGAGGGAGATCTACTACAACACAAAAAATGGGTACAATATAGATTGCTGAAATCATCAGTTTCCTGAAGGTTTCTCTTACATACAATTACTTCACATCTGACAGAAGAATATGTACTTAACCTTAAGGTTTAATTATGAGGCGTCCACTTCCTGGTATTCTGGGTGCTGTCGTCATCAGCACAATTGAAAGAATATTCTTCAATTCGGAGGTACCGGTACGTCAAAAAATTCGTTTCTATGACGATATTACCGACGGTAATTATGACGAGCTGGAAATACTTTTCATTGAATTTAACTATTTTCAATGGAAAATTTGCTTCACGAAAGAAGTTTAACTTGAAAAAGGAGAACTCAATTTTCTTAATTTAACTATTTCTCTGTAAAATGATTCTTTCCGTTTCAACATCTTCCGCAAGCAATCTTTTTCAGAGAATCTTATCCCCACTGATTCGACGAGTCTGAAAGCTCATATACAATAGTTTTTTTATTCCGCCATACACTGTCTTGTAACTATTCCTTCATCGCCCGCCAATCAGCTGAATGAGTTAATCGTCGTCAAATCGATCGCAGTCAATAACAGGTATGACCAGATGATGGCAGATCACATCTTCAGAAAGGAAATCTCTCGGAAATGTTCGACGTTATGCAACGAACTTCCTTCCGAAAATAAGAAATTCATATGCATTCCCTTCTTATTAAAAGTTTCTTAAAGGATTGAACGTCTTCTAGTGAACAAATACAACTGTAATGTTTCTATCTCTACAGACAGTATCTTGCAGAGAAGACTTTGCATATAGTGGAAAATACTGGGAACTCGTTTTCCAATTCAGATGTCTATAAATTAATCTACAACAACTGGCCATGAAATTACATTGGTTAAAGAGGCAGAGCTGTGAAGACAAGATATGAAGATCGTCTGTTACGACATAAAGTAGGAAACATACATGACTCCACGTTTGCAGAACATCTACTGATTTCAAATAGCACTCCGAAGAATTTGGAAGACAAGGTTACTCTTCACAGAGAAGTCAAAGGGCGTAAGATGGATCTTTGGCAGTGGACAATTTTTCAGTACTTTCAAATCCATACTGTTTGGGGGGAAAAAAACCTTAAAATGACTTCCTGTAGCCTGTGCGAATGGGTCATTTCCTCAAAATTCTATTGTACAACTTTTGTGCCTACAGTTTCGTTCGTCAGTTTATGTTGTACTAAGTTACTGATACCATCCACTCTTTTCACGTCTTTCACTATACGGGGTTCCATGAATTTTTGCTCTTTACTCTCATTAGTAGCAAGTTTATGCAGTGGCATCATTACTTTTCGTACGATAATGTACGGGAGGTCATGTTAACCTATTTCTTGTGGTAATGCTTGTAATAATGTACTTATGCACAAATATCATTTTTGTACAATAAATTACTGATGGTCCTATAAGCGTCTTAATGTATGCTAACATATTTTTTGTATTTGTCTTCCTCTCTGTCGTTTGTACTCAGGTGATTCACGTGAAAAGGCTTCTGATGTGATTATGGCAGCAAGACAGCAATTAACAGACAGAATGGTAGTTGGAGCTGGACGCGAGGGACATGGTATTTCGGAAATCATTAGCGAATTCAATTTTCGGAAACGCACACTTCGAGGAGTGTGCCAAGAATGCAGCATTTCACGCATTGTCTCTCAAAACAGACAACACAATGGCCGGCGGTCCTCACTTAACGACCGAGCGCAGCGGCGTCTGCGTAGTGTCGTTAGTGCTAACACACAAGCAACAAGGCCTGTGTGTGGGGCATACGATGAACGTATCCGTTAGGAAAGTGCGGCGGAATTTGGCGTTAATGGTCTATGGTAGAAAATGAGCGACGTGAGTGCCTCTACGTACAGCACGCCATCGCCTGCAGCGACTCACCTGGGCTCGTGGTCGTAGTGGTTGGACCAACGACGACAGAAAAGCCGTCGTCTGGTCACCAGAGTCACTATTTTAGATAGTAAAAGCTATTGGTAGGCTTCGAGCATGGTGCAGAACCGGGTAAGCCATGGACCCTGGTTGTCAACATGGCACTGTGCAAGCTGTTGGTTGGTCCATAATAGTGAGGGCTGTGTTTACATGAGATGGTCTGGGTCTTCTGGTACAGCTGAACTTATCAATGACTGTAGATGGTTTTTTTCGGTTACTTGGAGATCGACTGCACCCGTTCCGGGATTTCTGGTTTCCATACGGGAAACTGGGCCACAGTTGTTTGCAGTTGATTTGAAGCACATTTTGGCAACTCTAGCGAAAGATACGGCCACCTACATCGCCTGACATGAATCCCATAGAAACTTTATTGGACATAATCGAGAGATCAAACCGTGCACAAAATTCTGCACTGGAAGGAGTTTCGTGTTTCTGGATGGCTATAGAGAGAGCATAGCTCAATATTTCTGAAGGGGACTTCCGACAACTTGTTGAGTGCATCCCATGTCAAGTTGCTGCACTACGCCGGTGAAAAGATGGTCCACCAAGATATTAGGAGGTGTTGAAATACTTTTGACACCTCAGTGTATTTCTAACTTACATATCTGAAGGCGGCAATACAACATCGCTTTAGCCAGTAATCAGGATATGCCTGAACTGTGGTCTGGGCAATCTAAATACCTTCAAAGCTTTTTTACTTTAGTAATCTTCAGCCTACTTACAAATTAAGTTCTTTTTAAGTGAACTCTGTCTTTATAGACAGCTGTAAGCCTTCACCGTATTGGCATTCCACGGGTTTTCCTTTCGAGGACTGGCATTGTTAAGTCTCGGCTGGCAGATGTCCAATGCGAACTGGAACAGAAGCTGCGTTAAGTGAATGTAACGCGCAGCGAAGAAGATCGAATTTGTTTAAAGTCCGGAAAACAATTTCAGGAGCTCTTTGCAAGTCAGCAGTCTGTAAAACGAGCCGACGTTCGACTGAAGTCTTGACGGAAGTAAGTGCTTTCAGACTCGTGGCGAGTATGCGAACAATTTCTGATGTGCAGCCGCGTCCCCGGCGCGCGTCCGCAGGAGCAAGCGTTGTAATTGGCCAGCGGGCAGGCAGCAGCAATTAGACTGTCGTGGGCTCTCATTAAGCCCACAGTGGCGCAGACCGGTGCGAGTCTGCGGACGCGGCCCTCTGCTGCGTGTGGACCCTTGTGGCGACGCTGCTGTGCTAACAACAGAGCACCAATGCGAGGCAGCTGCTCCGTCGAACGCTGGTTCCTCCAGTAATAGAACGAAAGTGCTATGAAAACGTCAATATGACGATTTAGAAGGTTTCCAGACGTAGTGACATTCCCGACAGTCTCCGCGAAAAATGTTCGTGGGATGTTCGCAATGTGATCACTGGCCAGAACTTGTTAATGGAATTCTCGGAAGTCCTCAGCTCCTTCCATGAAAATGAGTCACGACCACGTAGCGCAGCTCCATGCACCTGGCACCATACGTAGAAAGAACTGCTGCAGTACAGCGAGTTGACAAAAGTTATGAGATAGCGTTATGCACATATATAGACGGCGACAGAATAGTGTACGCAGGTACAAAAGTGCAATGCGCTGCCAGAGCTCTCATTCCTGCTCAGGCGATTCACGCAAAAAGGTCTCAGATGTGATTACGCCCGCACGGCCGCCGCCGTCCATATGGAACTCTATGCGACGGTCAAGCGACATTTTGCCTGTATGACCCTTTTGCGTGAACTATTTCTTAAACGGGAAATTTAAAACTTGGTGATTCGTTTCGCTGTCTTCTACTGTCTCACTAGACGGGTAACGAGTGACTGTACTGAAGACTTAGCAACGCTTAACCATTTTACATACGACTAGAATTTTCTCTGGTTCTCGGCCAGATCTTTATCTAAGGTCTGATGGTGGTAGGTGTATGCTTCACACACAGATTTTTTCATAGGCGCACGAATCTCTAGTAACCTTTGCCTGTCTTCATTTGGACATTCTGTTTTTAATCAAAAAAGGAACAGCCTTTCCTTTCTGAACATTTTCCGAATTATGTTATTATAACTCGGTGGACCTTTCCCGTCCTTACCCCACTTAATAGGAGGATACTTCTCCGGAGCCCCATTTATCAACTATTTAAACTTTGCCCATAATTCCGCTAAGTTCATGATACCGGAATTAAATGATGTCAGTTCACTGTCTAACTGACATGATAAGAATTGCTTACGTAAACTTTCTAGCAGAAACACTCTCATTGCCTTCTTGACTAATTTATTAACTTTCGCAATGTAGTCGCTATGATGACGCCATGGCCTCTAATCGCCGTCTCTATAGTGACATTATCGATATGACCAGGCCTGTTTGTGGCCCTAAGGTCCAAGGTACTTCCGTTGTGTCTCCTCAAGACAGTTTCAGGAAAACGTGTTCAAAAATACTTCACAAGACCGTCTGTCTTTACCTCCTCCTACCTATATTCGGTTGGTTGAAGTCGCCTGCACCGGACGGTGTGGCCGAGTGGATCTAGGCGGCACAGTCTGGATCCGTGCGACCGCTACGGTCGCAGGTTCGAATCTTGCCTCGGGCATGGGTGTGTGTGATGTCCTTAGGTTAGTTAGGTTTAAGTAGTTCTATGTTCTAGAGGATTGATGACCTCAGAAGTTACGTCCCATAGTGCTCAGTGCCATTTGAACCATTTTCTTTAAGTCGCCTGGAGCTAGTATAGCTTTACCTGGGTATTTACAAGTTACTGATTATGGCTTTTCTTGGAATGACTCTAAAGCTGACAGTGGAATCCGATGGCCCGTAATAACGTCTATCCGCCTTTATGAACTGAGGATGGTCTCAGAACCCAGACAGCTGTCGCTGCCGCCGATATGAGCAACGACTTGAAGACGACTACACCCTGTACACTCGAAAGCCGCAAGCAAGACCGCCACACTATCCCAGATAAGGCCCCAGGGCAGACACGCAAAGCCGCGTTGGTTTTCTTTACAGCCCTGTTGTGTACCTCCCGAAAAGGCTGCTTAACGCGTATAACGCTGGAGATCCCGATAACCAGCAAACCGCTGCCCATGTGTGCCTGCTCGGATCCAGATGAAGCGGCGGTCACCTGTTGACTCACAGTGCGAATAGGTGAGGCCAGACGTCAAACTTCCACATCGGCTTTCCATCTGGAGTGACGCGACCACATTACCACCTGACACTCGCTCTGGTGTGAGGGCGGATTCACCGTGTCGGGTACACCAGGAGGTGCCTCGGCAATACAGCCCGTGGGCAAAATAAGCGACACGTGAGGTGTCCTATTCGACGCTCTCGGTTCTCCACCACCCCGTGGCAGTAGCCTGAAGGCTGCTGACCGTAGCCAAAAGCGCATTCGGCTCTTCACGAACTGTGGCCAGCTCCTCCGGTGTCCGCAAACACAGCATCCACGCATCCTAACCATCCTATCAACATCAATTGAAAAAGTAAACTACAGCATTCTACATATGCAGCTTACAACCTTCCTGATGTTTCGCCAACTGACGCTTATACCTCAATGAGGTATATAGCTAGCTGTTCAGAAGAAACGAAAATTTCGCTACAGACTGCCGAATTTACACTTCAAAATGTAAGCTTACAGATCATACACGGAAACACGCACTTATTTTAAGACATATACTACTAGGAAAATACATGACAAGCTAAATATATGACTTTCCGCTTTGGCGATGTGAACAGGTGACATCAGAGGGCCTGTGGTTCCTCGTCTATCAGAATTATGTACGCAAAGAAAACTTTTTTGTCCCATTTGTCGCGCATCGTGACAGATCTTCCATATATATTTTTAAAAAATCAAAGTACCCAAAAGAGTAACCTGTGGCACCCCTCACTTTATTTGACACCAGTCTGACATGCACCTCTTCCCTCTGACACTGGAGGTCAACCTTCTGCTTCATGTTTTCCAGATATGAAGTGAACCATTGTTGAACATTTTTCCTAAAATCGTAATGTTCCAACTTGTGCAACAGTATTAATTTGAACGTCGTAAACTTTATACAGAATAAACCACAGGCACGATACAAAAAGTGGGTGTTGAACATCAACTGTACATACATCCTCTTTCGGGTTCGAACACTATGACACCAGGCCGCAACATATCGTGGAAGGATGTCGGATGGAAAGGGGAAATGGCTTATGACAGCTACGTAATGACATTAAAAAAAGCAAGACACGCCTGATTTAACATAAACTTCAAACATTATTCCTATAATGCTTCCTTACATTCTAGCCATTTAATATGCTTGGTTAGACGAATCAGTTTCTCATAGCGAAGGAGTGCTAACCTTAGAATACTTATTTTAGAACCTGTTGATATAAGTATTCATAGGTTTGCACTGCTTCATTATATGAAACTGATTCGTCTACCACATCTTATTAAATGGCTAAAACGTAATGAAACATGTAGTAATCACACTAGACAGCTGAAAACACGAATTAGCTTAATCCAAAAAGTAAAAGACATAGGATAACAGCATAAGGTAGCGCAAGTTGTTGCTGAAAAATGTATTTCCCACACTCTCCAATTCTGAGTCTTCAGTTATAATCCCTGTCAGGCATGTGAGCTAGGAATCTGTGAAGGAAGTCTGTGATTGGAATACGTGCACCAAATAACTATGGACGTGGGGCGTAAATGCTACTCTGAGATGAAGAGGTATATGTAATGTAATGTCGTGTGGCTAGGGCCTCCAGTCGGGTAGACCGTTCGCCTGGTGCAAGTCTTTTGAGCTGACGCCACTTCGGCGACTTGCTTGTCGATGGGCATGAGATGATAATGATGATGATGATGACAACAAAACACCCAGACTCTGAGTAGAGAAAATCTCCGACCCAGCCGGGAATCGAACCTAGGCCCCTTGCCAAGACATGCCCTTGCGCTGACCACTCAGCTACCGGGGCACACATGAAGCGGTTAGATCAGTCAGGAATTCGTAGTTGGTCATATCAAACGACTCCTGAAACTGACGACTCAAAAAACGTAGTTCTTCGTTTAATTCTTCAACGTTAGTTGATCAAATTTTTATTAAAGAGAAAGACACCAGGTTATGCACATTTTAATAATTTTAAAATGAGAAATTGTGAAACATGACTGAATCTGGGCTATTATATGCATTTATTGTGAAACAAGCTTTTATAATCAGAATAATTGAAACTCGAACAGTTAGTTGCTGAGAACGAAGTGTTTTCCTTTTGTTTTGTAAGACAAAAATTTAAAAACTTTTAAATACTTAACACCTGCTATGAATAAACACATACATAAATTACATTACTGCCGACATCTGACATTTTTACAGATATCATGTTTGCTTTTTGGAGTCACCTTAAGGGCTTCTCTTCTCGTTTATATTTTCTTTTACTAAGTCTCGGGTATTATCGTCGAAGGAAAATTGGCCAGTGTCACTTAAAGGAGAAATATTCGATTTCTTCCCTACTATAATCTGTCACGGATACGTAACAAACCTTACAGAACTCGAAATCACTGATTATAGGGTCACAGCAGTCGCGCTGATTGGTTGACTACGACGACTAAAGGCCTGAACACTTACTCCAGATCGCTGATAAGCCTTCTGTCAGCCGTGAGCCCTGAGGACACGTTAGTGAACCTTGTGCCAAACACTCAAACGTGAACCGCAGATGAATGAGCTACCTGTAGATGTACGAGTAAGTAGAAATGATTTATCACTAACTTACCAGTTACTTTGTGGTGTACTTTGGTTTCTTACTGTACATACCAGAACAGCCTTCGAAACCCATACGATACGGAAGTTGCTACAACCCCACTGGCCAACAGCCTCGCCCATGGGCTGCACGCACACGACTGTAGAAGCGGGGTAAGTAATGGAAGACCTTTCTGCGCTGAGATAATGTACTTCTGCGGTGTTTGCCTCGGCCGCTGAGGCGTTATAAATAACGCCGCCTAAGCCGAGCCGATAAGTCGGCGCAGAAAAGGCATTACTGGAACACACGGCCAATGGCTTTCCGTGACCGCCGGGCGGCCCAGAAACGGGGGCACGATACCGCTGTTTAGCATGTTAATCCTCCTCGCCAGGGCGGGCTCTGCGGCCGCGAGCGCGCTGGCCCGCTCGCCGCACCCTCCACAGCCCAGTCCAGCGGCGCCGAGCCTATCGGGAAAATCAGCACCTGCAGCACTATGGTTACGGGCTGTTGGCGAAACAGTAAGGCGGCGCCCCGCGGAAACAAATAAAAACTCCTTTACAATTGCAAGAACTGTTGCTATGTCTGTTGCCTGTATATTTGTGGGGATCTGCGTGTAGCTATGTTGCCATTAGATCTCGTAGGCGAAGACCGAGCGAACTCACTCTAAATTGTGAGAGTCCGTGCTTGTCATTACGACAACAAGTACATTTCTTTTGATACTATTACAATCACGTACATGCAAACAGAGAATAATGGTCGTTTGCCGTAGCATTTATTTTCATTTCTTTTGGAGCGGGCGGGGGTTTCGCCATCTGTATTCTGACTGGTCTGATGCAGCAATACACGAATTCCCTCTTCACCTGTGCCAACCACTTCACCTCAGAATAGCACTTGCATCCAACATACCCAATTATTTGTTCGATATATTCCATTCTCTGTCTTCCGCTACAGTTTTCAACTTCTGCGTCTCCCTCGAGTACTACGGGAGTTAAAGAAAATATCTTAGAAATTTGCTGTTTCTTTTTCTCAGTCTTTACCATATGTTCCTTCCCTCATTAGTCAGACATGCGGGGTAGCCGTGCGGCCTGATGCGTCTTTTCACAGCCCGCGCGGCTACCCCCGTCGGATGATCGAGTCCTCCCTCGGGCATGGGTGTTGTGTATGTTGTCCTTGGCGTTAGTTAGTTTAAGTTAAATAGTGCGTAAGGTTAGGGACCGATGACCTCACAAGTTTGGTCCCATAATACCCTAACACCAATTTCCAATTTTTCCTTTTTAGTCTATCATAACGCTTCAACTCTCTTCTTTTCAAATTCTACTTGAACCCATGGTTCGTTACTTTTCAATACTACGCTGCAAATGTACATCCATAGAAATTTTATTATCAAACTGAAGTTGATGTTTTTTACTAACAGACTCCTTTCGGTCAGAAATTCCCACTTTCCAAATTATAGTCTACGTGTAGTGCCCTACTTCCTTCATCCGTCATATTTTATGTGGTTTTCGACGTATTACTTTGTCAACCTCATGGTCCTCGTTATGATGTTAAGTATACAGCTAAACTAATTTCTCCTCATTACTTTGGTCTATTTTTTGGTTTACTGCGAATCCATAGAGAGTACTCATCAGATTGTTCGTTTCATTCAGCAGGTCTTGCCATTTTTCTTTACTTTCACTGAGTATAGCAGTGTCACCTATTGTTCCTTCGGTGGATAGTTTGAACTTACGTGTACTTTGTTTTTTAAACTTCTACTGTTATAGTTGCCTCTTGGTTCTTGTATGTTACGCATCTTATATACATTATGGCGGATCCCGCCCTCAAAGAGTTAGGTTCTTACAGGGCTCCTAAAGAAATGGTGCCAATAACATTCGGCTAGTTGCCCACTGAGTCTGACTTACATGTCAGTGAGTACGCATACATATACTATCCCAACAGTCAAAATATTTCCTATTGGAGGGAGTTATTACACAGTGTGAATTATAAGTAAAATCGAAAAATGACATGAGTGTAAGTTGTGGGTCACTGTGGTTTCTGTTTAAAAATGCTGAGTCAGCATCCATCAGCACTTTCATGTCCGCATAAGCATTTTAGTATCATCGAGGCCATTACCAGAATTCTCCCATGGTCACGGCTATATCCTCCAAGGCCATTCCCAGAAACTTACCTCTATCATGTCAATGACTGCAAGGACCCCCCGGAAACTTACCTTTATCATGTCATTGACTGCAAGGACCTTCAGCACACCCACCCACGCGCCTGTACCCCCGGATGTCTGGAATTGCACAGCGCCTGCTGCTTGCGCCCCTGCCTCTAATGCTCCTGCATGTCGACGTCATCATACTGTCTGCCAGCTGAATGCAAGTTCAGTCCCCCACCCTTCGAACCATTTTACTTATTTATAGTTCGAATGCGTCTGCTCCATCACTCAACGTCCTGCAGCCGCTATTGGCTGGGCAGAAGAGGAATATCTGCTAATATTTTGTCAGTGCATCCCCAGTTATTATTATTAATATTGTTATTATTATTTCTATTATTATGTGTGTATGTCATTATCCACTGAAGTGACAAAACATGAGTTACCGGTCTGCACGTATCCAGACGACGATAGTAACGTGTACACAAGATAAAAAAAATGTCACAGCATTGGTGGAACTGTCATTTGTATTCATGTGTTTCATGTTAAAACATTTGCGACGTGATTATGGCCGTATGACGGTAATTAACAGATCTGAACGCTGATTGGTAGCTGGAACTCGACTCATGGGACATTCTGTTTCAGAAATCCTTAGGACACTGGATATTCCGAGATCTATAGTGTCAAGAGTGTGTCGAGAATACGGAATTTCACACATTACCTCTCTCGAGGGACAACGAAGTACCTGACGGCTTTCACTTGACGACCTAGAGCAGCGACGTTTGCGTATGTTGGCAGTGCTAACAGAAAAGCAACACTCTATAAAATAAACGCAGAAATCAATGTGGGACGTATGAAGAACGTACCCGTTAGGACAGTGTAGCGAAATTTGGCGTTTATGTGTTATGGTAGCAGACTTCAAATGCGACTGCCTTTGCTAACAGCAAGACATAGCCTGCAGTGTATCTCCTGGGCCAATATCGGTTGGACTCTACGCGACTGGACAACTGCTGTCTGTTCCGATGAGTCCTGATTTCAGTCGATAAGAGCTGATGGTTGGGTTCGAGTGTGATGCAGACTCCACAAAGCCATGGCCTCTAGTTGTTAACAAGGCACTGTGCAAGTTGGTGGTGGCTCTATGATGTTGCAGCCTGTTTTTATGTGGTATGGACAGGACCTTCTAGTCCATTTTATCCGATCATTGACTTGGAGACCATCTGCAACCTTTCATGAAATTCATATTGCCAAACAACGATGAATTACTTTAACAATATTGTAAATTGAGTGCTTGTGTTTATATAATCTACATCTACATCCACATGATTACTCTGCAATTCACATTTAAGTGCTTGGCAGAGGGCTCATCGAACAACAATCATACTATCTCTCTACCATTACACTCCCGAACAGCGCGCGGGAAAAACGAATACCTAAACCTTTCTGTTTCAGCTCTGATTTCTCTTATTTTATTTTGATAATCATTCCTACCTATGTAGGTTGGGCTCAACAAAATATTTTCGCATTCACAAGAGAAAGTTGGTGACTGAAATTTCGTAAATAGATCTCGCCGCGACGAAAAACGTCTTTGCTTATCATATCTGCCACACTCTCTCCCCTATTACATCGTAATGCAAAACGAGCTGCCCTTTTTTTGCACCCTTTCGATGTCCTCCGTCAATCCCACCTGGTAAGGATCCCACACTGCGCAGCAATATTCTAACAGAGGACGAACGTGTGTAGTGTAAGATGTCTCTTTAGTGGACTTGTTGCATCTTCTAAGTGTCCTGATAATGAAACACAACGTTTGGCTCGTCTTCCCCACAATATTATCTATGTAATCTTTCCAACTGAAGTTGTTCGTAATTTTAACACCCAGGTACTTTGTACAACTAAAATATTTTCTACAATAGAAAATGTTCATATCTGCTTCCATCCAGTAACAACTTTAAGGCTGAAAGGATGAGAGCGTTTTGTAGATGATAAGACTGATATAGCAATTTAACTTCCGGTCAATTGTCAGCAACAACAGATTTCATTTTCTCTTCAAAAATATACTATAAGAGGAGGAGAATGATTTTACATTAACAACAGCAGCTGATTACTGAATCATAAATGCCTATCACAGATACATCACACTAGTGCTAAGAGACCAGGAAGGAATGATTTTATCTATACTAATAATAAACTGCCATATTTGTCTGTTAGTCTGTTGGAACACGATTCTCCAAAACTACTTGACTAATTCTCAAGGAGTTTTTATCAGGTAACTTGAGTGGAGATAAGGGTACCGTATACGCTTTATTTCATGAGAGCTGGATCACAAAATTGAAGTAACTGAATGTTTTATCCATATATTACACACGTCAAAAAAAGGTTTCCATCACTCCGTTTCCGAGGACTCCTGAACATAGATGATGACTGTGGATCTTGTATCACAGACAAAGTACTTGGAGGTGTCACTAAACGCGCCCAAAGATGTAAACAATCACACATGAGCAGCGCATATTAGATGGAGCTATTCCGACAGCCGATCAGTTCCAGTCATTCCATCAGGACGGAGGTACACGGTTCTTGTTGTCTGTAGTTCAACCATGCCTAGACGGTTAATAATGCGATTCGATCGCATCCCCAATGTTATTTTGTGCCAAGAAGGGCTTTCAGCAAGGGAAGTGTCCAGGCATCTCTGAGAGAACCAAAGAGGTATTATTCGGACATGGAGGAGATACAGAGGGGCAGGAACTGCTGATGACATGCCTCGCTAAGGCAGCCTAAGGTCTACTACTGCAGTGGATGACCACTACCCACCGATTATGGCTCGGAGGAACCGTGACAGCAATGCCACCATGTTGAATAATGCATTTCATGCAGCCACAGGACGTCGTGTTACAACTCAGGTTGCATGGTGTGCTACTTCACTCCTGACGTTCGTGGCGATGTCCATCTTTGAAACCACCACTCCATGCATGGCGATACAGATGGGCCCAATAACATGCAGACTGGACCACTCAGGATTGGCACGACGTTCTCATCGCCGATGAGTGTTGCATATGCCTTCAACCAGACATTCGGTGGAGACGTGTTTGGAGGCAACCCGGTCAGGTTGAATGCCTTAGACACACTGTCCAGCTAGTGCAGTAAGGTGGAGGTTGCCTACTGTTTTGGGGCAGACAAACGCCGCTGATGGTCATGGCTGTACGATACGTCAATGCCATCCTCCGACCGATAGTGCAACCATATCGGCAGCATATTGGCGAGGCATTTGTCTTCGTGAACGACAATTCGGTCCCCCATCGTGCACATCTTGTGAATGACATCCTTCGACATCGCTCGACTAGAGTGGCCAGCATGTTCTCCAGACATGAACCCTAACGGACATGCCTGGGATAGATTGACAAATGCTGTTTATGGACGACGTGACCCATCAACCACTTTCAGGGATCTACGCCGAATCGCCGTTGAGCAGAGGGACAATCTGGACCAGCAGTGCCTTGATGAACTTGCGGATAGTATACCACGACGAATACAGACATGCACCAATGCAAGAGGACGTGCTACTGGCTGCTATAAGTACCGACATGTACATCAATCCGGACAACCACCTCTGAAGGTCTCACTGTGTGATGGTACAATTTGCAATGTGCGGTTTTCATGAGCAATAAAAAGGGCGGAAATGATGTTTATGTTGACCAGTATTTCAGTTTTCTGTACAGGTTCTGGAACTCTCAGAACTGAGACGATGCAACTCACTGTTTGATGTGTGTATAAATGCGCAAGTAAGTGAGTTCTCTTCGCACTGCTCACTATGAGTTGTCTATTGTATACTGTATAACCATTTGGATTATTTGTTATGGGTGTTTTACACAAGATAAATAACTTTATTCAGTCTCTTACGAAGACAGATTGTTTGAGAATGGAGGCGAGTCCAAAACTAGGCGCCACTAATAAATAGATTATACTTCCATTACAACTTTCGATGGTATTACAGCCATTTCTTTCACTCCTTATCGTTTTCCATTGTAGAAGCCGGCGAGGCTGCACGGTCACACCCTTAGCCAATCTTTGGGTGGCACCTACATCTGCACAGTATGCGCTCATTTTTTATTTGAGCCCCACCAATTCCACAATATACGAGCATTCGCTTCGTCTTTCATAGGTCTGATAAGTTTCTTATTCTGAGATGTTACGCAATAAGGATTAATGGCCTTATATCGAGATACGTCGAATTCCTCGGGATTGTACATAATCACCTCATACAGTCGCAACCTTTCGCCAGGTGGGTGAAAGCACCTGCATTCCTATAAAGCAACTTGCTTTGGCTAACACATACTGGAATCGCAACATGTGGAGTTTGGAGATTTCTAGAACACACGTACCGACATCGACAGACATTGTGAACTGTACTCGGACTATGGACCATCCCAATCTCCATAGCGACCAGTATTTCACTGAAGATAGAGGTCATCTTAAATTTTGGACTGGCGATGTAACCTCTTGCGTCATAATGCCCGTCCCAACGGTAAACTGAGTTTCGGGCCGTTTCTAACATTCTTCGTAGTGTTGCTGAAAACTGAATTTTTCATTAATTTACAATAATCTTTTTAAAAATCACCCATTCCAACGCCTCTTTATCAGCATTGTTACCAATTTACTTTTTGAATCAGCGACGCTGATCTAAGAATTTACATCTCAATCCTGAGGCAATGCTTGAAATGTCTGTATTGTACATTGTATCTCTGCTTATTCCCCAGCTTTGGCATCACCATGGGAACGGTGGCATTTCACGGGACTAGGTCTTCCAGGCACGGCGGAAAGTTGATCTGCTTGTCATGCAAATTGATGGGAAAATTCCACGTCTGGATAGATTTCATATCCACTACCAACATTAGCAGCCACTTCTTTGAGCTCATCGTTCATTCGGTCAATTTAATATTTGGACAGCCATCTGAAACCTTAAAATAGCAATTGGCTGTTGTTTGGCATTCCTGTAAAGTTTTTCTTCGTGTAGCTAAAGGATGTAGCTCAAACCATAAAATGACCTGTACTCACTCCTCACACAAATTAGGGTTGTTTGCTTTGGTGTACCTGTGGATGCACTGGCTAATTGCTCCTCAAATTCAGTGCTGGAAATCTAAAGCAACATATCTGTATCAGTCAACAGTTCAATGTTGATATGTGTCTTTTTTAATGTTGAGTCCCATGAAACGCCTCGCGCAGTGTAATGGAAGGCAGGATCCAGAGTGTATGTGCCCAAGCACACACTCCAAAATTCCTAAAAACATCTGCGAGCAAGCACACATGTGTCCCCTTGTGAAACGTAGCATGCCTCTCTAAATTAGGGATGTTGAACTCCTACCAAACATTCACCACATGCCTAATCTCCATATGTGTTATGGCAGTACCTATATGTTTTCTGATGAATGTGGTTATATTGGGCAGTGTGGTTTCACAGAGCGTCTCCATTGAATTAATGTATTCATATGAGAAGACCTCCTCCCTTGTCACAGGCTGCAACTTTGCATGTCGAGATATGCAGCTCTTGTTATATGCATATCCTTCTAATGCGTTGCTCAGAAAGTTACTGAAGAGGTTCGAGCACGGGCTGTAAGGAATCCAGGAATCAGGGCGCTTTTTCTTGGCGGAGTTCACTTTAAGGAATAAAATGTATATTTCTACATTGTCAGCTATTGTGTCACCTTATCATTATTCAATCCCAAATCACCCAAGTGTCCAGAAACAAAGTTAGCATCATACTGGCTCAAATTATGGAAGAAGAGGTGTATGTGTCACAGACGTTTTTTATTTCGAGTTGCATCCATTTTGAGTTACACCATGGAGCTTCCCCATTAGATGATAGTGGCCTCTACATGGACTTTCCACTTTTCTGTCCAACGGTAGCCGACAAATACGACATTCAACTGTTCGTTTGTATAAAGCATCGTTCTGCTGTGAATTGGTTATTACAATGTACTTGCTATAAAGAACTTCTGCAAACTGCAGAAGTTCTATGTGTCCAGAGAGCAACATTCTCACAGGATTACCTTCAACATAAGATTCGAATTTGATGAGTTTGGAGTCATATGAATATACAACTTAGTATGCTACTGTATACAGTATGTGTCTTTCTGTGAAAGTGGTACTAGAGGCTGTGAGGTCACTTTCACAATATACAAGAAAGAAACAGCATTCCTTGGGGCGAGTGTTCTTAAACTTTAGGAGCTTCTTATCCTCAGTGAATATAACCACACACACACACACACACACACACACACACACACACACACAGGTTCCTGCTTGAGGAATTATTTTGATGTCTTTCTAGATACTCATGTTTAGTAAATGTGTTGAGGCATCTGTGGCTGAAATACCTTGCTCCCTTACTTATACTCAGCAAGGAGGAAAATACATAGGATATGTACTTCATCCAGATATAGAAACGCTTCTCGCCCTTGGAAAATAGCAATAAGCCTTCACATTTGGCAAATTGGTTAGATGATTGGGAAAAGTAGACAGACCCAACTATATCCTGGTTTGTTTTATTTCTCATATACACCAAAACTGTAAACGTGAACAGAATAAGTAGGGCTCTGCCCATCGCATTTTGGCAGGTCTTGGACTGTGATGGAGCGTGAGATGCCTTCAAGGCTACAACGCCCATAGATGTCAATTGTTTCATATGTATCCATAATACATGCACATTTGAATAATTCTTATTGCAACCCAGATAAAATATTTATCCCCCTTTCTGGTATTCTGTAAATTAATCCATGCTTTTTTAACAGCAATATCTTTCTGAAGAGGGAAGAAATCGGACCCACTGCTATTGAATCAAGAAAAAATAAGTACATATCAGGATGGACTACGCGGCTGAGCGCCGCACCAGACGCTCTTCCCTTCATATCGGCAAAATAGCTACCCCACACTGGTCTTATCAATTTGGCATTGCGAGACACTGTCACTGAGAGCACTGGTAACCACAGTGTAGTCCAACATAGATGCATTATATACCTCTTGCTAGTGAATAAGATGGGTTGTAGGGCTGCTAATTCTAGGCCACAGATGATAGCCAGATGTCCCCAGACAAAGTGATGACAATTTAGAGGTCGAGGGCTGCACCAATGACAAGTCCAGCGACAGTGTTGTTCCTTACAACTGCCTAGACCACGAAAGTCGAGGTACATCAAGTGTAACTCTAGACATCTCACACATATCACAGGAGCTCTAAGTACAGTGTGAGATTATGCACAGGCACACACACACACACACACACACACACACACACACACACACACGCACATACTTACACACTCACTCACATAATTTTATTTAGATAGAGACGTAATAAGGAACTGTTTATTGCCTGACTGTAAACATCCTCAGACAATCTTCTTAGTTGAATGTCTCAATCGGGATGTTACAGGTGGACGCAATATATGTATTTCATATTTCTTAAGCGGTCATAGAAACACTGCATTATCATCATTTGTGTGACTCCCTAGAACAAACACACAAGGATATTCGTCTAGTGTACAAGAATCAACATCAACAGCAATTGTGATGTGTATGTATAAAACACATATACACCTCGAACCTAAAAGACTATAAACGATATAATCGTCAGTAATTATTGAAAAAGAAACAGACACACACACACACACACACACACACACACACACACACACACACACACTCTAATTAACTTCTATTTGTATTCAAGACCCTCATCTTCCATTGATTCTGAATATAATGTCCCATTAAGATGGGCTATAGTGGATTCCCATCATTGTCGAAGTAGAAGTACTTACTAGCTCCATCGCCATTAGAATATAAAAGTCGTTTCATAGCTAATGCTGATCAGACTAAAAATAGTAGGAGCTGTTTAGTACGCATTACGCAGAATGTTAGGGGTATAAGGGCAGAAGTTTATTATTAGTGACTGAAGGCATTATAGTGAACAACATAACATCAGTATTTATTTCATTTTCAGACTAATAATTATAGCTATTACGAGTACAGTGTTTTAGGTGGGTTAGTGCCTCCAATTACATGGGCAAGAGCAAGCAATTAATGCTTGTTTTCCCCTGGCATCAGGTCAGATGTGAGATGTGAACACATGGACGCTAAATAGTCTTTACGAGTGGCATAGACTAATTATTGGTGCAGTTACGACCCTGCAAAAATCATTAAGTACTAAATTATGTACCAGCCGGTGAGGTCGAGCGGTTCTAGGTGCTTCAGTCTGGAACCGTGCCACCGTTACGGTCACACGTTCGAATCCTGCCTCGGGCATGGTTGTGTGTGATGTCCTTAGGTTAGTTAGCTTTCAGTAGTTCTAATTTCTAGGGGACTGATGACCTCAGAAGTTCCATAGTGCTCAGAGCCAGTGAACCATTTGAACTGAACTATGTGACATGTTTGCAGGAATACTGTTAGACACAAAGAAGAAAAAACTAACACAAAGAAGTGGGTTCATAGTTCAGTAACAATAAGCACAAAATCTGCATTTCTACCCCTAACACCCTGCTGTGCGGATGCGTGCACATCTGGTTATTGGTACACATGAACTGAGATAAATTATTTCATCATCAGTAGTCAGCCAGGCGCTTCCAGCACACTGTTCCGTGGAAATCGCTGCGTGGTCCTTCTTTAAGCACATGGTGTGATCAAGAGACATCAAAAAGTCTGGAAAGTGACACTGGTAACTGCAATGTTGAAAGGTATGTGCTGAGATTCGATGAGAATAGAGCCAGTGAAAAATGTCGATAGTTCCCAACCGCAAGGTTGGACGAGTAGTACATCTTCGAGTAGTAAGATCTTTGACAGCTAACAGAGCTAGGTGCACGCGGTAAAAGTTTGAGTAGTGGTGAGGAGATGCGCAGAGACAGCAGACGTGTTTCGAGTCGGAGGAGGCAGCCGAGTCGTGACAGCATCAAAGTAAGATTTGGCGCTACGCACATAATAAGCTATATATTGAGCGAAACTCGGCACATACCTGGGGAAACTAGAAAGAATAATTAATAAAATAGGTTTTGTGTGGTTAAATAATGTCTAAAAGCTAGATAGAAATCCCATTGTTGATGCAATAAGCGTTTTGTGAAACTTTCTCGTAAATCCATGCTATAGAAGTTTTTTTTAGTTTTTCACATGTGCCTTAAAAGTTTGAACAATAAATATTTTTTAGATAAAATTAAAGTTTCATCTCACACCTTATGTCGTTCTCCGTATCCTGTGCTTGCATTGAACCAAAAGGTACATTAAAGTAAAGTTCCCATGAGTAAAGCTAATAATTTCATTTATCAGAGTAAAATAATCTATATGCACAGTTGGCAATTTATTCAGATCAGGACAGAATTTTTATTAAGTAACAAATAGGGTCAAAATGAGTAATGTTATCTAGAATGACAATTTTATGCCATTGCACTACGGCTGAGTTGAATATATGTTTTATTATCAGCTAAACGGGAAGGAGTGCACGAGCTAAGTCCACAGACGCAGTCAAATGCAGGTTGGTGAATTTTATTTATCTTTACCACTAAACTTTCATGCAGTCAGATGTGTATTTTGAGTATTAATTTTCCAACAATATTTTCATGTAGTCAGATAAAGTTCAGTTCAGTTAAATATGCAGTCAGATGCAAGTTTTATTAAAGACTAAAGCAGTCACATGCAGTTCAGTCTAGTTTAAATAGAGAATTTTTATTAATAACACTTTCAAGGTTCTCGCAATTTTTTTGCGACTGCGTTACTTCTGTTGCTGATCTTGGTGAGACCACGAGCTGTCATACATTCTAACTATTGTCACTCTGATAAAAACAATGATATTATCAGTTTTTCTATAACTGTTGTACATTTGAACTGAAGTTCGCAAGCCACAATGGTGAGCCTCACCAAGTGCAACTGCACTGCCGCAGTGGAAATCGAGTGCTGGGCTAATCATCGAAGATCTTCTTACTGGACATTGGACGGGTTTGCGTAGCCTTATTGCGATGATGACAGTCGCCTCGCCCGTCGACACATTGTGCTTTTGCTCATTGCCATGTCTCCACAGATATTCTGCAAGGACTTATGGATATCAGGGAAGCTCTGGTTTCCCGCCAGAAGAAACTCAGTGATAGCTGTCTGCTTGGAATGTACCTCCATTTCATTGACCGGTCTAAGACAGTTTACAGTGCTGGGACACACTCGATCCCTGGACATAAGGCATGCCTGCTACTGTGATAGCAATAACATCAGAAGATTCTCCACATCGGGATTCGGAGGCACATTCACTCAGTGCTCTGGAATTTCCAGTAAATGAGCTCTCGCTCAACCAAACATACTTCGTTAATCCGACAGCACTTGTCACTACGTTAGGTGCACTTGAGGATCTATATCCACGCTAAGCAAGGTCTGTTTCAAATGATCCCACTGATATGGTCATTATCGAATTTTGTACATGTGTTACTGTCCAACTAACTGTAGGCATTCTGTGCGAATTATGCTCAGCATTATTCCCATTTATTTGTGGGCTATATTTTCATTACTTAAACTGCGGTTAATCTAATTATTTTAATTACTCTACTAAATGAATCCAGGTTCTTCATTGGCAACATTCTTTCAACACAGGAACATCTACACCCACGTTTTTTTAGTTATTAACTTTTGTTTAGGACATGTACAATCACTGTTTAAAAATCTTTTAGTCTGATGAAAACAACCGAGGGATCGCTTACTTTCGTTTATATTGCATCTTTGGACATCACAGTTCTCATGAAATGAGTACTCGTAAGTTATGAATATGAAAACTGACAATCAACAGTATCATACGATACTGTAGAAGTAAAAAATGTTTTATGTTTATTTAACACAACGTCAGTTAGCAATAACTATACAGAAGAGCATATGTGGTTAAAATTTAAAATTCTTTTATGATTTTTCACCACACAAGTATTGTAATTTTTTTGCATGAAACCTGCAACTTCCAAATTCATCTGACATTAGATATCCTCAACAAACAGATAGAAAAATATTTTCACTGTTTTATGGCTTATGTTTAAATCAGTAGCATAAGTCTGTATTGTTATTTTATATTTGAATTTTATGTCGCATGTCATATCACATAGTTATTGTGACTGTAGCTTTGGACCCAAACAATATTCAGGAATGCAAACAAATATTTTATGTTACCACTTACCACTGTAAGGTCTTCTTTACCATTTGTGAAAAGGTTCACAGGCATTGGACATACGGAAGAATAAATGTACATAAGTTGATGCATCTTGGCGACACTATACATTTTGTAATGCCATCTGGTGGCAAAAAGTCTCCTTGGTACGCTATCTGCAAAATTGCGTCTGTAGTCTCCGAATGTTTGTTTCACATACTACTTGAAACGCCATATTTACATGCAGCAATGGCTCTTGTTTATATGTAGCGCGGCTTGTAACAGCCGGCAGTGGAGTGCTATAGCTATCCATTACCATCTTTTACAAAATATTTTTGCATCTGATTTTTTGTAGGTATCTCGTGAAGGACAAATTTCGCAACATGTCATATGAGCAATAAAGTCACTCCTTGCCTGATGTTTGACTTTTACCTTAGCATCCCAGTCAGTCTGAATGCAGAACTACTGATTATAGACACATAAACCATTGATCAGATTGTGACATTACGTCTAATCATACTTGCTTATATGGTGGCACAATGCATAGTCCTACCATTAGCTTCTGGTTGCAAGCAATTAATTTTTAGTATCAGGATTCGTAACAGATGACACAGTTGTTACATTAGCTCTGACACATAGCTGCCACCCTGCTCACTGATTATTGTGATGACGATGTCAAGATTCAATGAACCGCTGTTCACCATTTCTTGTGCTGCTGCATTTGCTTTTTGCCAATCAGTGCAACGATAAGAGAAAAATAGTCTACGGTACTTAAAATATAGATTTCACCTACCAGTTGTTGGATAAATGACCTAAAATGTCAAACTAACCATTCAAAAGGGTTTCGATGTCTCTGATAGTCTTTGAACTGGTAATTGCTGAAAGATCAAATTTGCAAATTTTGCACGTAGCACAAACTTTCTCACATACTGCTCAGCACCCCATCCTCCATGCCCACAGACATGCGAGTTTCTTTCAATACTCTCTGGTTTTTTTTTTTTTTTTTTTTTTTGAAGGCTTCCAGTTTCAGCATTTAATTGTGCCATCCTCAGGCCCCGTATGCATCTTACCAAACAAACGGAAATGTTATATAGAGCCACAAATCTCTAGATGTTTGACTTCAATCGTTACACTAGTAATTCATTCGAAGACCTGATAGTTGCTATTAAGTCTTCGAAGGAGTACAATTGTAACGATTGAATTCACAACATCCAGATATTTATGTTTCTATGTGACACTTTCGTTTGTTTGGAGAAATGAATATGAGGCTTGAAGGTGGCATAATGAAATGCTGTACTGGTAGCCCTTAAAATAAAATAAAATAACATCTAAAATACATGGCTGTCGGTAAGTTTCACTGAGATTGACAAACCTTTCATGACTCATTCTTCTACTGAATAGGCACCATGATTCATTGCCGAAATTTAATTGTTCTACATAGGAAACCCTCATGCATTGGTAACTGCAGTTGTGTTTAGAATATATCACAGTCTACATCAGCAGTTCACGCCTTCACCCAAATGCCCATATGACTCTAACATTTCTGCTTATTCCGTGTGTATTTAAGTCAATCTGCTCGAAAGCTATGTTAACGCTAATAACTGTTTTAATCTTGTGTTATTAATTGAAACTTGCAATTTCTTACCCCATATGTAGCACCTGAAGTATATTCATTTCCATGGTGAAGTAAATTTCTCAGTTTTATTTAAATGTTGTAGAAGCTACTGGATTCTCTCTTCCATTCGCTTCTTGTCTTAGAACATAACCTATAGCCCTGTTGCTTGCGTTACAGGACAGATTAAACTGCTCTTCATAGCTTAGAAATCTTAAAGTAGTGCTAGCTGTTACTGCCTCCTTTAATGTTTCGAATGCAACTTGACGTTGTCATCCACTGGAATTGTGTACCCTTATTTAATAAAAGTGTCAACCATCTGACAGCATCAGCAAATCCCATGACAAAAATCCTACAGTTATTAGCTAATCCTAAAACTAGATGCACCTGTTTATTTGTGGTGGTGAGAAATCAGTCACTGCTTATGTTATCATAAGGTTGGCTTTTACGCTGTCTTGGCTAATGATATGGCCTACTTAGTTCATTTCTGTTACTACATAGTGGGATTTATAGAGAATCAATATATAGTGACTGGAACATGACTATTAAAAGACTCTTGTAGCCAATGTCAGTTTCATCTTATCCTTGAAGAAGATGATACCTCCATCAAAGTATATCATGAACTGATGCGGCTTCAGACCCCTTACTACTCCATTTCATTTGCGTTGAAATGTGGTCACTGCAGTTTTTAAGCGAAGACACGTTTGCCAGTATTGATAACGCCTCCATGGGGCTGTAAACGTCGTCATTGGCTAGTCCTTTGTTTCCAATTGGCAGTAAATATGTTTACATCTATTGTCTCGGCACTGACTCAAGCTATCCAATGATCCCATGATATTTGACATTGGATATGCACCCATATACGTTCTAACGTTTTAAACGAATCGCAACAGATCTTCTCTATTTTTGTTTCATGGGACGACTTCTTGGGTACATTGACGACCCGTACTCCTCAAAGACTATTTCTCTGTTCAGAAATGCCATCATCCAACTGCTGAATAATAAACTCTTCCATTACAGTCTGAAAATGGTGGGGAATTTTGTACAGTTCCTTATACATCGGAGACATGTCCCCAATCGGGATTCTACGCTGTCTTATTAGTGTTGCTGGTCAAATAGGACAGAATAAACCCGCGAACTCTAGCATTACCTTCTCCAATCCACGAACTCTAGTAACGCCTTCTCCATGACTAGTCTGCCTTCTCTCGGCAAATGTTGAACTTTTTGAAGTGCAGCTGTATTGTCGGTTTACTTATGGCTGAGGTATACGGTTGACCTGCGTAAATCGTTTTCGGCCAAAACGACGAACTTAGCAGATAACAATCCTCTACCTGAACACCTCACCTTCGCCTAGTTTATCCACACTAATAACAGCAACCATACGTTGCCCATAAACATCTTGCTTACGTACAATGCTTTTAACAACGTGATTTATCCATTTCTTCACTGTCCACCAATGGATCAACCTTACATAAATGTTAGTTGGTGAAACAATCCCTACATTCACCTGGAATAATTTCCCTGCGATGATTGTGTGTGTAGTTTATTTGCTTTTGCCCTTATGAGAAGAGAACCTTGTGATTGTGTATGTTTCAGCACTATGTCTGCTTAAGAAATGTAACCTCAAGTTATCCGCTCTACTTTGACCTACATGGGACATAACTTCCAAATTCTCTCCAAATTCGTCGCTCCAGTGAAAAAATTAGCATCCTAAAACTTATTTGTGACACGTCATTGTTGCCTATTCCATGTAACCACTAATGTGGAGAGTTCAATATCCTCCTACGCACTACGTCCAGATTTTTCACAGGCACGTGAATCACTGTGTCGTATAAAGACTTACGTTTTGTATTATTTATCACCTCAACAAAGCTACACTTGGACTCTGCAACCATCTTCGCAGCACTAAAATTCACTGGGAATGCCATCCGCTGCATTTGAAGTTCTCTTCGGTGTTTAACGACCGTTTATTATGTTCCTGGCTATTTTGTTTCCTATTGCTACAATCTTGCTCGGGTGCCCAACAACTTCTCGTATATAGCGTTGCGGCTGGCGACAAAGATTCTGAACGTGGCCCCTGTGCCCATATTTATAACACTGTATGCCTATGGAAGAAATACGTCGTTTGTCCTGCATTCGTGTCCGCCTTATGGAGACCCCCCTCAAACAAGTATCCAATGCTCTACGGCCAGCCTCCTGTATGATAACCTTGTTTGAATATTCGCTTCTGATTCACTGACGGATTTCCCGTGTAGAAAACCCCCTGGCAGCTCATTTTGCTTTTAGGAAGGTCCACTGAGCTGCTAATGAAAGAAGAAGGTACTATTGTGTTTCCAATATCGCTGTAAAAGCACTTTCGTTAGCTGCTGAAATGTACGTGCATTTTGGAAATCATCATCGTACGTTCCACACGTTTTCACCTCACGTAATACACAAAGTCTGAGCATTTGCCACAGTCTTTTGTTGCCACAGACGTCTATTCTTCAACTGATTCGAAGTCATCTACGAACGCCAGCACACCGTTGTCTAGCGCTGAAGAGAGGTAATCAAACTGGGAGCAGTCGAATCTAGAAAAATCATGGCTACACGGGATATAGCTTTTTCACCTTTTTAGCTGTAGATAGTTTATTCTGCTTGAGTGTGTTATCCGGTTTCAACATCTTTCCTTGCTCTATTGAAGTTTCAAAAGCCTCCTGTGAGGAAATCCTCTGGTTATCTTACCACACCACTGCAAAACATTTCCTTTTCCTTTTAAATCCTGGTTCGATGAATTCCGCTCTTGTGCCAAACTTATCTCAGAGTAGCAATTGCAATCTGCATCGTTAATAATTTTTTGGATGTAATCCTATCTCTGCCATCCTCTCCAGTTTTCCCTTCACAGCGCCCTGTAATACCATGTCCTATGATGCTGTTCCTTCTTCTTATTAATGGTTTAGATACATTTCATTCCTCGCCAGTTCTGCGGAGGGTCTCCTCATTGCTTACCTTATCAGTCCACTCAATTTTCAACGCATTCTACTGTAGCACCACATCTCCAATGCTTCGATTATCTCATCTAGCTTTCCCACAGTTAATGTTTCACTGCCATAAAAGCTCTGCTGCAAGCGTACATAATCAAAAATTTCTTCCTCAATTTCTTCTCAATCAATTTCTTCCTCCTACTTTTGATGCTAGTAGACCTTTCTTGGACACTAATGTCCTTTTCCGCAGTGATAATCTGCTTTTGGTGTCCTCCTTGCTCCGTCCGTCGTGGGTTATTTTGCTGTCTTAGTTCATCTATGTCGTGGCCGTCAACCCTGTACTTATTTCTGCTAATTCTCAATAGTTTCGTTTTTCGTCGATTTGTTCTCTATCCATTTTCTGTACTCAGAAGACTACTCATCACATTTAACCTATTCTGCAACTTTTCTTCTCTTTCACTGAGAATATCAATGTCATCAGCGAATCGTATCACCGATATCCTTTCACGTTGAATTTTAATCCAACTCTTTCCGTCACTGCCTTTTCAATTTACAGATTGAACAGTCGGGACTAAAGGATACAACCCTGTCTTTCACCCCTTTAAACTCGAAGACTTAGTTCATTGTCTTTAAGTCTTATTGGTCCCTCTTGGTTCTTATACATGTTGTGCATTACCCGGCTTTCCCTAGAGCATACACCTATTTGTTCAGAATTCCAAACGTTTGCACCATTTTACATTGTTGAATGCTTCTTACAGACCCAAAAATCCTATGAATATATATCTTGATTTTTCATCAGTCTTCCGTCCATTATCAACCGAAATGTCAGAAAGTCATCTCTGGCGTCTTTATCTTTCCTAAAGCCCACGGATCGTCATCTAGCACATCCTCAACTTTCTTTCCCATTCCGCAATGCGCTATTCGCTTCAGTAACTTGGACGCATGAGCTGTTACCTGATACTGCGATAACTCTCGCACTTATCGGCTCTAGGTGTCTTCGGAATTCTGAAGATGACATTTCGCCAAAGGCTCGGTGGTACATCACCAGACTCATACGTGCTAAGCATCAACGTGAACAGTCGGTTTGTGGGCACTTCCTTCAATGATTTCGGAAATTTCAATGAAATGTTATCAGTTCCTTCTGGTTTATTTGATCTTAAGTCTTCAAAATTACTTTGAGATTATGATTGTAATATTAGAACCCCCATCTCTTGCCTGCTGATTCCTATCTCTTCTTCTGTCAGGTTTTTACGTAGAACGTCGCCTTCGGTTTCCGCTCTCTAGTCTGTATTTGAGTAATACCCATTCCATTCTTAATGTTACGGCTTTTACTTTTAATTTCACGGAAGGCTGTTTTGGCATTCCCATATGCTCAAACCGTCCTCCATACAATCATTTCCTTTTCTCTTCTTTCACATTAATTTTTCAAGCAGTCACTTTGCATTAGCTGCCCTGCTCTTCCTACCTATCTGCTTCCTAAGCGACTTTTATTTTTCTGTCCGAGATGTCTTCTAGACATTTCTGGACTTTCTTCTGTTGTCGATGAGCTGAAGTGCAATGAAGAGCCAAAGGAACTGGTACACCGGCCAAATATCAAATGGTTCAAATGGCTCTGAGCACTATGGGACTTAACATCGATGGTCATCAGTCCCCTAGAACTTAGAACTACTTAAACCTAACTAACCTAAGGACATCACACAACACCCAGCCATCACGAGGCAGAGAAAATCCCTGACCCCGCCGGGAATCGAACCCGGGAACCCGGGCGTGGGAAGCGAGAACGCTACCGCACGACCACGAGATGCGGGCGGCCAAATATCGTGTAGGGCCCCCCGAGTTAGCAGAAGTGCCGCAACATGACGTGGCATCGACTCGACTAATGTCTGAAGTAATGCTGGAGGAAATCCTGCAGAGTACGAGGGAGTTCAGAAATCTTCTGATCAGCACGCTGCAAGACAGCCCAGACATGCAGAATAATATTCATATCTGGGGAGTTTGGTGGCCAGTGGGAGTGTTAAAATCAGAGGAGTGTTTCTGAAGCCACTCTGTAGCAATCTGAACGTGTTGAGTATCGCATTGTCCTGCTTTAATCGCCAAAGTGCATTGGAATGCACAATGGATATTAATGTATGCAGGTGATCATACAGGATGATTACGTACGTACCACAAGTCACAGTCGTATCTAAACGTATCAGGGGTCCCATATCACTCCAAATGCACACGCCCCACACCATTACAGAGCCTCCAGCAGCTTGAGCAGTCCTTTGCTGACATACAGGCTGCAGGAATCATTAGTTTGCCAGTATACGTCCATCCACTCGAAGAGATTTGAAACGAGACTCGTCCGACCAGGCAACATGTTTTCAGTCATCAACAGTCCTTTGTTCATGTTGATGGTCCCAGGCGAGTCGTAAAGCTGTGTGTCATGCAGTCCCAAAGGGTACGCTAGTGGGCCGTCAGCTCTGAAAGCCCATATCGATAAGGTTTTGTAGGTTGGTTCATTGGTTGGTTTAATGAGAGGGGTAAGGGACCAAACTGCTAGATCATCAGTCCCTTCTTCCTATTAAAATAAGTCCACAAGGGAAAGAATAAAACAAACGACCCTCACAGCACAAAACTGTGAGAAAGGAAAAAAACCACACGAACGACAAAAGGGCAACAAACACTACAATGAACGAAATAGGAAAAGAAAACCAGAGAGAGACGGAAGAAACAAGTACAAGGGATTATAACAACAGAGAAGATAACTATGGCTGACTGACCACGAAAATAAAGAGGATAATTGAGCCACTCTGCCACAAATGAAAACCTCCAGCCCAAAAGCACTAGGGTGGAGGACACAGAGGGACAAACGACAAGCGCTAAAACTTAGGTAGAAGGATGAACCCTCCCCACTCCGCCTTACGCATAAAACGTAAAACTAAATCAGTCAATGAGGAGACGACTGCTAAAATTAATGGTAACGAGTCTGGTAACAAAAGATTTCGTCGCAGGGCAGCCAAAGTAGGACAGCGCTAGTTAATATGAGCCACTGTCAACTGGGCGCCGCACTGATAGTGAGGTGGGGCCAAGCACGGCCAATGTGGAGCCAGCAGAGAACCACAGAGTCCCTGCGAGAGGCCTGCACGGAGGACTTCCATACATTCGTAGTCTCCTTAATGGCATGCTGTTTGTTGTGCATACCAAGGTTATGAAGTTCCTCCTCCCAAAGCTGAAAATACCGAACGCAGGTCAGTTTCAGAGATGCCCATCTCCACAAACGTTTCCCGCGAAATTTGTCTGGCCAGCCTGTCAACAAGTTAGCTGCCTGCGATTCCGACGTGTCCTTGCGCCCAGACGAACACCGCTGAACGACTGGACAGTTACAGGGCATAGATGAACTCATGGATGGTCGCTAACAAAGTATGGTGGGGGTAACACTGGTCGATAGCTTCTAGGCTGCTCAAGGAGTCAGTACTGAGAAGAAACGATTCGCCAGAGTATGAACAAATCTGTTCAGGAGCGTCAGATATGGCCACAAACTTTGCTATGAAAACACTGCAGCCATCTGGCAAGGGGTGCTGTTCAATATGATCACTGTGAACGTAGTCAAAGCCAACGCGACCATCAAGCATCAAGCCGTCGGTGTAAACCACTTCAGAGCCAGGGACACGTCAAGAATCATGAGGAAGAGATAGCAGGGAGCTGCGGTATTAACTGACTCTTTTTGGCCATTAGAAAGATCTACACGAAGCTGCGGCCTAGGCTTATACCATGGAGTTGTATGTGAACAGACCTCGAGTAGGTATCGTAAAAAGAAGTACTCCACTTCAGACAGAAGGGATCAGATGCGACACACAACTGTATGACGTGACCTGGGCTGCCGAAGGTGAATATGAATTTCCGTGGCTTTGAAAAGGGGACAGTAGTTCGGATGATCAGGAGAGCTTCGAATTTGTGCAACGTAACTGGCGAAAAGTTGTGCACGCCTGATCTCCAATGGAGGTACTCCAGCCTCAACCAGTATGCTGGTCACCAGACTCGTCCTAAAAGCTCCTGTCGCTAGTCGAACTGTGTAGTGGTGCACTGGGTGTAGTAACAACATCGATGAGGGCACAGCCGAACTATAAACCAGACTCCCACAGTCAAGGCGGAATTGAAGAAGGGCTCTGTAGGGCTGCAGCATTGTAGAGCGATCTGCACCCCAGTTGGTGTTGCTCAGACAGCAGAGGGCATAGAGGTGGTGCCGAAAAAATGGCTCTGAGCACTATGAGACGTAACTTCTGAGGTCATCAGTCCCCTAGAACTTAGAACTACTTAAACCTATCCTAAGGACATCACACACATCCATGCCCGAGGCAGGATTCGAACCTGCGACCGTAGCGGTCGCGCGGTTCCAGGCTGAAGCGCCTAGAACCGCTCGGCCACTCCGACCGGCTAGGTGCTGCCAGCATTGCGCCAGTAGGCCATGTGACTCCCAGAGTCAACACACCTGCCGTCTAACCATACGTTCGAGCAGCTTGCAAAGAATGTTACTGATGCTGATGGGCCGATAGCTATCCACATCCAGTGGGTTTTTACCAGGTTGAAGCACCGGAACGATGGTGCTCTCCCAGCATTGCGACAGGAATGCACAATCGCTTCTGGTGCAGTTGAAGAAGGCGAGGATATGTCGCTGGCACTCCAACAAGAGATACTTAAGCATCTGAATGAGAATCCGATCTGGCCCAGGCGCTGTTTCAGGGCAATGTGCCAGGGCGCTCAGGAGCTCCTACTCGGTAAATGGAACATTATGTGTGTCACTGCGGCATGCAGGAAATGAGAATGGTTTTCTTTCCATCCGCCGTTTGAGGGTGCGAAATGGGGGAGGGTGGGTGGTAGTTCGCCGACGCAGAGGTTCGAGCGTAGAGCTCAGCAAACTGCTTGGCAATTGCGTTTGTGTCGGAGGATAATACGCCGTTGATGTGAATGCCAAGGACACCTGCCAAGCTATGCTACCCAAACATACGTCTGATCTTCGTACAGACCAGTGAAGGCGACGAATTGTGCGCAACACATCTCTTTCCTTCATTTTGTGAGCTGGCGAACAACGGTATGGAGCCGTTTAAATGCTATTAAGTGCTCCAGGGATGGGTGCTGCTTTTGTCGCTACCCTTTTTGATGGCCTCAGCGATTACCGTTCACCATCAAGATATTTTCTTACGATAGGGGCACCCTAAGGAACCACAGAACGCTTTTTCCGCCACAGAAACGATCGTTCTGATTACTCGCTCAACCACTGCATCGATGTTACCGTGTGGGGAAGACTCAGTGGTGACAGCAGAGGTGAAAGGTGAAATCTTCCCAGTGTGCCTTGTTTAAAACCCATGTGGGTAGGCGTCTGGGGAAATGACGTCGGGGGGGGGGGGGGGGGGGAGGCGGATTGGTGACGGGAAAATTGGGAAGTGGTCACTACCACACAAGTCATCTTGGGCTCTCCTGTGGACAGATGAGCTGCACTGAAATTTGTTATGGCACCAGTATTCAAGAGGCAGAGGTCGAGTTGAGTAAGTAAGCATGGTGCCACCACACAAGGGCTTATTGACGTTAAAATATGCCAGAAGTAGGAAAGATTTAGAGAGGTGATGAATCAGTGCAGCCAATGTGTTCACGCATACTTCAGCGTCTGGAGGAAGAAATGTGGTGCAGATGTTTATTTCCTGTATCTTCATTATCGTGACAGCCACAGCTGCAAGAGGAGTTTGAAGGGGTGTGGGTTTACTACATACCAAGTTCACGACACAGTCGCGAACTCCACCTGAGACGCTCAGTTCTAATAAAATCACCTATAGCCTTCGATGGCAGGGGTTCGAAATTCCAGGACCCAGGTTTCCTTAAGGGCAATATAGAAAACAGATGTAAAGCTGAACAGTTGTCATAGTTCAGCCAGGTGGTGGAAAAAACCGCCGCAATTTCACTGGAGGATGAGGTCATAGTGAGGGTGAGAAGGCATGAAGCGATAAAGGAGGACGTTTACGCCTCAGGGTCACCTGCTGCCACCAACTGAGTACCGGAGCATTCTATATCTATTGAGTCTGAGGGCCCTATGAGATCTAAGTCTTCAGTGGACGCCAGAATCTCCATCTCATGTTCAAATGTGGAGCTTGTAGTTAGCGGTGGTGTGGGCACCACAGCAATTTCCTTGTACTTGGGAGGTCTTTCTTGGGTTTATCTCGCTGCTCCTTGGGATTCTCTGGCCGGGAGGGCTTCACTGATTCAGTCTCTGGGACTGAGGAGGATCTTGAAAACCTAGGGCCGTTTACTTTTAGGGGCTTCAGCCACTGGCAGGTGTCATCTTCCCCACTGGTAGAATCCTGGGAAGGGAGGTACCCAAACGACCCTCTCCTAGCCAGAGGAGCCGAGGAGAACGGACGCCACTCTGACTGAGAATTGTGTATGGATGTCCCTGATGGTTGGGAGGGCATTGCTCCCAAAGTAGGTGGAGCAGGAGCAACAGGGGTAGGAGTGCCACCCACCGTCAAATGGGTAGGTGTTGTCTTGGTGCCCTGCGTGCATGCCTACTGTCAATGGTGGAACGGATGGCACTGGAACCGTTGTTGTAGCGGCGGCTTCATGCATGTAGCGGCGGCATCATGCACACAAGATGGAGCCTTTCAATTTTCCTCTTAACGTCAGTGTAGGTCAGTCGGTCCAGGGTCTTGTATTCCACGATTTTTCGTTCTTTGTGTAGAATCCTTCAGTCCATTGCTCTTGCTCGCCGCAGTTGACATAGATGGGAGGTGGGGCACGTGAAGTATTGAGATGTGATGGACGTCTGCAATAGCGATGTATGACGCTGGAAATACAGTGGGAAAACATATGCCTGAACTTCCAACACTTAAAGTACTGCATCAGGGGAAGGATATGTGGCTTGAAATCGCAGCGGTATACAACCACGTTGACCTTGTCATGAAATGTATCACCCTCAAAGGCCAAAATGAAGGCACCTGATATCCTTTGGACCCCTATGGACACGCTGGACGAAATGAAGACCTTGGCGCTTCAAGTTGGCGTGCAGCTCATCATCACACAGCAAAAGAAGGTCGCTGTGGAATATAATACCCTGCACCATATTTAAGCTCTTATGGGGCGTGATGATAACAGAAACATCCCCCAGCTTGTCACAGGCAGGTAGATACCATGACTCGGCAGAGGATGCTGTTTTTATCAAGACTGACTCAGATTGCATTTTGGACTATCCCTCCACCTCCCCAAACTTGTCCTCTAAGTGCTCCACAAAAAACTGAGGCTTCGTCAACATGAAGGATTCCCCGTCAGCTCTGATACACACGAGGTACAGGAGCGAATAAGATTCGCTGCCATCCTTAGCCTGGCGTTCCTTCCATGGCGTGATCAGGCAGATGAACTATTTGGGGTCATACTTCCGTGCATTAAATTGAGACCTTGAGCTCTAAGAGACCGCCGTGTTTGACCAACAGCAAGTGATGACAAAGTACGCTTCTTGGCGTGTCATCCATCCTGACGCCACCCTCTCCATCCAGGGCGCCACCCATCCTCAGCAAAGGCCACCTGGCAGGATGGCCAGTGCCGGGAGTCCCGGTGCCCCAGGAAGATGGGCATCCACTCATTGGCATTCATGGGGAGTTAATGGCGCAGGCATCAGCAGAGCGATTCCTGTGTAGTCAGATTGTTAGAACCAATAGGGTACATGGTGGCCTCACAACAATAGACGGGGTTCCTTGCTGAATGTTATGTTTAAGAGGTCCATGATCATTGTCGGCACAGAAAACGACACTGCTCGGTGGATGGAGGAAAATGCGCCCTGGAAGGTGTCCTCGCTCAACAGTTGGAGAACGAGCAGAAGCGCCAAGCCACAACGATAAAGAACGCTGGAGGTCTCCTTGCGTGAGGGACGCCTTCCTCAATTGGCTTGCTCTTCGGAAGAATTTTAGAGAATGGGTGTGAAACCCTACAGGGGATCATCACAGAAGGCCGAAACGTTTGAGACTTCCTTTAGTCACCTCTTACGACAGGCAGGAATATCTCGGGCCTATTCTAACCTCTGGACCCACAGGGGGTGTTCGCACGCTGACAATGGTTGATGACCCAACACTGAAATCTGCAGCAATTTGCGGAAGGGTTGCAATTTTGTCATGTTGAACGATTCTCGTCAGTCATTGTAGGTCCCATTATTGCAGGATATTTTTTCTGGCCGCAGCGATGTCGGAGATTTGTTGTGTTACTTGATTCACGATATTCATTGTACACTAGCGAAATGGTCGTAAAGCAAAATCTCCATTTCATCGCTACCTCGGATATGCTGTCTCCCATCGCTCGTGTGCCGACTATGACACCACGTTCAAACTCACTTAAAACTGGATCACCTGCTACTGTAGCAGTAGTAACGGATCTAATAACTGCGCCAAACACTTGTTGTCTCATGTAGCCTTTGCCGACCGCAGCGCCGAATTCTGCCGGTTTACATATTTCTGTATTTGAATTGCATGTCTATACCAGCTTCTTTGGTGTTTCAGAGTGTTTCTTCTGTTACCCAATGTTCTTTTGCAGTTACCTTCCTTGTACCTATGTTTTTCTTTCTGCTTAAAAAAGGACAGCCTTTTCAGAGAACTCCTCTTCAGCTGAACTGTCTACTGTTATAATTCAAGAGTATTTCTGCGTTCCGTAGAACTGATGTATCCCACTTCTTTCCTATTTTTTTGCTGACTAGTCTCTTGAACTTCAAACTACTCTTCAGCATTTTATGAGTTTATATCTGCTCCTGGGTACGTCTTACGTTCCAATTTCTGATTTCGGAATCTCGACCTTACTATGATGTAACCTACCGGAAATATCCCCATTTCTCCCAAACTTCCTCTTGAGATTCTTCCTCTTGAGATTCTTGAAGCGACTATTCGCTATTACTAACTGATATTTATTTCAGAGCTCCGTTAGTCTTTCTCCTCTTTTGTTTCTACTAACAAGCCAATATTTTCCCGGAACCCTCCCTTCTAGTCCCTCCCATGTGGCAGCATTCCATTCCCCGTGACTATTAGATTATAATCTTCCTTTACGTACTAAATTACCCAATGAATATCTTCATTTACTCTCTCTGTCTCTTCTTTACAACTGTGGTCCAAGGATACCGTCTTTGATTAGCAATCAAAACGTCCTCAGTCTCGGGTCTGAAACCCGCCACCGATTATATACTGATTAACAATCAGCATTGGCGGCCGAAGACTTCCGGTATCAGAAGTCACCTTCATTCTGCCAACGGCCTTGTCAAGGGGGGCGGAGGAGTGGACGAAATTTTTGGAAATTATCTTAACCTTGGATTAATAAACTGATGCTAAAGACGGGAGAATCAGCACTGATCAAATCCATGAGGATGCAGAAGGCAATGTAAACCACTGTATTAGACACATAACATGTATCAACAAGGCATGTGGCCTGTAATTGAAAAAGCGTCGTGATGATCACTCCATTGGCAGAAGTTTCCCCAAGAGCCCCCTTTCGGATCTCCAGGAGGGGACTGCCAGGGCGGAGGTGACCATGAGAAAAAGAATGAATAATCAACGAAAGGATTAAGTTCTAAGAGTCAGGGCGAGCGTGGAATGTCAGAAGCTTGAATGTAGCAAGGGATCTAGAAAATCTGAGAAAGGAAACACAAAGGCTCAATCTAGATATAGTATGGTTCACTGAAGTGAATTGGAAAGAAGATAAAGATTTCTGGTAATTTAACTACAGGGTGATATCAAAAGCAGCAATAAATGGTGTAAGGGGAGTAGGCCTTGTTATGAGTAGATAAGTAGGGCAAAGAGTGTGTAACAGTGAACAGTTGTGTGATAGGATTATTCTTGTCAGGATCGACAGCAAACCAATCCAGACAACGACAGTTCAGGTATACATGCCGACGTCGCAAGCTAAAGATGAAGATATATTGAAAGGGTAATAGCATACCTAAAGGCAGATGAAAATCTAAGACTCATGGGGGACTGGAAGCAGTTGTAGGAGAAGGACTAGAAGAAGAAGCCACAGGAGAATATGGGCTTGGTACATGGAATGAGAGAGGAAGAAGACTAATTTAGTTATTAAATAAATTTAAGCTTGTAATAGGAAGGCTCTATTCGAGAATCACAAGAGGACGACGTATACTTGGGGAAGACCGTGTGATACGGGAAGATTTCAATTAGATTACATCATAGTCAGACGGAAATTCCGCAATCATATACTGGATTTTAAGCCGCGCCCAGGAGTAGATATTGACTCAGATCACAATATAGTCGTGATGATGAGCAGGCTGAAGTTCAAGATACAAGTCAGGTAAAATCAATACGCAAAGAAGTTGGATACAGAAGTACTAAGGGATGACGAGACACGATTGAAGTTCTCTAAGACTATAGGTGCAGCAATAAGGAGTAGCCCAGTAGGCAGTAGAGCTGAAGAGGAATGGACATTTATAAAAAGGTCAATCACAGAAGTTGGAAAGAAAAACATACGTACAAAGAAAGTAACTGCGAAGAAATCATGGGCAGCAGATGAAATACTTCAGTTGGTCGTTGTGTAAAAGCAGTACAAAAATATTGAGGGAATACAGAAATACAGGTCGTTGGGGAATGAAATAAATAGGAAGTGCAGGGAAGCTAACACGAAATCGCTGCATGAAAAATGTGAAGAAATCGAAAAAGGAATTGTCGGAAGGACTGACTGAACATACAGGAAGTCAAAACAATCTTCGGTGTCATTAAAAGCAAGAGTGATAACATCAAGATTGCAACGGGGATTTTCACTGTTAAGCGCCGAGGAGAGAGTGGATAGATGGGAAGGGTGAAATGAAAGCCTATATGCGGGGGATGATTTACCTGACGTGATAGAAGATGAAACTGAAGTCGATTTAGAAGAGATAGATCTTCTAGTATTGGAATCTGAATTTAAGAAGCCGGCCGCGGTGGTCTAGCGGTTCTGGCGCTGCAGTCCGGAACCGCGGGACTGCTACGGTCGCAGGTTCGAATCCTGCCTCGGGCATGGGTGTGTGTGATGTCCTTAGGTTAGTTAGGTTTAAGTAGTTCTAAGTTCTAGGGGACTTATGACCTAAGATGTTGAGTCCCATAGTGCTCAGAGCCATTTGAACCATTTTTTTGAATTTAAGAGAGCGTTGGAGGAGTTAATAGCGAACAAGGCAGAGGAATAGATAACATTGCAACAGCATTTCTGAAATCATTGGGAGAAATGGCAACAAAACGACTATTTACGTTGGTTTGTAGAACGTATGAGTCTGTCGAAATACCATCCGACTTTTGGAAAAATATCATCATCACAATTCCGAAGACTAAAAGAGCTGACAAGTGCGAGAACTGTCCCACATTCAGTTTAACAGCCCATGCCTCCACGTTGCTGACAAGAACAGTTTGCAGAAGATGATGATGATGTGATGATGTTCGGCTTGTGGGGCGATAAAATGCGCGTTCATCAGCGCCCATACGAAGTTCCAATTTCTACATAGTCCAATCTAATCACTGTCACGAATGATGATGATGATGATGAAATGATGACAGCACAAACTCCCAGTCCCCAGGCAAAGAATTGTGTACAGAAGTAGGGAAAAGAAAACTGTCGATGTGCTAAATGACAATCAGTTTCGATTTAGAAAAGGTAACGGCACCAGGAAGCAATTCTGACGTTGTGGTTGGTGAGGGAAGCAAAACTAAAGAAAATTCAAGACACATTAATGGGATTTATCTGACTAGAAAAAGCGTTCGACAATGTAAAATTGTGCAAGATTTTCAAAATTCTGAGAGAAACAGGGGTAAGCTACAAGGAGAGGTGGGTGGCATACAATATATACAAGAGCCATGAGGGAATAATAAGAGCAAATGACGAGGAACGAAGTGCGCGGATTAAAACGAGTGTAAGACAGGAATGTAGTCTTTCCCCTCTACTGTTCAGTCTGCACATCGGAGAATAAGTGATGAAATTAAAAGAAAGGTTCAGGAGCGGAGTTAAAATTCAAGGTGAAAGAATATCAATTATACGATTCGCTGATGACATTGCTATCCTGAGTAAAAGTGAAGAAGTGTTACATGATATGCTGAATGGAATGAACAGTCTTGTGAATACAGAATAAAGATTGAGAGTAAATCGAAGAAAGACGAAAGTAATGAGAAGGAGCAGAAATGAGAAAAGAGCGAATCTTTGTATCATGATTGATGGTCACGAAGTCGATGAAGTTAAGGAATTCTGCTACCCAGGCCACAAAATAACCAGTGACGAATGGGGCATGGAGGACATCAAAAGCAGAATAGCACTGACAAAAAGGGCATTCCTGACCAAGGGACGTCTACTAGTATCAACTATAGGCCTTAACTTAAAGGAAGAAATTTCAGAGAATGTACGTTTGGAGCACAGTGTTGTATGGTAATGAAATGTGGGCAATGGAAAATAGGAACAGAAGAGAATGGAAAAATTTGAGTTGTGGTGTTACAGGCGAATGTTGAAAATTAAACGGACTGACAAGGTAAGGAATCAGGAGGTTCTGCGGAGAATCGAAGAGGAAAGGAATATGTGGAGAACACTGACAAGGAAAGGGGACACGATAATAGAACATCTGTTAATACGTCATGGAGTAACTTCCATGGTACTATAGGGAGCTGTAGAGGGCAAAAACTGTAGAGGAAGACACAGATTGAAATACATCCAACATTTAAGTAGCCAAGACCTGCTGGAAGGGTTTTCGTGTATCGTAGACACTACAAAGCCATGGGCACAAGTTGTCACCAAGCCAGAGTGCAAGCTGGTGGTGGCTCGCTAATGGAGTGGCTGTGTTTATATGAAATGGACTGGGTCCTCTGTTCGAAATGAAAAGATCATTGACTTTAAATGTTTACTTTCGGTTATTTCGAGACATTTGCAGTCATTCATGGACTTCGTGTTTCAAACAACCAAGGACATTTAATAGATGATAATGCTCCAGCTCACCGGGTCACAGTTTCTCGCGAATGGTTTGCAGAAAATACTGGACAATTCATGCGAATGATTTGGCCGCCCAGATTGCTCGACATGAAACTGGTCGAATATATAAGGGACATAATCGAATGGTCAGTTCCTCCACAAAATCTTGCAGCGGCAACACTTTCGAAAATATGGAGGGCTGTAGACGCAGAATGGGTCAATATTTCTGCAGGAAATTTACGACGACTTCTAGAGTGAATTAGTGTATAACCGTTAGGTGGTTAGAAAGCTTTACCACCATCAGATGTAGGGGAGCTGGCGGTTGCTAAAAATTTGGACTAACCCACTGTAAATTATCTGGACTTATTCACCGGTCAGACTGAAATTCTGTCAGATCTATAGACTGCTCAGACACGCATTCGGTGCAGCTATGGCCACGATGATATTTCCAGGACACCCACATTTAACAAATACGGTGTAACGCTATAAATTCGTCAGTATCCGTCCTGCCTTGTGAATGAAACATTATTATGATCAGTTTGCGCAAGAACCATTTTCTTTTCTTCTAAATTGTAGTGAATACTGGTTGGCTGCACGGAAAACCAGATAAAAATGTTGGAATTTTTACCTAAAGCGCAGCCATCGTTTCTATTTTGTTACAACGAATATTTTTAGATACGGTATTAAATAATGTAGGACACGAGGTCACTGGAATGTGGGCTATGCATTGGTTATCGGAAAATTCTTTCGAAATTTTCAGCGGCTGATGCCGATTCGCGGTCTGGCGGAATACCGCAGAATTATTGGCTGGTTTTGTCACTTGTTAATTATAAATATCTTCTGTCCCCTGATAAACAGCAGTGCAGTTGGATTGTTATAATGGGGAATGAGACTGCGGATAAAACTCGTCGGAAAAGAGTTCACGAAATTTCTAAGGATATTTTTCGGAAATGAAAACTGTCATCAGTATTCATCATGTTTTGCCTAATACTCATATAGTTTTACGGCATGTTTCAGTGATTGCTACAGGCATAGACATACGATGCGCCATTAAGCGTAGAGGTAATACCGTTAGTTCGGATATTTAGTGATATAGACACCAGATTTTGTCGGTATTTGTGGTTGAGAAATGAAATGCTTTCTAATTGTTTAAAAAAATGAACATGGTGTTGTATTTTAAGATGTACCGATAATATTCCACAGGATGGAATTATTTTCCATTCGGTGTACAACAGACTAAACAAGCCGAACTTTAACTTATTAAAGAGCTACAAAACAGACTCAAATGGTTCACTGAAATTGAAAAAAATATGAAATGCACTGGATGAGAAAGACATCCGTACATATTATAGAAGTGAATGTCTATATATACACTCCTGGAAATTGAAATAAGAACACCATGAATTCATTGTCCCAGGAAGGGGAAACTTAATTGACACATTCCTGGGGTCAGATACATCACATGATCAAACTGACAGAACCACAGGCACATAGACACAGGCAACACAGCATGCACAATGTCGGCACTAGTACAGTGTATTTCCACCCTTCGCAGCAATGCAGGCTGCTATTCTCCCATGGAGACGATCGTAGAGATGCTGGATGTAGTCCTGTGGAACGGCTTGCCATGCCATTTCCACCTGGCGCCTCAGTTGGACCAGCGTTCGTGCTGGACGTGCAGACCGCGTGAGACGACGCTTCATCCAGTCCCAAACATGCTCAATAGGGGACAGATCCGGAGATCTTGCTGGCCAGGGTAGTTGACTTACACCTTCTAGAGCACGTTGGGTGGCACAGGATACATGCGGACGTGCATTGTCCTGTTGGAACAGCAAGTTCCCTTGCCGGTCTAGGAATGGTAGAACGATGGGTTCGATGACGGATTGGATGTACCGTGCACTATTCAGTGTCCCCTCGACGATCACCAGTGGTGTACGGCCAGTGTAGGAGATCGCTCCCCACACCACGATGCCGGGTGTTGCCCCTGTGTGCCTCGGTCGTATGCAGTCCTGATTGTGGTGCTCACCTGCACGGCGCCAAACACGCATACGACCATCATTGGCACCAAGGCAGAAGCGACTCTCATCGCTGACGACGACACGTCTCCATTCGTCCCTCCATTCACGCCTGTCGCGACACCACTGGAGACGGGCTGCACGATGTTGGGGCGTGAGCGGAAGACGGCCTAACGGTGTGCGGGACCGTAGCCCAGCTTCATGGAGACGGTTGCGAATGGTCCTCGCCGATACCCCAGGAGCAACAGTGTCCCTAATTTGCTGGGAAGTGGCGGTGCGGTCCCCTACGGCACTGCGTAGGATCCTACGGTCTTGGCGTGCATCCGTGCGTCGCTGCGGTCCGGTCCCAGGTCGACGGGCACGTGCACCTTCCGCCGACCACTGGCGACAACATCGATGTACTGTGGAGACCTCACGCCCCACGTGTTGAGCAATTCGGCGGTACGTCCACCCGGCCTCCCGCATGCCCACTATACGCCCTCGCTCAAAGTCCGTCAACTGCACATACGGTTCACGTCCACGCTGTCGCGGCATGCTACCAGTGTTAAAGACTGCGATGGAGCTCCGTATGCCACGGCAAACTGGCTGACACTGACGGCGGCGGTGCACAAATGCTGCGCAGCTAGCGCCATTCGACGGCCAACATCGCGGTTCCTGGTGTGTCCGCTGTGCCGTGGGTGTGATCATTGCTTGTACAGCCCTCTCGCAGTGTCCGGAGCAAGTATGGTGGGTCTGACACACCGGCGTCAATGTGTTCTTTTTTCCATTTCCAGGAGTGTATATGTACGTAAGTATGTCCCATACCTCCTCTTAAAGCACTGATCCTTTTCTGCCTGACTTGGTACATATATAGCTTACTGCCTGGAAAGAATCACTGTAGGGCTGTGACCACCACAAAGGGATTGGAGGGGGGGGGGGGGAGGAGGTGCTGTGAAGAATATTACAACGTCCGGATACCCACTTTTTATTCATGCAGTATATAAGAATGAGAGCACTTAGCGAAAAATGCATATGCAGCGCATTTTGCGGATCGTATTCATCTGTTCCATAGAATATGACACCGAAATGATGTCGTTGTACAACGCATAGTACAGGATATATTATGTCTGAGATGCGAGAAAAACTGCCGCAAGTGCTATTCTTATATCCCAGTAACGTACGTTTTCAATCTGGAGCCACTTTTATTCTGTAATGATTGTCAACAAAAGTACTCTGAAAAGTATGTTGATAACTCGATGTACTGGAATCAGCCGTCGCCACATACCGACATGCTTAGAATTCGAAAGACTAATTTAAGAGTGGATGTAAGGGATTAGCTGTTGCATGCGCCCAACAGTAATTCACAGGATTTTCTTTCGTCTCTAGCTCACTTGACATAATATAAGAAGCTGCAGGAATCCGATTCTCGAGTAACAGGTATAATTCGAATGGCCATCTGAGGGATAACAATGAACTGGCGCAACAGTCTCGGGTCCAACAATCAGACACCTGGTTACGGCAGTAAAGGCATGCAGAATCATAGCGGGAATTATCTCAGGCTTAGCAGAAGTTGTAAGAACCGATATGATGGTCAATATGGCCCCTGTTTTAATCTGAGACCAGCTGCTTCTAACCACAGATGAACAGCTGAAGGTTGGGGCAAGGGGTCAACCGTAAGCCATTTTAGATATAATGAAAGCAAAGATATTCGACAAGAAAGCGCTGCAGATATATAAAAATGTTACTAGAATCGCTCAGTGGTAGCTACTACAATCAACTATCAGGTTCGTAGTAGAAGGTGAGCCTGTAGATACCGTTCTAGACACAGGGGCTTCCGTAAATGTGATGTTGGCAAGTTTTCTTTTACAAGATAATGAAGCGGAAGCAGTTGACAGTATTCCTGGTAAGCAACAGTAAGATTATCGGAGCTACTGTTACGAAATCCCAGAGTTCAAGCTTACAGGCAAGGATGATGATTCCAATAGGGAATATAGCGGATGAACTCATGTACCTAGTTCTGAATGGAGTAATAATAGACAGCGTCTTGGAACCGAACTTCTTTCGTGGAAAGTTCACAGGGCTAGATTTTCAGTGGACCACATCTCATTCTAGGTTCGAGGAGCTACAATCCCAATCTACCTTCTAAAGCAATAAGGGAGACACGGAAGACATTTAAAGGAATTCATCTTAATCTTGTGTATTATCGACGCCGCAAAACCTGGATTTTACTGTGTGGAACTATACCAGCGCTTACGATAGAAGAAAAACTGCAGTCTTAACCACAGGAACCACTAAATCTCAGTACGTCACAGAGATGTCAAATATCATATTGAAGTAGTGTAAAGTTATTGAGGAACAATTGTGCATAATTGAAGAGTACACGTACCACACAGAGGTGATTCATCACCAGACTCTCTGCCACAGTTTCTACACGATTCCATGGTCCCAAAGGAACCCTATCGACGACAAAACCAAGACAATGTTACAGTTGTGGTTATCATCAGAAAAAGACTGAATAACCAAGCAAACGATAACGTTCTACGAGTCGGGGCGCGGAATGTGAGATGTTTGAACTTGGTAGGGAAACTATAAAATCTGAACAGGAAAATGCTAAGGCTCAGTCTAGATAAAGTGTGGGTCACTGAGGTGAAATTGGAAGAAGACAGAGATTTCTGTTCATATGAGTACAGGGTACAATCAACAGCAGCAGCCAATGGTATAACGGGAGTAGGATTGGTTATGACCGAAAGTTTGGGCAGTGAGTGTGTTACTGTGAACAGTTCAGTGATAGCGTTGCTCTCATCAGAAACGATAACAAACGAGTACCGACATTACAAGCGGAAGATGAAGATGAAGACATATAGAAAGTATATGATGATATTGAAAGGGTAGTACAGTACACAATGGGAGATGGAAATCTAATAGTCATGGGGAAATTGAATGCAGTTGTGGGGGAAGGATCAGGAGAAAAAGTCACAGGAGAGTATGGCCTTGAGACAAGGACTGAGAGAGGAGAAAGACTAATAGAGTTCTGCAATAAATTTAAGCTAATAATAGCGAATACTCTGTTCAAGAATCACAAGAGGAGGAGGTGTAGTTGGAAAAGGCCTGTAGATACTGGGAGATTTCAGCTAAACTACATCTCTGTCAGCCAGAGATTCCGAAATCAGATACTGGATTATGAGGCACTACCAGGAGCAGATATATACTCAGATGACAGTTTAGTAGTGATGAAGAGTAGACTGAAGTTTTAGAGACGAGTCAGGGCAAATCGGTGCAAAGAAATGTATTACTGAAGTACTAAGGAATGAAGAGATATGTCTGAAGTTTTCTGAGCCTATAGTTACTGCGATAATAAATAACTTAGTAGGCAGTTCAAATGTAGAGGAATGGACTACTCCAAAAAAGTGCATTCACAGAAGTTGGAAGGAAAACGTCGGTGCCAAGAGGGTAACTGCGACGGAACTATGGATAACCGGAAATACTTCAGTTGATCGAAGAAGAAGGAAGTACAAAAATATTTAGGGACATTCAGGAATACAGAAATAATAGTCACTTAGGAGTGACATAAAGCATAAGTGCAGGAAAGCTACGGTAAAATGGATGAATGAAAAATGTGAAGAAATCGAAAAAGAAATGATTGTTGGAAGGAGTGACACAGCATAGAGAACAGTCAATACAACTTTATATGAAATTAAAGCAGGGGTGGTAATGGGCATTCCACCGTTAAATGGAGACGTGAGGGTAAATAGGTGGAAAGAGTACACTGAAGGACTCTACGAGGGTAAGGATTTGTCTGATGAATTGATAGAAGAAGAACCAGGAGTCGACACAGAAGAAATGGGAGCCAATGTTAAAATTAGAATTTGAAAGAACTGTGGAAGACTTTAAATCAAACGAGGCAGCAGGTATAGATCATTTCATCAAAATTTCTAAAATCATTCGGGGGAGTGCCAACTAAACGATTATTTACGTTGATGTGTAGAATGTATCCGGGTGTCGTTATACCATCTGACTTTCGGGATAACATCATCAACACAGTTACGCAGATTGCAAGAGCCGGTAATTACGAGAAGTATCGCACAATCGGCTTAACACCTCATGCATCCATGTTTCTGACAAGAACAATGTACAGAAGAATGGAAAAGAACAATGAGGATCTGTTAGATGATGATCAGTTTTGCTGTAGGGGAGGTAAGGCACCAGAGAGGTAGTTCTGACATTGCAGTTGATGAAAGCAAGACAAAAAAAAAAAAATCAAGACACGGTCATAGCATCTGTTGACCTGGAAAAAGCATTTGCCAGTTGAAAATGATTCAACATTTTTAGAAATTCTAAGCAAAATAGTCCTAAGCTATAGCTAAAGACAGGCAATACACAATGTACAAAAGCAAAGAGGTAATAATACGAGTGGTAGACCAATAACGAACTGCTCGGAAGGGTGTAAGACAGGGATGTAATTTTTCGCCCCTACTGTTTAATTTGTACATCGAAGGAGCAATGACGGAAATATAAGAAAAGATGAAAAGTGAATTAAAATTCAACGTGAAACAACATCATATAGCGTCGTAAGACTGCAACTGTCAAACTGCTATCACGTCGTAACTAACATTTAATTTCAACATCTTGACACCATTTACGATCTTCATAAAGCAGTGACAGTTACAAAACAGTCCACTAACGATGCATTATGGACGTCACGTGATTCTAGACGTACTTGAAAATGGTGACTAAACCGAAGCGGTTTGTCCCGTGTGTCATAAATAAAGATTACTTATTGTAAGTAGTTATTTGGTGTAAGTACTCTACCAATAATGTCGTTGTCCGACATTCGCTTATATTACGCTACTGGTCCCAAACAAGAAAAATCAATGATTAGTTTCGCTGATAACATTACTATCCTCAGTGAAAGTCAAGAAGAATTCCACGATGTGTCAATGGAATAAAGTCAATGGGTGTAGAATAAATCGAAGCAAGTCGAAAGTAATGAGACGTAGCAGACATGATAACAGCAAGAAACTTAATGTCAGGATTGGTGACCTAGGCACAAAAATAACCCCAGAGGATAGTTCATAGTTTCCTAAGGTTATAGGAATGGATGATTTAACTGCTCCGTGAAGGAACAGTTAAAGTATATAGGGATCATGCTAGTGACTAAAACATGATGTAGTAGAAGTGAATAATTTTTGTTAACTGAGTTCTAATTAGGTACACTACTTTCCGTCCTCGAGATGAATGTAGCGGAAAACGAGTTTAAAGATTTGACTACATATGAATGCAATATTATACGAAGTACGTTCAATCTGCTATTCCGGTCCATAAACTAGTCCTTCCTCTTCCTCATAGAGGGCGTTCTGCTCGAACTGGGACATCCTTCGCTCCTCCAGAGCCGCTCGTCCGGCCGGTGACAAGCGGTTTTCGGCCGCTTGAATCCGGTGGTCGTCCGAATGCTCGGCGAACTGCGTCGATTAGAGTCCCAGGGTGACGTCCATCGTTGTCATGGTCTTCAGAATTGCTGAATACCCTTCGCTGAAGCTGCTCACTTTCAGGAAAGTCGCAATCTCTACAGTCTTCGCACCAGAATGCAAATGCTTGGGGCCTAGCTTCCAAACACGGGCGTTTAAACTTTCATTTGAATTTTGTTTATTTCCTCCCAATCACCGGTACAATAACTTGGCCTCCGAAAGAAAAAAAAAACTAGTGCGTGACAAAGGCCGATTTCAGGCAGGCGCATTTTTTGTTCAACTGCGAATAACAAACATCTCCGTTTCGTATTCAGGAAAACCGTTTCACGGGATGGATACTCAACACTTTTATGGATCAAAAAATGAAATTAAAAATCGATTTCTTGAATAAAAATATAGTAAACCTCCCCTTAATCCATCTGTTTTAGCCGGCCGGAGTGGCCGAGCGGTTCTAGGCGCAACAGTCTGGAACCGTGCGACCGCTACGGTCTCAGGTTCGAATCCTGCCTCGGGTATGGATGTGTGTGATGTCTTTAGGTTAGTTAGGTTTAAGTAGTTCTAAGTTCTAGGGGACTGATGACCTCAGAATATAAGTCACATAGTGGTCAGAGCCATTTGAACCATCTATTTTAGCTCTAAAAGAAGAAGATGTATATCTGAATGTTTTGCATGTACTCATGGTAGCGCTGCCGCCATAGCGCTGGACAGTGTGGCCATTCTTAGGGACGCCACAAATCCACTCCAGATCCATCTTACCAAGACTTACTTCCGGCATGTACCAATGGTTGTGGCGTTCCTCTGTTGTAATTATCTTATAAATTTTCCAGCTATAGCTCCATGTTCCCCGTCAGTGATCGACATATGTAGATCCAACTCATATCAACACAAGCATAACTGGCATCAGGAACTTTAACCTCATAAACTGACAGTTATCTACAAATTCTATCGTCCAATCACATTACACAATAAGATAATCATTATCCACTACAATATCACGTGTGTTCGCTTGACACTTAATTCCCACAACATTATAAACATACATTCATACAAATCCAAGTAACTTACCTAATACTAAAATGAATATAATTTTTTTTTCTATATCCATGTGAACCAATGCTGACCGTGTTTGTTCACGGATTCACTGTCATTTTCTTTCGACGCAGTGCCGAATTGAAGGCACATAATTAATAAATTACTGCCACTGAGGTGCTAGCAAATACGGCGAAATTAAATTTTTAACGCTAGCTCCAGTTTTCAGAAATTCAACCTTCGTATGTTTCTGGTAGCTTGTTTTCATATGCTACCTCAAAAAGAATCAGCTACCCGTATTCACTTAAGCAAGCAGGAAAAAATAACAATTGTAAACGTAGTGAATTGAACAGTTACAAATGTCAAAATGATTTCTGAAATTTATTCTCTCTTCAGCCAGTACTTGCGAATACGTACAAAGTGAACAGACAGTAGTAGACGGTGATCGTAGACGATTTCGCACCTAACTAATCAAGAGGGACATTTTACTCTTTCCATAGCTCAGTAAGTAACGTATGTATCTGTGAATGTGTATGAACTGAGGATACAGAAACTGTGACATAGCTGATGACCTCTCTGTTTTCGTATTTTATGTAAGCTTATGCTACCGCTATAGAGTGCATCCAGAGATGTTTTAACAACGATCTGAGAAGGTTAGCTTGGCGTTTTCTAAGAGCTGAACGAGAGGGTAAAGGTAGTTTCACACTGCTTCTTGCAAATGTGACGTCACGTGAAATACCGAAGATCGCACGAACTGCTATCGAATTTCGTTAGCGATCGATGTGGGCCCTCTCATGGGTATCAGATGACGCGTGTCTTCAGCGGCATAAAAATGCCAATCAGAAATGCATCTGGCTTGCAGAAGGACATGTGAGGTGATTGTTACCCGCGAAATATTGTGGCAAGGAAGAATACAAGTTATTTTGCTCATGTTTTCGCTCACAGCAACTTAAACCATCACTTTATGTTCCTGCCTAATCGCACAATCGTAAATCGCCACATATCCACAAATAACGAGCCAAACTTTGGTCAGAAGAAAGAAACAACACTCTTGGAAATTGCCACATAGTCAAAAAAGAAGAGCTGGATATTTGCAGGAGAAAGAACGCGATTTTTATTGCTACCTCTTTCACTCGCCGCAGTTTAAGCTGTCCTGTTAGGTTCCTGCTTAACCACACACTCGGAAATCACCTCATATTATGAAACAAACAGTCAAATGTTTGTTTCATTTTTCGTTCTCTAATCAGACAGATATGTTAAATAGCTTCGAATAATGCCGTATCACTGGTTTAAAATCGCAAGATATGCCCAAAACGTTTTAACAACACTAATACAAGAAAATTAATAGTGTGTTGATAGATACGAAAATACTTCCTACAACTTCGTACTACACGACCTCATCCACTACGCTATAACCTATTCATACCGTATTTGTCTTAAGTCTCAGTTATCACAGTATCTCTGGAAAGTTCATGTCGTTGAGATATTATTAATTAACATTTGCTAATAAGGAAAACGTATTTGTGATACTTCTACAATGCGCCGTTGCCTTGAAGCGGGACACTGCAAGTTACAATACAGAACAGCTAAACATGTCAAAGTAAATATGACGGCTGCCGAACCGATCGTCGATATTGCAGTCGAAAGGAGTGTTACCCAAAGTAAGGGTTACTCCCTTGAATTAAAAGATACAGCATTTGGAGGAACTTTTAGCTGAGCATTAGAAATCAAAATATTAAAGAGAGCGATACCATTTCAGCACTGTGTTGCAAAAATGAATTAACAACAATTTTAATGTAATGGCGTAAGTCCAGACTGGCTGTGTGTGGTAAGGACAATATTTGGTATTGTAAACTGAAAATAATCAGTGTATAACATTACACACACACACAGACGCACAGACACACACACATACACACACACACATACACACACACACACATATATATGTGTGTGTGTGTGTGTGTGTGTGTGTGTGTGTGTGTGTGTGTGTGTGTGTGTGTGTGTGCAGGAGAGATATGTTCAACAAATTCGTATTACCCTCTCTTGAGTCCATAATTCGTCGATAACGACACTTGTCAACTGATGTTGCAGGGGCATGCAAGGTTGACGGGTTAGTCGAGTCCTGCTCCATGGTGTTTGGAATTGTGCATGAGTTTATAATTAACGTAACTACATGTTGTGAGTAAACATAATTCAAACCTGCTCTACCTCCACAGAGTGCTCCGTAATGGGACAGATATACGGACTCCCTGCTTTTTGATTGAGGCGCTTGAAATAAAATATAAAGGTACCACTTCACTAACAAGCAGTATTAGCGTAGGTCCAGCCTTTACATTTTACAAGTAAGCAGTAATAGTGAACTCAGGCTCACCAAGGTAATATTACATAATACTGGACTTTAAAGATAGAGATTTAGTAGTATTTATGCTACACGAGTAATGAGTTAAGTTACTCACAATACCGATGCAGTCTTACACTTACGTTACGGTCATCGCAGCATTTCTGGTATAGATACAATATGCATCATGCATGACGTTTGATTTTTTACTTTCTCGCTACTACCTGTACTTGCAACATGTTTCACAGATAGTATCCACAAAGGCAGCTGAATGTACCTACAACAATACAGGTATATCACTGCATGACCATACTTCGGGAGATATAACGTCAAATACTGAGATGTGTGAAAAACTACAGCTTCATGCATGATGTTTCAGTTAGTTACTTCTTTATTACTAGCTCCATTCACAACATATTATGCAGACAATATCCACATACGCCATTGAATTCATCTAAAAATATATGTACTAAGGAAAAAGATCATTTTACTACACGCAGTTCAGGAGATATGATGTCAGTGATCACTGAGATCCGTGAAACATGTCGCACCATGCGCAACTATTTATGCATTATTTCTTCGCTATTAATTATATTCACAACACATTTTTCCAGCCAGTAACCACATACACAACTGTATATTCCTGAAAAATAATATCAGTGTACTGAATACGACGTTATAAAACTTTGAGCTGCGTTAAAATGAAACTGCCAGGTTAAATATGCAATAAATTATGTCAAATAGGTAAATGCTGTATTTGTGGAATATAGTAGACATGTGCTTATGTGGGAAAAGACATACATAATAGGCTGACCTAAAACTATGAAATAATTTCGATCAAATTTGGTACACATATTAGTGACGACCTGGAAAGAGATACTGTGGTGATAAGAATCACCAGCTTCCTGTTGGGGTGGGGGTGATAATGAGGAGAGAGAATGGGGAAGGAAGGAATGGAGAGAGAAAGGGCGGAGAAGGAGGTGATGGACACTGAGAAGGTTGGAGGAATGGACCATGAGAGGGTGCAAGACGAGACGTTCGGAGAGAGGGAATGGGCAGAGTGAGGGGAATAGGAAGTGGAAAGATAGAGGGAGGAGGTGAAATAAAGGAGAAGAGGAGGATGAGATGGAATTAAAGGAGGGAATAGATGAACAGAGAGGGAAGCAGCAGGTAGACAGAGAGAGAGGCAGGAGAAGATGGACAGCGTTGGAAGAACGGACATACTGAGAGAGGTGGAAGGAGGTGATGTAAAAAAAAAAGAGGGGTATAGGAGGGAGTGGAATTACAGGGGCGAGGAGGAAAATATAAGAGAGAGAGAGGCAGGTAGATGCACAGAGTGGCAGGTGGAGAAAGTGGGCAGATAGAGAGGGTCTAAGATGTGGAATAAAGGAGAAGAGGGAAGAGATGGAGTGAGAAGGGAAGGAGTAGGTAGGAGGGAGAGGGGAGGAGCAGATGGACAGGAAGAAGGGTTTCAGCAGATGGACAAAGAGAGGGTTAGGAAGGAATGGGCTGAGACAGGGTCAGAAGGAGATAGAGGAAGGAGGAGTGGATGATTGGAGCAATTGAAGTTGAGGAGATGGGCAGAAAGAGGAGGGAGTAAGAGACAGCGATCATAGAGATGGGGGAGGGGAAGAGGTACAGCGATGGAATTGGAAGGAGGAAAAAGAAGGGGGAGGAGCAGATGGACAAAAGCGGGGGAAGGAGGAGGTGTGCCTATAGACGATTGGAATGAATAGGTATCCGGACAGCGCTGGATACTCAGATAGTTATGTAAAACTTTATAGAGAAGCAAAACAAAAAGGCAGGATTTCGGGAAAGAGACAAATTTTATAAATCTTAGGAAGTGGTCTCAGGAACAAAGGGTGAAGGATGTAAGGGAGAAAAATATAAACACAAAGAAGCAAAACAGAAGTTGATTTATCGTACCCTTCAAGAGGGTTATTTCAGCAAATATGTGTTACACGCCTCTAACTCGAGCCAAGTCCTCCACCTCGAGTACTGTAAACCAAGAAACTACTAATCCCTATTGAAAGTTCCGAATAAATATATTTGTCCTCTGAACTGCCATTACTTGACGTCAGTTTCTTGCAATAGGTGCTTGTTTAACAGTTTGTACATGTTTTTTTACCCATGACATATTCCATGAAGACATTGCACAGAAAAGAGCAAAATAATCTAATAAGTACATCTTTGACGAAACCTAAACATTTTGATAAAGTGGAATATTTTCCTCTTATTAGTGGACATTCGCATAAATTATGTGATAGGAAACGTTTCATGGTAAAACGGCTAACCAGAAGAGCTCATTGTGAGTTTACGGTGAATATACATTGTGAGACCATTGGAAATGCTTCCAGCTCAGCCATCCTAAACTCACGACAAAGCTAATAGAAACGGAAGATGTCTATCGTTTCTGTAAGTAGTGGCCGGGATACTACCTGGAAGGCTGTTGTCAAACGAATCAACACTCGGACATGGTCCAAATCAACAGAAAATTAACTTTGAACTATGTTCCTTTACGAATTTTGGACAGCCAGGTGTTGGGGCTTCTGAATTCATGGGAGGTTTTCCGAAGCATAATTCGACCTGTTATTGCTGGAAATGCCTGTTGTTTTCACTTTTGAGAATTCTTTCACTGAACCAGTGGCTATTAAGAGGAACAAAATGCTAGACCTTCAGCGTTTACTCGATTATATTCCACATTAATATAGGTATTTCTATAATGATCTGATGAAATGGCCTGTGTGCAACACTGCTGCTGTTACTGCTGTAGCTGATGATCAATGAAATCATTTTCTATGCTGTTTGATCACAGTTAAAATATTGCGACAATGTATGGATGGAAAAAGAATCAACTTAAAACATAACAAAAAATGTAAGCCATACATATGAACTACTTCCTGTAGAAAATAACCTTATATCAGGATTTTGGATTTACTTTTTTCAAAGAGATGGCAAAATCTAGCAACTGCAGTAATGGAAAAGCCTTTACTTTGTTCTGTTCTTTAAACATTAGAAATCCCAGCCAGTTATATTCCATATATTCACCCACAGAACGTTTTCCTTCTTTCCAGAAAGCTTAAGATTTTGGAGCAAGGTAATTTCAAAAATGACTGATGAATTGTTGGCCGCAGTATAACGCATCTCGTCATAATCTTTCGTCGTCTTTCTGGCGATAAATATAACTTCTTCTAGAAGTTATCTGATATGAATTTTCAATACCTGGTAAGATATTTTTCCATTAATGTTTTTTCTTTATCCTGACGTTAATTCTTTTATATGACGTTTTTTATTACTTTTCTACATGTAGTTTTTATACTATCGGCCTTAAGCGGCTGAAAAAGACGATTTACTGGCAAAACGCTGAATACGAGATATCCACAGGTGGCTAACTAAATTTCGTTCTCTGCTTTGAAATTATTGCCCCCATCCCACACTACCATTTATCGTAGTACATTACGTACTGTCCTACACATCAGAATTATAAATGTGCAGAATTTAAATCAAGAAATTCACGCTAAAATTCTACATGCAGTCAAACCGCGCTCTTCATTTTTGACTGGAAATAAAAGTCTATTGTAAATGCAGCTGCCACTGCTTTTTACACATCTAATAGTTTTCATTACGTCGATGTTCACTGAAAATGTTGTAATCAAAATTTGCAAAGACGGAGGTCGCTTTTGGAGTCTGGTGTATGGATGGCGATACGAGATAGCTGCCTGAACCACCACACCTCTTGGTGCGGTGGCGGTAATTACACTTTCAATGACAATAGTCGGTGCTTCGAAGAGTCTGATCTATGATGGTATTTTTTCAGGGACCTCTTTTGTAAACTGCTCATCTGCACTTCGCGTCTGAAGAGGAAATGAACAATGGCTGGTAATTTATTCAAGAATCCAGTAATTTACACAATATAGAGTTTAGTCACGATTCGCCTCATACACGAAATTATTCATACCAATGTGATATAGTACGGCAAAGCTAATTAATAGACCACGTCTCCAACTCTTGTAGGATTCAGGACTATTTGATAGCTCATGGAGCTGCTCTTCCAGTTGGTACCTACATATACACCACCACCTCACGATGAACTAAATAAATGTATTAATTCCCTGAACAAAACAGCTTCTGACATGGTTTTGTAGGTGTACGAGGAGCAGTCACAAACGTGTAGTTATCTAGTCGCGAATACTAAGTTGTGATCAATGATGTTGACAAAGTCTTTAGTCTTTCTCAACATATTCATCCTCATGTTCGACAGATTTTCTTCCAGCGATGGGTAAATATACAGAGACCTAAGCTGTAGAATACTGTATATTGGGTCTTCGGATAGCGTTCTACTTCGAAAACAACCTTGCAATTATTCTGGAACTGCCTGTTACGCAATCGTTTCTCCTTCTGGAGAAAGAGGACGATGCCACTGGCTGTCATATGACGAGATTTCGAAGGCTTACACAAAATTTGACACACTAAGGAAGCATCATGTATGAGTTTGTCTTGTGGAGTTTAATTTGGATCATTGTCGAGCAGAAATATCCTCTCGGGCAACTGCTCGTGACCTTACGTCTAGAAAGACTGCCTTAAACTCATTAGGAGATTTGAATGATACACCTATGACCATTTACCCCTTACGAGCATACTCTGTTAGTAACACTCCATGGAATTCACAGAAAGATACTCATTACCACCTTGCCGGGTGGAAATGGAGCCAACGGTTTTGCCGCAGTGGTAACACAGACTCACGTCAGGTCATCGAAGTTAAGTGATGTCGGCTGGGCTAGCACTTGTATGAGTGACTATCCGCTCTGCCGAGTGCTGTTGGCAAGCGGGGTGCACTAACTCGTGATTTTTGAGATTTGAGACCAATGGTGAGCTACGTGACTGAGTAGTAGCGGCTCCAGTCATTAAAAATGACAACGGCCGGGAGGGAGCTGTGCTGACCACATGCCCCTCCACATCTGCATCCAGTGACGCCTGTCGGCTGGGGATGACACAGCGGTTGGCCGATACCGTCGGGTCTTACGAGGCCTGTTCGAGAGCACAGATGATAGCGGTGAATCCACTTGTGTTAGAATTTTATTGTGAACAGTCCCAGAACCCAGTGAGCGTTGAATGTGCAGTGTTGAAAATGAGTTTCAAGATGTCGATAACTGCTTCATGACAAATTTTATTTTTCTTCCATAATTGCGTGGACCGTTACACGCACGTCTTCGACTACCAGTTCTTCCACTAATGTTGTACTTCCCAATTTTTGACATTTGGTGTGGCGCTTATAGCTGAAATAAATGTGCCTCGGTTACACAGATTTTCTTCATCTCCAGTTTAACCCGAATGTTCAAACAGCTCAAAATAACCGGATTGTGAAATAACCGATTTTCGATTCTTTTATTGCTGCTATTTCTAGTAATTAACGTAGACATCGATCAATATTGGGAAACTCTAAGACTCCCTCAGAATTTTACACTCTACATTTCAACATACCTTCAGTAAAAATATCGATAAAATAGGTAAATAAAAGAAAGATTTGTCCATATACTGTTCGCTGCTTTTCTGTAAATGTAATGTGACGTTGAAGACTACAAAATAAATCATCAGTAGTCTTCTACTGATTATAACTTTTTGAAACCTTGCTCAAAAGTTATGTTGTGATCGAGGATCATACAGCTGTTTAGGAATTACTAGATGACAGTGATAAGGGGTGAAAACTGAATTTGGAAAACTATATTTTCTTGTTATACAGTCCGTTCCCAAGGGTTATAAACAGAAAAAGACCTACTATGCAGACACAAGCAACAGGTCATAAACTTCTTATTTTTATTATAGACTTTGAATGATGTGTTAAGATTATAATTAATTATTGTTGTCGTTACTTCCTTTCCCTCCTATTATTTCACTGAAATGGCAGAGAATAGCAAGCTCATAGTAAAATTTGTAGCATATCCATTATTTAACTGTTTCGAATTAAAAGCCTGTTCTGTAGTGAAATATACTTATTCACTTTTTAATACAAATTTGAAAACAGCTGATTCCTGATGACGAAATTCCAAATGCCCTTTCAAAAAACATAAACAAACAATTTAGACAGTAGACAAAGTAGAATATTTAACGGAAAGAATTACTTGACAAGAATTAAAATTTCAGTTATGAATTAGTCCATTGTCCGTATTTACTCTCCGACCTGTTTATAAATACTCCCATATAATCTATGGGTCTCTAAGCTGACACTTTTCATAAGAAACAATATCATTCTGAAACGATGCATATTCTTCATAAGCTGCAGAACTTCCCAACAACGATAAATATTTATCGGCCGTAAATGACAAACCCCGAATTCACCTAATCTGCAACCGAAACTCAGAAGGATCACTACACCAGGGTATTATAGGATATCAAGCACATCATTGTCTCAGCAATGCTGTATCGATTCCTGTCATATCCCTTTTTCTTTTTCGCAGTATAGGACAGCACGTACATTATTGTCTCAGCAAAGCTGCATCGATTCCTGTCACATTCTTTTCCCTTGTTTCTAATTGTCTGCATGTTATTAAAATAGCTCTTAATGTGTTTCCCATTTTCTATAATAACACAGTACTTCAGCGGACTGGAAATTTACGAATAAACATTACACATTGCCAAAAAAATTTTATTTTATACCTAACAATCAGCATTGTTAGCTGCAACAGGCTGAAGACGTACTTTGTTGGTACTGCACACTTTAGGCATTTTGATCGAGATAAACGCATGGTGCAGAGTTCCTCTTCGACAAGCCAGTGCAAAAGTGCGCACAGAATCAGCTAAGTGAAAAATACATGCAATAGGCACGTTTATTTATATATACAAACAGACTTAAGAATTTTCTTTTGTGTGAGACCGAGTGAACAAGATTGTGTGCCACTTTAAAGTTCTAGATTCCAGTATTTTAAACTTCGCGTCGCTTGTGCATAATGTTTCACTGATGATATCAGAACCCGATTGTATTTTAATATATTGAGAAATTTCGAACATTTGAGAGTGCCGCGATAAACTTGTATTGTTATTGTTTTTTGAACGCTTGCACTTAGTTGTATTCTCTTAAAATGTTTAGGAACAGTAGGCCTATCCTCGTTCAAAATAATCGTTCTCTAATATCCTTGCATAATTAAGGGGGAAGTAGGTTATTCTGAGAATTTTCGGACACGCAGATAACTATATTTCTGTAAGTTACAGGTGTGAGTTTTTTGGATACATTGTTTCGTAGGTAATCCGCATTCGTGTTTCACAGTTCACCCAAAGAATAAAGCACCCCTGAACGTCACTGTGTATCAAAACCAATAAACGTGGGCTTTTCAGAATTTTCGCCAGCTACATTATCCTTTCATGGTCTACGAACAATGTGTGGCAAATCGACGTTCGTGATTTAGTTACTGTAGCAGATTTTCTAAGAAACATACTGTGTTACGTCTAGTATTCACTTAAAGAGAAACTATTTTAGAGTTTGTGAACAACTATAATTAATATCAAAACATTTTAGGAAACTAATAATTTTTATCACAGGTTTTTGTGTTGTCTTAATAGAAATCGCGTTTTGTGTATTTGCTGCAATTCTTGTACATAATTAGGAAGTTTTTAGCTCAACAGTTTAAAAGATCATCAGCGGGCTTAATTTAAAGTTATTTCTTCACCACAATTTAATACATTGCCATCGCCAAAATGTGGTCCACTCTGAATGCTGCTCTCGACCACAGGATGAGTTGGTTGACGTTTGTAAGCAACTGGAAATCGCTCTGACTACTGTCAAACGATTGGCAGTGATGGGCACCAGAGTGTTGGAAGAGCTCCCGTGACTCTTGTACCTGTGATACATGTGCCACAGGTACCTCAAGTACTATCCTGTTCTGTGGATCCTGTCTCCTTTGCGGGAAGTACATGCGTTTCAGCGGTAGATATAGGCGTCCTATACAGCACGGACGGCGACCAGGGAGGAATTGGGGTGTTGTACTGATCCACCTAACGGACAAGTCTGAGGTGCTGTCTTCCACTGAAACTGAAACTCAGCCACTGTAACTCACTTCATCTGTTTGGGGAAACATGTTTGTCCGGTGTGAGGAGGAGGCAAATGCAAAAGTACGATGAGTGGTGTTACCCCTTAGCGAAATGGCAGCAAGGCACAGGAAAGGACACCAGGTGCACTCTGTGTGTGTGCCCGGGGCCCTCACTCAAGATGATGAAGTGGCCATTCAAGCAGGCATTGCAGGAACAGGGGGCAAACAACTGCAGAGTGTGGTTCACGTTGAAACAAATGATGCCTGTTGTCTGGGCTCTGAGGTCATTCTTGGGTCATTCCAGCGACTGGCTGAGAAGGTTGAGAAGATCAGCCCTGCGCATGAGTTTCAACGATGCTCACAATTTATATCACTGTGCCCAGAACTGATAATGACCGTTTGGTTGTGAGTCGAATAGGAGGACTGAAGTAGATACTTCGAAGGTTCTGTGACAAGCTAGACTTCCGGGACATGCGCCGCAGTGTTGAGAACTCTGAGGTCCCCTCAGTGGAACAGGTGGGCACTACACATCAGAGGCAGCTAGTCAGGTATCGGACTATGTGTGCGGTATCCACAAAGGCATTTTAGATTGGGTGACTCTCCATGCAATGCAGATAACGATAGCTATAGGGAACCCGAAAGTATCAGAGCAAGGTCGAAAGAAAGGCCTCCCACAGGTGAGAGTATTAAAATCCTATTGTTAACCTGCCGAAGCATTCGCAACAAAGTTCCAAAATTTGAAGCGCTCATGTAAAGCAGTGAAGCTCACATAATACTAGGCTCAGAAAGCTGTCTAAAGCCTGAAATTCATAGCAATGACATTTTTGGGGAAACTTAAGTGTATATCGAAAAGATAGGCAAATGGGAAATGAAAGTGGTGAATTTCTCTCAGTAGATAAGAAACTCAAAACCATCGAGAAAGAAATTGAAGCAGCATGTGAGACTATATGGACAAGACTATGTATTAGCGGTAGGCGTAAAGTGATAATCGGATTTTCCTGTCACCACTATCCTATTGTAATCATCGGTGGAGACTATAATCATCCAACAATTAATTTGGAAAATTACAGTTTTGTAAGTGATGGGATTGCTAAGACATTCTATGAAACTTTACTAAATGCCTTTCTAAAAAACTAGACTGTTAGGAAATGGATCTAATGGCAACAAATAGACATGACCTTTTTTGAGGACACCCACATTAGAACTGGTATCGGTGACCATGACGCTGTTTTGGCTATAAAGATTACTAAACCACAAAGGACAACTAAAACAAGCAGAGAGATACATATGTTCAGTAAACTAGATAAAAGATCAGTAGTTTCGTATCTCAATGAGGAACTCGAAACTGTCAGCACAGGACAGCAGCATGTACAGGTATTCTGGCTCAAGTTTAATAGAATATTTGTGCTTGCATTCGACAGACACGTACCTAGTAGAACAGTTCATAGTGGGAGGGAACCTCCAGGGTATACAGAAACTGTAAAGAAACTTCTACAGAAAGAGGGATTACTCAATATTAGGTGTAAAACAAAGCGTAGGGCTATATATAGAGAGGTGTAGAATGAAACATGTGTGGCTGTCAAGAGAGAAATGTGTGATAACTTCAATGACTACCGTAAAAGTATATTGTCAAGTGAACTTTCACAGAACCCAAAGAAATCTTGGCCATGTGTTAAGGCTGTTAGTGGCAGCGAAGTTAGTGTCCAGTCTCTAGCCAATGTGACGGGAACTGAAATCGAAGGTAGCAAAGCTAAAGTTCAAATACTTAACTCCCTTCTCAAATGTTCCCTTACAAAGGAAAGCAGAGGGGAATTGCCGCAATTTAATCCTTTTACCACTGAAAAGATTAATCATATATCTACTAGATTCAGTGGACTTGAGAAACAGCTGAAATCGTTAAAACTGAGCGGAGGTCCCAGGCAGCAATGGAATACCTGTCAGATTCTATACTGAATATGCTGCCGAGTTAGTTTATCTTCTAACTATAATCTATCGCAGATCCCAAGAGCAAATAACCGTGCCCAGTTCTTGGAAAAATGCACATGTCACACCCGTTTACAAGAATGGTAGTAGAATTGATCCACAAAACTATCATCCACTTTATTGTACAACCTTAGAACGTACTCCGAGCTCAAACATAATTAACTATCTTGAACAGAATGTCCTCCTCAATGTCAACCAGCATGGATATCGAAAACATCCATCATGTGAAACATAACTTGCACTTTTCTCACATGACATGCTGAAATCTTTGGATAAGGCAATCAGGTTGATGCAATACTTCTTGATTTCCGAGAGGCATTTGACTCAGTACTCCACATATCTTTACTGTCAGAAATACAATCATGTGGGGTATCAAGTGAAATTTGTGAGTTGTTTGAGGAATTTTGTTATGGAGGACATAGCGTGTTGTCTTGGATTGAGAGTCGTCGTCAGATGTAGAAGTAACGCAGGTGTTCCCCAGGGAAATGTGTTGGGACTCTTGCTGTTCATGTTGAATATTAATGACCTTACAGACAATATTAATGGTAAAAATCAGGCTTTTGCAGATGATGCAGGTGACTGTAATGAAGTATTCTCTGAAAGAAACTGCATAAATATTCAGTCAGATCTTGATAAGATTTCAAATTGGTGGAGAGACTGTCAACTTGGTGTAAATGTTCAGAAAAGTACAATTTTGCACTTCATAAAACGAAGAAACGTTGTATCCTATGACAATAATATAAGTGAGTCACTACTGGAAATGGCCAACTTGTACAAATACCTTGGTGTAACACTTTGTAGGGATATGAAATGGAATGGTCAGTTAGGTTCAGTCGTAGGTAAAGCAGTTCGCTGACTGTTACATGGTAGAATACTGGGCAAGTGCTGTCAGTTGACTAGGAAGATTACTTACAAATCTCTTGTGCAACGAATTCTAGAATATCGCACAAGCGTGTCGAACTCTTATCAGATAGAGTAACTGGGGAGATCGAACTTAGGCCAAGAAGATCAGCAAGAATGGTCTGAGGTTTGCTTAATCTGTGGAAGAACGTCACAGAGATACTGAAGGAACTGAATTCGAAGAATCTTGAAGATGGACGTAAACTGTCATGAGAAAGTCTGTTAACAAAATTTCAGGAACCGGCTTTAAATGATTGCTCCAGCAATATACCACAGCCCCCTAGGTACCGCTTTCATGGGGATCGTGAGGATGAGATTACAATGATTACTGCACACGCAGAGCCATTCAGACAATCATTTATCCCCTACTCCATACGTGAACGGAGCAGATGGAAATCGTAATAACTGATACAATGGGACGAACCCTCTGCCATGCACCTCACAGTGGTTTACAGATTATAGATGTAGATGTAGAAATTTTAGCAACTCTGCAGCGAGAAATTGATATACTGTTCTATTACCCGAGTGTTGGTAAATAAAAGAGACTTGATACAATAGAGACCAAGCAAGTACCGAAAAACAGCAACTATTCAGAACCAAGATACCGGTATCGGTTTAACTGGTAGGTTTTTTCCAACTTTGGTTCACAGAGAGACTTTCTGCTACTTCCTTCTGGGTCGACCATACTGAAAGCTCCTACCTCATCTAATTATTGTCTCATGTGATGGTGCATTGTTGCTGTAAACTTTCATACGCTCAGTAGGGATTGTTACAGCATTGTTCCCTTTCAAACGCAGGAAACAAATTGCCCCACGAGACACCACTTTGTATATGAAATATGTTAATTTGTTTTCGCTTTCCACAAGTAATGCTATATTAGTGTGGCGTATGGATTTCGGTGTGTAACAGGACAGCAGATATGTATCTGGAAACAAAGGAAAAAATATCAGTTATGAAACTTTATCTTTTTGTGCTGATGATTACATATTACAGTTTGCGTGGTAATTTTTTTCTTTTTTAGCAAACAAAGTATGTAAGTTGTTAAAGGCAGGGGAGAGGGTATAATTTATCAAAATAAAGCGTTATTTACTTTTCTTCATTTTTTATTTAAGATTAAATTTTTATTGCTTTTAGAAGTATTTAACGAATAACTGTCATTGATAAACAGCTTGCAGCACCTCATGCTGTCTGTATTTTCATTGAGCTAAATAAATAATACTTTTTATAAAATTCACAGGCACTGTGTTTCTTTCTTCCTGACAATTAATATTTATCACAGAAAAAGAAAATCTGTATATAAATGCTGAACTGGCGGGAATTGGCAACAGAAATGAAACTAAACATTACAAATTTGTAAAATCATCATTTGTATTTTTAAATATTTTTTGCTATTTTTCAAGAGTGTATATTTCTGAAAAATCCTCAGGAGCACGAGAGTTATCATATAATGTCTTTAATAAAGATGATTCCTATTTAAATTCAGTTTTTACATCTTAAATTCACATCTATGTTATCATAGTGATCAATAATTAAACTTCGCTTTTCAGTTTTACGTTGTTTATTGGAAATAATGTGTTTGCGTCGCTGAAATAAAACCGTTTACTAATATTCTTTTAAGCTTTGTTATCAAATAGTAGAAAAGTCAGTGAATTTACTAGTAACTTCAGTGAAGACGATAGTTTAACTTTTTTGCCAGTTTCATATTCAAAGAGAAGACCTTATTTCCTTTCATTAGTCTGTTTTCTACATTATCTATGATATTATACACATCTAAAAGTATTATGCGGTTGTCTTCCGGGTATTTTAGAGTTTTATTAAACATGGTTAAAATACAGTTACAATTATGTAAGTAGTTTTCAGTCAAACCTTATTCAGTGTTAAGCATCAATTTTTTTTTTCAAAATCGTTTTCTGCTATGCTTACCAAACAACTTCAGATGGCTTTCCAATTTAATAATAATGTACCTATTCAGATTAAAACAGAGCTTGATCTCAAATGGCGTTTCATTTCGTGAAATTTCCCTTCGCTGATACTGAAGCTTTTTGTCCAGTTCTTCTCTTTTTATATTAGACTGGAAAACTGAGTATATAGGTACGTCAGATTCCTTAATACACGAAGCATGCAATACCAAACTAAGTTGAAAATCAAAGAGTAACACAACACCTAGAAATTTACCTGGCATGGAAAACTTATGCATGCTTGTCGTCTTGGTGTGATATACTCTACATGACTCTCCCTCACACCCCATTGTCAACGGTATCTGAGGTTGAATCGGACATGACGTCCTGCATGTGTTATCATTGTTTTCGGAACACCAGATATTTTATTCTGAATTCGGTGGAACCAGCTTTTCATGGGGGAACTGCAATCGGCGTCACTTTCTTCTTTACAGCACACGTTGGTTCAGATATCTTGTCGACATTCTTACCATCGGCGCTCGCGGGCTGGCCACTTTCGTTGCATCTTTTATATTGTGGAGGGCAGTTTTCAGTTTTTCATTTGATACCGTGGTTGGCACAACTATGATGTCTGTCTTAAAAGTGTTGTTGCTTCTACCTAGCACTTTGTATTGTCCATCGCACGGCGGGTGCAGTAGCTTGCGCATCGTGTCTTTCTGTAAGAATATGTTGTTGCAGCTGAAGAGGTCTTTGAATACGAACAGCTGTCGTCCACTTTGCTCACTAGGTGTCATTGGCCGGAGTCGTCGGATGTGCAATCGTAATTTGGTAACGGACTATGGCGCATCAACCGCATCATCCGTGACATTATGCAAGAACCGGCCCAGTAGGCGCGGTGTTTGTCGGTACAGTAATTCAGCTGCTGTAGCCTTCAAGTCGCTCATAAATTGCGTACAGAGACTAATGAGTACAATAGGTATTGACTCCATCCAATTTTGTATAGCATGACACCGAAGGGCTGACTTCAGTTGGCGATGCAGATGATGTATTGTTCCATTCACCGCCGGATGACAAGCAGTAGTAGAAATGTGCATAGTGCTCAACAAAATGGCCAATAGTTTGATTAGGTAAGCCTCAAACTGAAGTCCTTGATCTGTTGTAATGCATACCGGTACCCCAATCCGGGCGATCCATCAACGGAGAAACTTTTGTACTTCAGTCTCAGCTGTAATGTCTTCCACAGGTGAAGCTTCAGGCCATCTTGAAATTCGATCCACGACTGTGAGCATTAGCTGCAGCCTTCTGATACCGCATGGGGGCCTACAGTGCATGAAAATGTCCAAAGCGTTGACTTGGCGACAAAAAAGTTCCTAATTGTGCCCCTATATAACGAGTGATCCTATTTTCCTGGTGCTCCAAGGAGTTTCTAACAAATGTCTTAAAGTCTGCATTCATTCCAAGCCAGAAATTTCAATGTTTCACTGATTTCACTGTGCTCCAGCCACCGGCATGAGCCATATAGTGCACTGACGCAACTGATGTCATTGAATTAGGTAAAGTATGAACAGTTGTACTTTTGTGCCACACACGTCGTAGTACAATCCAATAACGTGCGTAGCTGATAATCGTCCTGCTGGATTGAGCTAGGACGTAAAATCAATTGCTGTGGTTAGAGCTTCAACACGTAAGAGAGCGTCTCCTGGTACATTTGACTTTCTTTGCACATAGAGTATGTGACTCGTAAACTTTCTAACATAAACAAAATTATCGAAGTTGTTCGGTGATGCTTCCTCTGATTTCATACCGAAAGCATATGTCACTGGTTCACGGTCTGCGTATGCGAATTAAAGATTTATTTCCACAAGCATACCTTTTGCAAATTACAGTCTCTGTGTTGTATGATAAAAACAGTTCGCTTGTTGTGAACTATGCCCTAAATCAGATGTGGTACCAACTCTCTAATATTTGTAAATAAAAAGGGCTTAACTCCAAATCCAGCATTTACGTTGTCACCACTAAGCTGGGGTACGTTAGAGAAAGGTAATTTAGGAAACAGTTTTCTGTTCTGTGGACATAAGAGTCAGTTGTCCCTATTTAGACGATCTGTAGCATTTTGAATACCATTTGGCCCCAACACCTCTGTATCTAGATTTCCCATTTTCCTCGTAGCCAAACGAACAGTTGAGGCTCTATTTGTATTGAAATGAATAACTTTATTCAGTATTACAGTACAGTCAAATTGTTGCAAAAACATTTATGTTTTACCGTGTGATACGTTAAAACTAGATAACATGCAGTAACATTTCCTTGATCACTGCAACATGAACTTTTAGATGTGGAAGCACAACCAGAGTTCAGAAATTTCAGAAGTGGTTCATTCGTTTTGTTTCTTTGTTCATTTACGTTTACGATATTTCGTTTAAAGGCATTGCTTAATCTGAGAATGACATTAACAAACCTTCACTTCACTACCGCTACTAACTACTATGAAAACCGTAACAAAACATACGCACACGTATACGCAACAGAGGCATGTACAGCAAATTTTTTCACTCACCTGTCCTATTTCAGCCGAAGCACCTGTAAACATAACTCCACATAATTTACATTCACTGACGTATTCCTTTCATGGATCATTAGTTATCCAAGCACTGTGTTCGATATCATACTGAATTTTGTAATTCCGCAGTCGTTTTGCTTTCTATACTGTCGTATGAATCTTTTTGGCGCTTTTTTGGAGTGTCTCACATTCACCATCTACTCCATCCCTGCCTCGATGAAGATTAGGTTTGGTAGTTGCATAGGTAATACTCACATCTATAAAATTGCCTTTTATACACTATTCACTATTGCGTAAAGCTGATGATGATGATGAAATCCCATACTGCTTGACAGAGTGTTGGGTAACGATGCGTGAGACTCGCACCGCCGTACTAGGCAAGGTCGTAGTGGAGGTGGTTTGCCGTTGCCTTCTTCCGACCGAGGATGAGTGATGATGATGAAGACTACAAAACAACCCTAGTCATCTCGAGCCAGGTGAAAATCCCTGACCTCACCGGGAATCGAACCCAAGAGCCCGTGCTGGGGAAGCGAGAACGCTACTGCGAGACCAAGAGCTGCGGACTGCATAAAGCTATAAAACGAATAACGGAACTGTACTGCCTTCAATCCGCCTCAGACAGAACCACTTGGAACACATGACACAAGGGTTTGGCACAATATAATACTGCCACAACTGTTTGTTATATAGCTCAGGTTGGTAACAGACGTCTCGTGAGGACGACAAAAAAAAATCAGTGCTTTCTGAGGTCGTCGGCTAACATTTCGTGAACTAAATAATCCACAGACATTTACTACTTCACACGGTCCATCAGACTCACATGTGGTACTTAGAATGTATGTATGTACGTATTAAACAGGGGACCTAGAAACGACGGAGAAGCTTCGTTCCGCCGTAGCCCTCAGTTGTTCACAACCACACAACAGGCCACAGCAGTCCACCCACCCCACTGCAGCCCCACACCGAACTTAAGTTATTGTGTGGTTCGGCCCCCTGTTGACCCACCTGGGCATGTTTCATACCAAACGAGTGTAACCCCAAATTTTTGCGTGGTAGAGTAATTATGGCGTACGTTTACGAGGAAGCAGTGTCTGCAGAGCCGCCCGGGAAGCAGCGCGTTGGATTGCGTGGCTAGCAGGGCGGGCTGGTACTTTGTAGTTGCAAACAATATGAAACTAACCTGTTCTCAACTTTGACACTGACAGCATTGATACTTGAGGTTAGTTTGCGTTCAAAAAATGATACTCAGTTCTTGGGTCACTTACTGAGCCAACCCATTATATGCAAATTTCCGATCAGCTTTTGCGGTCTTTTAATGACGCAAGTAGAATGAATCACTATTTGAAATGAAGTATTATCACGTACTTTATTCTTTTCATACAGTACAGAGGACAACTGGCCGAAATATCGTAGACCATCTACAGATTCGCTGTTTACAAGTGTATGTTGCCTCAAGAGTAATTAGAAATTATGAGGAAAGGGCTGATGCTCCATAGTTTGTTTATGTTTATACATATCTGCAACCTATATTATTAAATGACTACTAAACTGTGGCAAAGTCCCAATCGTAGGTTTCTTGACAGCTTCTAGGGGCCACAATAATTTGATGGTGCAGTACATTTTGTTGACAGCCTGTCGGTATAACACTGAATGTACATGCAAAGTTACACCATTACACGACACATAGTTCAGAGGCTATGATGTAATAAACACTGAGATGTGTGAAACGGACGTTTTGTACATGGGACTTCGATCTCGAAAGAAACAAAAATCAGCGATGGAGGGTGGGGGCCGGAGTTTACAGGTGATAAATAATGGACGATTGTTTTACGGCCAAATAAGTAAAACAGTGTACTGCACTCTGGCCGTGGCAGAGAACTTAAGCAACCTGTACCACCATCGTCAGTTACATCGACAACTTTTCTGGATAGTTCGTGTGATCGAAGTCGAGGCTAACTTCGTTACACTTTTAGGCAGTAACAAGTATGCGATAAATATTAGGAAGTGTGTTTATTTGAGAGTTACTTTATATCCTTGATCGTGCCAGCTCGTTTCAATCATCTAAATTAAAATTATTTGAACTCATGAGAATGTGTGCCAAAATAAACGAAACTGTGAAACATAGGAACGAACGAAAACAATAAAGAAAAATACTTTTGTCAAAACCCCTGTAAACTGAATTTATAACTTCAGTGTTCGGTAATGAACGAGAGAAATAGCAATAAGAATTTTCTCCCTTAAAACAGACACTTATCTGCAACATAATGAGCATTCAAAGACGAATCTCATGTAAAATGACTGAAAAAAAAATGTTTCATTGTTGCAACGAAAGAGAGATGAAAGAGTTATATCTACTAAGATGAGGAGAAAGACAACTGGGAATTAGCTGAGTAAAATGCATTCAGAGCACATTAAGAAATCAATCAAGATGGTTAGATGGGAATTCGCAATGCCTCTGCTTATAAATATACATCCATTTCTTAACCACGTCGAGATCACACTTGACAGGTAGAAAACACTTTCGATCACTATGTCGGTTACTTCTGATGATAGTTACGGACCGTTCACTGACTAAAAACGACTGAAGAAACATTCATAAAGCACAGAAAACTTAACTGAAGACGACGAGTCAACTAAAGTACTGTTAACAGCATCATATTACGTATGGTACGGTAAAGCTTTGCGCTTACCTACATGTTCGTTATATGGAAGCGCCTTATCGGACTATTTTTGATAATATATGCGTGGTCGTATATAGGGAGCGAAAGGGGGACGGAAGGAAGGCAGAACACGTATCTATGTGAGAGAGAGATAAAAAGATAAAACGGAAAGCTGAAAAAGGGAGAGGTAGTTAGAGAGTGAGAGACAGAGTTCGATGCTTTTATCGGAAGAAACAAAAAAAAACAAAAAAAATTAATTTCTGTCATTCCTTTAGCATGTATGGAACAGTTATTACACGTAATAATTTTGAACCGTGTCGGCGTCTCTGCGACAGAGCCGATAAGCCGCCGGAATTAAAAGTTCACCCTCCGGATAAAAAAAAAAAAAGAGGTGCGATGGTAGACGCGACGGGGGCATTAGGGCGCAACGAAGCCATGACGATAGTGCGACACGTAATTGGAAGCTCAGACGTATCTGCTGCCACCTAGTTTCAGGAAAACAGCCGAAGTTTCGGAAAAGTTATTGATTAGTTTGTAGATTTTATCTTTTATTGTTCGGTCTCTGTTCGGTATTCATCCTCACGAATTGATGACATTTTGATTCGAATGAGAATAGATTATGCTTCGTGCGGTATGAAGGAACACTGAAGTCGTTTCTAAGTAACATGAACGGTAATAGGAGACAGAAAACGATCACGAAGAAGGATCATCTGGTTGCTTCGAAAGACTAGTGGGAGGAAATCAAACAGGAATAGAAACAACAATATCTCATTTTTTAGGAGACCAAGGACTGAATTTTCTATCGTTTAAGGATTGTTTTCCTCGGTGTATCTTGACACTTCTGCTTGACTATAAAAAAGCGATTGGTGCAGTTGTCAAGACAGTGTATAAGAGAACACGTCGGCTGAAAACTCGTTTGTTGTCTGTGGTTACCCTAAATTGTTAAGGCAAATACAAGGATATTTCCTTTGTAAATTTCACGGCCTATTTCCTTACCCATCCGCACAAAACCTTAATATGTCTCTAATGATTATGTTGTCAATGGGACCTCGTATCCGGCTCATCCTTTGTTAGCAATGTATGAAACGCATTAAGTAAGTAATGCTACACTTTTTTCCCTCGGTCAATTTTTTGTGGGACATCGTGGAATATTCCCAGATGAGGCCTCATACTTTCATGAAGTTATGGTAGGTGGCGATATACGTAGTCTTCAAAATGGCATCTGAACGCAAACGTCTTCCAAGCAGAGTCACTTTCAGGAAAACCAGAGCATCGCAGATATTCATAGGAGCTTACAGAATGAAGGTCTGGCAGTGAACGAATGCACGGTGAGTCGGTGGGTGAGGCGCATGTCGTAATCGCAGCAAGATGGCGCTCACCTGACCGATCTCCCACGTGCCGGTCAGCGGCACTCAGCTGTGACTCCTGTATGTAACTTGCAGCTACTCTCATTCGAGATGATCGTCGTATCGCAATCAAACACTTTGCTTCTCAATTTGACGTCCCTCTTGGTGGTGCTGACACACTTGTCCATTCAAAGGTGTCTGCCCGGTGGTTTCCTCGCCACCTATCAGAAGACCATAAAGACCTTCCATAATTTTGATCCAATGAAAGACACACTCCGTGGACAGCATTATTTGGATGACGAGAAGGTTATTAAAGTAACAAGATGCATGGTGCATGCGTATGGTTTCTATGGTACCAATAGAGTGGTACCATACGGGTATACACTCTTCCAGGCCGTCGCATTGGCGGAGATTATACTGAAAATAGAATTTTGTAGCCAGAGCGTGGGGAATAATATGATGTAATGGAATTCTGAATGAAACCGAGATGCTTCAAAAAAAAAAATGTTGCTTTACTTATTGAACTATTGGCTACAAAGAAAAACTCTTTTTGTTCGCAGCTGTGATGATTGTCGACTATGTATATATAGCTTAACGTCATGAGGATGTTGTTGAAGAGGCTCGTGGATTCTGTATTGGAAAACTTACCTTGCTTTATTAATAACAACAAAACATTCTTTATGGGCAAGGGAGACATAACAGTCATCCAAATCGAAACACAACGCCACATTGCAATGTCATGGGTCTTGTTTTCTTCAATTGAAAATGAAATATCTGAATGACTTTGGCACATTGCGAACTGAAATATGAAGCAAGACAACGAAATACTAATGAAAATTTGCGTTGTTGTTACGTTTTCCCGTGCGCTACGGTGACTTTCTTTTTTGCATACTGTCCTATTCAGTCTGCCAACGTCCTTTACTTCCAAATGCCGTAATGAGAAAAGTGTTTTGGATACACCTAACACCTACTGACAAGTATTACACAAACTGTAGATACAAAAATAAACGAGGAACTTAATCGTAAACTTGCGGTCTAGCGTAACAGGTCGTCTATCACTACAGATTCCTATGAAATGAGCCATATGCCGTGTGACATCAGTTCACGACTTCACTCTTGTCGCATCCAGAATTAAACATGATCAGCCAGTTGAAACCGAGTACATAGGTAAAAGACTACAGAGTTCAACTTTTCATACCGTTTTATAAACATTCGTTTCTTATAGACCTCCGTAAGAGGTCTGTATATTCTCTTAAACAGCTCCAATGAAGCCCAGAAGGCAATTATTTCCCTACTGACCAAAACATCGAGTTACAATATAAATGGATTCTCTTCCACAACTTTCTGAAAGAGGGTAAATGGCATAATTTTCAAAAGGAGTGGTGACTGCAGGACGAAAGGACTAAAACTAATTGTTTGGCAATTGTTTGTGACGGTGGGCTGTTTCATACCTCGGATGCACAGGATCGACACCATATCGAGCTAATCTCATACTCGCAAGGAACTCCTTAGTCATACGACTCATGCGGAGTGCGGATTGAACGTCAAGATCACTGAACACACAGAGGATGTATGCCACGATTTCTGACTTTCTCCCCTACTCTTCAGTCTGTACATTGACGAAGCAATGAAGGAAATGAAAGACAGGTTCAATAGTGGGATAGCAACTCAGAGTGAAAAAATATCAATGAAATTCGCTGATGACACTGCTATCCTCAGTGTAACTGAAGAGGAGTTACATGACTGAAGTGAATAGGGTACTGTGCAAAGAATATGCATTGAGATAAAACCGAAGAAAGACAAAAGAAAAAACTGGAAAAATTTATAACCAAAACTGAGAATCACGATGTAGAATTAAAGAAGGAAATCTGCTGTCGTGGAAGCAAAATAACGTACGAAGGATGAAATAGGTGGACGTAAAAATCAGACTATCACAGAAGAAGAGGGCATTCCAAGATAAAAGAAGTCTTCTGGTATCAAACATCGGCTTCATTTGGAGAAGAAATTTCTGGAAACATACTTCTGGAGCACAGCAGTGTCTGGAAGTGAATCATGGTGTGGAACGTGGACAAAAGGAGAATCAAAGCATCTCAGATGTGGAATTATAGACGATGCACTGATAAGGAATGAGGAGGTTCTCTGCAGCATCAGTAGGGAAAGCTGTATGTGGAAAACACGTATAGGAAGGGAGAAGAAGTTGATAGGTCATGCTTAGGACATTAGAGAATAACCTCCACAGTACTAGGTACGGAAGTAGAGGGTAAGAATTGGAGAAGGAGACAGATTGTAACACAGGGTGTAATTAATTCCGTTTATAGGCTTTGAGGATTTATAGTTGGGAATAAGATTATCAAGTTTAGAAAAGGAAATCATGTATGAAAACTTACCGTTTTCCGCTACACTCAAAATATCATAACACACTTTGCTCTTACTCCTTCTGCTGGTCTTTTGGGCCCTCTTACAAGCAGGCCTCTACGTGACGACTACCAACGTCAACAAAGATGCAGTAGTTCCGTACCATGTCTCGGTCACAAATCCCTGGTCCTCCAGCATCTTCTGCATCCATAACGTACACCAGTATATCTTCCTCAGACACCACAGAGGTCTCGTAAATCAATTATTTTATATGACCTGTCAGGTTCAAGTCGGGAGAAAGTGTAGGCGAAGTAATCGCGCCACCGCGACCTATCCACTTTTGCCCAAATCGTTGGTCCTGATGAACTCGAAGCGCACGTGAAAAATGAGGTGGAACACCATACTACTGGAACCAAACGTTCTGAAGTACATGCATTGGCTGACCTTCCAAGTACCCATTCTGGATACCATCAAGGAATCTGAAGCGACATCTGTGAAGTGTGGTGGAAGAAGATATGGCCCTGTTACACTTCCATGCAGCAACTCTCTCCAAATGTTCAGACCGCATCGTTCCTGAAATGCATGGGCACACGCAGCATGCTGGTTTTCTTCAGCCCACATGTGACAGTTGTAGGAGTTGAAAGCAGCTTTCCCGTCAACTTGGTGGCTTCAGCCATGAGAAGGACCCGCCGTGAGAGGTCGGGCTCGTCCACACAGCGATGTAAGAACCGTAGGGAGAGGAGGGCTCGTGACGCAAAATCCTGTGGCTTCAGTGCCTGTTCTTCCTTCGGTGGCCGTTGCTCTTGTAGATCAAGCCAAACATTTTTCTGATCCACTTGCAGTCTAGCTGCAATGTTTCCGCTACACGTCACCGCGTCTTCAACTGCATGAGTACAGTGTCTCGTGTCTGCTCTCTGGTAGCAGATCTACCCATCTCCCAGGCCCGCCCGCACAACTGGCGTTGTGGGAAACGTTCCCCATACCAGTGACGAACAACACTTCCGCTTTTAACGACCTCCTTTGTTACACACATTGGATGACTGTTAATTGTAATAATCTTTCGTGGAGTATTTAAATATTATTGGCGGGGTCCTGCGTTAGTTTTATAGAAAAAAATACTCTTTCTTTTTAAGGAACTCCTTCAAGTAGTACTTGAACTACTTCTGTCTGGAAGCCAGGTTCTCTTGTAGGTCTGGAAGCCGTACAGGTTGACGTGTTTATAGAATAATGTAGACGTCAAAACTGATTTGTATGTTATTTTCATGTTTAATAGTCGTAGATGTTTGCTCAGTGAATTACATTCCATTGTAAGCAACTACAGAAAACATTCCATTTCTCCTTGCTTCCTTCCCGCCACGCACACACACATGCAAGCCAACTGCACCCAGTCAACATCTTTCCAAAGTACATCAATAAAGTTATAGTTATACTAAGGTCGAAACATGGTACGTTAAATTGAAAATAATTTCCAAAAAAATGACGTTTACTCTACAGCACAATAGAACAAATTATGATAACATATATTGACATACAATATATCTTTTTGTATTAGAGTAATTTTTTAAATCACGGGAGATAATTGTGTTAGGACGACATACACTACCACGTAGTCGGTGTTTAATGCATTTCAGATAAGACTGAAAAAAGGATAAGATCGTAAATTTACGAATATATATGATCCAACCTGCTTATTGCACGTTACACACCGCACTGATCTTCACCGTATAATAACATCATGTCAGCGAAGTCTGCAAACATTTAGTTCACCATGGCCAAAAGCAACTAATTAACAATAGAATGTACTTAAAGCTTACCTTCTGTACTGTGACAGAGAGGAAGATTAAAATAAATCCTATAAATAGAGATGAATGTATGTCAACATGCAAATTTCACAATAATCCCTGAAACAAGTAATCCAGTTCATGCCCTGAGATTGATAATGATGTTCTGGTACATATTAAGGTACTTTAAATACAGAAAATACATACAAAGTATCAGATTTAAACAAAGAATGTGAAATAAGAACATATAATCGCTGCATCTGAATCGTGTCAGTTGTGCATAAATAATCCCTTCTAAATGTGTAATAAATATTTTCATCTTAAATTCAGGGTCCAGGCTAATGGTACAGTAATTCTGGACATTTTCAATTGAAATAGTGTCCATTATCGAAGTAGTTCTGATGGTAAACAGTCCTAAAATCAGACAAATATGTAAAGGGTAGTCAATTTCTAGCCTCTATTATTCGACGAATCCCTATTTATGATATGATCGCCGATATGTGCCTGTAAAACTACTGAAATCCGTTACGTAACGTCATGCATGCGGATGCTGAAATACATTTACATACGTCAATATATGTTACTGCTGTCTTGTCGTTCCATTTAATCGGCCTACTGAACTGTTCTAGTCACTCTCCGTCCTACTTTTGCGTTTTGTTTGGGATATGCACGGACAATTGCACTTTATCCGGAATATACAGATACGTAGGCCAAAGCTGTTGCGTGGTTAACTAAACCAAATATTGGCAGCAACCAGAATACTCACCTTACACCACGTAAGATAAGAACCGTGCTTGGCCACATAGAATTGACAATTATATCACTAAGTATTCTGTATTACTTGTAAATTGTAACAACGATGAAAGCTCGTTGCACGCCAAAATTAAATGGAAATCTTACCATGTAATCCAGTTTAATGACACCTTTAGTTTAAATCGGATCATACTAGTCAGCTAGAACATGGACAGGCTGAGAAGGAAAGCCACACGCTGATGCGTTCGAACCAGCACTCTCGCAACCATCCGTGCAGCAAAAAATATAAAAAAGGCTTCAGATGGCTCTGAGCACTATGGGACTTAACATTTGAGGTCATCAGTCTACTAGAACATAGTTCTACTTGAACTTAACTAACCTAAGGACATCACACACATCCATACCCGAAGCAGGATTCGAACCTGCGACCGTAACAGTCGCGCGGTTCCGTACTGTGCGCCTAGAACCACTCGGCTACCACGGCCAGCAGCAAAAAATCACTTAGAGTACGTGGAGTAAAGTGAAGTTCAGTGATTCGTAGCAGTTGCAGTACACAACAGTAACTTGGTTTTAAAGTAAATTACTCTGTTCGTATACAATGCAAAAGTTTTCAAACAGTTTATTAAAAGCAAGTAATTAAAACTTTTATTGACAATTACAGACCTTTGATATCACTGAAAGAAATTGTTTCGTAGAGCAATGTGGAACGTTAATCGGAAAATAATTCTAGATAATGTGTGTACGCTGTTTCAAAAGGATATATGACGAAGAGAAGTTATCGTTGGGACAACTTCTCTTTTAATGGAAGTAGTGCTACTACAGATACAACAGAGTGTCGGGGATGACTTGCGTTGATGCAACGACTTGACAAATCCTTCTTCCTCTTCAGTTGTACAGTTATACTGCGGTTGGGTGTGGATTTAGAAATCGCTACAACTTATTTCGCTACACTGCAGGTCAGCTGGATAACGGTGGACAGATCAGACAATTTCTTAGCTGATGACCGAACGTTCACGATGCTACTCCTTACTGCCGCCTCCGTATTTAACAATGCTACACTATACATATGGTGCAATGTGTGCCTGGCCTCTATCAGAATATGAATTACTGACTACTTATTTACAAGAAACACAGTTTGTCTAAACACTTTATAGAGACAAATCAAATATCACTTTGTTGTGCAAATGACTACAACGTTTCTGACCAAATTACATACCAAAAATTAATACCTATGTATAAGTGAATGATACATCAAATTACGCTGTACATTGAGTTTGCGTTTTTAATCCTGCGTATACCACATTCCGCTGCAAAGTGTTGTGAGATGGCTAAGGCAGGCTTTCTGCAAAGAGACAACGATCAATGTATATCAGGTGAGTATTGTTGTACTCGACATGTGTCATTTTTTGGTTAATTCTATTCAGTCTCCTGCCAGAGTTCCCATCCAAAAGCAAGTTTTTCCGTTAATTACAAAAGTGGAAATATTGTCCTAGCCTTTCGTCATTTGATAATTATCGCCCAACGACAAAAATAGGCAACGTTGTCAATGAAGAGACTAACACTGCCGGTGACTCTATCCCAGAAACGATTTATTATCAAAGAAATATTTTTTTTACAATGAAGTGCAGTTCTCATTTGAACTTCGGCGTCTCAGTCTCAATGCTGACAGTTTATGTGCTAAGGAGGTGGGTAAGGAGGTGTTTGCTCTAGAAGTTTTCGTTGATAAGTTTCCCTTACAGTTCATATGAGCAGCTGGAAACATTCCGGCCACGTTGACAGATACGGTGAAAGACAGGAACAAAGCAACGAAACACTATAACAGGAAATAAAGTCAAAATAATTAGCCTCTGATAGAGAGAGAAACAGTGAAAAACCTGGATACGAGTGATGCTTCTTAATACTGAAGACACTCAAATACAAATCAACAGAAGAAGTGAAAAATATTGAAAGTATTATTCGTCTCATAGAGAAAGAGGCAGCGAAAAACGTTTGAAAACAGTTTCACACATATGGATAGCAACATACAATCGCTAGAGCGCCACACACACACTCATGGTCGAGATATCAAAAATTGTTTGGATAAAAATCAGTTTTAAAATACCAAATTGAGAAATTGGACTAATTTCTAAGCACAATCATATAATCCTGATAATTTTGACCGTGAATTCTTAATAGTTACGAAAACACTTCTAAGATTGGAAATGAGAAATATGGGACACATGCGGCAAGGAGGTGAGCTATTCATGAACTAATTATGCCTTACATGCTACACACGTACGCCGTTTTAAATGCTGAAAGTATTTTCACAGTTATTGCAATTTCTTAGTAAAACATTTTCAGCGCTATGTGTGTGGGATCAGCAATCTGTATGGAAATTATTTTATACTTTTTAATCTGAATTAAAGACGTGGTACATTAAAAACGAAGGTAAAAGTATGAAAGATTCGACCTCGCAAGGAGACTTAGCAGCAACCGTGGTCTCTGCGAACTATTCGCGACTGGAACAGAAATTGGGAGACGTCAGTGGAATACAAAGTATATTCCCCTTCACTCCTGACAAGAAAGCGAGTTAATATTCCACTGTTATCCAGTTCTGAGCCGCGTTGAATGATTCAAGTTTATAGCTCAGCAGGAATTTAGTTTAAAATAATTTGTACCGAACAGAAAAACAGAGTGGCAAGAAAGCTACCAAATGAAAGTAGTAAAAAACCGCTCTAGCTATATAAAACGTTTAACACTACTCAAAGCACTACTCACGCCAGACCTAGAAGGAGTTCTCGTAAATTTTACACTAAATACGCTGCGAAATTATTGAATTTATCTAGGTCACTTGTGTTAAGATCTTGTCGCGTGGCGTGCAGTCACGAGCAACTAAAAAAAGAAAACGGGAGGTCACTGCTGTTTACACAAAAGGGTAACATAACGGATCTTTGAAATCATCTACGAATATATTGAATATTCGTTTCTTGCACAGTTATGAAACATATTTTAAGCTCGCCATTATTATTTTCTGGGCCGAAGAAGAATCTGTCAGTATCAGTGCGGATGTGAAACGGTGTTCTGTTTTATTCACATGCAACATATTGCAAACAGCAGACTCTCGAGTCAAGTGTATTCTGTCTTTCAAGAGTTCGGTAAGGTGTTACACACTGTACCACACTGTCTACATTATTCTTCTTCTTGGTCTCATACTGTACTCAACGGAAAAGGCATATTATTTAGGATTTCATAGCACTGATGGAATTAGGTGGTCGGAAGCCATAGTCGGCACCTCCACTTCTTCTTCGGCATCAAAATTAGCAAATGTGAACACGTTTCTCCAAGTGTTTGCGACATGTGTGACGGAGGCAGGGCGGTATTCACCTAGTAGCCCGGTATTCCCCTAGTGCAATGGTCGGAAATCTGCGGCTCGTGAGTCACGTGATGGTCTATGGGCCCTTCCGTGTGGCTCTTCCACGAAATACCATGTTCTGGCGTGCGACTGAATCTTCGTGACACAAGCGCAGAAGTCGGTTTTAGGTCTGCGTCAACCAATTTATTTCGCTGTACACGTTAGCCTCACCTAAATCTGTTGAACAGTAAACTACAGGGCAAAGGAAACACCACTTTTATACGTCTGAACTTATTTCCTTCTAAGACAACTCATCTCTTTCTGTTCAAGATTTTGAGAGACAAACGGTGATTCATTTTGAAGGTCTACTGAAACATCGCCAGGTCGACGTAACTTTTCTCATCAACTTTCAGGATTTAAAAAAAAAGCAAGTGACGTTAGCCTTCGAAAAAAAAAGAAACGGTTGACGCTACTGTAACAGAATCAAACGTTGAAATACTTCACTCTTCAATATTGACATTGGAAACTCTGAAATGCAGTAATGCTGGCTTTAAGAGACAAGAATCGTGGAGCTACAAATTTGAACGTCTCTTTACTCATACAGAGATATTAGAGGAAAAAGTAACATGAACACAGTGCAAAGTGCAAGTGGCATGCTGTGAAAGACCTGAAGAAGAAAGGTATGTTGATTCTTAACACCTGGGGTAGTAGCATGCCTGTCTCACATAATCAGCCGAAGAAAATACCGCCCCACCGACCATCGTTAATTCCCTGGGCGGTTTCGATATAGGGCTGGCGCTGCTTCGGGTATCCCCTTACAGGCCGCATTGATGAACATTTTTGTAGCTAATAATTCTATACACGGGAATATCATAATCAAACTTCTTGTTTGAAATGGTGTGCTGCACTGAGTAAAAGCATCGAAGTCAGTCGGTGATTGTTGGCATGAAGTGTGCGTTCCAAAACATCCCTAAGGTGTTCTACATGATTCAGGCCGCTGCCCAGTCCATTACATGAATGCTATTGTCGTGTAACCACTCCGCCAAAAGCCGTGCTTTATGCACAGGTGCTCTATCGTTTTGAAAGATGCAATAGCCGTCCCCGAATTGCTCTTCAGTAGTGAGAAGCAAGAAGATGCTTAAAACATGAATGTAGACCTGTGCTCTGATAGTGCCACGCAAAACAACAAGGAATGCAAGCACCCTCCATGAAAAACAGGACCACACCATAACACCACCGCCCCCGAATTTCACTGTTGGCGCTACACTCGCTGGCAGATGATGTTCACCGGGTATTCTCCATACCCACACCCTGCCATTGGATCGCCACATTGTGTACTGTGATTCGTCACTCTACACAACGTTTTTCCGCTGTTCAATCATCCAATGTTTACGCACCTTACACCAAGCGAAGCGTCGTTTGGCATTTACCAGCATGATGCATGGCTTATGAGCAGCCGCTTGACCATGAAATCGAAATTTTCTCACCTCCCGAGTAACTGTCATAGTACTTGCAGTGGATCTTGATGCAGTTTGGATTTCCTGTGTGATGGTCCGGATAGATGTCTGCCTATTACACATTACGACCATATTCAACAGTCGGTGGTGTCTGTCAGTCGCAGACAAGGTCGGCCGGTACGCTTTTGTGCTGTACGTGTCACTTTTCGTTTCCACTTCACTATCACATTGGAAATAGTAGACCTAGGGATGTTTAGGAGTGTGAAAATCTGGCGTACAGACGTATGACACAAGTGACATCCAATCACCTGACCACACTGAAAGTACGTGAGTTCCGCGAAGCGCCCCTTTCTACTCTCTGACGATGTCTAATGACTACTGAGGTCGCTGATATGGAGTACCTCGCAGCAGGTGACAATTCAATGCACCTAATATGGAAAACGTATGTTTTTGGGGTGTCCGGATACCTTTGATCACATAGTGTACGTCTACCGCCGCGTCACAAATGAGATGGTGTGCGTCCGTGTCATCCACATTACACCACAGGCAGAGGAGATGTCTGCCAGGGCGATGGCGTAGAGTCTGTGTCGTGTCGGGCATTTACCGGTAACGACGATGTACCAGGTGGAACTCGTTTCCTTGGTAACCTACGGTTGATGAACAGCGCGCCACACCGCCCGCCACCTGACCTCTGGCTGACGTCCTTCGGCAGATATCCTGGGGTGAATTCACATTAAGAGGTGATAAATATCTCGCACAGTGGGAGCCCTGGTGCGAGAAAAGTCTTCATGCCTGCATCCCAGTAGAAATAACTTGATATATTACAGAGGTTGGCTAGGGATATCGGCGGTTGACTTGAACTAAGTGCGAGTTCGTCGACCAAAGTGCAGTGATACTGTTGAGGCTGTGATTCCATAACGTCAAGATCGTACGTACGTAAAGAGCTGTAGAGTGCGCACTAACATTGACGAAGGCGAGGCCCTCTTCTCGCTTAGGGAGTATAATGGCGTCAAAATTGACTTTGAGTATTTGACTGCTATTGACAAAATAATTAAAGCCTGCATGGAACCGATACGCTGTCAATGTAGAGATAGGTAAAAGCAGTGCATTATACACTATGCGAGATGCCATAGAAATGTTAAAGCTACAACATTCTTAACATGCCCATTTGACACAATAACTGACTTCGGACGCCCGTCCAGATCTAAAGAAGGCGCCGGAAGTTGATCGCCGTGGTTGCATTGGATGTCGCAAGTGAAAGCTATACCTAGACAGCCTAGAATATTCGTCATCGTAAACAGAGCCACACTTTCGTCCGGGAACCATCTTCCATTAGCAATGGCGCAGGATTTGTTGAAGTCCATATGGCTGCCAGCTCCGCACACGTAATGCGCGGTCCACCGTGTTGCCCCTTGAATTGCCTCGTTGTGCATACCATGAAGACGCGGTCATTTGCATAGGGGCGGTATTTGAATATGTGTCATCGCAAGATGATCCCTGATAAACGACGCTGCAGACAGCAGAGAACTGGCTCTAGTGAGATGGCATACTTTATCGTTGAGAGGGGACAACCCTGTCGGACTCATTTTGCTATCGGTATTGGTGTCGTCAATTGTCCATTGACCATCACCCTCGACGGAGCATCACGAAGGAGGCACATTACTACGAGGACGAGGTCAGGTGTGGTTCACGCTATTGAATATCTGATGGAAGTCGACGAAAATTATGGTTCCCTACAGTCGGCAAACTGTTTCGATGGCGTTCATGTCTCTATCATTACATAGCGCTGATTGCGTGTCTACACCCAAGAACATCTGAGCAGGTGACAGGACTCATCTGAAACGCATCGTGAAGAGGCGGGTAAAAATCTTGAAATCCGAGTTGAGTAGGGTGATAGCTGTCAGGTCACATGACTCCAGAGGCTTGGGGTCGCGGAGTAATTAAACCTTCCAGAGATTTCGATAGTGGCGGCGTCGTACGAGACGGTAATTCCTGTAACATTTACTTCCATCACGGCAGTCTTAAGTCATTGAAGGTTCTGTAAAAGTAGACCACTCTTGGAGAGCGCATCGGCGATACCTTCAATGGAGATGTTTGCTAAAAGAGAGCATGCCTGGCCATCAGGTATACGATGGACTGACTGTAATAAGTAAGTGCCTCAACATTAAGGTTTTCTCACCATAGAAGTGGCGAAAGTGAGCTTTATGAAGGCTGTTGCGACGGTCGCCTGTGTTACCAGCCGTCAGTTGTCAGATCAGCGGCTGTCGACAGTGTCTGAGATCTTCATTGAGGGTGTTTCTCCGCTGACGCTGTCGTGGTATCGCGCTCGTACAGCTAAGTCTCCCAGGTGGAGCCAAACGGGAGTCAATATCATAGCCTTGACGCGTTGTAACTGAACCTGACGTTCTGGGGACGGTGGGTGCGCCATAATGTTCCCAAGGATGATTTAATAGAATTCCATTGTGTCTCGGTGCCACTGCATTCGTCCCTTGCCATTCTGGACCAGCGCGCAGGGTAGGGCTGGCTTCACGCATTGAACCCCTGCAGAAGCATGGAGTGTCGTGCATCTTTCTCAGGATTCCTATGTACTTGTGGCTATCCGTCGACATTCCGGTACATGTAAGTAGCCAACATAAAGTTTTCACTGACCCAGACTGAGCCATATTGGTTGTCGTTGGAGGTTGATCGTACCCACACGAATACTACAATCTGAGAAGGTCTAAGGCGGCCTTTCCGCGTTCAGGACGTCCGAAGCGAACAGGAAAATCACGTCGACTGGCTGAGAGGCTCGTGACGTATTTATTCATCCCAGACGATCGCCGTGTACCCCATCACAGGTGTCTACGAGACTAAGTCGACGTACTAAGTAACGAAGTTCCTTCCTTTGTGAAGGCGTCCTTCCTGAGGACATAGTACAAATCTCCGCTGAAAATTATGTGCTCGTATTGTACAAGAGAGAGCGGCATGATTGTATCAGAACAAAACAGTGAACGCCTCGTCGTTGGTCTGAGCCAGATGACGCTTACACATTCATTAGTCTGAGCCCGTGTACTGTTACATCAAGGATACGATGGACTGACTGTAATATGTAAGTGCCTCAACATCAAGGTTTTTCTCACTATAGAAATGGCGATCGTGCTAACCCTCGTGCTGGATGCAACGTACGTCTTCTACTGCAATGCCATCGCTGACGATAATCGCTGCCCCACTATGTCCGTTGGCGGTAGGTGTGACGTTTGCAGCGTAACCATAATTACTGTGCCAAGTCTTTGTCTGTAGCTTATGGAACAAGGCATTCTCAACGTTTGCTGTTCGTAACATGTCACATAACCATTGAAGTTTAGTATAGGGACAGAATATATGTAAACTGATGGCTGCAATTCTCTATGCCTTCATCGGCATCACGTCGTCGTGAGTGCTCATATCGTAAGAACGAATGTCGTAGAGTCTCAAGCATGTCTGCTCCACTGGCGTGGCCCATGGCATTTCTCTGTGTGGTGGGGATTCAGGAACAACGTCGTCAGCCCACGAATCGTGGCAGTCACATGCGATTGGCGTTGATGCAGGAGAAGCCGTTGTTATAAGGATTTATATGCTTGCGCCTTGAGGAACGTCACCGTTGGGACGTGCAGAGCGCTGTTGCGTCCCGGTACCATTCAGTAAATTGCATGGCCTGTGCTGGATTGGGTGCCAGTAACTGCCCATGAAACACCCTCGTCGTGGCGGATTCATCCTGGAAGCACTACTCTAACTCTGCCATCGATGTCATCCTCCTCTTCTTCCGTCGTTTTGCTGATCCCAGCTGCAGGGATGCGATGTCGGTTCTGATGCCGGGACGGTGTCGCAACGTTCAGGAACGAAGGCAGCTGTAGGCACAACCATGGCATGGAGATCCATATCACGCTCACGTCTGTCAACATCATCTGGCACCTGAATCTCATGGCGAGGGGCCGATCGCTGTTTCAGACACTCGCCCTTGTGTCGTCCTATCTCCACAGCTTCTGAAGCTTTGTGAAGGCGTCTGAACTGCATCGGATTTCAGTGTCGACATATAGGTGTGTGGAAGAGATGTCATAGCCGGAAGGGGAGAATCGTCATCGGCCAGTAGCTGCGTAATTTTTCGGTGGAGGCATTCGTTTCGCACATGTCCTTCTTTACTAGATCCAGAATAGGATTTTTGGATGCCAATTGTGTATGTCTATGGCCCGGAAACTATTAAGGAAAAGATTGTGTGGGACACGTTTCTTTAGCTCAATGTGAATTTGCTGCACTGTGTTCAAAACTGGATATGTAGTGAAGGGTGCCAAGTTCTCTGTTACATGCTCGAGTACTGCTCCGCAAGTGCACAGTGCCACCATCACATTTTCTGCCAGCACTTCGAACGGAGGATCGAAGTTACGGATCGTGCATAATGACATGCTGCCATGTTAAACAAGTACTGGGTCGATGTCACCATCTGAATGCCGGAATTTGAGAAGGTCTTTCGTCAGCGCTGAGAGCTTACAACGAGCTGCGTCGTTAGTCAGTTTGACGTAAACCTTGCTACTAGCGATGTAAGGTGGGCATATCATTTTCATTTTCGTAAATTATCTATGTGCACGTCAGAGAGAGAGAGAGAGAGAGAGGGCAAGTTAAGTTACTGTTAATCTTTGTCCTTGTTGCACACTCTTTGCATCTACTCCGCCTGATGCATTCTTATTTGACGTGTGATAGGTGTTGGACGTATTCAGTAGTACTGTGTTGACTTGTAACTATCTTTTAGACGAAGAATGATTTGTTGTAACGGAGAGTAGTGATGTATATATTCAAAGGCGAACAGAATATAAATTTCAAATGAAGTTATTTGTAGAAGAGAAGAAGTTTGAGATATGACTGCAACTTACCTTGCTCAGAGCTAAGAGAAAGGCCACCTAATTTCCCTGAGTCGTGTATTAAAATGTCAACTGATGAAGCTGTTCGGTATCTGTAGAAATTCTCTGTTAACATTGTACCCTTTTACGAATGTTATGTGTGCAGATCAAGCGAAATCTTAATTTGTGTTTAGAAATACATACTTCATCCTAAAATCGTTGTCTTGGAATATTTATAGGAATAGTTACCCCCCCCCCCCCCCCACGCTACTGTTTAAAGAAGGTTTATCGTTAGGCATTACCACTTTGCGCCTTACGGCAAGCAAGAGTTTGTATGTTGTTTGGAAATTTTATTTGAATAATGTAAACATAGCTTAACCGCTGCGTGCAAGCTGTTTGGTGTTGTGCTTTCGAGAAACCTGCAACATTGTTGTCAAGACGGGAGGTAAGTGGAAACTGTGACTAGAGCCAGATAATTATTTCATTCCTGTTGCGTATTTAATATAAAGACAGTCTGTATTCAGACCAGTTGAGATCAGTTCAAAGTAGGTTCTGTTTGTCAAAGGTTGGCATAAGAGTTTAAGTTCGATAACAGTTTGTGGATACATAGTTTTGGTAATAAGTATACGTTTGGGTAAATTTGGGCTAAATAATCATACAGAAACATATAGTATGCAGGTTCAAATGACTCTAAGCACTATGTTTCAAAATGGCTCTGAGCACTATGCGACTTAACATCTGTGGTCATCAGTCCCCTAGAACTTAGAACTACTTAAACCTAACTAACCTAAGGACATCACACACATCCACGGCCGAGGCAGGATTCGAACCTGCGACCGTAGCAGTCGCGCGGTTCCGGACTGAGCGCCTAGAACCGCTAGACCACCGCTGCCGGCTAAGCACTATGGGACTTAACATCAGAGGTCATCAGTTCCCTATACTTAGAACTACTTAAACCAAACTAACCTAAGGACATCACACACATCCAAACCCGAGGTAGGATTCAAACCTGTGACCGTAGCAGCAGCGCGGTTCAGTATGTAGGTTACAATGATGTAGAGGTGTATTCATATCATGTCTTCATGAGGGATATTCACTTCGTCACGTATGAATTGTTTGAAAGGCCGTACTCGTTCGAAAATGTGAACTTCAATGTTATTTTACGTTACGAGTTGGCCGTTCTATCGCTGATCCTAACACGAGCAAATACCGCTGTGCAAGTAAACAACCGCAAGTCACACGCCACGGTTACGGCATAAACAGCTACGTCTGCATCGCTCCGCCACCGCCGACGAACTGTAGCATTCGGTACTTCTCCATCATCATCGAAATGAAGCCCTCGAAGGTCATCCATAAGATTTTGGAGACAGATGGAAATAGTAAGGCCGGAGTTCTGGACTGTGTATAGGATGATCGATGACAGTGAACCAATGGCGTCGGACTGTATCAGATCTCGTAGTGATCGTGTGTATGCTGAAAGGTAGGGTGCTTCATCTGTGGACGAACTCTTCGAATTTGAAACTCAATTACAGCACGCTGTTTCTCACGCGCTGCATTACACCACAACGTTACACGACACAATTTTGAGCCCTATGTCCGTACAGGCTGGAAATATGCAGACATGAAGAGAAAACGTTGACTGTTAATAACGCTTATTTTATTTAAAAATCTTTAAGAGTTTTACAAAGAGAATTGTGTGACATTCTTCGTAAAAAGCGAAATGAAATTGGATGTTCACGTGAAATCAGTATCAAGAAAGAAGAACTGAAGACATGTTTGTCGAAAGGGTTAAGAATCTGTAGTGCTTCAGTAAATGAAATTATTCACAAGACGCTAATGCGAGTAATTCTAGAATTGAGTTCCAGCTTTTAGTGGCCGTATCAAGTGTGCGTAACATCGAACGAATTGAGATCCGCTACTCCAATAGTAAGAAGTCGATTACCTCATCGAAAGTCTGTTAGAGTAGTTTAGGAATCGTAGAAATCTTCGGAAGAAAGGTGACGTTGTTACCATTAAATGCTGTTGGGTTGATTTGATTTGGACGAGAGCAATTAGGGGAAGAGTACATCTTCATCTACGTGATTACTCTGCTATTCACAATAAGTGCCTGGCAGAGGGTCCAATAAACCACCTTCAAGCTATCTCTCTACAGTTCCATTCTCAAACGGCGCACGGGATAACGAGCAGTTAAATTTTTCAGTGGAAGCCCTCACTTCTCTTATATTATCGTGAAGATCATTTATCCTATGTATGTGGGTGCCAACAAAATATTTTCACAGTCGGAGGAGAAAACTGGTGATTGAAATTTTATGAGAAGATCCGGTCGCAACGAAAAACGCCCTTGTTTTAATGATTGCCTCTCCAAATCGCGTAACATGTCTGTGGCACTATCTCCCCTAATTCACGATAATACAAAACGAGCCGATCTTCTTCGAACTTTTTCAATATCATCGGTCAGTCCCACCTCACACGGATCCCACACCACACAGCAATACTCCAGAATGGGGCGGACTAGTGTAGTGTCAGCTGCCTCTTTAGTAGATCTGTTGGACTTTCTAAGTGCTCTCCCAATGAATCGCAGTCTCTGGTTTGCTCTACTCACAACATTATCTATGCAATCCTTATAATTTTGGTTATTTGTAATTGTAATCCCTAAGTATTTAGTTGAATTTACAGCCTTCAGATTTGTGTCTTATCGTGTAATCGAAATTTAGTGGTTTTATTTTAATACTCGTGTGAATAACTTCAAACTTTTCTTTATCCAGGGTCAACTGCCACTTTTTGCACCACACAGATAGTATGCGGCAATTCTACTGCCGTCGTAATTTCGTTGAAACCGATTGAGCGTGAGTGGGACAAGTACAAAGCCATGTGGACAGCCATTTCGCCCTCGCTCACTATGCCGGTGGAACAAGACAGAGGGTCGCTATCACTTAATCGAAGTATTCTCCACCATGCACTATACGTTGGTTTGTGGTGGAAATGTGTAGATGATGATGAAAATAAATTTATAGCAATAAATAGGACATTTAGTCGGAACATGCACGTTTTCATGGTAAATTAAGTGTTAAGTACCGGAATGTCTAAATTGTGCAGAGAAGCATAAAGTCAATTTATAAGGAATTGGGAGGCTAAGATTTCTCTGAAATATTCATGATTAACAGTTTTACAGAATTAAATTGAATATTTATAAGATTCTGACTGTAGCAGTAAAGGCCGAAGAAGTGTTTAAAAGTAAATACATTTTTTAAAAGGATGGTTATCTCTTGCCGTCAGTTTCATCCCCTTTCCTGAAAGAAACTCCTTTATCGTCGTTGAAACGCTCTGGAAGGAGATGAGGACGGAAAAGGTTCTGCGATTTCTGCCTACATTCATATTTAAATTCTCCGCCGAAGTTCCACTCTCTGTCCACGCAGGGCCGCACAAGGCGCTACAGAGCTCGCGATCTGTAATCTCAAGAGTAGTAGCTGGATGGTAGTGTGGGGCACTACAAAATACGTCCCTTCATCATGAAAGCTGGCTGATGCTGGACTCATTCGTCTGAAAACTGATTTTGCTTATCAATAATAGAAAATGCAATGTTTTCTTACCCTTAGTCACGATTCTCCATATTTCTGCGTTCTTAGGTTCTTGCCACTGATTAACTCACAAATGTAGGCCTACTGCACCTGTTTGTCAAAAATAAAAAGGGATATAAGGCTCTCAGAGACCAAGCCTATTACAACTGCGGTGTCATCTACTGCAAAGTCCTGCAAAAGAGATAAAATCTTCACGGGTTACACATGGAGTAATAGCGATCGCTTGATGCAGTTTTTTGACAAGTATTTTCCTCTTCATAAGAAAATTGTAAATGGGAAACTCGATGAAACTTAATCCGAGATGCTTCAGAGTTAAAGTGCATCAAAAGGATCAGTGTTCTTATAATTATAAACCAGGTGGAAGGATTCAAGCTCAAAGTCAAAAAATTGACTGGAATATGGAAATGGTAGTATAATTTATTAAGCTTTAAAGGTCCTTTTCATTTTCAAAGTAAACCATTTAACACAAGAAATACAGAGAGTGGAACGTTACAGTTTAGTCTCCTGTTGGCAACATACTGATTACAAAGAGTTGTTTATTTGCGTAAGGCTGAGAACAAATACACTTTGTCCTTGCTGGAGGCTTGAAAAAATTCTACCAAAATGCCAAGCAGCTTGACAGAAATATTAGTCACATCCTAGACACTAACATAATATCGCTCACCACCCTAAAAGTTTCATTTCCAAATCGAGATATCGCTGTCTTTTATTAAATTTTTAATGGATGAGTTTTGGATACTGTACTATTACATCAGTACATCGTCATCCAAAATTTTCATTATCCATTTGATATTCATCGCATATAGACGCCTACTGTAGACGTCGTCACATTACTGTCGGCGGTCACAGCTGTACGCATTAACATGACCCTCCACGTTCTAGAAAGACATCAGCCCACCTTCCAGTTTGTTAGTGTAACGCTTTTTCACTATCTCATGGAGCACACACCACGAAGTCGCGTGAAATAATTCTTCCAAGAAATAATGACATTTCACAGGATGCGGTTACAAGTCGTTATTGACAGGTAACATCGTAGAGTGGAGCTAAGTAAAATGTTGCAATGAAACAGATTCAAAGGACAGGACGTCAGTAATAAATGAAATTTCATTTTCAAAGAGAGATATTTAATTAAGCGACAAATTCATCATCTTGGAACATTAATATTACATGGAATATATAAATGTGAAATTAACAAAGTTAAAAGCAAGTTGTAGATGAAGTTACAGATTAAATTAATGGTACAAATCTGTTATTAAAGGGAAGGCTAGAGCACATGCATGTAATAGAATATGCGGAGTGCAGGAAAATTATTAGAAAATGTATTACAGAGAATGTGAGAAGGTACAATAATTGCTGTATTTGGTATTATGACGAAGAGAAAAGTATGGTGGATTTAATAGAGACTCTTATGTGGAGTCGACATTATATTTCACAATTTAAGATTGAAGATAGCAAGTAACGTAGAACACGACCAAAGCGTAGTACCATTCTAAGATATTGTAGAATATTCGTACATTTGAAGGAAACGATATTGCGGAAATAATACCAGACGATTGGAATGAGGGTAGAAAACCATCCGAGGAATGAAGAACGGAACTTGTCTCGAGATGACATTTCAGTAGAAATGGTAAAATCTGAAGGAAATTTGATGTAGTCAGTCTCTTTACTACGTAACCTTCCAGAGGACGATAATGGCCCAAAACATTGACAGTGCAGTAGTAAGTTTACTTAACTATGATTGTAGATAACATTTTAAAAATTTACGGAACTATAATCATTCTCTACAAAATTTACGAGATATTCTGTAACAGCTTCGTCAGTCGCAAATAAACGCACAGGAGATTAATGGTGCAAAGGAACAAGTGTGCAGTGGATACTGAAATTTGCTCACTATTTTATATACTTGAATTTAGCATATTTCGTGACAGTACTCACTTTTCCGTGGATGTTTATAAGATGATATTTGACATTTTTGTGTTGACTTCAGTCGTCTAGTGAATGTATGAATCCATAATGCTGTTTCGTCGGCTGCGGAAATGTCCTGGTTCAATGCGTTTGCCTCATTTTTGGTGCTTCAAATACCATTTTACGAAAAGTGCTTCCTTCTTGACGTTTATATAAAAAAAAGTAGTAGAATAACTCATTTTTTCTGGTCACTTGCAAATTATTATAACGGTGACCTGTACATTGTTACCGTCACACACCGAGTGTTCACTGCCGACTGACTACGGTCAAAGGTGACTCCAGCGTCAAAGACATTTCACACAACACACAAGCTTCCACTTGCAACCAGTCTCTTTGATATTATTCGTCACATGTACTAATATTAATCAATATGTTGTCACTCTCGAACATATAAGCAAATTAGCATAAAATAAGGCAAATTACAATTCACAAAAATTATTGTGATAAAAATATAACAAAACATTCACAACCTCCCTCATTAGATTTGGTATCGACAAATCCGGTAGAAAATAACACATCTCCCAGATCCATTACAATATATAGAAAAACTATGCTAACAGTCCTTAAGAACAAGGCACTGATAGCACTTGTCATAGTGCACTACTTTGTACGTATGATAGTCTCGACAACACTTTATCTAGGATAGTGAGAAATTCAGTACTGTACGAATCGTCAAAAAATAATATTCCATGTTACCAAATACATTCCGATCAGTAATGACGAAATTTTTAGAGACCATAACGGGGAACCAAAAAAGGAACACATCTTAATTCTACATATTTGAACCACTTGCGATTTACTGATGACTTTGTGCAGTTTACCTCCTTCAAAAATGAATTATTGAACTTGACAAAGTTCATCTTCAAACAGACCTGACGACCAACTGCAATAATCCTGTGGTAAAGGTCATATTAAAATACGAATGGTACAAATTAATAATGATGTCATGGAACTACAGGAATTGTATTTGTATTTAGGGCAGTAAAATTAGCTGGAAGTGCTACTGAAGAGCTAAGCAGGGTTTTCAAAGCAAAGCTTCTTCTCTCTGAAATTTAAGGTTGTATCCGGATTGTATAAGGCTATCATTTATGTATTATGGCTTTGAGGAAATACCATGCTATTCAACGTTTTAACGATTATTATTGATTTCGCTTCCCTCAGTAGTCTCTATGCGGGTGCCTGCTGCAGATCTCGTCTACGACGAACATGAGGAAAGTAAGCGGGAAATGAGGGCACAATATAAAACGCTCGATCTACACTGCCCTTTCGTTTCAATGCATTGTTTCTCTGATTGCCCTCTTCCCCTTTCGCTTCCTCTCTCTCTGTCTGTTTATCTATATATCTATCTATCTTAGCGTAGCAGAAAGTTTCTGCAGCTGTAATTGTAACTTATCAGCTGTTACACTCTGTGACGTGCCCGCCGTCATCAAGTTGAACCTGCACTTCAGTAAAATGATTAGTGGTGCTAATTTCCACGTCTGTACCCAGCCGTTATATAACGACTACGGAACTTAAAAGGAAGGGGGCTGTTCAGGTCGATGTACCACCGTAGGGAGCGAGGCAGATGAGCAACAGAAAAATTAAGAAATATAATTTCGGTTCTCCTGACATGCATTGCTGGAAAGACTGCATATCAATTTCAAAAACTAGCTGAACTCGTGTACCGTGCCTCAAGACAGCCCTGCCAACGTTCTGCGGTGATTAAATTGAAATTCCGAGTTGGTGGAACAGCCAGAGAACGAGTGAGAATTTCTCCCTCGCCGAGCAGATTTAATTGCATTCTAGAGTGGTTAAACAAACCCAATAAGAAGATGTTTATCTTTCCGCCTGGAATGACATTCATTGTCCGTGGGGTATCCGGGTGGGCCTCCACTCGCCCGTGAGCCTATGGGAAAACCACTCTGCGCAAAGCAGAGCAAATGACACGTTCATTTTCTCATATCCAGCAGACGTAACAAATGTGACGCTTACTTCGAAATGAAACGGAAACTTTATTGCCAGATTCTTCATTAAAGTTACGGACAAAAGGTGACATTATCCTGTGACTTTCGGAACTAATCCCGGCATTATTTTGCCACTCCCTGGAATATATGTGACAAACGGAACAACTACACTTCTTTAGCAGACACACCATAGACTGCAGGTAAGCAGCCTCCGTTAGGAATAAACGAATATACGAGATGTGTGAGAAACGTAACTAGACTGCTTTATCCACAAAGTTTTTATTTTCTCAAGCAACTATATTGTCCCCTTCAAAGTGGTTCCCTTCCACAGCTATACAGTGGTAGTGTTGTTGTTCCCAATCTTCGTAGCACAGGGTAAAGGCTTCAACTGGTAAGGACTGCAACATGTCGGTCACTTTATTTTGAATTTTCTCCAGAATCCCAAAATAACTTCCTTTTAAGAAAAAGGGCACAAGGACCCATATCGGGTGAATAGTGGTACTGTTGACACGTCCCCTTTCGAAAATTTCTAAATTTCAGTGCTGGTAAACCTCTTACGTTATTTTATTTTAAACAGCTGAGCAAAACTGAAAGTGGACATTTCTGTCTTTACTTATTCTGATCATCACTAAACTGATCCAAAATATATTTAGTGCAAAGTAATCTGCCTTTCAATAATCCCTACAAAAGAATGACCGTGACTAACAATAACCTATACCTTTCACGCATCAAAAACCTTCGTTACTCGAACTACTGCAATACAGCCAGCGCCAATACTGCCAGCTGAATATAGGATTCTAACTACTGAAGGCACTACCTACTGATGGGCACAGTTAGCAAATGAAAGATTTGATAGAGAACACACATTGTATTTACCTTAACAATGTTCAAAAGTCGTAATATATATATCAGTTCATGACATACATTCTTACACATATCCTTTTTCCGACGGACACACTTCCAGATCGTCCGCTCTCAAAATTCTGCCATCTCTCTCCCCACATCCACCACTGCTGGCGGCTCACCTCCAACTGCGCAACGCTACGCGCTGTTCACATCCAACTGCCCAACACTACAATAGCGAATACTCCAACAACGCAAATCAGCCACAGACTGCACACAGCACAGCCAGTGATTTTCATACAGAGCGCTACGTAACATTGCCAATAAGAAAACATATACAGCCTACTCACACTGCGTCCAGGAAGCCTGGGAGGAAGTTGCTTCTTCAGGCTGTTACGTCCGACGGCTTATGCAGTCTACGCTCTCACAAAAGCACCACATGTTCGACGTTTCTCTGGGTTTTTGAATGTCTCCCTGAGTGAGGTTCATTGTCAAATTGTTCTCGGCTTTCTAGAAATTATGCCACTGAAAAGCTGAAAAATTTGTGCTCACCATAGGCCTGTTGCAGCGTTCATAGATCATAGTCACGGATTCCCAAAATTAAACACAAAACTTGAATGCATAGCGTTTCTCTAAATTCTGCTATCCTATTTTCATAACACGAAGAAAGAAAGCACCTTCACTGATGGAGCTCTCAAAAATCACGCGATGGCTGTACGGAGCTGAAACTCGGATTGAGCATCTAGAGGGTAAGAACACACCGGTCTACACAAGTAAACAAACCCAATGTTAGCAGATCGCTTGGAGTGTTGTCAGTCTCATTACTTTTCTCACTCACCTCGTATAATTAGCCACACATCTATTTTTATTTCATTCATTACTAGCTTTACTTGTCGGACGTGAGCGTCTTAAGATATTAATTGTCCTGATAGCAACACAATGTAGTCTTGACGGTGGTGCTGAGCGGAGTTTTGGAGCTCTTACGATTCCCTGCCATGGCATTAAAAGCTGAAAATGCTGTCTTGTGGAAAGTAAACATTGTAAGAGTGCCAATTTCCAATCGACGCATTCGTTGTGTATTTCTGTTACACATTTTAAAATTCCGCGTTTCGGGACGTCCACTACGCAGTGCCATTAAATTCTCGGGAAACTGCCTGAATACACAACTTTCCACTTATGAAGATGCTCGCGTCTAATGAGTGATACTATTAGTTAATAAAATATTGTGCTATCTGTAGAGGTTTGGTTCTAGGCGCTTCAGTCCGGAACCGCGTGACTGCTACGATCGCAGGTTCGAATCCTGCCTCGGGCATGGATGTGTGTGGTGTTAGGTTTAAGTAGTTCTAAGTTCTAGGGGACAGATGACCTCAAATGTTAAGTCCCATAGTGCTCCGAGCCATTTGAACTATTTTTTGTGATGGTTTATGAATACTGATTCTAGGAATGCCCACCTGCACTACACTTGAAAACACTTCACTTGGTGCTCAGTTGCATAACCCAAGGTAGCATGTCCACTGGTACAATGTCCGAGAATTACTCGATTTTTGGATTTCAGTCCATTTAGTTAGAAAATTTTTCAGCTTATAACGAATTTATATTGAAAATAATAAAGACACAAGCATCATATTTTATTACTACTGGACATGTGTAACATCTTCACAATTTAAGGTATGTAGTAAAACTATTAGCTAGCGGTTGGAAATAGCAGATGTCTGTATGGTTTGCAAAAGAGCTTAGCAAGAACTAGTTCTAGAGCTCGATGGGGTTCTGTACATATACAGCGCTCATTACATATGAGCCCTAAAAACATTATGTAACTCTCTTATTTGTTGGCGAATTGATTCTAGAAAAACAAATGGGTTACAACTTTGAAAAGTGACCCTCACATTTTCCTACACATCTTAGGATGGATTCATTATTTTTAATTTTTTTAATGGATCTAGACTTAAAAGAAGAGCCGAAATGGAAAACTATAAAAACTAAATATAATTATTTTCCCTCCAGTATTGGCATGCTAATTGGTGGTGCAAATAACTAACTCGTATTCCATGTCTAAATATTCATTCTCAGATTGTATCATAGATCTAATGACTTTAATTAAATAATTATGTCTTAGGTCGATTTTTCTCTCCTGTGAAAACCTCTTCATATCAGAGTGTAACTTGCAGACTACTACCTCAGTTATTTGCTGGATGTATTGAAGTCTCTGTCATGCTCTAGAGATTTTACCCTCTGCAGCTCCATCCATTACCATAGACGTTATTTCTGGTGTCTTAAGAGATGTCCAATAATCTTGTCCCGTCTTCTTGTCAATGTTTTCCATATATTCCATTTCTCTCCTATTCAGCGGAGAACCTCCGCTTTTCTTCCTTATTCGTCCACCTAACACATTTTTCTGTAACCCACAGCTCAGATGGTTATTTTTTTTCTCTTCTATTCTGATTTTCGCACAGTCTGTGTCTCAACGGCAAACAGTGCTGCACTTAACACGTACATTCTCAGAAATTTCATTCTTAAATTGAAACCTATTATAGATACTAGCAGACTTCTCTTGTCCAGGAACGCCAAGTTTTCCAGTGCTAAGCTGCTTTTTATGTCCTATTTGCTCGGTCCGTCATGAATTATTTTGCTGTAACAGAACAACGTAACTTCGTCAACTGCGTGGTCATATGAAATTAATGATCTCGCTCTTCTAATTTCTGACACTTGCCATAATTTTCATCTCTCTTCGATTTACTTTCAATCCATAATCTGCTCTCATCAGACGGCTCTTTCCACTCAACAGCTTCTGCAACTATCCTTCAGTTTTACTGACAATAGCAACGTCATCAACGAATTTTACGACATCCTTTAACCTTTAATTTTAATCCAAGTCTTGAGCTTTCTTTTATTTCCATCATTGCTTCCTCAACGTATAGATTGCACAATATTATACTTTATTCTTGGTCTTCCACCCTTATGTTCCTTCTTGGTTCTTGTACATATTGTATATTACCCATCCGTCACTATACCTTAACCTTTTCTCTCAAACTTTCGCATATCTTGCACCATTTGACACTGTCGAAAGCCTTTTGCAGGTCGACAAATGCTATGAATTTGTCTCGACTTTTCTTCAGGCTTCATTCCACTATCAACCGCAACGTTATAACTCTCTGGTGCCTTTATTTTTCCTAAACCCATACTAATCGTCATCTAGCAGATCCTCGATTTTCTTTTCTATTCCCCTATAAGTTAATCTTGTCTGTAGCTTCGGATGATTGAGCCTTTAAGCTGATTGTGCAGTGATTACCTTATACTCGACAGACCAGAAACCCTTGCCTTCTTTCTTTCACTTCACTGGCGTCCACTAGATCTAGATTGAACCTTAGCATTCCCTCTTTAGATTTTCTAGCTTTTATACCACTTACTAACTGCTGATATTCCACGCTCAGATTCGCAGAACGTTATCCTTTCGTTGGTTATTCAATATTCTTCTCGCGGTCACCTCCCCAGTGGCAGGCCCCCCCACCGAAAATCTGAAAAGGGCTGGTCTGGAAATTTTTGCCTGTTGAGAGATAATCACCCGACACTTTTTCAAGCACAGGCTACATGCCCTGTGGGTGCGCGTTACGTGTCTTTAATGCCGTGGTTTCCATTGGCTCCTGCATCCTCATGCCTTTGGTCATTGTCGTAACTGCGACCGGGACGGTCGCGTAGAAATGACGGAAAGCGCGGCGGGACCGGCGGAGAAGCCCGCGAACAACAACACAACGGGAGATGACGGACACGAACAACGAAGGAAAGAAGGAACAACAACAAGATCGAACAACGGAGTCACAAGAAACCTAACAAACACGTCCACTCGTACACAGAACAAGTAAGCAAGCTGTCTAACGCGAGGCGATGTGTCAACAGACGCACGGGAGATTCCACTGGCTGGCTGAGCTTTTTTTTTTTTTTCTTCCTTATTGAATTTCTATTACCCCCGAAGGGGGCGGGCTGGCAGCAGCTTAGTATGCCGCTCTTCAGCCTACAGACTGTGTTTTAAAAAGGTGAAGATAATACGCAATAAAAAACAGGCGATAAAATCGAAGACTTAAAGGTTAACATGGCGAAAAAATCGTGGAACTTAAAACAGAACAAAGGGATGATGATGCTTATAAAAATACATACGAAGCAGATAAGTAAAATAATAGACAGACAATTGAAAAAACACGGCGACAGTCTGGTTTCTGTTCGCAAAGGACATACAATTCACACCCAGCGACTGCATGGTTTCTGTTCGCAACACGGGAAAAGATGAAACAGCACTGAACATTCACTGGAATACTGCGCTAAAATATGACATACGCTGGCTGAGCGAGAAGCAGGCGCTTAAGTACACTATCGGGAGCGCCGCTATTGGCCGCTGGAACCACATGTTCCACTGTGGCGCCCTCACTCTAAATGTGGGACAGGAGGCGCGCGGCGCCACAGCTTACGGCGCGATGGTACAGAGGCCTCTATGGGTCTTCGACGTCCATGACGTCTGGCGCAGATTCAAAATCAACGCGCGCGGTACAAAAATCATTGTTGACTGTTTCGCCTTTAGGTGCAGTGACCCATCCAAACGACAAGAAAGTGCCCTGAACCTCTGTTCCCTCCTCCGAGCTCTTTGAGAAGCCGTTGACAGAATGAGGGTGACTTCTTATGCCAGAAGTCTTCGGCTGACATTACTGACAATTTTTGTTTAAAATTTTGAGCAGTGACGGGGATCTACCCAGGACCATGGACGTTTCTGATTACCAATCAAAGACTCTACCCATTGTGCTCTGGTGAACACACCAGATTAATAGAATACTGTACATTCCCTTGACTAGGCAGCAGACTGGAGCGCACCGATAACAGAGCGCCCAAAGGAAACCTGGACACACTAGTGACACTGCGTTACCTTTTCAGACTGCATAGATAAACACGATGTACGTATTCATGTGTGGAGTCTCCGAGGAGGACGAACGTTACCGGTCTGCATTATATTCAGCACCTATTTTAATGGTATGGGGCTTTAAATAAACCCTCTCAAAATCAGATCCTGTAATATTTTGTAAGTAGTGTACCGCTATGATATCTCGATATATCAGGAGTGTTGCTCTAATGTTAACATTGTGGTTATATTTATTCATCTCGCATTACAATGATTAAAAATTAAAACACTATTTCCATGGGTGTCTAGTAACCTGACTAGGATGTTTCACCTCCTAAATCATGACTTGTTAAAAAAAAAAAAAAAAAACTTAGATACCTTTTTGATAACTGATGTAAGGAATTAGTAATCCTAACCACTTTTAAGATTAAAGACGTTGTATAGGAAACCCGCGGAACAAGTTGTGAGATTATTTAACAGAAGAGAATCCAATATTTGAGTTCAAAATAATTTGATCTTGAGACTTGCAGATGTGTACATCTTTACGAAGGCTGGATTTTCAGTAGATTTCCTACATAATAATTTAACGAATAAATCCCTTATTTTCAGATGTACATTGAAAGTCTGTCGGTTACCGCTTTGCATCAATGTTTTACATGAGTTCCTTGCCCCGGATTATACTGCGTGTCCCCTCCTAGAGATCGTCTGGCACATTTTCTCTGCTGTTTCGGCACATAATCGCAATTTCGTCTTTGTAATGTGTGGACTTAGTTCACACAGTACTGCTTACCCGTATTTCATCTGACGCCCAATGTCGACGGAGAGCATCGGTTCGTTCGCTGTTTGATGAAAAAACCAAAAGATAAAAGAGGAATTTTAAAGCGAAATACTACGTGCTTATCGAACACAGTGCTCACAAATATGGTCCGATATCCGTTTCATTGACGTATGTTAACAGGGACAGTGAGACTCAAAGAATAAAGACCCAAAGGAATTAATACATTAAGTTGCAAGTGGGCATCGATTTTCATCAACGGGGTAAGCCCTATATTTGTGCCGAACCGGGATTAGAAGCCTGGCTACCTGCTAAGATATTTTTACACCACCACTAATTTGTGAGAGGGATATACAAGTGACAACTTATTAAAATTTCTCGTTTGTTTGAAACAACAAAGCATGTCTTTGTAATTAATTATTTTTACTTTCCATCTTTTTTTTATAGTTTTTCTTGGCGGGGGTGGGGGGGGGGGGGGCGGCGGCTCAGTCAGAGGCTTGAGGAGACAAGATGGGAAAGGGTCGAGCCCCGAGGCCTGACCATGATGTCTTCTCCCTGCCATTACTTCGCTGCAAAATGACACTGCTCATTTTTATTTTACTTATGTACTTACTTACCACATATGTACAGCGGAAAAAGAAACTTATACTGGTCCACCGCCCATCCGGAACCCTAGAAACCCCGCAAGGTGATAAAGGATAGCACTCGGGCCGAGTCCAAGGTGCAGGCGCGTCATGTTTCGTTTCGAATCGCGTGGGCACCTCACACACCAGGAACACTCCAACGGAGTGGAGGAGTGGTTAAAAGGCTGTTAAGATAATCGGCTAAATACGCGCTATAATGGAAATAGCGCGCAACATCCGCATGTGCTGTCTACAAGTACTGCCGAAAATCAAGGCGCGAGTGATGAGTATCTCCATTCAGATATCCAGAGAACCGCGCGGGACTTTGTGGTAGGAAATTATTCCACATCTGGATGAAGAAAGGACACTGGGTCCATATCATGGGCAGCACTCGTAGAAATGGTGTAAATGCGTAGTGAGAGTCCAGGCAACTGCTCCGTCAGGAGGCCTATGAGCGCCTCCAGCGCTGCTACATGAGGATATATGGATAAGGTGCACCCTTTACGGACGTACCTTTGAACTGGTACTGGACCCGTTACACTCTCATTGGCCCGGACCAACGAATGCGCGCTGTTGAAGGGCCGCCAGATGATGCTGAGGAATCGGGCAGGGAAGTCCATTCTTCTTAAGGCAGAATCTAGTAATACAAGGCGCATCCTGTCAAAAGCACTTTCAAAATCTACGGCTATGATCGCCGCACTAAGTCTGCACCCTGTGCAAGCACAGTCACGTCACCATCGTTTCCAGCACCTACCTGGATGGCAACTGTGCCAACTGGCGTAGTTTGTTCTATGGAGAGAACAAGTGGTTAAGAGAGGTCTGCAGCGTGCTGCCCATAACCGCGCAAATATTTTGTATTAGCATTTAATAAGGTTGTAGGGCGGTAGTGGCCCGTAGTAATACCTGGTGTCAGTCTATTACCGGGACAATAATGTTCTCGACAAAAGCTTGCGAAATAGCAGCTGCAGACGTAAACAGTTCACAATACATCTCCACCTATTGTAGAGTCATGTGGCCGGAAACTGAACGATAAAATTCAGCAGGGAGTCTCTTTATGCCTGGCGACTTGCACAGCGCATCTCTGAAGATAGTGGTAGTGACCTTGTAACGTAGGAAGTTATTACGAATATACAGTAAGGCACGCAGCCGTATAGCACGCTGGCTTCAGGACAGCTATGTTTTTTCTTCGCTCTGGCTCACAGTGCAGCTGAAGTTACCAGCCATGAAAACGGTCTCAAGTAATATTCAGTCGATACGCAAATTCATACCCACTATGAACGTAAATAAATCATAGTAATTATCATCCGACTTTGTTCAAACTTGATACGCAATCTTTTGTTATTAAGGAAGGTATCCTGCCAAAATTTCAGATTGTTATCTACTAGTACAGGTATTGACACTGAGAAAAGTACTTAAATGTGGTAAGACCGAAACGTATTTTTGAAAACTCAAATAGGAACAATAACCAATATATTTTATTATCATCTGAAGTCATAACAAAGCTCACAGCATATAAAATCACTTAACTGGAATTTTCTTTTCGAAACTTTAATTACTCTGCGTTATGTAGTGTAACAATTATTCAGAATTATTATTGGGTTAATATTTTGTTGTATGAATACAAGGCAATGAACGAGAGAGTATGTGCGGGAAATATGTAAAAACTTAATGTCATTTTATGTAAAACCTTATAAAATTGAACCGTGGGAAAATTCTGTTGCAACCACAATGCTGATGACGTACGTCGATGTGTGCTTGCTTTTGTGAGAGAGAATCTAGAATAAAAGTCTGAAGCGGAATAAATTTCTATATTAATTTAAAGAATATTTTGCATTTCGTTCTACTTTATTAAACAATATATTAAAAATTAAAATTTTACTGACGTCAACGACTATCTGATTAGTGGTTGGATAAGGCAAGTTTTGCAGAGAGAATGATCAGGAAGGATCGTTGTGACTGGTCACTCACATCAACAGCCAATGTGAACTAAATGATTCCCGCGCAAAGATAGAAAGGCAGAGAGGAGAGGAGCATCGAGAGAGTCGCTCGCTAACCTACTCGCGAGTAACGCTGTGCTAGATGCCTCTGCGAAAATAGTATGCAAAATGAAGAGCTAGTGAGAACATTTTACATAGAACATGTCGCGACTAAAGCGGTTTAAGTTAGGAACATTTTGTGGAATGTGTGGTGTTTCGGAACTAATTAGTTGAAGTCTTATAAGCGTGTGATCTTTTGGTCGTAGACACAATTCTGCGTGGCATATTTCGTGTTCTTTATGGAATACTTTGGCGAGCACTTCTAACATAGAAGACCACTTCAACTCCCTAATGCTGATTGGTCAGTGACTGACAGATCGCAAAAAATAATCATGTCGGACTTGCAGAAATTCTGACTACTTTTACGTGTGAAATGTGTTGGGTAAACAGTGAACTTGGAATGATAGAGCATTTGCATTATTAAATACTGACTTGATAGCCATTTAATATGCTTCCTTATGAATAAAAAGACGTTAATACAATTTTCAAATGTTTACTACAATTAAAATGAATTCTCCTACCGCCCGAAATTTATGAAAATTAATTTACAGGAACTGATTTGCAACATGAGTTACGCGGTCTCTGTACGGTAGGTATTCGGCAGTGGTCTCATCAACGTTGCTTTACACTCCCTGGCGTGTTTCTACTACTGCACAGTGAAGGGACGTCGAAAGGAAGAAATGTAGAGGTAGGTGAACTGTTTGATGAAAATGACTGAGAAAGAGCAAAGTAGACGAAAGAAAGACAGAACGACACTCTGCAACATCCTCGGAGATGAAATGTTTCATTTACATAACTCCCTCCTCAAGCGTGAGGGTGCGTAGGAGACCCACTGCGATAGGCTCGAAGTCCAGGACAGTCCCATCATCTACGAGGTAGACTCGGCGATAATGCTCGATAAAGCTGTGGACTATGTCTGCTTGGCAGGTGATCGGCCGAAGTGGCCGTGCGGTTAAAGGCGCTGCAGTCTGGAACCGCAAGACCGCTCCGGTCGCAGGTTCGAATCCTGCATCGGGCATGGATGTTTGTGATGTCCTTAGGTTAGTTAGGTTTAACTAGTTCTAAGTTCTAGGGAACTAATGACCTCAGCAGTTGAGTCCCATTGTGCTCAGAGCCATTTGAACCATTTTGGCAGGTGATCCGCTGCGTTCGATAATCTACGAGTCCAGAGACCAAGTTTGGTATGTGGTGTCTGCGATCGTGCACAATAAGAGTTAGGTACGGATTCTGCCCCCACACCACTCAAATCTGCAGGCACACGCACCCTGTAGTTTCCGGCAAGTAATCGCTAGTCGCTTCGCCTTAATTATGCTGCGTTCAGTTTGCACATACGGGGAATGTGCTGGCCATCAAGATTGCGGATGGCACCGAAGTGGAAGTCCCTAGTGTTCCTGCGCCAAGCGGCCACCTCTCTGCTGTAAGTGATGATTGTGCGACGGAGCGTCGGTTTAGCATGTTCCAGCCACTGCCCATCACAGACACGTGGGATCGAAGCCGCCGCTCGCATCTTGCCCACGTCTTAGTGATACGTGGATGATACAAATGCTGAGTGTTGAGATTCCATGGTGGGTGACTCCTCCAAATCTCCTGGCGGGGAAGGAGCAGTGTACGCATGTATGTGTAGTGATCAGAGAACACTAAAAGTCAGCGGTCTACATCACGCACCACATCAACCAGTCTATGGCAGATATAAATACTGCTAACGGACTTGTTGAATGGTTCGTGTGAAACATGATTCCCTGGTCGTCTGTGCCCCATACCTCCCCAATATGGTATACGGCTGGATCACGAACAATGAGATGCAGTTCCTTGCACATCATGAAACTCTGGTATTGATCTTTCCGGCAGAGTATGAGATAAAGTTTCCTCCAAAGAGAAGACGTTCATGTCGACCTAAGAATAGTGAGACAATCTACTCCTCATGAAATTGTGTCTCTCTCTCGTCGACGACTGGTATCAGAAGGCGCACAGACGTTAATAACATGTGTAAAATGAATCGTACAAGCCATACCCCAGGGAGACGGGACATATATGATGGCGTACATACACCGCTACTAGACGGCCAAGGTGATCACCATGAGAGGCATAAGAGTCGTATGCAGTTATCCGTGGTAGCCCTGCTGAATGCACCTCCTGTAACAGCGCAGTATCTAGTTCCGAAGCCAACAGCATGACACTCGGGAGATGGAACGTGACGGGCGCACGGACGCTATTGACATTCAGTGTCGCGATACGGTATGCATGAAGCTGCGCCTGCTGGAGTGGGGGCTACAGCGCCCCGCGCACAGCATAGAAGCTGATATCAGCAGGTCGCTTACTGTAACGGTGGAGACTCCTGTAGGGGATCTGAAGTTTCATCAAAATCCTTGCTCCATGCCAGCGGTCATATGGTATCCATATGTTAAACGCCTGCTGACACTGCCAGATCGGCTGGTGTCGTTTCTTCTTCGGTAGGGACTTCAGAAGCAGGAACATTCCGTTCCTTCGAAGCGAGAGGCGCTTAGGGTCGACGTTCCACAGACGCACTGACGACGTGGTCCGCAGTCCTAGGCGCTGAAACTTTGACATGCTCAGCAGTTGATGTTCCATCTGGACAGGGAGAAGAGCCCCGTTCTGACGTCGTGACGCCTACTTTTGGGGCGTTTAGGAGAGTGTTGTTCACCCAGTCGTCCTCCCGTGTCTGAAGAAGGAAGGTAGAAAGGCCGCCGCTCGGACAACTAAAGAGTCGACCATGTTTGCCATCAGCGTCGGCCACGGGCGCAGCCAGAGCAACCACCAGAACTGAGGACATGACTGAAGTCACATCGTCAGTCACCTCGTCCACAACCGGTTCAGGAAGAATCGGGGAACCATCCGTCACTGATCACGTGATGCGCCAGCTGTCCATGTGGCGCCATCACCAGAAGTATTGCAGACTATGAAGCAAGTACCTCTCCTCCAGTTAGTCGCTGCGTTATCTGTGGTTGCAGACTTCAGATCTGATGTGGCCCACTTTGTCACACCCAGAACAAGTGCGTGGCTGTCCGTTATACATGATTACGTCCCCATATCCACTGATGTTAAGATAAGACAGAAAATAGTTGTGTAGATCATTAAGAATAGGGTATGTGCGAAAGTGAGCGAAGCGTTCTGTCTTATGATTATAAACTGCACCATATTGCCAGAAAGCCGCTGAAACATCCTCTGCAGGTAGTCGAATGGCAGTTCTAACGCCTAATTCAGCATGTACGACTTTGACCATACTTGCGTTACCGTCTGCGTGATGGCAACGAAGTCGCTGTTTGGACACGTTTAAAATGCGCTTGCACTCAGCGTCATGGATCATTTTAAGGTAAATGATGTTACTGAGAATCGAGAGGTTGATAACCGAAGTACAGATGGCGGGATCTTCGCCTCCTCACCGAGGAAAAGTTCCACATCTAAGGATTTCGGTAGTGCATATTTCGGACAAAAGTTGAAACTTAATGTCGATTTCTGAGCTTAACTGCCAAGATATCAGTGCGCGAAGCCCGCGCCCGGATGAAATCGCAATGTAAGTAAACACTAGGTCACAAGCTCTGCAGGTACGTTCTCTGTGGGCAGCTGCTAAAGAGAGACTGAACTCACTAGCAGGATTTTCTGCCCACTAAGCCAACAGGACAGAGTGGTCATTGCAGCTTCACGAAATATCCTAGCACGCCTCCCGTCAGACGCAACTTCGTAACTTACCCAAACGCAACTCACGTAGTGCCCGTGCCCATTTAACTCATTCCTCGCAGTGTTTCGCCTATTTCCGTAAGAGGTCCAACATGATGTGCGTCTGTATTGAAGAGATTACTGGCCAGCCTCGCCATGTCCAAAAGAACAGAAACTACATATATAACACAAAGTATAGCCAGAACTCCAGCAGGGACTGAGAAGAAATGCCCAATGCCCTGGCGAGTCCTGACTGCAAATGACATGGAGCAGGTCTGCTCAGTCGCTGCTGATGTTCTGCCTTTTCTTCGTGTGTTACTGTCCGTGTTAACACACATCGATAAAACAGATATCGCAACAGACTTGTGAAAGCTCCATCGAATAGACACACAAAATTCCGATTCAGAAATTATTTCGCTTGTATCAAGACACAAACCAACGCTTTTCGTCAAAACTGGACGTCGCGTGAAAGACATGATGACAAGCATTTGTTTGGACTGCCTCCAGCCACTTATGGCAAAAAGTAAATTACTAGTATCTGCTGAAGCGTTAGAGGAAATCCAACAGCTGCCTCTTGAAAGTCATATTCCGTGTATACTACTACATTTATACTTTTTGCTGTTTAAAGAATTTAATCTTTTTAATTTTCGTCAGTTTAAAACAAATTGTGTAGTCACTCGTTCTATGGCTGTCAGGGTCACACCGAAACGAAATAAATTAAATTAATAAATATAAATATTCATACACATAGAATATCTAGTCATTACAGCAAATAGTTCGTGTAACTGAGCAGCAGTTAATTTGTTGTTTATATATGCAGACTGAAGCGGGGAATGAAAAATTGTACCAACGCCAGTATTGAAACCCATCCTCTACAGACATATGAACTAACCACTGTGACAGCCTGGCACAGTCGGGGATGTTCTAGACTTGAAACGTCTCTGGAAACATACACTTCAATTTCAGTTATTATTCCTTGTTTTCCCAAATCTAAAGAGCACCTATTTAAAGAACTCATATGATCCAAGGCTCCACAGACAAATGTTCTCATGTACGATTTTCACTAATAGTTGGATGTACGTCCTGATCTATAGTAGACATTTTTTGCTGAGAATGACGTCTTATTTAACAGTATATAAATATCGGATCCTGCAAACACTAGTTTCAGTACCATTTACTTCATTCCATTTCACATGTAGCACAATTTTCCTTTTGCTTGAGATCATCACGTAAATGAGTGAAACAGTATGTGTCATTAATAACTTCCGTACTTCAACATAATTCTAGTGTTGATAGTTGCATGGGTATTCTGAAGGTAAGCTCGGTCCTGTCGCAACACACAGGGTGTTTGAAAAATCCTTACAAAGTTCCAGGACTTGTAGAGGACAGTGTGTACCTAATATACTGAATAGGATCCAATGCCCGGAAACATACCGTTTCCATTCCACGCCTCTTGCATTTCAGAAGTGTATCGCGTACACGTCTGCTGAGGGAATAAGAAAAGCCTCAGAGCTTCTTGTCCTAGTATGCAATAGGGTAGACAGGAAAACATGTCCTACGTCAGACTGTCACGTCCCGCGACTTAACGTCTGTATTTAACAGCCTACCCAGCTTAATGAATTTAATACTTTGTTACTTAGCACATTCTGTTCTTCGCCTCCTCGCTTTCTTTTCAGTGCCATTGTAAATATCCGCTGGGTTGCTGTCTAAGACAAGACAAAAAAGAATACACTTCTAAAGTTTATATTCTGAAATTCTTTAGCTGATTGGTTTATAAAGTTAATATCTATCAGCTTCCAAATTCTAAGTCCATAGAGAAGATGACCTCTCCTTAGAACGTTTACAACTTAATTACTTCTTATAATCATTCAAACATGAATGACTCATACAATCTTCCAGCCAACATAAAATATAAATACAAAGAACTTTTTAATAAATCTAGTAGAGATTTTATTTTTTAAAAGCATTGGTACATTTATTGAAATTTTGTTAAAATAATTTTACATTCTTCATTGTAAAAACTTCAAAAGTTATCCTAATTAATAAAATATAAACAGTCAAGTACGAAATAATGCATTTTAGTAAAGATAAGTTTTATATGAATTTCTTCACTTATAAATAAAAAATATCGATACTAATCAGTGTAATAGTGTACATAATGAAAATTAGACTTGATTACACTACAACGTTCTAAAATATTTAGCTTCGGCTACTCATGCGAAAAGAATAATTAATAGCATTGGGGATACAGAAGTCAGTAAGTAACCATATTTTGTATGTCTGTATTCATTAATTTCTCATTTAGGCATAAATTTTTCGTTGCACAAAAGAAAGCAATTAGAATTGTTTGTAAGGCTGAAATACGTACATCTTACAGGCATCTCTTTAAGCAGAGGGAAATATTAACAAAATCTCCAAAGTCCATGAAATGTGTTATCAGCAGCTCATCTGAGTTTGAGAGTAGCAGTAATATTTGTAACATTATTTCGATCACCTTCCACGCATCTAACTTTGACAAAAAAGTGGTTTAAATATCAAGATGTAAAATTATTTACCAATCAACCCAAGGACATTAAATCTCTCACAGATATCAGAAGTGTTTTCAGAATTACAAGAAACATGTTTCTTCGTAACAGAGAGGAATTTTTGAATAGAAATAGACCTCTTTACAGAAACACCTGTAATTCTCCAGCATGTAGGTACACAAATATTTGTTTTATCTTAAATACCATGTAGACAAGGTGACCCAAAAATCCGTTAACATTTGAAAGAGAGGTATAAATTTTCTCACATTCGTGAATTTACATGGATTTTTGTTCAGACCAAAGTGCACAAAATGACGAACAGGTCGTTTTTTATATGATACAAAATTAATAATTAACAACACAATTGATTTTTAGCAAAGACAATATTCGTCATAACAAATGGCAAACCTGAAGGCCGTCGTTCACGAGCAATACCTGCAGCTCAGGGACAGTATGCGAACAGCAGTGTACAGCATGTTAGTATATATGATGAGAAGTTGCAGTGGGATTTTATCTTTTAGCATCCGTAATGTGATCATAGGGTCACGGTAGTGTTGCGATATCAAGTAAGCCCGCAATTAATAACCACACGGATTGACTTGTGGGGACATAGGAGGCTTAGCAAGCGATCCTCACCAAACGATGTGTTCAGCAGATCTTTCACACATGCAGCAATACGGAGTGGAGACCATCTTCCACAAAAGTCGTACCTTCCAGCATGTATTTATCAGCCAGACTAATTGGACGATGCGATTCCTTAACACAGCAGCACACTTCGCGCCCGTCAATTTGACAGTTTAAAGAAAAGCACCATGTGTCCAGATCCATCTGTAGGTCGGATTTTGCAGTCGTTTTTGTTCTAGTGAAACCCCATGTCGTTTCAGGTATTTGTGTCAAGTTCTACCACTCTACCTGCATTATCATGTAAGTTCGTTCCATTTTAAATGTTAAAGAACTTTGAGATTACTCTATGTAATTCGCACGCGCGCATGTGTGTGTGTGTGTGTGTGTGTGTGTGTGTGTGTGTGTGTGTGTGTGTGTGGGTACCATTGGCGCTACATACGTGTAGCTTTGTTCCGATCTGCCAAAATTTAAACATAAGACACCTGTTGCGAATACATCTCATATTATTCCACTTCATAAAACTATGTTGCAAAGTGCACTATATAACTGCCCACGTCGTGTTGTGCCGAATCCACTGTAGCTTGAATGGATTTTTAAGTTTGTTTTATATGCCCGACTTCTAATTTCATTACACAAGTCTCCAGGGTTGAGCAGTTATTCCCAGATGAAGACATGCAATACAGTATGTTAAAGCGTAGTTCGCCGTTATTAATTATGTTTTTAGATTTAATTTTATTACTCGTACAGAGACTCAACGTTCCTTTGTTTAACAGCGCGTCATCAAAATAAGTATGTAATGCTAATGTCTTTGCAATACATAATGTCGACTATTGAGTTAAAGTTCGTACCAATTTTGCCATTTTAGAGAAGAGAATCCTTAAGCGCTTCTGCTTCTATAGTCTCAGTATCAAATGTTCACTAATTTCAATTTACTTCCTATAGCAGTTCAGTATTTAACACAGATTATACATCAATGTCATTTCAGAGATATTACGTCGGTTCCACACTAACGGAATAGCACGTAATGGTCATTTAACATCACTTTTATTAATAAGCCTTTCTCTTATGACGTAAATGTTAATGAATGATCACTGTCTAGGAGGAAAGAGGGATTGATCTTAATGACGAGATAATAGCTTTTAATGAGCCAGCAATCGCTAATTAAATAAAAAGACACGTTCCAGGATGATATGCGAACAACTTTCGTTACGTTCGATTTCACGTATCTGTCAAAACTAATCCTGTCGCCTACAATTCAAATTAACACTGATGTTAACCCCTTTCGTGGGAACATCGAATCGTAACTATTAGATGAAAGTTTATTCTAGTCCCCGAATTAATTCCTTTCAGATACGCGCACGACCGAACAGCAGAACGGAACACATACGACTTGACTTAACAACCGAACAACGCAGTGACGTTACATTACGACAATTTCCGCCCAATGAACATCTCTTTGACTTTAACTTCCCTACTCTGCTTAGTTAAATTATTCATATTTACAATTTATTCAGCTATTTAACGAAAACATCTAACAAAAAATTTAATAAATTTATCCCAACGTAAAATGTCCGTTATAACTAAAAGACCTTTTATGGGGATTTACTTTTCAGAAACGGCAGAGGAAACGGCGTGACATAAAATGTAAGACGCGAAAATGCGTGGGAGATTAATGACCACTCAGGAGGCTGGCGGCCCGTCTGGCGATGACATGTGGGGAGCGGGGGAGGGGGCGAGGCGAGGGCCCGCTGGCGGGTCTCGTGTTACCGAGTGCCGCGCGTCCGGCCGACGGCAATCGATAGGCCAGCAGCCGAGCCGCCGCGCGACGCGAGCTGGGCGTCCCTCGACCTCTCGGCGCTCCCCTGTGAGGGATGGCCGCCGCTGGCGGCTTCCACCCGCTTGACGGCGGCGGCCGACGTGACGGCGGGCTCGTTGTCTCCCTCCCTGCCTGCGATAACACTCCGCAAATAAGGAGCGCTTGAAAGCTGTCCACTTTCTCTTTGTTCGTGTCCTAGCGCGACATCGTGGCACTGAGCGCCCCATGGAACCTGACTGTCAACAGACTTGGCGATTGCAGGTGATCCTAGCAGAGATCGCCGAATGGAAGTTGCTCACAAGTAAATCTGATGAATCGCAAGTGACCAAAAAACTGAGTGGTGTGCCACAAACTTTAACCATTTTACTGTGACAGACTTTCGCTTTTGCATTCCGTGCTGAGGCAGCCTTTGTTACGGCCATAGTGCTCGCCATGTTCTGTGCCTGTGTTGCTCCGGCCGGTATGAACCACTTATCGTACCCGTTTAAGAAAACTTCCAGCTGACGAACATTGATTTCTTCACCACTTACTGTCTGATGCCTTCGCTTGATAAAAGACTGAATTTCTTTTCGGTATATGCTCTAGGTACCGTGGTGCAACAAATTCGTGCTCTTGTAATCCAGCGACCTGGAGGCCGGGTGTAGCGGATAGTCTGAGGCGGGTAGTACTGTTTCACAACATCCTGTGTTGATCTCACGTCCGCACTGAGATCGTCATCAATATGGTCGATTAAGAGGAGTCTTGGGCGACCAGGTTAGCTAAGAAGGGGTGGAGGGACCAAAAATTAGGATTTTACTGCCCGAAAATTTAAAAATTCTGCAGAGGTAAAAAAGCATTGCGTAAAATTTGCGTATGGATGATTTTAGCTCATACATTGCAGTGGACGCTTTCGAAATGTGGTGCTACAGAAGAATGCTGAAATTTAGATGGGTAGATCATATAACTAATGAGGAAGTATTGAATGGAAATTTGTGGCACAAGTTGACTACAAGAAGGTTCAAATGGTTCAAAGGGCTCTGAGCACTATGGGACTTAACATCTGAGGTCATCAGTCCCCTAGAACGTAGAACTACTTATACCTAACTAACCTAAGGACATCACACACATCCATGCCCGAGGCAGGATTCGAACCTGCGTCCGTGGCGGTCGCGCGGTTCCAGACTGCAGTGCCTAGAACCGCTCGGCCACAACGGCCGGCACTACAACAAGGGATCGGTTGGTCGACTATATTCTGAGGCATTGAGGGATCACTAATTTAGCATTGGAGTGTAGCACGGAGGGTAAAAATCGTAGAGGGTGACCAAGAGATGAGTACACTAAACAGATTCAGAAGGATGTAGGTTGCATTAGGTACTGGGAGATGAAGAAGCTTGCACAGAATAGAGTAGCATGGAGAGCTGCATCAAACCAGTCTCTGGACTGAATACCACAACAACAACAACAACAACATTACAGTGAGGTAAATATTGACAGTACATCGAAATTTTACTTAAAATTGTGAGCCGAACAGTATCTTCTTATGTCCTAGAGATGTCGCGGTTTAAATCCCAAGGATAGTTTCATGTTAAGTACCCATTTCTCTACTTACACATCGCGCGTCATGCAGTCACAAAAATCGTCATATCTGATAAACGATTAAATACATCGAAACGAGGTTTCTCTCCATCTTTGTTAGATAGCAGGCAGTGAGGCACATATATTTTATCATAAACACTCGAAACTATTTTTATTCACTAAGAAATGGAAGTAACCGCTCTGCAGCACCGAGAGGTCAGTGGCTCAGGACGCATTCAGACGTCCATAGCACTGTAGGATAATCAAGCGCTGCTCTTACGCACCTCCACAACATCTGGAGAATGGCGTAGCAGGACATATACACACGCCCACCTCAGCCTAAAGGTTAAGACTGGCTCGCCAAAACACAGTAATTACGATAAAAACTTCGTCAGAGCTGCGTGTGCGAGACATACTAACACAACTATTTCTACTGCATCCCAGACCTGCAGCGAGAGACACTACATGTTCAAAACTACTTACCCGTTTACTGAAACCGTCATACACTATCTGATCAAAAGTAGCTGTGCACCTAAACAATGAGATCACCATCATCCAGGGACGCCTCTGTAACGCGGGACTAATCGCTAGATGTCACCAGAGCGGACTCACGAGTATAAAAGTAGGTGGGGAGGCTTGTGTTGGCAGCAGAGAGGCAGCAACGGGAGAACTGGTCGGTCAGAAGAATTCAGTGACATAGAACAAGGACTAATTATTAGATGTAAGCTGGGTTAACGATCCATCAGGGACATTTCAACCCTTCTACAGTCACCCAGGTCCACTGCTAGTGTTGTGATTTTGATGTAGAAAAGCCAGGGCACAACACCTGGACATGCAGGCCTCCTGTACTGAGACAGGGACCTCCGAGAACTGCCACTGGAATTTGTAAAACGTACTGTTTTATCAACTAAAGGAATCACTCGTGAGTTCCAAAGTACAACCAGCAATCAAGAAAGCGTTATGATTCTATTAGGAAGTTAAAAATAATGGTGTACAATGGTGGAGCAGTTTTTCGAAAGTCACATGTGTCAGTAGTAAATGTTAAAAAACGCTTAAAGTGGTGTAAAGTACGACACCACTGCATGGTAGATGATAGAAGACGCGTGATTTGAATTGTTGAATCATCATATATCCTGTAGCAAGCCGATGGAAGGGTTTGCGATTAGCAAATACCTGGAGAACATTACTTTACATCACGTGTCGTGCTAACAGTAAAGTACGAAGGAAGTGGTGTTAGAGTATGAGTTCTTTCCGTGTTTAGGGTGTGATTCACATATTGCGCTTAAGGAAACGGTATATTTGGGTTGATTTGAACAGATTTTACAGCTCCCCTGCATTCAGTGGAGAAATATTTTGGTTCAAATGGCTCTGAGCACTATGGGACTTAACATCTGTGGTCATCAGTCCCCTAGAACTTAGAACTACTTAAACCTAACTAACCTAAGGACATCACGCAACACCCAGTCATCACGAGGCAGAGAAAATCCCTGACACCGCCGAGAATCGAACCCGGGAACGCGGGCGCGGGAAGCGAGAACGCTACCGCACGACCACGAGCTGCGGACGAAGAAATATTTTGAAAATCTATTTTGCATCAACATGGCAGTGCAGTATCTATGAAGCAATAGTTTGTGATCAGTAGCATTCCTGAAATGGTCTGGCTTGCCCAGGGTCCTGTCCAGAACACAGTGCAACACTTTAGGGTGATTCAGAAAATCGACTTCACTACAGACCCCACTGTTCAGCATCAGTACTGTGATTTCGAGGAAAAAATGGGCTGCCATTCCTCCACAAATATTCACGCACTTCATTGAGAGTGTTCCCAACAGAATTAACGCGGTCATGAAGGCGAAGGATGAACACACCACATATCAATGTCATCAAATAGGTGTCCGAATACATTTAGAGGAATTCCCTCAGCGTAGGTGGGAACGAGTGAAAGAAACAGCATTCTCCCTATTTACACTCCTGAAAACAATAGTCTGCAGACTTGTGTTCACTACAATTTGGACTACGGGAAACACTGGTAATGATGAGTGGGCACTTCTATAATATGTAAGTACGACTTCTCCAGGTTTGTGAGGTCTGTTCCGATTAAAATATTCTCATTAAAATATTTATATCTATTTCATGACACACTAACATCAAATTTTGAAATGAATGTGCTTCAAAAGACGTATATCTCTGAACTACAGATCTTTAGAAATTACTGAGCCATGCAGAGGGTTAAATGTATTTCTGTGTTTGGGAAACTCTTTGCCTAGAGTTGCTTGGGTACCGTTTTCTTCGCGTCTCGTATGGTGGCGCGTTGGTGGCTCGAGAAGATATTTAAGTGCTCGCATAGGTGACAAGTCGTTTGGTTCCTCGCGTGGTGTCGTGTCTTGTACCTGAGACCAGTGATGGTTGCTCATCGCGGGCCGAGCCTTTGGTGATCAGGAGATGCAACTTTCTCCTGCCTACCCTGTTAAGGGCAATATTCTGGAGTTAGGGTGTGCTTGTGTTGCCTTGGTTGGTGGATGTGGCCACATTCACTGTCCTTGACGCTGGCCTGATGCATTAACGAAAGCGAGCACTATTTCTTAAGGCGTTAAGTGTTGGTCGTGATACGCGAGACAACACTCCCCTTCTGGAGTAACTTCCAAGTGTCATTTTTATTTGACACTAAACTAATTCCGATCTCTCTACTGGCCGTGGCTGGCCGACGCCTTTATATGGCTCAGCATCCTGTCGATGATAACCTGTCTAAGTCAAGTAATTATTTAATGGTGAGAGGGTATCATTTTCCGAAGGCGCATGAGTTTTCCAAATCAGTCTTTCTTTGCCAGCAGTTTCCTGTAGTTGGAGGTCCACATGTTTATCGTTAACTTGCTTCGTAAATTTAATTTAACTTTTTTAAACAGAAGTCTGCGTCGAGGATGTGCACATTTCAAATTTTCAGCATTCCGTGACTGTAGAAACTACTTGGAAAACAATGCCCTCTGGCTGATTTACAACAGTGTTCGTAAGTTTCTTTAAATTTTTATTGGTAATTCCAACAGTGTGTTTAGGAAATTGTTGATGTTACAGTCTGTCCTGCCTGCTTCACAGACGGATGGATTTTCACTAGTTTCGGGTGCCTGTTAATACATATTACAGGAATTGCTGTTGATCGTAGTTCATAATTTCTTCCATTTATCTACTGTACAACATTCCACTGGCTTATTGATGCTCATGTATACAGGGTGAGTCACCTAACGTTACCGCTGGATATACTTCGTAAACCACATCAAATACTAACGGGACGATTCCACAGACCGAACGTGAGGAGAGGGGCTAGTGTAATTGTTTAATACAAACCATACAAAAATGCACGGAAGTATGTTTTTTAACACAAACCTACGTTTTTTAATGGAACCACGTTAGTTTTCTTAGCACATCTGAACATATAAACAAATACGTAATCAGTGCCGTTTGTTGCATTGTAAAATGTTAATTACATCCGGAGATATTGTAACCTAAAGTTGACGCTTGAAACCGACGTTCGGTTGCGTGTTGTAACAAACACGGGCCACGGTCGGCGACCAGCATCTGCAGGGACATGTTTACGATGACGACCGTTTTTACGAGTGTGGCTGTAGTGCACTGTTGTGGTTTGGTCTAGCTGTCGCAGTGTCCGCATGTAGCGCTTGCTGCTATTGTTATTCTGCATTCGTCTCCGCACGCAGACCAACTGCAGTACACCGTGTTACCGGACGTCTGTGAGAGTGTTGTGTTGCAGGAATTGTGACCCTGGTGTAATCGAACTCTGAAAAGGCAGAGATGATACTCATCCATGGCGAGTGTCCACGAAATGCAGCTGAAGCCTGCAGGGTGTATGCAGAACGGTACCCGGACAGAGAGCATCCAACGTGCCGCACATTGCAAAACGTCTACCGCCAACTGTATGCAACAGGTATGGTCGTAGCACGCAAACGGGTCCGTAACAGGCCCGTTACAGGAGAAGCGGGTGCAGTTGGTGTGTTAGCTGCTGTTGCCATGAACCCACACATGAGTACACGGGACATTGCGAGAGCCGGTGGACTGAGTCAAAGTAGTGTCATGCGCATACTGCATCGTCACCGCTTTCACCCGTTTCATGTGTCGCTACATCAGCAATTACATGGTGATGACTTTAATCCTCGAGTGGAATTCTGTCAATGGGCATTAACAGAGAATGCGTTGCAGTTCTACCTGTTTACCGATGAAGCGAGTTTCACAAACCACGGGGCAGTGAATCTACGGAACATGCATTACTGGTCCGTGGACAATACTCGCTGGCTCAGACAGGTAGAGCGACAGCGACCGTGGACTGTAAATGTATGGTGCGGAATCATTGGCGACCACCTCATTGGTCCTCACTTCATTGCAGGGGCCCAAACAACTGCAACATACATCGCGTTTCTACAGAATGATCTGCCAACGTTGCTCGAAAATGTCCCACTGGAAACGCGTCGACGTCGCACCTGCACATTCCGCAATTAGCTCTAGGCTGACCCTTGACAGGATGTTCGACGGGCGTTTCATAGGACGTGGAGGACGCATAAATTGGCCAGCCCGTTTTCCTGATCTTACACCTCTGGACTTCTTTCTGTGGGGTACGTTAAAGGAGAATGTGTACCATGATGTGCCTACAACCCCAGAGGATATTAAACAATGTATTATGGCATCCTGCGGCTACATTACACCAGATGTACTGCAGCGTGTACGACATTCATTACGCCAGAGATTGCAATTGTGTGCAGCAAATGATGGCCACCACATTGAACATCTATTGGATTGACATGTCGGGACACACTCTATTCCACTTCGTAATTGAAAACGGAAACCACGTGTGTACGTGTACCTCACCCCTCATGGTAATGTACATGTGCGTCAGTGAAAAAGATCAATAAAAAGGTGTTAGCATGTGGACGTAATGTGCTGTTCCAGTCTCTTCTGTACCTAAGGTCCATCACCGTTCCTTTTGGATCCCTACGTAATTCGGTGCTCTCCGATACACAAGATCGAACAGCGGAGGATTGGTACTCAAGCGTCAACTTTAGGTTACAATATCTCCGGATGTAATTAACATTTTACAATGCACCAAACGGCACTGATTACGTATTTGTTTAAATGTTCAAATGTGCTAACAAAACTAACGGGGTTCCATTTTAAAAAACGTAGGTTTGTGTTAAAAAACCTACTTCCGTGCACTTTTTTATGGTTTGTTTTAACCAATTACACTAGCCCCTCTCCTCACGTTCGGCCTGTGGAATCGATTCGTCAGTATTTGATGTGGTTTACGAAACATATCCAGCGGTAATGTTAGGTGACTCACCCTGTATAGTTTTACTACTATTAATTCTTACACCTATGTGTTTCGCTATTTATTGGGCTACATTCCTGTTTTTTCTGTCACAGGTGTGTATTTTACTTCCAGTGTCAGATACGTGCTGACATGTATTGCAAAAGTTATTGCTGGATAAATGTTTGATAAATTTGAGTATGATCAAGTGTTACTTGCTTTCGTAAGTTAAAAACCGACCTCTGTGGTAAATAACAAATTTTATATCAGACATTATTTAATTTTTGGGCAGCACCTTAATGCTTCCAGATCATAGCTTCCTACCAGTTCAGTGGCAGCACAGCATGGTACGGATGGAAAGACAGGACTGATACTGTGTGTCGACAAGGAAGAGAGTTTTGTCTTGGCAAGGTGTAGTTTCTCTTGTTTGATTTCTTGTGCTTGTAAAGGGACTGATGATCCTGATATCACCCAGTTACGAATCAGTTACATCTGGCAAAATGTGTATTACTCACAGAAAGCAGTGGAGTCAAGCCAACGCCTGAGCGGTGCACTGGGCTGCCGTGTCCATCAATCGTGACACAATTCGCAAAGTAGGCGACACCTGTGATGTGTGCGTTAGTTCTCCCTCTCTTGTGCTGGCGATTATAGATCAGTTGCAAAATGTGTGGGCTTCACGGTCGTAGGTGTGGCCAGCCATGAATCCCCCTCATTTACATCTCAGAGTTGTAATTGCTACTTATGTCCTTAGTTACTTGCTGGATGTATTTCAGCCTCTGGCATTCTCTAAACTTTCTACTCCCTACAGCTACCTCTAGTACCCTGGAAATTATTCTGTTGTGTCTTAACAGATGTCTCACCATTCTGCCCCTACTTCTTACCATTGTTTTCCATATATTCCCTTCCCCGCTGATTCTGCGGAGAAACTACTTACTTCTCACCTTATCAGGTCACCTAATTTTAATGTTCTATCGTAACACTACATCTCAAATGCTTGGATTGTCTTCCGCTCCAGTTTTTCCACAGTCTATGTTTCACTACCATACAATGGTATGCTCCTAATGTAAGTTCTCAGAAATTTCTTCCACTAATTAAAGCCTATGCTTGAAGCTAATAGACCTGTTGGCCAGTAATGCCCTTTCTGCTATTGCTTTCCCTCTCGTCCTTGCTCCGTCCGTCGAGGGCTAGTTTGCTGCCCAGGTACCAGAATTCTTTTAGCCCCATCTTTAATATAAGGTTTCTTGTTTTTCTCGTTTCGACTTTCTACGATTTACTCTCAGTCCATATCCTGTACTAATCACTCCACTCCACTCAACTCTACTCAACTAATTATTCCACTCTATAGATCTAGTAAATCTTCTCCCCTTTTATTAAGGATAACCATGTCATCAACGAATCTTCTCATTGATACCCTTTCACATAGAATTATAATCCTTCTCTTCAAACTTTCTTTTATTTCCACCATTGCTTCTTCGATGTACAGACTCAACAGTAGGGCTGAAAGGCCACATAAGGAAAACAGCGGCGACGCGTCGTGGCCTGGAAGCATTGAGGCCTTGATAGGTCGCTGGAGGGAGCTGGAACCATATCTGCATACACAAGTAATCTAATCCAATGAATTCTGGGGAGGCGGCCTATATTCGATCGGTTCCAATCTGGTGAGGTGGGGGCGGGCAGCATGTAAATTGAAACTCGCCACTGTGCTCTTCTAACCATTGCATCACACTCCTTGCCTTCTGAAACAGTGCACTGTCTTGCTGAAAAATGCCACTGCCATCAGGAAACATGATCCTCATGAAGGTGTGGCCGTGGTCTCCAACCAGTGCTCTATACTCCTTGCCCTCATGGTGCCTTGCAGGAGCTATACTGGACCCATGGATGACCATGTGAATTTTACCCAGGGAATATGGACCCCACCACCAGCTTGCCTCAGTCCTGGTGTACAGGTGCCAAGAAGATGCTCTCATGGAAGACGACGAATTCGCGCTCTTCCATCGGCGTGAAGAAGAAGGTATTGGGATACAACGGACCGTGCAAAGCTCAACCATTGCGCCAACAATCGATGCCGATGGTCACGATGGTCACGTGCTCATTTCAGTCATAGTTGATGATGTCGTAGTGTTAATATTCGCACATGCCTGAATAGTTGGCTGCGGTAGCCCATCGTTAGGAGTGTCGCACAGTGTGTTCAGACACGCTTGTACTGTGCCCAACATTACAGTCTGATGTTAGCTCCACCACAGTGCGTCGCTTGCGCTGTTTTACCAGTCTACCCAGCTTACGACGTCCGACATCTGTAATGACGGGTGGCCGCCCACGACATCTGGACGTAGTTTCACCTTGGTTTCGTCACGTGATGAAAACACTCACTGCAGAACTACTACAACGCCCGAAAAGTTGTGAAGTTTCAGAAATGCTCATGTCGAGTCGCCGAGGCATCAAACTCTGCCCAAGGTCAAAATCAGATTGATTGTGTGCCTTTCTCATTCCGCACACGGCCAGCACGCTCACTAGCAGTCACTCCTCGCCATAAGACACTGATATAGATGCACACGATAAATTTTACTATATCGAAAGTAGGTCGGTAGTCATAATGTTCTGCCTGATCAGTCTATTTACCCTCATTTCCACATAACTTATCCCCATTTTTCTCAGAATTCAGAACATCTTGCACCATTTTAATTATCTTACGCTTTGTCTAGGTAGACAAATCCTATGATGATGTCTCGGTTTTTCTTTAGTTTTGGTTCCGCTAGCAACTGGGACGTCAGAGCTGCCTAACAGGTGTCTTTACCTTCCCTAAAACCACACTGATCGTCATCTAAGAGCTCCTCAATTTTCTTTTTCAATCTTCTGTATATTATTCTTGACAACAACTCGGATGCAAGAGATATTAATTGTGCGATAAATATCGCACTAGTCGGCTCTTGCTATGTTCTGAACTGTGTTGATGATGTTTTGAATATGTCAATGGTATATCGCTAGTCCCGTATATTCTGTACACCAATATGGACAACCTTTTTTTTTTACTTTAGAGTACTCTTCGGCACTGCATGTTAAAATAATTTTATTAAAAAACACGGACGTGTTTGCACCAGTGAAGACGCTTCTTCAGATGAAAAGTTTTTTTTCCTAACTGTCATGGCTTTTTTTTTGTCATTAGTCTACTGACTCGTTTGATGCAGCCCGCCACGAATTCCTTTCCTGTGCTAACCTCTTCATCTCAGAGTAGCACTTGCAACCTACGTCCTCAATTATTTGCTTGACGTATTCCAATCTCTGTCTTCCTCTACAGTTTTTGCACTCTACAGCTCCCTCTAGTACCATGGAAGTCATTCCCTCATGTCTTAGCAGATGTCCTATCATCCTGTCCCTTCTCCTTATCAGTGTTTTCCAAATTTTCCTTTCCTCTCCGATTCTGTGTAGAACCTCCTCATTCCTCATGGCTTAACAAATTATATGCTACGGGACAGGTCCCACCGTAAGATTCAACCAATAGCGCGCTAAAAGCCGTTGTCGATGGTCAAACTGACACGGTGCTATCCCATTCAGTTTGATCGAAGACAACCGCTTTTAGAGCGGTATTTGTTTAATCTTGACGTTAAACCGTAGGACTTGGCACATAGAATTTACTTTTCCCCTCCTTGACTGTCCAAAACAAACGGTTCTAGGCGCTCAGTCCGGAACCGAGCGACTGCTGCGGTCGCAGGTTCGAATCCTGCCTCGGGCATGGATGTGTGTGATGTCCTTAGGTTAACTAGGTTTAAGTACTTCTAAGTTCTAGGGGACTGATGACGACAGCTGTTAAGTCCCATAGTGCTCAGAGCCATTTGAACCATTTTTTTGTCCAAAAAATAAAAGTAAAAATAAAACTAAACTTATCATATGAAGATGTATCTCCACTGATACACGACCGGTGGTAACTTTATTTAAAAAGTATTGTAACAGCCAATGTGGAACATTATACACCATGTCCAATTCTATTTTTACCACTTCTTACTACGATTTTGGAAATTCCAATGGAATGTTGTATATCTCTTTTTCCTTATTTGACATTAAGTCGTCTAAAACTCTTTTAAATTCTGATTCTAATACTGGACCCTCCTTCATTTCACTACAGACTCCTGTTTCGTCTTCTATCACGTCATTAGACAATGCCTTCTAATCACAGAGACCTTCATTGCACTTTTCCACCTTTCTGCTCTCTTCTCTACATTTAATAGTGGAAATCCCATTGCTCTCTCAATGTAACCGCCCTTGCATTCTGGGTACTGAGTCAGTCATTTCGACAATCATTTCTTTTTCAATTTCTTGACTTTATCATGCAGCCATTTCGCCTTAACTTCCCTGAGCTTCCTGTTTATTTCATTCCTAAGTGACTTGTATTTCTGTTTTCCCAAATTCCTCTCAATATTTATGTACTTCATTCTTTTGTCCAATTTTTAAAGTTTTCCTTCCGTCACCCATGGTTTCTGCTCGGTTACCTTCCTTGTACCAGTATTTTTCCTTCTAACTTCTGTGACTGCCCTTTTAACTAAGGTTCATTACTCTTTAACTGAACTGATTACTGAGCTATTCACTATCGCAAAATGTATAGCCTAAGAGAACTTCAAGTGTATATCTTCGTTCCTTCTTCTTCTGCTTTAGTTACTACCCCTTACTAGTTTGACCAGAAATCTTGTCATCTTTCCATTTCACTTCACTGTCCCACATTATATCTGGAGCCTTAGAAATTCGGTTTCCAAATTTCTGATACTGCACGCGCCAACTGCGAACACTACCCTACCCGTTCTTAAGTTATTCAGACATTTCCTCATGGTCACTGTCCCATTCCCCCCCCCCCCCCCCCCTCTCACACTCTCCTCTATTGCTAGTCCCTTCCCAGATATCCAAATCGGGTACTAGTTCGGAATCTTTTGACAATGTGGGGGATCATCGTGATACTTTTTCAACTGTACGCAGCATGTCCTCTGGGCACAATTTATGTATCTTTCATCCAGTGGTTTCCATTGCCATTTTCGCATATGAGCCTTAAAATGTTCCTGAAATGTTTAATCAGTCGTGAATACTTTTGGATATCTAAGAGATCATTCTACCATAAATCATCCAGTCCTCATATTGCCATATTTCTGCACCGGAATATTTTGTGTGCTGGACTGTGGAGTTCATGAAGAACCATCTCCATGATTACTCCATGATACGTCTCCGTCAGTGCTTTGAAGTGACAGACAAGATTTCATTCGTGTGACTTGTATTACCTATGGCCGTCGATACTGTGAGTATTGAAATTCACTGTGTGAGTTTTTTCTAGCCCTCGTAATATATTTTGTCTTGAAGTAGTTTGTTGTGTCTCTTATACCGAAATTCAACGTCTTAGGTGAGCTATGTGTGGTTGCTACCATAGGTTTACTTACATTCTGAGGCCTTCATTCCTCTTGTTGAGGCGTCGCCTACCCTAAGGAATTTTTTATGCTTGATATTTCACCATAAGCCTTTAGCTTTTTCGGGAAATACTACTAGATATGTTCGAAGAATTTAAGAACATTGCTTTAGTAAAGCAGGTGTTCTTTCAAATTCTGTACTCAATCTTGTATGACATTCTTCGCTAAACTTATTGGGTGATTGTCTATCATGTACGGCTTCTTACTTCTTGTCCCTTAAATTCTATCTGAGCATCACTGCGGCGGTTAATGAAATCGGTAATAAGGCAAACTTCCTTTTCTTCTCCTTCCGGTTCTTATTCTCTTCCTCCACCCACAATGGATGAAAGTTTCCAGAATTTTCGGCTACTAAATTAAGTGTTTCTGAGAGAGGCTGATGTTACTGCAACTACTGTAATTTTAACAGTCATAATATTTGTCGAATGGTTTTCTATGTTTCGGTAACATTATGCTTCATTGTCAGTATGCTGTTGTATACTAATACGTTTTCGAAGTAGTGTAAAATTTATAGATACACAGAGTCTACTACTGGCAATGGCAGTCAAATGCCTTAACTATCACCTTGATATATTCATGCACTTTTATTAGACTTTTGTGGACTCCTACAATTTTCTCATTGACGTATAGTTCCCATTGCTGGATTCATGCTTTTCAGCACTCCAACATCTCACCATTTCTATTCCCTTTGCGAGACTTTCCACGTCAATTACTTTAGCGTTGATTGCCTCGATTTTTCTACCAATGCGCAGACACATGTGCTTTGTACCCTTGGAACGCGGGTGCAACACATGTGCAAACTACTCCATAGTCTACTGCATACTGATACAGCTCTGTACTTTAAACCAGGAACTCATGTAAGATTTGTTTATATGTACCGTTATTCAGATTCCAGGTTTTATTTTGTAACCAGGGAGTTCTACAGGAAGCTATACCAGCAGTCCACATATATGGTAGCACATTCGTGGAATGACATAACGGTTCCTACATGAGAACAGTAAATATGGTTTAAATTCAGATTATTATGTTTGAAACCATTAATAAGCTTCACATTACCCTGGACCAACTGCTGTGGAACACTGAAATAAGTATGTCTGAAAAAGAATATATCGACTTGCATATGCTGGCCAAAGAAAAAAAAAACTAAGTTAATCTTGTTCTGGTTTTCAATCAAATACGAATAGATGGATCGGTTTTACTTTCCTAGGTGGTGGAATATCATAGCTTTCACTGATCTTCTGGTTCATTACTCCCTCAATGCAGTGCAAAATCTCCTGCAATGGCTGATATTTTTGCTGAAATACTGTTTCTGATAAGATATACACGTGCTCGAAGCGAATCGTCTCAGAATGAGCTAATAACAATAAGATGTGTCTTTCTTCTTCTTCTTCTTCTTCTCTTGGTATCCGGTATCATTGGAGGACCAGTAGCTTACTACAAGAATCTTATGGAGAGGTTGTTCGTCCGCTCGGTCATACTAATAACTGAAACTTCCTGATAGGTTAAAACTGTATACCTGACTGAGACTCGAAATTGGGACGTTTGCCCTTCACGCGCAATTGCTCTACCGACTCAAACATCCAAGAACGACTGACGAGCCGTTCTCAAAACTTTATTTCTGACTGTATCTCATCTCCTATCTTCCAAACATCCCCCAGGCTGGGGCTTAATCACGTCGTTGCAATATCCTTTTTTTCCAGGAGTACTAGGTCCGTAAGTTCCTCAAGAAATCTTCTGTGAAGTATGGAAGGTAGGAATCGAAGCATTGGCATAATTAAATCTATGAGGTCGAATCGTGAGTTGTGCTGGGTAGCTCAGGCGCTAGAGCATTTCCCCATAGATGGTAAGGGTTCCGAGTTGAAGTCCCCGTCTGGCACACGTGTTAATCTGTCAGCTACTTTCATATCAGAGCACACTTTTCCGCAGAGTGAAAATTTCTCAATGGTGGTAACTGTACATTTACATTAGGATGCTGGGGATTCTATAGGGAAATGAGTAACACACATATAACTCTTGAGCTTTTATTAAAATTTATAAATACTGGCATATGCCTGGGTATATAAGCAATCTTAGGTAAGGTCTTAGTCATGTGAGCACAGGTGTCAAAGTTAATTCATGCATTTGAACGTCCACTGATAGACAGTATTAATCGTAGAGATGTGGTTTGTTCTGATGGGCAGGGAGTGTGTGAAGCTAACAGTGTCTCACAAAATCAGTGGATTAATGGCTGCTACATTAGTTGAGACTGGGTCTCAAGCTGTACTGCACAGTTGGTATCCATTTAATTCAAACAAATTCTGCTCCTGTGGATGTAGAAACTGCCTGTTGTCAAATGTCTTAACTGTACTAGAGAAATTCTGCAGAGATTATACGATCATCTAGTATCACCGACAAAGAGTGGACGTTCCCATCAAACAATACTGCAATCGCTACTGACACACTGCATAGTCGACTCCATTCATCCTTCAAAGTAATATCTTCATTTCGACATCACTAATCGAGGGCTTTAGATACTACCACCAGGTAGAATTCCCGATTTTATAAACTACCGATGATGATACGATTACATCCACTGATGTTTAGACAGTACGTGTGACAGAATATCATTATTTGGAGATCACATGGCTGCTGCTGGAAGGACTTCATCTCATCTGCAAGGAAATCGGAATTATTAGTTAAGCGTAATTATTTTCTCTAATCATTGCCATCTGCATAACCGCTTACATTGATTTGTGGATGTTAGTATTGACATATGTCTCGACATTGTACTCTTTGACAATTCTCTCACAAGTGGGTCAACTACTTATCGATTGCTGTAAATAGTTAAACAATTTGCCACCTTGTAAAAATTGAGTATGATAACCTCTACTCCCAGTTCATCGCCAACATCAAAATGAATGTGGTTATTTTCATCATTCATACTAAATACAGAGTTCTGGTGTTTATTGTGAACCTATTAATCTTTAAATACTGTCAGACCTAATTATCTGCGTCTGTGCGTAAGTTCTCTTTTCCTTTGTTTGTTTTTGTTTTTTTTTTTTTTTTTTTTTTTTTTAAGTATTCCTCGCGGTTTGTGCGTGCTGTGCACAGACATGCTGAAATTGCAACTGCAGCTGTTACACAAAGTGAACATCTCGCCGCATGCCTGGTAACTGCCTTAAAGCCAAAGGCAATGCATTCACACAGCATGTTGTGCATGCTGTCTACTGGGCGCCACACATTTACATTTATTGTTATTAATAGTATGTCATCACAAGTACGGCACTGTGCGTCTAGCATTAGTAGTATGTGTCGGTGAAAATGCCCTATATATATATATATATATATATATATATATATATATATATATATATATATATATATATATATATATATATTTCTTTTTTTTCCAGGCTGATTATGTGTTTGTAAACAGGCGTGCAGTGGCGGCGAGGACGATACACACGTCGACGAGGCATAGTGCTTCAATGCTGTTGCAGATAGAGCTCACAGCGGAATGATTCCGCTGGCATGCACTGCCCGCTTATATAGACAACGGGTGACCTTGATTACGTAAGCTGCTGATAATGGACTTACTCTCTGCAGCCACCAGCGAGTGAGAGTTATCCCGTACGCACGCTGTAGTATTACTCGCAGCACGCGTCTGCTGGTGCGCCGGCTTAGCGCCGAGCCAAGCGGGTGGCGTAACCGGCAGGCTAGGCGCCCAGTGGGCAGTGCGGCACTATGCTTTGTTAATTTTTTCAAATTGTTGCATCCTTGCGCCCCCGATCACCAGATGTACATCTAGCGGTTCTCGGCTGACGCCCCCGCTTACAGGAGCCAAGGAAAACACTTAATAATTAAAATACAATATATATATATATATATATATATATATATATATATATATATATATTGCTATACACAGTTGTGGACTGCTGCTCCTGTTGTGCTCTGCTAGTGCTGTAATACTAACAAAAATCTAAGTACAATGTCATAAAAATGTAATAATAAAAATTATAACTGGTTTACTACGGTTGCTGTGTTGCTAATGGTATTATTATGATGAGAGACTGGACAGATATTTTAGAAACGGTGTGCAATGAGTTCCAGCGTAATCGTATGCAGAAATTAGTGTTGGTGAACCAAATCAGGTGATGCATCTTCTTGCCATTCTGTCGCACTGCCATTACTTGATGAACAGCATTCTTCCTGTCTACAGTCAAACACCTATACGTTGTCATGTTTTTCCAGTCTGATTGCAGAAGGATTTGATTACATTTCTCTGATAGATTTTTGCAGCAAGTGGAATTGTTAAATTGTTCTTCTTACCTCAACACAAGAGCCGCTTCACTTCAACACATGGAACCTAGAAATATATAAGGACAAACAGGGAACAAATGACGACAATCGTCCCAGAATTATGCATTTTGCAAATATCATACATATTAAGTTATTACTGTAACAGTACAGTCGCTGGTTTTAGCAGTTCACAGCTTCTCGTCTGCGGTGGGAAAGCTGTACTGCATGCAAATTATAAAAATTGCCCGAAGGGTTGGGAGCAGATCTTGCACGTCATTGGCTGTGTGGAAGTGGGGGTTCACAGTGGTGTTGGGAAAAGGTGGCTTTCTTTGGAGTGCTGGGTGTGGGAAGGTGTCGGGGCAGGAGTGGGGGGGGGGGGGGGGAGAGCGAGGGGGTTTGCGGTCGGTCGTCGGGATGAGGGGCGGACAGTGTCTGGTTGGGGTGCAGGTGGCCTTCACACTACAATGACGTAATGATATCAGGATTTCTGGAATGTGCTGATGTGGCGGTCAGTGAACTCTTGGCCAGAAAATACATTGACCCGCTACTATTATATGAGAACATTCCAGCAGAAATGAGCAGGAGACTGTAAAAAGAAAATCCCGCTTCAGGAGTTGCAATGCTACTACGTGCAGAAGAATGCGTGGTCCCTATAAGAGAGCTGAGGGCAAACTATCCACTAGATGGTCATGAGCACACAGAAACACCACGACAGAGTGAACACGCTCACACATCGAACTTCCACTTTTCTTACTAGTTCTGGAAACAAAGTAATTGAGACTTCAAAAGAAGAGCAAAGCTGTGTAGTACGTATCCTTACAGTGGAAAGAATGCAAGTGTTGTATCTTCCTGAGATCACAGTGCCACAGCAAAATCGGAAACGCCCATATGTGCCACAGATATTAGCGATCTCTCTTTGCAATCCACAACGATGAGTAGGAGAGCCTAAAGAACACATGCACTGTCTTTGAGTTCAGCAGTACCTTCACATGAAGGTCAGTACAGAGCCGAGCTGGGAAGATCTGTGTCGTAGTCCGTGATCTCAGCTGAAGCAATGAACATTATTGTGTAGGATTAAACTGTTATTCAAGTCTCAAATGGAAATGTGCTACTGTAAACGTTGCTCCTTATACATCAATGGAAGAGTTTGCTACTTATCTCATAAAACTAAAGTGGCTCTTACGAGCCACCTCTCAGAGCAATCAAAGAAAACGCAATTATGGCCGTATGATAGTAGTTTCATCTGGTCATGACAGCAAGGAATAGAAATCCATGGAAGTATGGCACAAGTATATGGAGTGCAGTGCTCGTCCGTTGCAAATTCCGACGCCCAGTCCACTCTCTACAGGAATGGCTGCCCCCTTACTTTGCCACTGTTCAATAATGAGGGCATCAACCTGATGGCCAGTGATATCAGTAATGTGGTGTGTATTTCCAGATCGTAGGTCATTGACTAATGACGTCCGTCCTTCCTTGAATTGTTTTTGCCGTAGTGTCTTGACCCTTGCAACGGACATGAAGTGCTCTTCAAATGGCTCTGAGCACTATGGGACTTAACATCTATGGTCATCAGTCCCCTAGAACTTAGAACAACTTAAACCTAACTAACTTAAGGACATCACACAACACCCAGTCATCACGAGGCAGAGAAAATACCTGACCCCGCCGGGAATCGAACCCAGGAACCCGAGCGCGGGAAGCGAGAACTCTACCGCACGACCACGAGCTGCGGACTGCAGTGCTCCTCGCACACTTGTGCAGTTCTTCGATAAATTTCTGTTCCCCTCACACCTTCCACTTTAGGAGAGAGCACTACAACACCTTCATCTTTTCGAACAGTCTCAGTAGATATTTATTTTCGATTAAAGCACACAATGTGTTTTCTGAAAATTATAGCACCACGAAGGAACCATGAAAAACCAAATTTGGTCAGTAAATGAACTACAGTGACATGAAATTCGAAAATTACTTCTAGGAACAAAAAACACTAAATGCAAATGTAACAAAATTTAAAGACCAGATGATGTACAATTCGATGATCTCAAACTAAACTATCCAGTATGTTTCATGGTGGATAAAATTCGCTGCAGTTGTAATTCCAAAGTACCTTGATATAGGTAAAGGAACTTAGAAATTACAGATGCAGAGTGATGTTAGTCATTATGAGCAATCCAAGAAAATGACCCACTAAGACTACATTATGATCAAGAGTTCGTACTGAACGAGTCACAAAATTCTCCTTTGGTCATCAACGGTATTATTATAACATGAGTAACTGACCAAGACTTGCAAGGTTCTCTGTCAAGACTGGACTAACAAAAGAAAAACATAAGTTACGCCTATCGACTGAACTCTTGATCTACTGACACTAATTTCAATAATATGAGTGGAAAAATTAAAAATTTTCTAAGAAACATTGCGAGAATGAGAACGAAGGTAAAATATTACAAAACCGTGACTATTCAGACCCTGCTACATACTATCGGAAGTGAAAACATCTATGAAAATTGGGTTCCATTATGCTAAAATGGCGTGCTCTAGGAAGGAAATGTCCACAAATGAAAATTGTCGTGGGACCTGTCACGATTTCTTCTACTGTGCAATTATTTCGTACCAGAGTAGCAATTAGATCCAAAGTCATCAACTATATGTTATTTGTGTGTAACTTTATATATACACACCTTTGCTCTCTTCTGGTCCTTCTAATACCATTTAATTTTTCCATGACGTTCTGTGCTGTACTGTGGTGTCCTCTATTCCTGTTTACATTTGTCACTAAGTGCTTCGCTCCATGGTTCTGTTGTGCACCGCCTCACTTCTTACATTTCCCCCACACACACCTACATACATAGGGGAGGATTGAGTTAGAAGCCAAGGACATGAAAAGCACCGGAACAGGCTAATGAGCGTAATCCTTGAACGAGGGTGACAATGACACTCTTCTATATTTCAGCCATGTAGAGTAAGAACCATTGTGGATCAACAGACCAGGAATACAACGGCTCTGGGGTATAACAAATAAGATTTCGAATACTTTTCATAGTATTTAGATTAACATTGCCTCTCGAAGAATTCATCAAAGAAGAGACAGCCTTTCAAATTCTACAGTTTCCCTTAGGTAGCTATCACTGGAGAGGTAATCGTACTTCAGAACAATTTGTATCGTACACGATCTTAAATTGAACGCGTGGCCGTCATAGCAGGCATTCGTCCAGTTTGATCATGCATAGGATCATAGGTACAGGTTGTAAAAAGGTCCCTACCTAAGAACCGAAAAGCCACAGAGGCAAACCAACACACAAGAAAGGAAATAGAAGCAGTTCGCTAGATTACGTATGTTTAACTAAACTAAACGTGATTGTTGATGGTTGGAGAGACAACATCACGGTTGTAGGTAGTCTGCGACAACCAGCTATAGATGTTGGACACTGACACATCGTTAACCCTCTCAAGTAAGGCCTGAAGATGTTGCACTGAAACATCGTAACTGGCAGCCTTACAATAAATGACATAAGGACGGCTTTAAGTGTTACATTTTATTACATCAACTTAACTTAGTCCGAACAGACCCCAGTAAGCCCAACAGTACCGTCTGACCGAGGTGTCAGCCTCAGCGGATAGGCATTATTGTATGCGGACACGCAGGGGCGTGGGGTCAGCACACCTCTGTCCTGGCCATTGACAGTTTTCGTGAATGGGACCGATATTTCTCAAGTAGCTCTTCAATCGGTTTCACAAGGGCTGAGTGCAACCTAGCTTCTAACAGTGTTGGCAGACACAGACGGGCACCCATCCCATTGTTAGCCAAGCCCGACCAGTGCTTAACTTCAGTGATCAGACGGAAACCGGCCTTACCGTTCCATCAAGACTATTGGCACGTACTACATCAGTGACATTAATTTACAGTAAGGTATACATACACTGTATTGGAATATTGTGGAGTACTTTGGAGAAAATGGTGTAATGACAAATAGCACGGGTTTGGAAAATATCGTTCTTGTGAAACATAACTGTTCATTTTTTTAACTGCAGCCAGGTTAAGAATAAATTTTACATCTACATCTACATCTACATTGATACTCCGCAAGCCACCCAACGGTGTGTGGCGGAGGGCACCCTACGTGCCACTGTCATTACCTCCCTTACCTGTTCCAGTCGCGTATGGTTCGCGGGAAGAACGACTGTCTGAAAGCCTCCGTGCGCGCTCTAATCTCTCTAATTTTACATTCGTGATCTCCTCGGGAGGTATAAGTATGGGGAAGCAATATATTCGATACCTCATCCAGAAACGCACCCTCTCGAAACCTGGCGAGCAAGCTACACCGCGATGCAGAGCGCCTCTCTTGCAGAATCTGCCACTTGAGTTTATCAAACATCTCCGCAACGCCATCACGGTTACCAAATAACCCTGTGACGAAACGCGCCGCTCTTCTTTGGATCTTCTCTATCTCCTCCGTCAGACCGATCTGGTGCGGTGCGGTGCGGTGGAACACTGCATCAGGCTGGAGCGACTGGTGAGCATGGCGTGTTAAGACAACAAGCATATGATGTTAGCGCGAGATGGACTACCCTTACTCGGTATAACTTGGCAGTGCAGCGGTAATGCACAGCGCAGGCAAGTCGGTATCTCTATCATCACGGTTTCTGTCGTGCTGCCGATCACATGACCAAGAGTGACGCATTGGCAAAACAAATGCAGCAGGGACTATGCAACATGAGGACACGACATGTAACCACTAGCCGCAGCTGCGGTTTCGACTCCCCACCAGTGTACCACCTTCCTCACTAACTCCGTCCACTGGACTTGATACCATAGCACAGTGGTCGTGCCGTCCCACTCCAGCAGCAGCAGCAGGGCTTAACCCTAGGCACAGCTGCCATCATCTGACAACGCAGTGGGCGCGCCTCTTGCCACTGTCACCTGGGTGTGGTCATTCATCAAAACGGGGGGTAAGAATTAAAGAAATGTACCTCTACCAGATTCCACTATGAGAGTCTGACGTCAGTTCTGTGAATCAGGAATCATAGTTGTAGACCCAGTGCCGAATGCAGACCTCAGCTAAGCAGGGTATCAGCCTGCTGGACATATGCAAGCCACCAGCTGACCTACAACTGGCTCATTCCTGTGGGGCAGGGGCATGAACACATATGTGTAAGCTGGAAATAAAGTGCAATATTGAGAGCCATTTCTCATCTGGTCTAACCCATCAGCCACCCAGTCTCCTCCATTTCATTGACAGACCACTTAAGACATGGAGGACATGTGCTAAGGCGTATCTACATACATACGCTGATCTATCCCATATTTGCATTGTTGAAAAATGGCGCTACAATATTGTCGCATGACCGGTAACTCAAGGGAACACAGGATATCGGCGACATACCCTCGGAGTTCCCTCAGTAGTTCCCTCAGACCCTACTGGACGTGACCTCACGTCATGCCGAAGGTTCCCCACACCATAACGCCAGTTGTAACATGGCTGTGCCTCTCCAAAACGTTGGGATAACGGGGTCTCTCCCAGGTAGCTGCCATTCTAGCCAACGTTGGTCATCGAGGTTAATGTACAAATTCTATTCTTCGTTGTGAATAATAATACGGAATGTGTCAGCAGTCCATGTTTCCCGATCGTTGCACCACCCCAAACGCAGCCCTTTGTGTTGGGTGTTCAAGGAATTGTTAGCATGGGACGGGAATTCCCTTCTCTGGCTGCTTCTAGTCCCCGACCATTGGTGGAGGATGACAGGGAATACTGAAGAGTCCAATCCTCGTTCTCGGACGGCAGGCGCAGACGTGATTTTGTAAGACGTGCGGCTTGTGTGGACACCTTGATGACGAGTTTGCCCTCATTTTCCCATTGCACTCCAACACTGGGCCACTGTCAAATCTGGAAGCCCCAAAAACAGCATGTTCTACGATTCGACCACCTGGCCAAAGAGAGACCCTTAATGAGGCCCTTTTCAAACGCTGTGAGATGCTGATAGCGCTGCCCCACATGCCTACGTGGTATCCCCCCGTCCGTCACAGCGTTCATTCAGTATCTGACGCTGTTGACGTACCATATAAACCTCCTTCACTTGATAACCATACTAATCACGAACAACACTTACGAACTGTGGTGGCCAGTCTACCTGTCAAAAATATGATAATTTACATACCAGTGTATGGTGTTCAAGTTTACTGACACTGTCATCCCACCACCTTTCCTGGCGCTTCAGTCTTTTGTCAAGCAGTGTCGCTGGTATCGATGTGGAAGCACATTCTCACAACTGATTGCCTTTTGAAAGTGAACTGTAAAATTATGGATTCGATCATTTTGTAAATTATCCGTGAACAACAAATAGCGGTAAACTGGAAGGAATTAGGTGGTATGCAGAGTGTAACAAACATATATAGACTAGCCCCAATGGGTTTCAGAGGGCGCTTTGAGAGAATTTGAAAAGAGGAAATTCAGACACTGCAGAGAGTCAAACTCACAAAAGAAAACACGAGTCACCTGATGTCAGCCGTTCGCCAGCAAACGATGCCAGACTGCAGAGAGACTTCACTGTATTTAGGTCATTGGATGGCTTCTAACGTGGTCACGCCAGCCACATAAAATCTAAACACAATGACGACAGATGTGTCAGAGTTTTAGTTTACATTTTATGCCGAAGTGATGATCTAGCAGCATCGTTTTCCTCTAATTCTGACTCACTGTAGCGTAGTACCATGGTAAGAGTTTAAGTGAACTTAGCAATAATTACGATCAAATTATGTGGAAGGCGTGCAAAACCTTCCTTTAGAATTTGTAAAATCACTGGAGTAAGGTGCAGCCAAAAAATTTCCCGTTGCTTTGAAGAATCTAAAAGTGTATAGCTATACCACCAGATTTTCGGAAAAAAGCTATCTCCACAATACCAAAACAGCAGTAACAATTAAGCGCGAGAACTATCACAATCAGTGTGACATCGCAACCATCTAAATTACCGACAGAATAAAGGAAAAGTGAGAATCTGTTAAATGACGATCAATTTGCCGTTAGGAAAGGTAAAGGCACAAGAGAACCCTTTGTGATATTACGCTTCCAAATGTAATGTAGGCTTAACATGAATCAAGTGACGTTCATTTGATTTTTTGACCCAGTACAAGCGTCAGACAATGTACAATGGAGCAAAATGTTCGAAATTCTCAGAATCATAAATGTAAGATGTACGTAAAGACGGGTGCAATACGTACTACACGTAAAGAACCAAAATATTAAGGAAACACCAAAAACAAGGTTCTAGGACTAAAAAGGGCGTAAGAGAAAGATGTGTTTTTCGCCCTCGCTGTTTAATTTATACACAGGAGGAATCTTGGCAGGTTGAGAAGATGGTTGTAAATTAAAAAAAGATATATGATTCATTGAAATTTGCTAACCCCAGTGGAAAGCAATTAGGAAATGCAGGACCCACTGAATGGAGTGAACAGTTTATCCAACGGATACTAAGAATTGAGAGTAATATAAGTTATATTAGCGATGTACTTATACTAAAATGTGGGACCCCGAAGTATAAAAATTAAGGAATTTTGCTACCCTGAAAGCCAATTACATGACAGACCAAGCTAGGATATAAAAAGGAGATTAGCACAGCAAAGAGGAAATTACTGGTGAAAAGAAGCCTACTACAAACCTAAGCCTCAATCGGAAGAAAAATTTCCGGAAATATGTGTTGGGAGAACGGCATTGGACATGTAAATTTCTGGAAAAGTATGTTTGGAGAACTGTATCTTATCATGGACGGTGGGAAAACCAGGAAAGAAGAAAACTGGAGCCTTTGAGGTTTGGTACCATAGAAGGATGGTCCATTGTTTATGAGGATGTTCTCCGCATAATCGGCGAGAAGAGGCACAAGTGGAAGACACTGTACGGAAGAAGGTACAGTATGAAAGGATATGTGTTAACAAATCAAGTAATAACTTTGATGGTAATTGATAGGGCTGTAGAGGGTGAAATGTGCAGGGGATGAATGAGATGGAAATATATCCAAAAAATAATTTCGGATGTCGGGTGCTTGCCCTACTATGAGAAGAAGATATTACCATGGGAGGAGGAATTTTTGGCTGGTCTTACCGAACAGTCTGAATATTGATGACAAGAAAAGTAGCTTCATCGGATGATGTGCATGAACATTAATTCTTGTCATCAGTTTGTTTTTTAAGTACGCACTCGAATTTTTTCTCGTCTTTCGCTACGCTAGATGCCGGAATATCCGGTTGTCGTTCAAAGGAGTGTCGTACAATTACTAATCGCCTGAACGCTTATCGTTGCAGTGTCTTCTTTGAAGCTGGAGCTCGCAGATTTTTGCAAATTAATATGCCTTAAAACTACGATGAATGTAAGTTCTTCAATTTTATATTTACAAAGAGAGTAAAACTTTTTCGTTCACTTACGGTTCAGAAGTATATGTGACAACACATCATGTTTGTTATCACTGACTATGGATTTCGACGGGAATATTGCGGGAGATTGGAACATGTTTCGGCTTCGTAACTGCGACCAAAATATATTTCAGGTTACCAAAGTAGTCAACTTCACACATCCACTCTGAAGACAGAAAAATTTCGGTAGAAAGAAAGTAATTTCAAGAGTAATTTACAATGCAACTTCTGTGCGAAGTCAAGTTATGAGGGATGGAGAACGCACATCGTCTTCCCACATCCGCGTGAGTAAATTGTTCCGCAAAAAGATAGTGCCTCATAACGCATTTCAGCAACGCCAAAACCATGTCGTCAAGAACTGAAAAAAATGAGAATGAAAGTTAATGAAACTGAGACCAATCTTATTTCGACTTCGACCTCTTCTGACAGCTATGGATATGCAGCTGACTTCGGAACATGTAAAATAAGGGAGTAAACACCATAAGTAAATTTTACTCCAAGTTTATAAGGGAAAACTGTTTTCAACTATGAATAGCAAAAAGTTCAAACGTGTTTTACGTCCGTTATTTACAGAATGAATAGGAAGACGCTTTTTAAATAAAAGTGAAACCAATATGGTGAAAAACCCTCTTAAATTGCGGCAGGTCTAAGACGGAAAAGACAATAATAACTGGCAATGACATTTCTCGTAGTTAGCCCCGTATATGCATAGATGAATTGGTCAGATCTGCTATTAAGAGATATGCCATGAACTACGAAAATTCAAGAGATCCATAACGTGGTCGGACCACAATGAGTCTTATTATTTTCTCCATCCCTATTGGAAGACAAACAAAGGTACGACACGTAGATAAAAGACTGATATCAGAAGCATCAATTAGAAAGATCCACTGTACTCACAAATCACTTCTATGACTGTTACTTGTTACCTAAATCGGCACAAGAGATATCCAACGAAATTTCCTAATATCAATGACCCGTTTCGGAAATGTCTTTGCCTACTGATGTAGGGGACGCCTTGCTGCGAGAGCTGTTTGGCCGCGGTTATCTGTGGCTAAAGAGTTGGTGAAGGAGTGTCGGCTAGTGCGAAGTTGCGGCAAGGTGTCTGCTTGGGTGTGAGTAAATCAACGGTCTGATGGAGGGCCTCGGCAAACAGTCAGCTCTGTACTGAAGTCACAGAGGTGCGATCGCTGAACAGCGAAGGAAGTAACGAGCTACAGGCACGAGTGCTGGCTGGCTGTTTCCCTTTATAGCTGCCGTTTAGGGGTACATCGCCTGTCAATTCCGATAAGGATGGATGTGAAGATGACGGGACTAAGTAGCTTGGGGCTCAGCTGCGTTAGCAAGTAGATAAATAGCCGCCACGCCAGTGATAGCCAAAGTTGAAATTATCGTCTGTTCCCAGTGCTTCATCTGGCGTTCCGTTCTGGTAGAAGCTATTTAGTATCTTTCTCTCCTTACTGCTTATGGTTGGAGCCGCAGTGTATCTCGTAAGTAAAGTGTGCTTCCTCAGTGACTGAGTGACGTTTTGCAGGCGTTATTTTTGATCAGCATTTGGGTGGCGTCACTGTACAGGCGTTGTTGTTGATGATGTGTATGAAGGACTACAATTTGGATTCATTAATGTCCGTTACTGCTTGCACTTTTTAGTTGTGACTCTTCCGTACTGTTTGTTTCATTCATTGGGATGATTTAACGATGCCTCCTCCCTTGGCCTTCGTTCTTGGTATACTTGGTGTGTTAGTGCGTTTGTCTCCAGTAAAAGTGGGGACCTATATTGAACGTCAATATTCAGTTTTGTTTGTCCATTTCGCCGGCCAGTGTGGCCGATCGGTTCTAGGCGTTTCAGTCTGGAACCGCACAACCACCACAGTCGCAAGTTAGAATCCTGCCTCGGGCATGGATGCGTGTGATGTCCTTAGGTTAGTTAGGTTTAAGTAGTTCTAAGTTCTAGGGGACTTATGACCTCAGGTGTTAGGTCCCATAGTGCTCAGAGCCATTTGAACCATTTGTTTGTCCACTTCTTTAAAATTAGCGTTACGTTTGGCTTGCCTTTTGCTTGCATATTGTATCGCAAAGTGACATGATTACAAAAAACCACTTCCATTTTATATCTTACGTTGGCCTTAGGGAAGGTATCTCCTTCCCCCACCCCAACATGATTAGGTCGCGATCACTTCAACAAAAGCCGGAGAAGCAATTAAGTGTGGACAGAACAGGCAATGACACTTGAGTTGTGTTTACGCTAATTTGATGAAATATCTGCATGAAACAACAATGTGAGAACTGTTGTTTTTTACGAGGGTTGGAACTTAAATAATGGAAACTATTTATTCACAACCGATGCAAAAGAGTTACATGTTTGCACGTATTACTGTCCTTCAAAGTAGTCGCCAGAGTTGTGTAGGACCCGTTGCCAGCAATGTTGAAGGCCTAGTATACCGTTATCAGAACCTGTTCTGTTGACAGTGAGAATGAAGTGGTCTACTGCCTGTCGAATCTCTGGAACAGTTCTGAAGCGAATGCCACGAAGTGGTTCCTTCATCTTCGAATCAAATCAGTCACAAGGACTTAAGCCCCGGGAGTATGGTGGATGGTACAGTACTTCCCAGTCCCATCGACCGAACAGAGCAGCCACAGCTAGCGCTGCATGTCCCCGCGCATTGTTGTGCAAAATGATGGTTGGGTTGCGCAGAAAGTGTCGCCGCTTCTTTTGCAAAGCTGGTCGCAGGTGGTGCTCCAAAAACGAACAGTAATACTGTGCGCTGACGGAGGCATTCGCTTCAGAACTCTTCCAGTGATTCGACAGGCAGTAGACCGCTCTATTCGCAACATCAACAGAACAGGCTCTGATGACGGTGTACTACGCCTTCCACATCGCTGGCAACGGGTTCTACACAATACTGGTAACTACTTTGAAGGGCAGTTAACAGGTGCAAACATGTAACTCTTTTGTCTCCGTTGTGAATAAATAGATGCCACTATTTAAGTTCCAAACCTCGTATTTATTTATTTATTTCCAAACTATTTTCATCGACAAATATCGCTATCATCAGTTGGTTCTTTGATTTTAAAACATGCGCAGATATCACAGTTATAAAACATTGTAAAACATTATTACATTCGCTCTGCTTGGTTTTAAATATTGTTCTCTGCGAATAACCCGACAATAATTTATTTACTATGAGTCATAGCGTTATCTTACGATTGCTGCCGCTGTTTCCGGCGTTTTTGTACAACGATAGTGTTATGGACGCAGTTTCGGTGTGTGCCAGGTTGTTACGTAGTTTGCCACCTACTCACGTGCGTTGGACAGCTTACAGTTCCTTTTATGCACAGCAAATCACAACTTTCCCACCTCGTTCATAATCCAAAACATTACGCCATCTTGCTGCTCTCGTATGCCGCAATAATAGTATCTCATGTTTCGAGAAAGCTATGGTAAATGTAGCGGGAGTTCTAACGACTTCTGTTCCTTGTATATGTCTTTGTGCGTGATGGGGGAGTGGTTCTTCCGTGTGTGTGGTTTCTGCTCTGCGTCCTGCGTCAGTCCTCTTAGAGTGGTAAAGCGTGTATTGTAGCAAAGTGCCCCTTAGAGCTCTCCTGTGTTCTGTGTAACGCGTTCGGATATTTATGCTTGCTTGTGCTATGTGTTGGGCCGGACAAAAGTTACGTGTGAGTTGGTATATTCCAGTATTGCTGAATTTGTCTGACATTCTCTTGTCTGGTCTTACCCTCTTATGAATTGTGTTGTTTGTTCGGAATGAAATTGGGATCACTTGCTTTTTCTACATCTACATGTCTTCTTCTGCATGGATACTCTGCAAATCTGTATCAAAGGGTTCATCAAACCACCTTACAAAAAATTCTCTACTATTGTACTCTCGCGCGGAAGAGACGAAGACCTATATCTTTCCGTGAGAACTCTGATTTCTCTTATTTTATTATGGTGACCGTTTTTCTCTGTGTAGGTCGGCGTCAGCAAAATACTTTCTTATTCGGGGGAGAAAGTTAGAAATTTCATGAGAAGACGCCGCCTCAATGAAAAACGCCTTTGTTTTAATGGTGTCCATCCTAAATCATGTATCATGTCCCTGACTTTCTCTTCCCTATTTCGCGATAGTAAAAAATGTGCTTTTCCTTTTTTAACTTCCTCGATGTACTCCGTTAATCATATCTGATAAGAACCCCAGACCATGCAGCAGTACTCCTCCAACAGAGGATGAACAAGCGTAGTGAAGACAGTCTCTTCAGTAGATCTGTTACATTTTCTATGTGATCTGCCAAGAAAGCGAAATCTTTGGTTTGCCTTCCCCACAACATTTTCTGTTTGTTCTTTCCAATTTAAATTGCTTACAGTTGTAATTCCTAGGTATTTAGTTGAAATAACGGTCTTCAGATTGGACTGATTTATCGTGTAACTGAAATTCAAGAGATTCCTTTTAGCACTTATGTTGATAACCTCGTACTTCTCATTGTTCAGGGACAACTACCAATTTTCGCACCATTCTGATATCTTTTCTAAATTGTTTTGAAATTTGTTTAACTCTTCTATTGACTTTACTAGTATATAAACTACAGAATCGTCTGCAAACAACCTAAGCCAGTTTCTCAGAATGTCTCCTAAATCGTTTGTATGGATAAGGGACAGTAGAGGGCCAATAATACTACCTTAGGGAACGCCAGAAAACACTTCCGTTTACTCGATGAGTTTCCGTCAGTTACTACGAACGGTGACCTATCTAACAGCGAATAACCAATCCAGTAACATATCTGAGACGATATTCCATAAGGACTCAATTTCACTAACAGCTTGTGTGGTACAATGCCAAGAGCCACTTGGAAATCAGTTTGAAATCCCTTGTCAACAGCATTAAATACTTAGTGTGTGTAAAGAGCTAGCTGTGTTTCACAAGAACGAAGTTTTCCAAATGCAAGTAGACTGTGTCAATAGACCGTTCTCTTCGATGTAATTCATGCTTGAACACATTATAAGTTCCAAAATCTTGCTGTTCATCGACGATAGTTACAGGGGCCTGTAATTTAGTGGATTACTCTTATTGCCTTTCTTGAATATTCGTGTGATCTGTGCAACTTTCCAGACTTTGGGTACGGATGTATGTGATTGTTAGGTATGGAGCTATTGCATCAGTATACTCTGAAAGGACCTCATTGGGGTACGGTCTGGACCAGAAGATTTGCTTCTATTAAGTGGTTTAAGTTACTTCACTACTCCGAGGATACCTACTTTCAAGTTACTCATGTTGGCAGCTCTTCTTGACTCGAATTCTGGGATATTTTCTTCGGTGAAGTAATTTCGGAAAGCTATGTTTAGTATGCTTTCGCAGCAATGTCGTCGATAGGACATCCATTGCTATCATATAGAGAAGGCATTGACTGAGTTTTCCCGCTAGCATGCATTACATACAACCAGAACCTCTTTGGATTTTCTGTCAGGTTTAGAGACAAAGTTTCGTTGTTCCTGCAACAATGTTCTGATTCGTTTTGTGGACCTACTGGGATGAGCTCGGTCATTTGTAAATTTATTTGTTAAAAACCAGTTGCTGTCAATACTGTTGTTGTTCTGGTCTTCAGTCCTGAGACTGGTTTGAAGTAGCTCTCCATGCTACACTATCCTGTGCAAGCTTCTTCATCTCCCAGTACTTACTGCAACCTACATCCTTCTGAATCTGCTTACAAGGGAACCTCAACCATCGCACCTCCCTCAGATTTAGTTATAAGTTGGCACAGTGGATAGGCCTTGAAAAACTGCAGTACCTACTGCAGCCTACATCCTTCTGAATCTGCTTACTGTATTCGTCTCTTGGTCTCCCTCTACGGTTTTTATCCTCCACCCTGCCCTCCAGTACTAAATTGGGGATTCCTTGATGCCTCAGAACATGTCCTACCAACCGATCCCTTCTTCTAGTCAAGTTGCGCCACAAATTTCCCTTCCTTCCCATTCTGTTCAATTCTTCCTCGTTAGTTATGTGATCTACCCATCTAATCTTCAGCATTCTTCTGTAGCACCACATTTCGAAAGCTTCTATTCTCTTGTTGTCAAAACTATTTATCGTCCATGTTTCGCTTCCATACATGCCTACAATCCATACAAATAGTTTCAGAAACGACTTCCTGACACATAAATCAATACTAGATGTTAACAAATTTCTCTCCTTCAGAAACGCTTTCCTTGCCATTGCCAGTCTACATTTATATCCTCTCTACTTCGGCCATCATCAGTTAATTTGCTCCCCAAATAGCAAAACTTTTTGCTACTTTAGGTGTCTCATATCCTAATCTAATTCCCTCAGCATCACCCGACTTAATTCGACTTGTTCCAATTCGACTACAATCCATTATCCTCGTTTTGCTTTTGTTGATGTTTATCCTATATCTTCCTTTCAGGACACTGTCCATTCCCTTCAACTGCTCTTCCAAGTCCTTTACTGTCTCTGACAGAATTACAATGTCATCGGCGAACCTCAAAGTTTTTATTTCTTCTCCATGGATTTTAGTACCTACTCCAAACTTTTCTCTTGTTTCCTTTACTGCTTCCTCAATATACAGATTGAATAGCATCGGGGAGAGGCTAGAACCCTGTCTCACTCCCTTCCCAACCACTGCTTCCTTTTCATGTCCCTCTACTCTAATAACCGCCATCTGGTTTCTGTACAAATTGTAAATAGCCTTTCGCTCCCTGTAATTTACCCCTGCCACCTTCAGAATTTGAAAGAGAGTATTCCAGTCAACATTGCCAAAAGCTTTCTCTAAGTCTACAAATGCTAGAAACATAGGTTTACTTTTCCTTAATCTTTCTTCTAAGATAAGTCGTAGGGTCAGTATTGCCTCACGTGTTCCAACATTTCTACGTAATCCAAACTGATCTTCCCCGAGGTCGGCTTCTACCAGTTTCTCCATTCGTCTGTAAAGAATTCGCGATTGTATTTTGCAGCTATGACTTATTAAACTGATAGCTCGGTAATTTTCACATCTGTCAACAAATGCTTTCTTTGGGATTGTAATTATTATATTCTTCTTGAAGTCTGAGGGTATTTCGCCTGTCTCATACATCTTGCTCACCAGATGGTAGAGTTTTGTCAGGAATGGCTCTCCCAAGGCAGTCAGTAGTTCCAATGCAATGTTGTCTACTCCCGGGGCCTTGTTTCGACTTAGGTCTTTCAGTGCTCTGTCGAACTTTTCACGCAGCATCGTATCTCCCATTTGATCATCTACATCATCTTCCATTTCCATAATATTGTCCTCAAGAACATCGCCCCTGTATAGACCCTCTATATACTCCTTCCACATTTTTGATTTCCCTTCTTTGCTTAGAACGGGGTTTCCATCTGAGCTCTTGATATTCATGCAAGTGGTTCTCTTTTCACCAAAGGTCTCTTTGATTTTCCTGCAGGCAGTATCTATCTTACCCTACAGTTCATAACCAATAGAGTCAGAGTCCACATCTGCCCCTGGAAATGTCTTACAATTTAAAACCTGGTTCCTAAATCTCTGCTTACCATTATATAATCTATCTGAAACCTTCTAGTATCTCAAGGGTTCTTCCATGTATAAAACCTTCTTTCATGATTCTTGAACCAAGTGTTAGCTATGATTAAGTTATGCTCTGCGCAAAATTCTACCAGGCGGCTTCCTCTTTCATTTCTTAGCCTCAGTCCACATTCTTCTACTAGTTTCCTTCTCTTCCTTTTCCTACTGTCGAATTCCAGTCACCCATGACTATTAAATTTTCGTCTCCCTTCACTACCTGAATAATTTCTGTTATCTCATCATACATTTCATTAATTTCTTCATCATCTGCAGAGCTAGTTGGCATATAAACTTGTACTACTGTAGTAGGCGTGGGCTTCATGTTTATCTTGGCCACAATAATGCGTTCACTATGCTATTTGTAGTAGCTTACCAGGATTCCTATTTTCCTATTCATTATTAAAGCTACTCCTGCATTAAACCTATTTGATTTTGTATTTATAACCCTGTATTCACCTGACCAAAAGTCTTGTTCCTCCTGCCACCGAACTTCACTAATTCCCACTATATCTAGCATCAACCTATCCATTCCCATTTTTAAATTTTGTAACCTACCTGCCTGATTAACGGTTCTGACATTGCACGATACGATCCATAGAACGCCAGTTTTCTTGCCGCTTGCTTTCAGCCAATCGCAGTACCACAACAGCAAGGCCGTTTTGGTTAGTGTTACAAGGCCAGATCAGACTGTTGCCCCCGTAACTACTGAAAAGGCTGCTGCCCCTCTTCAGGAACCACATGTTTGTCTGGCCTCCCAACAGATGCCCCTGCGTTGTGGTTGCACCTACGGTACGGCTACCTGTATCGTCGAGGCACGCAAGACTCCCCACCAACGGAAGATCCATGGTTCATGAGGGGCGGGGGGGGGGGGGGGGGAGGGGGGAGGGCTGTCAATACTATTCCTTTGAATTCAAGCCACGTCTGATCTTCACTTACATTGTTAATTTGGAAGGATTGGAGTTTGCCGTTCAGGAAAGCGTGAAGTGAATTTTTTATCTGGTTCTCTGTATAGGTAAATTCTTACTTTATTTTTGGATAATTTGGGGGTAACATTATTAACTCTCGCTTCGACAACCCTTTGCTCAGTAATCCCTGTATCTGGTTTGATGCTCGTTATTAGATCGGTATTATTGACTGCTAAGAGATCAAGTTTGTTTTTACAACCGTTTACTATTCGTGTTGGCTCATGAACTAACTGCTCGAAATAATTTTCAGAGAATTCGTTTATCACTATTTCGGATCACGCATTATGCGTTCCTCCGGATTCAAACTGTGTTCTCGCAAGCATATCTATCGTACATTACGGGCACCACCAGCTATAATTGTTTGAAATTAAATTCAAGTTTTCTTTGAAGCTTTCACAGTTGTCATCCAAGTTGGGTGGTCGGTAAAAGGATTCAATTTTTATTTTATTCCGGTTGCCAAGAATGACCTTTGTCCATACTAACTCAGAGCAACTGCCTGCTACAGTTCCTCTACGAGATACAGTATTCCTAACAGCAACAAATACGCCACCGACAACTGTACTTAGCCTGTCGTTTCGGAACCCCGTTACATTCTTCGCAAAAATTTCGACTGCATTTATTTCCGGGTTTAGGCAGCTTTCAGTGCACATAACGTTTTGAGCAGCAATGCTTTCTATTAGCGCTTGTAGCTCTGGTACTTTCCCTACAACTGTTACACCGATGGTTCCTGTATCAGTTTTCTGCCTATAATCGACCTGCACCCGTTGATAGTGAAGCGTTTTTGTATTTCCGCGAGACCCTGTAACCTAAATAACCGCCCAGTGAACGTCACACAGCCCCTAATATCCCTGCAGCCGCCTACTACGTGTAGTGGACTGACCTATTTTTGGATCCTGAAAACCATTTACCCTATGGTGTAAGTCGAGGAATCTGCAGCATACACGCTCGCAGAACCAGCTTAGCTCTGATTCAGACCCTCCACTCAGCTCTATACCAAAATTCCGCACCGGTCCTGTCGAATATGCTGTAAATCGTGATCTGCTTTCATCTCACAAGCTGGACTTCTGTTAGCCACTCGAAACCAGAGAGAATCTCTTCCGATCCTAAATGACACAAATCACTGGTACCGACGTCAGCCACCACCTGCAGTTTGCGGTATCCTGTAGACTTCATGGTATCCGGAAGGACCTGTTCCACATCTGGAATGACTCCACCCGTTATGCACACGGAATGCACATAGGTTTTCTTCCCTTCCTTGACTGCCAAGGAGATGTTTTCAATTCTGTGTGATATTTTAATATTAGTGTGATCCATCCGTTTCTTTTCCTTGATGTGGGGTGGTCTGCGGAGCGGAAGAGCGGGGTAGGAGGGGGGGGGGTTGTCTCTGTGTCCTGCCTCTCGGTTTTCAGACCCTTTAGTTGTGCTCTTGAGTGGGTGGAGATTATTTTTATGTTTCATTTTTACCTTGTTGTTGAGCTTCTTTATGATGACTGTTGTGAGGTCGCTTTTAACAGCAGTTTCTTTTATTATGCTCAATTCCTGTGTGTAGTTATCTGACTGAAGTGGTTTTCTGTTTATCCTCAGGAGCATGTGTGTAACATTGCCATATTTGTGCACTGTCAGGTGGTTGGATGAGCTATGGATTACAGCGCTTGTGGATGTAGGTTTCCTGTGGATGTAATATTCGTGTTGGTGGTTGTTTCTTGTGACTGTAAAATCGAATAAATTAATTTTTTTTCTGTTTCCGTTGTGAAGTGGATATATGAATGTTCTGTGTTGATGTTACTGCGTGCCTCTTCTACCCTATTTTTTGGCTCATCTATGAGGAAGATTACGTTACCCACATGTCGATTACGAACGAGGTGCGAAAGTTAGGGTTCCTGTGTATAGAAGTGGCTGGAAGCCACCCAACGAACGTGAGCACTTGAGAAACTACGTAACAACCTGGTACACACCGAAAGTGTATCCACAACACTACCGCAATTCCAATTGCATAACACTGACATACATAAGTTCACATTTTTGTATTTGTATCTTACTAACAGCCACTCAAACATATGCAGGTGACATGATACACGCCGAGAAAAATTGCAACATAAAAATGCAGAAAATATAGCTTAACCAGCGACAACAACAATAAAACCATGCTGTAATGCATAATAAATAAGGTATTGTGGAAGTATTCACAGAAAATAATATTTAAAAGCAAACAGTACAAATATTAAGGTTTTACAATGTTTTATAACCGTGCAATTTCTGCATGTTTTAGAATCAAAGGACCCACTCATGATGCCGACATCTAAAGCTGAAACTAGTTTGAGAAGAAATAAATAAATGACAAAAGTGTTTTGCATTAAGGCGGTCCCACAATTGCCATACTGTTGTTTTTGTATGCAAACATGGACCAACGGAATAGTTCCAAGGCAAAATTAGTAAATATCTGCATGATTATGATTATCATTTTGAGAAGCTTAGAGAACGGAGGCAGTAATTCCGTGATATTGGAACAAGTGTTGTAAATATTTTTCCACGGAATCAGAAGTTATAAGCGGGAGTGAGATATCCGAATATTTCGTGTGTTGGCACCAGTAACTCCACATAGATGTTTCAACATTAACAAAGTGACGGTTGATACCACTGAGACTTGGAAGAAGATGTACTTCTCAAGTAAAATTAAACGTTGTGGGCAGAAGAGTGGTACCGTGAACGTGCATACGAGACAAACAAATTATTAAAGAATTTTGTTTCGATGGGGGGAATTGATCATTCCACGAATATCGTTAAATGCAGATTCCTATAATGTTAGGAAGCAGTTTCTTAGGTGGCTTTAGGGTACACGATAGGTTTCAATACCCGCCAATGTATCTGAACGTAATCACAAATTGTCTTCTTTCATTTTGTCGGTAGCCAAGAGCACTATTAAATAACTGGGCGGTTGCAGTACACTTGTAACCGTATATCTTTTAATTGATGCATGGAACTGTGAAGATTGTGGTATTGTATTTAGAGGTTTACCTATGAAACTTCCTGCTATTTGCTTTTATATATTTATGGTAATGGTAGCACGGAGATTCCGTAATAGGTGCTATTGATCTAAGGTTGCCATCGTTTGACTAAGTAATGTTTAGTGCCCTAGTTACGCCAAGGTTATGTCATGAGTTGAGTTCGTGCGAAGTTAATTTGTCTGTGTATTTACTGTAAGTTTTATGAGAGTTGTGGGTCGAAGATCTATTATTAAAGAAGTTCTAAATGTCTTTCGTGATTCTTAAGCAGAAGCTACCAATGGCTGAGAATTTGGTTTTACTGTAACTTTAAATATTTGTTGTCATGTCATTTATAAACTGGTGATCATCACTCAGTTTTTTTGCCAGTTTTGGTGAACAATTCTACCTTAATAGTATACTGATATTGCTGAGTGCATTTTTATAAGGAACTCGAAATATTACAGCCAAATCTTTTTATACTGTCGGTTGCAAGATGAAAGCTATGTTTCCTTAGTGTCAAATGTGTTTAAATATACCTATAGATCAAACTGTCTTACGATCAATTGTAATGAAATGTGAATGACATTTAATGTTCAAATTGTGTTTGTATTAGTAAATGACGAATTGACATTAAACCAGTAAAATCACCAGCACACTCCACTCTCATCACCCAGTCTCACTGCTGGCATAGTCAGTACAAATGTTTATATTTGAGTGTGTTACGTCACACTTCCGTTGTAAACCTTTTTGCTGTGAACCCAACGATAAGATCGTAAATCCCGGTCCAGGTTTTCTTATTTCTTCATCGTACAAGCGTTTAATCATTCCCCAGTATTAATTGGAAAAGGCGTACGACGTGCATAATTCCAGGTTTCACTACATCCATCCTTCCCATGAGGGACGACAGAGCGACAGTCCGGTCGATTATATACACACATCAAAAAGTCTTCCATCACCTCGGTTCCGGGAGTTCCGGAACCTGTATAGAAAATTGGAATAGAGATCAACATAAACATAATTTATTGCTCATGAAAACCACACATTGAATGTTGTACCACTGTACAGCGAGACCTTCAGAGATGGTGGTCCAGATTGCTGTAGACACCGGTGCCTCTAATACCCAGTAGCGCATCCTCTTGCATTGATGCCTGCCAGTTTTCGTCGTGGCGTACTATCCACAAGTTCATCAAGGTACTGTTGGTCCAAATTGTTCCACTCCTCAACGGTGATTCGGGGTGGATACCTCAGTGTGGTTCGTGGGTCACGTGATCCATAAACAACTCTTTTCCATCTATCCCAGGCGTGTTTGACAGGGTTCACGTCTGGTGACTTTAGTTGAGCGATGTCGTTATCCTGAAGGAATTCATTCGATGAAGACGAATGCCTTGTCAATTAGCTGCCGATATGGTTGCACTATCGATCGGAGGATGGCATTCACGCATCGTACAGCCGTTACGGCGCCTTCCATGATCACCAGCGGCGTGCGTCGGCCCCACATAACACCACCCCACAACAGCACCACCTTGTGCACTTGGAGAGTGTGTCTAAGGCTTTCAGCCCGACTGGATTGCCTCCAAACACGTTTCCGACGATTTTCTGGTTGAAGGCATATGCGACACTCACCGGTGGAGAGAACCTGATACAAATCCTGAGGTGTCCATTCGGCGTGTTGTAGGGCGAATTTGTACCGCGCTGCATGGTGTCGTGGCTGCAAAGATGGACGTCGGGAGTTAAGTTGCGCGCTATGCAGCCTATTGCACACTGTTTGAGTCGTAACACGATGTGCTGTGGCTACACTAAAAGAATTATTCAACATGGTAGCGTTGCTGTGAGGATTCCTCCGAGCCATAATCCGTAGGTAGTGGTCATCCACTGTAGTAGTAGCCCCTGGGCGGCCTGAGCGAGGCATGTCATCGACAGTACCTCTCTCTCTGTGTCTCCTCCATATCCGGACAACATCGCTTTGGTTCACTCCTAGACGCCTGGACACTTTCCTTGTTGAGATACTTTCCTGGCACAATGCGGACGTGATCGAACCGTGGTATTGACCGTTTAGACATGGTTGAACTACAGACAACACGAGCCGTGTACCTCCTCCCTGGTGGAATGGCTGGATATGATCGGCTGTCGGATCTCCTACGTCTAATAGGCGCTGCTCTTGCATGGTTGTTTACATATTTGGGCCGGTTTAGTGACACCTCTGAACAGTCAAAGGGACTGTGCCTGTGATACAAATTCGCAGTCAACGTCTATATCTAGGAGTTTTGGGAACTGGGGCGATTCAGACCATTTTTTGATGTGTGCATACGTAACTCAACTCCTGTATTTCCATCTCTGATTTATTCCAGAGGCCTGGAATCAGATATGAAAATATAGTTGTTCTACTTATTGCTGGTTATATAATTCCACCTTGTTGTATCCAGTCTTTCAAACTGTTTCTATAATATGTTGGACCAGAAGCATAAATTGGTAATCACTTCTCAGCGAAGTTTCACCAACAGTACAGACATGTTTAGCAAATTAAAGAACTTTAAAACAACAATTTCATCGGATATTACTTACCCCACATTTCACTGAAGGGTTATAAAAACTTTAATAGTCCCTAGACCTGAAAAAAACATTGCGAACAAGTTCATCCAGTTCGCCACCCTATTGAATTATTTTCCTGTTTTTGATAATATATCGTCTAGATACTGTATTTTCATCTTTTCAGTTGTGCTCTTCACTATTTGCTGTCCAGCACTGGTTAACAACCTCTGCCTTCCGCAACTACACTAAGAAAAATGAGAAGTGTTACGTCACGAACACCTTGGCCTAACAGTGCCAAACAGATACTTCAGCATTTCCATGCCCCTGGGGAAATGTACAGATGTAAACAAGCGCCTGCTCAGGATGGACGAGAACACGGTTGTCTGAAGGAGTTTGAAATTAAAAAGTGAAACAGAATGAAATTTTGGTATTATAACAGTTCTTGGTACACAGGGTTCCCCAGGCTGGAATGTGAGGCCGCCAGCATTTCCAGGTGATTACAGTGGTTAGAGGACAAGGAAGAGTGAGGAACCATTCACGTCTGAATTGGGTGGCAGCCGGTCAAGAAGAGGTCAGCCAGAGACATATAATCCAAGCCGTCAGGCCTGTAGAAACACGGAACATTGGAGTGAAAGAGGAGGAGAGAGAGAGAGAGAAAGAGAGAGATTGAGAGAAGCATGGGGCATGAAGCCGCCTGCTGAAGCAGAGCTTGGGGGCGAAAAGCAACTGTGGTGTGGAATCCATGGAGCGGGCAGCAACCAACACGTGCCGTTTCTCCCACGCTGCCTTTTGCCTCGACGTGGAAGCACGTGTAGCTAGCTGTGTCAGCAATGTACCAGGAATAATAGCCTGCTGATGCAACGCTTGTGTCACCCGCTGTTGAGGAAACATGCAGGGCACGTAGCTGAACCATGTAACGGGAAGTCCAGAATAAAATTTTGTATCGATTTCCTGAAACATTCCCAGGCTACCTAGCTGCCATGTATTAAATACTGATTCAGATTTCATTCTACTAATGAAGAATGGTGTTAAGTAGGTGGAAGTTGTTGGGCACAGGTATAGTCCCCGTAACGTCGTCTTCTGTTCCGAGACGTGTTGTCAGCATTAGGCTGTATGTCGATGTTTGCTGCTTTATCGCATTCTATTTGAAATTTGTCGTTAACCAACTCATCTCAAGTTTTCCAAAATAAATATTTCAGTCCACGGCGGACCGTATCCTCTTTTGGCAAACTGAGACTGTATTCGACCACAATGAATATTGAAACGCATTTCGCAGGCAAGGCTACTACCGATTTGCCAGACTCCCAGCTTCACTTTAGCAAGTATGTCTCCATCTACTTCAATATTTACATGAATACTTCGCAAGCCAGTTGACGGAGCGTGTGCCGGCCGGGGTGGCCGAGCGGATCTAGGCGCTTCAGTCCGGAACCGCGCGACTGCTACGGTCGCAGGTTCGAATCCTGCCTCGGGCATGGATGTGTGTGATGTCCTTAGGTTAGTTAGGTTTAAGTAGTTCTAAGTTCTAGGAGACTGATGACCTCAGATGTTAAGTCCCATAGTGCTCAGAGCCATTTGAACCATTTTTTGACGGTGCGTGACGGAGAGTACTTCTGGTACTACGAACTAAAGTTCCGTTCCCTGTTCCACAAGCGAACGGCGAGCGAGAAGGCTGACTGTCGGTAAGCCTCTGCATTGGCTCTCATTTATATGCTTTCGCAATAAGTATGTGGGACGAAATAATATGTTGCTTGACTCTTACCTCGAAACTCTCTCTCGAATTTTCTACGTTAAATCCCTCCGTGATGCACAATGCCTCTTTCCTAGCTTCTGACACCGCACCGACCTTTGTTGGATCCTCTCTATCTCTGGTATCAGCCCAACCGGGTAAGGGATACCCTTTGATGAACAGTACCTAAAAATCGGTCGAACAAGTGCTTTGTAAGTCACTTCTTTGGTGGATGACTTACATTTCCTTAAGTTTCCTCCTGTGAATCTGTCTGGCATCTGCTTTCCCTGCTATTTGTTTTATGTTGTCGTTCTACTTCAGGTCGCCCTGGATAGGTACTCCTAGATATTCTATGGCAGATACTGTTTCCATCAATTTGTCGTTAATAGTCTAATTGTACAGTAGTAGATTTATTTTCCTTATATATGCTATATATATTACATTCATTTATGTTACGGGTCAACTACCAGAACCTGTGTCATTGATCAAACCTCTGTAGGTCATTTAGCAAATCGTTAGTGCCTTTTGGCGTTGCTTCATTATTATAGACAACCGAATAATCTGCCAACAGTCTTCAGCAACTCCCACCGGTTTCTGTTACACAGTTTCTAAATAATGTGCTCAGTAACGGTCTTTTCGCACTTCTTTGATGTATTCAGGAAATTACTTTTATATCTGTCGAATTTGTTCCTTTAAGAGCGACGATTGCTATCCTGTTTACTAGGCAGTCGCATAGTTGTCCCCATAATCTGTAAGCTCGAATGTTTTTTCACTGAATAACAGCACGCTGCAGTATCAAAAGCCTTCCTGAAGTAAAGGAAAAAGCGGTGCCAAGAGCCTTTCTGAACTAAAGGAATAAGGCTTCATTCAGAGTGCTGTTGTCTGTAGCACTATGTGTCTCATGCAGGAATAGAGCGAGCTGAGATTCACAGGGTCTGTGTTTGTGAAATCCAAGTTAATTTTTACATACGAGATTTTCACTCTTCAAAATGTCATAATTATTTAACATAAACTATTTTCCGTAAGTCTACTACACACCGACGTCAACGACACAGAACTGCGATTTTTTTCCTGTAGACATGTATCTTTCGTTGCGCCATCGCGATAGCATAAGCTGCTGCTGGAAGGGGAACAAGTTCTTTCACATAATCATTGTAGAATCTTACACGTATTTCATCTGCTCTTGAAGTCTTTCTACTACTAAACGATTGCAGTTGCTTTTCTATTCTGCGATTTTTTTTTTTTTTTTTTTTTTTTTGGTCATCAGTCTACTGACTGGTTTGATGCGGCCCGCCACAAATTCCTTTCCTGTGGTAACCTCTTCATCTCAGAGTAGCACTTGCAACCGACGTCCTCAATAATTTGGTTGACGTATTCCAATCGCTGTCTTCCTCTACAGTTTTTGCCCTCTACAGCTCCCTCTAGTACCATGGAAGTCATTCCCTCATGTCTTAGCAGATGTCCTATCATCCTGTCCCTTCTCCTTATCAGTGTTTTCCACATATTCCTTTCCTCTCCGATTCTGCGTAGAACCTCCTCATTCCTTACCATATCAGTCCACCTAATTTTCAGCATTCGTCTATAGCACCACATCTCTCTGCGATTACTTATCTCAATATCTACCGTTTCAAAGTTCGAACGATGATTTGACGGTGGACCATATTATGATCTTCCGCAGTGAAACAATTTGGGAAGACCGGAATCGGAATTCTGCCTTCTCTGTCTTACTCTGGCTTTACTTAGAACCAAAACCTCTCAGAGTGTTTAGTCAAATCGGATGAACAAATTTTACTTTCAAAGTCGTTGCTCTCATTCCTCTCCTTACGCTTATTTTCACTTCGTTCAGGTTCAGTTTGTGTGCTAGGTTTTTACTTCCCACGAACCTACGATTACGCTCTCTTTGCTTACGTAGTAGTTTTCCAACATGGCTAGTAAACGGTGGCACCTCCTTCCCCTCTTTTAAGACCTTCCTCCGAACACTCTTGTCTAAGGCACGTTGAACGATGTCACATAGACATTATATACATAATTGGTTTCTGTTTATTTCTCCTAAGAATTCTGGTGATGAATGGTCAGCGTAGTATAACAGTGACGCACCATATTTTGCCACGCGTACCTGTCCTTCCCAAAAGTTTAAGAACTGCTGTATATAAGAAGAAAAGTATCTCCGCCGCGCGGGATTAGCCGAGCGGTCTAGAGTGCTGCAATCATGGACTGGGCGACTGGTCCCGGCGGAGGTTCGAGTCCTCCCTTGGGCATGGGTGTGTGTTTTTGTCCTCAGGATAATTTAGGTTAAATAGTGTGCAAGCTTAGGGACTGATGACCTTAGCAGTTACGTCCCATAAGGTATCTCACACACTATCACACCCTAAAAATGTCTCCGAAACCTAAATACAGAATCCCATCGTTCTTATTTTCTTTGGTGTTTGCAGAAACTTTCCGCCAGAGGTGCAGAGGCTGCAACCTGGGGCCCAAAATACTTATTAAGCGCGCAGCTTTTCACTTGTGCTTACGCTACAATGTGCCACATCAGTCAGTGGAGATTTGAACTTCTCGTATCCATAACTTCTTGGTAAGCTCAGTAAATTAAATTCCTCGAGTAAGAGTTCATAAAATATTAGGTTTCACTTGTTATTTGCTGTTTCTAAATGAAAAGAGGAAGAGAAGAAAACAAGACTGCCATTAAATTTCTAAATATAAATTCAGCTGAACTACTGTACTAATGCTAATCATACTGCTTTGGTCATTATCTCGAACGAATCAAACTGCCTACGGTCGCAGGTTCGAATTCTACCTAGGGCATGGATGTGTGTGATGTCCTTACGTTAGTTAGGTTTAAGTTGTTCCAAGTCTAGGGGACAGATGACTTCAGATGTTAAGCCCCATAGCGCTCAGAGCCATTTGAACCATTTTTTAATCAAACTGCGACCATTAAACATGGTGATATTACTAGTATACGTTTTCGCCCATCAAGGAGACACAATGGATGACATGGCGGAAACAGTGGTTGTAGAAGTCGCCATTTTGGCTGACCAGGAAATCTGACACATCCAAAATCTATTCCTCATCGTATTGGAAAGGCTTCCAATGCAGTCGCCTCTTCACCCGAAGAACGACAAAGAAGTCAGAAGTCATAAGTAGCATGTGAAGAAACTGTCAGGGGGGGGGGGGGGGGAGGGAGGGGGCTGAGGCAAAATTTGACCACAAAGGAAGGACATGTTGCTGTGCCCTGTGTAGAACGAATTGCGGTAGTGTCGCGAAATTTCCCGTGGCGTTCCTTCCTTTCCTTCCTTAAAGCCACCGACAGCCTTGTCATGAGATCTCGGTAGTACGTCCCTATGACGGTTTGCCTCTTACTGTGGTATAATATATCGTTAACATTCCATGGCGTAGCGAAGGTGGTAACAGAATTGCAAGTTTCCGTTATATGTCGACAGCGGTCGCGCCGCATCTGGTACACAATATTGTGTGCGCCCACTGAGCCATACTTCCAGCTGCTGTGGACTACGAACGCCCTCTCCCGCCGAAATATAGGATGGCCGACGGCAGCGACTCACCCAGCTGTACGTGGATCCTAAACGATATAATACCATTGTTCGTGTTTAGTAGAGCGAGCCTCATCTTAGATGATACTGTACGAGCTACACTATAAATCTTGCTTGTTACTTGTAACGACTCTTCGTATGCTTAGAGAAATGCAAGTCAAGTAAATTCTCTGTTTGTTATATTAACTTGCTGGCTTATCATTCCTGCTCCAGTCCAGCTTTCCTACGACAACAGTTGGTACACCACTCTGTAGCCCCCATCTCCGCACCGTTGTGTACGAAGTCGTACACAACACTTACAAGCAGAATATGCTATAATAACGCCATGGGAGCATAGTTGTATCTTCGCCTGCTTGGTTGCCACATTCTTCCTCCATCTCAGCTTGAATTTCTGCAGCACTCATTCCTTTTAAATACAGAGAACGAATTACCACTCATAGCTTTGAAGAGCAGTCTGCTCCGTTTAGTTGTGGCTCTTCTAGCGCAACGCTATGTACTGTGTCGCGGTGATATCCGTGTTCAACAGCACTGCAGATATGTATCTACAAACAAACAAAGAAATGAGGTAAACACTTTCACTATTTCGAGATGATAATATAAACAGTAGCCCATCACTAGTAGAACCATATTACCTGTTCAAATGTGGATTAAGTAAAGCCTGAAATCGATGGCTAGTATTGCGCGGGGGAGGGGGGGGGGGGGGGGCAGCAGGCAGCTACTTAACATATGCAAAATTTCGTGCGTCGGCTTACCATGACGCACTCCCTATGGGGCCACCTAGATATTAGATATACCTACCCTTTGATGTGCGTCACACATGACACTACAGGTTTCATGATTTCCAATGACCGACTCCAGCGAATTACTATTTCACACCAACAGGTACAACAGACAGCCGACCAGTTGCAATAAGAGGTGGTTTTTAAATAAACTTAACCATGGTTTCGACGGAATTAACCCGTCTCCTTCAAAAGGACAAACAAACTTCACATTATCGATTCATTCAGTAGAAGCTGTCTCCACATGACATGTCTAAAATCAGTCGCTTTATACAGGGTGTTACAAAAAGGTACGGCCAAACTTTCAGGAAACATTCCTCACACACAAAGAAAGAAAATATGTTATGTGGACATGTGGCCGGAAACGCTTAATTTCCTTGTTAGAGCTCATTTTAGTTTCGTCAGTATGTACTGTACTTCCTCGATTAACCGCCAGTTGGCCCAATTGAAGGAAGGTAACGTTGACTTCGGTGCTTGTGTTCACATGCGACTCATTGCTCTACATTACTATCATCAAGCACATCAGTACGCAGCATCAACAGGTTAGTGTTCATCACGAACCTGATTTTGCAGTCAGTGCAATGTTTAGAAATGCGGAGTTGGCAGATGTCCATTTGATACACGGATTAGCACGGGGCAATATCCATGGCGCGATACGTTTATATCGAGACAGATTTCCAGAACGAAGGTGTCCCGACAGGAAGACGTTAGAAGCAATTGATCGGCGTCTTAGGGAGCACGGAACATTCCAGCCTATGACTCGCGACTGGGGAAGACCTAGAATGACGAGGACACTTGCAATGGGCGAGGCAAATCTTCGTGTAGTTGACTATAACCCTAATGTCAGCCTCAGAGAAGTTGCTGCTGTACAAGGTAACGTTGACCACGTCACTATATGAACAGTGCTACGGGAGAACCAGTTGTTTCCGTACCATGTACAGCGTGTGCAGGCACTATCAGCAGCTGATTGGCCCCCACAGGTACACTTCTGCGAATGGTTCATCCAACAATGTGTCAATCCTCATTTCAGTGCAAACGTTCTCTTTACGGATGAGGCTTCATTCCAACGTGATCAAATTGTAAATTTTCACAATCAACATGTGTGGGCTGACGAGAATCCACACGCAATTGCCCAACCAAGTCATCAACACAGATTTTCTGTGAACGTTTGGGCAGGCATTGTTGGTGATGTCTTGATTGGGCCACATGTTCTTCCATCTACGCTCAATGTAGCACGTCATCATCATTTCATACGGGATACTCTATCTGTGCTGCTAGAACATGTGCCTTTACAAGTACGACACAACATGTGCTTCATGTACGATGGAGCTCCTGCACATTTCAGTCGAAATGTTCGTATGCTTCTCAACAACAGATTCGGTGACCGATAGATTGGTAAAGGCCGACCAATTCCATGGCCTCCACGCTCTCCTGACCTCAACCCTCTTGACTTTCATTTATGGGGCATTTGAAAGCTCTTGTCTACGCAACCCCGGTACCAAATGTAGAGACTCTTCGTGCTCGTATTGTGGACGGCTGTGATACAATACGCCATTCTCCAGGGCTGCATCAGCGCATCAGGGATTCCATGTGACGGAGGGTGGATGAATGTATCCTCGCTAACGGAGGACATTTTGAACATTTCTTGTAACAAAGTGGTTGAAGTCACGCTGGTACCTTCTGTTTCTGTGTGTTTCCATCCCATGATTAATGTGATTTGAAGAGAAGTAATAAAATGAGCTGTAACATGGAAGTAAGCGTTTCCGGACACATGTCCACATAACATATTTTCTTTCTTTGTGTGTGAGGAATGTTTCCTGAAAGTTTGGCCGTACCTTTTTGTTACACCCTGTATAACAGATCATATTCGTCGCTACATCCCGACAACATGCTGGTCGGCATATCGCTACTAACATGGTCTGTTATTTTAAGCCATTTGTCTTACTGGTGTGACTACCCTTGATTCTAAGGGCCTTAATTTTTACGCAAGGACATACAGACCGTTGCCAATACATGTCATGTGGCGACGATGATGCTTCGTTTGTGAGGCGCTCAACTGCTCGACCATCAGGGGCCGTACAAATTCCCAATTTTACACAGGTCTAGCCACTGTCAGGAATGATGATAATGACGATGATGATAACACAAACACAGAGTCCCCGGGAAAAGGAAAAACCCCAAGCCGGCCTTGAATCGAACCTGGGACCCCGTGATCCAGAGGCAGCAACGCTAGCCACTAGACTTCTAGCTGCGGACATGTGATGTAGAGACAGCTTTTACTGAATGAATTGCTCGTTCTTCTGAAGAAGACGGGTTTAAATCCGTCAGAACCATGGTTAAAGTCATTTGCAAATCACAATGTATTGCAATTGGTTCGCTGTCAATTATACCTGCGGTAGTCCAGCCATAATCAAAATGTTGTATGTCAGACCATTTGAACGATTCGTAACCGCAAATTTCCACGCATGAAGCTCTCGACAACATGTGACAAAGTTTAGAATTTTATTGTGTACGTTTTCATTGGAATTCTTATTTCCTGTGGGCTTCAGACGGATTCGAGCGTTGTTGATTTACGTCAGGCAAGGTAACCAGTTCCAGACGCCGCAAATTAGTTGCGGAACCGTATTCCTCGTGGTAGCCGGCTCCTCAGTAGTGACATTCTAACTGCAGCAACGTGTTGCAGCGGCGTGGCTGTCTCGTCCAGTCGCACGCGCATTTTTCACTGGCGCCAGGGCGCCACTCCGGTAATGAAGCTTCTATTATTTAGAGACCGCGCCACTCTGGCGCAACTCGCGTATCTAAAGCCCTGCGGGCTGTCGGCGCCGCGCCGCCTTGCCGGAGACAAAGAGAATTCGGCTGCACAGCGACGCGTCGTGAAACAGCCCGCGACCCACTTTGCGAGCGACGTGTCACTCCGGCGGCTCTCTGGGCTCCATGTCACACACACATGCTCTCCACACGTGACGATCGCTGCCGGGACACTCAACCGGTCTGCGTTGTGCTGCCAGCAGCAACTTACCAACCTCCTGTTTTGTCACTCACTGTGGCACCGAACATGGCATAGGCTGCAATGATTATTTAAAGTACACTTCCAACGCACCTACACTCACCTCTATATTAATGATCTGAATAACTCGTGTGGCTAACGTCCTTATTTCACAAGAAAATTCATAAATTCCGAACAAAAACTATGATAACTGAAAGAATGCCGCTTCTTACGAAATGACCGCAATCGCACAGTTATTTATTAACTACATCGACGATCGAAAAAGGAAATTTGTAACAGATTAAATGAATTATTTTAGCTGGTAATAATTTTGAACAGGTAAGCGAAACAGTATGAAATTTATATTCCAGATAATTAATTATGGTCATCACTTGATAAACGAGGAAGTTTGTGTTTGTGAGTGACTCAGATGAAGCTGAAATTACGTAATAATCACAAATGTGTAGCTGGACATAATTGCACATGTGCGACTTTGAATACGAATGCCACAAATAACATGGACCATATTAAGTTTATTAGAAACGCAGTGACGTTAATTGTACTCGTAATTAGCCGAAACTAATAATAACTGCTAGCTAGCAACACATCAGGCGAAATGCACTGAATGACGTTACTCACTGTAATTCTATATGCTGTTAAGGTTTCGTGAAACATGTACTCAATAATAATTGCTGTTTTGTAACAAACATTACCTCAGAAAATATCTTAATGATTCGCTAACTAATAGCAACCTCTTGGTCGTTACCAATATTACGAAAATCTAAAGCACCTGAAATATAAGCAAACCACACAATACGAAATTATAAAAGTCACTTTAGATGAAGTATCATTAGCTCTCTGCTGTGAAACACCTTTAAGATAACTAATTGGGTGTAACAGTGGCGCTACACTCTACAGCCAACTGTAATTACTAATGTACCGAATTTCATGCACTACACAATTTAATATAAGTACGCATGTAGTTACTTTCATACTCACTGACGTATCTCTTTCACTTGTGACTTCCTCGGTATTTATGTTGAAAGTTTAGGACCCTGACGATGGTTAATGAATCGGAATAACCAGCAGCACTCAATTCAATAAATACTATAGCGTACAAGTGCTGAAACTGCTAGGCTGGTAAGCCGTGTACGTTACCAAAGAGGTAAGTGACTTGAACGTAGATTGTAGTTAGTAGCTGGTGGTGCAACGTAATGCATTTTGTAATGGTAATTATGGCAACAGACTCATCTTTAACAACGATCAGATTTTAATAATTTTGAGCCACCCTATACTTTTAGTCGATTAACAATTCTCCTTATATCCCATATACTGTGCCCAGATACATGCTCGCTCACATATCCACAACGCCTTGCCGCCATTTAGATGATAATCTTCATCCTGCATTAGAGCACCGGTATTTCAAGTACGTACCTTACCACAGAAGAGCAGCTGCTCTCTCCCTACACTCTCTCTACCTGTGCTATTGACTCTGCACGCTTAACGGTATTATTACCAACATATAAGCAGATTATTTGCATTCTATACAGTACGAATTTCCTTGACATTGCCAGGGTTGCGACTAAAAGGTTTTTACAGTATTATTTTTCAACAGTATCTTCATAATCATATTAGAAATTTTAAACTGTGAATACTGTCTCAGCTAATAATGTATACACACTGCCGAATAAAAACTAGTAAGCCCGTTTAGAGGTTTCCTATTTTCTCAAGATTTATTGTTAAAGCAGTGCATATTGAGTACAAGAAATGATTACATTTACAGATCAATAGCACAAGCAGTTCAGAGGTACCCAGTATAGAACTAAGCTGACGCAGCAATATTAGTACGTGGTTAGCCTCCAAGGGTGGCAATGTGCGCACTGACTGTGGCATATAGTCAGTCTTACATAAGACGAATACTGTCCTCTGATTCATTATGCTAAGATTGCTCGATTGTTCACATAGTTTTTTAACAGTTCTCGTTTGACGAGTCGCTTGAATCACTTATCATATCCAGGAGTGCTCGACAGGAAACAAGTACGGAGATCGTATTGGTCATGGAAGTTGGTGCACGTCTTGCAGTACACATAGATATTCACTGGCAATGTGTGGACGAGCGTTATCCTGTTGGAAGAACGCGTCATCTCCCTGTTGCAAGCACGGCAAAATAATGAGTCAAACAACATTCTGCACGTACCAGGCACTGGTTGGTTTCGTCTCTTGTTGCACGTAACACAGTAAGCCCTGGGATGGAGCCAGTCTGTTTTGGACGAATGCACTCTACGAGGCAGCGCTCACCAGGACTACGTCGTACCCGAGACAGGATCTGCTTTCACAGCTGAGGATCACGGCACGTCATTCCATCTTCCAAGTGATCCTCTGACGGTACCACTCGAGCTGTGCACGTCGATGCTGCGGCGTGGATGGCAGACGGGCTAGACACTGTGCGTGCCCATAATCCAATTGCTAATAACCGGTTAGCAATAGTTCATGCTGACCTGGGCTGACAAGCTCCCTTATCTGTGCTGTGGTAGCTGTACGATCTGCCACACTGCCCTCACAATAAGACCATCCGGGAAGGCGTCTATGCTGTGATGACGTCCAGAATCTCGTCTACGCGATCACTGATACCAGCATCGTTTCACAACTTACGCAGCACGTCAAAATTCTGTAAGTCCTCCAAACGAGCCATCCCGCCACATGGAAGGTGTTGTGACTTGGAAAGACAGCCAAGCCACTATGAGATAGCCGAAAGGCACGCGTTGAAGCTCACGCAGGCTGGCGTGAGATCTGGAACAGTTAAAGGAGTTGAGTCTAGTAAAAAAAGTACGTAGCTTCTGGAATACTTAACTTTAATCCATAATTGGTGAACATCGGTCTGACGGTACATGCATCACAAGATAAATAGCAATTGATAATGGCGCCTTGCTAGGTCGTAGCAAATGACGTAGCTGAAAGCTATGCTAACTATCGTCTCGGTAAATGAGAGCGTAATTTGTCAGTGAACCATCGCTAGCAAAGTCGGCTGTACAACTGGGGCCAGTGCTAGGAAGTCTCTCTAGACCTGCCGTGTGGCGGCGCTCGGTCTGCAATCACTGATAGTGCCGACACGCGGGTCCGACGTATACTACCGGACCGCGGCGGATTTAGAGGCTACCACCTAGCAAGTGTGGTGTCTGGCGGTGACACCACAGAAGGCCCTTCCAAACTCGCTCGATTGCCTGTAGAAAGCAGCTGTCCAACTACGTGGCATTGTTACTGCTTGCTTCACACGTTTGCAGCTCACTGAGCCTTCTGTCAGTTAGAATTCCCCCATAAAGGGTAGACGCTGACACCGCTCTTGTAGCTATGCCACTACGCTATCTGTTGGCGGACGTCGTTGAAACCATTATCAGTACATCCTCTATCCATCAGATGGCGTATGCCGATCAAAATCGACGTCACTTTTCCAGATGCACTAACTTTTTTCCGGCGGTGTAGATATACGAAAATCACTTTCGAATTAGAGAATTATTTAATAGAAAACTTATGAGGTAGTGTGTTGACGTGTTATACACTGACTGAGTAACGTACAAGGAATACCCCAAAGGTGATACAGTTCAAGATACATAATTACACATGTGATGACTGGGTGTTGTGTGATGTCCTTAGGTTAGTTAGGTTTTAGTAGTTCTAAGTTCTAGGGGACTGATGACCATAGGTGTTATGTCCCACAGTGCTCAGAGACATTTGAATCACAATTGCACAGAAGAACAAGGATAATCAGTTTGTCTTTAGGATAGGAATACGCTAGAGAATTATATCTGACGTTATATATGATAGTAAAAGCCTTCATATTTGTACTTCTTATTTTTAATTATTTTAGATGATGCTAAGTTTTTATGTGTAAATTGCGGTTGAGAAACCACGGCTCTGCCAGATGCCAGGAAGACAGGAGCCATTCGGAGTGAAAACGTTGCGAGCAGGGAGACTGTAGTTGTGGCGATGTTACGTCCGGTCGGCCGACCAGAATCGTAGGCGGAGTGAGTCACCTGCTTGGTTATTGGGGTATACCGTGTGGCTCTCATCGGAGTAATGCCTGGCTCTGCAACTCGACGTCAACCGCATTTAGTGGCCGCGCGGAGTGGCCGCGCGGTTTGAGGCGTCGTGTCACAGATTGCGCGGCCCCTCCCACCGGAGGTTCGAATCCTCCCTCTGGCATGGGTGTGTGTGTGTGTGTGTTGTTCTTAGCTTAAGTTAGTATAACTAGTGTGTAAGTCTAGGGATCGATGACCTAGGCATTTTGGTCCCTTAGGAATACACACACACACACACACACACACACACACACACACACACATACACCACATTTAGCGACAATGTCGAGGGATTAATGAGCCTGCTGTTGTCATGGCCACAAAGCTGTGGGGACCTTTTTTTGGTGGCTATGTAACGTGGCGTTGAATTGGTATGTGCTGGGCGGCGTGTGGCCCAAGATTACATTTTACAGCGAAACCTGTGGTAGAAATTTCATATCTTGTATTGTAAAAACATTACAATTTAAATGGACATTTAATTCGCACCTGCCTATCTCCTGGCCGAAATTGTCCGTTAGCGTTAAAGTGAGCCTCAGCATGAGGTATAGTAACCATAGTAACCTGGTGTGTTGGGCCTCCTTATAAAGAACTTCGAATGTTAGTCTAAAAATGGTTCAAATGGCTCTGAGCACTAGAACGAAGAACTACTTAAACCTAACTAACCTAAGGACATCACACACATCCATGCCCGAGGTAGGAATCGAACCTGCGACCGTAGCGGTCGCACGGTTCCGGACAGAAGCCCCAAGAACTGCTCGGCCACAACGGCCGGCGGTCCAAACTATTAACATTTACATTAGCTTCTTACTGTGACATCATTTAAGATTTTAAAGTATTTGGTTTCTAGTTAAATAAAAGGTGGTTGGGTGGGAGGTTAGGATAGGCAAATGCCGTTGAAGCTTTGTTTATACGTGAAACGTTATTTTGAAACTTGGTCTTTTGTAGCGACTCGTAACTTCCTTCCTATCCGAGTCTGTGGTGCCTGTTACGCCATTGTTTTACAAACTGTACGGTAGTTGTTCTTCCAGAATGCAGTTATTTAAGAAAAATTTTCTCAAAGTGTATATAAACGGTACAGGCCCGATTTACCGGATGGTCAAAAAGTCAGTTTAAATTTGAAAACTTAATAAAGCACGGAATAATGTAGATAGAGAGGTAAAAATGGACACACATGCTTGGAATGACATGGAGTTTTATTAGAACCAATAGAGAAAAAAACAAAGTTCACAAAATATCAGATAGATGGCACTGGACAGCAAAACGTCGGTGACTGCGCATGGCAATCGTGTATAAAAAACAGTTGTAATGAGACAGAGAATCAGATGCGCCAGCAGTCGCAGCATGTTGACGTTACCTGGAAAGGTTCTTTTAGTGAAGCTGTATTATCAGAATGGGGAACGTGCTAGTTCAGCGTTACGATCCTATCGCCACTGGAAGGGGATTAGAATGGGTAAAGGTCCGTTGACAAATGCAGCTGTGGGGAGAAACATTTCGAGGTTCGAAGCCACGGGTTGTTTAGACGATAGACCCCGTAGTGGCTGACCGAGCACAAGGCGTAATGCTGCAGAGACAGTTCAGGAAGAAATGGAGACTGTAGCGGGTTCGTCTACGCACGGGGAAGTGAGCGCTCGTGCAGTCGCACGTCGCACCGGCATTCCACACACTACTGTTTGGTTGGCACTGAGGCGTACCCTCCGATGCTATCCGTACAAAATCCATCGGCATCATGAACTTTTACCTAGCGATTTAGTGAAGCGGAGGGCATTTGTGGTGTGGGCGTTTCAAAAGATGGCGGATGATGACGATTGGTTGAGTAACGTGTTGTGGACCGACGAAGCTCATTTCACGCTCCGAGGGTCTGTCAACGCCCACAACTGCAGAATTTGGGCTACTGAAAATCCTAGAACTGTCGTGAAAACTCCATTGCACGACGAGAGAGTCACGGTATGGGTTGGATTTACCACATCTACCGTTATCGGGCCTTTTTTCTTCGAGGAAATGCGTGATTCTGGTTTTGTAACTGCTACTGTGACGGGTGAGATGTACGCCGATATGTTACAGAATCGCATCATCCGAACCTGGCTGATAAACACCTGCGGGAACGTACGAAGTCTATGCAGGATGGCGCTCCACCCCATATTGCTAGACGCGTGAAAGATCTCTTGCGCGCGTCATTTGGTCTTACTTTGTTATGCTAGTTATTGCTATTCTCATCAGATGAAGTGCCATCAGTCGGACATTTTTTGAACTTTTGTATTTTTTTGGTTCTAAAAAAACCCCATGTCATTCCAAGCATGTGTGCCAATTTGTACCTCTCTATGAACATTATTCCGTGATTTATTCAGTTTTCAAATTTATACTGACTTTTTGATCACCCGGAATATAATTTTGTTGCTAGTCAACCGTAAAACATTCCTTGGCTGAAGGGGTTCATCTGGAATTACTTGTACGTCGGTTCAAGGGTGTATAACCTAACTTTTTAAATATATGTTGGCCTAGTTTTGTCATTTAATTGTGAATTGTGTTTCAAACACAGTTGGGGAGGTTGGTACAGCTCTTGATATTTACACTGTGGCTCTCTCTGGTGTTCATGGGAGTGCTGAACTTTTACAAGCCAGTAACGCTATCCATAATCAAGTACATAGAGTACAAGCTCGTAATAATCACCGAGTTAACCGACTCCCGGATTTGAAATAAATTAAACCAGTAAGGAAGACGCCTTTGTTATTGAGCAGCGGCTCACGCGATCCACGAAATTATACATCTGGATAAATATGCTGTATTGGGCCGGTACTAGTATGACAGATCATAAGGGTAGTCCTATGCCGGCAGAGATTAATGAATCAGATCAGGGAGACAAGAAATCTTGCGGTCAAGTGGTACCAGAATCGTTTGTTAGATTGCCGAATCCCATTATGCATTTGCGGGCATGTGGGAGATATTTTGTGGTTCATCGTCCGTTTCCAGATTCACGTAGACGCACTTGGGATATCGTGTTAGAGTTCATTGCGGAAGAGTTTCGTGACCAGCGAATGTTGCGGAAACTAAGAAAAAAAATCATTCAGGGAACATAGACACCAAGGGTTTGAAGTGGTCTTAGGAATAAGCATTTTTTGGAGGTTTAGTACAGTGGCGACACACTCATACAACACTGTGTGAACCGGAACTCCACCGACGAACCTTCAAAGATTGTTCTTTGATATTAATGACCCCACAGTCTCAGCCGTTTCCTTACAGAGTAATGACGTAATTATGATTCATTCGGTCTGTTACCATAATCACCCTTGTTTCTGTGAAAGTATCTTCACAACAGTGAGAAGTCTCCAAGTCAATCACAAAACATGCAGGAAATAAACAGAGTAATAGAGCAACACTTAGACAAACGCAAATGTAATCTTATATGGCTACATAGCGTCGCTGTACCGATTTTGCAATAGACTCAGTGAACTCACACGCTAGCTGCATACTGGCCAACTCTTCATCACCAAGCTACCCATACTGCAGTGTACAACTATCAAAGCACAACTAAAAATGCCAGAAAAACAAAGCCGACGCTGAATCTAATAGTACTAAATGCTAGCTTCACATCGATAAATAAAGCAGACATTACTACTGCAAACACCAAGCACCGTGTCTGAATGGATCAAGTTTCTTTTCAAAAAAAGACACAGCGCGTACCGTCAATATTTGCACTGTTTGTGCACTATTTTTAGCGCAATACAGGTATATATCTAATTGTGGCAAGAAACCACACGAAACGCTGTAACACTACGACGAGGGGAAGGAGACTGTCGGTTACTCTGAGCAAAATACTCAGAAGGTATCCCTGAACAACATGCGAATGTTTGTCGGTGGGGTTATGATTCGCCCTCTATATTGAGAAAATTTGTATTCTTGTGTGCACCTTATTTGGAAGTAACTGAGAGTGAGTTGTGGACAATATCTTAGATGGAATGAAGCCTAAAGATCGTTTGTATGTGATGTTTTCCCAGGAATCCAGCAATCGTCTGCGTGAGATGGTTTCCCAGAATCCCAACACGCTCCTGGAACTCGATGGCGTGGTCTCTCAAACTGAAGATTTTAAAGCAATATTTGTATGGTGAGCTTTTCTTAGCACAAAACGTAATTATAATTAATGAAATAAATAATTCAAGCGATAAATATTGCCTATGGCTGTATAAATATTGTATGTAACCGCTGGAAACATTTGAAGGTTTCTGGTTGTCATATTATTGGTGAAAGAGGAAGAGTCACTTTTGTTTTATAGGTCTTGCCGGTATCAGACGTATGTGGCACACCGCCATTAATACTACATTACGTCATTATTTTATACACGAGTTGCAACCTAATGTCACTCGTAATTGCATAACGTAAGTGTAATAATTTAAACTGTATTTTCATTTCAGAATACACAGTTAATATTAACCTATGTATGTTTTTTTTTTTTTTTGTATCTTTAGACACTGTAAGATTGTTGGGTGACTTGGCATGGCGAAAGGTTCCGGGCTTTTAAGCAAAAACTCGTCCAGCTCTGTCCACCGTCGTCTTCGAGTGCTCTTTGATAACTAAGTCCGATTTTAGTGAAAACACAGAGAGAAGAAACACGGTTAAAAATACATGAACGGACCTTTAACAAAAATTCGATGCTCAAGCGCCGAGAGTCTGTATGAAACACACTTTACCAATCCGTAAACTTAACTGATATTTATTTAATATTCATTACTATAATGCATTCTATGATCTCGATCCGGGAACAAATGAGTAAAAAAAACTAATTAAATTGGTGATTTCGTTCTGGACGCATTGTTACATGTACTATATTGTCTTCCTTTTGTTACATGTTTATTGGAGGCCGGCCAGTGTGGCCGTGCGGTTAAAGGCGCTTCAGTCTGGAACCGCGTGACCGCTACGGTCGCAGGTTCGAATCCTGCCTCGGGCATGGATGTGTGTGATGTCCGTAGGTTAGTTAGGTTTAATTAGTTCTAAGTTCTAGGCGAGTGATGACCTCAGAAGTTAAGTCACATAGTGCTCAGAGCCATTTGAACCATGTTTATTGGAAACAAAAAAACGGGATACGAGACGGGAATACATTGAAGTAAGACAAATTACTGGATACTATGTTAGCATCTAAAATTATGGTGCCTTCGTGGATACAAGGTAAGGCACCGCATCTTTGCGTCAGCAATCTGAACCAAGCGATTTGTGTAATCGTAGTTTGCTTGGAAGACCTCTCACAATTTTCCGTTCCCGTGGCAGTGATTTTTATCTATATGCGGTTTGCAAAATTATTTTAATTATTCATACAGTGCAACAATACAGTTTCATCAGTTCACAATATGCCCGACTTCAGTTCTGTGCGACTTTAATATTAGTGTTCGAAATTCCATTACTTACGGCAATTATTTCCTTGTTCAGACATTGTCGCACAGCGAGATTAGTATTTACATGTACTCTGGTTACACATATAAGTTAAAATTTTTATTTTGTCATACATTACTGACACACATAGTGGTTACGGTTACCACAAGCCACACCACAAGTTGGGAAACGGGGCCAAATTTCTAGTAGTTTACTGTCGAGTTGAGATTTTCACAAACAAATGTTTTATTCATATCTTACAGAAACTAGCAGTACGGCAATAAACAGCCTTTTAACACGCCTCTAACGGCAATCAAGTGATTTATAGCAATACAACAGTTTAAAAAAATTTAAATAACATTAGTAAACAGGCTACTCAAATAAATACAGAACTTTGTTTATAAAGTACGGTGAGGTGGTGAAGCTACCGACACCACCATTAAAAAAAATCGAAGGTCTCAGCAAACACACGATTAATGGCAATAAAGGAATGGAGGAATTTAAAAAAGTTTTTAAACAAAGGGGTCCTGGAATATCATTAGAACATAACAGAAATGACGTACCCGTGGAAGGCGGCGACAAATCACCCACTCAGGGATGCTCAGGCTAGGCAGAATACTGACCAATTTAAATACGTCCATAAACACCATTGCCTCTCTCAGGCTGGTCACTGCACCGACTTTTAGCCGGCGAAAACTTGTAATAAGATGGCTTAACTTTCTGACAGAATTAGAGCTGACCTCGTGCGAGGAAACATTACACCCCACAGTCCTGAATGAGCGACTACATGATCAACCAACAAGAATCGTTAATTTACTCATAACACACGACAGAGTAGCGAAACAAACTGCCAAAACTACGCCTCCCATCGGGCAGTAACGAGATGAGGAGGGGACAGGAAACCCGATCGCCGGAGGCCACAAGGCAGAAGAGACACTGGTTACGCAAACTTATTACTTAATGATTAAACCTTCCACTAACTTAACTTGCAAGTATGCTCGAACAGGCAGTACACAACCTCCGATGGCAAGGATCCACACATCCGACCGCGTACGCGTCGCCAGTGTACCCAACACGCCACGGTCACGTGACAACACGCTCTGTCACCGGAGTTCACGTCTTCTCTGCAACGTTGACGGGTCGTGACCACTCCTTCATGTTAGGTGTCTCCTTTTTAAACTCCAGTGGTGAGACGGAGGACTTATACAACCAACCCGCAAGGGAGCTCTTCCGTCAGCTCCACCCGCTCGTTACACACAACCGACATACATCACATGGAGACTCGGTACAACCGACCACGCCTCGTCCGCGCTGGCGAACCACACTGCCCTCCCGTGTCCACCAGACTCTCTGAGCGCACACCCCTACTTCCGCGCCACCACACGAAGTTACCACCGGTCAAAGATCTCACTTCCTCCATAGCAGTTTCCCAGAAGCAAAACGCTGATATCGATAGCAGAGGGAAAAGACAACCAAGCAGCCACTTACCGACAGACAACATATCAAACAAACATGTCAGGCGAAGAAAAGGAAAACCAATGCAATTTAAACACAAGGTGCAGCACGAGGCCGGCCGATGTGGCCGTGCGGTTCTAAGCGCTTCAGTTTGGAACCGCGTGACCGCTACGGTCGCAGGTCCGAATCCTGCCTCGGGCATGGATGTGTGTGATGTCCTTAGGTTAGTTAGGTTTAAGTAGTTCTAAGGTCTAGGGGACTTATGACCTCAGAAGTTAAGTCCCATAGTGCTCAGAGCCATTTGAAACATTTTTTTTGTAGCACGAGTCGATACACGGCTCAATTACATACTGTCCAGAAAACATTTAGCAAAGATGGAGAACCAGTGAAAGTGGCATTACGGTTGACTCGAATGCTAACGAGCGACATATTATTGACTATTTTGGTGACACAGATTTATAAAATAGACCGTGTACCATTGCTATGCCTAAATCTGACGTCATGTCTAGTGACGTGGCGGGGGCGGGTTGTACATCACTAGTATTGCCAGTATGTTCGATGCTTTTGTTAAACATATGACACAAATAACCAGGACACTGACGCACGTATCGACCAACGGAGGTCGTCTATATGCGCCACTTTGAAAGCAGCTCATGATGAGATAAAAACATGACATGATGAAATTAAATCAGATTTAGCTGCACTTAAAACGTCAAACGACACTTCGTGTATCCGTATTGAGCAGATAAATAACAGACTGACTGGACAAGTGCCTGACTTCAAATCGAAATTTTCAGAGCTTTCATTGTGACAAGAAAACATAAATAAAGATGTGACAGATATCCAAGCACAAGTTAACAGTCTCAGTAAGGCATGTTAGTCCGTAGTTATTCAGATTAAATCTTACCCGGCAGCGCTTGGTGATATAAAAAACGTATTGCCGATATCATAATCATGGTTGACACAATTGAACCAGCTTTCTGATAAAGTAGGACTATGCACTGACAGCCATTTCTCATGGATCAATAGAGAATTTCAGAGTTTGACACAGCAAAAAACAAATATTGACGAGTGTTTACAAGAATAATTGCCTGCTGTTGTCCACAACACTGTCGCGGAATTCGCAAGTAACAAAAAAGATGTAATCAGTCAAGCAACACAATCTGCCGCTGCACAATGAAAACAATTTGACAGTTACGCACGACCAGTGTGCAATGACGATAACAGCATCCACAACACACAGTTTGGTAATGAACACAAGTACATTTATGACGCATACTCACCACACAATACGTTCTCACAACAACAACAGTACGCACCTCGACAAGGCACACTGCATTGCAGTCGTCATAAGCCAGTTGAACCTTACAATAATAATTCTGAAGGTAAACATTACTATAATTCCAAGGAAGAGGAGAGCCTCATAAAACACAGACATCTTCAGCCATTTATACCTTAAAACAGAACCGTACATTCTGTCATCTTTCTTAAAACCTTCAGAAATCCAATTCCTCGTAAGTGGAGTGACCGTAAGAGGATATCTTATGTTGTCGGTTATATCCAAGGCGACAGCCTTTTTATCCAAATGTTGGTCACATTTTGTACAGGAACGATTTCGTAGGCAGATTGTGGAGCCTAAACCATTCAATTTTAAGCACAGAATTTTGCGCCGATATTTTAAGAAATATTTAAATAGAGGACATTTCCTTAACGATCCGGTTGCAATGCGCTACATCCTCCGCGCATTGAAGGCAAGACTGCCGTTTAATATCAAAGAAAACCTAGCTCATCCCAGACAACGACGCAGAGTATTTTCTCACAGTGTTTAATACTGTTGATACGCTTTAAGAGGACCAGCGTTCCGTACGTCTAAACAATTGCTACAATGTTTACACCAGCTCCATGCAAAATACTCAGGGCTGCTGTCTGGCATGCAAGGCAACAGACCCAAGCGCTTCAAATGCCAGACATATATACACAACAGAACCAACATGCACAACACAGCACATACAGCAATTATAACAGTTGTTACTCTACTGGCGGCAATCCTACTAAGACACAGCGCAAGAGCAACTACAACGGTAATAATTATTAACAAACTGGTAAGAAAAAATTTAAGAGAAACAAAAATAACGATCAATCCCCACCAAACCAGCAACAGAGCTGGAGTAACAACTACGCTGCCCAGTGTCAAAACACTGCGACACCACCGCAGCAAAGCAATAATACAGGCCAGTGGCAATTGCCGCCGCCGCCACCGAAAATGCAAACTCAGAACTCGCATACATCTACGAACTCCCAGGTGAGTCAAAATATGAAAACGCACAGGACGGAGATTTAGTAAACAATTTTTTTTTTTTTTTTTGGTCATCAGTCTACTGACTGATTTGATGCGGCCCGCCACGAATTCCTTTCCTGAGCTAACCTCTTCATCTCAGAGTAGCACTTGCAACCTACATCCTCAATTATTTGCTTGACGTATTCCAATCTCTGTCTTCCCCTACAGTTTTTGCCCTCTACAGATCCCTCTAGTACCATGGAAGTCATTCCCTCATGTCTTAGCACATGTCCTATCATCCTGTCCCTTCTCCTTATCAGTGCTTTCCACATATTCCTTTCCTCTCCGATTCTGCGTGAACCTCCTCATTCCTTACCTTATCAGTCCACCTAATTTTCAACATTCGTCTGTAGCACCACATCTCAAATGCTTCGATTCTCTTCTGTTCCGTTTTTCCCACAGTCCATGTTTCACTACCATACAATGCTGTACTCCAGACGTACATCCTCAGAAATTTCTTCCTCAAGTTGAGGCCGGTATTTGATATTAGTAGACTTCTCTTGGCCAGAAATGCCTTTTTTGCCATAGCGAGTCTTCTTTTGATGTCCTTGCTCCGTCCGTCATTGGTTATTTTACTGCCTAGGTAGCAGAATTCCTTAACTACATTGACTTCGTGACCATCAATCCTGATGTTAAGTTTCTCGCTGTTCTCATTTCTACTACTTCTCATTACCTTCGTCTTTCTCCGATTTACTCTCAAACCATACTGTGTACTCATTAGACTGTTCATTCCGTTCAGCAGATCATTTAATTCTTCTTCACTTTCGCTCAGGATAGCAATGTCATCAGCGAAACGTATCATTGATATCCTTTCACCTTGTATTTTAATTCCACTCCTAAACCTTCCTTTTATTTCCGTCATTGCTTCCTCGATGTACAGATTGAAGAGTAGGGGCGAAAGGCTACAGCCTTGTCTTACACCCTTCTTGATACGAGCACTTCGTTCTTGATCGTCCACTCTTATTATTCCCTCTTGGTTGTTGTACATATTGTATACGATCCGTCTCTCCCTATAGCTTACCCCTACTTTTTTCAGAATCTCGAACAGCTTGCACCATTTTATATTGTCGTCAAATCCTATGAGAGTGTCTTGATTTTTCTTTAGCCTTGCCTCCATTATTAGCCGTAACGTCAGAATTGCCTCTCTCGTCCCTTTACTTTTCCTAATGCCAAACTGATCGTCACCTAGCGCATTCTCAATTTTCTTTTCCATTCTCCTGTATATTATTCTTGTAAGCAGCTTCGATACATGAGCTGTTAACCTGATTGTGCGATAATTCTCGCACTTGTCAGCTCTTGCCGTCTTCAGAATTGTGTTGATGATGCTTTTCCGAAAGTCAGATGGTATGTCACCAGACTCATATATTCTACACACCAACGTGAATAGTCGTTTTGTTGCCACTTCCCCCAATGATATTATAAATTCTGATGGAATGTTATCTATCCCTTGTGCCTTATTTGACGGTAAGTCCTCCAAAGCTCTTTTAAATTCCGATTCTAATGCTGGATCCCCTATCACTTCTAAATCGACTCCTGTTTCTTCTTCTATCACATCAGACAAATCTTCACTCTCCTAGAGGCTTTCAATGTATTCTTTCCACCTATCTGCTCTCTCCTCCGCATTTAATAGTGGAATTCCCGTTGCACTCTTAATGTTACCACCGTTGCTTTTAATGTCACCAAAGGTTGTTTTGACTTTCCTGTATGTTGAGTCTGTCCTTCCGACTATCATATCTTTTTCGATGTCTTCACATTTTTCCTGCTGCCATTTCGTCTTAGCTGCCCTGCACTTCCTATTTATTTCATTCCTCAGCGACTTGTGTTTCTGTATTCCTGATTTTCCCGGAACATGTTTGTATATCCTCCTTTCATCAATTAACTGAAGTATTACTTCTGTTACCCATAGTTTCTACGCAGCTACCTTCTTTGTACCTATGTTTTCCTTCCCAACTTCTGTAATGGCCCTTTTTAGAGATGTCCATTCCTCTTCAACTGTACTGCCTACTGCGCTATTCCTTATTGCTGTATCTATAGCGTTAGAGAACTTCAAACGTATCTCGTCATTCCTTAGTACTTCCGTATCCCACTTCTTTGCGTATTGATTCTTCCTGACTAATGTCTTGAACTTCAGCCTACTCTTCATCACCACTATATTGTGATCTGAGTCTATATCTGCTCCTGGGTACGCCTTACAATCCAGTATCTGATTTCGGAATCTCTGTCTGACCATGATGTAATCTAATTGAAATGTTCCCGTATCTCCCGGCCTTTTCCAAGTATACCTCCTCCTCTTGTGATTCTTGAACAGGGTATTCGCTATTACTAGCTGAAACTTGTTACAGAACTCAATTAGTCTTTCTCCTCTTTCATTCCTTGTCCCAAGCCCATATTCTCCTGTAACCTTTTCTTCTACTCCTTCCCCTACAACTGCATTCAAGTCGCTCATGACTATTAGATTTTCGTCCCCCTTTACATACTGCATAACCCTTTCAATATCCTCATACACATTCTCTATCTGTTCATCTTCAGCTTGCGACGTCGGCATGTATACCTGAACTGTCGTTGTCGGTGTTGGTCTGCTGTCGATTCTGATTAGAACAACCCGGTCACTGAACTGTTCACAGTAACACACCCTCTGCCCTACCTTCCCATTCATAACGAATCCTACACCTGTTATACCATTTTCTGCTGCTGTTGATATTACCCGATACTCATCTGACCAGAAATCCTATCTTCCTTCCATTTCACTTCACTGACCCCTACTATATCTAGATTGAGCCTTTGCATTTCCCTTTTCAGATTTTCTAGTTTCCCTACCACGTTCAAGCTTCTGACATTCCACGCCCCGACTCGTAGAACGTTATCCTTTCGTTGATTATTCAATCTTTTTCTCATGGCAACATCCCCCTTGGCAGTCCCCTCCCCGAGATCCGAATGGGGGACTATTCCGGAATCCTTTGCCAATGGAGAGATCATCATGACACTTCTTCAATTACAGGCCACATGTCCTGTGGATACACGTTACGTGTCTTTAATGCAGTGGTTTCCATTGCCTTCTGCATCCTCATGTCGTTGATTATTGCTGATTCTTCCGCCTTTAGGGGCAATTTCCCACCCCTAGCACGAGAGAGTGCCCTGAACCTCTATCAGCTCCTCCGCCCTCTTTGACAAGGCCGTTGGCAGAATGAGGCTGATTTCTTATGCCGGAAGTCTTCAGCCGCCAATGCTGATTATTTCTCAAAATTTAGGCAGTGGCGGGGATCGCACACGGGACCGAAGACGTTTTGATTATGAATCAAAGACGCTACCCCTAGACCACGGGTACTACAATATGCAAATGTAAATATTATCGACGAAATTTGTTATACTCCACCCACGTCTGTATCTCTACCCACTACAAATGTGACGACGTCATACCATAAACAGTCACTACTGTGCCCCAGGTCGTGGCTGTGGAAGAATTTGGGGGGGGGGGGGGGGCGACTTCAATTTAAATTTATTTGAGACTCCCACTTTGCAACGGCACAATGATCATGTACCTGACAAATGTAGGCACCAACCATCATTATTCATAAGGCACAATCACGACGAAAACTTATCTGATAAACTGTTACAAGAGAACATACAACGTCGTTTATCAACCAATTAAATTGTTTTGGCCTCAACTGCTGTTGTGGCTGGTACTCCCACTACTATTATTCTGAACGCAGGAATGGCTTTTAGTGTCTTGCTCTTTGGTGTTTACGAGAAAAAGTGTGAGTTTGAACCAGTACCAGAGCATCCTGTCCTTGTGGTGTCACCGCCAGACACCACACTTACTAGGTGGTAGCCTTTAAATCGGCCGCGGTCCGCTAGTATACGTCGGACCCGCGTGTCGCCACTGTCAGTGATTGCAGACCGAGCGCTGCCACACGGCAGGTCTAGAGAGACGTCCTAGCACTTGCCCCAGTTGTACAGCCGACGTTGCTAGGAATGGTTCACTGACAAAAACGCTCTCATTTGCCGAGACGATAGTTAGCATAGCCTTCTGCTACGTCATTTGCTACGACCTAGCAAGGCGCCATTACCAGTTTATATTGAGATTGTTATTAATGTATCAACAAGAGCGATGTTCTCCAGTTATGGATTAAAGTTAAGTATTACATCAACTACGTACTTTATTTGCTACTATAAATTCCCTTAACTGTTCCAGACCTCACGCCAGTCTGCGTGAGCTTAACGCGTGCCTTTCGGCATCCTCGCATAGTGACTTGGCTGTCTTGTCTGTAAAATTTCAACTGCCGTAGGCAATAAGTCTTCTAGGTTTAAGAAACAGGTATTTATGAGAGTGAAGGTAGGTAATGGAATCGTACAATGGCCATTACTCGTCTTCCAAAACATGGTCAGTAATAATATTTTAGGTTTAGATGTATTATGATATAAGGACAGCACTGTTGACTTCTTTCAACGTAAATGTATACTTAGAGATAAGGGCAGTGAAATACCAGGACTCTGAAGCAAGATAAATCTTGTACTGTGTACAATATTCAGTTCATATAGGACACTGATGATGCTGATACACAAACACACGCACCTGATGCCGAGTTTGACGACATGATAACCTTAACTAGTAATACGTTATCAGAAACCACACCTGTCACACATGACGAGCGTAATGAACTTATGTATTGTCCAAGTATATACATATTAACAAACGCCCAGGTGTGATCAGCACATATGACTATAAAATAGAAGTTAAGCGTCACCAGATTTCCTACCAAAAATCCTATAATGTGCCACTATCCCAACGACCTGCTGTGTGGCAAGAGTTGAAACAAATGTTAGAGTGGAAAGTTATCCAACCTTCCACGTCACCTTACTGCAGCCCTTACTTGTTGTAGAGAAACCCAACGGGAATATCAGAGTTGTTTTGGACGCTCGTGCAATTAATGAGCTTATCTTCCCTGTTCAGATGAAAACTGAGAATTTAGAGGAGCAATTTCAGAAATTTTAAATTCTAAGTATTTTTCTACGATGGGTATGACCAGTTCGTTGCGGCAAGTCCCAACAACCTCTTATTCTTGACCTACTCATAGCTAATAAGACTTGGTCTGATCACATTGATGCTTTGCAAAAGATTCTACATAAATTCGCACAAGCTGGAGTGACAGCTTTTGTTTTCTAGGTCTTGTACAGATCGGACGTATGTGGCACACAGCCATCAATACTACATTATTTTATCCACGAGTTGCAACCAAACGGCACTCGTAATTGCATACCGTAAGAGTAATAACTTAAACTGTGTTCTTATTTCATAATATACAGTTATTACTGCCCTACGTATGTTTTATTTGTATCTTTAGACATTGTAAGGTTGTTGGGTGACTTGGAATGGTGAAAGGTTCCGTAGCTTTAAGCAAAAAGTCGTCCAACTCTATCCACCGTCGTCTTCGAGTGCTGTTTGATAATGAAGTCCGATTTCAGTGAAAACACAGAGAGAAGGCATACGGTTCAAAATACATGAACGGACCTTTAACGAAAATGCCATGATCAAGCGCCGAGAGTCTGTATGAAACATTACCAATCCGTAAACGTAACTGATATCTGCTGAATATTCATTACTATAATTCATTGTGTGGTCTCGATCCCGAACGAACTAACCAACAAAAATTAATTAAAGGATGTATGGTTTTCTGACGAGAAATACAATCTGGCAAAGAATCTTTGGGCTAATGGAGATGGCCATTAGCAGGGCAATAAAGAATGGGATTCTGAGCTCTCCAATACCAGGGGTCGTTTTCTGTGTGGTCGGCAGGGAAACTGGGTACGTGATGGGAACCCGAACAGCTCACGCCAGAGCGAACGCAAGCCACGTACCGACGTCATTATCACAAAAGCAATGAAGTTGCATTGGGCAGTAATAAATCACCCCCTTTCTTTCATCTGAGTAGAATTAAATTACGAAACCTTAAGCGCCTCGCTTGATTATGGAAGCAGCTTCCATCATTTGACTACTATTGTTATCTGAGGTACTTCTCCACTCGCAAGCTACCAAACCAGCATTCCAACGGGCAGGTATTGCCTCTGATAGACTTTTGATAGGGAATCTTGATGTTGTGAACTTTTCATGGCGAACGATATTGATAACGGTTAAGGGTTTATCAGATAGTTTGCTTTTGGATTGTGACTATATTCAACGATCGAGGTTCATTTGAACTTATGCTAATAGATATGTTTCATTTCCACTTTTTCTTGATAAGGAATTCCAATTATGTTCTTGTGAATCGTTGAGGGGGCTAACAGTTCCATGGCACAAGACACGGGGTTTGAGGTAAATGACTTGGGAGATAATAAAGCTAAAGAACTATCAGAGCTGGAATGAGATTTTCACTCTGCAGCGGAGTGTGCGCTAATATGAAACTTCCTGACAAATTAAAACTGTGTGCAGGACTGAGACTCGAACTCGGGACCTTTGCCTTTCGCGGGCAAGAGCTCTACCATCTGAGCTACCCAAGCATTACTCACGCCCTGTCCTCATCACAGCTTTACTTCCACCAGTAGGAGACGAGGTACTGGCAGAAGTAAAGCTGTGAGGACGGGGCGTGAGTCGTGCTTGGGTCGCTCAGATGATAGAGTACATGCCCGAGGCGGTGGCCGAGCGGTTCTTGGGGCTTCAGTTCGGAACTGCGCGACTGCTACGGTCACAGGTTCGAATCCTGCCTCGGGCATGAATGTGTGTGATGTCCTTAGGTTAGTTAACTTTAAGTAGTGCTAAGTTCTAGGGGACTGATGACCTCAGATGTTAATTCCCATAGTTATCAGATCCATTTGAACCATTTGAACCTGCCTGCGAAAGGCAAAGGACCCGAGTTCGAGTCTCGGTCCGGCACACGGTTTTAATCTGTTAGGAAGTTTCAACTGTTAGAGCTGCTCCGTCAATTTACAGACGTGTTAACCGACGAAGATTATATGTAAAATAAAGTTGACTAATGATATTCCCACACTTCAGAAAGGCTGTCACCCACCCTCACTTTACCACAAGATGAGACCTTTATTGTAGCTTGTCGACAATATGCTCCGCCAAGGCACTATAAGACTATCCACCTCCCCATATGCCTCATCATTGCTTTTAGTCGCTAAACGACAGGAGGCAGATTTTCGTGTTGTAGTAGACTGTAGGGCTGATTTTAAGAGTCATTGTTGCTACAGGACTTATACAACTGTTTTCGTTTGTTACGGGGCTGGCTGGTTCTCGGTCTTGGATCTACAGCCGGTATACCATGAAATTTCCCTCGCCGAAGATTGGAAACATGTAAAAGCATTTTGCACCTACTGAAATGTCTATGAATTTAATAGAGTTCCTTTCGGGTTATGCAACGGGGCATTTGTTTTGTCCCAAATTGTACATGTGTTATTGGGTGATCTAAAGTTCAAAACTCAGTACAACTACTAGAATGATGTAGTTGTATACAGCAGGGCCTTCCAAGAGGACATGCAACATCTAGAACTAGTCCTGAACCAGCTCCGTAAGTCCGGTTTCTCTGATAAGCCAACCAGGATTAATCTTGTCCGCAAACAGATCTCCTTTTTTATGGCACTTGGTATCATCTGAACAGCTTTAAAGTGGATCGGAAAAAACGTGCGACTTGCCTAAATTTGCTTGTGCTAAGAATAAGGAAGGAATCACTCTTTTTGTGTGCATGGGAAACTTCTTTAACACGTTAGTGCATAATCTTGCACAATTGGCTGCCACGTTCAGTTATTTGTGTAAGAAGAGAGAAACTTTTCAATGGGGAGAGTCAGCAGTGCGAATCTGGTGCCACGAAGGCAGACCTTAGTAAACCGCCAGCCTTGACCATTCCTTCGTAGTACAAACAGATGCCTCGAAATCTGGACCTATCCCCATCATAGTGCAAGTGCTGAGTCTATGAATTGGAGCCCTTAGCGGTGATGTTCGCCTTGGAAAAGTTTAAGTTCCATTTACAGAAAGACCAAATTACACTTGAGACCGACAATCAGGCCTTACGTTGGTTCCTCGCACGTCCGAGAAAAACAGCGAGAACTGGGCGGTGGGCTGCACGTATTTCTGCATTTCGTTTCTCTGTAATGGATATAAATGTTTCGGACAATCAAACAGCTGATACGCTTAACTGCATGTTTGAGGTGGGCGATAAGGAATTTCAGCGGCAGTATGCGATGGAGGATACTGGGTGAATTTCTGCCATGTTAACGAAGTGTGCTCCCTGCCGCCGTTGGATAAACAGCTGAGCAGCAAGTCGTATACTCCTAGCTCACTCATTTGTTACATAGTTTAATTCTTAATTTCTTTGCGTGTTTTTGGTACTTGCATTGTTTAATTCATAAATTTCGGGCGTATTATAGTATTTGAGAGTTGTAGCATCGCGTTTTAGTACCTGAATAGTGTAAATTCGCGAAGTCGTTTGTCTACTGTTTTTGTTTTGAACGGCCAGTGTCGGTTGGTCACAGTCAGTGTGCTCCCTGCCGCCGTTGGATAAGCAGCTGAGCAGCAAGTCGTATACTCCTAGCTCACTCATTTGTTTCATAGTTTAATTCTTAATTTCTTTGCGTGTTTTTGGTACTTGCATTGTTTAATTCATAAATTTCGGGCGTATTATAGTATTTGAGAGTGTAGCATCGCGTTTTAGTACCTGAATAGTGTAATTTCGCTTAGTCTCCTTCCGCCGCCGAGCAGTGTCAGCAGTGCACAAGTAGCAGCATTACTGCATTTACTAGGCAATCTTGTATTTTAATAACCGTTTAAATTTTGTCGATTTGTTTGCGCTCTCTGTAGATTAGTTCAGACGTTCTTTGCAAAAGAGTTTTTAGCATGGATAGGGCCTGCAACTGCTGTGTTCGGATGCAGGCTGAGTTGGCATCCCTTCGCTCCCAGCTTCAGGCAGTGTTGGCTTCGGTCACACAGCTTGAGGCTGTTGCCAATGGGCATCACTGTGGGGGTCCGGATTGGGTTTTGTCGGGGACGGCCAGCTCGTCCCACGCATCCCCTGATCGGACTACGACTGTGGTTGCCCGGGATACTGCCCGCATTGAGGCTGATCCCTCACCTGTGGTAGAGTGGGAGGTCGTTTCAAGGTGTGGCAGGGGGCGAAAGACATTCCGGAGGGCTGAACGGAAAGCCTCTCCAGTTTGTCTGACGAACCGGTTTCAGGCTCTGTCTCAGGCTGATACTGATCTTCGGCCTGACATGGCTGCTTGTCCTGTTCCAGAGGTTGCTCCTCAGTCTGCAAGATCCGGGCAGTTGCAGAGGGTGGGCTTACTGGTAGTTGGGAGCTCCAACGTCAGGCGTGTAATGGGGCCCCTTAGGGAAATGGCAGCAAGAGAGGGGAAGAAAACCAATGTGCACTCCGTGTGCATACCGGGGGGAGTCATCCCAGATGTGGAAAGGATCCTTCCGGATGCCATGAAGGGTACAGGGTGCACCCATCTGCAGGTGGTCGCTCATGTCGGCACCAATGATGTGTATCGCTATGGATCGGAGGAAATCCTCTCTGGCTTCCGGCGGCTATCTGATTTGGTGAAGCTGCCAGTCTCGCTAGCGGGATGAAAGCAGAGCTCACCATCGCCAGCATCGTCGACAGGACTGACTGCGGACCTTTGGTACAGAGCCGAGTGAAGGGTCTGAATCAGAGGCTGAGACGGTTCTGCGACCGTGTGGGCTGCAGATTCCTCGACTTGCGCCATAGGGTGGTGGGGTTTCGGGTTCCGCTGGATAGGTCAGGAGTCCACTACATGCAACAAGCGGCTACACGGGTAGCAGGGGTTGTGTGGCGTGGGCTGGGCGGTTTTTTAGGGTAGATGGCCTTGGGCAAGTACAGAAAGGGCAACAGCCTCAACGGGTGCGGGGCAAAGTCAGGACATGCGGGGACCAAGCAGCAATCGGTATTGTAATTGTCAACTGTCGAAGCTGCTTTGGTAAAGTACCGGAACTTCAAGCGCTGATAGAAAGCACCGAAGCTGAAATCGTTATAGGTACAGAAAGCTGGCTTAAGCCAGAGATAAATTCTGCCGAAATTTTTACAAAGGTACAGACGGTGTTTAGAAAGGATAGATTGCATGCAACCGGTGGTGGAGTGTTCTTCGCTGTTAGTAGTAGTTTATCCTGTAGTGAAGTAGAAGTGGATAGTTCCTGTGAATTATTATGGGTGGAGGTTACACTAAACAACCGAACTAGGTTAATAATTGGCTCCTTTTACCGACCTCCCGACTCAGCAGCACTAGTGGCAGATCAACTGAGAGAAAATTTGGAATACATTTCACATAAATTTTCTCAGCATGTTATAGTCTTAGGTGGAGATTTCAATTTACCAGATATAGACTGGGGCACTCAGATGTTTAGGACGGGTGGTAGGGACAGAGCATCGAGTGACATTATACTGAGTGCACTATCCGAAAATTACCTAGAGCAATTAAACAGAGAACCGACTCGTGGAGATAACATCTTGGACCTACTGATAACAAACAGACCCGAACTTTTCGACTCTGTATGTACAGAACAGGGAATCAGTGATCATAACGCCGTTGCAGCATCCCTGAATATGGAAGTTAATAGGAATATAAAAAAGGGGTGAAGGTTTATCTGTTTAGCAAGGATAATAGAAGGCAGATTTCAGACTACCTAACAGATCAAAATGAAAATTTCTGTTCCGACACTGACAATGTTGAGTGTTTATGGAAAAAGTTCAAGGCAATCGTAAAATGCGTTTTAGACAGGTACGTGCCGAGTAAAACTGTGAGGGACGGGAAAAACCCACCGTGGTACAACAACAAAGTTAGGAAACTACTGCGAAAGCAAAGAGAGCTCCACTCTCAAGTTTAAACGCAGTCAAAACCTCTCAGACAAACAGAAGCTAAACGATGTCAACGTTAGCGTAAGGAGGGCTATGCGTGAAGCGTTCATTGAATTCGAAAGTAAAATTCTATGTACCGACTTGACAGAAAATCCTAGGAAGTTCTGGTCTTACGTTAAATCAGTAAGTGGCTCGAAACAGCATATCCAGACACTACGGGATGATGATGGCATTGAAACAGAGGGTGATACGCGTAAAGCTGAAATACTAAACACCTTTTTCCAAAGCTGTTTCACAGAGGAAGACCGCACTGCAGTTCCTTCTCTACATCCTCGCACAAACGAAAAAATGGCTGACATCGAAATAAGTGTCCAAGGAATAGAAAAGCAACTGGAATCACTCAATAGAGGAAAGTCCACTGGACCTGACGGGATACCAATTCGATTCTACACAGAGTACGCGAAAGAACTTGCCCCCCTTCTAACAGCCGTGTACCGCAAGTCTCTAGAGGAACGGAAGGTTCCAAATGATTGGAAAAGAGCACAGATAGTCCCAGTCTTCAAGAAGGGTCGTCGAGCAGATGCGCAAAACTATAGACCTATATCTCTGACGTCGATCTCTTGTAGAATTTTAGAACATGTTTTTTGCTCGAGTATCATGTCATTTCTGGAAACCCAGAATCTACTATGTAGGAATCAACATGGATTCCGGAAACAGCGATCGTGTGAGACCCAACTCGCTTTATTTGTTCATGAGACCCAAAAAATATTAGATACAGGCTCCCAGGTAGATGCTATTTTTCTTGACTTCCGGGAGGCGTTCGATACAGTTCCGCACTGTCGCCTGATAAACAAAGTAAGAGCCTACGGAATATCAGACCAGCTGTGTGGCTGGGTCGAAGAGTTTTTAGCAAACAGAACACAGCATGTTGTTATCAATGGAGAGACGTCTACAGACGTTAAAGTAACCTCTGGCGTGCCACAGGGGAGTGTTATGGGACCATTGCTTTTCACAATATATATAAATGACCTAGTAGATAGTGTCGGAAGTTCCATGCGGCTTTTCGCGGATGATGCTGTAGTATACAGAGAAGTTGCAGCATTAGCAAATTGTAGCGAAATGCAGGAAGATCTGCAGCGGATAGGCACTTGGTGCAGGGAGTGGCAACTGACCCTTAACGTAGACAAATGTAATGTATTGCGAATACATAGAAAGAAGGATCCTTTATTGTATGATTATATGATAGCGGAACAAACACTGGTAGCAGTTACTTCTGTAAAATATCTGGGAGTATGCGTGCGGAACGATTTGAAGTGGAATGATCATATAAAATTAATTGTTGGTAAGGCGGGTACCAGGTTGAGATTCATTGGGAGAGTGCTTAGAAAATGTAGTCCATCAACAAAGGAGGTGGCTTACAAAACACTCGTTCGACCTATACTTGAGTATTGCTCATCAGTGTGGGATCCGTACCAGATCGGTCTGAGGGAGGAGATAGAGAAGATCCAAAGAAGAGCGGCGCGTTTCGTCGCAGGAGTAGTTGGTAACCGTGAAAGCGTTACGGAGATGTTTAATGAACTCAAGTGGCAGACTCTGCAAGAGAGGCGCTCTGCATCGCGGTGTAGCTTGCTCGCCAGGTTTCGAGCGGGTGCGTTTCTGGATGAGGTATCGAATATATTGCTTCCCCCTACTTATACCTCCCGAGGAGATCACGAATGTAAAATTAGAGAGATTAGAGCGCGCACGGAGGTTTTCAGACAGTCGTTCTTCCCGCGAACCATACGCGACTGGAACAGGAAAGGGAGGTAATGACAGTGGCACGTAAAGTGCCCTCCGCCACACACCATTGGGTGGCTTGCGGAGTTTCAATGTAGATGTAGATGTAGATGTATCGAAGCTTGTTCGTAATGCGAAGGAGAAAGAGTGCCAGGACCATTTGATTCAGCAGATCGGACAAAGACTCTTTGAAGGGGAGAATGTGCCTAGGTACAGTTTAAATAAATCCATCGTATGTTACACGACAAAAGGTTATAAAAAGCTTGATTCGCTTACCGCATGAATTAAAGCCCGCGATATTCAGTTACTTTCACTAATCGTTGAATGGAAGATGCACCTTGGTGGCCACAATACTGCCATAAAGGTCGAACATCAGACGTGGCCGACCTTATGCAAGGATATCTACAGATTTGTGAGGGAGTGCAAGACCGCTAATCTGGAAGTTAACTCTCGAATGTAGCTTCTTCAGCCGGCCAGGGTGGCCGAGTAGTTCTAGGCGCTTCAGTCTGGAACCGCGTGACCACTACGGTCGCAGGTTTGAATCCTGACTCGGGCATGGATGTGTGTGATGTCCTTAGGTTAGTTACGTTTAAGTAGTTCTAAGTTCTAGGGGACTGATGACCTCAGCAGTTAAGTCCCATTGTGCTCAGAGCCATTTGAACCATTTCATAGCTTCTTCAGTCAATGCGCCAGCACAATCCCTCGGAGAAGCTCTTTATTGATTACTTTATTGGCCACTGCCGCAAATCCAGAACGAGAACCGCTATATTTTCCCTTTGGCCACTGCCGCAGATCCACGACGAGAATCGCTATATTCTCATTTCTGTAGACGCCTTTTCCAGGTTTTTGTCGTTCATTCCGAGTCGCAGTATTACTAACACCTTAACCATTCGCCTTTTGTCTGCAATCTTTCCAATTTATGGCCCCCATGAAACCTTTCTTGTTATCAAAAGACTTTACGAAGTCCTGTTTTGAAAACACAGCAAAACGTTCATCATGATTCCGTAATACCCACAGACCTGATAGGCAGTGAGACTCAATCTGTGTTTGTAATATTTCATGATTACGCTCAGAACAAATGGGATACATCTGTAACGCGATTGAACCTAGCATTGGTCCTTGAGAAGCCATCAAGGCAACGCCCGCTTCTTCAGTTTTTAGCTAACCTGTCCATTATCCCTTGCCAATATAAGGTCCGTGAATGATTTTCTTCAACACAGAATTACCTCGAATTAATCAACATAACTGGAGGCTTCACAGGAATAATATTGCTCTCGCACAGCGGAGAAAGGCACAATGTTACGATAAAGATCGGTGTGCATTTAAGGTAAAGGTCGAGGGCCAGGTCTTTATTCGGATCCAGCAAAGGTAGCAGGGCAGGGTGATGTTGCTATTTGGCGCAAGCTGTCGCCCCATATGTGGGACCTTGTGGGGTGAATAAGGTACTGAGTCCAATTGGTCTCGTAGTCCGTAATGTCGTTACAGACAAGATACCGAGGCTATATGTGCTTAATTATACATGTTCGTTAGTCCTCCCCGAAAAAGATGGGGGACGGCGGGGTTGAGAGATATTGAGAGATATTTTAGTTTTCAGTGGGGCAGGATGAGCCAGATGGTATCCTAATTATCTTCTCTCCAGGTGAGAGAGCTAGAGCTAGCAGGAGGAGGTATGGATAGCGGCTGTTGTGCTCCGCCAGCGGGCCGTTGGGTAACGATGGCTTCACCAGACGCTAGGAAGTGGGGAGTGATTCGGAGTGAAATAGTGGCGAGTAGAGGGGCCAGTTCGTGTGCTGAAGTTGCTGGCGTGTGGTCGGCCATCAAAGAAGTCGGAGTCACCTGCTTGGTTATTGGGGTGTACCGTGTGGCTCTGATCGGTGCAAAGCCAATCTGTCGATTTCATGCTCCTTTATGTTAACTGCGTTTACCGTGTAATGTGGCGTTGTAGTGGTATGCACTGGGTGGCGCGTAACCTAGTTTAGATTCACGGCGAAATCTATGATCGAACTTGATTTCTTGTTCTATAACAAACATTACAATTTAAATGCTAATTTAACTCTCCACCTGCTTGTCTTGTGGGCGAAATTGTCAGTTTGAGTGAATGCGATGCACAGTGTGCATTATAGTAATCTTGTATATTGGGTGTTCTAGAAATAACTTTGAATGTCAATCTACGCCAAATACTTCAGCTAATAACCTTAGAATTTTCTCTTAGTCGTTAAATGCTTAATAGGAGCAAGTAAATACTTCCGCTGTGCTCTTGGTGGAGAAAAGCGCTTCTGACTTCGTTGTAAAGCTGCTGGGCAGTCTGCGTCTCCTTCCTTTGTCATTACAGCGCTTTTTGTAGAAAGGCGGGGGGGGGGGGGGGGTGTAAGGGGGGCACTGGATATTGCAGTCTCATTGTTTGTGGCTGTTTACCTTCAGTAGCAATTTCTTTTAATATGTACATTAGCTTCTTACTGTGTCACTGTTTAAGCATTTAAAGTGTTGGATTTTGTGTTAAAGGAAAGGGAGGAAGCTCAAATGTTATTGAAGCTTTGTTGTTTATGTGAAATGTAATCCTGAATCTTATTCTGTTGTAGCGACTAGTTGTAACTTCCTTTCTATCGTAGCCTGTGGGGCTTGTTGTATCATTCTGTTACATTTCAATTGTAGCCTAGTTCTTCTTCCAGAAAATGTTTCCAGAATGTCTGTAAATATTACAGTCCAGATTTTGTTACTAATAATTAATAATAAAATTTACTAATCACTAATAATTTCGTTGCTAGTGTACTGTTCTTCGGCCGAAGATGTTTATATAAAGATTGCTGTCTCTCAGTTCATTGACGTACTCATACAATCAAATTTTTTAAAATAAATGTTATCTGAGTTTTATCATTTAAGCAACAATTCCGTTTGTTAATGTAATTGATTCCCTAGTTGTGGTCTGGCCCTGCTACTCAACAGCTGATTACGCTGACGCCAACGTAGCATATTAGATTTTGACCCTCTTGACCAAGAAACACAGAGAGTACTTTGAAAGCCCTCATAATGGTAAAGCTTGTGCAGAATAAAGGCTTAGTAATAACTCTCTGCAAAGTGTACTGAATGTCCCACAGCTATGGAAGCATCACTTAGTAATGCTTGAATTATTATAAGAAATTAACACGTACATTTTGCACATAACACATCACACATCAATTTAGTCAGGTGGCAGATGACTGCCACCCCCCCCCCTCCCCCCCCCCCCTCTACAACCCTCATAACAATGCATCACATTAGCGCCAGGTATGTAAAATTTGTAAAATGATTAGACCAACAGTGACTTCATCGAGAGTGGCCAACAGAGTGCTCTGTCATCACGTGTCCATCTTATCACAATTAGCATGAGATACAATTAGCGTTGCGATGCGTTAGGTAGTTAGTGAGCACCTTGAAGGACAACATTGGCAACACTTGGTAAAGTCTGAACGGGGGTAATCGCTGTGTTTTTATATGTAGAACCGTTCTACATCCCAGCATGTGGAGCTTACTAAAGTGAAAATACTCTGATGATGTATTTCTTTTAAACATGATCGCAGCCATGCATGTCTCAAAATTTTGGTAGACCAAGTCTGACTTCACCGCTTACATGTTTTAGTGCATGTATATCTGGCAGACAAAAGTTGTGTCGACCATAGCACAAACAGGCACGAGAGGAAAGGTTACAGAATACAGGATAGACACTTTGAATGTCAGAGGAGTCACCAACAAGGAAACTGCATAGCTAAAATGTGAAATACAAGAAAGCAGATGTGGTAGTTACGATTATAGATGATTAATGAACTGATATTGTATTATGGAGGAACACTGCAAGAGTGAAAATACTTCTGGTTAAAAGAATAGACATCTAAATCAGACTCATTTAATTTCTTTGTAAACGAATAATGATTAGAACGGAGGTTACTTCACAATAAAGACAGTAAATGGACCAGAAGTAGGAAAGGGATAGAAAACGAAAGAATTTTAATGTATTATGCAAAATGAAATAGACAAGCGAAACAAAAATGATTTAATGTTATTGATTCGAGATTTTAACACAAGTGTACCGAACATTCGTATAACTAATCTAATTTGCTACCAATGGGGAGATACCTTCGAAACATAAAAGGACATAAATGTATACAATATGCAACTTTATAACCTGAAAAAGGCTAAATATTTTTAAAGAATGGTGTTACCCATGGTCAACTTTAGGTCGTAGGTCATTCATTGACTACTTTTTCTTATAGTCAACAGCACTGGTAATCGGTACAAGAGACAATCGAGGAAGCGACATCTATTCCTACGATTATTTAGTAATTTCTTATGTGAACATTTTAAAAAGTTGTTGAAGGAGTAATATCATTTACAGAAATTAGGAAACAATATTCAAAGTGCACTTGTTATGAGACAAAAACCACTCCACCCTTGTACGAAAATAGGCTAAATGAACATTTTCTAATGAAAACTGCTACTGAAGATGCTATTGACGAAAGGGAGAATATAAGTTTTAATGTTCATAAGCTTTTGGAGCAAGATTTCAAAGAAGCTATGAGAACAAATTGAGAATATCGTACAAAGAATTAGAAAACACAATAATAGAAAACAAGGAAGCATATATAACATATCTAAAAAAGAAAACGCTAGAATTAGGAGCAGAATGTAGTAGGTAAAGAGCAATTTCTAAACGAGAATGACGGAACAATTTTGAAGATATACGTAAGTAATCTTTAAAATGTCATCCATGGACAACAACAGCTGCCTAGAAAACTATCAGACACCTGAACAAACGAGAAAAAGATACATTAAACATTAACACAATCAACGAAAAATAGTGGATGGACATTATAAAATGTTATGGTACATGGTACAATCAGCAATTAATGAATCAAGCAGAAGTGTATGAACATGGGAAAGCAATTAGAAGCACTAGAAGGAACCAAAAAACAATAAAAGGTAGCTGGTAATAAAAGCGATAACATTGATTTATTAAAGTGCAGCGAAATCCTCCTTGAATTAAGATTTTTACATTTTCTAATCTATGTTGCGAGAGAGAGAGGATTTCGGAAATCTTTTCAACAGCTGCTGTGTACTCCATTTTAGCAAAAGAGATCGGAAAGACCGTATCTACTTTAGGGGAAAAATGTTTGAACATCCACAAACAGGTTAAGACCAAAAGCCAAAACATTTTTAACTGGATACCTGGACAGATTTAGATTTGAACAAATGACAATGGCTAACATACTCACTTTGTGAGGTACAGATAAATAAAAGGAGAGAATCTAATTGTGAGGCGTACACAGTTCTTGTGGACTATGTCGAGGCGTCTGTCAGATTAAAGCGACATAATTGTGGTTAATATTAAAAGAAAATGGAATTCCAAAACACTTGGCATGGGCCATCGATTATTCGAGGAAACTTAATTTAAAATAAACACAGGGAACGAAATACGTTAGAATGGCATTATAACCCGCCAACAAATAAAAAAAACCGATTTATCCATTTTTTGCAGCTTAGAACGTAACTGCATTGAAAACATTGGAGGTATGAATTAAACAACGCCTTCAGTCACAAGTTTTCCTGTTTTATTAACTACACGTTGCATATCGGACCCTGAGGGTACATCGTCCGAAATGCATCGTGTAGTTAATAAAATACGGAAAAGTTGTGACTAAAGGCGTTGTTTAATTCATACCTCCAATGTAATAAAAAAAGCGGTTGCAGCCTTCCCCCCGATTTTCTTCAGTTTATATATAAATGACTTGATTAAAAAGTTGAATGAAGAAACAAATTGCAACAAAGGAATACAACTAGACAAGGACCATCATACGAAAACATTAACTTATGCTCGTGACATGACCATACCAGCCACTCCAGGAGAGGAATTACAGAGAAATATTTTTAAATTAAACTAATTTCGTCAAAACGGAAGTAATGTAATTCTGTGCGAAATGACAGGGATATCAAAAATTCTGATAGAATGCAAGGTTATTGACCAATTAAGTCTGTTTAACTACCGAGGTTGCGATTTCTTTTATCATGATAAAGGTATAATGAATAAAACAGCAAAGTTTCAGGTTTTAAATGATGACTAACTGAAACCCTCAGCTGCCGACAGGTGTTGTTGATATACCTCGATGTGGACAGCTGAAAATGTGTGCCCCGACCGGGACTCGTAACCTGGATCTTCTGCTCACATGGCAGACGCTCTATCCATTTGAGCCACCGAGGACACAGATGAATAGTCCGACTACAGGGAGTTATCCCTTGCACGCTTCCCGTGAGACTCACATTCCCAACTGTCCACAATTCTACATATGTAATGTACCTTATTGACATTTGCCCATCCACTCTTTACTCGCGCACACTTTGGCGATTCCCATAAGAGTTTGGGCAACCTGTGCGCATTCGCACGGACGAAGGTCAATGACTGGGTAGCCTTTAACTATATATGTGAAGATAGTAACTGTTCTCGAAAGAACAGATACTGTTGATGACCGTGCAGCTTTTCCCTGGAATAAATGATGACTAACTGAAACCATCAGCTGCCGACAGGTGTTTTGATATACCTCGATGTGGACAGTTGAAAATGTGTACCCCGACCGGGAATCGAACCCGGGATTTCCTTCTTACATGGCAGACGCAATAGCCATCTGTGTCCTCTTATGACAATTTCTTGGAACCTTCATTCAACAGGACAATGATCTTTCTCACCTTCATGGGCAGTAAAATCCCTCGGTCAGTCGCTGGTAAAACTTGTGTGCTACAAAGTAATTTCATTCCCAGTGCTGATATCCGAGATATCAACGGCCAGCTGTAACACTTGTTGGCCGTCTTAGGGAGAGGTGCAACAACTGTATGACAACTGTCTCAATCAAATCAGTTCATACATCTGGCTCCAAGGGATTGTTACTTACTACTGAAAAACGGCCAGCAGTGTTTTGGTACTACCAATGTCGTTGTTCACATAGCTTGATGTTGTTATCACTGAAATTCTTTAAGAAAGATTATATTTGTACTCGCCTGAGTGATAATGATGGTTTTCGGAACTAAAACTGTGTAGTTCAATGAGTGGCAGAAACAACGTAGTTATTGCCAGGGTGCTAGCTTGGATTGAATTATGGTATGTGGAGGCATATCTGCATATATGTGTCATATCGTCACAGCGAAAATAGTGAAGGAACATACAAAGGAAAATAGATTGTGCTAAGAATATTTATAAGAGAACAACAATAGAAGGTCCAGAGAGGTCTGTTAGTTAAACAGAGGATCATATTCATGTTCTGTACAATTTCGCTTACTAAGTACTAAAATATCTTAAAAGAAAATCGGACACAGCCTAATTCTATATGATAAATAGAAGCAATTTTTTTAAACACAAACAAATATCTGATAATGGATCAGAGAAGTGGAAAACCTACTAAAACAAAAGAATGAATGTCATATAATTAACGTAATCAACATATTAGAGCACACACAGCTTTATAAAAGCAACAGAACACAACAGCAACAGCTAAGATATATTTGGAATCATTGAAATAAAGTGCTGCAAAGCTACAATGGAGACTGCTCCAATTAACGCTGACAAACGAACCTTTCACCGTATTCTCAGAACAAAGGAGAAGTCAAGACCCCGTTCCAACAACGACTCAGCAAAACTAGGAAGGCCTCCAAAGATGTCCTACGTAGCCTTGGACGAACTTCAGGAATAGAAGAGTTCCATGGACCATGGCCATACAAGCCGGAAGAATTCTCGCCAACATAAACATCATTTCCCCCCTTTGTACTGCTCATGAAAACCACACAATACATGTTGTACCACCGTGCAGCAAGACCTTCAGAGATGGTTATCCAGATTACTGTAGACACCGGTACCTCTAATACCCAGTATCAGTCCCTCTTGCATTGATGCATGCCTGTATCGTCGTGGCATACTATCCACAAGTTCATTAAGGCACTGCTGGTCCATACTGTCCCGCGCTTCAACGGCGATTCAGGGTAGATCCCTCAGAGCTATTAGTGGGCCACGTCGTCCATAAACAGTCCTTTTCAATCTATCCCAGGCATTTTCGATGTGGTTCATTCCTGGAGAACATGCTGGCCACTCTAGTCGAGCTATGTCGTTATCCTGCAGGATAATTCACAAGATGTGCGCAATGAGGGCGCGAATAGTCGTCCTTGAAGACGAATGCCTCGCCAGTATGCTGCCGGTATGGTAGCTCTATCGACCGGAGGATGGCATTCACGTATCGTACAGTCGTTACGGCGCCTTCCATGACCACCATCGGCGTACGTCGGCTCCACATAATGCCACCCCAAAACAGCAGGAAACCTACACCTTGCTGCAGAAATGGTTCAAATGGCTCTGAGCACTATGGGACTTAACTGCTGGGGTCATCAGTCCCCTAGAACTTAGAACTACTTAAACCTAACTAACCTAAGGACATCACACACATCCATGCCCGAGGCAGGATTCGAACCTGCGATCGTAGCGGTCGCGCGGTTCCAGGCTGTAGCGCCTAGAACCGCTCGGCCACTACGGTCAGCCCACCTTGCTGTAATCGCTGGACAGTTTTTAAGGCGTTCAGCCTGACTGGGTTGCCTCCAAACACGTCTCCAACGATTGTCTGATTGGAGGCATATATGACACTCGTCCGTGAAGAGAACGTGATGCCAATCCTGAGCGGTCTATACGATATGTTGCTAGGCCCATCTGTACCGCACTGCATGGTGTCCTGATTGCAAACATGGACTTCACCATGGACGTCGGGACTGAAGTTGCGCAACATGCAGCCTATTGCGTACAGTTTGAGTGGTACACGACGTCCTCTAGCTGCACGAAAAGCATTATTCAACATGGTGGCGTTGCTGTTAGGGTTCCTGCGAGTCATAATCCATAGGTAGCGGTCACCGACTGCAGAAGTAGCCCTTGGACCGCCTCAGCGAGTTATTTCACCGATAGTTCCTCTCTCTCTCTGTATCTCTTTCATGTCCGAACAATATGTCTATGGTTCATTCCGAGACGCCTGGACTCTTCCCTTGTAGAGAGCCGTACCTGGCACAAAACAACATTGCGGACGCGATTGTACCGCGGTATTAACCGTTTAGGCATGGTTGAACTACAGACAACACGAGCCGTGTTCCTCCTTCCTGGTGGAATGACTGGAACTGATCGGTTGCCGAACACCTCCATCTGCTCATGCATGGCTGCTTACATCTTTGTGACGGGTTTAGTGACATCTCTAAACAGTCAAAGGGACTGTGTCTGTGATACAATATCCACAGTCAACGTCAATCTTCAGGAGTTCTCAGAACCGGGGTGATTCAATACTGTTTTTGATGTGTGTATAATTCAATGTCCTGTCAACATCTTGCTCAGTACCTAATTCCTCAATCCATCTAGCAACTTTAGAATTTTGTTTCTTCCATTTGTAAGGAATTAACGTATGTAGACCCTCACAAGAAACAGCCATTAACTTACTTAATAATCTTACTTCAATATCGGCTTTTTTTCCTCCATTCATTCATTACCGATATTATCATTCAGAAGTATATCATCACCTTCCACAGCAACTTGACGTTTTATTTTTTCCTCATGGCAAATTTCATTAATGATACTCGTATTACCATTATCAACTCTGACATCAGTAAGCAGCTACGCATTTACATCATTAGTATCACTAGAGACCGGATTATATGCATTTGCTTGTTGCATATACATTTGCATATTGGCTCCTTTTCACCGGTTATTGCATATTTGAACTAATAACTAGTGGCGATGCATATTTTTGCTCTATGTTTACAATATTTTAAGAAGTCAGACCGTGGTCTCTAGCTCGATCTAGTTTTGATGTCTCAAGATTGACCGCGACCTAGAACTGCATGCAATCGCTAACCGAAAGGCACCTGTCTAGCGTAATCATTACAGAAGGCAGAGGCAGACAGAGGCAATCCTCCTGCGCCAACGCGCCCCCTGTTAGTACCCTCCTCTGTCTTACTGTACGCGTTAGCAACAATTAAATCAAACTTCGTAAGGTTTTAATCACAGGTCCATTGTTTCAGTTTCGCTTTCTATTTACTTGTACACAGTTGAACTTGTTTACGACATGTAGTGTGTTGAGCACCATACCGCCCGAAGAAAGAAACGTCGTTTCGTGGATAGCTGAACATCCTGGAATATTGACATATGACGGAATTTTTTTATAGTGTCGAGTTTTCGGGAAAAACGTTTCGTGCAAAAATAAGTTTCATATAGACCAGTATATCAAGTCAAGTCTTTATATCGTAGGAAAACAGAAGAAAGAACCACGACTACAACTTGCGACAACAGTAAGTTGCAGCAACACGGATTTGTCCAAAGGTAGCCAAAAAATTCGGTTTATCATGGCGTCTATGTGAAGCATTCATTGCAAGCAATATTCCTCATCACACACTTACAAACCCATGTCCTCAAAGGCTTCCTGCGCAGATATTGCTTAGATCAAAATATACCAGATGAATCAACATTGCGTAAAAATTACATACCGACAATTTATGTAATTGTCCTCGAAGAAATACCCATTGAACTCAAGGAGGCATTATTTGGAGGAAACTACAGTCACTTGTGGACATTACATTGCAAATTTTATTTTTGGTGCTATAAAAGAAGACTCTTCTTCCTATTTAGCGGCCTTCAAAGAACTGTGTTTATTTCAGATGCTGCTCCCTATAAGAGCAAAGCAGGAATAGCCCTCCGAGTATTTTATCCCAATTTGATTCATGTGACGTGCTTTGCACATGGAGTACATCGCCTCGCTAAAGAAGTACGGAAGTACGTTCCGAATTGTGAATTTAAATAAAATGATTTCACCCACAAAGAAAGAGTTTCTAAAGGCTCCTGAAGGCATCAACACCCACAAAGAAAAATTAACGAATGTTCCTTTACCTCCCAAGCCAGTGGTAACTCTTTGAGGCAAGTGGGTCCAAGATGTGTTATTTTACAGTCAACATTTCGAGGCTGTTAGAGAGGTAGAGGGCAAAAACTGTAGAGGAAGACAGAGATTGGAATACGTCAAGCAAATAATTGTGGACGTAGGTTGCAAGTGCTACTCTGAGATGAAGAGGTTAGCACAGGAAAGGAATTCGTGGCGGGCCGCATCAAACCAGTCAGTAGACTGATGACAAAAAAAAAGAGAGGTAGTAAACGACTTCTATAGTGCAGAGACTGTGGCACTTTGACAGTGCATGGAACCTTTTAATGATTCCGGTATTAAAGAAGACATTGCTGTGATAAGCACTCATTTTTCCCATATACCTGCAAGTGTTAAACACCTTGAAACTCAAGTTTTGGCGTTGAATGAATCTAGTCAGTTAATGAATAAAATTATTCTACTAAACTACTCATTGCAGGAGGTATTCCCAAAAAAACATAAAGAAAAGTTTCAAAATGTTTTTAAAAATAACAGCGGCTTTGAATTTTTCTTCCAGATTGCTAGTTTATTAATGGGAAAGGTGAACTTTTTGCCAGAAACAGTAAGTGCCAACATAGCACCCAAATTCAGATACTGTCCAGTTACCTCCGTTGATGTAAAACGGTCCTTTTCTGCTTACAAAAATGTTTTGAGTAACGGAACACACAATGTTACTACCGAACATTTGGATCAGTACTTGGTCGTTTATGTTTACAATAGTAGAAAAATATAAAATAAATTGTAATTGATGCTTTGGTCCAGTAGGATTAATTAAAAGTTAATGCTGTTGAAACAAGTTCATGATTGTATGTTGTTTTTTAAATAAAATATTACGGAGTTTTTGAACGTGTCTTTCTGCATGCAATATATCTCGAAGCTGGGCCTGTATATATTGTTTTGCTGCGACTCACGCGTATCGCATGTGCTTGTTTCCTACAATAGCAAAGAAGGAACAATTCTTGAAACACGGAATGCGTGCCCATTTTCCAATTTTTAGAAAATAATCCCAGAAAAGTCCGCTTCCTAACCTCTACCAGAAAGTATTCAGGAAATGATATCAGCGTTCTAAATGTACAGATTTTCGAGTGGCCGGCGCTCTTCCTCGTAATTGATAAGCTCAGGTTCGACTTTGAGATATAATGCACGCAGTAACTACCACGATTTTTTAATTTGACTTCACATATTTCGACATTTTTCATGCATTTTTTCAAGCAAAGCATTGTTCATGTAAACTCACGTGAGTATTTTAAGGTCTTTATGATGCATATAATCCGGTCTCTAATTATCACCATGTACACACATTGGTAGAGGCATATATAATTATTCACCTCATTGATTACTCACTAGATCAACAGTACCAATAATAGCACTGGTTCATGCTCCACTTCGGGTAGGGCTATACACATTAATATCCCAAGAACAAATGTCATCAATATTACTTCTGCTCTTTACATTATATTCACCTCTCCATCTGCAACAGACTAATTCTTCCGTATAGTAACATTACTACTGACATCGTTCAATGCCTTCAGTTGCCCACAAACACTTGCCTCCATTTCTATCTATGCCTCTGTTTCTGACATCTCATAGTACTAGATAGCAAATCGATACTGTTTTCATAACCCACCAGATCACCCATATCACCTCTGCTGTACAATTTACCAATACATTAGCTAGACTACCCATTTTTTCACAACTTCTACAACGTTTACTGTATTTAGTCGTTGTATCTCATGAACTGTATTTCTTCCGACCTTCCTACATCTTTGTATTTTCCGTAGTAGCATCCATATAGTACATACTAATTCTCCACTTTTTTCATTGTATTTAGACGGCGTATTGCTATGACCTTGTATGGTTATGTTCATTGCACAGTTACTCTCCCCCCCTGTGGACGTTAGATGACGTACCATTTGGTATCCCGAAAGTCTGCCTTGAAAGTTTGTGTCTTGTGGACGTTCTCTATCTCTCTCTGCTGAAAATTCACTCTTTCCCCTCGATAATTCCTACGCACTTCTCGGTGTCTCTGCAGTCCCTGTGTTGACTACTGTTCTGATATCCATCACGTCTTCGTCCTAATAGAATTACAATAATAATAATAATTACTATTATTATTATTATTATTATCATTACTATTGTTAATTGTGTAATGATTCCTGTTACTGTTACTCTCCTTTTGTGAAATAAACTTCGGCCTATGACCTTCTGTTAATAAAATTCAGAAACTCCTGTACAGAATCAGTGGGACTGGGATAATTTCCGACTATAGTGCCTTTGGAAGTATCCTGTTTCAGGTACAATTTTTTGTCAGCGCCCCAGCGGCCTTTCTAAATGGATTAGTTTCTTTAATTCCCTGTCACTTACCTCCTTTCCCACTTTTAGGACTTGACCCACTTCAGAAATCATTGTGAAAGCAGAGCTGCCTGGCTTGCCTCCAGAATTTATTTAAAAACCTTGCTTAAAATGTTTTATAATCAATGGATTGCTCGTTACACTGATTGCCTCATGATGGCACTCCGTTTTCTAACGGTCTTGTCACAAACATCATACGTCCCAGCTATTAAATTGTCCCTGCATGCTGCATAATATTTGCTTTCCTCTTCGAAAGGGTTAGTGCACAGCCCATGCCCCACAAGATATCCCACTTGCAGACCAACTTGCCCAGCTGCTATAATGTTTACGGTTTTGTTTCTATGTATTTATATGGCTTTCTCAGCTCATTTTCCCCCTCCTAACATTTAATTGTTTGTTCTGCCTCTGTTACTTTCGGTTGTATGCTACATCTCCATATGCCACTATATGGTTCTTGGTGGAGAGTAACTTGTACAGATACGAATCATATGATTTCCAGTTCCACTTAGAAACAGAGAGAAGGAAAACGACTCTCCGTTTGCTTCTATACGATCAGTTATTTCTTTGGTCTTATCATCTTGGTTCTCAATACCATTTCACGAGAAGGTTGTCATCTTCCCTCCAGGGACTGTGATCTGAGTGGCCGAAGCATCTCTGTAATACTTGCATGTTAAATGAACCCAGTGGTAACAAATCTAGCAGCAGACCCCTGAATTGCCTCGTTGTCTTCTTTTAATATGACCAGCTGGCGTACCCAGTCACACAGACAGTGCTTATCAGTAGATAGCGCAATTGTTCTATACAGTCTCCTTTAGAGATGATCTTGTTTGTTGTTGTTGTCTTCAGTCCTGAGACTGGTTTGATGCAGCTCTCCATGCTATTCTATCCTGTGCAAGCTTCTTCATCTCCCAGTACTTAATGCAACCTACATCCTTCTGAATCTGCTTACAAGGGAACCTCAACCATCGCACCTCCCTCAGATTTAGTTGTAAGTTAGCACAGTGGATAGGCCTTGAAAAACTGAACACAGATCAATCGAGAAAACAGGAAGAAGTTGTGTGGAACAGCGAAAAAAAATTAGTAAAATATACAAACTGAGTAGTCCATGTGTGAGATAGGCAACATCAAGGAAAATATGAGCTCAGGAGCGCCGTGGTCCTGTGGTTAGTGTGAGAAGCTGTTGAATGAGAGGTCCTTGGTTCAAGTCTACCCTCTTCTGAAAATTTTACTTTCTTTATTTTCGCAAAGTTATGATCTGTCCGTTCGTTCATTGACGTCCCTGTTCACTGCAATAAGTTTAGTGTGTGTGTTTTGCGGCCCCACCGCAAAACCGTGCGATTAGTGCACGAAAGGACGTGCCTCTCCAATGGCAACCGAAAACATTTGATCGCAAGGTCATAGGTCAACCGATTCCTCCACGGGAAAACACGTCTGATATATTCTATACGACACTGGTGACGGCATGTGCGTCACATGACAGGAATATGTTGTCGACCCACCTAACTTGTACACTTGGCGAATGGGTAAGAAGGTTCTTCTACCTTGCCCGATTTACGTTTTCTTGTGGATGTGATAATCACTCCCGAAAAAGTGATGAAAACATAAGAGATTGTCACATAAAGTGAAAATAAAAAATTAAACTTTTCACTGGTGGGATGACTTGAACCTAGGACCTCTCGCTCCGCAGCTGCTCTCGCTAACCACGTGACCACGGCGCTCCTTGACTGCTAGTGTCGTTGATGTTGCCTATCTTCGCATGGACTACTGAGTTTGTATATTTTATTAATTTCTTTCATAGTTCCACACAACTTCTTCCTGTTTTCTCGATTGATCTGTGTTCAGTTTTTCAAGGCCTATCCACTGTGCCAACTTATAACTAAATCTGAAGAGGGTGCGATGGGGAGGTTCCCTTGTTAGTGTATTCATGTCTTGGTCTCCCTCTGCGACTTTTACCCTCCACGCTGCCCTCCAATGCTAAATTTGTGATCCCTTGATGCCTCAGAACATGTCCTACCAACCGGTCCCTTCTTCTAGTCAAGTTGTGCCACAAACTCCTCTTCTCCACAATTCTATTCAATACGTCCTCATTAGTTATGTGATCTACCCATTTAATCTTCAACATTCTTCTGTAGCACCACATTTCGGAAGCTTCTGTTATCTTCTTGTCCAAACTATTTATCGTTCATGTTTCACTTCCATACATGGCTACACTCCATAAAAATACTTTCTGAAACGTCTTCCTGACACTTAAAGCTATACTCAATGTTAACAAATTTCTCTTCTTCAGAAACGCTTTCCTTGCCAATGCCAGTCTACATTTTATATCCTCTCTACTTCGACCATTATCAGTTATTTTGCTCCCCAAATAGCAAAACTCCTTTACTACTTTAAGTGTCTCATTTCCTAAACTAATTCCCTCAGTATCACCTAACTTAATTCGACTACATTCCATTATCTTCGTTTTGCTTTTGTTGATGTTCATCTTATATCCTCCTTTCAAGACACTGTCCATTCCGTTCAACTGCTCTTTCAAGTCCTTTGCTGTCTCTGACAGAATTACAATGTCATCGGCGAACCTCAACGTTTTTATTTCTTCTCCATGGAATTTAATACCTACTGCGAATTTTTCTTTTGTTTCCGTTACTGCTTGCTCGGTACACAGATTGAATAACATCAAGGACAGGCTACAACCCTGTCTCACTCCCTTCCCAACCACTGCTTCCATTTCATATCCCTCGAGTCTTATAACTGCCATCTGGTTTCTGTGCAGATTGTAAATAGGCTACCGCTCCCTGTATTTTACCCCTACCACATTTAGAATTTGAAAGCGAGTATTCCAATCAACATTGTCAAAACCTTTCTCTAAGTCTACAAATGCTAGAAATGTAGGATTGCCTTACCTTAATCTATTTTCTAAGATAAGTCGTAGGGTCAATATTGCCTCACGTGTTCCAACATTTTTGCGGAATCCAAACTGATCTTCGCCGAGGTCGGCTTCTACCAGTTTTTCCATTCGTCTGTAAAGAATTCGCGTTAGTATTTTGCAGCTGTGACTTATTAAACTGATAGTTCGGTAATTTTCACAACTGTCAACACCTGCTTTCTTTGGGATTGGAATTATTATATTCTTCTTGAAGTCTGAGAGTATTTCGCCTGTCTCATACATCTTACTCACCAGATGGTAGAGTTTAGTCAGGACTCGCTCTCCCAAGGCCGTCAGTAGTTCCAATGGAATGGTGTCTACTCACGGGGCCTTGTTTCGACTCAGGTCTTTCAGTGCTCTGTCAAACTCTTCACGCAGTATCGTATCTCCCATTTCATCTTGATCTACATCCTCTTCCATTTCCATAATATTGTCCTCAAGTACCTCGCCCTTGTATAGAGCCTCTATTTTCTCCTTCTATCTTTCTGCTGTCCCTTCTTTGCTTAGAACTGTGTTCCCATCTGAGCTCTTGATATTCTTACAAATGGCTCTCTTTTCTCCAAAGGTCTCCTTAATTTTCCTGTAGGCAGTATCTATCTTACCCCTAGTGAGATAAGCCTCTACATAATTCCATTTGTCCTCTAGCCATCCCTGCTTAGCCATTTTGCACTTCCTGTCGATCTCATTTTTGAGACGTTTGTATTCCCATTTGCCTGCTTCATTTACTGCGTTTTTATATTTCCTCCTTTCATCAATTAAATTCAATATTTCTTCTGTTACACAAGTATTTCTACTAGCCGTCGCCCTTTTACCTACTTGATCCTCTGCTGCCTTCACTATTTCATCCCTCAAAGCTACCCATTCTTCTTCTACTGTATTTCTTTCCCCCATTCCTGTCAATCATTCCCCGATATTCTCCCTGAAACTCTATACAACCTGTGCTTCTATCAGTTTATACAGGTCCCATCTTGTTAAATTCCCACCTTTTTGCAGATTCTTCAGTCTTAATCTACAGTTCATAACCAATAAATTGTGGTCAGATTCCACATCTGCCCGTGGAAATGTCTTACAATTTAAAACCTGGTTCCTAAAGCTCTGTCTTGCCATTATATAATCTATCTGATACCTTCTAATATCTCCGGGATTCTTCCATGATTCTTGAACCAAGAGTTAGCTATGATTAAGTTATGCTCTGTGCAAAATTCTACCAGACGGCTTCCTCTTTCATTTCTCTCCCCCAATCCATATTCACCCACTATGTTTCCTTCTCTCCATTTTCCTACTCTCCAATTCCAGTCACCCATGACTATTAAATTTTCGTCTCCCTTCACTAACTGAATAATTTCTCTTATCTCATCATACATTTCACCAATTTCTTCATCATCTGCAGAGCTAGTTGGCATATAAACTTGTACTACTGTAGTAGGCATATGCTTCGTGTCTATCTTGGCCACAATAATGCGTTCACTATGCTGTTGGTAGTAGCTTACCCGCACTCCTATTTTTTATTCATCATTAAACCTACTCCTGCATCACCCCTATTTGATTTTGTATTTATAACCCTGTATTCACCTGACCAGAAGTCTCGTTCCTCCTGCCACCGAACTTCACTAACTCCCACTATATCTAACTTCAACCTGTCCCTTTCCCTTTTTAAATTTTCTAACCCACCTGCCCGATTAAGGGATCTGACATTCCACGCTCCGATCTGTAGAACGCCTGTTTTCTTTCTCCTGATTATGACGTCCTCCTGAATAGTCCCCGCCCGGAGTTCCGAATGGGGGACTATTTTACCTCCGGAATATTTTACCCAAGACGACGCCATCATCATTTAACCACACAGTAAAGCTGCATGCCCTCGGGAAAAATTATGGCTGTAGTTTCCCCTTGCTTTCAGCCTTTCTGAGTACCAGCACAGCAAGGCCGTTTTGGTTAGCGTTGCAAGGTCATATCAGTCAATCATCCAGACTGTTGCCCCTGTAACTACTGAAAAGGCTGCTGCCCCTCTTCAGGAACCACACGTTTGTCTGTCCTCTCAACAGATACCCCTCTGTTGTGGTTGCACCTACGGTACGGTCATCTGTATCGCTGAGGCACGCAAGCCTCCCCACCAATGGCAAGGTCCATGGTTCATGGGGGTAGGGAGATGATCTTACTTTCATAAATTTCTTATTTCTTCCAATAAGCTGAAGTCCATCGTTACCCTACCCTACTACTGTCCTTACATATTCGTTCTGTCTCGTATCGATTTAAGGGGGGGGGGGGGGGGAGGGTGCATGTTGCTGTATGATTCCGATGCTGGTGTGTATCAACTGACATGTAGGCAAAGGGATCAGTGTGGCATTAGTATCTGTCCTTAGTTCGTGCAGAGACTGCCGAAACGTGAACTTTAGTAACATTATTACCAAATGTGTCCAGAAAAAACCAACGTGCTGTGATTCTTTTCTTGCCTGCCGACGGACAGACACAGGTAGGCATTCATGTCTAGGGGGCAGCATGTCTGTCTAAAACTGTCGTTGTGTAATGGTGCGACAAAGGGCGCTACTGATTTATTGAAACCATGCTCCCATATCGAAAATATCGTAACACAGAAAAATATCGTAACTCAAGTGGAAGACACGAGGACCCACCCTTTAGTTCTGATCTCTCCCCAAGCGAATGTCATGCCTTAGGTGCCTCAAAAGAAGCTTTGAATGGTCGACGACTCCTGGACGTACAGTCGAAAATCGGCATGCCAATCACGCTACTCGCTCCTTATATTTTATCGATATGACACCGTCTGGCAGAGCATAACCAATACCATATTCGAAAATTACGGGATTGTTTTTCCAAAGTATCTGCATTGACTTGCATGTTTCTACATTTAAAGGATGCTGCCATTTATCATATCAACTGGAAAATTCAGCTATCTTGTATCTTCCTACAGTCCTAAACGACAGCACTTTCCAGAACACCACAGCGTCATCAGAATAGCACTGCAGATTGCTTTTCATCCTGTCCATCAAATAATTAATGTACGTAGTGAATGAGAACTTGCGCTATCAACCCTCGTGAGGTAACTGTGATCAACACTTGCCGTCGAGGACAACGTACTGCGTGTTACTACTAAAGAAGTCTTGTATATGGGAGCCCATTCCGTATACTCGGGCCTTTGTTAACACTCGGCAGTTGGGCACCAAGTGGAAGGTATTCTGAATTACAGGAAGATGTAATATATCTTTATCCCTTCATCCGTATTTCTCATCTGCCAGTTGCCCTTCATCAAAGGTTCGCAGGAAATCATGTATGAAAAGAGCAAACTGAATTTCACACAAGCAATGTTTTGTAAATCCTTGTTCACTTGTGGACAGAAGCCTTTGTTTCTCAACGAAATGTATTATATTCTACCTGAGAATATGTTTAAGTATTCTGCAGCGAATCCAAATATTCTCATAGACTTTAGATGTAGTTAGTTAGTTACGTGTTCCAATGACCAATCTGACTGTAACTGTTATGATGTGGAACGTGTCAAGTGCACAAGAAATGTACATATGAATGTAGGTTCATTTTCAAGCTTAAATTCTTTATTGCCTATACCATTCCCTTCAAAGGCACAAAATGCATGTACCATTCCCTTCAAAGGCACAAACTGCATGTATTACACTTGTAGACTTAATTATTCCTTTTCAAGAATTCTTCTATATAAGTAGTTGTCAAGGAGTTATGATCTATTTATTTTTGAAACTATTACTGCTGTCTGTCAGACATATTTCATTTGGTACTTTACCGCTTTGAGTGCCATAGATAGGTTAAGTAGAGGATAGTGCAAGTCTTTCTTGTGGTATTACTATCATGAATGTCACTGTTTTTTTTAAATTGGTCCATGTTGTTGAGAACCCATTTCATTACTGAGTAATTTACCGTAAGGCTGCTGCAAGAATTCCTAACCTTTTAAACAAATGCCTACAAGATGTGCGTCTATGAGGCCCACATTTTATACTAACTTATTTCTTTTCAGGGTGAATACTTTTTCCCTAAGCGTTGAGTTACCCCAAAATATTATCCCCTGCAGCATCAGAGAGTGAAAGTATGCAAAGTCTGTTAGCTTGCTAATTTCTATATCCTCCAAATTAGCAATTATTCATATTGCATAAGTTGCTGAACCTAGCCGCTTTAAGAGTTCCAAAATGTTAGTTTTCCTACTACAATTTTCATCTATATGTTCACACAAAGACCTAGTATGCTCTACCCTGGCTACTGACGCCTGTCGATGTGTTATATTTATCGAAGAAACTTTACTCCCTGCAGCAGAAAGTTGGATGTACAGTGTTTTTTTTCAAAGATTAGAGTAAGCCTATTTGCAGAGTCCCAATAAATAACTATTCAAAAGACATTATTTGTAGCATTTTTTATTGGACCTTCTGTCACTGGATTAACAATGATGCTTGTATGATCAGCAAACAGTATCAGTTTAGCTTCTTGTTTCAGATTACGTGGGAGGTCATTCACTTATATCAACAACAGAAGGGTCGAATGATCGAACTCCGTGGAAAACCTAATGTAATTTCACGTCAGTTAGATGGGGAGTGGCAATCTTCGTTAAATCAGTTAAACCGCATAAAGAAACTTTTTGACTCCTGTTCTGTAGATATCACTTAAACCATTTATATGCTGCTCCATTATACCACAGAAATGTAATTTCTGTATCATAATGCCATAGTTCATAAAATTAAATGCTTTGGATAAGTCACAGAAAATTCTTAAAGGTGGCATTTTACTATTTAAAGACCCTATTATGTGGGCAGTGAAGATATTGCTGGATGAATGGAACAGCATTTTTGACATCCAATCAGTGCTTCACCAAGTATCCTATTACTATTGAGAGGGGTAACCACTCTTGAGTACATTATTTTCTCGATTTGTCTGGTAATCAAGCTTCTTACTCCTCTGCGCTGGAGTAGTAATATTTCCTCCCGAGGCTACTATGACCAACTTTCACCGTCCCTAATCGCCCACTTTCTACATTATGAACTTTATCACTGATTTCCTTGACCATTTCAACATTTACTTCAATTTTCCTTCCAGTCTCTTGAATCTACACTCCCAATGATTGGCTTTCTCACTGACTACATTAATTTTTTCACTGAGTTCTCATTTGCGTTCCTCATAGTTGAACTAATTTTCTGAAGCTTAGATTTCATCTTCCTCGACTCCGATTTCAACTCCCTAAAATTATTACCTTAGTCAGCCTTCATTCTATATGCAACTGATTTTACTTCTTTTTTCAACCCATCCAAAACATTTCAAAATTAATACTACTGGGTTTCCTATTAGCATTTACTTTCACATCTACTTCATAAGTTTACGGTTTTGGACTGTCTGAGTCATTTCCTATAACCTCTGACACACAATGACTCAACCAATTATTAATACTGTCGGCCGAGGGTGACTACTAGAAAAATACAAATTTGACAATAAGACTACTTCCTATATTTATGTTAAACTCGTCCATCTTAAGCTATCTCTGCTGCTCTGCACTTGGTGTGATAAGTTGCCGACATTTGCTACTTATGCGATGCAAAGCCACCATCGACGCCGTGAAGATGTCTCCTGCCACAGGAAGACGTTGGCCACTACGTGAGGGCGTAATCCACCGCGCGAAGCCTTGTCTGCGACCACGTTGGGCTGCGCTGTGAATCCGTCCTTGCGGATTGTACCCAGCTCCCTCTTGACGTGGAGTGACGCGATCTGTGCACCTGGTGGCACGTGGGTGGACCTTCATATGCTGATGCCTGCTGGTGATCCTGCGGCGCTGCGGATGTGCTCCCAGGACTTGGAACAACACGAAGTATGCGACCGGTGTCCCAGTGCCTTGCGGATGACCTCTCACGCCGTTGCTCACCTGCGCTTTGACCCATGGCTGCACTGTTCGCGACTGCGCACTTAATTTCGCCCAAAGGAGTCGAATCAGCATTGTCCACACTGCTGCTGCTACACTCTACAGTATAGAGTAGGCATAGGAAAACGTTGGTAACCTGCGGGCCTGATTCAGGAGAGACGTCAATGAAAAATTCCATTTAAAACATGCACGAAATGCACTGTTTTGTAGATACAGCAATGAAATTGTGTACCATGCTTTAAATGAAACTAATATATTTACTGTTCAGTTCCTAGGACTTTTCTGTGGAATTTAAAAACCTTATTTTTTTTTAAAAAAAAATACATTTTTCTCAGAAACTGTGCAAGAGATTTTTATGAAGTTTCCTATGTCTAATATTTTTACATATAGTTAACATATCCCATGAAGTATTTCGAATATATCTAGTAGGAGGATTTTAATAATTTCTAAATATAATTCTGTAAGTGTAATGCAAAATTTCAAGCACTTTACCCCACGTCTCAACTTTGAATTTCAAAATTTGCTCTTCAGAGAATATTTAATACGTTTATAGAAATACGTGTCCAAAACGCTTGTTCGATTCTGAAAGAAGGTTACATAAACATTAAAAAACACAACTTTCAGGAAACGCAGTTTAAAATTCAACCTAACAATTTTTCTTCTGTCACCTCTTCTGAAAGCCCCAGTCCTGTACTCAAGATCTTCTTTCCCTTCAAGGCCGCGATTACCTTGATCACCTTATCAACTGACTTCTCAGCTGCAGAGAGGCACTGAAAATATATTTTCTCAGGATGTCTTGAGTGAAACTTAAAAAACCCCAGTCCCTCTAGTACGTTCGTCTTCCCTGCGTTTCCAGCTTTAAATAAAAGAACTGCATCATAAGTTGCAATTCTGATAACTGTACCAGACGAAAATGTGGGTTTAGGTCATTGTTTCCATATCAGTGAATTTACAGACTTATTTGGATTCTGGGTTTTGCCACGAACACGTCGTTTTTAAGTTTAAGCATCGGCCAGAAGCCTGTAAGTGAGCTGGACAACACTCAGGATACAGTCTGGAAGGCTTTCCGTGTGAATGCAATGATTTTTTTCCCTCTGAGCCCGTAGGTATTAAAGTGCTGCCTTAAAAAGTTCACGTGGCAGGAAGATCGCGTCACACATTTAATTATTTTTCAGGCACTTGAGGTGTGATTTCATTGTAGACAACTTATTATCCATGAGTTCTAGCAACAAATGAAAAATAAATTGAGAATTGATATGTTTGGTAATTTGATGAACGGTCCCCCGAGCTCGTGGGCTGCATCTTCATTTGACGCGACAGCAGCGTTCCTAGTGCATAAATTCAAATCCATGACACCCATGACGTTAATGTTCGTGAAGTGAGCCAACGATATGAATGGCTCCCGTTTCCTGACACGGCACGCCAACGAATTCTGCCTCAAAAGACGAAGTTTTGAAAGTACATTCATTTTATGTTCGTCCCATCTTCAGAAAGTTACATTTTGTACATGACTTGAAAATTGTTTATTTGCAACGTTTTCAGTAACTTTCCTGAAAACTTTCATTGCAAGACTCTGTAACGCCATTAGTAAACAAATGATATTCACAGCACGTAAATAAAAGAAAAAGCCTGAATAGATAATTCTAGGCACTTTAAAATGTCGCCATGCAGAAATAAACGCATATAAAAGGGGTTGGTTGCTGCCAATTCATTATAAATTACCTTCTGTTTCAACGGTTTCAATGTTCCATTACGTCTACAACGGGCAAGAATTATTTACTCATGTAAATGCGCTAAATAACAGAAAAACAATATACGGCAACCAGACAGGCAGTTCCTGTCGACTAGCCGTTAGGAGTAACATTGCGATTTTTGGTCACAGACAGGTCTTTCGAATGTTTGAAATATAGTTTGTTAATATTCGTAAGCGCTATTAGCAATAATTTGTTCACTACTTGATCAAAAACACTTTCGGCTCCTCGTCACACTGCTAATCGCAACCTAGAAGATATGTAGACTTCTCTGAGGATTCACACAAGAAAAGTGTATCTACTTTCTTAGGAACTTCCATTTAGTGTTCCGATAAAAATAGTACGAATTACTATACAAAACCTTTAAATATGACTTAACTGACTCTTTCTGTGTATGAAGTAGGGCCATTCATGCTCACTCATATCGTCATATCAACTGTAGATCGCTTAATTCACTCCTGTAAAGTGGAGTACAATGGACTGATTTCCATTTTGCTCCTACTTGTTCCGGGTATCTGTGAGCACGTTTCGTTTACCGACAGTTACAGCATTTTTTTGTCACTTACCGCTTCTTTCACATATTATAGTGATGTGTAATGTGAGAAAAACATGATGTTGCATCGAGGTTTTAAGGTCACATTTCATTAGGGGATCCTAAGACTGTCCGTTTACATCTATTCAAACGTATGAGGATTCCAAAGTCACGCCAACCACTTCCTATAGCACCATGCGAAGTTATGCACATCGAACTGAACTTCGTGCACATGAGCCACCAGTACATACTTACATATAGCTGCTAAGGTTCGCAGACGACATAGCCCTTCTGGTCTGATGGGGAGAAGATTTAGAAAATCTTCTGAAGGGAATGGAAACATACGCAAATAACTAAACAAGTTATGACCACTGCCCACCGCAACGTTGGATGCCTTCTGGTGGCTTTGCGGGCACGTGACGCGGTAACAAAAGTATTTAAGCGGAGCGGACACGGACAGGGAATCAGCCTAGCGAAGGTATGGGCTGCAAATGCGGAAATCCATTGATATGAGTGACACTGACAAAGGGCAGATTATTATTATGCAGAGCCTGGAACGAGTATCCCGAAAACAGCAACCTGGTCGAATGTTCGCGTGATACTGTCGTGAGGATCTACGGATAGAGGTACAAGAACAGTGAAACTACCACTAGGCGCTATTTACAATTAGGGATACATGGTTATCTGTGGAATCTCCGCCGGAAGAGCACAATGCTGGCTCAGTACAAATATTTCTGAGCACCTCGTTCAGCATACATTGTTGAAAATGAAGCTCCGCAGCAGATCTCCCCCCCCCCCCCCCCCCAACGTTTTCACATGTTGACCCAACGACATCGTCAGTTACGATCGCAGTGGACACGGAACTATCGGGATTCGACCATCTATCAATAGAAACGTGTCGACCTTCCGGTTGAATTTATACTTTTACTACACTAAGTCACTGGTCGTCTCCAAAAATGCCGTCATCGAAGTGAACGGAGGCGCACACCGCGGACGCAGACTGCTGGGAACAGTATTATACTACGAGAGACGGCCTCTTGCCCTGGCATGTGACCTGTGGTAGTAATAGAAGACACGCTCATGGCTGTTTACCACTGCATCCCTTCATTCTTGATGCCTCCCCCGTCGGCGATGCTATAGTGGTTTTGGGAGCATTTTAGTGAACTAACGTTGATGTTTCGGCGACCAAGTTCACCTGATGTAAATCCTACGAAACATCTGGGCTGCTATTGGGTGCCATCAACGCATAGGCACATCAGCAGCCCGTTATTTTCGCGAATTACATGACCGGAAACCTACAAACAAACTGTCGGATGCCTGATACACAGAATCAGAACTGTATTTCGTTCCAAAGATGAAAAAACAAACTATTAAGCAGGTGGTCATACATATTTTGGCTCATTGCTGTACGTGGCTTATGGATAAAGAACGGCGAAAATTCTTAGAACGGCAAATAACAACGCCCTTTATGCTGGAAATGACATAATGGTGAAAGAAGTTAAGGAATTCTCTTGTATGTAAGATTGATTCAAAAAGAAAATAGCTGAACGCTGTAAGATGGAAACAGCTGAAGGGATCGCCATGTCATTACCTGCGGAAAAAGGTGTTGTCGCAATAAGAGCGCTGTGGCTTCATACTCGCCGCTAGCGGGATATAGGTGCACAACGGCGATGATAGAGCGAGCACGTGTACGCGTCGACCGTCCTCTAATAATATTTTGAAACTGTGGCTTCAGAAGAAGAGAAAAGAGTCCTAGTAGGGAAAGGTATGCGAGGAACGGAAATTCATTAAAGGATGGCACAAGAGTACGAAGAGTACTGCAAGTTCGTTGCAAGTTTCAACGCGTGGCACATTCGTATCAAGGACTGACGGATTACGCAGGGCCTGGAACGCCACACGGCATTAAGTATACTATTGTATACCAGGTGGATGTCCTCATTATTGAGTACCTGCGGGTTAAGATATCAGCCATTGCCCCAGAGGTTCGATTGAGCGTAGCAATTGCAGCAGACATGCAATGCTCTCCGTACACTTGTGCTGTGCGAAAAAGTACTACACCCCTTTGATCTTGTTTTGTGGGCTCGATTTCTATGTTTTCAGTACGACTGAGTACAGTGAAATGTAGAAGTTTGCGCATAATCGCTGTAACGTCACGTGGGTGTGCGGCCATGTCGCTCTAATGGCGAATCTGGGGCGTCAGAGCTATTGTATAGACCACACCTCCTTCCGAAGGGAATGGCTGGACGATCCTTTCTGTGGTTTTCATGTTACAACCTCCGTCTCTTATCTTTTTAAATGCACATTATAGGAAACTTGATTACACAGGACAGTCGAAGCAACGAGTGTAACAGAAGTAGAATGGCACTGCCGAAGCAAATCTTCCACAACAAAATACACTCAGATGTTGATATTAAACTGAGGAAGTACTTCATAAAAATGTACGTGTAGTGCACAGCGTTGTTGCAAGTCGAGCGTGAACCAGTAGGAATGCGGATAAAAAAAAAGTGAAAACAACTAAAAAGAGAATTACGAATTAAATGAAAGCTTTAAAATGCGCACTGAAGAAGAACTAACTAGTGAAGAAAGAAGAAGACTGCGAAAAGCAGAAGAAAAGAGGAGTTAGTGGGACATCTGCTATTGGTTAACTTGGCGCTTAAAGAAGCAGTTGAGGGGAGAAATAATAGTGGGGGAAAAATACTGGAATGAACAAACGTGATTATGGAGAATCTTGGATGTAGCAGCTGCTTAGAGGTGGGAAAATGAGCAAAGAGACAGTTAATGACAGTGTCAAATCATTCGAAGGCTTAGAAATCAGCCAGATACACTGTTGATCATTAAAGCTGCTACAGCATTTAGACGCTATGTAATGAATATCAAAATTGCTGATAGTTTGGAAATGAAACTGACATCGTAAGTGTACGAAGTAGATAGGAGTAAAATCATCTACATGACGTACTGAATGTGATTATTTACGAGAGGATCATGTTTTGCCTCGTGTAAAAAAGGAGAAACATCTACCAGCACGTGTCTCACCACCCATCTGCAGGGACGTATTTGTAGTTCAGCGATTTTGCTGTTCGCTTTAGTTCCAGTACCACAATTGTCATGTGTATACGGTATTTATGGGTCGAGAAGATGAGCTCCCAAAGCCATGCAGCATTTAAATGAACCCTCGAGACCAACTACCGCACGGCTATCCAACCACTTCACGAACTTTGGGTCAGGTAATAGGCACATTCGTAGCAAAGGAAGTACCCGCAAGACCAATGCGACGACTTCTTCATCTCCTAGTTTAGTAAGCACGGTGACAACTGTAGCGGCTTCCCTTGACAGAGCAGCAGAGTTTGGTGCCCCGACGGTGGTGCGTCCAACCATTGACAAGTCAGCACAGTGGTACGACGTCGTCTTTTCCGAAGATTTATGCTTCAGTGTACAAAACCACCATCGAAGTATTCGTCTGTGGAGGATCTGAGCCGAACAGACTTTGTTTTTGTCATCGACGTACTGGCCCATCACCCGATGTGATGGTATTTTTCTATTGGGAACATAACACGATTACCTCTGGATAATATAGCTTTTAATGTTCTTCTTCTGCCAACTGAGGCTTGGGCATTGTAGCCTGTTAAGTGCTCACAATCTCTTCCCCTGTGTTTCCACTTTCCAGTTCCTTTGTTTGCCAAGGGATTTCTGAGGTGACATAAGCTATACATTTTCTTCTCCAATCGTGTTTTCGTTGGATTACTTCTTTAATTAATGGCTGTACACCCAGGTCTTTCCTGATTTCTTTATATCTTATTTCATTAGACAATGGACTCGCATTCGGGAGGACGACGGTTCAATCCCGCGTCCGGCCATCCTGATTTAGGTTTTCCGTGATTTCCCTAAATCGCTCCAGGCAAATGCCGGGATGGTTCCTCCGAAAGGGCACGGCCGACTTCCTTCCCCATCCATCCCTAATCCGATGAGACCGATGACCACGCTGTCTGGTCTCCTTCCCGAAACCAACCAACCAACCAACCATCTTATTTCATCTTATCAATGATCTAAGGAACTCCATATCTGATATGAAACTTTCTGGAAAATTGAAACTTTGTGCCGGACCGAGGCTCGAACTCGAGACCTTTTTCTTTCGCGGCAAGTGCTCTACCATCATTGCTACCCAAGCACGACTCACGACCCGTCCTCACAACTTCAATTCTGCCAGTACCTCGTCTGCTACTTTTCTAACTTCACAGAAGCTATTCTGCGAACCTTGCAGAACTAGCACTCCAGGAGCAAAGCATATCGCGGAGACATGGTTTAGACCATTTCTGATGGTTCAAGCTGTCTTAAGTCTTTTCCTCTTAATGTCCAAGCTTTGCTCCATATGGTACTGTGGGTAGTGCCATGACTTTATAAAATTTCATTTGGGTTTCTCTTCCCATTTTATCATCCGGTATTCTGACCGTGATTCATATATGTTGACAGATGTTAATTTTCTTATCTATACCTTTCTCTTATCCAAAATTTGTATCATATCCTAGATAATGGAAATGAGACAGCTGTTCTAGTACTATATTGGTGATAATTATCTTAATATTGTTGGGATATTTTTCTTATAAGGGCATTATTTTCATTTCTGTTGTTGATGTCTTTAGATTATAACTTAGGATTCACACAGTTATGACTTTATGTGTGCAGACTTAAGCGGCCAGCAAAAGTTTGTACCGAGGTCGGGATTCGAACCCAGGTCTACTGCTTACTAGGCAGGTGCATTAGTCACTAAGGCACCGTCATTCGCACAATTGTATGGTTTACCCCGGCAGGCCTTCCTCCTCGATCCAAATCCTCACCGCCGCCCCAGTCTACCTTAAATTCCCTCTTACACACGGAAGGGCAATATGTAAGGAGGAATTTAAAATTGACTAGGACGGCAGTGAGAATTTGGATCGAAGAGGAGGCGTGCCAAGGTAATCCGAGCAGTTTATTGAGCTACTGTACCAAGGTGGCTTACTGACTAACCCAACAGCCTAGTAAGCAGTAGACCAGGGTTCGATTCCCGACCTTGGTACAAGCTCCCACTTGCCGTTTCTATCTACGCATATAAGGTCATAACTGTATGAACCCTAAATTGTAATCTAAAGATATCAAAACTGTAGCATCCACGAGATAAATTTTAGCTACAGTGCGACGAGAGGAAATTATGCCTCTAACAGTTATCAACATTATCTATTCGACGTATGAAAAAACAGTGAAAAGGATGAAAAAATGGCTCTGAGCACTAACATCCATGGTCATCAGTCCCCTAGAACTTAGAACTACTTAAACCTAACTAACCTAAGGACATCACACAACACCCAGTCATCACGAGGCAGAGAAAATCCCTGACCCCGCCGGGAATCGAACCCGGGAACGCGGGCGTGGGAAGCGAGAACGCTACCGCACGACCACGAGCTGCGGACGTGAAAAGGATGATAAATATTAATTATTTATATAATATTCTATGATGTAATTGGACATATCGATGTGTATCATACAAAGACAATGATAACTGTAAATTTCTTTTATGATCTGCGTTTGTCTTCCTTTGTATTTACCTTTTGTTGGTTGGCTTTTGTAGGTGCGGACGCATATCAAACTGAGGTCTGTTAAGAAATTGTAATTATTTGTTAATTATTACTTGAAAATAGAGTTCGTTATTATTATAAATATGAGTGAATAATTATTTGTAACTTTAATTCCTCTCTCGGTAAAAATTATCTGTGTTAACTATTTCTTTCCGCTGCAACGAGCTCAGCCATTGATGATAGCGATTTGTGTCGCGTTTTTGTCTGTGCTTTCCTTATAAACAAATCAAATGTTTGCTTGATGAAGTGTAAATAGTGCACAATACGAAAGTAGAGTTTATAGAGTTTAATAAGCATTTCAAATACTTACTTATTTGGTCTAACAATAGAAAGTCTCTATCAACCGTCTGCCGCCATCTTAACAATTATTTCAGCGGCAAATTCAAATTACGCAACTCTGCAGACATAAATGCCGAACGTAATACAAATGCGTAAAAATAAATGTGCACTGGTGGTTCCGAACTCATTTTAATGAAAATGATTCGAATCAGATTGGTTCTTTAAAAACATTGCTCATAGTACGATCCTTATAAGAAACTTTTCTAGCTGATGTATGGAGCTGAAATTAATTACGCACGAGTTGCGAAGAATATTGTTTCAGGTAACATACGTTAGTGTTGTGCGCGGCTGATATTCGGTGGTTTTAATGATCATTTTGCTGAAGATAACTATTTCCATCATAATCAATAGTTGTATAGAATCTGTTCTATGAACTGTGATTTAGTGACACTTACACAACTTACAGACAACACTTTAACACGACGTTAACTTGGAGTTCTTTAGCAACTTGACCAAATCTTTAGCCGGGAGAAAAATTATTTAGTAATTACTCAATGTAATAAAGTAAGATTATCATTTTCATTCACAAATTAGTTAAATACCAAGCCACTGACTGTGTGGCCGTGAGGTTCTAGGCGCTTCAGTCTGGAACCGCGCAGCCGCTACGGTCGCAGTTTCGAATCCTGCCTCGTGCATGGATGTGTGTGATGTCCTTAGCCTAGTTAGGTTTAATTAGTTCTAAGTTCTAGGGGACTGATGACCTCAGACGTTAAGTCCCATAGTACTCAGAGCCGTTTGAACCAAGCCACTGAATAACACAGCGAACGCCACACAACAAAAATGAAAATAATGCCCTTTCCGGAAATGAACCCACTTAAGATTAGATAATTGTGAACGAACGGCCTTAGTACAAATTTTCACTCGCTACTTCAGTCTACACACCATGTGATCAAAAAGTCAGTATAAACCACGGAATAATGTAGATAGAGAGGTAAAAATTTAGACACATGCCTGGAATGACATGGGGTTTAATTAGAACCAAAAAAGAAAACAAAGTTCACAAAATGTCCGACAGATGACGCTGGACAGCAAAACGACAGTGACTGCACATAACAATCTTGTGTAAAAGGAACTGTAATGAGAGAGAGAATGAGATGCGCCAGCAGTCGCAGCATGTTGGCGTTACCTGAAAAGGCCGTTTTAGTGAAGCTGTATTATCAGAATGGGGAATGTACTATTTCAGCGTTTCGATCCTATCGCCAGAGGAAGGGGATTCGAACGGGTCCGTTGACAAACGCAGCTGTGGCGAGAATGATTTCGAAGTTCGAAGCCACGGGTTGTTTAGACGATAGACCCCGTAGTGGCCGACCGAGCACAATTCGTAATGCTGCTGAGACAGTTCAGGAAGAAGTGGAGACTGTAGCGGGTTCGTCTATGCACGGGGAAGTCAGCGCTCGTGCAGTCGCACGTAGCACCGGCATTCCATACACTACTGTTTGGTTGGCACTGATGCGTGCCCTCCGATGCTATCCGTACAAAATCCATCGGCATCATGAACTTTTACCTCGCAATTTAGTGAATCGGAGGGCATTTGTGGTGTGGGCGTTTCAAAAGATGGAAGAAGATGACGATTGGTTTAGTAACGTGTTGTGGACCGACGAAGCTCATTTCACGCTCCGAGGGTCTGTCAACGCCCACAACTGCAGAATTTAGGCTACCGAAAATCCTAGAACTGTCGTGGAAACACCATTGCACGACTAGAAAGTCACGGTATGGGTTGGATTTACCACATCTACCGTTATCGGGCCTTTTTTCTTCGAGGAAATGCGTGATTCTGGTTTTGTAACTGCTGCCGTGACGGGTAAGAGGCACGCCGATATGTTACAGAATCACATCATCCCCAGCCTGATTGATAAACACCTGTTGGAACGTACGATGTTTATGCAGGATGGCGCTCCACCCCCTATTGCTAGACACGTGAAAGATCTCTTACGCGCGTCGTTTGGTGATGATCGTGAGCTCAGCTGCCACTTGGCCTCCCAGGTCCCCAGACCTCAGTCCGTGCGATAATTGGCTTTGGGGTTACCTGAAGTCGCAAGTGTATCATGATCGACCGACATCTCTAGAGATGCTGAAAGAGAACATCGGACGCCAATGCCTCATCATAAGTCCGGACATTCTTTACAGTGCTGTTCACAACATTATTCCTCGACTACAGCTGTTGTCGAGGAATTATGGTGGACATATTGAACATTTCCTGTAAAGAACATCATCTTTGCTTTGTCTTACTTTGTTATGCTAATTATTTCTATTCTGATCAAGTGAAGCGCCATCTGTCGGACATTTCTTGAACTTTTGTATTCTTTTGGTTCTAATAAAATCCCATGTCATTCCAAGCATGTGTGTCAATTTGTACCTCTCTATCTACATTATTCCGTGATTTATTCAGTTTTCAAATTTATATTGACTTTTTGATCACCCGGTATATAAAAATTATATATCACAATTTGTAGTTTGTCTTCACTGTGTTGCATAATAACCTTGTCGTTGACAAGAAACATCGTGTTAAGAAAAAATTTCCTCACCCAATTTTTATACCTTCAGGTATTCTGTTCTTTATCCATTCCCTGACCAGGTCGTCGATGTAGACGTTGAACAGTGTAGGCGGCATACTACAGACTTGATTTATTCCATGGTTTATATCTATTTCTGCTGTTAGCTTTCTCCCAAAAACTATTCTTATTTTGGTGTTTTTCTGTAGCCCTGGTCATATTCTTGTCAGGTGTCTGAGTAAACCTGTTTACTCCAGTACTGACCAGAGCTTTTTTCTGTGAATGCAGGCAAATTCTATCTCGAAGTCGGTAAATGCCAAGTCTGCCTCCATACTGAATAGTCGTTTATTTTCTATAGTTTGTTTCAAAGTGAAAACGTCATCGGTTGAAGTTCTTCCTTTACGTTATTCTGCCTGCTCTTCTAATAGAATTGAAACTGAATAATTTGAAAGCCTTTCGTCAGTTACATTGCTGTAGATTTTATAAAAAGAATTCAGGAGTTTGATTCCCCTGTAATTACCTGTGTTAGTTCTGACCCCTTTTTTTAAACAATAAACATCAGCACATCTTCATTTTTCTGGATTTCACCTGTGTGCCAGCACATGTTGTACAGATGAACCATCTTGAATTCTAGAAATGTTCCACCCTACAAGAGGGCTAGTTGTTTATTAAGGTCTGATGGGTCACCAAATGGAAACGACAGTGAAGATACGATGAACCTTTATGAGAACGTGTTGTGCAGTGTCTCTAGTTTGACTGGTGATCGCGACATGCCGCTCCGTCCAGTTTTGAAGAAACAGTGAATGCGAAAAGATGCCTAGAAAGTAATGTCTCTCGCCAAGTGTGAGTGCTTCCTGATTAAATTTGCCTGCGCCCTACATAATTAAGTGTCATGCATTTCCTTCCTCATCACAATTCTCGGCCGCACACTGCATGGGCGATGAAGATGCTCCGTCAGTATTTTCGATATGCGATGTTCGATCACCCAGCCGGACTTGGCTCTCTCTGACTGTCAGCTTTGATCACATGAACCGCTGGCTATGAGGACAACATATTGGCACAGAAAACGAGCTGCGGACCAGCGTACAGAATAGGAAGAAAGTACAGAGTCTTGGAAAGTTGGTACAAAGGGTCAAATATCTAAGTCGGAGCGACAGCAAAGTATAGAAGTAACTGGAAGGTGTAGCTGATGGGTACAAAGAAAACATTTCACTGTGGTCTGGTTACCATTTCGTGACCGATTAGACCTTAATAAACCAACAGCTCTCGTATTACGTTATGAATTGATACCAAGTAATCCAGGTCCTTTCCTGCTCTTTTTCCCTTAACCCTTTCGCAGGTCTTGGCGGATATACCTCTCATTGACTGTTTTTCTTTACACCGTTAATGGGAATTTGTGTTACCACAACTGTACGCTCCCACCATCTACTGCCAATACGCTGCACAAGCCGTAGTTTCTGTATGCTACGAAGTATAGCTTTTAGGACTGTAGAAAGTATGTTTCCCACCAAACATCGGTGTGTTAAAAGTTCTTGGGAAGTATGGTTATCACCAAAGCAGTTTGTGGAAGGGGTTTGGGAAGTACCCGCAAAATGAATCTGTGGTTTGTGGTCCTTTGTAAGGGTCCTTACGATCAACTTGTCCGCAGCTAAAGGTCTAGTGGTTAGCGTTGCTGCTCCTGGATCACGGCGTCCTGGGTTCGATTCCCGGCTGGGTTTGGGACTTTCTCTGGCCGCGGACTAGTTGTGTGTGGTGTCCTCATCATTTAATCATCATCATTCGTGGACTGGGTAAAAAATTGGAGTGTGAAAAAATTAGGACTTCGTACGGGCGCTGACTACCACGCAGTTTAGCGCCCCACAAACGAAACATCGTCATCATCATCATTACCACCAACTTAGTGGTATCCCAAAGCTTTTGGGAATACGTCTTAGAACATCTGTCTATGCCTGATATCTTGTGGTAGTACACTGCACCAGGTATATGAAAACTGTTACAACAATCAGTTTCAGCTTCTCAAGGGATCATTATTTTTGTCGTAACACATTACTTCGCTTCTGCAATACACATCATTGTGATAGAGTTTCTAGAAGAGTTTTTATGTTGTGGTAAGTAAACTTTAGTATCGGTAACAAATGTTTTTATATAAAGCAAAAGAAAAGATGAAATAAAAGACAGAAAATACTGTTCATAATCTTTTTACATGTAATGACAACACACAACACTTCGCAAAAGGGATGTGGGAAATCCACTTACCATCACAGTTTGAATACCTCACAAAGGCGCCGTCGCGATGTATGTACCACCACAGTTTTTGGTTTTATATCATTAAGTGAAATCAATAAAAAAAATTTAGATAGTCAGTTGATCACAATTCTAGTAGGATATACTTTTTTATCTTCTCTGCGTTGCTACAAAAAATGCGCCCGCAAATGGATTAAATGCCTGTTTTACTTCTGTCAGATCTATTAGATCCGTCCGTTCCTCTGCATTCTCTTCTGTGGGCGCTTCTGCGTCCGTATTACACCATAACTTCATGTAGAAGGTAATAGGGACGTTTATGACGTGTTAAGTTTCGTGCCTGCGAGCAGCCTTTCAGATATTTCTGCAATGCTACCTATCGCTAAGGTAGCGCAGGAACGCACGTTGCTTGCGCTGTCGTGACCTACCTCAATACACAGGATGTTCCAATTGCCCTGGCCAGCACTTTCTCCGCAAATGTCACACATCGCAAACACCTCGTCTTGAGAAGCTGAAAGACTGACTCGCCACATTTCGACAGTCACTACGTTTGGTGGTTTCTGAAACAGATTTGAAGCAAAGTTCATTGACGTATCCGTACCTGTCACCCAAGCTCAGTCTGACTCGAAACCTATCATAGGACCTTTGTTGCTACCAGAGGAAGCAACTCTGTGTACTAAATTTCTCACTCAGTTAATCCCGAAATAACAGAAAAATTTATGTATGTTTTCCTACTGCTCTAATGTATATGCGGCAATAAGTAAAATCAGCATATTTCAGTTTTAATAGCCACAAGTGCTTATCTGCGGCCTAACGTAAGAGACCATTTTAATCTAATACAATTATAGTGTGGATGTTGTGACTCTGTGTGTAACTGTATTTGTGTGTACGTTTCTGAACCAGGAAGATAGATAGACAGAGCGAGAGATAGACATAGGAGATAGAGGTCTTTCGAGCAAGGGGCGTAGGTGGAGGAATTACAATGACACGTCAAGAGGGCCTGTTTGTGTGCTAACGAAAGCCTGGGTGGAGACAGGAGAATTGAGAACAAGGACAGCTGTGCGTTTTATTTGATAATGTGCTTACTGGTTCCTACTCGAATGCACAGATGAAGCGAAAGGCAATGAATTATTCCCACAATAGTGACGGGACTAGACACACGGCTTCGGCTCTCATAGGTTTACCTGTAGCTATTAATCTTCAATGTAGACAGTACCAGCTGCTACCTACACCGATCCTGAAATATGAACGAGAGGTGCATGCGAGAACGCTCATTCCCCGCGTGGGGGCATACCTCGGTCACCAGTCAGCGAGGTGACATGTGTCGAGGTGGTATTTTTATTCCTGCCATGCAGATTCCACCCCGCTGAGGCTAATCGACACGAAATTCGGTGCACTGTGGACACTCCACGATTTTTAAATTATCCTTGCTCCATTTCGGAATGTAAGACATTTGGCTAACACACGACATCCATAATTAACCAGCCGGCTATTGGGACGACGGGTAATCAGGATTTTTCTTTGAAATATTCGTTTGATATTGGAACATTGTCCATGCAATAGTCACAGGACATAATGACATTTTGATTAGTATGGGATATAAAATAATCAACAATCATAATTTCTCTCTCTCTCTCTCTCTCTCTCTCTCTCTCTCTCTAGTACAAGATACACAATAATCATAACCTCACTTTTCAGTGTATGCAGATGATCGAAAGGCGTACAAAAAGCGCTGAAGGAAATCTAAAAGTCTGTTGTGTGTTAAAATCGCCACGTAGCGAATGGTTTTGGGAAGTTTATAATGAGTCCTGTGAGAGCACTTAGATCTAGAACTTCATTTCATTTGAAGTAGTGATAATATTGCTAACCTACGGTCTATACGGCAACTGCGTTTTATCTGACGTTGAAGAGGGAAGGCGGTGATATTATGTGTTCACAACAATAGTTAAATCACCTGCAGTTCTTATTCAAGTCAACACGTCGTTTGTGTAGCTACTGTAACGATGAAACTGTTGGAAGGAGGGGAAAGGGGGCGTCGTATGGTTTTATAATATATCGTGGAGGCATTTGTTAGTCATCGTAATTTCTTCACAAGTGTCCTGAGCACACTGATGTTCCACTTCAGCGTACAAGCTTTACTGGCCAGGTAGAGATGTTACTTGAAGGAGCTGTTGATTCTCTCAGGCGTCGCATGTACAGTAATCTCTTCCGTTAGACGGGACCAAGGTCGCATGCTATGACGGCTTTGAACCATTCCTATTAAGCCATGTGTTCCTGATCCTTTGCTTGGATATTGGGACGCTGTTAAGTCTGTTTTGCCAGATTTGTTCTGTAGTCACAATCTCTGCTTGCAGGGCTCATAATTCTTTTCAACAGAGCACATAATTTTCCTCTTCTCCTTGCTGTCATTACTGTTTCTGTTGCACGCATAGAAGTTCAGCCTGAGGCGCAAGTGAATACCTTAATTTAAAGGCGCAAAAACGTGGGGTTTCATGAGCCGTCATAGTCTGGACGCAAACACTGATCATCAGTTCAGGATGTTTCGTTACGAGACACTATGCTTTAAGGTAGTAGGCGGCTGTATTGATGTCAATGTCTTTTTCTCATAATAACATAGGATATTCTGACTGAATTTGATTTCCTCTCTCTGTTCCTCTCATACAAAGATTGAACTCTCTTTGCTTTATAGAGGATGTAGCTGCGGGAAAATTACGCACATCAGTAAAGTGTAATTGAGTATTTCCTTTGTAAGCACACGAAACTCATCAGCTGAATGACGCCTGCTCCTCGAAGCCCATGGACGTGTGCCGTAAATATTAGTATTTAAGTAGCACATGGGCTAGGTATAGCCGTCAGTCTGTTCGAAGGTTCTATGATAATTCAGGTGTATTATATTATCAGATTAAAAGCTGCTTTCTTTTCTAGCAATCGCTTTCCTTAATGAAGTCTGGGCATAGCGTAAGCAATATTTGTGACCTAGTTTCCATCTCAGCCAGTTTTTAATTTATGAATGAGAATCATCAGTGGTTGAAAAGACTTTCGGTATAAGCAAACACTTTCGATTGACTAAAGCCCTTGCCAAAAATGGCAGGGAATTGGACAAGATTTCAGGCCAACATTCAGGTAGTAAACTGACCCCAAGAGACAAAATAATCAGCAGTATCAACAGCAGGAGGATGCAGACGGCAGATAAAACTATAGTTGACGCATAAAATGTATCCACAGGACGTATGACACGTAGCTGAAAAACTTGCGCTGATCGTTCCACTGGCGAAAGATTCCGGATAAGCCCCACATTTTTATATCTGTGAGGGGACTGACAAGGGGAAGAGTAACATTCTGTGTCTTGCCATGATGGAATATCAAAATTTTAACGTAGTACGGAAGCTAGAAATATATGGAGCCAATGAATAAAATGAAAAGGAGATCATAATTACTAGTAAGTCGAATATAGTGTAATTAACTAACGTAGAAAATATTATTATGGGAGGAGGATTTGTTATGAATGGAGGTGTAGGTCAGAGCATGAGCTACTGTGATCGGTACGGCGATTGGGTGATTCTCGTCGAAATCAAAAGCAAACCAACACCATCAAACACAGTTCAAGCATTCATACCTACGTCAAAGGTAGAATATGAAGACATAGGAAAGTATATGAGGGAGGTTGGCACAGGAGAGGAATTCGTGGCAGGCCGCATCAAACCAGTCAGAAGACTGATGACAAAAGAAATGAGAGTACAGAACGAATAATTCAGTGTGTAAAGGAAGATGATAACTTAATAATCCTGGGGTTGGAATCTGGTAGAAGGGAAAGGCAAAGATATTATGGGAGATTATTGGGTTTTGCAGTCTGAATGAGAAAGGAGAAAGGCTATCTAAGTTCTGCAATAAATTTAAACAAGTAATAATAGTAGTAAGAGGAGGAAATCAGTTTTTAACGTCCCGTTGACAACGACATCATTAGAGACGGAGCAGAAGCGCGGTTTAGGGAAAGATAGGGAAGATTATAGGCCTTGGCCTTTCAAAGAAACTGTGGCGTCGTTTGTTACGATTCTACAACGTAGGTGCACGCTCTCGTAAGTTGGCACTACGAGAGAAGACTAACTACGCCGACCACAGCGCCCTCTGGCCGACGCTGTGGATCTGAACGAGTGCCGTCTTGATTTCTCGCCCATTAAATCAAGAGGAGACAGCCTGGAAATATCGCTTCTACTACCGAGTGGGCTAGCTTGTTATTGAGACTTTATATTAGTTACGTTCAGTTAAAGTTTGGACAGCAACGAATATTTGTTAGCTTTGAGATTATACAGAACAGTCATCCTAACTTCACAGGATTAGACATTGACTACGGCTTCACACCTACGTGCTCATCCTAGCCAAAGCTATGTATGCATTTGATATTTACCTGTGTTTTTGACTCTATTCAAAGTGATAAAGTTACATGCAGTACCGAGGTGCTTCACCTCTTCTGCTCCTACTTGCTTTCTTTACTCTCGCCCTATATTACAGAAGCAGTTCGCAGGCGCAGACCCATGTGCCGCCTATCCAGGTGGGATATAAAAGAAACAGTCCCCGTATTTGCCTGAAACAATTTAGGGAAAGCCTACATCAGGGCCGCCGTATGCGGGTTTGAACTGTCATCCTCCAAAATGTGAGTCCATTGCGCTAACCACTGCGCCACCTCGCTCAATAGCTAGTAACAGTGATTCGATTGTTCAAAAATTCAAGACTTGGAGTTAAACTTGCAAAATACCCAAAGATGCGGGATGATTCCAAATGAAACTTGTCACGACGATCAGGATTTCTAAATCAGATTTTGGTTTGTAGGCTATACTCAGGAGCGGATGTAGACACAGGTCACAATTCAGTAATGGTGAGGGTAGATTGACGTTCAAGAGAATCGTCCGGCAGTGTGGGAGAATATTGGTCACTCATTTACTGAGTAATCACGACAAGCACTTTAAGGCCGTAGACACTGCAGTAACGAGTAAGAAAAGGAGGGAGATCAGTGAGAACGAAGTGATTAGAAACGGAATAATGAGTACCGCAGTAAGCGTCAACATTAACAGTGCAATGTGTCATGAGAATTCCACTGTTAAACGCAGAGGACAAATGTGGAAAGAGTACATGAAGGCCCCTACAAAGGGTAGGACCCGACTAATAATGTGGTAAAAGAAAAAAGTGGAGCCAATAGGGAAGATATAGGAGTTCCAGTATTAGAGTCACACGTGAACTGCACTTTGACAGACTAGCAATCAAATTGTTCAAATGGCTCTAAGCATTATGGGACTTAACATATGAGGCCATCAGTCCGCTGAAACTTAGAACTACTCAAACCTAAGGACATCACACACATCCATGCCCGAGGAACGATTCGAACCTGCGACCGTAGCGATCGCATAGATAAAAGTCCTCCGGCGATGCTAAAATCGGTGGGAGATGTGGCAACCAAATGAGTATTCAAATTGATTTGTAGAATTTGTGTGTAGAGACATACCATCAGAGTTCGTAAAAATATCGTCCTCACGATTCTGAAGTTGCAAACGACAGACGCATGCGAGAAGTGTTGCAAAATCAGAAAAGCTCATGCACACATATTGCTGAAAAGAGTTATGTAAAGAAGCACGGAAGCGAAATTTAAGTTTTAATTAGTTTGCCTAGCTTTCCGTAAGTTAAAAACAATAGACAGGCAGTTCTCATGTTGCGCTTAATAATGGTAGCAACGAAAAAAAATTCTGACTGAAAATATCGATAATAAAGTTGCTATGACAGTACTATCTGCACGCAAAGTGAAGAAGAATTGCATGATCTGCTGAATTAAGAAAACAGCGTAATGGGCACACATTCTGTACTAAGGGGTAACCGAACAAAGACGGGAGCAGTGGGGAGTAGCAGAAATAACGTTATCAACAATTTTAACATTAAAGCAAATGACCTTGAAAAAGATGAAGTTAAACGATTTAGCTACAAGGTAGAGAAATAAGACATCATGTTTCTAGCAAATGACCTACAAAGCCGAGTGGTACACACTATGATGGCGTTCCTGCCCAACAGAACTCGCCAAGTATCAAAGTATTTGAGGAAGAAGATTCTGAAAACTCAGCACTGTGTGGATGCGAATAATATGCTGTGAAAAAAAACGGTCAGGAAGAGAATCGGATCGTTTGATGTATAGTACCATAGAATGACACCGTAGCTTAGATGGAATTAAAAGTAATTTAGTAGTGCACCGCAGAATAGGCGAGAAAGGAATCCATGAAGAACGCTAACGAGAAGGGGAGATAGGCTGATATCTGTTAAGATATCAGGAAAAGATTCCACGGGTCTAGATTGAGCTATAGAGGTTAAAAACTGTAGGAAGAAAACGGAGTTTGGAAGTTATTCAAGCAACGCAGAACGCAAGAGCCACTGTGAGCTGAAGAGGTTGGCAGAAGAGAAGAATTCGAGGCGGGCCGCTGCAAACCTGAGGCCTATAGTAACGTGATGCAGAACAGTGACAGCTGTCAAGAGAAGAGCATTGAAATACCACGTCTGGCCTGAAAGGATTGTTAGGCAGCAGCCCATGGTTTAGCAGGCGACACGGAAGCAGGTCATGCGAAGAATAAAGTCTCCATTTGGCGATTAAAGTGATAAGTAAATACGTCCAATACAAGTAAAGGTCTGACAAACATTGGTTTAAGCATAGTGTTTGGCAATAGGGGAAAGCTTTCAGAGATAAACTTTCTTGGCAACTGCATGTTTCATTTTGGCATAATAAAACAGGGCATTTAGGAAAGCTTTGATGATTGCTGTTAAGTAATCGTACTGACGGAAGTAGGGACCAAACGCACGGGTACACATAAAAAACGTGGCAGCATGATAGAGGAGAGCACAATTATCGTGGGATTTAAATGTTAACCTTAATGACAGGCGCTTTGGTCCGAGGTCTACGGTATGATACTTCCAAACGTCCAACAAGACACTGCTTGTGCACATAGGCCACTATTGTAAACTATCGTTTGGTCAATTTCATTCTTCTACCGCTATAATGTCCGCAGACAGTATTAATGCATCTACCAATGAGCTGATATCTCCAGCGCACTAATGCACTCCCATGAAACTAGTGGTCCGTTTGTCTCAGAGTAGCCATGCTTACAGCATGCAAACCGATCCAAGAAAGTTTTTGTTGATGTAATGACATATGACCGTTATCTTACCTCAATGGGTCACTAGAAATATGTTAATTATTTAACAGTAGGTAATTGAAATTTGCTAGTGGAAGTCTAAGGACAATATTTTATGCAAATACAACTATTGTGATATGCTGACGTTCTGGCAGCTGCATTCGTGCAAACATTTTTTTATTATACTAATTACAAACGCTGCATTCAAACCGTTGTTAATACAAATACAGATATGGAAACATGAGAAACACAACACATTAGCCTGCCCAATATGGTATAGGAAACCCGTTGCCAATTTAAGATAGATTACAGACGTCTCAGAATGACTAAATACAGGTCCTGCGTGGTTTGTGGTTTTCAAGAGAATCCTATACCATTCTTCCAGATAAATAACGACTGGTTCAGGGATGGATGATGGTGGATAACGATCATGTGCCCTGCTCTCCAAAGCAGACCACAAAAACTGAACAATGATGAGATACAGTGACTGTGGCGGCCTGTGGAAATGTGACATTTCATCCCTGTGCTCAAAAAATCAATCTTGATCGCTACGAGCAGTGTGAACGTGAGCCTGGTTGTCATGGAACGCGGTACCTCCATTGGGAGTGTAACACCTCGGTTCAGTTTACAGTGATAAAAGCTATAGAAAGAATAATTTAAAATTAAGAATAGAATATTTAGAGAGGAAAATAGTGTAGAATCAGAGTTCGGTAGTTGCAGATCAAAATTATAGTATATCAGGAAGTAGTGTAACGTCTAAGTACAGCAAAGCCACGGAAGCTCCGTCATGGAGAAGGCAGTGATAAACTCTTGTGATGAAAAACCAATAAAAAGGCCTGGTCGTCATTATTGCCGCCTTTTTTCCTTGATTGTTGCGTTAAAGGGGCGGGGAACCCGTGTCAGTCAACGAGACAATAATTACATTGTACTTTATCGTGTTAAGATTCACGATATACTGTTAGAATATTATGGAGATTAAAAGTGATGTAGTGTACGATCTCTGACTGTTGGTAGCAACTGAGTATTAAAGGGATTTTAGGACTTTAGTGGTAGATTGGAACTTTACGGACATGTAGACGACCGGAACTCAAATTATCTGCTGATACGAGTGAATTCTGAGGTACCGGTATTCAGATATTAACTTGTGGACTGTTGAAAGTGTCATGTGCCGTTAGCTGCGAATCTGTGTTACGTGTTTTACGGTTTGCTTAATATGAACTTTTGTGACTCTTCGACGTCCCCACTCCCTCCGAAAGGTGGCGCAGGCTGTCTTAAGGGGAGAGGTTTAGCTGGGCAAATTACTAAATAAAAGCGATATTTACAAGACTCACAGTAATAGCAAAACACAAGCCCCACACCTCATAGGAGAGTCGTCGCTCTCACGTCGGGAAGTAAAGCCGGAAAACCTACCGACGATACGTATCTACGAGCAGACGTCGACGTGGAGTACCTAAAAAGGGAACCACAAGAGAGTTGGGGATGCTTCAGGAGACAATGTACCATGGGGTTGACCTGGCAGTGCAAAATGGTCCCTTAATACTTGGCAGTAAATAGTTTTCGGAAGTTGATGATAAAATTCGAAAACACTGTTGATCTTGGTATATCACCTGGAAAAGTAAGGCGTCCTGTCCCGGTGGAAGTTATTGACGAGGTTGCTATTGCTGTAACTGACCATTCAAGACGTTCCCCGGGTAGTGCTTGCGCTCGTGCAGTGTCACGAGAATTGTCCCGCCCATGATCAACAGAACGGAAAGATTTGAGGTCTATTTTACGCTGGTACCCTTGCGAGATTCAGACGGTGCAGAATCTTAAACGTCATGACCCACAGCAACATTCCGAATCTGCTCTTCGGTTTCTGGCATTGACTGAAGTTGATGTATGTGGCAGGGCAATATTCCGTCGAGTGTCGAGGCACATTTTGCACTACTGGGTGCAGTGAATATACAGAACTGCAGAATTCGTGGTACGGTTAAACCACGTCTTATGCCCCGGAGGGCCACTGCACTCGCAGTATGTGAGTGTGTAGTGTGGATTCACAGGCAACATTTCTCCCGAAAACCGTTCTACATCGAAGAAAATACGCCCATAGGGCCTGGCAGCCATACCGTGAAGTCTGCAAGTTATTAACGGCTCCTCGAACAACATGCGCTTCCTGCTTTGGAAGACCGTAGTTGTGTGAAAACACTATTTTCATGGAAGGTGGGGCAACACCTCAGGTCGCTCGCCTAGTGAATGATCTGCTTAATGCAACCTTCGACGAACGTGTTTCCTCCAGAGATTTTCCAGATGCATGGCTTGCAACATCACTTGACCTCAATCCATATGATAATTAGCTCTGGGAATAACTAACATAAAGCTTTTACCAAGGATATTTCCGTTTCTACCTGACCTGCAGCCCAATATTGATGAACACGTTGATCATTTTCTACCGGAAATGCTGCGACCAACTGTCGATCACGTCCTTTTGCAGATGCAGCGTCTCGGTGGCGTCTCCGGTGCTGATTTTGGACGAAAAGTGCAAGTGGAAAATAATAATTAACATTACGTCCTCATCCCTAATCCTTTACGTATGAAAATATCTCTATACGTGTTTCGCGCATTCACAGAGAGAGATTTGCACCTAGTCACTAAAATTGGAATTGATTTCGCTTTAACGCATTGGATCATTTACTAACTTCCGCTGCCATACGATAGTTAAAGCCCAGAGCGGATAACCACCTCCGTGAGTAGGTACACTTTCATGATAACACCTGGTACCAGTGATACGCGCAGGGGTTCACGAATATCCAGACTGATTCAGAAAACACAAAGACCACATGGTTCAACCACTGATCCTGAAGATGAATCAACTCAAATCTATCTATTCGTAAGGTGTCCGCTGTTTTCATGATGTAGCAAATTATTTTTATTTTCACTTTACGGCCGAATGCTCTTCCGATCGTTACAGACATTTCAATGTTTTTAGAATGTATTTTCAGTGACGGTGATAGGGAACCATACCATTATTTCTATAGACGAGCTCGTAAAACCGTCGTAAGGCCACATTAAGGCTGTAAAGTGCCATAGTTAATCTTCCGAGATGGTTCCTGAAGTTTTGGCTGACCTTACAGTCTATCCGTCTAGCGCACTGCGAGTTCAACAACACGAGCAGACTAGTGATTTTCATTACTAGTATTTTAAGAGAACAGTGTGGAGAGTCCTACACTGTCACCAACGTAACAGTACGATTCGTTCAGTCATTAGAAGTCGCATGCAACTGATAACGCTACAGAAGTACGGTGAGAAACTTTCGTTACAATTGCAGAGACACGTGTGCTAGGTACGTGTCAGGAGAGCTGCATTCCCACGTAGTTCCCAAGGTCCACTGCCAGAGTATGGATCTACGGCTGTGACAACTGCGAGAGCTATGCCTCACTCGGTGCTGATCAACTCGGTGAAGTGATGCATCAATTAGGTTTAACTTCACGAGAACGATGGATCGGTCGCATCAGTCACATTCATTATCCAGACAGTTAGTTGTCTCGTCTCTTTCCTTTTGAATTCTCTTCGCATACCCTAGAATATATAGGTAGGTAATATTCCTGTCTCCGTTTATAAAAGGGACCGACGTCTGCAGAATGGCTCGGGACAAATTTCGAACTAAACATTTATGCTCAAGAGAAATAAGGAGAGAAATCCTTCAGTAAGACACACTATTAGCGGAGAAAGGTGATTAAATTTATTCACTATAAACAATACTCAGAGTCTGCAACTAGGACTTTAGGCAGTCAAATCAATAAGATTAACTGCACTTCTTTCGTTAGTTACGTGTACGATAAGGCACTTTGGAAATGCCTAGTTATATTGAAGTTCATTGTGAAGTATGTCTTCTTGAATGTAGTACACGCGTTTATCTCTCTCATGCGCCGCGTCCTCAAATGAGGACACTTAAATTTCGGCTCATTTCTGTCATCTTTGACATCTGAGGTGACGGTAAAAGCACAGATAACTCATATGAGGACTAATAATAGTTGCAACAATGTCTCCCAGATGGCAGTGTTGGTTGTTGGCGCGCGGGAACCTTAGATTCCTCACTTCATTCTTGGTATAGCCACGGAGCTGCGTTGTGAAAGTTTGACATTGTTCTGTGAGAGAAGTACTGCTGTCTCTGGAGAGGTATGAGTTATAATGTTCGTGATTACTTATTACAGATTATTTGACACATTTTGCAGATATCTGAATCGTATAAATGTCATTTTCATAAAAATCACTTGTGTCCTTATTTGAGGACTTTATCTGTCAAGATGACTTTACACTATTGTCTTCATTACATTTAGAATATTGGCTTTCTTCTCCACTTTTGTTTTATAGTACCGTATTGTACCGTATATAGCCCACGGTCAAGCAATCAATTTTAATATATACTGATGCAGATAGTAGCTGTAGCCAAACATCAGAAAATTAGTTTGATGTGCATACAGGATTTTGCAGCTATTTTCCAAATAGTGAGTAAATCTGTATTATTCCTTTAGGATGACAGACAGGTAGCATTCACTAGCAAAGATATTCGAGGACGATAGAATTCGTTCAAATAAATAATGAAGTAAGAACTTTCGTCAGATTATAAGTGATGCAGAAATTCTACAAATTTGGGAAGCTGACTCAGAAGATGATGACTCTGACAACGACCCATCATTTGTAGTTGACCTCATCACTGATACTTGTAATATATCTTCAGAAACAAGTAGCACTGACAATGAAAATATTCCCAAAAATGAAACAAGTGCAACAAATCATACTGAGGTTGAAAGTGAAATTTAAAGAGATCCTTCTGAACCAGGAATATCAACAAAATGTCCTAAAAGGTATATAATTTGGTTCAGTGAATTGGACAGCTCGGTTATTGTGCCGCCATTTACTGGAAAAGCAAACACTTGCATTGCTGGAGAAAGTCCCCTTAATTTTTCTTTATGGAGCTATTTCCAGAAAAACTCACAGCTGAAATAATTGAGCGGACCAACTATTACGTTCATCGGAACAGGAAAGAAAATTTATCTGCTTCTGTTTCTGAACTGAAGATACATTTTATAATAACACTCGTATTGATTTACTTGGGATATTAGAGACTACGTCAGATTGGTATGAGGAAACTTATGCGTGAACTTGATTGCTGATGCTATGGAGATATGAAGATCTGTGCCGTTTCCTACATTTCAAAGATGTTTCTACAATTCCTCGGGACAATGCTTACAAAGCTATCAGATTAATCAATTTTGGAAGCCCTGCATGATAATTATCACAAGGCTATCGAACCTGAAGAATTTCACAGTGTTGATGACATAGTGATTCAGTTCAAAGGGAGATCATCGTTGAAGCAGTGCTTTGTCAAAAAGCCCAAGAAATGGGGCTACAAAATGTGGGTGCGTGCAGTTGTGTCTGGTTATGTGTATTTCTTCCAACTGTTTCAAGGCGCAGGAGGAGGACGCAGTAATACCTCTGAATGTCGGGCAGCAGGAGATGTTGTGCTCCGTCTGTGTCACGACATTCATGGGAAGAGCCACAAAGTATATGCTGACAGTCTCTTCAGTAGCATTCCCTTGGTGCTGAAACTGAAAGATCTGAGCATATGGTATGTTGGTACCGTTCGCAATAACAGACTGGAGGGAGCATATAAAAATCTGAAGCCGGCAAAAGAATTAGAGAAGCAGGGACGTGACAGTTCTTCAGTAGTGACATCAACAGAAGGCGTTACTGTTACGAGACTGATTGACAATTCACCTGTAACCGTTGTATCGTCATATGCTACGAAGAGAACCTGAAACGGTTGCTACTCGATTTTTCCGAAAGGAAAAGAAGTTTATAGAGATCAAAACACCCTACCCATTGGAATTCATAATACGGTCATGGGAAGAGTTGACCTAATGGATTCTTTAGTGGCCATCTATAAAAATGACACCAGAAATCTTAGGTGGTACATGAGGATGTGAGGATTTTCTAGCACATGCTAAATGTGACAGTAGTAAATATATGGGTACTCTGGAGAATGAGTGAAAAAGAAAATATGGATTTGTTAGCATTCAAAAGTAGAAACGCCTCTGGCCTAATATACAGAGCGAAAGCAGAGATTACAAGAAAGAGCAGAGGCAGGCCTTCGGATGAAAGCCCATTCTGTGTAAGATAAATAATGTTTTAGAAATTGTTTTCAATTCGTCCATCAGAGGGTTATAATAACCAAAATTTTATAAATCACTACAATAACTGTAATCGGGAGACTCTTTAAAATGTAATATCCTGTGAAATTTAATTACAAATCGAATTGTATCATACTAGGCACCTACGTGAAGGATCTGCGCCTCTTTCCAACTCAGGAGCACACGCATCACAAACTTTAAAGGGATTAACAAAACCAGTATAACGTATTAAACTCATTCTGCAACAAGACACAATCTAAACATTCACTTCAACAACTTGCTTGCGTTTACTGTAATATAGTGTCGAATCTATCCCTTACATCTGTACTCTTTCAGTTAAGTAACATTATTTGTGCGGACTAATGGTTTAGGTATCTTCATTGTCAACTCTGCTGTTAGTGAAATATTTCCCCCCTAGTCACAATTAGTAACGACCAGTTACTAAATGTTGTAAACTAGCAATGGATTCATTATCATGATTGGTTACTGTAATAATTATGTTAGATAAAATTACCTCCCTTTAGCGTTACATTTAAATATAAGCTATTCATTCATAGCTCTGCGGTATATCTAAATGTTCAATTTTACCATTTATTTATTTTATTTAATCGTGTCCAAGCCATAGACAACCCACATATTACATATACACACAAATACAAATATAATACACATATGTATAAGTAAAACAAACCCAAAATGGGGAGTCACATTACAATATAAAGACAAACATAGTATATATATCATATCACGTCGCGCCAAAATTCAGCTCATTTAACTGCCACTGCCGTAGCGTTTGCCAGATCTTCTTTCCTGCACACTTCCCCCATGTTGCTGCATTCCAGGAGGTGGTCCATTGTTTGGGACTGTCCGCACTGGCACGTGTCCGTCCCGTCTCGGTATCCCCATTTACACATGTTTACGTTGCATCTGCCCACCCCAGTTCGTAGGCGGTTGAGGGTTCTCCATAATGGCCATTTTAGTTCATTTCCAGAGGCCAATTGTTCGTTGGGTGAGATTAGAGGTGCCTGGTTTCCCGTAGGCAGTGTTGCTTACCATTTTGACAATCTGGCCTTTTGTTTTGAGGTTTCGATCGATTGAACTGAGGTGAGGAAACTCCGTCTTGATTTTAGACGTGTGTGTGTGGAGGGTTTTGTCCGAAGAGAGGATGGCGCTGGTCGCGCAGCTGCTCGAGGCGCTCTGCTTCGCTTGCTATAGCTCGTCTGATGTTGGGTGGAGCTATGCCACTAAGCAAATAAAGTTGGCTAACCGGGGTGGGTCTTAGGCATCCCGTGATTACGCGACAGGCATCGTTCAGCAGAGGATCCACTCGTTTCGCATGCGCTGATCTTTCCTAAACTTGGGCAGCGTATTCAGGAACCGATTAGGAGAGTGCAAGTGCCGACGTACGTAAAATATGTGCGTCGGCACCCCATTTTGTTGAGATGAGCTTACTCAGAAGGTTGTTTCTTGTTGATAGTTTGCCCCTGACCTTGTCTACATGATGTCTGTAGGTAAGTGTGCGATCAAGGGTGACGCCTAAGTAACAAGGAGTGCTGCTGAACGCAATCCATTGGTTGTTCCACATGATGTTCAGGGTATGTTTGGCGTCTCGGTTTCGAAGATGGAATAGGCAGAATAACGTTTTTGCTGCGTTCGGGCGTAGGCAGTTGGCTTCTTAGTATGGCGTTAGGCCGTTGAGGGCATTCGTAAGGCTAATTTCTATGTCGTTAAAGTTCCGACCCTGCACGGCTATTGCTAGATCATCCGCGTAAGCAAAGCTCCTACTCCCTGGTGCAACTGGTTGATCAATCACATATATGTTGAAAAGAGTGGGAGCGAGGACACTGCCTTGGGGTAGTCCATTTTTCTGGATACGCCATCGGCTTCCTTCCCTCCTAGGTTTACGATGAACCGTCAGTTGCTGAGAAGAGTTGATATAACTTGTATCAGCCCGAAATCATTAGTCATAGCGTATATTTTAGTGAGCAGCAGTTTGTTATTTACAGTGTCGAATGCGGATGAGAGGTCGACAAGTACGGCTCCAGTAATTAGACGGTTCTCGTACCCATGCTCTATAAACTGGGTAAGATTCAAGACCTGTCCAGTGCAAGTTTTCCCAGGGCGAAACCCCGCCTGTTCCGGAATTATCTGATGATCAATATTAGGCACAAGTCGATTCAGCGGCATGCGCTCGAACACCTTGTACAAGCAGCAAAGTAATGTTACCGGTCTGAAATTTTTTGGCTCGTCCAATGGTTTGCCGGATTTTGGAATGGCTATGACCTTGCCCTTTCTCCAGATTTTCGGGATGTTGTTTGGCCCGATACAGGTATTGAAAAGTAGGAGCAGCCGGTTTTTCGTGTACTCGCCAAATTTAAGGATCTGTTCATTCCTAAGGTCGTCTAGCCCTGCTGCTTTGCCAGTTTTCAGAGATTTAAGTGTGGACTCTAGCTCTTCGATGGTAAATGGACGGCTGTAGTAGTTCGTGTCACTTTCGCCACTTCTTATTGGGATGGTTTTTGCTGGAGTCTTCGTTTTCCCATTAAGAACGAGTTGGTGCGCTATTTGGTTGGCTGTTACTCTTGGTGCTTACGTTTGCTGCTTACGGTCATTATTTAGCTTCTTAATTGTCTTCCAGGCAATCCAGCTAGAATGTTTCATGTCTACACTTTCAATTAGATGTTACCATTCTTCTGGACGCTTCTCGATTAGCTGGTCGGTAAGTACATTTGCAAGTTCAAGAGTTTATTCAGAGAATGGGTTCTCCTCACACTTTTCCTTATATGCATCGTATAGTTGCCGGCTGTCTTTCGTTAGGCCCGGTACAAACTCCGTTCTGCAGCCCCTAGGGATAGACATTCTTGATACATTCTGGACGATTTCTATGAACTTATCGTAGTTGTTGGGTGTTGGTTCTAGAGTTTGCAGCTTTTCGTCGATTCCAATTGCGAAACCTTCTCAGTTTGCCCTCTTGAAATTAAATCTTCGTCGAAATGGAATACGCACTGGTACCACTGCTGAAGTAACTGTGAGTTTGATGGGTCTATGTTGGGAGTGTGGAATAGGACCCAGGACATCTTTCACGCACTCAGTTACCAAGTTCTGGCTGACGAAGACGAGGTCAGGGTGCTATCCCCTATGCCACCTGCCGCTGTTAAAAGATGGGGGGAGTTTGGCGTCGTGTATGAGACAAAGAGATTCAGCATCTGCCCATGTCTCCACCTTGAGTCCGTCCTCATTAGATTCATTGTATCCCCAGCGTGTATGGTGACTATTGAAGTCACCCATTACAATACTGCCCGTGGGAAGGGGAATATTGCGCGGCAGGTCATATTCGAATGGCGTATTTGGAGGCATATATATTGATGTTATTGTCGTATGATTAGTCTCAACTCTGAGAAGTTCAATGTTGTTTTAGTCTGAAAGTTGAAACCCGTCGTAGGCTACTCCCTCTCGTATGAAACTTGCACTTCCGTATTGATCGTAAGGCCGTTCGATTGCCAGTTTCATGCCCGCAATATTAGGTCTATTGCTGTTTGGGCCTCGGTGCGTTTCCTGTAGGCATAGGACGTGACGTTCGTTCGATCTGCACAAATCAGCCAGTATATCCTGTTTGGCAGGTGATAATCCCTCCACATTTATGGAGATGATAGTCAAACGTGGTCTTAAGAAGGACAGATGATGAGAGTCGTCATGCATTTTGTTCTTCCTTGTAATGACTTGGTGGTAGCAGAATCAGCAGGACTACAAGTAGTCCTCCCAGGTCCGCGACGTGGACGCTTCTGCTGTGGCCCCCAATTTTACCATGAAATCCCATAGCTGTAGCTATCCGGATCCAATGGAGTTTCTTAAACCCTTTAAGCATACCATTTCTAAGACATTGTTAGTGACGATTTTTTTAAATTTCAGACGTAATTTATAGTTATTGTTTCCGATACGTATAGTAGTGGAACTTTTGACCATCCGTCCTACATAGGGACAATATGGTTTTCGAGCTCATTTCATGTAATTGCAAAATTTCAAAGAGTTTCCGATTACGGTGCGAATAAATAAAAGACTCCACTGAAATGCAGAAAACTTCACATGTGAATGTCATATTAAACAACTACTAACCTACGAATTCAGTTAATAAATATTTGAAATCTGTATTCCGACATATAAAAAAATAAGTAGCGCTCTGAATTTGGATCTTCTGAATGTATAATACTGCAGTTGAAAAAGTTATTCAAACTCTTCTAATATATTTGTAGTCTATGAGTTCTGGCGCATGAATAGCATGGTTTACTTTTCATTCATTCGGAGAGAAGAAGTTATCTTCGTGATGATGCGAAACAAACCAAAATTTAGATTCTCGTGATATGGTCAACATGCTACGCGAATTTAGTTCACTGTATTGGTTCCCTCGGTATTGATCATGAAATGAATGTAACTGTTTGTAAGTAAGTATTTAGGCGGGGGGGGGATGGGCGTCGTAAGACGTCAAAGGGTGCGACTTGGAGCAGGAGAGGCACCACAGAACATTTTCATTCCCACTGTCTATACTTTTACAAATACATTCATAAAAAATTGTCAGCATGACCAGGAAGGATTCAGGATTCACATTCATAGCAGTGGAAGTTCAAAAACATAACAAAATAATTTTTTTTTAGATGTGCAATTTCATCATTTTCTCACTTACTATCGGCTGCATTTGTTGTTATAGGTACTCTTTTCTTCACAAGTAAGAGAGATTCTTCGATAAATTTTCCACAGCACACAAGCGATACTTAGAGGTGTATTTCCTAATCTATTAAAAACTGCGCTGAAAATTGCGATAATTAACTAAAAAATTACAGTTCTTTCTAAACATGAAGTGTAAAATGGAACAGCTCATTAGTTTTTTCATAAATTAATTAAATTCTATCGAAGAATCTCTCTTACTTACTAAGAAAAGTGTACCCATAGCAACAAATGTAGCCAAGAGTAAGTGACAAAATTATGAAATTTCACATATACAAAAAATTTGTTTTGTTATGTTCTTGAATTTCCACTGCTATGAGTTTGAATCCTGATTCCTTCCTGGTCATGCTGACAAATGTTTATCAATTTATTTGTGAAGGTATAGACAGTGGAAATTAAAATGTCCTTTGGTGCCTCTCCTGCTCCAAGTCGGCCCGTTTGACGTCCTACCCCCCTTAAGGTAATAATCCTATCGTCAGAACTGAGGTGGTAACTATCTTTGATACTACAAAGAAGTAGTTCACAGTTATGACAGTGATGACTTTTTGTATAAGCTCCATGTCGTTCTTAAAGCTGTCAGAAAAATACTGCAGTAGCTTCTTAGAAGCGGAATGTGGCTTATGCGGCACGTCACCTGTACAAGAAAGAAGACTATATTAATACATTTTAAGTGACGTAACAAGGCTTTTGAGGAATTTCAAAGCAATCTTCTTATTCGAGGTACTTGTCCTGTATTAAACTTACGATAGGCTTATGATTTTCGCTCCTGGATCCACACCAGCACGCTCATCTTATCATTAATATTTCAGCACCGCTCATACGTAGCCATAATATCTGAATGGTTTCCCTGATTCTACAATCCGTTCTCAATGCGTTGCGTGTCAAAGCAACATTTGCGTTGTTGTGAACCTGGAAATATTTTATTCTACTGTGTATAAAAACGAAATTTTTAGCATCTTGATAAAAGTCGCGTGCCAAGAGGCGAGTAATTTCCACAAGGGACAGCAAGAAAGCCCCCGCTCCTTAACAAGCTCCGGCTGCCACTCTTTACGAGTGTCGATTCATTACGACGCCGTTAAGAGCTGTTTATGAACCACGATACTGTCGTCCGATAAGGAAGCCGTAACTCATACAGTGCGGGAGGCGAGTAATTACATCAACCGAGCGGCCTTCTCCAGAAGTGAGAGAAATGAATGCGGGCCGGAGAGCGACTTCAGTCTAACCGCTGGGTACATACACGAGGGGACTTCATTATTCTGTACTTTGTAGGTCATGTAATGAGTCCGGCTTTCTTGCTGTGCGTAAAGCCTCCAAGCCCGCTGTGAGAGCGGGGGGGGGGGGGGGGGTGAACATACCTTTCCCTTCCCAAAGCAAAGCCAAACTATGTGTAGTATTTTGGGACATACGACATGTGTCGGTAGGCTACTATAGCAATTGAATTGACACTGGTAATAGACAACTTGATGAATCGTGTCTCGGCAAATTCGAACACCCCCTCTGAGGTGTCCCACGTTACAGTATAGTGCATAAGTCACTTTCAACTGTTTGCGTTATCAGAACACATAAACCCAAGTTAACCTACCCAATTAGGAAGAGTAGTCTCGAATATTCGTCATAGACGTTCTTCAGATATAACCGGAAGTGCAAGTGCTGGCAGAAGTATTTTCATTTGGTACAGTCTCAGTACATATTGCTATATCTCCATTAAAGGCCTTTTACATAAATTATTTTTATTTTGTTTGAGCTACTTTCCGCCGCATGGGGTAGCCGCACTGTCTAGGGCGTCTTGTCACGGTTCGCGCTCCCCCCCCCCCCCCCCCCATTCCTCACCCCGTCGGAGGTTCGAGTCCCCCCTCGGGCATGGGTGGGTGTATGTGGTCCTCAGCGTAAGTTAGTTTAAGTTAGATTAAATAGTATGTAAGCTCAGCGACCGATGACGTTAGCAGGTTCATCCCATAAGACTTTAACACAAATTTCCAAAAAAAATTACCTTCTTTCCAGGCGGTTATTATCAAACGCTTTCCATATCCAGCATATCTACATACACTGATGAGCTAAAACACATGAATCGCAGTCCTTCACGAGACGCGGAACATTATATATATTAGATTGGAGCGTTAAGTTCATAGGATTTTGGTTTTGCATGTTGGTATTCCGGTTTCTTTGGGTTTATTTATCGATTGTCATTTTTATCTTTAGTTCACTGTTGCTATTTGAGTTTACATATTTCCATTTTGTAATTGGAGAAAGTGAATGGAGCTGTGGACGCCAGAAAATGGAGTGTCAAGCGGAGAAATCGGAACATTCCGACAAAATTCTATCTTTGAGTTCAGTAATGAGGTGGCACCAAAGGAAACAAACAGAAATATTTGCACCGTGTGTAATGGCAATGACATAGGTCAGGGCTCGGCAAGAAACTGATTGTCTCGTTTTAAGGACTTTCCACTTTCCGGGAGACCTGCGTCGTTTGATAAAATCGTTTAATCGCAATAATCCACGGTGATATTTACCACGGTACTCGAGAGCTGGCAAAGGTAATGAACTGTGATCATTCCTCCACCGTGCGGCAATCGCATGTAATGGGGAAGGTTCAACATTCGGGTGTATGGGTAACGCGTGCTCTAAACCAGAACCACAGAAGACAGCGGTTGGCCGCATATCCTTCTCTTTTTGCCCATCACCAATTTCCTCATGAACAACGCCGACAATTCTTATCCCTTATCGTTAGTGGCGACAGGAATTGGTGTCTTTGTGCTAATATACGGGAAAGAAAGGAATTGTTAAGACGTAACAAAGCAACAAGTCCCCGTGGAAAGATCTGCACGCATCCACTAGAGATAACGTTACGCATCTTGTGAACGGATAAAATATGATGTACTACGAACTGCCTCAACGAGGTGCAATATGGCAGTTTCTTTTATTCTCAACAACTGAGATGTCTTGCACACGCAGTCTAAGAACAATGACTAAGAAGAGTGCGTGAAACGATGCCACTCCAAAATAATGCCCGACCGTATTCTACTAGAGTGAAAATAAATACTATATAGGACTGGGTTGTCATTCCGCACCCATATTTTTCATCTGATCTTGTACATTCAGATTTTTCCTATTCCTGCTCTCTATCGAACAACTGTCAAGGAACTTTCTTACCGGTTCAAAATGTGCTCCCAACGTGGTTCGACGAGTTCTTGGCCTCAGAACCACGTGATTTCTATAGTCGCAAAATCGGAAGGGTTCGCCATCATTGGAATAATGTTGCAATTTGTGGAGGAGAATAAATTGAACGCTAAAAAGTTATACACCAACCCACACAAGCGGTAAAGATATTATGGTCACAAGAACGTGACGCAATTTACATTAAATTCAAATGTACAAATTGTTACCAAGTTTTGATTTTCAATCAATGATGTAATCACCCTCGTTATTAACAACGTTTTGTCATCTAGTGCGCAAGTTTTTAGTTTCGGATATATTAAAATCAATTGATTCCTGAGAAAATATTTGGAGATGACAATTTTCACATCATCATTATTTAAAAATTTTTGCCACGCAGAAAATGTAGCGATCGGAATAAATGGATATCCTATGGTGCAATATCGGGCGAGTATGGTGGGTGACTCAATACCTCCCATCTAATTTCATAAATTTTCTCCAGGGTTGGTTTTCCGCATTAAGGTCTTGCATCATTGTGTTGAAGAAAAATGTCTGTTCTAGTCACAGTTGTGGGGAATTATCCAATTCTTCACAATAAAGATGTGCATTCAAAGTTTGCCCAACTTCCGACACTTCAAAACGAACGATCCCACGAATACTCATCCAAACACAGACACATCCAAAAGTGACTTTCTTGGCGTGAAGGCGTGCCTTAGCTGTACTTTGTGATGTTTCATTCGGAAACAGCCACTGTCTTTTGTGTTTTGGATTATTACGGAGCAGTCATTTTTCATCTTCGGTCAGCAAGCGATGAAGAAACTCTTCTGTATCATGCAGCTGAAGCAGTAAAATACATTTGGTAATATGGTTAGCTTTGTTTGTCTTTACCAATCCGTTGAAAATGTTCTTGGTTGGCGAACCTATGTTGGTTAAGAGTGTTTACCAATTCTTCTGACGGCCTGACACGGATTTGATTCCACCTCCTCCCTTCCAGACGATACCAGTCGGAAAGATCAGAATTACTGGAGCTAAACTTAGGAAACCACGTTTAGTATGTACGAATTCCTATTGCACTTGGATAAACATCGCAATTTTTTTTATATCAACTGTTGCATTACGTCCCTAACAAAAGTAAAAAAGTAGACGTTATCGGTTATTTACCTTTTCTGGTATTTTGCTGGCAATTTCACCACAAGAAAAAATATATGATTATAACGAGTAAGCAAGTCACTCTAACCTTCAGCCGTCTTTTGGACTACTTTGAAGTAGTTAGTGAACTAATAAATGAGAAACGAATATCGACATGCGCAAATGCGACATTACTTTCCGGTCTCTCTGATACAAGTGGCTATTCATTCAAGTGACGATCAGACTCGGTAATGGGTAAGTCCACTGACAAAGGGCAGACTGCCTTTTCCCCGACTCTGGGAACGAGCACAGCGGTGAACATTGGACGGCGCAGCAGACGCCCCACTACGTGTTCCCACGTCGATCCAACGACATCGTCAATTACGATTGCATTGTGCACGGGGTCATCGAGGTTGTACCGTGGATCAATGGATACAAGTCGCCAGGTCGGCTGAACCATGTTTCTTTTACACCTGGTCGATGGTCACTCCGGATGAGCTTACATTCAAGCGAATGGTTGCTCGAAATACGCACCGCGCCACGGACGAAGGCCGTGGGAGCAGTAACGTACTGTGCAGGTTCAATTGACTCTGAGGACTCTGAGACTTAACATTTTAGGTCATCAGTCCCCTAGACTTAAAACAACTTAAAGCTAAGTAACCTAAAGACATCACACACATCCATGCTCGAGGCAGGATTCGAACCTGCGACCGTAGCGGTCGCGCGGTTCCAGACTGAAGCGCCTAGAGCCGCTCGGCCACTCTGGCCGGCTACTGTGTGGGGCATTTATGTTGCCTTCCATGAGCTCTTTGGTATCAATCAAAGGCACCATGCCAGGTGAATATTATTGCGGACCACCAGCATTCTTTCATGACTGGTATCTTCTCCGACGGCGAGGAGAAATGGAGGACTGCTGCTGCGCTGCGTTTGAGAGGTCGACCAACACACTATGAACTACATGATAAGGTGTAGGTGTGTTGATTGCTTTGTAAGTCTGTTTCAGATGTGAACAAAACCCTAGATAATTAGTTTTGACTATTCTAATGGTTATCTAGTGGTACTATTGTCCCTTGCAATGCTATTTTCAAAGACATAATACATCAATGCGGCTGCAGTTCACCCTCTCCTAATGCGGAGGTCCCTGACTCGAAGACGATCTTATGACTCATCATGGTGGTAAACTTACGTTGCAAATGTGTGGCAGACGATATTAAAGCAGGTTCTTGTTCGCCAGACGTTGCGCTAGATTTGTTTTTTGTGGCGCACGTGACTACGGCAGCTGGTGATCGATCAGTCGAAGGGGGCGCTGATTTCGTAGGGCAGTTTAGATATATTCGAGAGGTTTGCCTGAGTGGCCTGTTTCTGACTGCCGATTCTCTCGTCTTCAACACAAGCATGACCCTTTACTCTACACGCACCATCGCCGAAACTATACAGACACAATAAAAGTGCAGTACACTGTGCGGGACTCCCCATTTCACTTACTGGTTGTGCGAAACAGGCACGTAATTGGTGATACATCGGTTTGGGCGGGACGGCCATGTGGGCTTTCTTTGTCGTACCTCTAGCTGCTGCATCCACGGAAGCGAAACGAGGGGGCAACAGATGGGCTTAAAGAAACTGAAAACCGACCAGCAGTCAATACCTTCCATACATCTTCGCAGGATTCCATGAAGGACATGTGAAACAGCCAAGAACATTCGTTTCCATTTAGCAGATAATCTTGTTACATATTTCCATGGCAGAAATTATGTTCATTAAATGAAATATTCAGTTCGTATTTAATTGCGTCCAAGGTCTCATTCGGTAGTACTCGTAATTTAAAAATTCGAAGCAATGGTTTGTGAACTATTTCGATCACATACATTCTAACAAAATGTAAAAAAGATTGTTTTACTTGATATTTTTGTAATAAAAACTAGTAAATACGTTTCCCCAAAAACATTTCAAATTAAGAAGTGCACATACAGTACAATATTTTTGTGATAAAAACTAGTAAATACGTTTCCTCAAAAACATTTCAAATTAAGAAGCGCACATACAGTACAAAATGTACAGTGTTGGCTACGAATTTTGGAGCACAGTGAACACCAACTAGGCGACCCCACGTATGCTTCGTGAATGCCTTAGAAGTTTACGGCCTTAGGTTTTCTTCACATCTCATGAGCTACTGTCCTCATCAGAGGAAGGAAAGTTTTTAGTTCATACATCTGGTGTGTATGGATGCCGCAGATGCTAGAGCGTTACACACCACAGCATAAGATCCATGCGTAAGAAAACTTCATTTATTTGAAACCCACTAATGGAGATTGAAATTCTTAAACCTCTGTCCACCAGTCCCATACTTATCCATCTAGGTTGAGATGTTCGTCACAAAGACGTTAGAAATGAATGAAGCTTTATTTCATCTGGAAGTGTTATCCAACATCGTCTTCAGAGTGATTCACGAAGATATGCGAATATTGTAATCGTTATTCTACAAGTAAAAATAAAGAACAATGTTCACATAACCTTAGGTCTGCAAATGTTTGGTTACGGAGTTACGACTAACAAAAGATTTTGCCTGAAATTTAGCAACCTCGCTAATATGAAGCCATCGCAAAATTGTGCGAGGTTAAAGTAAATCAATCTAATAAAACATGTCCCATACTGATGTATTCACGTGTACTATGGTATTAATAAAAGCAGATTATCTGACACAATCATACAGCTTCAGTTAACACTGTTAACGTAATTTTCCCAAAATTAAATTCTCTACAACTTCTGTTGGAAACTTTGTGCAATTGTTTGGAATTAAAAAAAAAAAATTGGGCCAAGTAGTCAGTAAATTAAAAATTTTAGAAAAGTATTTCTTTGCTTCTGTGGATGTTCTGGATAATTATTGCATCTAAGGCGCTGCAGTCATGGGCTGTGCGGCTGGTCCCGGCGGAGGTTCGAGTCCTCCCTCGGGCATTGGTGTGTGTGTTTCTCCTTAGGATAATTTAGGTTAAATAGTGTGTAAGCTCAGGGACTGATGACCTTAGCAGTTAAGTCCCATAAGATTTCACACACATTTTAACATTTTGAACATTTGATAACTATTGCAGATACACGTCAGGGATATGTTTTATTAGAGTCACCAGATCAATAACAACAAAATAAATGGCAATCGTGCTTGACTTTAACCTCGGACAGTTTTTTGACGGCTTCATATTAGCGAAGTTGCTAAATTTCACGCAAAATCTTTGATTAGCTGTAGCTCCGTAACTAAACACATCCGGACCTATGCTTAAGTGAACTTATTTCTTTGGTTTTGCTTTTAGAATAACATTAAAATGTTTGCATATCTTCGTGAATCGCCCTACATATAAAATGTGACCCCATGGGCACGAATATACGCATGTTGCAGTTTCGGTGTTGTAGCGAACACCTCCTGAATGTCGTCTTGAGGAATTCAGAGACAACAGTGAGCACTGGAAGGCGTACAACGTGACAGTTGTGCCTGTGTGATGACTGTGCTGCGTCGTCAGAACCTTCACAAGTCGCTTCCTCTCTTGATTTATGGAGCTACCAAGGCTTATATCTCCACACTCTGATGAGGGGAAGGCGTCCAACACCTTGCCATCTACTAGTTGTTTCACCACCCTTCAACCACTTTCCGTGGTAGATTGTGAATATCTGACCAGCTTCGCCCTTTCTGTAATCTTTGTAAGATCGCTTACGTCACTGGGTTTCTTCATTTGCGGAACGTATCCATGCTAGAATGAAGCGCGACGAGTCTTGGTTTCGCTTTAATACGTTCCTTACCGTGTCACTCCCTCCTTACGTCATTAGGCTGAATTCTATAAGGAGTGATCAAAACTTTCCGTTCGATGGTACCACAGTTTATAATCAGTACGCAAAATCGCGATGAACACTGAGGCAATTATCCCACCGACGCATCAAATCGAAGATTCCCATTTGGCGAAAGACAGTTTCCTGATGCGTGAAGAAGTCCGTAGCTGGCTGCTGTGCATCGTCGTCGACCCTTGAAGAATTTTTTTAAGGGACAGAAGGCATGATACGCATGGTGAGAGATCAATACTGGACAGAGTGTTTTCCATTGTCTCCCGCTTAAGCTTTCGCAACTTCATCACATGGCGAGAGATAAGGATTTCACTGCAGGTGTTCGATTGTCTCCCACTTGAGTTGGTGCAATCTGGGCGTTACATTTGCGATATAGGGACGTGCGTTTTCATGAGGAAGCAGAATCCATTGTCGGAAATTCCCACACTGGTGATTTTCCAAAGACATGCTGAGCCACAAATATTCTTCGTTTCCTGATTGATGTCTGCTGGTGTTTGTCCTTCGGCAGCCGTAGAAGGATTAACAACACGTTGGTCCTGTTTGGACGCACTTGATGTACTGTCGCAATAGTTCACGTTTCCGCATTTACCGCACACAAGCCGGAGGGACACGAATGCCACACTGATCCCTTGCCTACGGGTCGGCGCTTATATATCCGCATCGGGGTCGCGGTACTCGGCATGTACCCTGCAGCAACGGCCTAAGACTGAAACTTTTTGATGGTCCCTTGTATGTCGCATTGCTCGTTGGTCGTAAAGTTTTAGTTGCTCGGTTTATACTTCGACTAATACACAACCTCTCTCTCCCGCTCTCGCTTGCTCTCTCTGTGTCACTCTCATTTACCCACACACTCATACAAAAATGCGCATTAGGACATATTCAACCACACATCTTATTTAACGTTTGTCAATGTCACCATAAAAGGATAAACGTATTACCATCATATTAATAAACGTGTTGTGCCTTAAAGATGAATATACTGATGTGGTGTCTTTAAAGCACGTTATGGACGTTACGTAAATCACAGGAAAAAAGCGCATGTTGTAGTTGGTGTAATACTGTATCTGTTCAGGCAGCCGAAGAAGATGTGGTTGGTATCTTCTGTTTCGTTGCGATAACATAATAAAAATGCGACTAAGACAATGCAATAGATATGATTTCTGCCGCATTCTTTAACTTTTGGAGGACTGATACCTCTAGCGTCAAATGTCTGTTATCAGCTTCTTGAAATTTTTGATTCGTTCTGCTTATAATCATTCGATCACTCAGAATGTGATATTAAAATATACACGACCAGTTACTTTTAAAGCAAGAAATTCGTCTGTAATGTGCAAAATATTTTGTGTTTCAGCTGTATTAGGAAGATTCGAGTTACAGTACAATCTAAGACGAAAGAACGACGCACCATGAAATTATAATTTCAGAAAAATTCGAGGACTGGTTCAAGAGAAAGAGCTTCACAAATTGAGCAAGTCAATAACAAGTTGGTCCACTTCTGTCCCTTACGCAAGCCGTTATTCGATATGGCATTGACTGACAGAGTTGTTGGGCACCCTCCTGTGTTATAAGCGCTAGAACGTCAGAATCTAGACATGGTTGTAGGACGTAGCCCATAATTCTCCAAATGTTCTCAACTAGGGAGAGATCTGGCGGCCTTGCTGCCCAGTGTTCAGTTTGGCAAACACTAATATCAGGAGCCACTTTCGCCGTGTGAGGGCAGCATTATTTGTCTCAAGTGTAAGCCCAGGATGCTTTGTGAAGAAGGAGAACAAAACGATGCGTAAAATATTGTGGACATACCGCTGTACTGTAAGGGTGCCGCTGGTGACAACCAAAGGGATCCAGCTATGAAATGTCACGTCACATTATCTCTCCTGGTTGCGCGCAGTGTGGTGGGCTACACTGAGGTTGGAAAACCACCATTGTCCGTGTCGTCTCCAGTCGCGTCGTCGGCCTGGAATCTTATTGATTGGAGTGGAATTGTTTCAGTGATGAGTCTGTCATCCTACAGAGCCCCGATGATCAGCCATCCTGTGCTCACATTTCAGAAAAAATAATGCCGCCCACACACGGCGAGTGTCCCTATTGCTTGTTTTCGTATTTTTCAGATCCAGTCTTGGCCGCCAAGGTCACCGGATCTCTCTCCAATTGAGAACGTTAGGGCTTTATGGGCAGGGCCCTCCAATCATCTCGGGATTCTCACGATCTGACGCGCTTATTGGAGAGAATTTGGCACGATATCATTCAGGATGTCAAGCCGAATAGTAGCTTCCATAATGGCGAGAGGCGGACTAATACGATATTGACTTGTTCAATTTGTAGAGCTCTTTCTCTTGAACCAGTCATCGAATTTTTCTAACATTGTAATCATTTGTTTGCCTATAAATGTACATGACATCAACGAATTTTCGTCCCATTCTTCCTTCGTCGCACGTCTTTTTTTTTTTTTTTTTTTTTTTTTTGTCTTAGTGAATCACTGTCGGCTCTGTACCCATTTATATTTGTAATATGTGCAAGGGATATGGGAAAAAGCTCAACGTTATGTTACACGAACCTTGACCTGTTATAGAGCTCACAGCGTCTGTCTCGAAAATCAGCGATCTAGTGTTACTTTAAACGATCTCAAGTAGAATAACCACATGAATACGTTCAGTAAATAACACAGTAAAACGATCTCAAGTAGAATAACCACATGAATATATTCAGTAAATAATACAGTACAGACTGTCACCTGATGGTCAGTAACGGCACACATCTATCGAGATCTCATCTCAGAAAGGAATGCGATCAAGGGTATTTGAATTTTCGCCCGACCACCAATTACAGTAACGGATGTAGCTGACGCAATCAAGAGTGGAAGTAGCCTCATCAGTGAACTCCATTAATGGAATTAATTATCGATTACCTGTTACCTATCAGCGAAATTCCGCCGTACTGGCTTCATTTCCTTCACGCAAATGTTGAACTTTGTTATGTCGTGACGAGTGCAGCGTTCCACATGTTGTTTGCTACAAACAAACTCGATTAAAGAATTTGATACAAACTCCAATTCATGAACCGAACACTATCTTTGAGGAATTTTATATAATGTATTACAGTGGCGAATGCAAATGACCTAGATATCAAATTAATTGGCTCAGAAAACCAGAGGGCAAGACTGAAGTACAAACAAATGAGAGAGGGTCATTTAACTAAATATTGAACAAATAAGCAATAATTAGGATTAATTGAAACGGTCCTCTGCCATATACATCAGATAATTATCTCGATTTTTATGCGCGCGCGCGCGTGCGTGCGTGCGTGTGTGTGTGTGTGTGTGTGTGTCTGTGTGTGTGTGTGTGTACTAGCTGAGTATCTGACATTGACCAGGTATGAATTAATCTCAGTCTTCATTAATCTACTTCCGCCACCCCCTCATTCTGCCCACGTCCTCCATCCATCACTCACTGCCCTTCGCTCCATCTCATCCTCCCCGTTCTCATAAGTCATGTCCTCCCCCTCCCTCTCTGTGTCCAGCTCATCCTCTTCCCTCTCTCCATCCATACCCTCTTCCCTCTGTCTGTCCATCTCCATCTCTCTGCCTATCCCTTCCTCCCCATGTCTTGGTCAATAGCGTCCTCTTTCCTTTCTCTGATCGTCTCCTCCTCTCTCCTCTCCTTCTGCCTATTGTCCTCCCCTATCTCCATCCATCTCTTCCTCCTCCCGTCTGTGCCACTCTCTTCGCTCACCTCGCTTTCCACCTCCTCATCCTTTTTTTTGTCAATGTTATCAAACTCGCCGCAGTACGAAGCTATTGATTCTTACCTCAACAGTATTTCCTTCCAGATTCTAGCTAACGTTTGTAAAAAATCTGACTGAAATCGTTCCAGGAGATTATGAAGAGCTTTTTTCCCGTGGCTTTGCAGGAATATGCACATGTCAAATGTGTTTCTCACACATTTAACATATTTCACGCGTATTACCGTTCATATTTCGCCTACATGTCCAACGACTTTCACCCAGCAGCATCATCTTCACTCAGCACACTGCTTATGACCACGTATCACCTGAACTATGTGTTGTACAATAATGTAATTGTTGAGGTAGATCCAGTGCTTTAAGTGTCTAGCTATGTGAAGTAATAAATTAAAATATTATTCTTGATACTGTAGTTTCTGACGCATATCAGTGTATAAGACATCAGATCTCCTAAATTAAGTGTCGTACAATGATGTAATTTTTGTGGTCTATTCAATGGTAAATATTAATACTGCCTGCAGATGTGTGACAAATACATTTAGTAGTAATGAAGTGGTAAATTACTTACTCATTATTCATGTGGCAGTTTTATAGCACGAAGAGAGAGGGTGCAGTAAGAAATAAAAATTCTTCTTTTCATTATTTTGTCAGAGTCGTCAGCAAGAAAGAGTATCGTAAAGGTTTCAAATCATCGGTAAAGCTCGTTGCAAGTCTCTAAGTGCTCCTGTTCTCAAATACTGGATGCCTGAAGTACGGCATAGTGGGCTACGCCGTTCATTCATCCATCCCCACCCCTTTGAGAGACAAATGGTTCTTACCCTCATAGTGCCTCTTTCCAGAGAGGAAGTCAAATGCGCACTAAGTCTGACATCGGTACAGTGGTTTAACAAGAGATGGGGAACATACAAAGGGTAAGGTGGGGTAAATGCGACCTAGTAATTTCTTGTGGCTACAAAATACTTATCCCAGGTCGTACCTTAACGTTGTATATGTTACGTTATAGGTAATAGAAAGGAGCAACTGTTTGCAAAATATTTTTGTTATACCATCAATAGTTTTTGAGGTATCCGTATTTTACGAAACTTCCATTTCGGCCATTTGAAAAAATGGTTGGGTAAATCCGACCCCCTATTTGTTTGGCAGATTTTGCACATAAATAGTTCTAAATAAACGGTTTTTTGAGAAATTATAATAGGTAATTATGTTTTTTTTACCTAATTGAACAAAGTGTATTAAAAAATCAGTATTTAGTGTAATAAATGTATTGAAACTTAAATGAGTGTAAATTTCAATTGAAAAGAGATGATTTCATTGCATGGCGGTGCAACAACAATGTCGATCTCGGAATGTTAAAGTTACGAGCGACAGCTCGTAAAGACACCCCCATTTGCATTGCAGCAACTGCTCGGCGAATATCGTTTTGATTGTGTTTTGTCGTTTTTCGTTTGTAATTTCGTACCATTTACCTAAAAATAAACAAAAATTCACTTTGTTCCCATAAATAAATAATTCCATACATATAAAGGATAAAAAGTATGCGGTCGGAATTACCCCACCATTTAGCGGTCGGATTTACCCCATCATGCCACTTTTCGTTTAACACAAATAGAAACAAGTTACATGAAATTTGCAACAAAAACGATACATACACTGAATAGGTCAATAAATGCACTACAAAACCACGTACTGTTTGTTTTGCTATCGTTTTATTTAATAAGGTAAGTCTAGTGATGCAATCTGCACAAAAATTAAATTGAAACAATCGAAAACACACTTGTTGCCTTTTGAGTGTCTCAATGTCAAATGCAGCAAAGCTGTCGAGGTGACATTTTCGTTATTTCATATGGTCTATATTGTAACACTAATGCGAAGTCGATCCGCTTTGCCGTTTCTCACAAATAGAGGGCGGTTGGGTTTACCCACCTGGTCGGATTTACCCCACCTTAGCATATGCACATCAGTTTTTATAATTTAGTATCCAGTATTACAAAGCTGTGTATTTAATGTAGCCCTCTATTATTGCATCTCCTGCATTTCCATCTTCTCCTCTCCCCTCCTCTCATCATCTCCACCATCCTCTCTCTCTCTCTCTCTCTCTCTCTCTCTCTCTCTCTCTCTCTCTCTGCCTGCCTCACCAATGCCCTCTCCCAGTCTTCTGTCTCCTGCCCTCCCTCTGTCCCTCTCCTGTTGCCCCTTCCCCTGTCCATCTGGTCTTGCCCCATTCTGTCCATATGTTCTTTCCACCAATGCCCATCCCTCCCCCCTCCATGTGTATCACCACCTCCTCTTACTCTTAGTCTATCTCCTCCTCCCTCCTCTCTGTCCATAACCTCCTCACCTCCTCCGTCCATCTCATTCACCCCATTCTCCACCCATCTCCTCCAAATCCACCCCCTGTTCATTTATTCCTGCCCTTCCCTCTCCCTGTCTTCTCCTGCCTTCTATCTCCTCTTTCTCCCCTCTCTGTCTTTCTGATTCTCCTCCTTTATCCATACCCCACTCTAATTATAACCCCCTCTCCCTCTATCCCATCTCCTTCTCTGTCTTCATCAGTCTTTACTTCTTGCTCTTTCTGTCATTCCTCCTATCCTCTATCTTTCCATCTCCTCCTCCACACTTTCACCATTTATCTCCTCCTCCTATCTGTGCCTATCTCTTCCTCTTCCGTCTTTTTGCACTTCTACCTTCCTTTTCTCTCTCCATTTCCTCCTCGTCCTCGGTCTGTACCAATCCTCCTCCTCCATCTCTTTACATATCTCTTACTTCCCATGTCTCTGTCCATCTCCTTAACTTTTCTTTGTCTATTTCCTGCTATTTTCTTTTTCTGTCCATCTCTTCCTCACCCCTCTCTCTTTCCCATCCCCCCCCCCAAATCCCTGTTCATCTCCTTATCGCTACTATGCCTGTCACCTCCCCTTCCCCATTTTTCGTCCTCCTTTCTCTCTCTACACCATCACTATGTATTAGGAGGCTGGTGACTCTTATGCTTACAGTTATTCTTTCCAGATTAATATGTGTACTAAATATGATCGAAATTCAGGGGTTTATTGTGAGCTTTTTATCCTAGGCTTTACCATATACGCACATATTAAGTGTATTTCGGACATATTTAACATACCTGATGCATACTTGTTTACTTGTGTCACCTGTATTTCTAGCAAGTTTCACCCTGAAGTTTCATTTTCACACATCTCAATGATTTTGAGTGGTATCTGTGCAACTGTGTGCTGTGCAGTGATGTTATTGTATAGGTACATCCAGTGGTATATGAGCCTATGTCTATGAAATCCAGTGGTATATGAACTAGAGTTAGTAGCAAAGAAGTAATAAATTTAAATGTCACACACATTTTAACAGTTATTACCGATCTTAGGGTTTATAACCTCATATCTCCTGAACCATGTTCGTATTGCGATATATTTGTGCATGTACATTCAGCTTCATATCTGGATACTGTCAGCGAAAAGTGTTGCGAATAGAGTCAGCACCAAAGAAGTAATAAAGTAAACCGTCGTGCATGATGTAGCAATTTAACACACATCGAAGTATTTGATATCATATCTCCAGAACTAAAGTCACAAAATGATATTTTTTTGTGTGCGCATTTAGCAGTACATGCGGATATAATCTACGACATGTGTTGCAAATACAGCCAGCAAAAGAAGTAATATATTAAACATCACGTGTAATGTGGAAGTTTTTTTCACACCTCAGTATTTGATGTCATTTCTCCTGAACTAAATATCGTGCAATGATTTTTTATTTTTTTATTTTCGTTGATTCTGCGACAGATGTGAAGCAATAATTTTAGATGTCTTGTATGAAGCAGCAGTAGTTTTTCACGAATCCCACAGTTTATGACATCACATATTCTGAACTAAGTGGTGTACAATGAAATACTTTTTCTGGTACTTGCAGAATTGTTGTGAAAACAGTACATAGTAAAGAAGTATAAAGAAGTAATAAATTAAAACGTCATGCTTCAAATGGCAATTTTACTGCATGAACAGCGAATATGTAGTGAGAAATAAACATTTAGTTCTTTAATTGATTTGTAGGGGTTATCGATCAGAAAAAGTTAAGTTTGATTAAGTTTGAAATTATGAAAAGTTTGTTGTAAGACTCCTAGAGCTCAAAATCCTAAGTACTCGAGACATATTCTCGTCTCGTAGGCCACAATATTTTTTCACAGCCACCTCCACTCCTTTGGTATGTATTTGGTTCTCACACCCACAGTGCTCCTTTCCAAACACCAAATGAAGTGTGTACTGGGTTTGGTTGAAATTTATCCAGTGGCTTAGGAGGAGATGTGCAACATATTTGCATACATATGTATTTTCATACATATACTTTAAAACTTCAGTACCCAGTTTTGCCTAGTTACGTATTTTTTGCAGTCCCTTATTAGTGCTTATTCCTTTCTCTGTCCACCTCCCCATTCTCTTCTTCCATCTCTGTCCATCTCCACCACACTCCTCCATCTACCTCACTCATCACTATTCTTTGTCCACCTTCTACACCACCACTCTCTTTCCTTCTACTGTTCCCCCCTCTCTGTCACACTGCTCCTCCACTTATGTCCATTTGCTCTTTCCCCTTGTGTCCATCTGCTCCCTCCCCACTAATTCCATCTCCCCCTTCCTTTCTCTTTATCAGACTCAACCTCCCCTGCTCAATCTCTCTGTATTTTACTCCCCGTCTTTCTTTGCGTCTACTAGCCCTCTCCCTTTTTATCTCCATCTATTTGCTTTGTGTGACCATATCCTTCTTCTCCCTCCCTCTGTGTAACTCCACCCTGCCTCTCCATTCTCATCTCTGACTGTTCCTTTTCTGTGACCATCTCCTCTCCCCCCCCCCCCCCCCCTCTGTCCTGTAACTCTTTTCCTCATTTCATCCTCTTCTTTTATCTGTTTCTCTCCTCCTCCTCATCTCCTCATCTACTAGTCTATTGCTCTCACTGTCTCTCTCCATCTGCCTCTCTTTCCTTTCTCTGTCAGTGTTCCCCTCTCACCTCTGTCCATTTAACCCTCCTATATATTTCTCCAGCTTCTCCCCATTACTCCCCTGTCCACTTCATCACCCTGAATGTATGTCCATCTTACTATCAGTAATACCAGAGTAGGAAGCTGGTGGTTCTTACCGATGCCGTATTTCTTTCCAGGTTGTAATTAATGTGCGATCGAAACTTGACTGAGAACATTCCAGAGGTTTAGGGTTTGCTTTTTACTCTTGGCGTTGGCCACCTGCACTTCACACAAATTTAACATGTTTTACCGTGTATTTATACACACATTCAGCTAGCATGTCTAGGGAATTTCACCCTGCAGTTTCATTTTCGAGCAGGTCAATGTTTATAACCTTGTATCGACTAAACTGTGTGCTGTAGGTTGATATTATTGTATACGTACATCCAGTGGTGTATGAGCCTATGTCTGCCAAACGTGTTGTGAATAGAGTTAGTAGAGAAGAACTAAAGAAGTGAATTATCATGTACATGGCGGCAGTTTCTTAATTATCTTAGGGTTTATGACCTCATATCTCCGAAAATATGTGATATATTTGTGTAGTTACATCAGCTGCATATTTGGATACTATCAGCGACATAGGTTGCGAATAAACCTAACAACAACGAAGTAACAAATTAAAATGTCATGCGATCTCAGTGTTTTTGACATGGTAGCTTCTGAATTAAGTGTTTTAGAATGCTGTAACTTTTCTGGTGTGTTCAGTAGTATAACTGAGTACCGTCTGAAAAATTTGTCACGAAAACAGTTAGCAGTAACAAAGTAGTAAATTAAAAATTCGTGTTTCATGTGGCAGTTTTACCACATGGACAGGGAATATGTAGTAACAGTTAAACTTTTTTCCTTTCATTATTTTGTGGGGTTGTCAGCGAGAAAAGGTCTCGAAAGGTTCGAAATTATGAGCAAATTACTGGCAAGTCTCTAAGCTCGCATTCTGAAATACTGGATGACTCAACTATGTCTATCCTCTGGCCGTGGGCTACACTGTTTCTTCATATCATCCCCCACTACATTAATAGGTAGGTGGTTTTTCTACCCCACAGTGGTTATTTCGAGACAGCAGGTGACCAAGTTTGGTTGAAATCGGTCAAGTGATTTAGGAGGAGATACTGAACACACCTGCATATACACATACATACAAATTAATGTAGATCCATTTTTATTATTTCTGTGGGCACTTGCTAAGTGCCCACATTGCCCAGATATGCATTTATTGAATTCTTCTATTAGTGCATCTCCTGCTTCCCCTTTCTAAGTCTTCCTTCCCTCCTGTCCTTCCCGTCCATCACCTGCTCCCACCTCCCTCTGTCCCGTCTGTCCACTTCCTCCACAGTCTAGTACCTGTCCATCTGTTCCTACCGCCCCCCCCCCCCGCGACCTTCCCATAGAGCCCTTCCTCTCACTCTCTCTCAAAACTCAGATGAAAATTAGGCAGACGGAAAAAAGTAAGAAAACTATCAGTTCTGAGGTAATCGAAGCGACTGATAATATATTTATTCCACCGTTAGACAAGACAGTCAATGCATTCATGGAAAATTGTTTGCAGTTACATGCTGCATCATGATGGTATCCTTGTGTTCACTTATTCGTCCGAAGCAAACAGTAACCCATGAACGTCTTTCTTGAGGGCTCAAAATTGTATGGGAAAAATTGGAAGATGTGTAAGGGCAGTCATAAAAACAGGGGTGCCACTTCCGGGAAAATCACGATGACATTTTTCTTTGACTGCAAATACCCACCCCTCATTGACTCCCAGGAACTTGATTCATACTATCAAGGCCAAAAGCCCAGTAAAGTTGACGAACGGCAACTTTCTGTTGCATGATAACGCCCACCCACATGTTGGCGAGGTTGTTTAGACTACGCTGCTGGCGTTTCGTGGGAGGTCCTTACACGTGCTCCATACAGCCCCAATTCCTCCCCTTGCGATTCAAATTCTTTTGGAGTCCTGATAATAACATTCGTGGCCATCGATTTGCTTTAGGCGAATAGGTGTAAGTTAAGGTAAAATCGTGGGTTCCTATGCAACTGCAGACATTTTCCCTTAAAGGCAATGACCATCTTGTCTCAACGTAGGATAATATTAAAGGTAATGGTGATTACTTTTGAAATAATAAAGAGTTCACTTATCTTTTTCTATATGTGTCTCAGTTTCCTTTCACTGTCCCATGTATAGGAATCATTTTAATATATAACTGGAAATAAATCAGGATTGTGATAAGATACAGCAAAATGTTTTTGATAAAAGTTGTATGTGGCAAAGGAAGTCACGCATTGCTACTGTTGGTCATGACCCTAACGTGATTTTGTAAGTTATTTGGAAGTGAAAATCATTATTTCATTTTTAAGGGGAACCCTAGTATTCGATTCAAGGTTTGAAAAGAACGGCAAAATTCGGGTAGAAAATGGTCACTGAACCTTGCCATGACCTTGAATAATGCAAGGTCAAATAAGCAAATATATTTTCAGTACCAGTACGGATTAACTCGGAACTGAGGAGGGACTCAGCAAAATGCAATGATAGATGCAGATTAAAGGGTATAAGGAGTCATGCATCACTGCTAATAACCATGATTTTAAAGGTAATTTGGGACAACCTATACATATACATAAATTGTCAATAACTTCATGGTTAATTACTGTTTAGCGAAAGCACTTTACCTTTCACATATGCATTTACGTAAGACATTACGGTCTTGGATTCCTCTAACTCAACTAGCTTTTTACACGTGGTTCTGCCTGAGTACGCATATTGTAATTCTTTCCCTTCAGTGACGATTTTCGTGATTTTAAACGTAAATAAGAAAGTAAAATGTTAACGAAGGAAGGACACATCATACTGCCAGTAAGAAAATGAAACATATAATTATGAAAACTAGAGAAAATACATTGAAGGGTAGAACGTTTTTGTTGCGGGAGGATGAGGAGATTAGTATTTAACGTTTTGTCGACGACGAGGTCATTAGAGATAGGACACAAGTTCGGAATAGGGAAGGACTGCGAAGGAAATCGGCAGTGACCTTTCAAAGGAACCATCCCGGCATTCACCTGAAATGGTTTGGGGAAATCACGGAAAACCTAAAGCAGGACGCTGGTTTGAACCGTCGTCCACCCAATGCGAGTCGAGTGTGCTAACCATTTCGTCATCTCCTCGGTGTTATTTTTTCTTTTTTTGCATAAAATTGTTCTGTAAGACATTTTTCTTGTTCTCTCGCGACTTTTGCTACAGGCCGAAAATGGTCGTTGGAAAACAGCCAACTTGGTGACCCAAGATCGTGTTGCTCTTGTTAATGCAAAGAAATACGAGTAGTTTGCATATTAATACTAACTGCAATCGGACTTCGTTAAAAACATAGACTTGAGTTTCGACTTACAAATGATGAATCTGTGATAAAACGAAAACGAGCTTATAGCGCACGATCGTTATGTCACCAAACCGACCATTTCCAACCAATTTAAAAGGCCGAAAAATATACAGACTATTTCACTACTTCTTGGATGAAGGCTTATGCACATTACTATCGAAATAAAGACATAAATGATTTAGATTATTTTATCTCTAGATACGAGATTGACACAATTTTCTAGCACTGAGATTCGAAGAAGAAGATGGAAGACTGAACATAAGTTTTCTCGTTTATTACTAAAAGACTATTGAAAATTTCATAGATATTTAAGACACCGAAATAAGTGCCATACTCTGAGATACAAACTTACCGACAATATCGTTGAAATACAATTATATTTTACAATATGTCACTTGTATTTCACACATAAACAAATTTCATATATTTTTATCGTTTTTCACGCAATTTTTTAGACTTATTTCATCCGTATCTGTAGCGAATTTCGCCCAGCAGCTTCATCTGAATTTTGAAGTAACTTGTACTTCTGCAAGTAATTGAATGTCGGTTTGAGGAAACGGACTGCCACTGGCTACTATCTAATTTTCCACTCTTTTACAGCATGTGTCTCTAATGTGGGCGTTAAACGTATCTGTGGTACGGAGCCATGCGGCATAACCTTCGCCCCCAAATTACGATGTGGATGATACACTGCCCAACATAGATGAGAGACAGATTTCGCCTCATACTTTTAACGTTATCTGCCTCAACTAATTACAGGAAAAAAGTACCACCAGGTGCATTTCGGACGTTTCTAGACGGCACACCAAGTCACCGCTCCCCAACCTGTAGCGATTTTGGGGTATCTTACTGCCTCACCCTTGCTAGTGTTCACTCTGCTCTTACCTTCGTTGCATCTTTGCCAGCGGAAGTCCATCTATACATAAACGCGAGATGCATGGCCAAGTGAGATGTTTCCTGTGCTACTGCGAGAGATGGAAGGTAGGTTGTGTGGGGCCTGCTGCCGGGCTGGCTTGAGAAGGCGGAAGGAACAGCAACGCAGCGACTGCTTGAAAAAGAAACAATTGGGCACAGTAGCTACAACGCGTAAGGTTTGTGTAAAAGTTGAAATTGTGGAACTATTGAGCCAATCGGTGGAAGGCGCTCCACTTCTACTTCCTTCAGCGAGAACACCTTTCATTCATGGCTACAAATTTGCGTGTGCAAACGCTCTGTATGTCCTTCATCTGACATTATTTTAGTGCTTTCCTGACGCGGTACCAATCACTGACAAGTCACGACATACCTGAATTACCTTTTTTCCTGTGCAATAGGTAAGCGGTGATACATACACCAAATAAAAGTTTTAGATCACCCCGGTTCCCAGAAATCCTGAGACGTTGACTATGGATATGTATCACAGACACAGTCCGTTTGATTGTACAGAGATGTCACTAAACCCGCCCAAAGATAAAACAACCATGCATGAGCAGCGCCTATTTGACGGAGGGAGTCAGACAGCCGAACAGTTCGAGTCATTTCACCAAGAAGGAGGCACACGGGTCGTGTTGTCTGCAGTTCAACCGTGCCTAGACTGTCAATACCGCGGTTCGATAGCGTCCGCGTTGTTACTTTGTGCCAGGAAGGGTTCTCAACAAGGAAAGTGTCCAGGCGTCCCGGAGTGAACCAAGGCGATGTTGTTCCGCCATGTAGGAGATACAGAGAGATAGGAACTGACGATGACATGCCTCGCTCAGGCTGCCCAAGGACTAATACTGCAGTGGATGACCGCTACCTACTGATTTTGTCTCGGAGGAACCCTGACAGCAACGCCACCCATCATGTTGAATAACGCTTTTCGTGCAGCCTCAGGATGTCGTGTTACGACTCAAACTGTGTGCAATAGGCTGCATGATGTGCAACTTCACTCCCTACGTCCGTGGCGAGGTCCATCTTTGAAACTACGACACCATGCAGTGCGATACACATGGGTCCAACAAAATGCAAAATGAAACGCTCAGGATTGGCATCACCGATGAGTGTCGCATATGCTTTCAACCAGACAATCGTCAGAGACGTGTTTGGAGGCAACCAGTTCGGGATGAGCGCCTTCGGCATACTGTCCTTCTAGTGCAGCAAGGTGAAGGTTCCCTGCTGTTTTGGGGTGGCATTATGTGGGGCAGACGTACTTCGCTGGTGGTCATGGAAGGCGCCGCTCGTACGATACGTGAAAGCCATCGTCCGACCGATAGTGCAACCATATCGGCAGCATATTTGCGAGGCATACGTCTTGATGGACGACATTTGGCGCCCTCATCGTGCACATCTTGTGAATGACTTCCTTCAGGATACCGACATCGCTCGACTAGACTGCCAGTATGTTCTCCAGACGTTAACCCTATCGAATATGGCTGGGATGGATTGAAAACGGTTGTTCATGTATGGCATGACCCACCAACCGCTCTGATGGATCTACGTCGAATCGCCGTTGAGGAATGGGACAATCCGGACCAACAGCTCCTGGATGAACTTGTGGATAGTATCCCACGACGAATATAGGCATTCATCAATGTAAGAGGACTTCCTGTTGGTTATTGGAGGTACGAGTGGGTACAGCAATCTGGTTCACCATATCTGAGCTCTCGGTTTATGGTGGTACAACATGTAATGTGTGGTTTTCATGAGCAATAAAAAGGGCGCAAATGATGTTTATGTTGATCTCTATGCCAATTGTCTGTACAGTTTCCGGAACTCTCGGGACCGAGGTAATACAAAACTGTTTTTCATGTGTGTGTTTATTTTTGCTTGTGAGGCTTGATCAGCTGATAGAGCAAGCCCACCTACATAACCATTTTAGTCTCCCGAGCGTTTGGCCCATTATCGTGTAGAAGGTTTGTTTTTCATTAATTGGTGAGGTAATGATCCGTTCTGTGCAGTTCACAGAAGGAACCTGTGTACACTTTTCATGAGAGAGTTACTTTCGTGTACTTCTTGGTTTTTCTGTTGCTTCTGACACAGCGTGACGGTTGAGTGCCATCCATATCTTGAAAATCGAAGACTTGTCCACTGGAAAGAAAGGTCGCAGTGTAATAAGCTGTTTGTGCACGCTTAGTTAAAAATTGAGAACCTCCTATGTGTGAGCAGGCCAACGTCTGCTTCTCCGTTGCTAAAGCGTAAGAATTATAGGTTTAGTGTTTTGATATGTCGAATAATTAACTGACGGAGTAATTTCTTGTGATGCATGTTTGCAATGGTAACCAGTGTATATGGCTGACGAGGGTTTTGACATTCTATGTTGCCTTTGTTGGCAGGGGCGGCGGCACACTGGGCACCATTGGCTTTTTGTAACTATTGAACGCTCCTTTGTAGATGGAAACGTCCACTGCGCAAGAACGTACTTACATTTAGTGAGGTAAGAATTTTTACCCAGCTGGCACAGGCAACGTGAGGGTTACATTTATACTTTGGATTTGTCGATTCTGTGGCAAATTTGAGTGAGGTAGGCAGATCAAGTTGAGTGCTGTTTAATGTCCTAAGCTATTGACCGTTTACTGTATGTAGTATGCAACGATGTGACCCTTTGACTATTTTTCTCGAAAGCTCACACTACATGGTAACTATTATCTTGGGATTTGTGTTGATCGAGCTAAATTTAAGAACTGGTACTCGACCAGCTCTACTAAGTTTTCTGATAAGCGCCTCCTTACTTTAGAATTCTGATTCTGGTGTGCAGAACTAACTGCTTAAGTGGCTCCCTTTCGACATGAGGTAGGCGATGCGCTCGTCTTCTTGGTCGTATAATCCGAATTTTTGTAAAGCTGAGAAGTTTTGTTAATTATGCAAGCTATGAGTAACTGTTTCAAGTTGGGATAATGTGTCCACGAGGGCTGAAATTCTACTCACTACAACATTCGACTGTGTAAGTACATAGGCAGAAACGAAGAGTGGTACTGCTGAACAAATACTATCTGTCACTAATAGCCTACAGTTTCATGAAAGTCCATGTGGGCTTCAGGAGCAGTGCCTAAAGAATAATATTACTCTGTAGTGATTCTGCCACTATGGAATAACTGAGTGGTACCTCGCACTTTAGGTTTTTTAATTGGACCTCAAACTATTTGTGATTTGACTATAGCGTGAACCTGTGGGAATTAGGGGTCGCAAGTGCATGATATTGATTTCAAGTTGTTGACTTAATAATACTGTGTGACTTTGTTACTATTGTTTTTTTAAAGGAGAGTAATCTTTAAGTCAGTATACCAATATTACTAATTGTATTATAATAAATTTCAGTCAACAGATTTTTTGGATGTATTGCAGTATTACACGCCGAAAGCATGCAGTGCCCAACAGCCTGTTTTCACATGCCTTCCGTATTACCTATGACAACAGCTTAGAATCGAAGTTGGATTTTTCAAAGAAGACAATGATTGTGACAGTTTGTCCATATACAGGGCTTTTGAGCGGAATGTTAGTTATACTAATAGACAGGACGAGGATCCACCTTTTCATTCGTTAAGTTACTCTATGTTACTGGGGTCGCTGAGTACGTCAGCCGAATTCAAAGGAAAAGTGGAATTCAGACCACTTTCTTCAGTTAGAATAAAGTAAGAGACTGTTTTCGACGAAAACGGATGAAGTTGACAGCCTCGATACTATGGGCGTACATCAAATGGCGTGAGGCTGCGCAAAGTGTATATTGACGAAAAGGAAGGGCAGTAAAAGAACGTATTAAGGAATATGAACGACATACGTGGTATCAAATCGGCGGTAGCGGAACATCACTAGAATTGTGGCTTTGACAACGATTTCAATAACATACGTGTGGTGGCTATGGAAACCAACATTTGTGGAAGGGAATTCCGAGAACCAAAAGAAATTTCTGAGAACGCATTTAACTTCAAAGAGAGCACGACTATAGACTTCCGACATCGTCGTTCCCCGCCATCAATGAAGGGAATACGCGGTCGCAACGTGCGCGCAATACAAGAAACGCCCTGAAAGCCACCTCTGCGGGAAAATGTGTTTTGAATAGACTATCCCCCTTTCACGATTTGCCAGTTTTGCTTCTAACAAATGATATGGGCCCACGAATACCAGCAGGAGGTACTTTAACCAATTACTTTTCTCCGTTATAGGTGTGGGAAAAATCCCTTTCCAATCAATGACAGTGGCTCTCCATTGGTGGTAGCCTAGGACCTTTACTCAATAATGCCACTTCTCCATCCCAAGGGAGGGAAAACGTCTCTTTATAAGAAAAGGCGACACTGGCTTATGACAGCGCCCAATCTATAGTGGACTCCACAAGACCCTAAAAAGATCCCACCAGAGAGTGGAATAAATATGACGCTGCCTAACAACACTGAAGATTTTAATTTCAGGGGCAATGGCCAGAAAGCCTGTAGGCTTACATATTATAAAGATTTCTACGTGCTTTTTATGGACGTATGAAATGTTTTGTTGCAGTAATTTTTTTAAATTTTGTAAACAAAGCGAGTGTCAACTTTGGACTCTGTTTATTTTGTAACTAGTACCTTGCTGCTCCCGAACCAGTATCCAACTGTACCACCGTATCAATGATATCATAATGTGGTTACGTCAAGAGGTAGGATTCTGATCCTGGGTGTAGGTAAGGGTGCTTCTGTTTCAAATACTGTGTTCAGTGTTGTATTTCGATTGTTTCAGGTTCTAATTTATGGGGCAGTGTTGGAGATTTCATGCTTTACCAAACACCAGTTGTAATATGAGCCCATGGTGAGGGTTCTTGCAACCGCAGCCTCCATGAATTGTGCCAACTGTTGCGAAGGGTTGGACTAAGACCTCATCCTCTCCGCAGCGACTGTTGGTAAGTGATGCCAGTTCCAATTGTGCCGATCTCCTCTCAGATGTGCTGTAGATCAACGTTGAATAGTTTATAGGCAGTATCACGACAAGGACTCAAGTGATCAGAATCAAGGTCCAACTTGAGCATCTAGGAAACTGGGTGAGAAACCAACATCCTAAACTGAAAGAGATGACTGTATCATTGTGGAGTAGGGTGGCACAATTGCACCTCCATAGAAGTTCAGTGCTCTGGCAGATCATAATGGGAATACATTCAGGGTTGTATAGTCGAAAACCGATCCACAAAGATGAACCACTATGGATGTTATTCAGTGAACTGCCAAACCCACCGTGGTCCCTAGTACAAGGCCTTGAACATCACCACTGAAAAAGTAGTTACTTTATTGTAGTTCAGTATACGACTAGAAAATCAAGAAAGAGCATTACGTGTCGATGACTTGGTAATCTTTCTAGTTGAAAAACAGATGTTTGTGAAAATCAAATTTATAGTGAAACCACGAGCCTCAACATCCTACACCTCCTATGGAAAAATAATGTACCTACTTCTTCATGAAATATTAATTAGTACTTAAGATTACATTTATAGTTAATGCTAATATACTAAATTTCCATATACATGCTGGTGAAAATAGCGTCTTTTGAGTGTTGTAAGGTTTATAATTATCCGCACCAAACGTGGACATAGCGGCTAATATGTAGGTGGTCATAATGTTCTGGCTGGTCAGTGTATTTTACAAAATTTGATTAAAATAGCTCCTGAGTTCAGCTCCCGTGTTACCCCCCGTTCATGCCGTCATCGATCTTCGTCTTCTGAATCGTCTGATGCAGCCCGCAACGAATATCTCTCCTGTGCCCTCCTCTTCATCTCGGAGTACATCCTTAGTTATCTGCTGGATGTATTCCAGTCTGTGTCTTCATCTACAGGTTTTCCCCTTTACAGTTTTTCTCCCTCAAGTAACACTGAAGTCATTCCCTGATGTCTTAACAGATGTGTCAACACATCATCTTGTCCTGTAATCTTGTCCCTTCTCCTTCTCAGTATTTCCCACATATACCTCTTCTCACCGAATCTGTGCAGAACCTCTACATTCCTTACCATACCAGCCGACCTAATTTTCAATATTCGTCGGTACTACCACATCACAAATGCAGAAGTTCTCTTCTGTTCTGGTTTCCCCACAGTTCATGTTTCATTACAATAAAATGCTGTGCTCCAAACGTTCATTCTCAGAAATTTGTTCCTGAAACTGAAGCCTATGTTTGATACTAGTGGATTTCTCTTGACCAGGAATGCCCTTTCTGCTAGTGCTAATCTGCTTTCGGTGTCCTCCTTGCTCCGTCCGTCATTGGTTAGATTGCTGCATATGTAGCAGCATCCCTTAATTTCATTTACTTTGTGACCATCAAAATACTGTTGTTAAATTTCTAGCTGATCCCGTTTCTGCTATTTCTCATTACTTTCGTCTTTTTTTCGTTTTACTTTCAATACATTTCATTTAGTCATTGGAGTGTCCATTCCATTCAACATATCATGTAATTCTTCTTCAGTTTGACTCAGGATAGCATTTTCATCAGTGATATCTTTTTACCGCGAATTTTAATCCCATTTCTGAACCTTTCTTTTATTTCTTTGATATACAGGTTGAACACTAGGGGCGAAAGACTACGTCCCTGTATTACACCCTTTTTAATCCGAGCACTTCGTTCTTGGTTGTCCCCTTGGCTCTTGTACATATTGTATATTATCCATCTCTCCCTATAGATTAGTCGCGTTTTTCTCAGAATTTCGCACATTTTGCACCATTTTACGTTGTCGAATGCTTTTTCCAGGTCGACAAACCATATGAACGTGTCTTTATTTTTCTTCAGTCTTGCTTCCATTATCAACCGCAACGTCAGAATTGCCTCCCTGTTACCTTTACATAACCTAAAGCCAAACTGATCGTCATCTAGCACATCCACAATTATGTTTTCCATTGTTTTTCATATTATCCTTGTCAGCAACTTGGATACATGAGCTGTTAAGCTGATTGTGCGGTAGTTGTCGCACTTGTCAGCTCTTGCAGTTTTCGGAATTGTGTGGATGATATTTTTCCAAAAATCTGACGGTTTGCCTCCAGACACAGACGTTTTACACACCAACGTGAATAGTCGTTTTGTTGCCCTTCCCCGAATGAGTTTAGAAAGTCTGCCTTATTTGCTCTTAAATCCTCCAAAGCTCGTTTAAATTATGATTCTAATACTTGATCCCCTATCTCTTCTAAATCAACTCCTATTTCTTCTTCTTAACTGCAGCCGCGAGAACAACAGCTCTCAAAAGCTTAATCGTAACTGGGATTGATACAGGAACGCATAGAAGAAGAATAAGCAAGTATTCATTGAGATAGGTAAGCTAGACAATGTTTCGTAGTGGAATGATCTTACACAGAATAAATCCTTTAACAAGAGAAGGAATGTTAAAAATAGCGTAACTAAAGTTGAAAAAGAGCACAACGCCTATCCAGGGACAAAAACCGTCAATCCCAGTTTCTAAACGAGGAAATAGCACAACATTTGAGCTGTGTTTAATTAGTATTTATTTGTGTCCGTTAACAGTTTCAGGAAATGTATTAGCTGTGAGCAACTGCTTCATTCTTCACGTTCAGCTTCAAGTAATGAAAGTGTAAGTGTTTGTAAGGCTAAATAATTTGTCTTATTAATTCTGTTTTGTTCGCTCTATAAAAATCTTTTCATTTTCATTTTTTCACATTCGCATCAACAGAGTCTGGCAATTAAATTTCAATTAGAGTTAGGTATAAAACCAGCTACTCTCCTGACAGAAAAATTCTACATTTATAGTTTATACATCGGTATCGTGCTTCCGATTCCCTTGGTGTGCAGAATAACGTGTTCCTCGATCGGCTCGAATTCATCTTCGTAGCACACTTTGTTCACTATATCTGCATCATTTAGCTGCTCAAATTTACTTTCATAGGCAACGCTATTTAACCACTCACGGTTGTTTGCTTCGGGTTCGCAACCAGCAGTTTAAGTTGTAATCGAAAATATTCGTTTTCTTTGTAATAGAACATACTGGCCTCGTATTTTATTTATCCAAACTCGATGTTCTATGCACGTATAATCCGTAAGCCGAACAGCCGGAAATGCGCTCTATATAACAATCTTTGTCCTCCTTGTGTGTAAACTACAATAATAATTCTGTATCAGTCAGAATCTAATATTGGCACCTAGGGTCCATGTGATATTTGTAGCGAAATATGGCAAGTCTAAATAATTTTACCCACTCACAACTTCTTTCTCAAACACTTGTATACCGCACTACGGCACTATTGCAGCATGTTTGACACGTAATGCGAGTGATATACACAGGATTCGACACTTCCTGAGCAGTGCCATGACGAAATGTGTTGTACGCTGGTAACATTTTTGTTTCTTATATACTAATGCCTCCTGTAAACGCTAGTCATTCCTACCTTAAAGATGGCATAATTAGCTCTGCTTCGTCATAAACAAATATATATGGAGCAATATGCAGTTTATATTCACATAAATTACAAAGTTTGTTCTTAGTCCTTATTTATGACATGCATAAGGTCTGCAGCCTAAGTTAAAGGCGAAAAGTTGAAACATATCTGATAGAAACGATTACTGAGGATGGTTGGGTCACATACACTACGCGTAGAACCATCGGAGAAATATCTGTGTTTCCGTAGATTCAAATTTAAAGTGAAAATTACTGCTTTCGAAATCCAAAATACGAAATACATTTGGTCTCTATACCTCTACTAATATGTTTGAACATCGTAACGTCACAATTACGTATTAAACTCACAAAGAGAACGACTTTTAAAAATTTCTCTTCACTTACGAAATCAGGAATGAAATAGTGAACACGGGTAAATGGATTTAAGGGAGTAAGCAGGGGAACCATTCAATTACGACTCAACAAAATTATGACCCCACCGAACGCGCAATTTCCCTACTAACCAGTTCCGACGGTCATTACAATTGAAAGAAAATACCCTATAAAAGGACCATTCGTTCAACTGTTGTCCTAGATTGGACAGATGTACGTACACTGCTTTCATTGTTATTCTGTTGCTTTAGAGGCGTTTCTGTGTTCACAGTTACGAAGGGAAAACGGCGCGTCGTAGTATTATAACACAAAGGTCTTCTAAATATTACAAATCAGTCCACCTGTTTCAATTACTCATTTCACAGTACAGATACGTGAAAGACCTCTTTACCACCAACGGAGTACCTCAATTAACACAATTATGCAATTAAACCAAAAATATTTTGTAGTAATCGTTATAGAAAAAGAGATTGTTATTTTTTCCGAGTTCATCGTACCAGGCATTTGTGAAATTAAGGCCATGAAGACTCTCCTTCTACAGGAACGGTTAAGTCTTCAACGGACGAGTACAAAAATCTATCTTTAGATAAATGTATTACGTTGGAAGTACAAACATGTATCTATAGACACATATATTACGTTGGACGACAACATCTGTAATTCCATTTTTATAACAGTGTTGTTAACCTTTCGTATCCGATATGTACTTTTATTTGTTTCCTATGAACATAAAACAGTTGCAGCTATGTGACAAAACCTTTACTTTTATTCCCTTCAATTTTTTACTGTCATCACTATCTTCATAATAAATATTGAAGATATAATAGTAATGTATATAAACACCGTCTGCAGAACATTTTGCAACGCTTCGCGTTGCCAAATGACAGAATGTATCTCTTACTCTGCTGTACAGTATGCACTATTTTGAAATTTTATGTCAGATCAAAAATGTGTCAGTTGGGCAGTGCTCTTACAACTAAGCTGTCTTTTTTCAATTAAAAGGAAGGTCAGCGTTGATCGTAATATTGATGTTTTATTTATAGCAGAATCGATTTTCGATCACATAGTGATCATCTTCGGTGCTGGAAGTTAAAAATTTTTACACAGCGATCAGTGAGTAAAACCAAAGACCGCAAATACACCTGAGTATAAAACAACTGTAGGAAAGAACATACCTGTACACACTCAGACACTGGTACCAAATTATCGATAACCAAAACTGAGAAGCTATCACAATAACTGAAGCTGCTGTTTACATTCACCTATACAGCAGACCTCGCTGTGACACGGACATGGAACGCCCTCTATGTGGCATGTGACATGTGAAGACCTAACAGTTCTTTATTTGCCAAGAGATTACCACAAAATACCAACGTGCACCTACAAATCATTAATTGAATGTTTCAATTTTAAAACTGTACATTAAAAAACGCATATCAAGGAAGAGACAGGGGGGAAATGCAGATCTTGCAACATACGCTGGAGTGTTATTTTCAAACAACTTAAAAAACATGTCAGAATAAAGATCAATAGGTGAAGTTATGGTGTCAGATTACAGGACTAGAAAAAAAGAAAAGTATACAAATAAAATAACATCAAATATAACATAATTTGTTATAACACAGTAACCGCCATGTGGCGTAGGGAGTCAGAGATATAAGGTTCTTAAATTACATTGAAACCAATAAGTCAAATACATAAATGTAGTTATACCATGTATGTCACAGTATAGCAGGTCAAAATGCCACGAAGCTCATTACGTGATATAAAATTTTTTTAAAGGCTGCAGATTAACAATTTTTATCGTATTTAACAACGTGCTGAAACACACATCTCATTTATCCCGTTGGGACATGTGAACACTTTATATAAATTAAAAAGTCATCGTGATTATGAAAGCACAATGTTTTAAAAGCACATTGTGGATCCAGAGATCGTTTAGCGCATTCGTGAGTGGAAACTACTGTTACAAATTACAAAGAATAAATTATATGTTGGATAGAGACAAGTGTACGAAATACGCTACCTTAGTAGATACCTCCACTATCACACCTGTTATTTATAGAAAAATTTATCGTATGATACAAACAGAACTTGGGTATAAGGAAATAGTGTTCTCTTTAAAGTATAAAAGCTTTGTCCCAAATAAATATATCGCACTCAAGTTATACTCTTTTTTTTTGCAGAAGCACTGGGTCAGAACCCACCATACCTTTACAGTTGATAAAACAGAAATGAAAACTGTCATGCAAATGGTCTTTTTTTCGGTTAGAAATCCTTCCCTTAATCTCGTTAGTACCGTATTCTTGGAATGCAAGGACCAACCATAATGCCATTATGAAAGAAAACCTTGTAACAGGTACACTTACACAATTATGAAAAAGTTGCACATGTAGCAAGAACAGAACGAGTGAAATATTACAAAGATTAGCATGAGAGTCCATCTTGTTAATACCTCACAAAAACGAAGAAATGAAAGCAATTAACTTCTTTTTGCCTTTTACCTTTGCTAACTCAACACAGAATGCTGCATATTGATGCTCACATGTCTTTTCTTTTTCTGTTGTAAGTGAATAGTCCTCTTATGTCTCGGCTGCTTATATGACATCGATACAAGAAGCAGAATTAATCTTCGGAGTAGCTTGTGTGATGGCCTTAGTCAACATTCTCCTACGTTTGAGTATTACAGTTATTTGTACAACACTACAACAAATGAGAGCACAGCAATTTACTAAGACAACATAAACGACACATCACGAAGGAATTATTCGGATGGGACGGATATCGGCATGTATGATGTACATGCACAGACAAAAAATTAATTCAAGTTTTCGAAGAATTGGATCATTAGTTCAAGAGAAAGAGCTTCACATGCACAGACAACGACGCGTTGGTCCGTCACTAGCCCTTATGAAAAGGCTTGGCATTGGGTGACAGAGACCTTGAATGTCCTCCGAGGTATATCATGCCAAATTCTAACCATTTGGCGCTTTAGATAGTCAGAATCAAAAAGTGGTTCGAGGGCCTCCTGCCCATAATGCGCCAAATATTCGCAGTTGGGGAGAGATAGGTGGATCTTGCTGGCCAAGGCAGGGTTTGGTATGCACGAACACGAGCAATGGAAGCATTCGTTATGTGCTAACGGGCATTTTCTTACTGAAATATAAGCCCAGGGGCAACCAAACGCGGCGTAGAATATCGTCGACATATCGCTGTGCTGTAAGGCTACCACGGATGACTACCAAAGATGTGCTTTCGTCAAATGAAATGGCATCCAAAACATCACTCATGTTGGCCGGGCCGTATGACGGGCGATAATCATCTTGATACCCCACTGATTTCTGTGGCGTAACGACACACGTCTTCCAGGCCATCGGGGCTCAGTTCGAAGCGGGACTTATCACTGAACACAGTTCTACTACTGTCAGTGGGATACTAGGCGGAATGTGCTACACATCACTGCAAACAGGCTGGTTGATGAACTCATGTCGATGTAAGTCGGCGCTAGGGGCGTCGAGAGCTCAGATCCCTTTCTGCGAGCGGCCTACTAATGATCCTTGTTGTCACCGATGCACGGGTTGCACGTCGGATAATAATGATAAATCCCGGGCTGAGTGCCTCTCTAACGATTCCTCGGGCAACACGTCTGTCGTCTCTCTCTTGGTAGATTGCTACCTCTTTAACGCTGTGTTCGACCATGGTTCAAAACACTCCGCCAGCATTGTCGAATAGTGGCAACGCTCCTTTTGCAATGTCGAGCGATTCGCCGATTACTCTAACTGTCTTCTTTGAGCCCAAGTATAAGGGCTCTCTCAAATGCTGACATCTGCGTATACAGGGTGGTCCATTGATCGTGACAGGAACAAATATCTCACGAAATAAGCGTTAAACGAAAAAACTACAAAGAACGAAACTTGTCTAGCTTGAAGGAGGAAACCAGATGGCGCTATGGTCGGCCCGCTAGATAGCACGGCCATAGGTCAAACGGATATCAGCTGCATTTTTTAAAATAGGAACCCCCCTTTTTATTAAATATTCGTGTAATACGTAAATAAATATGAATGTTTTAGTTGGACCACTTTTTTCGCCTTGTGTTAGATGTCACTGTAATAGTCAGAAACATATGGCTCGCAAATTTAGACGAACGGTTGGTAACAGGTAGGTTTTTGAAATTAAAACACAGAAGGTAGGTACGTTGGAACATTTTATCTCATTTCTGAGAACGCATGCTGTTACAGCGTGATTACCTGTAAATACCACATTAATGAAATAAATGCTGAAAATGATGTCCGTCAACCTCAGTGCACTTGGGAATACGTGTAACGACATTCCTCTCAACAGCGAGTAGTTCGCCTACCGTAACCTTCACACGTGCATTGACAATGCGCTGACGCATGTTGTCAGGCACTGCCGGTGGACCACGATGACAAATATCCTTTCCCCACAGAAAGAAATCCGGGGACGTCAGATCCGGTGAACAGGCGGTCAGTGGTATGGTTGAAACTTCCTGGCAGATTAAAACTGTATGCCCGACCGAGACTCGAACTGCCTAGTTCTGCAAGGTTCGCAGGAGAGCTTTGGAAGGTAGGAGACGAGGTACCGGCAGAGGTACAGCTGTGAGTACCGGGCGTGAGTCCTACTTCGGTAGTTCAGTTGGTTGAGCACTTGCCCGCGAAAGGCACAGGTCCCGAGTTCGAGTCTCGGTGGGGCACACAGTTTTAATCTGCCAGGAAGTTTCATATCAGCGCACAATCCGCTGCAGAGTGAAAATCTCATTCTAGTGGTATGGTTCTTCGACGACTAATCCACCTATCATGAAATATGCTATTCAATACCGCTTCAACCACGCGCGATCTATGTGCCGGACATCCATCATGTTGGAAGTACATCGCCATACCGTCATGTAGTGAAACATGTTGAAGTAACATCGGTAGAACATTACGTAGTAAATCAGCATACATTGCACCATTTAGATTGCCATCGATCAAATGGGGGCCAATTACCCTTCCTCCCATAATGCCGCACCATACATTAACCCACCAATGTTCAAAATGTTCAAATGCGTGTGAAATCTTATGGGACTTTGCTAAGTTCATCAGTCCCTAAGCTTACACACTACTTAACGTAAATTATCCTAAGGACAAACACAAACACCCATGCCTGAGGGAGGACTGGAACCTCCGCCGGGACCTAACCGGCCAAGGTCGCTGATGTTCCACTTATCGCAGCCATCGTGGATTTACCGTTGCCCAATAGCGCATATTATACCGGTTTACGTTACCGCTGTGAACGACGCTTCGTCGCTAAATAGAACGCGTGCAAATAATCTGCCACCGTCCCATAATTTCTCTTGTCCCCAGTGGAAGAACTGTACATTACATTCAGACTCGTGACCATACAATTCCTGGTGCATAGAAATATGGTACGGGTGCAATCGATGTTGATGTAGCATTTTCAACCCCGACGTTTTTGAGATTCCCGATTCTTGCACAATTTGTCTGCTACTGATGTGCGGATTAGCTGCGACCGCAGCTAAAACACCTACTAGGACATAATCATCTGTTGCAGGTCGTGGTTGATGTTTCACATGTGGCTGAACACTTCCTGTTACCTTAAATAACGTAACTATCCGGTGAACGGTCCGGCCACTTGGATGATGTCGTCCAGGATACCGAGCAGCATACATAGCACACACCCGTTGGGAATTTGGGCCACAATAGCCATATATCAACACGATATCGACCTTTCTCGCAGTTGGTAAACGGTCCATTTTGAAGCGAGTAATGTATCATTAAACAAATACCGTCCGCGCTTTTGGAATGTTACGTGATACCACGTACTTGTACTATGTGACTATTACAGCCCCATCTATCACAAAGCGAAAAAAGTGGTCCAACTAAAATATTCATATTTCTTTACGTACTACACGAATATGAAATAAAAAGGGGGGGTTCCTATTTTAAAAAAACCAGTTAATATTGGTTTGACCTATGGCAGCGCCATCTAGTGGGTCAACCATAGCGCCATCTGGTTTCCCCTTTCCAGCTGGACGAGTTTAGTTCTTTCCAATTTTTTCGTTTGATGCTTATTTCGTGAGATATTTGGCTCGGTCTTTATCAATGGATTACCCTGTTTGTTCACGTGCCTGTCTGCGAGGCATTGTTACCGTCCAACTGATTTTTTTTTTTTTTTTGTCTTCAGTCTACTGACTGGTTTGATGCGACCCGCCACAAATTCCTTTCCTGTGCTAACCTCTTCATCTCAGAGTAGCACTTGCAACCTACGTCTTCAATTATTTGCTTGACGTATTCCAATCTCTGTCTTCCTCTACAGTTTTTGCCCTCTACAGCTCCCTCTATTACCATGGAAGTCATTCCCTCAGTTCTTAGCAGATGTCCTATCATCCTGTCCCTTCTCCTTAGCAGTGTTTTGCACATATTCCTTTCCTCTCCGATTCTGTGTAGAACCTCCTCATTCCTTACCTTATCAGTCCACCTAATTTTCAACATTCGTCTATAGCACCACATCTCAAATGCTTCGATTCTCTTCTGTTCCGGTTTTACCACATTCCATGTTTCACTACCACACAATGCTGTACTCCAGAAGTACATCCTCAGAAATTTCTTCCTCAAATTAAGGCCGGTATTTGATATTAGTAGACTTCTCTTGGTCAGAAATGCCTTTTTTGCCATACCGAGTCTGCTTTTGATGTCCTCCTTGCTCCGTCAGTCATTGGTTATTTTACTGCCTAGGTAGCAGAATTCCTTAACTTCATTGACTTCGTGACCATCAATCCCGCTGTTCTCTTTCTCCGATTTACTCTCAAACCATACTGTGTACTCATTAGGCTGTTCATTCCGTTCAGCAGATCATTTAATTCTTCTTCACTTTCACTCAGGATAGCAATGTCATCAGCGAATCGTATCATTGATATCCTTTCATCTTGTATTTTAATTCCACTTCTGAACCTTTCCTTTATTTCCATCATTGCTTCCTCGATGTACAGACTGAAGAGTAGGGGCGAAAGGCTACAGCCTTGTCCTACACCCTTCTTAATACGAGCACTTCGTTCTATATCGTCCGCTCTTATTATTCCCTATTGGTTGTTGTACATATTGTGTATGACCCGTCTCTCCCTATAGCTTACCCCTACTTTTTTCAGAATCTCGAACAGCTTGCACCATTTCATATTGTCGAACGCTTTTTCCAGGTCGACAAATCCTATGAAATTGTCTTGATTTTTCTTTAGCCTTGCTTCCATTATTAGCCGTAACGTCAGAACTGCCTCTCTCTTCCCTTTACTATTCCTAAAGCCAAATTGATCGTCACCTAGCGCATTCTCAATTTTCTTTTCCATTCTTCTGTATATTATTCTTGTAAGCAGCTTCGATGCATGAGCTGTTGAACTGATTGTGCGATAATTCTCGCACTTGTCAGCTCTTGCCGTCTTCGGACGTGTGTGGATGATGCTTTTCCGAAAGTCAGATGGTGTATCGCCAGACTCATATATTCTACACACCAACGTGAATAGTCGTTTTGTGCCACTGCCCCCAATGTTTTTAGAAATTCTGATGGAATGTTATCCATCCCTTCTGGCTTATTTGACCGTAAGTCCTCCAAAGCTCTTTTAAATTCCGATTCTAATACTGGATCCCCTATCTCTTCTAAATCGACTCCTGTTTCTTCTTCTATCACATCAGACAAATCTTCACCCTCCTAGAGGCTCTCAATGTATTCTTTCCACCTATCTGATCTCTCCTCTGCATTTAACAGTGGAATTCCCGTTACACTCTTAATGTTACTAACCTTGCTATTAGTGTCACCAAAGGTTGTTTTGACTTTCCTGTATGCTGAGTCTGTCCTTCCGACAATCATATCTTTTTCGATGTCTTCACAGTTTTCCTGCAGCCATTTCGTCTTAGCTTCCCTGCACTTCCTATTTATATCATTCCTCCGCGACTTGTATTTCTGTATTCCTGATTTTCCCGGAACATGTTTCTACTCCTCCTTTCATCAATCAACTGAAGCATTTCTTCCGGTACCCATGGTTTCTTCGCAGCTACCCTCTTTGTACCTATGTTTTCCTTCCCAACTTCTGTGGTGGCCCTTTTTAGAGATGTCCAATCCTCTTCAACTGTACTGCCTACTGCGCTATTCCTTATTGCTGTATCTATAGCGTTAGAGAACTTCAAACGTGTCTCGTCATTCCTTAGTACTTCCGTATCCCACTACTTTGCGTATTGATTCTTCCTGACTAATGTCTTGAACTTCAGCTTACTCTTCATCACTACTTTATTGTGATCTGAGTCTATATCTGCTCCTGGGTACGCCTTACAGTCCAGTATCTGATTTCGGAATCTCTGTCTGACCATGATGTAATCTAATTGAAATCTTCCCGTATCTCCCGGCCTTTTCCATGTATACCTCTCCTCTTGTGATTCTTGAACAGGGTATTCGCTATTACTAGCTGAAACTTGTTACAGAACTCTCTTTCTCCTCTTTCATTCCTTGTCCCAAGCCCATATTCTCCTGTAACCTTTTCTTCTATTCCTTCCCCTACAACTGCATTCCAGTCGCCCATGACTATTAGATTTTCGTCCCCCTTTACATACTGCATTACCCTTTCAATATCCTCATACACTTTCTCTATCTGTTTATCTTCAGCTTGCGACGTCGGCATGTATACCTGAACTATCGTTGTCTGTGTTGGTCTGCTGTCGATTCTGCTTAGAACAACCCGTTCACTGATCTATTCACAGTAACACACCCTCTGCCCTACCTTTCTATTCATAACGAATCCTACACCTGTTATACCATTTTCTGCTGCTGTTGATATTACCCGATACTCATCTGACCAGAAATCCTTGTCTTCCTTCCACTTCACTTCACTGACCCCTACTATATCTAGATTGAGCCTTTGCATTTCCCTTTTCAGATTTTCTAGTTTCCCTACCACGTTCAAGCTTCTGACATTCCTTTCGTAGATTATTCAGTCTTTTTCTCATGGTAACCTCCCCCTCGGCAGTCCCCTCCCGGAGATCCGAATGGGGGACTATTCCAGAATCTTTTGCCAAGGGAGAGATCATAATGAACATCTTATACATTATGAATTAAAACAAACACAACACTGGTGTAATATTTAACAATATTTATTATTTATTACAGAATATTGCGCCAGTGTTGTAAGTAGCTTTATTCATAAAGTAAGTATTTTTATTGGGTATTAGATACTCATACTGAGTAAAGAAGCTGACTACACCGAGTACATGACATGCCGTTTCAGATGTGAAAAAAAAGAATATTTTACAAAAAAGAAGTTATGTCACACAAATTCCTATTGATGTGTGACTAGAGGAACCGCTGGATGAGAATATCCACATTGAGTGTTGTCTCCAGAATTTTTGTTTATTTATTTATTTACAGTCATCAGTCTTCTCATAGGGCCAGCCACGAATTCCTCTTCTGTGTCAATCTCAACATTTCAGGGTAGCATTTGCAACCTACTTTCTCAGTTATATGCTGGATGCATTCCAGTCTGTGTCTTTCTGCATCGTATTATTTTACTCTGCACAGCTCCGCTCGCTACCTTGGAAGTTACTACAGGATGGCTTAAGAGATGTCTTATTATCCTGTCATCTTATCAGTGTTTTCCATGTAATCCTTCTGTCCCGACTCTACCTAGAACCTACTCATTTCATACCGTATCCATTTCTTTAATTTTCGACTTTCTTCTGTAGCTCCATACATCAAACTCTTCGATTCTCTTTTTTCCCGTTTTCACCACAGACCATGTTACACTTCAATACAATGCTGTGCTCCAAACATACATTCTCAGAAATTTTTTCTCAATATAACGCCTACGTTCCATACTAGTTGACTTCTCTTGGTTGAGAATACCCTATTCGCCAGTCTTTGTTGCAATTTTATGTCCCCCTTGCTCCGTCTGTCACTGGTTATTTTGCTGCATAGGTTACAGAATTCCTTTCGTTCAACTACTGGGAGATCACCGATTCTGATGTTCCTCCCTGTTCTCATTTTTGATACTTCTCATTAGTTCAGTCTTTTTTCCGATTTACTCTTCATCTACATTCTGCACTCATTAGAATATTCTCACCTTTTAACAGATCTTGTAAATCTCATTCACTTTCACTGAGGACAGCAAACTCATCAGCGAATCTGCTCGTTGATATCCTTTCACCCTGAATTGTAAATCCACTCTTGAACGTTTTTTTATTTCCGTCATTACTTCCTCGATATTGAGCAGTAAGGGCGAAAGACTATACCCCTGTCTTACACCCCTTTTATTCTGAGCATTTCATTCTTTCTCTTGCAGTCTTTTCCCTATTATTTCCTGTAGGTATTGTGCACTACGTATCTTTCCCTGTAGCTTACCCCGATTTTTCTCAGAATTTTGAATATCTTGCACTATTTGAAATTGTGGAACATTTATGCAGGTCGGCAAATCCTATTATCGTGTCTTGATTTTCCTCTGCATTGCTTCAGTTATCAACCATAACGTCAAAACTTGTGCTATTACCTTTCCTAGAGCCGAACTGACCACCATCTAACACATTTTTAGTTTTTTTCCATTCTCCTGCATATTAATCTTGTCAGAATGTTGGATGCATGAGCTGATAAGCTGACTGTGCTATAATTCTCGTACTTTTGGCACTTGCTAATTTCGGAATTGTGAGGATGATGTGTTTGCCGAAAGTCTGATGGTATATCGCCAGACTCATCGATTGCACACACCAATGCGAATAGTCGTTTTAGTAATACTTTTTAAAACTCTGATGGAACGCAATCTATCTCTTCTGACTTATTCTAGCGTAAGTCTTCATTTTTTTTAAAAATTCTGAATCTAATACCTGATTCCGTTTCTTATCTATATCGGCACCTGTTTCCTGCTCTACCACATCATCAGACAATTCTTCCCCTCACAGAGGCCTTCAGTGTACTCTTTCCACCTATCCGCTTTCTCCTCTACACATAACAGTGGAATTCCCGTTCCACTCATAATGCTACCACCCTTGCTTTTGATTCCACCGAATATTGTTTTGACTTTTCTGTCTTCTGGGCCAGTCCTACAGACAGTCATTTCATTTCCGACTTCTTTGCATTTTTCATACAACCACTTCGCTTTAGCTTCCCAGAAGTTTCAGTATATTTAATTCTTAAGTGACATGTATTTCTGTATTCCTGAATTTCCCTGTACATTTTTGTACTTCCTGCTTTCCTCAATCAACTGGAGTACTTCTTCGCAGTTACCGTCTTTATAATTATTCCTTATCATAGCATCTCTAGCCCCAATGAACGTTATGCGTACCTTTTCATCCCTTAGTACTTCCGTATCCAATTTTTCGCTTATTCATTCTTTCTGACTAGTTTCTTTAACTTCAGCCTACTCTTCATCAGTACCAAATTGTGTTTTGAGTCTGTATCTGCCCCTGAGTATGCCTTACAGTTAATTACCTGCCTTCGGAATTTCTTTGTGACCATGATGTAATCTTACTGAAATCTTCCAGTATCTCCCGGCGTTTTTCAAGTGTCTCTCCGCTTCTTGTGATTCTTGAACAGAAAATTCGTTATTACCAGCTGAAATATATTACAGAACTCAATAGTCTTTCTCCCCTCTCATACTAAGTACCAAGCCCATATGCCCCCGTAACCCTTTCTTCAACCCCTTCCACCACAGTCGCCTCCCAAGACTTTTAGTTTTTCATCGCCCTTCACGTACTGAATTACCCGTTCAATATCCTTACATACTCTCTCTATCTCTTCATCTCCGGCTTGCGACGTCTCCATGTATACACGACATAACGTTGTCATTGTTGGTTTGTTGTCAGTTCTGTCACTGAACTGTTCACAGTAACTTACCTTACGCCTTAACTTCCTATTCATAACGAATCCTACTCCCGCGAAACCTTTTTCTACTGCTGTTGATAATACCCTAAGCTCATCTGACCAGAAATTCTTGTCTTCTCGCCATTTCACTTCACTGATCCTCACTACATATATTGAAATATATTTAGGTTAAGCAGTATAAACATTTCCTTTAAGGATTATTTACAATGTGTTGATAACAATGAAGAAGAAATAAACTTCATAAATGCAGCTTTGTATGGAATTTACAACTAAGAAACTTAAAAGTTATCTATTTCAGAAAGAATCTAACACGGAGTTAGACAACAATAGCTGCGAGCGATCACGTTTCAAGCATATGGCAATACAACATTTATACCATTGCGCAACACAAACTCACCTCCACAACAGTGATTGGTGTTGTGAGGAAAGTTCATGTGAACAGTTTTAGAGTCTACACATATCGCATCATGGTAGGCATTAACTTTCTAGTATAACGCCTTAGCATAGATAAGACTGCGACGGTTTGATATACTTTTTTACGTGATAAGCATTTGCTGTTGGCCTGACGAATTCTTAGTTGTACTTGTCTCTTCTTTTTGCTTCTGTCATGTTCTGTGGTTTTGTTGCAGTGACTATAGCCAAGTAGAGCTTAGAATCTCACTCTGTGGACCTTCTGCTGGACCTTCTTACATGAATTTAATTTGTCAAACACATACAAAAATAGCAACTTTTAAATTCTTTTAAAACTGATAACCAAAATGAAAATTTTAGTTCTAAGAAATATCATTAATAAATTTACAGTTTGGTTTCTGACTTACCCCCTCCACTTGATGAATCCACGAAACAGCCAGCCTTAAAACATTTTACAACTAAGAAATTTCTTCCCGACAGAAATAAATGCACGTTCAATTAATACTACCTCTTCACATTTTAAAACAGAATGCACAAATGAAATTATTATTTCAGATTTTTAAGAAATGACAATAATAAATTTGGAAATTGCTTTTTCAACAATCTTAGAACAACAGCCAGTCTTAAATTTTTGTACGAATTTATATTACTATGTGACTATACCGGAACGCTGAACCCAGAACCTGGTACTAGTTGCATGTTGCTTGTCCGTCCGCTTCCAAACGCAACAGAACTTAGACTTTTCCTTATTTCGGTTCCTTATATACTGAAGTTAAAACATTAAAATAATACAAAAATTATTCCATTCCATTGTACAGGGGGCTACAGCAATCAGGTCGACTTATTTTAGAATAGAAACAGTCATGGTAGCGAAATTATTTAGAATTAATGACACTTTTCACCATTTTGAGACATCATCAGATTGTATAAAAGTTGCCGGATATGTAACCCATCCGTCATACAGAAATATAATCTGGAAAATGGACGCAGTTACTGTTGCGTCAATGTTCAATTATATATGACTTTGTAACGGATGGGTTACGTATCCACGTACTTTTACACTTTCTGATGATACCTCAAAAGGGTGAAATCCGTCATTGATACTAGTAATTTCACAACGATGCCTGTTATTCTTCTGAAATAAAATGCTGTCGTGATCGACTCATTAAGAGGTACAGTCTTATGTTAAAAATTCAATACAGTAAGACAAGTACTACAGTTACAATCGGTGTGGTTACCTTTAGGTAGTGTAACTGATGATGTGCAGATATTCAGAAGTTATTCATCCAGTATTTGAGAGTGGGTAAATTAGTGACCTACAACAAACTCTATACATAAAGTTAGGAAATTTTTTCTCGCTGACAACCACCATAAAATGTTGAACGGAAAATAGTTTATTTCTTTTTTCATTTTCATTGTTCATACAGTAAAACTTCAACATCAGTCATGACGTTTTCATTCAGTACTTCTTCAGTCTTAACCCTACTCCCAACACACTTCACAGACAGAGTCTACATATATCACTGAATGTAACTGCAAAATTACTTCTGTATACGTCACGCGGTTCATGGAGTATGAAGACAAAACCATTGAGATTCGTAAGTAATTTGCTTTTTCTTGAAATGGAGCACAAATCAGCTGCCCTATATTCGTATAGTGTCTCATAAGAAGAGCACTGAGCGACTTCCAACACACTTTAAGCATAATTTTAAAGTCAAAAATTTAAGACGTTAAATAACATGTAAAATGAAACTTCCTTGCAGATTAAAACTGTGTGCCCGACCGAGACTCGAACTCGGGACCTTTGCCTTTCGCGGGCAAGTGCTCTACCAACTGAGCTACCGAAGCACGACTCACTCCCGGTACCCACAGCTTTACTTCTGCCAGTACCTAGTCTCCTACCTTCCAAACTTTACAGAAGCTGTCCTGCGCAGGAGAGCTTCTGTAAAGTTGCCCGCGAAAGGCAAAGGTCCCGAGTTCGAGTCTCGGTCGGGCACACAGTTTTAATCTGCCATGAAGTTTCATATCAGCGCACACTCCGCTGCAGAGTGAAAATCTCATTCTGGAGACATGTAAAATAATTATACATTTGAAGTTAGCTATGTTACCTTAGTGCCAACGGCTTTGCCGCAGTGGTAACACCGGTTCCAGTCTGATCACCGAAGTTAAGCACTGTCGGGGTTTGTTAGCACTTGGATGGGTGATAGTCCGCGTCTGCCGAGTGTTGTTGGTAAGTAGAGTGCACTCAGCCCTTGGGATGCCAGTTGAGGAGCTATTTGTCTGAGAAGTTGCGGCAGCTGTCACGAAAATTGAAAATGGCCAGGAGAGGGGTCTGCTGACCACACGCCCCACCGTATCCGCATCCAGTAACGCCCAAGAGCTGCGGATGAGACGGCGGCGGGTAGGTACCGTTGGGCATCCAAGACCTGTTCTGACGGTTTTGCTTGTTCGTATGTTGCCCTAGTAAACTGCTAAACTGTATTGTGGATTGTATTACACATAAAGCATATTGTATATATTCCTACATTTTGTTTTCCGCCAAATGCAATTTGTAATCTATAATAACAATAACCTATGTAATTGCAATGTCTAACTGTGATCTGTGTAACTATATATAACTGCGAGGTTAGCCAATGACATTGTAATTATGTCAGAGACAGAAAAGGACTTGGCAGGACAGTTCAGTGGATTCGACACTGTGTTGAAAGGAGGATATAAAATGAAAATCAACAAAAGCAAAACAAGTATAATGAAATGTATTCGAATTAAATCAGATGATGCTGAGAGAGTAGACTGGAAAGTAGATACTTAAATCAGTAGACGAATTTTGTTATTTCAGCGACAAAATAAATGACGATGGCCGAAGTAGAAAGGATGTAAATTGTTGATTGGCAACGGCAAGGAAAGCGTTTCCGAAGAAGAGAAATTTGTTAACACCGAAGACAGCCTCAATGGTCAGAAACACTTTTCTGAAGGTATCTGTATGAAGTGTAGCCATGTATGGAACTGAAACATGGACGGTAAACAGTCTGCACAAGAAGAGAACATAAGATACTGCAATGTTGTACTACAGAGGCATCGTGAAGCTCAGGTGGTAGATCACGTAACAAATGAGGAACTACTGAATGGAATTGGGGAGACACCAAATTTTGTAGCTCAACTTGATTAAAAAAAGGGGTCTGTTGATAGGCCACATTCTGAGATATCAATGGATCAAGAACTCGGAACGGCAGGGAACTGTGGGTGGTAACATTCGTAGAGGAAGATTGCAGACTGAGCAGGATGTAGGTAGCAGTAGTTATTTGGAGATGAAGAGGCTTGCACATGATAGAGTAGCGTGGAGAAATACATCAAACCAGTCTTCGGATTGAAGATCACAACTCAAATGTATAAATTCGACACTGTATTCAATTTTACCTGTTCCATATTCCTCACAATATGCCATTTTTATTTTCTTTCTTTTTAATGATAAGAATATTTGCAAACTACTTTGCACAATATTTTACAGATATTCACTTTGATTTGGATTTTTTAACCAATCCGACAGTAAATATTACTCACAAATGTAAATGGTATTCCATAGAACGAGAATATCCTATATGTTTACACTTACTCTGGCTAGTTTGTAACACTATTGCATGTCGTGTGTAAATTCTAGGTTATTATCCTCTGTGCAAATAGTATTCTGCGTTTAGGAGGGTTCCTGGCAAATATTCTCGTTTTAAACGAAACGAAGCAAATGTTTACGGTCACTTAAATTTCTGTCAACTCCATCGCTATTTGGTTTGTTGTTAATCCTATTAGATTACCTGATAAATGTTAGTGTATGTTTTGTTATTTATTCCCGGTGTCGGCTCGTCGTTCGAGTGTTCGCTTAGATCCAGGATCACCCGCACCATGTGATCTGATGAGAATGATAGACTATCCGGTGTGTGTGTGCGTGTAGCTCATTGTTGATAGGGTAGAGACGCACTCTCGCTAAGAAAAGAAGGTGCTTTTTCTGTCGTTAGGTCTGCTCGTTTGTTCCCTTCAGACAAAGCAATTTCTCTTTGTTTAGATGACGTTATGCTCGAGGTGGGCTCGCGTTTCCTTGTACAACTACCGTAGAAGACCACATAGGGATTTAAAGATCTTGTTTGGTTTCATGCTGTGGACACGATTTTCCCCTCATTGGATCTACATTCAAATGTAAATTCACAAATCAAAAAAAGTTTTGCATCACCTCGTTTCCGGGAGTGCCTGAACCTGTAAAGAAAACTGGAATAGAGATCAACATAAACAACATTTTCGCCGTTTTTATTGCTCATGAAAACCACCGAACAGCGAAACCTTCACAGGTGGTGGACCAGATTGCTGTACACACCGGTACCTCTAAACCTCAGAAGCAAGTCTTCTTGTATTGACGCATGCCTGTATTCGTCGTGGCATACACTCCACAAGTTCATCAAGGCATTGTTGGCCCAGATTGTCCCATTCCTCAACTGGGATTCGGCGTGAATCCCTCAGAGTTGTTGGGGGGGGGGGGGGGGGGCACGTCGTCCATAAACAACCCTTGTCAATCTATCCCAGGCATATTCGATAGGGTTCATGCCTGTAAAATATGCTGGACTCTCTAGTCGAGAGATGTAATTGTCCTGAAGGAAGTCGTTCACAAGATGTGCACGATGGAGGCCGAATGTCTCGCCAGTATGCTGCTTATATGGTTGCACTATCGGTCGGAGGATGGCATTCACGTATCGTACAGCCGTTACGGCGCCTTCCATGACCACCAGCGGCGTTCGTCTGCACCATATAATGCCATCCCGAAACAGCAGGGTACCTCCACCTTGTTGCGCTCGCTGGACAGTATGCCTAAGGCGTTCAGCCTGATAGGGTTGCGTCCAAACACGTCTCAGACGATTGCCTGGTTGAAGGCATATGCGCCACTCATCTGTGAAGAGAAAGTGATGCCAATCCTGAGCGGTCCATTCGGCATGTTGATGGACCCATCTGCAACGCACTGCATGGTGTCGTGGTTGCAAAGACTGTCCTCGCCACGGACGTCGTGAGTGAAGTTGCACATCATGCAGCCTATTTCGCACGGTTTGAGTCGTAACATGACGTCCTGTGCCTGCACGAAAAGCGTTATTCAACACGGTGGCTTTGCTGTCCCTGCGAGCCATAATCCGTAGGTAGTTGTCATCCATTGCAGTAGTAATCGTTGGGCGGCCTGAGCGAGGCAGTTCCTTTCTCCCTGTATCTCCTCCATGTCCGAACAAAACGGCTTTGGTTCACTCCTAATCGCCTGGACGCTTCCCATGTTGAGAGCCCTTCCTGGCACAAAGTGACAATGCGGACGTGATCGAACCGCGGTATTGACTGTCTAGGCATGGCTGAACTACAGCCAACAAGAGCCATGTACCTCCTTCCTTATGGGAAGACTGGAACTGATCGGCTGTCGGATCCCCTCCGTCTCTAATAGGCCCTGCTCATGCATTGTTGTTTACATCTTTGGGCCGTTGTAGTGGCATCTCTGTACCGTCGAAGGGACTGTGTCTGTAGTACAATACCCACAGTCACCGTCTATCTTCAGAATTTCTAGGAACAGGAGTGATGCAAAACTATTTTTGATATGTGTGTATACCACGCAAGGCACCGTAAGGGGTGTAGAAGAGGGTAGTTTGTATCGTTACTAATCATTCTTTTCCTGTTCTACTCGTAAACAGTACAACGGAAAAAGTGTGTCTACAAACCTCCTTATGTGCCATAATTCCTCTTCTTCGCTGTCGTTATGCTAAATAGACGTTGGAACCAGTAAAATCGTTCTACAGACTGTCGCAAATATTGGGTCGTTAAATTTTCTAGATAGAGTTTCACGAGAAGGAAGCCGTTTTCCTTACAGCAATCCTCATTTTAGTTCACGAATCATCTCCGTAATACTTTCGTGTTGATCTAATGAGCCGGTACGAAATCTAGCAGCACGCATCTGAACTGCTTCGACGTCGTCTTTTAATCCGACCTGGTGGGGATCCTAAACACCTGAACCATACCCCAGAATGTGTCGCATTAGGGTTCTGTAGGCTGTCTCCTTTATGGATGAGCTGGACTTTCCTAGTATTCTCCCAATAAACGGGAGTCATTCATTCGCATTTTCTATTACCGCCCTTACGTGCTTGTTCCATCTCACTTCGCTTTGCAGTGTTACACCTGTATCTGGGCGTGACTTGTGTCGCTCTACTGCTCGCTGTTGGTTAGGAAATATTTGTTGCCATTGATGGCACTTGGTGATATAACACTGCGTGTGGGAAATGGTTTGAAGATTGTTCCCTTGTACCGTTGTTACTTTTGCATAGGTAGGGTCCCTTACTAGTTTGAGTAATGAACTTCTCATATCGAGGACGTAGAGGACGCGATCTGTGATCTACGCGGGATAAACTTTTCGGTAGCCAAGGATTTATTATTAAGAAACTGTTGCGACAATTACAACCATCATCTTCCGGTCCTATAAAAATTTTTGTTAGAAAATGTATTTCATTATGAGTTGGTCCCTTCTGCCATGTTGTCAATATGGTGGATAAAATGCAGAACATTATACACTGTTTGTTGATAGTAAAACCATTAAATTAAACAGTACCTTGTGCTCTTGGCTATGTTTGCATTCGTAGTACACACAGGCTAATTAGTTCTTAAAACACACGATATAGAGTGAAATTCACATTTTTACATCAGATTTTGTATCCGTGACATGGTACATACGTCGTGGACCCATGATTTCTGCAACATCTAACGCATACATAAAGAAACGTACAAATGAGCATTTTATTGTTTATTGTGTGTTTCAAGAATTAACAAGCATCTGTGGCTTGTCTATGTGAGCATGCTTCTGCACATAGGGTACTTTTAACTGATTAATAGCCTGAATGTCGACGGAATAACAAAAAACAAGTGAGACGTAATTTTACATCCATGTCAAACGCATAATTGGTATGTATGTATTGCGTCTACGCACAGAAATGAATCAGGACATAAGTACCAAATTAATGGGATGCACTTAGCGATAGAAGTATCACACGCCAAACATGGAGTGCTGTTTTTATTAGAGCAGACATGGCCTTACCTTCCTCAGGGCAAACATCAGTAAGTGCCACTGAGAACCTTCACGTAACATCCATATATAAGTTTCGAAGTGTAACATCCATATATATAAGCGTCGATGCGAAAACCATCAGCTTATCATACCACTTAATATATCGTAGGTGAAATCAACTGCCACAGCATAAACTGGAGATACAACTAAACTAATGACAATGATCAGTTGCTAGAAGAATGGATGGAAGTGAATCGCATATGCCTAATGAAATATTACAGTGAATAATGCGATCGTCACCGAAGCAAAATAACACCACTTAGTTGGGAAAAAGTGTACAACAAACTCTTCTGAAGGAAGAATCTATTCTAAATTTAAGCTAAATTTAGTTAATAATTTTGAAAAGGGTGGTATATAATGCAAGCGTTCACCAACTGCACAGGGAGGGAAAAGGGTACCACGTAATATCTACTACAAAAATCACTTATAAAACAAAGAAAACAATGATCAGCTAAAAAAAAGGATAATTATACGGTAGCCAGTCTTTTAGGGCAATGAATTTCCAGAATCTTGAAAAAGGCAATGGAAAAGAAATTTAAGCAAATAATCACTGGCATGGCAACAGAAGTTTGTCACGCTTTTCCATAGCACAACAGTTGACGAGAAAATAAATGAATCAGAAAGCGTTGGGTTTGCAGTTACTTCTTCTGAAATATTAAATTTAGAAAGTAACATTAAATAAAATGACTTGTTAAATAAATGACTGGCTTAACTTGAATTTTTTCATGTAAAGAAATTACTTTCAGTAACTTCAGTGTAACGTAAAGCAAAACTTAGAAACAGGCAAGCATCTTATTTGTAATTATTGAATGAATGAACGGATTTACTTTAAGCAAATGAGCAACTGGTTTTACTTTAAAATAATAACAATAAAATACTTATCGAACCAGCAGAATTAATGAAATTGCACACTCTTATTGTGTGGCGTATCTTTAGTTATTAGTTTTGCCGGTGAAATTTTACTTTTAAGTTGCCTCTTTTATGCAATACAAGAATGAGCAGTTGCTGTGGCAGAAAATTTAGACTGAAAATGGACTTCAGCAAACACACTAACTGGCAGTAAGTAGTTAACCACTTTTCATATTTTTACGACATTTGGTGATGGCTTGGAAAGGGAAGGGGCCCAGCTTGGTATTAATGTCTGAGATGTCTGAGAATAATTACGTAGAACACAGGTGCCCTACAAGTTTTAACTACTGCATGTTATTATTCAAGTTATTCACACTAAAAATGGCTCTGAGCACTATGGGACTTAACATCTATGGTCATCAGTCCCCTAGAACTTAGAACTATTTAAACCTAACTAACCTAAGGACATCACACAACACCCAGCCATCACGAGGCAGAGAAAATCCCTGACCCCGCCGGGAATCGAACCCGGGAACCCGGGCGTGGGAAGCGAGAACGCTACCGCACGACCACGAGATGCGGGCTTTATTCACACTTTCTGAAAGAAATTCAATTGGGCTAACCTCTACATTAGTATGTTTGTCAGTTAACAGTCTTACGATGTTGTAGCCGTGCGGACGACGACGAATGTAGCTGGCGACAATGTTGAGCCGCCGTTGTTGCTGCTGCTGTTGTTCGATGAGAACCCCGAGTCGTCGCCATAGTCACGGATAATTAAGGGACAGGCAACGGTTAGAATTTCAGCTTCCTCCGCCTGTCCACTCCTATCGTGCTCTCAATACTATCGGGTTAACAAATAAGACGCGTCTACATTGGCGCGCGCATGACTGCACACTGCGTCGGCGGGAGCCCGCAACAAAACACTGTCGCACTCTTTCATCACTCAAGCTGCTCGCAGGGCGACAGAGACTCTCCATAGGCAAAGATAAACAAAGGCACAGTTTCTACCATTTTGTCTTTACGTATTAAATATAGTTTCTGTAATACAGCTTACAATCAAAGGTACAGTGCAAGTTATCAACGAATATCAAACATCGAAAATTTTGGATGGTGCAGAAGGTATTTTATCGGCATTTTCGGTAATACACTGCCACCCGAACAACTGCTTTGTCAGCAGCAACATCCAAGACAGATGTGTTAAAATGCGTATGAAGCTCTTTCGGAAACTCAAAACAGGCCCTTTGCATTTCATGTCTTTTCTTTAGTCATATCTGTTAACATACCCTTTCGAATAAGGGTTTATCCGTGGAATGAACAACATAAATTCTGTACCCAAACACTACCCCCTGTATGTACACATTACCGTAAAGACTAAAAAAAAACGACATTCGAAGATGCTGTAGACAGAGCTTCATATCAGCACTCGCTGAGGGTACCAAAACATCTTTGCTAAACATGTAGAACTGTGCTATAAAGACCTTTTCAATGACGAGACAATAGCTTGTGGCACGACTCTTAAGCCGGCATTAAGTGAAATATGCAAAAGAAATGGGTCGAAACCTTGGAGAGGGGGGTCGGATTGTTTAGGGGAGGAGACCAGTCAGCGAGGTCAACCTTCTCATCGGATTGGGGAAGGACGGGAAAGGAAGTCGTCTGTGCCCTTTTAAGGGAAACATCCCGGCGTTTAGCTGGAGCGAAATAGGGAAATCACGGGAATCCTAAATCTGCATGGCCGTACGCGGGACTGAACCGTCGTCCTGCCGAATGCGTGTCCAGTGTGGTAGCCACTGTGCCACCTCGCTCGTTAAACCTTGAAGACATGGACATGTCACATAGCTGCGAAACTGCATGTAATCTGATCAGAAAGCTCTATGGGGACCCCAAATAAATCAAATAAATGCCTACAGTATCTGCAAATCAAAGTGCGCATCAAATACTACTGAATGGCAGGAAATTGACAAAAGCAAGTTACAATGTGTATAGGGGTCGGATTTTATGGACGTCTTACATGAAGTAATTAGAAAAGCATTTGTATTTTTATTGCGGTTAGAGATCGAGTAAAAATTTTTTTAGAACATTGACCTATACGGGAAATAAGGATGACGTTAATAATCGCCTGTATAACATGCCCAATGGATAACTGTTAGAATACGGCGCATGTGTTTGCCGGGAAACCACAGGAAACGATGACAGGCATTGTCTACTAACGAGCCTCTCTGTGGTATATGGCGGGGACGCAGCAACGTTTTCGTACGGGCTTCGTGAGTGTGGTGTCGTTGGGGGTAGCTGCGTTCCTGTGTCAAATACACACGCATGCCAGCTGAAAGCCATCTCTTAGCAGTACACATTTTTACGGATCCGGGCCGTGAGAGTTTGCGGAAGATGGAGTGGAAAGCGAAGCCTGTTGCTGCGAAAATGCCCATACGTAGACCAACGGCCACAGCTTAAATTTGAAGAAAAAAAAAAAACTCACAGCCATTGGATCTTCTGAGAAACTGCACAGGAGTGAGAGTTTTGCTGGAAATTTTAACTCAGCTGCTGCGTGGGCTAGCACAGACTGGCGTAAGTCAAAGTAGAAACGGGGCCCTGTTATTGGAAAGGAAAATGCTGTCCTTCTGCTGTTCTTTCGCAGTTGAGGAGCTGTTAGTTTTTGTAAAGGGCTGAGCCATCTCCGTGACCTGAGAGAATACGTCTGTGTGTGCGTTGTCTTCCGCACAATAGAGAGACACGTAGGAGCCAGTTGATTTTCGAGTATATGTACCAGCACGTTTCTGTGAGCTGTATATCCTGACTCTGTAAGCAGACTGGAGAAATTAAGAACCTTCTCGATCTGTTGGACATTACAAGTGCTCGTTATTCTCGCGTGGCTGTAGTGAGACTGTCTTCATCTTCCCAGTGGGCAAGCAGCTGATCTCACTCACACAGGATACGATACCAGAGCAGTTCACAGAAACTGGTATTACGGATAGTAGTAATCCAAGTGAGTGGGGAGGCTTCAGAGCTGTAGCGAGCGTCTACCGATGGTGTGGGAACCGTTATCAGACATTGAGCAGCTACCACTTTTCACCTTTTTGATATGGTAATATCATAGCTCAGCAGAATGTAGAGCCTTACTTCAGTACATGCGCTGAGTTCCATTCCACTGTGCTGTATTCAAAAGCTGTCCAATTCATTTGGAATTTTGTTGGTTTAACTCGACCACATTCTTTCCGTCAGTATTTAATCAGATTGCTTTGCGCGGTTTATTCAAGAGCGCGACACGTTTGCAAGCGATTTAATACACCAAATTCATGGAGACAGTCACGGATAGGGTATATTCTTGTCAATGGAAATTTAAACTGAATAAAAAATTGATTCTGACAATAAATTTTGTACATATTTACGTATAGATCCCTACCTTCTTCTTTATAGTTTCCCTCAACGCTTCCAAGCCTACTGTACACAGAACCACCACTTTAGTACTTTGCTTTTCCGCAGCTGAGTAGTTTTGCCCTGCCTGGTCTTGATCGACCGATGCAGAGAAGATCAATGAAACCTGTAGGCTAGCCACAGAATGTATGTAGCCCACTCCGTTGGAAAGGCTGGACCAAGCTTCAAGTTTCAGCGGTCCCAAGTCTCATACATTAGCTCATGACCATAACGAGCACTTGGAAAAGACATTTGATGAGAGCCAGCCATTATATGGTAGCCTTCATGGATTAGAAAGACCAAAACAGAGATATTGGTTACTCAATTACACCTTGGATGAAACCCCTGTCAGCTACCCTGTACTAGAACGTCCACCAAGAAGTGTTGAATTGAACTACAAGTAATGAAAATTGCCAAGCCATATCAGAACTTGTGTGGCTCCTGTAAAAATAAATCTCATACAATCAGCCTATTACAAAGGATTCATCCCGGGATTTGCCTGAAGCGATTTACCGAAATCACAGGAAACCTAAATCACTATGGTCGGGCGGGGGTTTGAACCGTCGTTCTCCCGAATGCGAGTTCAATGGGCTAATCCGTACGCCACTTCGCTAGGTGACGAAAAAGTAACTAACTGTAAATGGTTTCTCTTTCGACAAACCTGTGTATATTGTGCTGTATTTTATCCACCATAATGACATCATGGTCTGAGGCACTCACAATCGAACACGTTCTACAACCAACGTTTTTTGAAGACCAGAAGATGACAGTCATATCTGTCGAAACCGGTTGTCGACAATAAAGACTAATATATACGCTCTTGGCAAGTGAAATGTTTTTCAGTATTTAGAGACCCGATTTTCTACATACCTGATTGGTTTAGACCCTGGACATGATCCCTGCTTGAAAACTCGGGGGTGTACCGTTGGTCTACTAATCATACAAGTGTGTGGCTGCCCATTGTATGTTAATAACGCTATGTAACCTTGGTTGTCCAAATACGAAGGGTTCTAGTATTTTAAATCCACACGGGCGTTTCTCTCCCCGTTGTTTACGTCGAAATGTCTAAGATCGTAAAACATGCAGACAACTGTTACCTCCGGTGCGTGATTACCTGCTTGCACAGTGCATGATCGTAGACCGACTAGAGCAATCGGAGCTCTGCACAATGGTTCCGAGGTGTTTTTAAAATCTACAACAACGATGCCTTCTGTGACAGTACACACAGACATCTCTCCAGAGGTAATTTTGACCAAATTTGCATTGCCAATGAAATTTTTCCCCGTAACATGATGTTCTGTGATAATCTGCCAACCATTGCTCCGTTTCCACGGTTTTAGGACGTTCACGAGTAAATTTTGAGTCAAAATTTAAAGTTTATCTTCGAACTGTTGCGGCAAGTTTTCTTCTTCTGTGCTTAAGAATTTGAAGATGACATTTCACCTCTTTCCCTCCTACGTCTGCAAGACTGGTCGAGCAGCTGACCTGTTATAAACACTGGTCTACTAATCCACTATCTAACGGAGCTGATTAACCCGTACTCTCATTTCAACACATGGGACTCATCTAGCTGTCATGGCACGACTCGTGGTCCATGAACAGACGTATCCCATCGGATCAGCGAAATTAAGCACCGTCAGGCGTGGCCAGTACTTTCGTCTACATCATACTCCACAGTCCACCTAATGGTGTATGGCGGAGGGTACTTTGGTACCCCTGTCCCCTCCAGCCCTGTTCCACTCGCGAATAGTTGCGTGGGAAGAATGATTGTCGGTAAGCCTCGGTATTGGCTCTGATTTCTCGAACTTTCTTGTCCTGGTGTTAACACGCGAAATGTGTGTGGGGGGAAGTAATATGTTGTACGACTCCTCCTGAAAAGTGCTGTCCCGAAATTTCAATAGTAAACCTCTCCGTGATGTACAACACCTCTCTTGTAACGTCTGCCAGTGGAGTTTGTTTAGTAGCTCCATAACGCTGTCTCGCCAGCTAAACGATCCCGTGACGAAACGCACCGCTCTTCGTTGGATCTTCTCTATCTTCTCTATTAGTCCTACCTGATAGGGATCCAAGATAGATGAACAATACTTAAGAATCGGGTGAACAAGCGCCTTTGATGGATTCCTCTCCGAGTACACAGCGTCTGTTGAAAATTTCTCTTGCCTTTCCGGCAGAGGGAACAAGAGGAGCGGTGGCTTAATGTACCCGATTACCAGTCTTTGCGGCAATGTTCTGGATTAATTTCTAAACTTTTCCGTAGCCTACTGGCTTATGTAGTGAGGGCATGCAAAGGTTTTATATTGCTCATCCGCCGGTTGGGGACGTTGAGACCGACCAGTCTACTGGTGCTATTCCAGAGGAGTGGGCTATGGGACGGCACTGGATTTCGCTCTCTTCCTTCTCTCATCACTTCCAAAGCGAACACGACACTACACTACGCACACAACATTGTAGTCATCTACTCTTAACTCTTAACAGAGACACTAGTACGCAGCTCCCATACTTCACGAAGGAAAAGTGCCTCCAGGCGCCGAGGATAAGGAAAACCTTTCCAATTAGGCATCCAGACATGACCATTGGCTTGTTTCAGTCACTCATGCTACACGACTTGACTTTATTCACGATCCGTCCTCCCAGCTTTGTGCTGCATGTTCGTTCAAAAGATGTAGGTTGTGGTCTTGCCTAGACACTCAGGCGGTAAGATCATTGTTTACTATAAAAGTTTAGCTTTCTAATCCTAGTAAGTCATTCAGCTTTGATCTCCCAGATACTTTCATAGCAAAATTATATGGAGTTTGTTGTAACAGTACATTGTAGCACCGACACTAACTTCTTCTTCTTTCCTCGATGTCGAGGCCACTGTCTCATGAATTTAAAATGTGTTACCGAAACACGTGCTTTTCCACTCGTTCAGATGCATCTGAATGTGAGTCCGATGCACTGCAGTAACTCACTCGTACGTCAATGTTCATGAAAGACTGATACTATTTTCGGTATTCTTCACGGAAGTAGCAAAATGTTCTGAAGGGTTACTTATGGTACCGCAAGATGATTAATTCAGTGCAAGAATAGTAACATTTTCAAACAATTTTCCTTGTTTGAGGCTACCATCAACGTGATTGATACGCTGCAGAAATCAAAAATAAGAGCTCACAAGCAGTTTACATTTCCTCTAGAACAACAAGCGCGATAGTTCTTCTGTTATTAGTGCTTTAGAGCAAATAAAGACGAGTAAGCATATTATCTCTAGAAAGAAAGTTTTCTTGGCATAACATTTAAAAAAAATGGATCAAATGACTCTGAGCACTATGGGGCTCAACATGTGAGGTCATCAGTCCCATAAAACTTAGAACTACTTAAACCTAACAAACCTAAGGACATCACACACATCCGTACCCGAGGCAGGATTCGAACCTGAGACCGTAGCCGACGCGCGGTTCCAGACTGTAGCGCCTAGAACCGCTCGGCTAATCCAAAATAAATTAGTCCAGATACACAAACAAAGAAGTGGTATACAATCTGCAAGAAAAACTACATTTTTAAGACATAAAATTCTCTTGGGGTCCCAACTAAAGGATGTTTGCTGGATGAATCTTCATTTTCAATTCGTGCTTTCTCAGGTATCAGAATATTACCTGGAGAGTGTCGGGAACAGTAAATGAGGGAGGTTAAATTTTTAGAGAATAGTATAACTTCAGTGAAACATGAAAACAAGAACAGTTTACTGTTGTCCACACTGAGGCACATGCAGTAGATGACGACCCCGACGATCTGAATTAGAATAACAGTATACACAATGGCAATTTGATAAACGTCCTAATAAGTACATTTTATGGGTTTTAAAAAATAAATTTCTTAAGTCAGCATATTTATTCCATTTAAACATGTGACCTTAATTGTCTTATATACACCTGTAATGTACGAAGGTAATGTGCCTTAATTTACCGTTGTGGATTAGAGTTCGTGACAAAGTGAGGCTCTCGAGCAATTGTTCAGTTAGTGATTGTAAGTCAGTAATCGGTATTGCATCCATCAATATAACATGAAACCAATATACTCAGAACTACGTGACACATCCATCGCGTGGGTTTATGGTTTAGAGCGAAAATTGTCCTTCTCATGAGTACAGTTAGTTGGCAGTCAGCCTGAATAAGCTCGTATAAGAATGAATTACGCCTGCCTAATTAATTGCCCATCACTCTTAACTGATATTGTGGAAGACGGACCTCTAAATTTCCATCGCGTGACTAATTTAAGCCATTAACCCTTGACAGGTCGAGCAGAACGCTGACGGCCCTCTCAGTCTCAAATGTATTGGAAAAACGGTCATTTCGTCTGCGGAAGTAGGTCAGTGGGATGACTGCACGAATCTAGTGCTGCCATCCATCTGGAAATATATCTTTCGAATTTTTGTGGTGATGTAGCAGACTAAAGCATGTCGTCTGTGTCAGAATGAAAGAGCAAATAAAGAAGCTGACAGGCGACAGGAAACTATTGTATCTGATTTTATCAGTAATTGTGAACAGTCGTAGCTAATGTTTGTAAACTCTTGTTTGTAGAAGAGCTTGTTAAATTTGCTTAATTATGCAAGAACGAGACAGTTTCAGCAATCGAAATGTAACTGAAATACTTGTTTCCGTTGACTTGCCACCAAAGTGCTGAAGTATTTCATAGACAACAACACTTTTCACCTGGACTGTGTCTATTTATTTGCGACTGTAATTACGGCTACTGTAAAAATTTTCAGGTCGGTTCACTTTAAGTTTTATAAAATTCAATTTTTCGAACGTGATACTAATACTTACATCAGAATGAAGAGCATTGATGCGTATTAAGTCCTCTTAATGGTCCATGTTCTTCTTATTGACATACAAACGAAACGCATTAAACATATCTGAACTGAGGCAAGTGTTTTCTCATAAGAAAATGAATATGCATTGACGCACTTCACAGAGATTTAAAAAGTGGTAAGTGCTTAATAAATAATTTGGCTTTTACAAATATTTGAGAAAATTGTGCCCATAAAATAGAGCTGATTTCTTAACAGGCTGGAAGGCAGGCAAATACTACCGTCAAGGGACCTTGCCTAGTGTAATAACTGACGAATTTCCAGCATGCTGGAGTACCTTGGGTCAGCAACTTCTGTTAATCAGGCCAAACTGAAAAATTTTACTTTTTCCTCATCTGATGACGAGTTTTGAGCCGAGATCCATTTTCAAATCACCACAAAAAAGCTGAAAAAGGTATTTCTAGAGATACAGGAATGTTTGACAGATTTTACAGATGTGTAGATTTACAGTGCATACGGATAACATGTTTATTGAATATTTTCGACATCTTCGGAAATATCCTTTTCGGCTTTGTTGTGATGATTTATGAGTGGGCCTCGGATCGAAACTAGTCATCCAACGAATAAAAAGTAAACATCTGGAACTTCTACTAGCTTTTCGTTCTACTGAAATAAGTGAGTATTCAAACCTACCATCGGAATGAAGACTGCTTTGGCTTTCAACTATTTACCTTTGTATCATAATTAAGCCACCTGCAAAGCCAGAAAGGCGTCCAGTCCAAATAAATTGTAAGAAGATGACAGTGGTGTTCAACCAACCTTACTAAGTACTTGACAGAAGGTAAACAAAATGGTTCAAATGGCTCTGAGCACCATGGGACTTAACTTCTAAGGTCGTCAGTCCCCTAGAACTTAGAACTACTTAAGCCTAACCAACCTAAGGACATCACACACATCCATGCCCGCGACAGGATTCAAACCTGCGACCGTAGCGGTCATGTGGTTCCAGACTGTAGCGCCTAGAACCGCTCGGCCACCTCGGCCGGCTAGCCAATATCGTTTGTAAACTACCTTTATTGTCGACTGGCGATTTCGGTAAGCATGGTTACCACCTTAAATTTCGACAAAAGGTTATTACACGTCCCCTATACAAGCTATACAAGTATCCTTTCTAAATCGTTTCCAGACATGTGAGGGACGAGGTGAGGGGTACATCGGCAAGTCAAGGCTAAAATCCAAATATACATTCGTGAAATACTGGTGTCTGATGCCACACAGTTCTGTGGACTACGTTTGAATCCTAAGAGTAAAACATGGCAGGGATTCGGCGATGATTTAGGCAGCGATATCGTGTTATTCCGTGGGCACCATGGTTACTCTGCGAAGTCACATTACTGCCAAGAATTACGTGATAATTTTGACTGATCGGGTCCAATCCCTTGGAACAATGTTTGCTCCCCAGTCTTGGTTCTGTGCTCGGCTCTGTTCGGGGCAGACGGATCGCCCACGACTAGTTTCTGAGCTGGGGCATGTACTGCCGCTTCTTTCCTGGTCGCCACAGTCGCCGGATATCAATATTATTGGGCCTTTGTGGTCTACTTTTGACAGAAGTGTGGATGATCGGTGTCCACCACCATCATCTCTACCTGCACTTGTCACTGTTTTTCAAGAAGATTGTTGTATGGTGGCCTTGAAAACCACACAAGACGTTTATTTATCCATTCTGAGAAAACTGGAAACTGTTTAGAATGACGGAGACCTTCCTACACCGTAATAGGCATGGTAATTTGTTGTGCTTTTGGTGTTTCGATATTTTTGACCAATCCCTCTTTGTAATTAAATATCAAATGCATTATGTATTCAGCGAAAGAAATAAGCAGTGGACAACTTGATGTTCGTGAACTTATTTTACATGGATCGAATGATATAGTTTGGAAGTAAAAGTATCCGCTGTGTCAGAACTGAGTGGCCTCGTAGAATTCAACATTTGACATTCCGCCCTTGAGTCTTTATTTTCTTCTGCAACAGAAAAAATTTATATTTGCGTTTTCCTTAATCGAATCATTCATTTAAACAAACTAACTGAGAATTACATGATTTTTCACCAGTACGTTTCGAAAAACGTTATGTATTGCCATCTGACACCACCTAGATGCTGCGGGTTTGTATGCAGAAAGAAGCTGTCCATCACGTCTTGGTAACGTAATAAACACTGCAATCAAAAGAATATCTTGTGTGACTCCCAGTATGTGTTTAGTCTAGAGAAACGTAAATACAAAATACAAACTGCACTCACTTTTAATACTTCAGAGTCGCAACATATCATCAGAGACCTTTATTTGCGCTGAATATAATGTGTCTGTTTCTAAAATCAACATATAAAGTTACAACCAGCAATTTTTGTCCCTTTGAAAGATATAATACATGGGAATATAAATTGAGATCACTCATTTTATGCGACTGATACCTGTTATCCAAGAATTGAAGTCTCCATACCAGAGTCTGATGGTAGCTCCTTTCGTGGTCCTACAATTTCCACGTCATAAATATATCCACTATCAACATGCTCATCAGTCTCTGGATATTTCATTGTTTCATCACCGACATTATGTTAGGCATTTGGAAACTCACTGCAGTGGGTACTGGAAGAATTCATTCGACTTCCTTATTAAATCGCTTCGCTACATACACTTACGGAAATACAAATACAGGATTGTCAGAAACAGTCTGAAAAGTTAGCAAGGGTGTTGCAGGGACGGTTGTGTTCAGAAATATATTCGTTACGTCGCGTCGTTATGTCCTAGTTGTTTAGCACTGAAGGTAGTTGATGAGGTGGTCGTATGCCAGATTCAAGTACTTTCACGCACTAAAATGTGGTAATGTATAGATATCTGTGGCACCGTGACTTACCACTGGTCAAATGCTCGTTACCAGTTAAAATGTGGCTTTTACTGAATTGATATGGTAAACCCAAATTAGGCGAGCATAGGCTACGTTATTATCACTTGGAGGAACCTAAATGAAGAGCTCCTTAGGCGACACTGTCTGTGGCAGGCTGCTTGAATCTGCGCATGAGACATCCTGATCGGTTAACTTCAATGCTAAATACCACGGAAACGGCGCAACGCATCGGACTTTTTACTAACAATTATTTTTCAGTACAGCTACCACTGCAACACCGTTACAAGCTTTCCATACTCATTCTGACTAGAGTATATTTGATGCAACGAAAAACTGATGTGCCTAAATGCACAGATCAGAAGAAATTAATCACTTCTAGGAATTACACTATGTGATCAAAAGTATCTGGACACCCCAAAACCGTACGGTTTTCATATTAGATGCATTGTGCTGCCACCTACTGTCGGGTACTCTATACCAGGGACCTCAGTAGTCATTAGACATCGTGAGAGAGCACAATGGGGCGCTCCGCAGAACTCATGGACTTCGAACGTGGTCAGGTGACTGGGTGTCACTTGCGTCATACGTCTGTAAGCGAGATTTGCACACTCCTAAACATACCTAGCTCCACTGTTTCCGATGTGATAGTGAAGTGGAAACGTGAAGGGGCACGTACAACACAAAAGCGTGCAGGCCGACTTCGTCTGTTGACTGACAGAGACAGCCAACAGTTGAAGAGGGTAATGAGTAATGGGCAGATATCTATGCTGACCATCACACAGGAATTCCAAACTGCATCAGGACACACTGCAAGTACTGTGGCAGTAAGGCGGGAAGTGAGAAAACTTGGATTTCATGTTCGAGCGGCTGCTCATAAGCCACACATCAAGCCGGTAAATGCCAAACAACGCCTTGCTTGGTGTAAGGAGCGTAAACATTGGAGGATTGAACAATGGAAAAACGTTGTGTGGAGTGATTAATCACGGTACACGATGTGGTGGTCGAATGGGGGGTTTTGGGTAAGGCGAATCCCCGGTGAACATCGTCTGCCAGCGTGTGTAGTGCCAACAGTATAATTCTGAGGCGGTGGTGTTATGTTGTGCCGGCCGGTGTGGACGAGCGGTTCTAGGCGCTTCAGTTTGGAACCGCGCGACCGCTACGGTCGGAGGTTCGAATGCTGCCTCGGACATGGATGTGTGTGATGTCCTTGGGTTAGTTAGGTTTAAGTAGTTCTAAGTTCTAGGGGACTGATGACCTCAGATGTTAAGTCCCATAGCGCTCAGAGCCATTTGAACCACTTTTGTTATGTTGTCGTCGTGTTTTCCATGGAGTGGGCTTGCACCGCTTGTTGTTTTGCTTCGCACTATCACAGCACAAGCCTACCTTGATGTTTTACGCACCTTCTTGCTTCCCACTGATGAAGAGAAATTCTGGGATGGCGATTGCATCTTTCAACACGATCAAGCACCTTTTCATAATGTACAACATGTAGCGGAATGGTTACACAACAATAACATACCTGTAATGGACTGGCCTGCCCAGAGCCCTGACCTGAATCCTATACAACAACTTTCGGATGTTTTGAAACGCCGATGTTGGGCCAGACCTCACCGACCGACATCGATACCTCTTCTCAGTCCAACACTCCGTGAAGAATTGGGTGCCATTCCGCAAGAAAGCCTCTAGCACCTGACTGAACGTATGCTTGCGAGAGTGGAAGCTGTCATCAATTCTAAGGGTGGCCCAAAACCATATTGAATTCCAGATTACCGACGGAGAGCGCCACGAACAAGTAAGTTATTTTCAGCCAGGTGTCCAGGTACTTCTTATCACATAATGTAAATTATGCATCCGCCTTTAACGTTTCAAATTATTCGTCTTCGGAACATGTTTGTCCCAGTTGTGTGCATAAGTTGGAAGGCAAGAAAACGAAGAAACCATGCAACCGTTTTATGTACGTCTGCAGGCTATCGTGGCCGTTGTCACTGAAGTTAAAATCTTCTGCATTATTAGGCCGCGTCATATTTCTTCTAAAATGATCGACGTTTCGACCGCTCAGCTAGGATCTTCCTCAGGATCATCTGATGTCTACTACTGCTAGAACACTGGCAGGAAGATCCCACCAGAGGGGTCGAAACATCGATGATTTTAGAAGAAAAATGACGCGGCCTAATAACCCATAATATTTTAACTTCAAAGTATGCAACGTATATCGTTGTAGTTGCTATATAGTTGCTGATGGGTTGCAGCACATCGTCTATCCAAAAAGTGCCGAAACCTATTTTATTCCTGGCGTATTGCAATGTCACGGCAGTAAAAATGGTGGAAGCTTGAACTAACAACCGTAAACAACAGATGAACATTCGATCAGTAAGATGTGAGCAGACAGTGTTAAGCAGTGGACCTGCGGCCGCAGTGTGTTAATCCTGTTGTGTCACAAATCGCAATGGAATTTCGCAAATGCCAATAGAACATCACTTCCAGATGAAGTATCAATACATTCTCCAGAGATGGAGAAGCAGAGGAGCTGATATGGTTTCGGGGACAGCGCGCACGAAGCATTGTATGGGCAGAACAATCGACTGAGTGTGTACCTGTAAACGACGAAAGGCCAGACACATCAATTCTTATGCTGATTCCAACTACAGTGGACCAGGTCTTGGCCTCATGCTGTGTTCTGTTACCACATGCTAGATTTCAGTAGTATGAACTGATGGGGTGTTGCGTTTATCTCAGTTCTATTCTCTAGGCAGTGTTCGTCCTCTTTTCCGGGGTTCAGCTTCCCGGCTTGTTGGTGTGTCCGGTATACTTACATTTGTACTGATAATGATGGCTTCGCGGCATTGTCACTCCCTTTGCTGGTACAAACGTGGAAACGTAGGACATTGTCGAGCGTTTGTGACGCTTTTCGTTTTTATTTTTTCATAGTGTTAATTTGTTGCTACCATGAACCCAGCCTTTTAGCGATCTTGGCTAAAGCAGTTACGCCTGTAGCAGCACCAACAAAAGCTGCACAAGGAGCGGTTACAGGAACTGCTCAAAGAGAATGCAGCACCAACAAAAGCTGTGCCAGGAGCGGGTACAGGAACTGCTCACAGAGAATGCAGAATTATTTTCTTCTCATGTTGTGCCATTTGTGAGCCATGCTTGCAGAGAAGCCTTCCTCTTAGTCACCCCTGACGCCATTCGCTGGCTTTGACGGGGCTGCAGGAAGGTGAGAGAATTATATGCGCCGGCTTCTTACTGCACTGCTAGGTAAGACATATTGTTGATCCAGTTGTTGGGGGTGCCTTGCTATTGTGAAGGAGTGCGTGGTTGCGCGAAATCGTGCAGAATTTAAAGTCATCGACTGAGCTCAAGACACTTACCTTTGAGAAAATCTGTCATTTTACTCATGCAGTATTCTGGACATCAAACCTATATGGCGACGCCACCATTGCAGTTTAACAAGCACCAAATCGCCACAGGCAGACGTATTCCGCTTGGCTCGCCAACATGCGATGTCTTTCGAGGAGCTATCTGTTTGATTGTCCCAGGTGTTTTACTTAGTACGCTGACTCGCTAATTATGGAGGTGATCGTTCGGTTATCACCTGTGCTCAAGGTCCAAAACAGGGCGTTCGTATTGTCCGACCCTTCATTACTCGAGGTTTTCCAATTTGCAGGTGGCAAAGATAGATATACACTCCTGGAAATTGAAATAAGAACACCGTGAATTCATTGCCCCAGGAAGGGGAAACTTTATTGACACATTCCTGGGGTCAGATACATCACATGATCACACTGACACAACCACAGGCACATAGACACAGGCAACAGAGCATGCACAATGTCGGCACTAGTACAGTGTATATCCACCTTTCGCAGCAATGCAGGCTGCTATTCTCCCGTGGAGACGATCGTAGAGATGCTGGATGTAGTCCTGTGGAACGGCTTGCCATGCCATTTCCACCTGGCGCCTCAGTTGGACCAGCGTTCGTGCTGGACGTGCAGACCGCGTGAGACGACGCTTCATCCAGTCCCAAACATGCTCAATGGGGGACAGATCCGGAGATCTTGCTGGCCAGGGTAGTTGACTTACACCTTCTAGAGCACGTTGGGTGGCACGGGATACATGCGGACGTGCATTGTCCTGTTGGAACAGCAAGTTCCCTTTCCGGTCTAGGAATGGTAGAACGATGGGTTCGATGACGGTTTGGATGTACCGTGCACTATTCAGTGTCCCCTCGACGATCACCAGTGGTGTACGGCCAGTGTAGGAGATCGCTCCCCACACCATGATGCTGGGTGTTGGCCCTGTGTGCCTCGGTCGTATGCAGACCTGATTGTGGCGCTCACCTGCACGGCGCCAAACACGCATACGACCATCATTGGCACCAAGGCAGAAGCGACTCTCATCGCTGAAGACGACACGTCTCCATTCGTCCCTCCATTCACGCCTGTCGCGACACCACTGGAGGCGGGCTGCACGATGTTGGGGCGTGAGCGGAAGACGGCCTAACGGTGTGCGGGACCGTAGCCCAGCTTCATGGAGACGGTTGCGAATGGTCCTCGCCGATACCCCAGGAGCAACAGTGTCCCTAATTTGCTGGGAAGTGGCGGTGCGGTCCCCTACGGCACTGCGTAGGATCCTACGGTCTTGGCGTGCATCCGTGCGTCGCTGCGGTCCGGTCCCAGGTCGACGGGCACGTGCACCTTCCGCCGACCACTGGCGACAACATCGATGTACTGTGGAGACCTCACGCCCCACGTGTTGAGCAATTCGGCGGTACGTCCACCCGGCCTCCCGCATGCCCACTATACGCCCTCGCTCAAAGTCCGTCAACTGCACATACGGTTCATGTCCACGCTGTCGCGGCATGCTACCAGTGTTAAAGACTGCGATGGAGCTCCGTATGCCACGGCAAACTGGCTGACACTGACGGCGGCGGTGCACAAATGCTGCGCAGCTACCGCCATTCGACGGCCAACACCGCGGTTCCTGGTGTGTCCGCTGTGCCGTGCGTGTGATCATTGCTTGTACAGCCCTCTCGCAGTGTCCGGAGCAAGTATGGTGGGTCTGACACACCGGTGTCAATATGTTCTTTTTTCCATTTCCAGGAGTGTACATGAAGCAGCTCTCACTGCTACACCAGATATTTCTTTTTTTGCTCTCTGTATAAAATCCTGGAAAGAATAATTCTGAACAGCTTCACAAAAGCAATTGATTCTGCTTTCACACCTCAACAGACTGATTTTAGACCTAGTAAATGCTGCACTTCACAGATCGTTAGTCTTACCGAGTATATCGAAGATGGTTTTAAATCACGTGTGATCACCGCGGTGGCCTTTGTTGACCCGTCTGCTGCCTAAGGCACTGCAAAACACAGATTACTCCTAATGACTCTATTTTAACCGACATAAGTGCCAACTTCCCTAGCAACAGCAGATTCTTCGTTGAGTTTCGAGGACGGTGCGTTAGATGGAGATAACAGAGAAATGAATTACCTCAGGGCAGTGTTCAGGACACCACCCACATTTTCTTTTCTTTTTTTGTTAGTTATCAGTCTTCTGACTGGTTTGATGAGATGTGCCACGAATCACTCTCCTGTGTCAGCCTCTTCATTTCACAGCAGCACTTGCAGCCAACGTCCTCAATTACTTGCTGGATGTATTCCAGTCTCTGTCTTCCTCTACCGTTTTTACTCTCTACAGCTTTCTCTAGTACCAAGGAAGATACTCGCTCATGTCTTAACGGATGTCCTTTTCATCCTGTCCATCATTCTAGTCAGTGTTTTCCATATGCTCCTTTCCTCTCCGATTCTGCGCAGGACCTCGTCATTCTTTACCTTTTCAATCCCCTTAATTTTCCACATTCGTCTGTAGCACCACATCCTGGATTCTTCGATTCTCTTCTGTTCAGGTTCTCGCACAGTCCATGTCTCACTATCAAACAACGCTTTGCTCCAAACATACTTTCTCAGAAATTTATTCCTTAATTGAAGGCGTATGTTTGATACTAGTAGCTTATCTTGGCCAAATATGCCCTTTTTGGCAGTGCTGTTATGCTTTTGATGTCCTACTAGCTCCGTCCGTCGAAAGTCATATTGCTGCCTATGAAGTATACTTCCTTAACTTCCTCTACGTCGTGACCATCAATCCTAATATTAATTTCTTGCTGATCTCATTTCTGGCCCCTATACTCCTTAATATGTACACCAATGAACAATCAGGTCCAATGTACACCACAAGTTTCCTGTATGTGAACGATCTCGCTTTGGCCACCCCGGAGGAAATAGATCCATTATGTTAAAACAAATTTACAGACACAGTGAAATAACTATAATAGTTCTACAAAGAATAACAAATCCTAATCCTATGCCATCTACTTAAAAAGTATACAGGCCAAGAAGAACTGAATGTTTCATTCAGTAGTAGTCAACTCGAACACCTCTTTCCCCCAAAATACCTTGGGGGTGATCTTAGACCACCCACTTAACCTTTAAAACGCATTGCCTACACCAAAACGAAACTTTCCGGAAGGAACAGTATCGGGCTGAACTGATGGTATATGAGGTGGAGAACCAGCTGTTATCCGAACCTTTGCACCGGAGTAGTGGTATTTTGCGGGCGAATGAGCAGCGTCTCTCCGGCATAATTCCTGCAGTGCTATGCTGGTGACGCCGCTCTGAAAGAGACGTGTCGCATAGTTGCTGGATGCCTGAGACCAGCTAAACTGTAGCAGCTACATATACTAACAGGCATAGATCCATCTGGCATCAGGGGTGAAGTAGCTGTCTAATCATGACGTATAGCTCTTACATTCACCCGCTGTTTGGCCACTCACTAGCACCATCACGTTTGAGGTTTTTGTAAGAGTCTATGCCAACAACAACCCGAACTGTCATTAGTTGCGTGCGAGATCTGTTGGACTCATGCTGGTGTCTGTCCGTGCCGTGGCGTTCCCACGGTAGGACGACGTGCACATGCACTGCCGCCCCTACGGGTCAACACCCTTTCGCATGTGAAATAGGACGCAAGTGGCGATCACTCTTATGACTCCCGCAGTGAAGCCCATGGGATAGGGACCCATTGACCTCCTTTCTCCACTCGTTCGTGAATCGGTCGTCGTCCACCCCGATGCAGACGGACCAGCCGATAAAACAGTCTCCACATCTTTCCGCCGCTCCGGATGTGTCAGCTGCATCGGCATTGCCTACTACGGCGGTAGATTCGTTGCCATGGAATCTGTCACTTTCAGCGGCTTTGAGACTGAGTTCTCGGCACAAACCACGCTATTTTTGACCATACGTGGCCTTCTCGTGGGAGGGATTTAGTATTGCCGCTAGCGGACATTCATATGGTGTATGTCTGACATTGTCAGAATAGGAGACAGCAATTGTAAGCAGAGAATCATTTACAAAATTTTAAAAAAAATTGAAAACTTTCTACAAAACTTTTTAAAAGTTTCAGAAATTTTCTATATATTTTCTCAATGCATTAAACATTTTTACAAAGTGATGACCAGCTTGACACTGTAATTGACAATTTATTTTAAGACTGCTATTGGTTACTATTATAAATTACAGAGAATTAATATACCACATGTAGCAAAAAAGCAAAACAGTTAAGAAATGTTCCTTTTTAATTAACAGATTAACAGAGCGAAAGGTCAGTCTTTCGCGCTGGTCGCGTTTTATTTATCTCCGTGCTCGTAACGACGCAGATTGACTCGCTGTCGATTTTCGTGCCATCTCCCGGTTTTCGGGGGTTTAGCTGCCCGGCTTTGTTGTCGAGTCACCGTCGGCTTGTAAAGTTACGTTTTTTATTCTGACGGTGACGTTTGGCGGCCTCTTCACGCCCTTAACATGTGTAGAAGTATTGAATAGTTTAAAAGTTTGTGGAAAATCCATCCTGCACACCTAGACTCCAGAACAAAAATAATGCAGCGACTAGACTAAACTGCGGACCACGGACATTTGTTTCCTGCAAAACATCATCACGTGTGACAGAACTTGCTGTGATCAGTACGAACGTACTGCAAAACTACAAACTGCAGAAATCCACATGAAGAATGAATACTTTCACGAAATAAACGACAGCAAGTAAATGTGACGTGGGAGTTGAACAACATTCCAAAGATGAAGATATCTGACAGTTTCGATTGGCTGCATGGACTTCCTACCCTTTTCGCTCAAATGAGGGAGACTGTGTAGACTGCCTGAAGCATCGATCCACTGTTTAAGGATTATCTATTTCTCTGTTAATCCAACCTAGAAAATTTTGTAGAGTGGCGGGGTACTCTTTTTTTACAGTAACAGCTTGTGAAATCCGCTTGTTGTTGGAGCCAAAAATATGACGCTCCATTTCGAGAATGACTCATGGCGGAATTCCGGTCTCACTATCAGCAGACATGCGTTGCATACATACAAGCAAAGTATGTATTGCCACAGGCGTGCCCTTACTTCACGGGGAAGAGTAACACAATACCTGAAAAATTCCCTAGTGGTCGACAGTAGAAGAAAGACACACAATATATCGTGGTAAACTACGTAGAATAATCAAGGAGTGGATATTAAGGACGTAACTCTACCCTCAACCTACTATGTAGCACGCCTGTAACAACCATATATATATCACACTTAAAACTGCAGTTGCTGAGATATATACGCACTCGTTCTTTCCCTGCATTATGAGTGAGAAAAGTACGAGAAGACATGGTGACATAATTTATGACGAAAAGTAGGCCTGCTCTACACTACATCGTCTTCTACAGTTTTCCTTGCACCACCTCCTTGTCATATCACATACTTTCACAGCTGTCACATGACGCAGAACCTTTAGTTTCGAGACTGAAATTTGTGTAATAAATTTATTTATTTCGCTTCGTGACTTTTGCAGCCGATTAGGCGCTCTCTTGAGATAGTTATATCTCTACAGGTGAGTCATTTTTGCTTGACGCCCTCGACGGATTATATAAAGGACAGAGTAACACAGCATATTGTCTTTGTATGGCATTCTTGTAGAGTGGACAAAGAAAGCGCATTCGTATTTGTAAAAGATTTGGTAATTATACCGTGGGTTAGTCCCATATTGGCGTCATCTACATACTTTTTTTTACTAATCATGCATTTCTATTGAAACATGGTTGCAGCAGTCAGGAAAAGAGCAAGAGATATTGTATTCTGCATGCTCTCTAACGTCGTCTTCCCATTTACCATTCGACGTAGTCTCTCGCATCTTTTGTCTCTCGGAATGCATTAAAACTTTACACATACTTGATGCAGTTAGAATACATTCACCTAATGTTTCATTCATTTCAATTTTATTTTTACTGCGATCATAACATCTTCTAATCTTCTACCCTAGTCTGTTACCTATGTCATATCAAAAATTTCCTATATTAAGTCTGTAGTGGCGCTACCCATTCTTGGAGCAAACATTATAAGGTTATTTTAACAGAAGCAATAACAAGTAGCGGGGAAGCTGTCGTAGTGTATTGCGCTAGCAACTGCGATCACAGTGCTGGCAGTGTGGTGACATGTGAGTCACAACTATAGAGAAGCTGAGGATTGTGATAGACAAGAGCAGCAGTAAGCTACACTGCACAGCACTAACTGCGTAGCAAGTGGGTAGATGTCACAACAGCAGAGGAAATCAAAAAAATGCGTAGCAGAGGCATATTAGTAACTCTGAATTTTGAGGCAAGGCGTCACTTCTCGTCACCGGAATCCAGCTACACCATCACGATGCCAAAGTTACGCCGGACGGTGAGAAGACCGGGCACTGCTACAAGCAGTGGTTTAGAACTGAGCTGCACCTGCCGCCAGCATCAGGTCCTTCGGAGCACTTGCTCCCACAGCCCTGCCGAACTGCCGTCCGTACCTCCTACCGTCTCTTGTGGGACTGGGCGCCACAGCACCAGCTTTTCTCTGAATCCTCACAGAGGGCAGCGAGTCGTATCCCGTTCGAAGCAGTCTTCTCGCGACGCCGCAGTGACGCGAGTGGAGCGAGGGGTCCGCATGTGGGCTCCACGATGCAGAAGGAAGCAGTTACCCACTGACGTCAACTGCACTGGCTCTAAGGGTTGCCATCCTGCCGTGGGCCATCCATCAGCGGAGCGCTGGCGTGAAAGCCAGCCGGAAGCCGTTCGTCATACACCACCTCCGGCGCTGGAAAACAGAGTGAGGTGTTTTTGCCTCGGTGCGTCACGTACTGCAGACAATAAAAGTCATTATTAATTATCAACAATGTTTTCACTTAGTGCACTTCAACCCACGACCTATTCTCCTCCAACCTGTACACTGGCTAACCAAAGAATCCAAAAGTATCCGAACACCTATTTCCAAGCAGGATAATGGTTCAAATGGCTCTGAGCACTATGGGACTTAACATCTGAGGTCATCAGTCCCCTAGAACTTAAACTACCACACAGTTTTAATCTGCCAGGGAGCTTCATATCAGCGCACACTCCGCTGCAGAGTGAAAATCTCATTCTGGAAACATCCCCCAGGCTGTGGCTAGGCCATGTCTCGGCAGTATCCTTTCTTTGAGGAGTGCTAGTTCGGCAAGGTTCGCAGGAGAGCTTCTGTAAAGTTTGGAAGGTGGAAGACAAGATGCTGGCAGAAGTAAAGCTGTGAGAACCGGGCGTGAGTCGTTCTTCGGTAGCTCAGATGGTAGAGCACTTGCCCGCGAAAGGCAAAGGTCCCGAATTCGAGTCTCGGTCGGGCACACAGTTTTAATCTGCCAGGAAGTTTCATATCAGCGCACACTCCGTTGCAGAGTGAAAATCTCATTCTGGAAACATCCCCCAGGCTGTGGCTAAGCCATGTCTGGGCAGTATCCTTTCTTTCAGGAGTGCCAGTTCTGCAAGGTTCGCAGGAGAGCTTCTGTAAAGTTTGGAAGGTAGGAGACGAGATGCTGGCAGAAGTAAAGCTGTGAGGACCGGGCGTAAGTCGTGGTTCGGTAGCTCAGTTGGTAGGGCACTTGCCCGCGAAAGACAAAGGTCAGGAGTTTGAGTCTCGGTCGGGCACACAGTTTTAATCTGCCAGGAAGTTTCATATCAGCGCACACTCCGCTGCAGAGTGAAAATCTCATTCTGGTACCTCAACCTAACTAACCTAAGGACATCATACACATCCATGCCCGAGGTAGGATTCGAACCTGCGACCGTAGCAGTCACGCGGTTCCGGAGTGAAGCGCCTAGAACCGCTCGGCCACCACGGTCGGCCGAGCGGGATAGTGCAGTGGTTAGCACACTGTCATTCGGGAGGACGACGGTTCAGACCTTTGTCCGGCGATCCTGATTTAGATTATCTGTGATTTCCCTAAACCTCTGGAAGTGTTCTTCCTTCACCGATTTACAGTCTGCTACTCTCCAGCGGTCAACAAGCTGCTGCTTCTCTAATGACAGTACTCCCCACCTCTTTTTATAGCGGTGTGTGCGCCTCTCGTGACGTCTTGTGGTCAATTCCAGAATGGTATCTGCATAATTTTGTTAGTATATCTCTGCATTAGGTGGTGACTGATCCCCTGATTTTTAATGGTTTTAGGATAAAAAGAACACATCTTACTGCGATAAGTCAAAACCGGTAGTAAACAGATATTTAAGCATTCGTTTCAGACAGAAAGCACATTACTGAAAACCTACCCAAGGCCGTCCATGCGCCTAATCATTCCTTTATCTGCTATAGTTACTACGATTCATCCTTAGTTCTGTCACTTCTGTTTCTGATAGGATTATAAGCCAACAGTTTGCGCATAACTGGTAGCTACATTGAACTAGTTTCGACATCTGGTAGGGGTCTCTTCATCAAAATGGAATTTTCCTAAATCGTAAAATTACATTCCTAAAAAGCAATGGTCAGAATTAGAGCAGCCATGGTCAAGTCAAAAGTGAAATAAAACTTTCCAGCTTTTGCCACGTGCGCCCAGCTGGGAACAACATCAGACAGTTTAACATACCTGCCAGTTGTGGCAACCTGTTGGCTGTATAATACTTTGTTGAAATTAGTGTGCTGTTGTTGAGTAACAGTCATGTTTAAAACAGCGTTACTTCAGAGTTAAACTGCACAATATTCTTTCAGACGCGGTTGTTGTACATTATTTTATTCTTGGTGAATTTTCAGACTAACTTTCAAACCTACTGTGGTAAGTTGTTCCTTTGGTTGTTAAAGTTTAACTTTATTAGGAGTATACACTGTAATCTTGTCATCAACGTGAAAGTTGTTCAGGTATGTCCCATCAGCGTGTACTCGTTCCTCTAGAATTACTGAAAATACACTGCACAGAGCAATTAAAAAGCCCTTATTTTGAAAACCCGTAATTGTTTCTCATTGTGACACAGATACTCGAAAATTCGCCCAAGCTTCAAGAGAAAGGGTGAAATGTGCGTTACCGGGGATGCGAAGACTTTTCAGTCGCGTGTCGACTGTGGCGCTGGGCAGAACTGAGGTGTCAACGTGACATTATTAACCCACCTTACGTCTCAAACTGGCTTCTGAGCTCTGCCTTTTTTTTCGCATGTTCGACACCTTGCTGCTTTATAAGTCCCAGAACCCGAGGATGACATCACAGAGCACCACACTTTGGCACCGTTACACAGTAAATTTGTAGGCGCCCTTCAGCAAAATTTTGCGTAGCAATGAGAAACAGTTACAGTCTTACAAACAATGTGACACTTTAATTGTTGCATTTGGTAGTTTTGATGATACGCAGTCTTTCTATTTGATTCATTTATTATCTTAGGATGCCTCACTATCGTGATGAGGTTTAATGATAACTGTAGTATTGAGAAACATCGTCCTCATTATAATAACGTGCTGAATTAGTGCCCTGTGAACCGACATTTTAGTCGTCGACAATGGAGTGCTGGGCTTTTATTATGTAAAGAGAATGAGATGAATATCATTTATTAAAATATTTATTTGAGGCAGCTTCAATAATTTGCAGGCTGCTGCGTAGATTCCATTGTGACTGTGGGACCATCAACTTTGATGACAACATTGGACATCACCTATGTCCCAGTATGTGAGAAGAATACGGACTTTCAAGCCAATTTCATACCAAGAACATTCGGAAGGGATATTACGTTTACAGTTTCATAAATTGCATATTAATAAAATCTTCTAGCCTTAAAGTTTTTTTTTTAATCCACAGACTCTCCTTTAATAAGAAAATTTCAGGGCTGACTCCGAGTGCTACCATACTCCCAAAATTAAACTTTAATCGTGCAGTATCAATATAACTATATATAGCTTTGAAAAAATTAAAAAAATAATTCAAAAGAGTCTGTAAAATCCACAATTTCTGATTTGGAATGAGGAAATTTCAATACTGACTCCAAATTTTACCATTACTCAAAAGATTTAATCTTAATGACGTGAAAATAGACACATAAACGTAGCTAATTGGTGTTACTCTGTAACTTCCTTTGAGCAGGCTTCCGCCATACAGTAATGGAGGGCAAGTAAATCCATAGCATACTTAGTTTATCCTCATTGACGAGAACCGCTCCACTATGACAGTTTCTACCACACAGAAACAGCAGGGAATACTGGTCGTCAATCATTACCAGACACAACACACATATAACAGAACTACTGGAGCACAATGCACCACCTTAGTCGGACGGCGTCAAGCGCTAGTTTCTCTATATGCCAAAACATCAGTAACCCAAGCAATTCATTTCTCACGCAGTGTAGTTTGAATAGCTCAGCACGTCTTAAGACAGATTTATTGTAAAGTAGTACAACATAAGAAACCTTAGATTTTCGTAGGAATCACGTGTGCTAGCGGTCCGTAGCTCGTGGTCGTGCGGTAGCGTTCTCGCATCCCGCGCCCGGGTTCCCGGGTTCGATTCCCGGCGCGGTCAGGGATTTTCTCTGCCTCGTGATGACTGGGTATTGTGTAATGTCGTTAGGTTAGTTAGGTTTAAGTAGTTCTAAGTCCTAGGGGACTGATGGCCATAGATTTTAAGTCCCATAGTGCTCAGAGCCATTTGAACCATTTTGAACTTGTGCTAGGTAATTAGAGGATGATGTTTGGTTCGTGGGGCGCTCAACTGTTCGGTCATGAGCGCCCATACAAAGTCCCAATTATTACACAGTCCAATTTTTAAAGAATCCAATCTGGGCACTGCCACGCATGATGATGGTATGATGGTGATGATGATGAAATGATGAGGACAATACAAACACCCAGATCCCGAGCAGAGAAAATCTCCAACCCGGCTGGGAATCAAACCCGGTACCCCGTGATCCAGAGGCAACAGCACTAGCTACTAGACCACAAGCTACGGACGCCAGATAAATTGTAAGTACACTACTCTAATGGACCGTGGGGCACCACAATTAAACTAAGAACTAAGGGGCAGTCCTAATGAGAGGCTTGGGAAGTTCTTATACAAACGCCTGTAATTAAATTTAATACGACACTGACTAACATTATAAAAGGCCGCGCTGACGGCGCTTTATTTCGTTTTAATAAATCACCTGTTTCTGCTCACATTTAATGGGCAAAACCGTATATACACTGACGTATTTTTCACCAGAATGCATAAGGCGTGTAGCACATTCACTGGCACTGCTGTTACAGGCAAATTTGGTGCTTTTATCGCGAATGTGGCGATAAAATAATAATCTTAACAAGAATTACAAATACAATAAAATCTTGTACTATCAACGCACTTGCATAAATTCCGGAATGATGTTTCAACACAAGGTTGTAAAACGTTTGCAGAGCACCCCTAAGGCATCAGAACAGAGAGGGAGAATGAACAAGTGCCACAAGTTGTTACAGACTCAAGCAAGACAAACAGAACAACATCAGCACTATACTACAACGGCGGAACTTCTGACGTTGGCCGCACTCCGTGCAAACACTTTGCATCAACTCAGACAATATTCACCTTCTTCCGCTCACGTAGATGGTGCACACAATCGACCACGCAAAGCCCTTAGTTAGCTTGTGGCGTCTGCTGACCAAATGTTTCCACAAATATCCAGTCCTGGTCGTTTTACAAGCAATAAGATTCCTTCTCCAGGTCTACTGCGAACACGAGGCAAAATAGCGAAACAATGAACACACCTTAAAATCAACTATGGAACAAAATCCAGCAGTACACCTCTCACAATTTCGCTTACAAGAGCGTGCATTCACAGAACTACCTCCAACAATGGCTACCACGTTAACTGATAAAATTAATAGCGGACATAAGTTACCGGGTGGATACAACCAAAGAGCAATTACTCGCAAAGATCCAGTGTGGGCTGCAATTATCGTATGATAATGAAGTCTGGTAGATACTGTATTGCATTAATGCGGTACCGATTTACGCTGAGAAAAAAAAATGTTGCAGTTTTGGCAACCAGGTGCAGACTCGCCGCTGTATATGCAAGAAATATGTATTGAAATGTTTCCATAATTAATCGATTAGGAACGTTGTAAGACGTATGCTTTGCCGGCGATGGGCGAGGCATGACAGAATCTCTGACCAGAGAGTAGTTTATCGTTAGTTGTTGCTTTTCGCTAGTCTGCGCGAGTCGAGAGTAGTAGTCGGTCGGCTTTAGTAGCGAGTCGACAGTAGCGAGTGGACAGTAGTCTGTAGTAGTCTGCGTGAGTCGGCGGTAGTCGGCATTCGTCGGCTGTGTGCTCTGCTCGCGACTCTGGTCAGGACTCTGGAGGATGAGTATTGTTGTAGAAGGTAAAGAAGCAGCCTTGCGCATATTTAATAATGTATGTTAATTGTAATTTAATTTGTTCAAAAATGCCGCAATAATAATTTTTATAATATAAAGCAACTCTTTTAAAGTAGAGCATTCATTTCAATTTAAAGAATTTCCAATGCTTTATCATAGCATCCAAGAATCAAATAAAAATATACGCCAGCATTGCACGAAGCTGTGTCGAAAAATTCCTATTTAAGAGCAGATATAATTGCAGTTTTATTGAGGTAAGAATTTTTGCTTTTGTTATTCAGAATACAGGGCCGAAGGCCAGCGCCGCTGTCCTCATAAAATTCATCAGGTTACAAAACTTTTTTATTATTTTGATGTATAGGAATTTTTCTGTTTCGAACTTGACATTAAATGAGAAAAGAATTTTGTGGGAATATTAAATGTGAATGCATTTTTGCACAGAGACTATAAATCGGAGCCAATTTTGTTCAGAGGATACAATATTAAGAAAAATTAATTTAATCATATTTTTTCGTGCGGGGAGGCTACACTTGGCGACATCCGGACCAGGATCGTATTTCTTTGTGAATCTTCTGAGAAGTAGTCATATATCTGCTCTTATTTACTTAAACGTAGTTTGCATCTGGCGCAACGCATTTATTAATTTGTCACTCTTTCTTTCACAGATCATCGGCAATTTGTTGCTCTTTGTTGTATTTGTGTTTGTTACATTTTGCATTGTCTTTGTTTCATTTGTGAATAATTTTGATTAGAGAAAAATGCCGCGAAAAACTGTTAACAGTACATCGCGATGTACAATGAGTGAAATAGCCGATTCTAATAATTTGACCGATCGTATTTGCGACACTCAGTGTAATGATGACAATCCTTCATTTACAGGCAATCAGTGCGTACCGACCACTTGTAATGATTTTAATGCTAATGAAGAGCAAACAAACTCAGTTGTGTCATCTGTTAATTTAACGACAATTGATGACGTGGGACGTTCCATTACAATGAACGCTACCCAGTTTGATACACCCGGTTTGCAAAATTTATGTAACGAACAGTCAAATTTTTCTAACGAAAATGAACAGTGTAATCAGAGTACGACAGATTTATTTAATTCCGGTGTAGTGACCAACAGTGCACATCCGATTGGAAAACCATTTCGAGAATCACAGAATAACCTAATGGTTACAGAAAACGTGACAATTGCAGGTATGCCATCAAACAGCACAGAGAATAGATTAGGTAATATTGGCTTGGATCAAATTATGGCAATATTGCTACAACAGAATGAAAATTCCAAACAACAGAATGAAAGACAAGAGAACAATCACAAACAACTTAGTGAACAAATCAAACAACAAATTAATGAAATTAATGAAAAAATAGACAACAATTCCAGACAGCTTAGTGAACAGATTACAGCCGTTGCCGCGCAGTTTCATAATACTAAAGAACAATTACATGAGGAAATTGAGTCTTGTGCTAGGAAAAGTAGTGAAGAAATTAGATCTGTTGCTCAAGAATTAAGGGATATGCAAAGAGCTGCAACAGAATCACTTAGAGACGAAATTAGTGCAGTCGGTAAACAATGCTCTGAAAAAGCAACACAATTACGCGACGAGTTTAAACTAATGACAGCAGAACTTTCGCGCATACTGGATGCAAAAGTAGACACGAAATTCGACCAACAGAACAGTCAAATTGACGAACGTTTTAATCACCACCTACAAACACAGTGAAACGCGTTTCCATAAATTTATACAGGAACAGTATAAAGTAAAGCGACAAGTTATGGAAACAATTACCGCACAGAGACAGGAAGATAAACGCAAATTGTTTACGAAAGCAAAAACATACATAGACAACAATATTGCTACAGTATCAGACGAAATTAATACCATCAAGCAGTTGAACACCGAATTGCGTGATGAAATTTCCGATCTAAAATCAAAAACAGATGCAGACACAGTAGACTTTCAGACAGTGACCGACAGACTCGAGCAATTAGAACTAACACAGGATTCCGATGTCATCAAAGCTGACGTTAAAAAATTGAACGAAACCACACGTAAAATACAAAAACAAATTAATGCTTCTGACACTAAAAACGATGATCAGGTAAAAATACTGACTGAAAAATATGATGAATTGGCCAGTCGCATTGATTTTATTGAAAGTAATAATGACAGCAAATCAGACGATACTTCTCCGATTTCGTTTAATCAAACACCAGAATTCCAAAATCTACAGCAGACGATCAGTGAGATAGATTCCTCCAATAATACATTACGTAGAAAATTGTCAACTTTACAGCAAGAAGTGACAGAGATGAAAAATGTTTCAGTTAATAACACGTCACAGCATACGGCACATTCCGAACATTTCTGACACTCACACAGCCAGTATAATTTGGGTAATTTGCAGAGAGTACGTGACTGAGATTCCGAACAGTCACAGGCAAATAGATTCTCATACAATCCTGAACCTGTTCAGACGTACAGAGACGATAATTTTGAGTACAAGCATTTTCTATCTGTGAGAAAATTTAAAGTATTTAAAAATGACAGAACACCAATTCACCCCTTGGATTGGATACAACAATTTAGCTTTGCTTTTCCACCGACTTGGCCCGTAACACACAAACTTGAATTTATTTGCAGTTTTTTGGAAGGGGAACCGGCAACTTGTATGAGACCAACCGCGAGACAATGCTACTCGGTAGAAGAATTTCACAATGCTTGTCTGTCAGTGTATTGGTCGAAGACGACACCGCGCGGAATTAAGGATCAACTAATTAGTTTACCAAATTATGAGAACTCAAATTTTTCCACTGTCACGCAATTTTTTGAGCACATGGTCCAACAAAACCAGTACTTAAGTGAACCATACAGTGAATCTTCACTTATTCAATTATGTATTTCTAAATTACCATGATCACTAAGAGTGTCACTTTTAACGGGCCAACAGAAAGAAAATATTTCGGCATTCAGAGATCTGTTACAGCTTTTGGAAGTGCAGCAATCGGATTATTCCTTCATAAACAAAAATTTTTCATATAATAACCAAGGTCATCAAACCTACAGCAATTACGATCAGCCACGTAATTTCAATAGCAAAGCTAATAGACGCTTCAGGAACGACAACCACCAGAATTGTAATAACAGGCAAAATTTTAATTATCAGTATCGTCAAAATTATCAGCAACAATAGGGGTTTTTCCCAACAACAGCAACAACACCAACCGGTTAGCATACCTAACGAACAATGTAATGCACAAGGTCAACCAAGCTTTAATGTTTCGCCGCGTACGCGTATAGCGTCAGCTCCAACAAATAGTAACACACAGCAACAAGGAAATCAGTATGTACAGAAAACACATTATTTCAATTCGTATCGCAGTGCACCGTGTAGATATGACTATCATGATATAAGTAAAAATAATGAGAGCAATTTTCAGCGTACATTTAATGACAGTCGATCTTATCAGCGGCAAGAACATCAGCAACAACATATTATTGTGAATGAACCAGACAGTAGACATCATCCCGAACGTAATACGTCAGGAAGAAATAACAGAACGGTTCAAATAGTTGAAACGCCGCAGCATCCTCCTCAGAATAATAACACGTCAGATAGAATTTGACTAGATACGGTACAGGTCGCATCTTAAAGCGACGCAAGCACTAATTTTGACACGCAGAATGTTGTTCATGAGAATGTTATTACTTTTGACGACATCCGAGATACTGTTTTGCTGGAAAGACCAGTTGCTCAAAAAACCATTTCACACCCTGTCATCGAAGTTAAAATTGGATCATCGAAATTTTCAGCAGTAATCGATTCTGGATCTCCTATGTCAGTAATAAATGAGGAAACTTTCAACGAGTGTAACAAAGAGAATATCTATCCTACGTTACCATTAGGCACAACGAAAGTAAAAGGAGCAGTATCGAGTAAAGGAGTAGATGTAAAATTACAGACACATTTATCATTTTGTATTGCGGGTCATATATTTCACTCAAATTTTTGGATTTTTCCCTTATTGACGACAGACGTTATTTTAGGTACGAATTTTCTGGTACAGCACGACGCAACTATTGACTTTCAAAACTCATATTTAATGTTAAAGGATGAAAATGTACAACTGGCTTTAGAATTTCAGCACTCTTTATCTGCGGAAGAACAAACAATTAATCGTACAGAGGTCATTTCCGCATCACGTAACATAGACTGTAATTCCACATTGTTCACAGATACGTCCGTAGACAACTATAATACTCCAGACGAAGCCGACTATGACGTTATACAGATAATTTCTGATAAAGTTAAACAGAGCTGTGCAAATACAGACGACGAACGCTCGCAACTACACAAAATTCTTTAACAGCAAGCTCCAGTTTTTGACAACGTTCCTGTTACTATGTCCGGTTTTATGTATGAATTTCAAGTTAAACAGCACGACACATTTAAAGCCAAACATTATCCCATTCCGTATATTCACAGAGAACAAGTTAAGAAAGAATTGCAAGCTATGCTTCACCGAGGAATTATTGAACCGGCAGTTAGTCCGTACATAAACCCGCTCCATATTGTTAAGAAAAAAAAAGATGGTTCACTTCGCCTCGTACATGATTCGCGTCACATCGATGACATTATTATTAATGAAACAGATCCCCCACAGACACTAGAAGAACTTCTACAGAAATTTCATGGTACTGCTATTTATTCCACATTAGATTTGAAATCGGGATTTTGGCAAATTCAGCTCCATCCGAACTGCAGAAAGTTCACTGCATTTCTCTATTTTGGTGACTGTTATCAATTTCGTAAATTACCGTTCGGTTTAACAATTTCTTCAGCAGCTTTTATTCGCGGTTTGAATGCAATACTTCCGACAGAACTTAAAAGGCAGAATCACAACATACGTAGACGATATTCTTATTGCAGAAGCTAACTGGTCTGAACACAATCTGATTCTTGAACGACTGTTGCAAACTTTTCGTGCACAAGGACTCACAGTTAATCTCAGTAAATCGCACTTTGTTAAAACTTCTATAAAATTTCTTGGACATATAATTTCAGCAGAGGGAGTTACGCCTGACACGGAAAAAACTTCAAGCTTTACGTGACGTTACTGTTCCTACGACGAAGAAACAACTAGGCAGTTTTTTGGGTTTAATTAACTTTTTTCGTAAATTTATTCATTACTCTGCTATAGACACCCCTAGATTATGTCAATTGACAGGTAAAAACACTATTTGGTTTTGGGATAGGCAAGCACATGCTGAATTTGTGAACCTGAAACAAGCCTTGTTGAATGCATCACTTTTATCGCACCCAGACCTTACCAGAAATTTTTCCATTGCCACCGACAGTTCTAACACCGCTTTAGGCGTACATATTTTTCAGGAAATTGAAGAAAATGGTTGTACAGTAATTAAAAAGATTGCTTTTGCAAGTCGCATTCTGTCACGTGCTGAACGAAATTATTCTGTTACAGAACTTGAAACATTATGTGTTGTATGGGCTTTTACCAGATTTAGGCATTTTCTTTATGGAAGACACACTACCGTTAATACAGACCATAGAGCGATACAGTTTTTACTTTCCGCTAAATTTACACACGACAGGTTAAGCAGATGGAAACTTTATCTACAGGAATTTAATTTTACAATTGTTCACATTCCCGGCATACAAAATATTGTAGCAGACGCACTATCCCGTTCTCTCAGCAACAATCAGCAAGACATTGCAACCAACTTCTGCAAAGCAAATTTCAGCGTCATGTACATTCAACAAGTTGCATTTGAAAATTTCATTTCGTCGTCATTACAAGATATAGCACAAGAGCAGAGTAGAGACAACGTGTGGAAAGAAATTAAACACCTTTGGCAATATAGGAATAATGTTACCATTAGAAATCATTACACTGTACGCAATGACATTCGGTTTCGCCGCTGTCATCCTGACAGCAACAATTGGTTATTATGCATTCCTGACGAACTTGTCAACAAATTAATCTGGTATACTCATTTAAGTTATGCACATTACGTAGCCAGAAAATGTTTTCTTATACTGAGACAGAACTGTTATTTTACCAAGATGGAGAAACGTATACGACGAGTTTTACCGTCATGTAAAATCTGCCAGAAAGCTAAATCAGACACGACTTCACATATTCCTCCATTACATCCCATTGCACCTGTTACATTGAGACAAATGGCCGCTGTAGACATTTTTGGTCCAATTCCCAGAACTAATAGAGGTTTTTGCTACATCTTTGTCGCTGTTGAACTCACTTCAAAATTTGTTACCTTCACTCTGTTACGCAAAGCTACTGCTAAAACTGTTTCGAAAGCATTTGTAAAACATTTTCTATTTCATGTAGGGCATGTGTTGAAAGTATTTTCCGACAATGGACCACAGTTTCGATCTGCTATATGGACACGTATGTTACGAGCTAGAAACATTTCTCCGATCTCGTATATATCCAGGTACCATGCTTCTTCGAACCCTTGTGAACGATTAGTGAAAGAAATTGGCAAACTGTGTAGAATATACTGCCATAAAAAACATATTATTGGGACACATACATACTCTGATTCCAAGATGTAATTAATTCCATACCGAATGAATCTACTATGCTATCTCCGTCTGTTATACTGAAAAATGTTGAACCACCTAACAAAATTAAAGAATTAGTAACCTTTCCTACATCTCGTCGACTACGACACCATGAAATAATTGACATTGCGCTGAACAACATCAAACGTGCCGCAGAGCGCCGGAGAAGACAGCAAAAACAGGTTTGTACACGCCGTGACTTTCACATTGGACAGAAGATATTAGTACGTACACACTATTTATCCAATAGAGGAAAAGGTAGGTGCAGTAAATTTGAGCTTCCATACGCAGGTCCATATCGAATTCGCAGCATTCCTCACCCCAATGTAGTACAAGTCGAAACTTTGAGAACCAGAAAAACCAAAGGGAACCACCACTTGTCGAACATCAAACCTTTTATTGAATGAACATACTTTATGATTTATCACACTGTAATGCCATTTCCTAATTTTTTATGATCGCTTATGCAATTATATTCACATGAACACTTACTGATGATTATCGAATTTTTTCTTGGCAAGTGCCCGGCAAGGTAAGGTTAGCAGGTCGCTTTTTTGTCGTTACACATCAGACCGTGCATATTTTCCATTTTTTATGTATGTATGATTGTTTTCCTGTTTTGTTGTATGCACTATGAAATAGTTAAGATGTAATAAACACTAGTTGAGTTTAACATTTTTGCCATATGATATCTCAACATCGTGACTAGTTTACTTTTTTTTTTTTTTTTTTTTTTTTTGCTGCTACATTGTGATACACTGTGTACATTTTTACTTCTGAACACTGTCGATGTTTTTGACATATTACGTTTTCTGTCATGCTATGCTGTATGCTCAAGTACGTTACTATAAACCAGTTTTTATCTAATGGGTATATGAATTAAATGCAAGACATTAATCTTTGTTCATCATTTTCAGAAAGAAATAACGTGTGAACGAAATAAATTCAACAGAAATGGGAATTTCACCTTCGGAATGAACGAAAGAGGATGCAATACTTCGTGACGAAGAGTAAATGGATCAGAATTAACAAGCATTAACAAGAATATACTATACACATTGTATGATAGCAGTCTTAACTAATATTTTCTTTCAGAATACGAGGCGATTGATGCAGGCTGTCAGACAGAACTACACATCTTAGTTTTAGCGATGAAATATGATAGAAATGAGGAATAGTTGTATAATGAATAATGAAGTGACTTTTTTTTTGCAGAAGATAATGAATTGTGATGAATAATGATGAAGAATATGCTACTATGGATAATGAAGTTTTTCTTTACAGGTGATGATAAGAAAGGAGTTATGATAATATGGATAATGAAGTTTTTCTTTACAGATGAGGATAATGATGAAGTTTATATATTTACTGATAGTTAAGAGATGCTATGTAGTTATTAAGTATTTGTTGCAGTTCGTTTTGACAGTATGTCTTATATCACATGGTATGATGACTGAAGGCTTTGGAAAGGACAGCTAGAGAACATATTTATTTTTTATACACATTTCACTACCTGTTAATTCGAAGTTCACTACTTTTCAGCATAATATACGTTTCTTCTTTCAGTTTAATAATCCATTGTTGTGTATTTTGCAGGAGAAATTATTCATGAAATTAATGTGGTATAAGCAGTTGTTCATTAAACCTATGTCATTTATGAATGTGATCACATATACTCTACTTGTTTCATAACCTTGCTACAGCTGACTCATGACGAATGACGTTACACATCTTCATTTCCAGCAATAACTCAAAAGCAAATATTGCTATCCCCTAGTAATTAATTATGGACTCGAATGCAACGCATTGCTAGCACAAAAAAAAAATGCTTTGTAACTGGCCAATGAATGCCACTGATTACTGTAATAAGATGACCTATGATGCCAATGATTACTATAATTAGATTAATTATGTATAAATGCTATGCCAATAATTAACTCATTTTTGAATGATGACTTCTGAATAATGCATTAAAAAAAATTCTTTGTAACTGTGCAATGAATGCCACTGATTACTGTAATAAGATGACCTATGATGCTAAGGATTACTATAATTAGATTAATTATGTATAAATGCTATGCCAATAATTAACTCATTTTTGAATGATGACTTCTGAATAATGCATTAAAAAAAATTCCTTGTAACTGTCCAATGAATGCCACTGATTACTGTAATATGGTGACCTATGATGCTAATGATTACTATAATTAGATTAATTATCTATAAATACTATGCCAATAATTAACACTTGTTTTGAATGATCACTTCTGAGTAATGCATATAAAACAATGCTTTGTAACCGGCCAATGAATGCCACTGATTACTGTAGTAAGATGACCTATGATGCCAATGATTACTATAATTAGATTAATTATGTACAAATGCTAATCCAATAATTAACTCATTTTGAATGATCACTTCTAAATAATGCAAAAAAAATGCTTTCTAACTGGCCAATGAATGCCACTAATTACTCTAATAAGATGACCTATGATGCCAATGATTACTATAATTACATTAATTATGTATAAATGCTATGTAAATAATTAACTCATTTTGAATGATGACTTCTGAATAATACATAAAAAAAGCTTTGTAACTGGCGACTGAATGCCACTGAGTACTGTAATAAGATGAGCTATGATGCCAATGATTACTATAATTAAGTGAATTAAGTTAATACTATGCCATTCATTAGCTCCTGTTTTGAATGATGACTTCTGATGGCTTGTATCTGGCCAATGAGTGCCAATGTTCTCTGTAAAAAGATGATTTATGAACATTATTCTGTAATATTGCATACATGGTACTGAAATGTTCAGTAACTGGGCGATGAGTGCCACCAATTACTCAAATCAGTTGTTAGACTAGTGTAATTCTCAATGAAGAGTAGTATGTGACTTAATGTCCTTCACCTTCACCAGAAATTACTGCAATATCCGTTTGTCCTGCCTATCCTCATGATCATGGAGCACTATATTTGGTTTTTCCACTAATTCTACGTTGGTGTACTTTACAAGAACATGGTGTCGACACGACATGCTGTCCATCACCTTGAGCGATGGAGATGTTATTATGGTCCCACTGTTTGGTGTACCTAATGTACTATCAAAATGATAACATGGAATATTACTACTACATTTCAGTGTTTTGACTACACTGATTAATACTTCAAAGAATAGAACTTCAGATTGTCTCACTTGGTGTTGTACTTCTATATAAAGATATGGACTTTCAGTGCAGCTGCGTACAACCTAAAGTGCTACAACCATGACGCAATCCTTCCCATTCCTTTCCTAATTCTTGCAAAATGATAAAGACATATACAGTGCGTGTGCACTTGATGCCATTTGTACTCATTACGTATACATTTTGTGATTTCCTGATATGTTCTGTACTACAGTGCGTGTGCACTTTCGTCATTTTGTTAACACGATTTGTATTCATTGCATATACATTTTTGTGATTTGGTGATATGTCCTGAACTACAGTGCGTGTGCACTTTTGTCATTTATCAATATGATTTGTACTCATTATGTTTATTTGTTGTAAAACTGTTAGAGAGTTTTACAGTGCATGTGCCCTTTATGCCATTTGTACTCATTACGTATACATTTTGTGATACCCAGATATGTACTGTATTACAGTGCGTGTGCACTTTCGTCATTTTGTTAACATAATTTGTACTCATTGCCTATACATTTGTCATTGCCTGATATGATCTGTACTCAGTGCACGTGCACTATATTTTATTTGATGTTCTGCACCTATATATATGTACATATTCTGTGATTGTAAAGTTAGTTAATTAAGAAAAATTTGTTGCTCATGGCAAGTCCAATTGACTCACCATCGCTGCCAAATTTTTGCCCCCCCAGTGGAGGGTTATGTAGGATGTATGCTTTGCCGGCGATGGGCGAGGCATGACAGAATCTCTGACCAGAGAGTAGTTTATCGTTAGTTGTTGCTTTTCGCTAGTCTGCGCGAGTCGAGAGTAGTAATCGGTCGGCTTTAGTAGCGAGTCGACAGTAGCGAGTGGACAGTAGTCTGTAGTAGTCTGCGTGAGTCGGCGGGAGTCGGCATGCGTCGGCTGTGTGCTCTGCTCGCGACTCTGGTCAGGACTCTGGAGGATGAGTATTGTTGTAGAAGGTAAAGAAGCAGTCTTGCGCATATTTAATAATGTATGTTAATTGTAATTTAATTTGTTCAAAAATGCCGCAATAATAATTCTTATAATATAAAGCAACTCTTTTAAAGTAGAGCATTCATTTCAATTCAAAGAATTTCCAATGCATTATCATAGCATCCAAGAATCAAATAAAAATATACGCCAGCATTGCACGAAGCTGTGTCGAAAAATTCCTATATAAGAGCAGATATAATGGCAGTTTTATTGAGGTAAGAATGTTTGCTTTTGTTATTCAGAATACAAGGCCGAAGGCCAGCGCCGCTGTCCTAATAAAATTCATCAGGTTACAAAACTTTTTTATTATTTTGATGTATAGGAATTTTTCTGTTTCGAACTTGACATTAAATGAGAAAAGAATTTTGTAGGAATATTAAATGTGAATGCATTTTTGCACAGAGACTATAAATCGGAGCCAATTTTGTTCAGAGGTTACACTATTTAAAATTCACTTAATTATTATCATTTGTGGCGAGGCTACGCTTGGCACATTTCCATTTAACAATATTTTGTGAGGAGTTTACGCTTGGCTCAAATTCATTTTCCAATTTGGTGTGGAGGTTACATTTGGCTCCAAATCCATTTATTTATCTAACAAATCTGCGGGGAGGTTAGAACGTGTGTTGGCAGGACAGGTAAAACAAATGAGAAGGGCAACATGTTGACTTTATTATTGACGGCCGCTTTTACAATTTCATCAGTATGAACAAAGGAGACTTCGACGAGACGCTGTACATCGCCAGAGTTCTCATTAATGCATTAGCATAGCTGCTACGTTTCGCTGCCATACGATAATTGCAGCCCACACTGGACCGCCGTGAACTGCTGTATTTTAATTGTAACCTCCTGGTATAAAACGAACCATACTAACTCAACATAAAAGGAACTATGTCCATTAAGCAGCCGTCTATCTATATTTAGGATCAACGAACCTGCACATTATCGTAATACAATAGTTTCAGTTGACAATTCAGACGAGTAACGTAAACCTCCCATTAGCAATAGCTGCACATCAACGATGTGGCCTGATATGCCCGGAGCGCACAACCAGAACGTCAAAGGGCACCAAGTGACAGAGCCGCCTGACAGCTCCTTGCCTTCATCGTTCACCGCATGTCCACGAGAAAGGGCGCTCACACTACAACCTAGCGGCTAGCTGCGCATCAGCGACCCGAAAGTCCGCCGCCAGCAAGCAGACAGTCGAATTCAAATCGCCGGAACGACGCACATCCTGCACACTTGTTTCCCGAGTCCTGTTAGTCCAGATTTCGTTGTATCCGGCTCAAGAGCTTCCTCAGAAAAAAAGGATAATCTGAATTAACAAGAATATGTTTCCTACGAGAGTTAAGTTACATTGTAGTGGGGAACCTAGGCATCACACCTCAATTTTAATTTGGCACCAGTTACAGTTCTCCATTCCTGCTGTTACACAGTGGGAACAAAATATACTTTTATTAGGAAGGAGCACCATCGCACGTTTACTTGCATGAATAAATATTCCTGTCTCAAATTTGGATTGCTGGAACGCGTGTAAGGATCTCACATTACAGAATTGTTCTCCAAGATCGACTTATGTCACAGCATGTGGGACCTCAGGTACGTACCTCCATTTCCAACAATAGTGCCACTACGTAGCAGTAGCAGTGAGTGAGTTAATTCGAAACACACACGTAAAAGTGTGGGACGGGTTTGTCCATCATCCGTATATTTTTTGCAAGTCCATTGGAGGTCCCACTGAACGTGTACCAAAAAACTATACCTTACATCTTAAGGGTAACTTTCCTCAATATTACACGTGCATGCTTGTAAAAGATATAACCTTACAAAACTGGACCGTTCGTTTTTAAATACAAACTTTTGTAGTTCCACGCAGAAGATAACTCAGCCTAAATTTCTGTTTTTGTTTGTGTACAAAATGTAAAATCTTTAGAATTCTTATGAATCTTTTTGAAGCAGTCTTTATATGTCCCAAACAAGGCTGTAATTGATATTCATTTCTCTATCCCATAAATTCGTTCACAGCTCAAAAATCGTCCACGGTGCTATATCTACCAGCTCCTAACCGTGATGAGAATGACATGTGATTGCTTTTCTTAGGGCAGGTACCATAGTCGTACAAAATTTCTGAAAAGACACACATTTATGCCATAGGCTGTATTTAATCAGTAGCCTCCGCAATTGGCCAGTTTAGGCTGCTGTGCCACTGTTGTAAATTTTATATTTGCTCTACCCCACCCTCATAAGCAGGTGAGCTGGACATCTTGATAGCCTGTCGCCACGCGCTTTAATTACCTTTCGAGTATGGCGTAATAATAGAAATTGGCCAGTAGTGAAAATTAATCGTTAAGCACAGTGTCTGGCGGAAATGTTGTCATTTCAAAACTTTGTACGAGTATGGTTCCTAACCGAAAGAAAGGAACCACATAACATTTTAATAACAAGTGTACCAAATCTGTTCACTTTTTAAGGTCCGTTCGGTTGCGAAATAGGAAACACAATGGACATCCGATGATGCTTTGCACATCAATCGCAGCAAGTCGCTTGGTCGGTTCTGCTCGCGCATTGAGCACGAAAAGAAGCCTTTAGGAAGCTCTCTGCCGCCAGGTATGAATGCCAGCTGAGAGATTAAGCCTGATTTCAGGAAACGCACATAACGCTACCGTCATGCATTTCATTCTTTATAACAATCCTCAGCTGCACACTTCAGGAGCAAAGAAGGCGCTAGTACGGCGTTTACGGTGGGGCGCCTTTGATCACCCATTATAGAGATGGGAGCTCGCTCCCTCTTTCATATCTGCGAACACGAACCGCTGGCTACGGAGACAACGCTTTATCTCAGACAACGAGCTGCACACCAGCGAAGACAATTGGCGGAAAGCACAGCTTACTGTCTTCTTTGATGAGGTGTAGCTATCTATTGCATATAAAACATTTTTAATTTTGACTGTGATTTCCATTTCGTGTGCAACGCATGTTCTATAATAAATGTTACCCATGGATGAAGGGTTTGTGCTACTATACACCTGCCCTAAAAAGTTGGAAAAAAGACTCAGTTCCACAGTTGCGGTCGACGTATATTAACAACAAACTTTTAAAAAAATGGTTCGAATGACTCTCAGCACTATGGGACTTAACTTCCGAGGTAATTAGTCCCCTAGAACTTAGAACTACTTAAACCTAACTAACCTAAGGACTTCACACACATCCATGCTCGAGGCAGGATTCGATCCTGCACCATAGCGGTCGTGCTGTTCCGGGATGTAGCGCCTAGAAACGCTCTGCCACCCCGGCCGGCTTACAAACTATTAAAACAGATGCTGATGTGTAAGTAGGGTGCACGGGCTGAAAAATGTCTTTTAGGAAACACTTAGCAAAATTCAGACACTTGCAATAAGGTGTACTGTCGACAGATGGGTACTCTACGGCAATCGTAAAAAAATTGGAAACTATAAAGTTTGTATGCCGTTGTTTATGTTTTAATCACGGTATACTTTTTGAAAAGATCCTGGTGTGTATGTAAGGACCCAAACCTGTAAATATTGAATATGACATTCATTCTGGAAAGGTAAATCTACTACAGAGACTTAAATTTTTTTTGGATTAAATATGAATGAAAAATTTAAAACATTTATTCAAACACGCAGAAGAATTAATTAAAGACAATAATTTATTTTAATTTTAAAATACAAAGAACTGACTAGATTATAATATCTTTAAAGGGGGGCACAAAGTTCTCCATGCAACTCGCCCTTCCCCACTGCCCTTTCGAGGATTGATAAACAAATAGCCTTAGTATTAAGTATTTGTCACATTTTCACACCTAAAAAGATGACCGTTGCCCACGACTTTTTGAATCCAACGAAGCCACGCGAGAGAAGATTGTGGATCTGTAGCACCTTAGGTGCTGCCGATCGCCTTTCTTGCTAGGTACGAGTATAAGGGTTAAGGTATATTTTCGCTACAGAGAAGTGTCTCCTTTCGTTAACATTCTATACCACGCTCCGCAAAGAATGTCGGCGTCGTAAGCAACCGATAGCACGTGAGCGACGAGAAGCATTTTGCATCGATTAGCGACGAGGCCGTCCCGTTATCGGCGCTACTTGAGGCGGCGGCACGGTCATTGCTGAACGGTGAGGTCGCACCGTGAAAGAGGCGCTATTGATCGCCGGCAAGAACGGCGGCGCACTCAGGCGATGCAAGGCGAAGCGAGACACGGCATGCTGCGGCGCGGCCTCGGAAGGCAAGGCGAGGCGTGTGTGTGTGTGTGTGTGTGTGTGTGTGTGTCGTGTGTGTGTGTGTGTTTGTGTGCAGGCGGGAGGACGTGGCGCGCCTTGCGAGGTCGCCGCCACTGCCAGGAGCTACCGGAAGACGGCACGGGACCGCGCCTGCAGTTACGTTGCCGCCCACCACGCGAGGGTCCTCTGTGAATATCCGCATCCATCGAGCTATCTTCTACACTTGAGTACAGTGCTCAACCAGAACACTATCACCACCTACCTAATAGCCGGTATGTCTACCTTTGGCACGGATTATGGAGTGGATGCGGCGTGTCATGAAAGCAATGAGGCTTTGGTAGACCGATGGAGGTAGTTGGCACTACATATGTGCACACACGTCACCTAATTTCCGTAAATTCCGGGAATGAGGGAAATAAGCTCTGACATTCAATCACATCCCAGATGTGTTCGATGGGGTTAAGATCTGGCGAGTTGGGGGGGGGGGGGGGGAAGGGAGGGGACAGCACATCAATTTAAGCTCACCGTTGGACTCCTTGAACCACTGCATCACACTACTGGCCTTGGGACATGGCGTATTATCTTGTTAAAAATGCCACAGCCATAGGGAAACATGATCGCAATGAAGGGGTGCATGTGGTCTGCAACCAGTGTACGATACTCCCTGGCCGTCATGATGCCTCGCATGAGCTCTCCTGGACCCATGGATGCCCACGTGAATGTTCCCCAGAGCGTAATGGAGCCGCCACCATTTTGTATCCGTCCCGCAGTGCAGGTGTCAAGGAACCGTTCCTCTGGAAGGCGACGGATTTGGGCACACTCATTGGCATGATGAAAAAGGCATCGGTATTCATGAGACCATCGAACCCTCTGCCATTGCATCAACGTCCAGTACCGATGGTCACGTATCCATTTCAGTCGCAGTTGCCGATGTCGTGGTATTAACATTGGCACATGATGGGTCGTCGGCAGCGGAGGCAAATCGTCAGGGGCGTTTGGTGCACTGTGTGTTCAGACACTTTGTACTCTGTTCAGCGTTAGAGTGTGATGTTAATTCCTCCACAGTTCACAGCCTGCCCTGCCTACGACGTCCGAAATCTGGAATGATGGATGGCCTCCCAGCCCCAAGACGTGTGAACGTGGTTTCACCTCGATTTCCCCATGTGTTGAAGACACTCACCACGGCACTCCTCGAACACCCGGCATGTCTGGCAGTTACCTAAATGCTTTTGCGGCGCCTAGGGGCCATCGCAATCTGCCTCCAGTCAGGCTCAGACAGAAGGCGCAGCTCTCCCATTCTACACGCGGACAGCACACTCACTGATACTACATGCACTTTGTGTCTGTATGACTAGCAGTGATTCCTCGCCAGATGATGCTGCTATCATTTTTATCTATAGTAGGTCGGTGATCATGATGTTTTGGCTGATTAGTGTATTTTTATGCGATGCGGCCAAAGGTACGACACTTCTTTACTTCAGGTACTTAGCGTACTCCGGCTAAAAATGATTTGAGTCAAATTCAATCCATGTGGAAGGGTCAGAATAGTCGGGTTATTTGATTTTTTTTAACGGACAGAAAACTGTAGGAGTGTGTATACGTCACTCATTACAGTGCTTCAGATCTACTGTGAGAGGAGATCTTATATCCTCAACTTGGTGGAGCGTGCTTGTGAATATTGCTCATTCTTGTCTATGAAGTACCCCGCAAAAACTGCGTCATTAAAAGTATAGCTAATTAATATACTGGCTAAGCAAGCACTCTAACAAGAACAAAACAGAGAAAATAAACTATAAGAACAAAAATGGACACACCACAACCGAATTATTCAAATGGAACGGAAATCGGTGGATCTGATATACATGTACCGGAAATCAAACGATTAAAATTTAATAAAATTTGGGTGATACATCAAGGGAATGAGCTTCACCAATCGAGTAAATCAATAATGTGTTGATCTACCTCTGGCTTATATGCAAGCAGTTATTCGGTTTTGAATCGAGTGATAGAACTGTTGATGTTCCTCCGAGGGATAGCGTGCCAAATTATCTCCAACTGGCTCGTTGGATCGACAAAATCCCGAACTTCCTGAAGGCCCTGCACATAATGCTCCAAAGGTCTCAATTGAAGAGAGATCCAGCTACTTTTCAGTTCAAAGTAATGTTTGGCAACCAGGAAGATAAGCGATAGAAAGTCTCGCCGTGTGCGAACGGTCATTATATTGCTGAAATGTAAGACCATGTTTTCTCGTAAATTCAATAAAACGAGGCGCGAATATCGTCAGACCATCCGTCCTAATTGTGATAGCGTGTGGCAGATGTCAGTCTGGTTAGTATCTGTCTGCGACATCTCCAGACAAGTCTTCACTGGTCTCTTTAGTCTGTTCGACTTGGGATTCGTCGCCGAATTCTAGTCAATGAGATTCCAGGCCGAAGACGTGTCTGGAGGCGCCCTGGTCGAAGATGGGAAATCAACCTGACGTACATCCGGTATACAGCCCAACAACATGTACCGACGGAGTGCCATTTCTTTTCATAGCAGGACCCTTCTGGTCGTCATCTGCAGCACTCTTACGGCACAGTAGTACGTCGACTATGTTCTACACACTGTTTCTTGCTCTTCAGGCAAACCACTGTCGGCTTCCTCTTCAATTAATCATCCAAAATTGGAGTATATGTCAGGATTACAAATGCTGGAAAATAAATACCTCAATTGCTGTGAGCACATTTTTCAGTAGAGAAGATGAAGAAATAGTCACAATTATTTAGGTACACAGTTTACAACCCATGTTTACTAGACTCATTTTTTCTTATTTCGATCCATACCTTCGCCCATACTGCTGTATGAAGGACATAGTAATTGGTATCGCTTGCGAGGCAGAGCAACTGAAAGAGTTGAAAACAAATCAGTTACAGTTTTACTGAGAGTACTTTATGGTATTGGTCCCCCTTGCATTTATTGCGAATCTCTCTCCCAGTACCCTCCGAAGCGACTGGAAAAAACTACAGATGACTCCTGTATATAAGACCTGCAAAAGACTAGACACACAAAAATATTAATCCAAAGCATTAACATAGGTATGCTGCAGAATTTGTGAATAATTTTGAATATACATAATAAGCCTCCTTGAGGCAGAAAAGCCTGTCTCCAAAACTCATCACGGATTTGAAAGCATCGATCGTGCAAAATTTAGTTTATCCTTTTGTCATTGATATCATGCATACCATGGACAAAGGGCAACAGGTAGATTCTATATTATTAAATTTCCAGAAAGCATTTTATGCGGTGTTCCACTACAGTCTGTTCACGTAGAATCAAACATACGAATTAGGTGCCCAGATATGTGATTGGTTTAAAAGCTTCTTACGCTGCAGAACCTAGTTATTTGTCCTCCATGGTAATGTCGAGTATCAGAGTCGATGACATTCCGTTGCGGGGTCAGTGTGTTGAACCCGGGACTCCAGATGAAACAGCTGAAGCTGGGACCCACCGTGCCATATTTTGTCAGGAGGCCAAGCAAGTTCAAGAGCATCAAGGGGCAGTGCAGAGTGATACAGCGGGTATTCGGTAACTCTCATTTATTCAGATAATTTACGGTACTCGATGGGTGACGCACAGTGTAAGCGTGCCGCTCGCACGCTGTCCCACGAGTCCAGCTGGCTCAGCACACTCCTGGTAGGCTCATGCCGCTGCTGCCGTCATCAAGGCCGCCCCGCTGGAAGTCGACCACACTCTACCGGTCGCCAGCTGACGATGCATTGCAACTTGAACTACGCTGCTGCCCGCAATTCTGGAGCCTGCTACAGTCCCTGGTCCATGCTGCCCTCTGCCCCGTTCGGCCTGCTCTGTCTGACCATGGGACAAAGGTGGTGTACTGGTCACCTGTGGCCCTCGGACCGCCTCTGCTGCCAGGAGAGGACCGGACTCTAATACGCACCGTCCTGGATGCTGTGCCACGACTTGGCACTAGTGGTGCTTGCCAAATGGCAGTACCTGACGCCGTCTCTGGCACTGCTGCAGCGCTGCTGCACCTTCTGCAGTGAACGCCTCGCCCGGACCTCGGTGCGCAAGGTGGGAAGCGAACATGGCCTGTAGACTCAAGTGGAACCAAGCCCCTCCTGGACCCGATGCAGACCGCTGTCACTGCCCTCTTTCAGGTAGACCATATGATCTCCAAGTTCCAGACTACCGTTCTGTCCTGCCTCGGTGTTGCGTCCCCAGAGGCGGAATATAGCCCAAACAAGTACATAGGAAACAGAATACAAGTTTATTCAGAATACTTACGACATTGCTGCCAGACTGGCCCCTATAAGCGAAGACCAACACAGGTCCGTCCCGATGCTTGACTGACATCGCACACTCGAACTCAAGCTAACATTGTCCGTCCATTTAGATCAGTTTTTCCCTCGCTTCCGACACAGTGTCAGAGAGAGATAGAAACTATGGCAGGGATGAAGTCCAACTTGTCAGATACTTACAAATCACCACTCTTAGCTGTGGCCTCGATACCCGCGTCATACATCACAATAACTTAAAGCTACGCTGCAGTTTTCTGCCTCGCTGTTGCTCCACTCAAAACAAATTGTGCGTGCCACACTGCCGTCGCAGCTACGTACCCGTAACTGCCATGTTTACCTTGCCTGGACCACTGGCTGTTGACCGTTACCACACTCTGCCAGCGGCCCCAGATTTCATCGCCCAACAGTGCCTTCATTAAATTTTCACAGAATTTCCCCTTCTTTCGACCAGGACTAATACTAATGCAGCAATTCCATGGTGATCTCGTGATTTCGGAAAATGTAATGAATCAACGAATGTATGGATCTATTCCTGTGGACAGTTTGTTTTCTCCTCACCACGATAGCATCTACTGCGGTGACAATGTTGCGTCACAAATCTCGCAATGTACTATCCCTCCCAAAACTATCAGAACGACCATAATCACGTGTAATCTGTCGGCAGCTCACGTTACGTAGCTGTCTTGCATGTCTTCTGATCTCTTTGCAATACAGTCGTTTTACTGTACAAATTGGAAACCATTAAAGATCATTGGAGAAGTAAATCAACGCCACAGTAAATACTACGAAATGCACCATTAGAGGTGAGACAGTCCTTACAGCTCGTAAACAACTTTATGAGAGCAAGTGATACTCCAAAATTACTAGCACCCTCATTAAAATTTGTGTTAACTAACTCCATCACGCATGGCATTGCAACAATCTAGACAATATCTGAACTCCTGAAGTTCTATGACAATTTGAAGTAGTTTTGCTCTTTGAAAGGTTTTCCCACACCCGTGAGGCGTCATTCATGATATGAATGGTTTGTCATAAATAGGATGTTGAACCAACCAGTTAAAAGCAGCGCCGTTAACAATGGCAAGCACTCTATGGGAAACTCAAAATAAATATTCTATCACCAGCAATTTCTCTTATTCATAGTGGAGCAAATGTTTGTGCGCATGTTTGAACTTTAAACAATATAACGAACTCTCTTAGTTCTGGAGCTGTACTGAAGCCAAACACCTATTTCCATTGTAACTAAGCTTATCTTTCGTGCCTGACCGCGACTCAGTCCTAGCAACGCTCGTCACTGGTGAGTACGCATAAAGAGTCGACAAATATCCAAGTGTTCACGAGTGTCGGTTAGCAAATCTGACCTTGAAACTTTTTGTGCTCCGCCCGCAGTCCTGTCAAGGCTATTATTTCCCTGTTACCTAACCACAAAAAATGTTTAATATGTAAGTAATTTCTGTTGAAAAAATTTGAAAGTGTTTAAAACGAAGTCTCATGACATAAAGTTTCGTGATGGTTACTCGAAACCAGCACGTAATCAGGTTGTTAACTAAGTAAAATAAGATGTTAGACATCGAATTTTTTCACCAGCAGCGATAAGTTTGAATCTGAAACGAGGATGCAATTTCTTTGCCTAACAGGTACTAGAATCCGAGACATGCCGCTGTTGTTTACTATGCAAGAAATGTTTGTTCACCAGTAGTGAGATGTGTACATGTCTGACTGGAAATGGCGGCACTTAGCATTATTGTTGAAAACACAAGAAGATGCATTAAAATAAAAATTATTAATTTGTAATTGTTCCATGCGCAAATGACAAGTCTTGAAATGAAACCATGGATATTTTTGTGTACGTCCAGGATTCTAACACACATACGTGCCTTTCGTGGAGACGTAGAGGAGTTTGCTATCTTGGGGAAAACTATCGAAAGAGATCGGACAATATCGTTCCGTGTGGGTCAGTACCACGAAAGAAAAGATCCAAATTCGAAACCCAGATTAGCACCACATTTTTTTAAATTCTGGTATTTATCTCGGAATTAAAAACTGGATTTTGCAAGCCTGAAGCTTATGAATAATGTTCCATTGCCGTAAAATATAGCTGAAAGTGTGAAAAGGTCTAACATCTGCGACATATTATTCTATTTTAGGTTAACAAGGGGTGAAGGCTACAGAGGCAGCTCTGAACCTTGCTACTGAGTGTGAGGCGAGTGCTTTTGAGCAAAACCCCACAGAAAAAGACTTTTTGCATCAATAATATGATTCTGATATGATTCATTTTGTATATTTAGAAAGCCTCAATAACTGACGTATTTTATGGACCGCGGCCATTTAAGCGTCGTGAGCAGTAGTCTGGTGCATAGTAGTGAATGCTCTAATTTAAAACTACAAAAGTAAAGAGGTGACTATAATACATGTTTACTTGATCGTCATTAGTTGACTCACTGAGAATTCCAATGCGATACTGCTACAGGTGACTAATTATAATGTCTTTACATTAGTTTCTTAGGAAGAACTAAAGGGTGAGACCTTACAAAAGAGATGCACTCGAGCAAAGGGCAGTGATAACATAATTTTTGGCCTATGGTGGCTCAGAAAGGCTGCTGTGCACTACGAAAATCCCCTCAACGGAGAGGATATTGCAGCTGATACTTTTTTCTGTCTGCTAAGACACATGCCGGTTGCGGTGTAAAAAAAAAAAGAAAAAAACATGCAAAATTTCATCACGTCTTGATACTACAAGATAACACTCTGCCGATTTCACTAGCAAAACTATACAGGAGTTTCCAAAAGTCATCCAACACGCGCTTATTCTTCTGATCTTATACCCTAAATGTTTACCTTCCAACCTCCTTATCAAAAAGTTCATGCCCTAATCCGCCCATCCAGATTCAGGTTTTCGTGATTTCCCTAACTCGCTTCAGATAAGGCCGGTATGGTTCCTTTGGACGGGAATGGCTCGTCCTTGACACAATATGAGATAGTGCTCCATCTTCTCTTATGATGTGGATGTCGACATGACGTCTAACCCAACCTTAATTTTTTAAAAAAGGTTATCGAAAAACAGTGAAGGAAATCCCTCTCTGGACGAAAATCCAGCAGGTATGCGTGGAATCAGCGAACTAAATACTTTAAATAAAGCGAGACAATATCCTGTTGATGATCAATTTGTCTTTGATATTTATTGTTGTGCTCAATATACTCATGATCAATTCGTATACAATACGCCATGTACAAATTCAAATGAAATGCATATTGCCACGTTATCCTTATGACGAAAGTTTATTTTAATAAAACACAAAGTAACCATAAAAAGAGAGTGCCTATATCAGCAAGGATTAGTAAGATCCTACTCATTCTCGGCTTCTATACGATCTATGTTTGCTTGTCCATTGTCACAATGAAGTAGTATGGAAATTTCACATTTCATGGCCAAAATAAATAAAATTACCATATTGATTTTCGATCCGACAGCTTGTAGCTCTGTTACCAAACGGCTAAATATGTATCCTCCAGAGAGGTTTGGACCGGGAACCAAAGCAGAACCCACTTTACAGGCCAAACCTTTCCTGCCCGGCTGGAGTAATACTGGACAAACCATTAACAGTCACAATTATTTGTGTTTTTCTGTCTTAAACTTACTGAAACTAACGTGCTCATCGCCATGCATATTTCATATTTTCAGAACATCTCCAGTAGTTATACTGTAAATGTTAGGCAACACATCTTATCTATAATAATAGACGTGGAAAATATTTTTCTTCAGATCGATGCCAACGACACTATCCATGAAAGACAGGCATACAAATGAATAGATAACAACAGAGCATCGATTGTAAAACTTAATATCCCCAAGGAGACATTGGAAAGTACGAATAACATGAAGTTCCAGATCGAGAAAGGTCGCTATGCAGGAAAGCATAAGAAACGATGGAAAATGCTGGTTCAAAATTCCGTTGAAAATTAAATTAGCGAATGTATAGAGCGCATTTCGATTCCATCTTCTGCTAACACGAAAGGAGAAGCATTTGTTATCAGACAGTGGAACAAGGAACACAAAAAGCTGACAGTAATGGCTAGCCTATGTCATCCTCGAGTGAAACTGTCATTCAGTCCATAAATCCTAAAAGAAAAATACGTATCACACATTCGTTTTGCTTGAAATATATCGGCTGTTGCTTTGTCAATAAAAGCGAAGTCTATGTTGAACAGCTTTTCAAAGTGCGGTATGCTTAAGATAGAGAAAACCCGAAATAACAACAGGCTCAGCAACTTGACCGTGGTGCTGAGATTCTATTCATCGCTTGCACAAAGTGTTATTAATTTAGTTCTTAACGTTCTAATATTAAATATTATTGTTTAATTCTATTGCGGCTTCCCAGATGGACTGACAGCTCTAGAATTTACAGAGACTAGATAAATGCTGGTGAATCATAACGTCAAATTACCCCTCCATCAGATTATTGGTTATACTTAATTTCTACCTGTGAAAGAAATGCTAAACACGGCTTGAATACCATCAATACAACTAACTCTCGCCCTGCACTCAGCACAGTCCCAGTATATAAGTTAACCGCTGGAGCCGGCCGGGGTTGCCGAGCGGTTCTAGGCGCTACAGTCTGGAACCGCGCGTCCGCTACGGTCGCAGGTTCGAATCCTGCCTCGGGCATGGATGTGTGTGATGTCCTTAGGTTAGTTAGGTTTAATTAGTTCTAATTTATTTGGAGCATGTTTCGTTCATCATCAGGCGCTTATGCATTCAGAAAACTGTTACATAAAGGTAAATTATCTTAATCTAACTTAGCATAGAACTGTTCTGTTAGCTGTGGCTATTGGACTACACTCCTGGAAATGGAAAAAAGAACACATTGACACCGGTGTGTCAGACCCACCATACTTGCTCCGGACACTGCGAGAGGGCTGTACAAGCAAAGATCACACGCACGGCACAGTGGACACACCAGGAACCGCAGTGTTGGCCGTCGATTGGCGCTAGCTGCGCAGCATTTGTGCACCGCCGCCGTCAGTGTCAGCCAGTTTGCCGTGGCATAAGGAGCTCCATCGCAGTCTTTAACACTGGTAGCATGCCGCGACAGCGTGGACGTGAACCATATGTGAAGTTGACGGACTTTGAGCGAGGGCGTATAGTGGACATGCGGGCGGCCGGGTGGACGTACCACCGAATTGCTCAACACGTGGGGCGTGAGGTCTCCACAGTACATCGATGATGTCGCCAGTGGTCGGCGGAAGGTGCACGTGCCCGTCGACCTGGGACCGGACCGCAGCGACGCACGGATGCACGCCAAGACCGTAGGATCCTACGCAGTGCCGTAGGGGACTGCACCGCCACTTCCCAGCAAATTAGGGACACTGTTGCTCCTGGGGTATCGGCGAGGACCATTCGCAACCGTCTCCATGTAGCTGGGCTATGGTCCCGCACACCGTTAGGCCGTCTTCCGCTCACGCCCCAACATCGTGCAGCCCGCCTCCAGTGGCGTCGCGACAGGCGTGAATGGAGGGACGAATGGAGACGTGTCGTCTTCAGCGATGAGAATCGCTTCTGCATTGGTGCCAATGATGGTCGTATGCGTGTTTGGCACCGTGCAGGTGAGCGCCACAATCAGGACTGCATGCGACCGAGGCACACAGGGTCAACACCCGGCATCATGGTGTGGGGAGCGATCTCCTACACTGGCCGTACACCACTGGTGATCGTCGAGGGGACACTGAATAGTGCACGGTACATCCAAACCGTCATCGAACCCATCGTTCTACCATTCCTAGACCGGCAAGGGAACTTGCTGTTCCAACAGGACAATGCACGTCCGCATGTATCCCGTGCCACCCAACGTGCTCTAGAAGGTGTAAGTCAACTACCCTGGCCAGCAAGATCTCCGGATCTGTCCCCCATTGAGCATGTTTGGGACTGGGTGAAGCGTCGTCTCACGCGGTCTGCACGTCCAGCTCGCACGCTGGTCCAACTGAGGCGCCAGGTGGAAATGGCATGGCAAGCCGTTCCACAGGACTACATCCAGCATCTCTACGATCGTCTCCATGGGAGAATAGCAGCCTGCATTGCTGCGAAAGGTGGATATACACTGTACTAGTGCCGACATTGTGCATGCTCTGTTGCCTGTGTCTATGTGCCTATGGTTCTGTCAGTGTGATCATGTGATGTATCTGACCCCAGGAATGTGTCAATAAAGTTTCCCCTTCCTGGGACAATGAATTCACGGTGTTCGTATTTCAATTTCCAGGAGTGTGTTTGGGGCTGGTAGTGTCAGTGAGTGGCCAGCTGTCAGCGTCCAGTGGTGCCTCCTGCAGGCGTGGGGCTGTGTCTCGTTGTGACAGACACCCTACCCTATGTGGCAAACAGATAGTGAGGCAGCAGTTATTGTGGTGCGGTATCGTGTAATACAGTTGTTCGCTTACGAATTAGGCTTTCCAAACTTCATTTGCTTTTTTGGTACTCTGGAGGAGCTGTGTCGTACCATTACACTATTACACTGCTTAATGTGAAACTGATAGGGACATAATTATTCCACAGAATCCTGGTTCCTAATCTTAGCCGGCCGGTGTGGACGAGCGGTTCTAGGTGCTACAGTCTTGAACCATGCGACCGCTACGGTCGCAGGTTCGAATCCTGCCACGGGCATGGATGTGTGTGATCTCCTTGGGTTAGTTAGGTTCAGTTAGTTCTACGTTCTAGGGGACTAATGACCTCAGAAGTTAAGTCCCATAAACCTCTGAACCATTTGAACCATTCCTAATCTTAGTAGGCGTGGTAACAATTAATGAGGAAAGAAGCGGGTTTCCCGCAGAATTCTGCACTTTAATCTAGCCAATGTGAAACGCTGTTCAAATATCCGTGGGAGCAAGTGAAACCAATACCATGTCATTTGATATCAAAAAATCACTGTGTGGTAGTAACACCATCCATGGAATTTAAAGTCAAATGGACTGTCTGTATTTCCGTCGAAGACGCACTGCGCCGCTTTCACTCGGTATATCACTTCTTTTCAGGAAAAGGTGCGTCATTTCGTACTGTATCATTCCATTTCGTAAGAGTAACTCACATGACTAGCAGAGTTGGGTAGTGGTTAAGGCGTACAGTAATAATTTGCAACTAGTAGTTTCGAATCATGTCACTTCCATTTTCCATTTTAATTGGTGGTAAGATTAGGAGGAAAACGAGCATTATTAAGTACGCACACTTTTAAATAATTAGCTCTACACCGACGTACTTGCGCCCCTTTTTCTCCTGATGTTACGTGGCTTCTGCTTGGCATTAAAAGGAAATGGTATCCCCTTTGTGCTTTCCTCGGCATTGGCGTCCTGTCTCCATTAATTAATATGATGATTTCTTTCGACGTGAGAGAACTAAACACTTACTCATTCATGTCTTCATCGACAGTGGCGCCGTGTACCACGTGACGGAAAGAAATTGTTTCATGTCCGTCTCAGTATTTTTGATCAAACGTCGGTAAAATAATTTTAAATCTACACCTTTTGTTTAAAAAAAGGAAATAGATGACATAAACGAATTTTCCTCCTCTTCGAGGGAGAACAAAACGTTCAATTGGTATGACAAATTTGCCCCTAATAACAATCCAACAACACAATAATTCAGTACAGAGTCCAGTTTCCTTCCTCATCAGCAACGATATTTAGCAGTAAAAGAATAGAGGCATCAAATTTGCGGATGAATGTGTTTATTCTGTGACAACTCTTCCCATGCGTCATGAACTACGTCGGACAGCGCTGTCTTGATTGTAGGTTCTGGACTTCTGCACCGTGCTGTTCAGAAGAGATCTCCACTCCCTCGTACTCTCAAGGGTTTATGGACAGCCCTAGAGGATTCATCGTGCTAGTCCCCTCCAGCACTACTTTAGACAGTGGTCGTGTCCATGCCACGTCGTGTTGCGGCTTTTCTGCGAGCTCACAGCGGCTTTATACGACATTAAGCAGCTGTACCAGTTTCTTTGACTCTTCAGTGTAATTTCCTTCACCTCTAGTAATGCGAAGTGGAGAACGTCAGGTTGAACCATGGTTCAGAATCAGCATAGTAAACATTGTATCACTTGTCTACGAAATTGGGCAGATCCCGCACGTAACAGTATAGTTCGATCACCTAGTTGTTTTCCCCACGATGGCAAGCTCCTCTAAGTCTCCACTAAGGGCAAATATGTGGTTCAGAGTCCTGGTCCAGCACCTAAATGTCCATGGTTTCATTTCTAGCCATACCATTTGCATACCGAAGGACTAGTGACAAATAATTTTCATTTTTAATATGTCTTCATGTGTTACAAACCAGCCACGGTCGCCAAGCTGATAGTCCACGCTGCTGCAAACGTCGTCGGTTTTGTTATTTCTAGCAACATATTCAAACTTATCACAACAGGTGAACAAACAATTCGAGGTTAGAAAACAACAGTGATAGGTGCCGGAATCGATTCCCAATCCGGTGAGAAAAATTCGGTAAATGATATTTGATTTTACTTAGTTGTCTATCTGATAACTTGCTGGGTTCGAGTCCTCGTCAAAAAACTTTACATCATGGCAAACTCTGTCAACTGAAATTCTCCTAAAAGTTTTTCAGAGTTAGGTAACAATGAAATAAGAGTCGTGAAAGGATTCCCGGCAGAGCACAAAAATTTTCAAGTTCAGGTTTCCCATTCGATGCTAATGCAGATTTCGATATTTCTCGACTCGTTATGCGTTCTCACCAGTGACGAACGTTGCTATGATAGGGGCTCGGTCAGGCACAAAAGATTTGCTTACTTACATTGGCAATAGGTGTTTGGTTTCAATACAACTCCAGAACAAAATATGTTCGTCACGTCAATTACAGTTCAAATATGTACACGAATACATGGTCAATCATGCATACAAAGAGGTTACTGGTGGTAGGATGCTAATTTTGGGATTCCATAGAGCTCTTGCCGCTGTTAATGGCATTTCTTTTAATTGGTTAGATGAACGTCCTGTTTATGACAATCCACTCATATCCGGAAAGACGTTTCACAGTGTTGGGAAAATCTTTCAACGAGTAAAAATAATACGAAATGTTATACAACTCTGGAAGTCCAGATATGGTCTCAAAATCACTTGTTCTAATAAAACATTTAATTTTGCCGAAAAATTGCCGGGATAACTCATGAGACGCAATTACATTACTGGCCATTAAAATTGTTACACCACGAAGATGACGTGCTACAGACGCGAAATTTAACCGACAGGAAGAAGATATGCAAATGATTAGCTTTTTAGAACATTCACACTGGTTTGGCGCCGGTGGCGACACCTACACCATGCTGGCATGAGGAAAGTTTCCAACCGATTTCTCATGCACAAACAGCAGTTGACCGGCTTTGCCTTCTAAAACGTTGTTGTGATGCCTCGTGTAAGGAGAAGATATGCGTACCATCACCTTTCCGACTTTGATAAAGGTCGGATTGTAGCCTATCGCGATTGCTGTTTATCGTATCGCGACATTGCTGCTCGCGTTGGTCGAGATCCAATGACTATTAGCAGAATATGGAATCGGTGGGTTCAGGAGGGTAATACGAAACGCCGTGCTGGATCCCAACAGCCTCGTATCTCTAGCAGTCGAGATGACAGGCATCTTATCCCCATGGCTGTAACGGGTCGTGCAGCCACGTCTCGATCACTGAGTCAACAGACGGGGACGTTCGCAAGACAACAACCATCTGCACGAACAGTTCGACGACGTTTGCAGCAGCGTGGACTATCAGCTTGGAGACCATGGCTGCGGTTACCCTTGACGCTGCATCACAGTCAGGAGCGCCTGCGATGTGTAGTGTCCCTTTTGCAATATTCACCATTATCGAGGTGAAACATAAATAAAAATGACTGTATGTGACTCAAAATGAATTGCAAACATTGATTTATCTGCGAACGGTAATAACACTAACTGTAAAAATATACAGTATAGATCGATAAATGCAGAAAAGACATTATTTTTATTGTATGAGATTATAATGTGATTATCTTTGTAAGAGTATAAAATACAATGCAATGCTCATTCTTCTGTCTAGTCTGTTTGGTTCTGTTCGTTCTGGTGTTAGCTGGAACAAGGTACGCAAGATATTCTGCTGCGCTAGCACTTGTTTCTGTCGTAACGTAATTGCAAATATTTAATGGTGTAAACTGTGTCCTAGTAAGAATATATTAGTATAAAGTGATCTCCGTGTGTTATTTCAAGAACCTACGCCACATTTATCTTATGAAAAGAATATTTAATGAAAATTATTTAGCATGTTTCCAGCTGCTGCGGAGCGAGTAACAGTGATCTCTGACAGTTAACAATTAGCCGTCATTACGCGGTACATTTAAAAATATTTTTTCACAGCACAGTGTCTGATAGCCGGAGCGGAAGAAATTATGTTAAAATATTCAGTGAGATTAATTGAAGGAAACCAGCAAAATAATTTTATTAAAACTTGTCTATTTTCTGTGATAGTAATAATTTCAGAGCTGAGTAATGCTACGCTAATGCATTTACAATAATTTGTAGGGAGCCTGGCGCTCGGTAAAACCAGATACAATACGCAATTGGCAACCTACGAAATTCATTATTTTGCTTATTATACCTCTTTTGTATTTTTTTTTTTTTTTTGAAAGCTAAACGTAAAAACTAACTTCACTAAAAATCAGTAACAGATCATGATAAATCAAAGGACAAACAAATTTACTAAGAGAGTGTTTCCTCTAAATAAATAGTTACATTTTTTTTAAGAGATATAATAGATGGTGTACTCAACGACGAACCTGGGTGCACGATTGGCAAAATGTCATTTTTCCGGATGAATCCAGGTGCTGTTTACAGCATCATGATGGCCGCATCCGTGTTTGGCGACATCGCAGCGAACGCACATTGGAAGCGTGTATTCGTCATCGCCATAGTGGCGTATCACCCGGAGTGATGGTATGGGGTGCAATTGGTTACACGTCTCTGTCACCTCTTTTTCGCACTGACGCTACTTTGAACAGTGGACGTTACATTTCAAATGTGTTACGACCCGTGACTCTTCCCTTCATTCGATCCGTGCGAAACCCTACATTTCAGCAGGATAATGCACGACTGCATGTTGCAAGTCCCGTAGGGGCCTTTCTGGATACAGAAAATGTGTAACTACTGCCATGGCCAGCACATTATCCAGATCTCTCACCAATTGAAAACAACTGGTCAATGGTGGCCGAGCAACTGGCTCGTCACAATGTCACAATACGCCAGTCGCTACTCTCGATGAACTGTGGTATCGTGTTGAAGCTACATGGGCAGTTGTGCCTGTACACGTCATCCAAGCTCTGTTTGACTCAATGCCCAGGCGTATCAAGGCCGTTATTACGGCCAGAGGTGTTTGTTATGAGTAGTAATTTCTCAGGAAAATTTAATCACGTGTCAGTTATAGTATAATATATATGTCCAATGAATACCCTTTTATCATCTGCATTTCTTCTTGGTGTAGCAATTTTAATGGCCAGTAGTGTAGTTAACTCAAATGTTATTGATTGTGGTAGTTATTTTGAAATGACACTTACTGTAATAAAATTGAGTTTACAAGTGTTAAGAACTGTCTCTTTTCTATTGATGCATTTCCTAGTATTTGTAACGTAGTGGAGTTCATTTACATCTGTACTGAATACCTTTAAGAACAGTGTTTTCTAGTGATACACTATGTCATCAAAAGCATTCGGACATCTAGCTGAAAATGACGAACAAGTTCGTGGCACCCTCCATCGGTAATACTGCAATTCAATATGGTGTTGGTCCACCCTTAGTCTTGATGACATTTTCCTCGCAAGCACACGTTCAGCCAGATGCTTTAAGGTTTCTTGAGGAATGTCACCCCATTCGTCACGGAGTTCGGCACAGAGGAGACTTATCGATGACAGTCGGTGAGACCTGGCACTGTCGGCGTACCAAAATATCCCAGAGATGTTCTGTAGGATTCAGGTCAGGACTCTGTGCAGGCCAGTCTATTACAGGTATGTTATTGTCGTATAACCACTCCGCCACAGGCCGTGCATTATGAGCAGGTGCTTGATTGAGTTGAAAGATGTAATCGCCATCCACGATTACTCTTCAACAGTGGGAAGCAAGAAGGTGCTTAATATATCAATGTAGGCCTGTGCTGTGATAGTGCCATGCAAAACAACAAGGGGTGCAAGTCCCATCCATGAAAAACACGACCACACTACACCACCACCGCCTCCGAATTTTACTGTAGGTACTACATACTCTGGCAGGTGACGTTCACAGGGAATTCGCCATAGCCACACCCTGCCATCGGATCGCCTTATTGTGTATTGGGATTCGTCACTCCACACAACGTTTTTCCACCTTTTTATCTTCCAATGTTTGCGTTCTTTACACAAAGCGAGGCGTCGATTGGTATTTACCGGCATGATGTGTGGCTTATGAGCAGCCGCTCGATCAGGAAATCCGTCCTCACCTCCCGTGTAACTGTCATTGTACTTGCTGTGGATCCTGCAATAATTTGCAACTACTACGTGATGGTCTGGGTAGATTTCTGTCTATTAGACATTACGACCCTCTTCAACTGTCGGCGGTCTTTGTCAGTCAACAGACGAGGTTGGCCTGTATGCTTTTGTGCTGTACGTGACCCTTCATGTTTCCACTCACTATCACATCGGAAACCGTGGACCTATGAATGTTTAGCAGTGTGGAAACCTCGCATACAGACATATGACACAAGTGACACCCACTCACGTGACCACGTTCGAATTCAGTGAGTTCCTCGGAGAGGCCCATTCTGCTATCTCACGATGTCTAATGACTACTGAGGTTTCTGATATGGGCTAAATGACAGTGGGTGGCAGCACAATGCACCTTGGCTCGCACTGCCTGCTGCTAAGTAGGTGATTGTTTTTGCTGATAAGACTTGCAATAACGACTACGCGAAACGCCGCTGTCTCGTTCGGAATGCTACGGCAGACACCCTCTCAAGCACCCCGAAGACTTCTTGAGGCCTTGGCAGTAATGGGTTTCAGGCTGTCAAAAGAACTATGGTGTGTGCATGCGCGGACGAGAGAAAGGCTGAGGCGTCTTCGAGTGCGTACCTGGAGGGCAACTACATTAGGTGGGCTGCGTGCAGATCAGGCGAAACGCAGTTCACATCGTACAGATACTTTTCGGTATGATGACAAGTGCGTCGTTCGATAGAGGTGTGATGATTTTACCACACCACCTAGGTCACCATATTCCCTGAATTAAAAACCCAATCGAGAATGTGTCGGACCACCCTGACAGAGCTGCTCAGGGCATGAATCCTCAACCTAGTACAGCTCGCCATGGCACTGGAGTCTGCTTGTCTGCACGTCTCTGTCACTACCTCCAAGAACCTCATTGACTTTTTTCTGAACTTAATGCTACGAAAGGTGGTTATTCAGACCTTTGACAAATGGTCACATTAACGTGACTAGACTGTGTACATCTACATCTGTGCTCCACAAACCACTATACACAGCATGACAGAGAGTCCGTCATATCACAGAGATTTTCTGCCGTGTGCATTTTGTGTACTGAATGAGGATCAAATAATTGTGGTGTGTCTCTGTACATGATGTGTCTCTTTATTATTCTAACTAACTCAGCGTCGGAAAAACGACTGTGGCAAAGAATGGTTGCACAGTTTTCCTGCTTTATAGCATTTCTAAATTTACCAAATAATATTTTGTGAGACTACGCTGTTTTCTTTGAGATATTACGGGGATGGTAGATCAGAAACTGTTCAGTGCTGACAAAATTAGATAATTTATTTTTACTTCGTCCGTCTCAGTTCACTGATATGATTTTCAGCTGTAGTAGTTATCAATGTCGGGTCGACACAACCATCTTCAAACCATACCTCGTTATTAACCGTAATTATTCATACAATACGATGCTAAAAGTCACAAAACAGTATCCAGTGGGCAGCAAGCACTCTCAATCGTCTTAGGCTGTGCGTCTATTGTTACTATCAAAACCAAGTAGCAACCGCCGCATGGGCTAAGGTCAATGAGGCTACTTGTCGCAGGGTGTGTGGTTTGAAAAGCGGTGTGTCAGCCCAAAACCAGTAACCACAACAGCTGAATTTTAAGCCAATGCAACTAAGGTGGACGAAATAAAAAACAGATTATCCATTTTCCTCAAATTAGTCTTTCTTCCTGTTTCATCACCCACATAGTCCGTCCCCGGTAGCTGAGTCGTCAGCGCGACGGAATGTCAATCCTACGGGTCCAGGTTCGATTCCCGGCTGGGTCGGAGATTTTCTCCACTCAGGGTTTGGGTATTGTGCTGTCCTAACCATCATCATTTCATCCCCATCGACGGGTAAGTCGCCGAAGTGGCGTCAAATCGAATGACTTCCACCTGGCGAACGGTCTACCCGACAGGAGGCCTTAGTCGCACGACATTTACATCACCCACATAAATTTTTAACATACATAACAATCATTTGCCGGATGTATTCCAATATCTGTCTTACTTTACAGTTTTTGTCCTCTAAGCTCCCTCTATTACCACAGAAGTTACTCCCTAGTTCCTTAACACATGTCCTAACAACCTTGTCAGTATTTTCCAGATATTTCTTTTCTCTATGACACTGTGGAGAACCTCCTCATTCCTTAATTTATCAGTCAAATTAATTTTCAACGTTCTTCTTTATCACCGCATCTGGAAGTATTCGACTCTGTTCTAGTTTTCCCATAGTCCATGTTTAACTACGATGCAGTGCTGTACTCCAAACGTATATTCACAGAAATTTCTTTCCCTAAGAAGGACATATGATTGATACTAGTAGACTTCACTTGTCCAGGAACTTCCTTTTTCCAGTGATAGCCTGCTTTTTACGTCCTCCTGGCTTCATCATTAGTTATTTAGCTGCCCAGGTAGCAGAATTCCTTAACTTCACCTACATCCTGATGTAGTTTCTCATTGTTCTCGTTTCTGCTATTTCTCATTACCTTCGTCATTCTTCTATTTTCCCTTTTTTTTTTTTTTTTTTTTTGGTCATCAGTCTACTGACTGGTTTGATGCGGACCGCCACACGAATTCCTTTCCTATGCTAACCTCTTCACTTCAGAGTAGCACTTGCAACCTACGTCCTCAATTATTTGCTTGACGTATTCCAATCTCTGTCTTCCTATACAGTTTTTGCCCTCTACAGCTCCCTCTAGTACCATGGAAGTCATTCCCTCATGTCTCAGCAGATGTCCTATCATCCTGTTCCTTCTCCTTATCAGTGTTTTCCACATATTGATTTCCTCTCCGATTCTGCATAGAACCTCCTCATTCCTCACCTTATCAGTCCACCTAATTTTCAACATTCGTCTATAGCACCACATCTCAAATGCTTCGATTCTCTTCTGTTCCGGTTTTCCCACAGTCCATGTTTCACTACCATACAATGCTGTACTCCAGACGTACATCCTCAGAAATTTCTTCCTCAAATTAAGGCCGGTATTTGATATTAGTAGACTTCTCTTGGCCAGAAATGCCTTTTTTGCCATAGCGAGTCTGCTTTTGATGTCCTCCTTGCTCCGTCCGTCATTGGTTATTTTACTGCCTAGGTAGCAGAATTCCTTTACTTCATTGACTTCGTGACCATCAATCCTGATGTTAAGTTTCTCGCTGTTCTCATTTCTACTACTTCTCATTACCTTCGTTTTTCTCCGATTTACTCTCAAACCATAATGTGTACTCATTAGACTGTTCATTCCGTTCAGCAGATCATTTCATTCTTCTTCACTATCACTCAGGATGGCAATGTCATCAGCGAATCGTATCGTTCATATCCTTTCACCTTGTATTTTAATTCCACTCCTCAACCTTTCTTTTATTTCCATCATTGCTTCCTCGAAGTACAGATTGAAGAGTAGGGGCGAAAGGCTACAGCCTTGTCTTACACCCTTCTTAATACGAGCACTTCGTTCCTCATCGTCCACTCTTATTATTCCCTCTTGGTTGTTGTACATATTGTGTATGACCCGTCTCTCCCTATAGCTTACCCCTACTTTTTTCAGAATTTCGAACAGCTTGCACCATTTTATATTGTCGAACGCTTTTTCCAGGTCGACAAATCCTATGAAAGTGTCTTGATTTTTCTTTAGCCTTGCTTCCATTTTTAGCCGTAACGTCAGAATTGCCTCTCTCGTCCCTTTACTGTTCCTAAAGCCAAACTGATCGTCACCTAGCGCATTCTCAATTTTCTTTTCCATTCTTCTGTATATTATTCTTGTAAGCAGCTTCGATGCATGAGCTGTTAAGCTGATTGTGCGATAATTCTCGCACTTGTCAGCTCTTGCCATCTTCGGAATTGTGTGGATGATGCTTTTCCGAAAATCAGATGGTATTTCGCCAGACTCATATATTCTACACACCAACGTGAATAGTCGTTTTGTTGCCACTTCCCCCCAATGATTTTAGAAATTCTGATGGAATGTTATCTATCCCTTCTGCCTTATTTGACCGTAAGTCCTCCAAAGCTCTTTTAAATTCCGATTCTAATACTGGATCCCCTATCTCTTCTAAATCGACTCCTGTTTCTTCTTCTATCACATCAGACAAATCTTCACCCTCATAGAGGCTCTCAATGTATTCTTTCCACCTATCTGCTCTCTCCTCTGCATTTAACAGTGGAATTCCCGTTGCACTCTTAATGTTACCACCGTTGCTTTTAATGTCACCAAAGGTTGTTTTGACTTTCTTGTATGCTGAGTCTGTCCTTCCGACAATCATATCTTTTTCGATGTCGTCACATTTTTCCTGCAGCCATTTCGTCTTAGCTTCCCTGCACTTCCTGTTTATTTCATTCCTCAACGAATTGTATATCTGTATTCATGATTTTCCCGGAACATGTTTGTACTTCCCCCTTTCATCAATCAACTGAAGTATTTCTTCTGTTACCCATGGTTTCTTCGCAGCTACCTTCTGTGTACCTATGTGTTCCTTCCCAACTTCAGTGATGGCCCTTTTTAGAGATGTCCATTCCTCTTCAACTGTACTGCCTAATACGCTATTCCTTATTGCTATATCTATAGCGCTAGAGAACTTCAAACGTATCTCGTCATTCCTTAGCACTTCCATATCCCACTTCTTTGCCTAATGATTCTTCCTGACATGTCTTGAACTTCAGCCTACTCTTCATCACTACTATATTGTGATCTGAATCTATATCTGCTCCTGGGTACACCTTACAGTCCAGTATCTGATTTCGGAATCTCTGTCTGACCATGATGTAATCTAATTGAAATCTTCCCATATCTCCCGGCCTTTTCCAAGTATACCTCCTCCTCTTGTGATTCTTGAACACGGTATTCGCTATTACTAACTGAAACATTTAACAGAACTCAATTAGTCTTTCTCCTCTTTCATTCCTTGTCCCAAGCCCATATTCTCCTGTAACCTTTTCTTCTACTCCTTCCCCTACAACTGCATTCCAGTCGCCCATGACTATTAGATTTTCGCCCCCCTTTACATACTGCATTACCCTTTCAATATCCTCATACACTTTCTCTATCTGTTCATCTTCAGCTTGCGACGTCGGCGTGTATACCTGAACTATCGTTGTCGGTGTTGGTCTGCTGTCGATTCTGATTAGAACAACCGGTCACTGAACTGTTCACAGTAACACACCCTCTGCGCTACTTTCCTATTCATAACGAATCCTACACCTGTGATACCATTTTCTGCTGCTGTTGTTATTACCCGATACTCATCTGACCAGAAATCCTTGTCTTCCTTCCACTTCACTTCACTGACCCCTACTATATCTAGATTGAGGCTTTGCATTTCCCTTTTCAGATTTTCTAGTTTCCCTACCACGTTCAAGCTTCTGACATTCCACGCCCCGACTCGTAGAACGTTATCCTTTCGTTGATTATTCAATCGTTTCCTCATGGTGACCTCCCCCTTGGCAGTCCCCTCCCGGAGATCCGAATGGGGGACTATTCCGGAATCTTTTGCCAATGGAGAGATCGTCATGACACTTCTTCAATTACAGGCCACATTTCCTGTGGATACACGTTACGTGTCTTTAATGCAGTGGTTTCCATTGCCTTCTGCATCCTCATGTCGTTGATCATTGCTGATTCTTCCGCCTTTAGGGGCAACTTCCCACCCCAAGGACAAGAGAGTGCCCTGAACCTCTATCCGTTCCTCCGCCCCCTTTGACAAGGCCGTTGGCAGAATGAGGCTGACTTCTTATGCCGGATGTCTTCTTCCCTAAATATTCTGTACTCATTAGGCTGTTCACTCCAGTCAACAGATCTAGTGATTTTTCTTAAGTTTCAAAGAGAATAACAATGTCATCATCAAATCTTATCCTTTCACTTTCAATTTTAATCCCACTCCTGAACCTCCCTTTTCTTTGAGTCATTGTTTCTTCATAGTGTCGATAGAAAAGCAGAGACAAGAGGCTACGTCGCCGGTTTACACACTATTCAATCCAAGCAGTTCATACTTTGCCTTCCACTCTTATTATTCCTTCTTGGGTCTTTTGCATATAGTATATCACCCACTCCCTATAGCTTACCGGTATTTTTCCCATAATTTCGAACATCTTGCACCATTTTACATTGTCGAACACTTTTTCCAGGTCGACGAATCCTATGAACGTGTCTTGATTTCTCTTGAGTCTTGCTTCCATTATCAAACGCAACATCAAAACTACCTCTCTGGTGCCATTACCTTTCCGGAAGCTAAACTGATCGTCATCTAAAAGGTTCTCAGTTTTCTCTCCCATTCTTCTGTATATTATTCTTGTTAGTAACTAGGATGCATGAACTGTTAAGCTTTTTGTGCTGTAACTCTCCCACTTCTCGGCCCCATGACAATTAGATTTTCATTTCCCATTACGTACTGGAATATCCGTTCAGTACACTCATACACATTTTGTATTTCTTCATCTTCTGCTTGGGACATCGGAATATAATCCTGAAGCATTGTTGTCGGAATTGGCTTACTGCCGATTCTGATGGAAACAACACTCCACTCTGCCCTGCCTTCCTGTCCATAACGAACCTACTTCCATTATATCATTTCCTTCATCTGTTGATATAATCCTACACTCATCAGGCCATACTTCCTTGTGTTATTTCCATCTTACTTCTCTAATCCCTGTATATCTAGAATGAGCATTTACATTTCCATTTTCAGGCCTTATACACTCCTGGAAATTGAAATAAGAACACCGTGAATTCATTGTCCCAGGAAGGGGAAACTTTATTGACACATTCCTGGGATCAGATACATCACATGATCACACTGACAGAACCACAGGCACATAGACACAGGCAACAGAGCATGCACAATGTCGGCACTAGTACAGTGTATATCCACCTTTCGCAGCAATGCAGGCTGCTATTCTCCCATGGAGACGATCGTAGAGATGCTGGATGTAGTCCTGTGGAACGGCTTGCCATGCCATTTCCACCTGGCGCCTCAGTTGGACCAGCGTGCGTGCTGGACGTGCAGACCGCGTGAGACGACGCTTCATCCAGTCCCAAACATGCTCAATGGGGGACAGATCCGGAGATCTTGCTGGCCAGGGTAGTTGACTTACACCTTCTAGAGCACGTTGGGTGGCACGGGATACATGCGGACGTGCATTGTCCTGTTGGAACAGCAAGTTCCCTTGCCGGTCTAGGAATGGTAGAACGATGGGTTCGATGACGGTTTGGATGTACCGTGCACTATTCAGTGTCCCCTCGACGATCACCAGTGGTGTACGGCCAGTGTAGGAGATCGCTCCCCACACCATGATGCCGGGTGTTGGCCCTGTGTGCCTCGGTCGTTTGCAGTCCTGATTGTGGCGCTCACCTGCACGGCGCCAAACACGCATACGACCATCACTGGCACCAAGGCAGAAGCGACTCTCATCGCTGAAGACGACACGTCTCCATTCGTCCCTCCATTCACGCCTGTCGCGACGCCACTGGAGGCGGGCTGCACGATGTTGGGGCGTGAGCGGAAGACGGCCTAACGGTGTGCGGGACCGTAACCCAGCTTCATGGAGACGGTTGCGAATGGTCCTCGCCGATACCCCAGGAGCAACAGTGTCCCTAATTTGCTGGGAAGTGGCGGTGCCGTCCCCTACGGCACTGCGTAGGATCCTACGGTCTTGGCGTGCATCCGTGCGTCGCTGCGGTCCGGTCCCAGGTCGACGGGCACGTGCACCTTCCGCCGACCACTGGCGACAACATCGATGTACTGTGGAGACCTCACGCCCCACGTGTTGAGCAATTCGGCGGTACGTCCACCCGGCCTCCCGCATGCCCACTATACGCCCTCCCTCAAAGTCCGTCAACTGCACATACGGTTCACGTCCACGCTGTTGCAGCATGCTACCAGTGTTAAAGACTGCGATGGAGCTCCGTATGCCACGGCAAACTGGCTGACACTGACGGCGGCGGTGCACAAATGCTGCGCAGCTAGCGCCATTCGACGGCCAAGACCGCGGTTCCTGGTGTATCCGCTGTGCCGTGCGTGTGATCATTGCTTGTACAGCCCTCTCGCAGTGTCCGGAGCGAGTATGGTGGGTCTGACACAGCGGTGTCAATGTGTTCTATTTTCCATTTCCAGGAGTGTAGCTTTCCTACCAAATTCAAAATCCTTAAATTCCACGCGTTGCGGCGTAGAACGTTATCCTTTCGGTGGTTTTTCAAATTTTTCTCCCCTGGCAGCCCTTCCCGGAGATCCGAATGGGGATTGATCTGGAATCTTTTTCCAATGAAGAGATAATGATTACACATTTTTCAGTTACATGCCACATATATTGTGGATACACATTATGTGCCTTTAATGCAACGGTTTCCATTGACTACTGCACTATGATGCCGTCGATCAATGTCGATTCTTCCGCCTTTCAGCGGCAGTTTCCCACCTCAAGGGCAAGAAAGTGCCCTGCATCTATATCTGTTCCTCCGTCGTCTTTGGAAGGGCCGTTGGCAGAACGAGAGTGACTTCTTATGCTCGAAGTATTCGGCCACCATTGCTGACGACTACATTAATCTCATGAAGCAATCAAAACCTGAGGACACGAACAGGGGAAACAACAGAGTAACCAACAGAGTCCCTCTCTTCAGACCTATTCTTAAGTAAAGCTGCAGAGTTTTGGTGCTGAATTAAAAGACATCAAACGATGTATTACAAACACATGAAGCAGTGCAATACCTCGTGTAGTGCACTAAATCTAAAAGCACTCTGGACCTTTGCAGCAAAGAGTATGTCAGGAGGTTAAACGCTGGATCTGGGGTTGAAGTTCCTCCAAAACAAGTACTTCCAGTTCACATTTCGTAAGGACCCCAAACGGCCTTGTTGCCCATGGACGATTGGTGGACTGGGAGTAGTGCGGAACTTCCTTGCCTGACGCACCGTGAGGAGATGCCACGGGATGATAAGTGGCGGTTCCCAGCCTCAGCACAGTGCAAACGGCAAGAGTAAGTAATTCCAAGAATTACAGCGCAAACAGCTGATCAATGCATGCATCTAATTGCAGAAAAGAACATCATACAGAAGAATGGGAAATAAATAGGAAGGTCTCATTTTGGTTTTCGGGAAGGCGAAAGCTGAAGAGAGGCAGTTCTCACATGGCGCCTGATAATAATGGAAGCAAGACTGACGAATAATAGAGACACTTCCTTAGGATCTGTCGACCTATAAAGAGCATAAATTGATGCAAGGTGTCAAATTCACAGCAAAATATTTGCAAGGTGCAGGAAAAGACTAGCAAGATACAATACGTATAAGAACCAAGAAACAACAATAATAATGGGGTATCGAGAACGAAGTGTTCGTATATAAGACGGGGATGTAGGGGTTCGCCCCTACTCTACGATCTTTGTACTGTGTGTGTAGGTGGGAAGAGAATCGAAACTTATGAAACGTGGAGCTATACAGTGATGCTAAGGGTTAGAGGGACTTATAAGATACCAGCGAAGGAAATCCTCGTGGGAATTGGCGAGAAGAGGCACAATTTGAGAAATATTAACATAGTGACCTGATGATAAGTTATGTGTTAAAACATCAGGGAATAAATTCTATGGTATTTCCAAGATCTTTACAGAATAATAAAGAACGGAATATAACCAGCAAATAGTTCAGGATGCTGGGCACAAGTCGTGCCCTGAGATGAAGAACGTGGCGCATGAGAAGTCGTGGCGGGCCACATCAGACCAGTTGACCCTTCTAAAAAAAGTACACTTTTGTGCTTTTATACTGGTTCTCTTCAGCTTACAGAGACCGTTGGATAAAAAAAAAGTTTTCAAAGTGCTAAAGTAACTCCCATCAATTGCGGTGAGAGATTTGCTTTGGCAAAAGTTTTCTATTGTCCGTTTACAACAAGATTTAATTGCGTAGTTCAAATTTCAGAAATTTTTATGCATACGAGATTAATATATTTTACTGGAGCCCCGTAATTACGCATTAACAGTTGTCTCGGAAACGGCTCGTTCGTTGACCTATGTTTATTGAATCATTTCTATCCTTAATACCTCCTAACTGCACCAGCTTCAGCTTTAGTTATTAATCATGATATAACCCGAATATTATGATAGTGTTAATACTATGTGATAGCTCTCCAGATTCCCAACAAGAGAAGTACATAGTCAAATGTTGTATGTGGACAGTTATCACTGACTTAATACTACAAATAGTAACCAGGTTCCCTCGTGTAGACAACTAACCTTGATGAACTGATGGTGGTGCATATTTGTAATCAGCTTTAAGTCCGAAATAAAAACAAAGTTTACTCACTATCACTACCATCATCATATAAAAGCAAAACGCTCATGAAGTCACTGTGAGAGTGCCAGAAAACTGAAATATTTTCACTGTTCTCACTCCTTGTTCTGTGAAGGGGAAACACGTTCATCAACCTTCTTCTCATTTCACTACTGCACGCCGCGCTCTTCCGAGGGAGATTGTAAACTACCTTCTTCGAACTGCCGTTAATTTAAAACGAAATATAAAAGCTTCCTAATGAGGCTTTTTATCCCTTTCTGAAGCGCTCTCATTAAAGTTGAGCTCACTCCAGTGCGCTGCTCGTCACGTAACTCTTTCTTGCTGCCTCGTGTTTATGTGCATCGGTATATGCGTGTTTTCTCATGTGTAGGTGGCGTATGCACATTTGTATATAAATTCTATCTTAACGGGAACGAAAGTGCAAGTTCACTGACGGAAGATCTCATCGGCTCCATCACTGCTGTTTAACAATTTTTAAGAGCACGCGAGAGGGCCTAACATGGATTCGATGGTCTATTTCAGTTATTAGCACAATGACAACAAAGTCACTGACTTTATGCTCCTCTATAGCTCTTGTCAGTAAAATATACAGCGTAGATGGAATGGTACGAGGTTCAGTTTGCAAATCTCTGCAGAATGGAACATTTACTCTGCACCAAAGTGTGCTCTGTTTTGAAACTTCCTGACAGATGAAAAATATGTGCAGGTATCGAAAATACAGAGATTGGGTTCGAGTTGTAACCTATCTCTTACGTTAATTCGTCAAAAATAACAAATCAGCCAACCTCACTTCTAGCTTCTGTGAAGATTTTTTCCTGATGTGCCCTCTTAACTGTGAAATCAAATTATAGACGTTCAGTGGTTTTTTTTTTACGTAACTTGCATCCTTTATTTTACATATCATGCCGTCTCTCTTGTTGGCTCTTTAAATTCAACGTATTAAATTGCGTTCTACAGGACGATTTCCAGTTGTTAGTTTATAACATGTACGTGATCCTTCGAATATATTGTGGCAGGCATATTTTTCTATGACACAGCACTCTTGATCACCTAATTCTTTACGCCTTTTCGGCAGAGCACAATTTCAACCGTACAGTTCGTTCCAACATTGCTCACCCGTCATAAACGATACTTTACGAAAGTATTTTATTCATTCAAGCTGAAAGGTATAAGTAATTGTATTAATAGGAATAACTCCAACTATAACTGCATAACATAAAAAGATTCCAAATAAATAAAATGCATGAAAAAGATTAAGCTATTCGAAAAATTACAAAATTAATACTATTCAGCTTCTGTTTAAATACATGTTCTCTGAGTAAATATTCTATTTATGTCATTTATACTACAAACCAACTACAAAAATGAAAATGCAAGTTGATGCTTAATGGATCGCTTAGTGAATTTATAGGATATATCAAGTTGTGTACTAAGTGGTGTCAGTGTATCATTGACCTGTTACACAAGTTCTTTGCCGAGGTCACTAACGCACCTGAATGCTGTGGCCTTCGAATAAGAAGTTTTCTTCTTTTTCGACTCCTGGTTATGGATGAAATTTTCACTGTCAGTATTTTGCCGGGGGGGGGGGGGGCGGGGGGGGGGGGAGAGAGAGAGAGACGGTCGTGTAAAGTTTCTGATCGTCAGTCTTAGCGCCAGTGTCCTGGATTCATTTCCAGTTCTGTTCGCAATGTGTAATGAAGTGAGGGCAGCTGAAACTGTTGGTGGTCATCCGTTCTTCGGATGGAAATGTCAAGCTCGGCAGCCTCCAGGTGCTTCTCTAGACGAGTTCGCTACGTGCGGTCACCGTGAGTAACTCTCTACCTTCCCTCATCATCTCCACCACGAACATAACACTGCACTGCACGAACACACACACACACACACACACACACACACACACATCACGGTTACTTACACGAAACACATTTCCCAACTCAATTCTCACACTTCACGAGGCAAAGTTGTCTGCGAGCACTAAGTATTGGGAAAAGCTTTCAATTGGCATCTGAATCTGCCTTCCGGTGTCCCCGAGCTAGTCATGCCATAAACGACTTTAATTTTTGTACTGTCTAGTTCTTTTAAAGTCTGGGACGCAATTTGATAATAGAGTATCAATGCAAAGTCAATACATGATAACTACTCTTCGCAATACGCAAAAATGTTATAAGACAACAGATTTCATTTTAGAACAACTCGTCAGCCTAATCCTAAAATTATAGCACATATGAATAAAGCGGGCCGTTGCAGTCAATTAAATTCCTGTCAGAAAAAGTTACACTTATTCGATGTGCAAAGTCAATACATAATAACTACTCTTCGCAATACGCAAAAATGTTATAAGACAACAGATTTCATTTTAGAACAACTCGTCAGCCTAATCCTAAAATTATAGCACACATGAATAAAGCGGGCCGTTGCAGTCAATTAAATTCCTGTCATAAAAAGTTACACTTATTCAATGTGCAGGATATAATAATCGCTTCAAGTACGGCCTCTACCATGCCAAATATATTTAATACGCAAAAGCCAAATCCTTGTAAGTTAACTCAAAAGTTCTATAAAATAAAGAAATTGCCTTCAGGCCAGATAAATTTTTATGCTTCGTCTTGAGACATAATATCCCTTAAAACAGTGGGGAGGACTAAAGCTTTAGATACATTTATGCAGAAGGTAAGTGTCAGTAAACAGTGCGCTGATGTTGTGGTAGGTCATATAGACATACAGTGAATTGATTTTTTTGTGAAGTCCAACCACATGTAGGTTGCCAACAGTGTGTAACCATGGCGATGTCAGTCGAATGAGACTTCAATCGGTTATTTACAAAAACAGAGCAGGACTGTGAAGACTTAATGTATTTATGAAAATTAAACTTCAACACAGCTACGGAACCTGACAGCTCAAGTGAAACACAGACCACAGACCTGGAATCAATGGCAGACAACAGATTTATCATATTACATCGACAACATCCACAAGCTAGAGCTGTGAAATACAGGTGCTTAGCTTATTGTGGGCATAAAATTACTACGCGACGGCAGGCATGGTTAATGTTACAAGACCCAACTTTGCACACAACTGTAACTGGTCAGAAAGTTTCGAAACGGCGCATGTTCCACTATGTAAATATTATTGGGTTTCGGATGCTCTGTGTATACAATATTTACCATAAAAGAGAAGAACAGCCATCAACCTGTAGTTGGTAAAATGTTACGCTTCACAGCGGAAATGTTGTTAGGAAAAGAAATATTTTCGTAATGTTTGTCCACACAAAGACGCGAGTCCACCATTAACTGCTTCAAATAAATACTATGACCCGCCGAGCGCAGATATGCAAATTATTCTCGCAGCGCTCGATCCTAGTAAGATACGAAACATATAAATAATAAAAAAATTTGGTCTGTTGTTGCGAATAGTTCTAGAGACTTGGTTACCTTTTACTGTTTCGATGCTGACGTGTTAATAAGTGCAGTGTATCAACGCTACAAGTTTTATATAATATTTGTGTACCAAAAATGTAAACATGCGAACGAACGCTTCGATAAACAGTGGGACGCAATGAAATATTCACGCGCACGCAAGGAGAATTAATTTTGAGAAAATATTGGATGCAAGAAAGGACATTGTCGTAGCACGGAATGTGCGTAAGAACTGCAAACCGTAAGTTTTAGATTCCATGGTCATTTGTTCATGGTTAGTGGTATGGATTATTTCAGAATATACTGATGTGTTACAATGAAATCCCCTTTCTTATTCTTTTCTTTGAGTAAGCTCAGTGTTTTTCCGTTGTATGCAAACTATGTTACAGGACAGCTCTTTACAGCGGTATCTTGGTTGTTTTCGGAAGGCTACTAATATATTCAACCGCAAATTTGATAACCATTACCGTAATCTACTTCCCTTCATCCATTTCCCTTTAAATATTCAGTTAGGTCCCTTAGGAATTTGTGTCGAAAAATCAGATTGCGTGTAGGCAATTTGGGTTAAATGTCAGGTTCAAAACACCTTCGCGTAATCAAACACTATTCCTCCTGGACAAAATCGAGAACCGACGCAACGCTGTTCACAAAATCTGCTCTCTCTCTCTGTCTCTCTCCAACCTGCACCAAGTCGGTAAAGAAATTTCGTGAGTGCAAGATCTAGTGCAATTACAATCGTCATACCCCATTACAACCACATCGCCACAGTATGCTATCAGCCCTGAGTGTTAGTCCAAAAAAGCATGTACGAGAGCTTCTTTGAAGTTTGGAAAGATGGAGACTGGTATTGCGAGAAGTTGTGAAGTTTTTTGTGAGTGGTGCGTGGATGGGGCATTTTGTTCGTTCCGTTTCGTAGCGGGTACAATATATTTGTTTACTCGTACAACTGCAATAGTGTGATGACAGTGGCTTCAGTATAGGATAGAGCCCTCTGGTAGACCTTGTTGTAAGTGGAATACATGCCTCACGGTCCTGGGAAAGGTTCTATCGTCGTTGACGTCTGTGGGAAAGACATCACTGTTTTGGAAGTAGAATCATGGCAGTTAAAGACCTTTAAGAAGAACGAGATGCCAGAGGAATTTCACTTCTTGATGAAAATGTCCTGATGGAATTTGCAAGTTTTTACTGCTGACGCAAGAATATTGATAAACGTAGCAGAATGTGACTACCAGTCCACATAAATTGATAGTTGAAGATCTTGTTGTGTTGGAATATATCACTCGCAATATTGCGAATTTGAAGCATAAATATTAGCAGAATAGTGGACGGCGAACTACATCGACATCTACATGGCTACTCTGCAAATCACTCTTAAGTACACGGCAGAGCGTTCAAAAATTTACCTTCGCAATAAATCTCGGTTATTCCACTCCCGAAGAGCACATGGAAATAACGTACTCTTAAATCTTTCCGTGCGAGTTCTCATTTCCCTTATCTTATTGTGACAATATCTCCCTGCGTAGGTCGGCGTCAACAAAACTTTTCGCATTCAGAGGCGAAAGACTGTGATTGAAATTTCGTGAGATGGTTCCGTCGTAACGAAAAACGCCTTTGTGTCAATGATATCCACCCCAAATCCTATATAATGTCAGTGACACTCTCTCCATTATTTCTCGATGATACGACACATTCTGCTTTTTGTTGAACGTGCTCGATGCATTCCGTTAGTGCTATCTGACAATGATCCCTCACCGCGCAGCAGTACTCCAAAAGAGGACGGAGAAGCATAGTGTAGGCAGTCTCCTTAGTAGATCTGTTACAGTCTTTGGTTTTCCTTCCCTCCAACACTTTCAATTGTTCTTTCCAGTTTACGTTTTTCGTGATTCCTAGGTATTAAGCTGCTTTTACGGCCTTTACATTTGATTTAATTATTCTGAAACCGAAGTTTAATGGTTTCCTTTCGGCACTCACGTGGATAACCTCGCACGTTTCATTATTTAGGGTCAATTGCCAATTTTCGCTCCATACAGATGTCTTATCTAAATCGATTTGCTATTAGTTTTGATCTGATGAATTTACTAAACGATAAACGACAGCAACATCTGCAAGTAACCTAATATGGCTGCTCAGATAGTCTCCTAATCGTGTGTACAGATAAGGAACAACACTATGTTGGGGAACGCCAGAAATCGCTTCTGTTTTCTTCTATGACTTTCTGTCACTTACTACAAACTTTGACCTCTCTAACAGGAAATCTTGAATCCTGTTGAATATCCCTTAATCAAGCAAATTGATTACAAGCCGCTTCTGACGTTCTTGAAATGCGGAATCAATTCAAAATCTTTTGCTGACAGCACTCAAAACTTAACGTAAGTGAAGAACTAGTTGTGTTTCACAAGAACGATATTTTATTAATCCATTTGAACTATGTGTCAAAAGACCGTCCTCTTCGAGGTAAATCATAATGTTCGGATACAGTATATGTTTCAAAATCCTGCTGAGTATCGACGTTAAGGATACGGCTGTAATTTTGTGGATAATTCCTATTGTCTTACTTGAATATTGGTGTGACATGTCGAGCCTTTCAGTCTTCGGTTACGGATCTTTCGCCGAGCGAGCGGCCGTACGTGATTCTTAAAGCATCGAGATATGGTACCAACAGCATACGGAACAGCACTTAAAGGCGTCCTTTTGCTAGTTTCGACAATTTTGTATCACAACTTTTGTATAGTAGTGCTCAAAAGTATCCGAACGACCTGAATTTCATATCGCCTGATTCGCATACAACCCTCATAACGCAGCTGTCTAGCAGGTTCTCTAATCGCTCCTCGATGCAGTCGTTTGACAATTGGAAATGATTCCAACAAATCCCACTAGAAAACACTGCTCTGTATCCCAATAACTCAAGATGTAACGTAATACCACGATACTACAAATATCCTGGAACACCTTATCACAGATATGACTGTCTTTACGGCTTGTAAACTCACATTTATCACAATAAACGCAATACACCAAATCCTACCATTCTCATTATTACGTCAGATAGGTAATGCACGTAGTAAGTTCGTCGTATTCAGGATTTCCTCTTCAAATTAACATACCGTACTTATTATTTAACGCGAAATGACATTAAAAATTTTAGTTCTTCACTAGCTGCTAGTTGAAATCGTATATGAGCTTTAAATGACACGACTAACCGTCTCGTTCTGCATATGGGTTCAAACCCAGGTCATGCAGACTAAGCAAAGATTTCGTGACTGACAGAAACTAACAGTGATTCCTAACTAGGCATACCGAGAGTGATGTACCTCGATTTTAGACGTTATCAGTTAGGAATAATCTACTTCAAATTGCTTAACGTAAAAATTTTTAAAGGACACGAATTCCTACCCAGCATCTGTTGTCCCTGTTAACGAACTACGAGATATGTTAAATATTGCTTCTTCACTAGTAACCTACTTGAAATGCCGTGAAGTAAAGCTTTGTGTTGGACAGGGGTTCGAACCCAGAACCTAATCGGATGGTTGTCGAAGCACAATCATCTGTTATATATCGGATTTTCTCGGCAGTAACAAGATGTTTTAACTGAAATGACGAGACGAAACATTAATTGTTAATTAAGACTACGAATTGTCCTACAATTAAGAGACAATGGACCATAAGGTACTAAATAGGAACCTTCACTTAATACAAGAATTTCGGCCAAATGTACAGTACGAAATGCCAAAACTTCACGTGATGTAAAACTTTCCAAGCCAGTCCTAGAAGCGTCATGACACACAACAACAGCAAAGGTAATCCAACCATTACCTATAGAACTTGATTCATTATTAATCGCTTCTCGGCTTTTGGCAAGATCAATGTGTAGTCTTTATTAATAATAATATATCATACAATCACCAACAAATTTACAATCTTCCATATTAGATGTACCACTTATTTTAGACCAAATATAAATTTTTTCATCGGAATTAACTTTACGCCTTGTCCTACAATTAAGAGACAATGGACCATAAGGTACTAAATAGGAACCTTCACTTAATACAAGAATTTCGGCCAAATGTACAGTACAAAATGCCAAAACTTCACGTGATGTAAAACTTTCCAAGCCAGTCCTAGAAGCGTCATGACACACAACAACAGCAAAGGTAATCCAACCATTAGCTATTGAACTTGATTCAGATGCTTTTGAAATGGAAAAATTCAATTTAAGTCCTAAAAAGTAATTAGGACCTGACAATACAGATAAAGAGGCAATCTTCTTGAGATTTGTTATCTTCTTACTCGTAATTGGTGCTGGAACAGTACCATAGGTGCCAGTAATATTGACCAATTGTTTGCAGACAAGCATTCGTCTGCGACGGCGATATCCAAAACGGCAACCCATTCTTGAACACTGCTACTCATATAATGAATGCGCGAAGTTGCATTAGCAGCTATTTATAGCTCAAGATACAAGAGCACGCTGTTAGTCGCCTGTACAAACTCGGCCACAAGCATGACAGCTGCAGCAAGCGGCCTCTATTAATCTCCATAGGCAAACTCTGCCACGCAGCCTTAGTCTTTTTAAAGGCTCAGCGGGCCGTTGATATGACGATTGCGTAACCACATGCAACTGTCGTAAGTGGTACATCTAATATGGAAGATTGTAAATTTGTTGGTGAGCCTTTAAAAGGACTAAGGCTGCGTGGCCGAGTTTGCCTATGGAGATTAATACAGGCCGCTTGCTGCAGCTGTCATGCTTGTGGCCGAGTTTGTACAGGCGACTAACAGCGTGCGCTTGTATCTTGAGCTATAAATAGCTGCTAATGCAACTCCGAGCATTCATTATATGAATAGCAGTGTTCAAGAATGGGTCGCTGTTTTGGATATCGCCGTCGCAGACGAATGCTCGTCTACAAACAATTGGTCAATATTACTGGCACCTATGGTACTGTTCCAGCACCAAGTACGAGTAAGAAGATAACAAATCTCAAGAAGATTGCCTCTTTACCTGTATTGTCAGGTCCTAATTACTTTTTAGGACTTAAATTGAATTTTTCCATTTCAAAAGCATCTGAATCAAGTTCTATAGGTAATGGTTGGATTACCTTTGCTGTTGTTGTGTGTCATGACGCTTCTAGGACTGGCTTGGAAAGTTTTACATCACGTGAAGTTTTGGCATTTCGTACTGTACATTTGGCCGAAATTCTCGTATTAAGTGAAGGTTCCTATGGTACTGTTCCAGCACCAAGTACGAGTAAGACGAGTAAGATATGCTTATATAACAGTTGCAAGTGGTTACGCAATCGTCATATCAACGGCCCGCTGAGCCTTTAAAAAGACTAAGGCTGCGTGGCCGAGTTTGCCTATGGAGATTAATAGAGGCCGCTTGCTGCAGCTGTCACGCTTGTGGCCGAGTTTGTACAGGCGACTAACAGCGTGCGCTTGTATCTTGAGCTATAAATAGCTGCTAATGCAACTTTACGCATTCACTATATGAATAGCAGTGTTCAAGAATGGGTCGCCGTTTTGGACATCGCCGGCGAAGACGAATGCTTGTCTACAAACAATTGGTCAATATTACTGGCACCTATGGTACTGTTCCAGCACCAAGTACGAGTAAGAAGATAACAAATCTCAAGAAGATTGCCTCTTTACCTGTAATGTTAGGTCCTAATTACTTTTTAGGACTTAAATTGAATTTTTCCGTTTCAAAAGCATCTGAATCAAGTTCTATAGGTAATGGTTGGATTACCTTTGCTGTTGTTGTGTGGCATGACGCTTCTAGGACTGGCTTGGAAAGTTTAACATCACGTGAAGTTTTGGCATTTCGTACTGTACATTTGGCCGAAATTCTTGTATTAAGTGAAGGATCCTATGGTACTGTTCCAGCACCAAGTACGAGTAAGACGAGTATGATATGCTTATATAACAGTTGCAAGTGGTTACGCAATCGTCATATCAACGGACCGCTGAGCCTTTAAAAAGACTAAGGCTGCGTGGCCGAGTTTGCCCATGGAGACTAATACAGGCCGCTTGCTGCAGCTGTCATGCTTGTGGCCGAGTTTGTACAGGCGACTAACAGCGTGCGCTTGTATCTTGAGCTATAAATAGCTGCTAATGCAACTTCGCGCATTCATTATATGAGTAGCAGTGTTCAAGAATGGGTTGCCGTTTTGGATATCGCCGTCGCAGACGAATGCTTGTCTGCAAACAATTGGTCAATATTACTGGCACCTATGGTACTGTTCCAGCACCAATTACGAGTAAGAAGATAACAAATCTCAAGAAGATTGCCTCTTTATCTGTATTGTCAGGTCCTAATTACTTTTTAGGACTTAAATTGAATTTTTCCATTTCAAAAGCATCTGAATCAAGTTCAATAGGTAATGGTAGGATTACCTTTGCTGTTGTTGTGTGTCATGACGCTTCTAGGACTGGCTTAGAAAGATTTACATCACGTGAAGTTTTGGCATTTCGTACTGTTTATTTGGCCGAAATTCTTATATTAAGTGAAGGTTCCTATGGTACTGTTCCAGCACCAAGTACGAGTAAGACGAGTAAGATATGCTTATATAACAGTTGCATGTGGTTACGCAATCGTCATATCAACGGCTCGCTGAGCCTTTAAAAAGACTAAGGCTGCGTGGCCGAGTTTGCCTATGGAGATTAATACAGGCCGCTTGCTGCAGCTGTCATGCTTGTGGCCGAGTTTGTACAGGCGACTAACAGCGTGCGCTTGTATCTTGAGCTATAAATAGCTGCTAATGCAACTTCGCGCATTCATTATATGAATAAGCAGTGTTCAAGAATGGGTCGCCGTTTTGGATATCGCCGTCACAGACGAATGCTTGTCTACAAACAATTGGTCAATATTACTGGCACCTATGGTACTGTTCCAGCACCAATTACGAGTAAGAAGATAACAAATCTCAAGAAGATTGCCTCGTTACCTGTATTGTCAGGTCCTAATTACTTTTCAGGACTTAAATTGAATTTTTCCATTTCAAAAGCATCTGAATCAAGTTCAATAGGTAATTGTTGGTTTACCTTTGCTGTTGTTGTGTGTCATGACGCTTCTAGGACTGGCTTGGAAAGTTTTACATCACGTGAAGTTTTGGCATTTCGTACTGTACATTTGGCCGAAATTCTTGTATTAAGTGATGGTTCGTATTTAGTACCTTATGGTCCATTGTCTCTTAATTGTAGGACAAGGCGTAAGGTTAATTCCGATGAAAAAATTTATATTTGGTCTAAAATAAGTGGTACATGTAATATGGAAATTTGTAAATTTGTTGGTGATTGTATGATATATTATCATTAATATACAGGCACCTATCGCTGTTATATTCTGGAGAAAACGAATGCAAAATATGGGTTTGTTACACCAGCTGTGACATGTGAGCATGTTTGAAGTAGAAATAATATGACGGAGAGTTAAGTGTTGACTGATAATCGAACCCCAAAACATATCGTTCTCGAGTACACACAAAGAGACTTCAGGTACCGAATTTATCTCCACCAGCATCTCGGAATAACATCCTTGAACTTACAGTATCTCGCAAACGGTTCTGTGTCTCACTGGGAGTCAAAACAGTCAGATATCGTTAGTGTTGACAACGAATGAAAATACATTAAAAATCATAACTATTATCCACCAGCAGAAAGGTGTTCGCATGCTACTGCTTGATAATACACAAGGAAAACATTAGTGCCAGGCCAGAATTCGAACCCATTCTCGCACAATATGTGGAGAGGTTGAGGAATCTGCGGTTTTGAACAAACAACAAATTGTAGTCAAGCTGCATTGTCACGAAGGAATCAAATTCCGCGTTAAGGCCAGTCTGAGTTGCATTCCCAGTTCAGAACCAATTTTATCGAGATACAGAAGCTCAAATAAAAGGAGGAATAAGTGGCCTGTGACCCTACATAGCGTTTGTTTCGTCACTATAAATACATAACTAGTACAAGAAAGGTTAATGGTGATAGACGTTCTACATGTCGCCAATGCTGACTTTATTGTGATTCAACCTAATGTCTACTTGGAAGAGGAGGAATATCACGTTTAATGTGAATTTCAGACAAAAACGCCATTATACCTTCTACACTTGGCATAACCAGAAGAGAATAGAATCTGTCTCTCCCTATCAAAAATCATTAGCAGAAGTTGGAATCGAACCCAGACCATGAATATATGAATCTATCAGCAATGCAATAGTCCATCAAACCCTCTTCCCTGTGGCTGGTTTTTCTATTATAACACCGCTGCGCCACACTGGATGAGAATTCTGGCACACAGGCACCCTGTAGTGGTTAACAGCATGTTTAGTACATTCATTTAATTGGTTGACCAAATCGCCATGAGCTAACTGCCTTGGCTACCCAGTGCATACATTCGACTCTATTTTGCATTCACCGAAATAAAATCAGGTAACTGCCACCTACACAAAACTGCCAACAATGTAGGATGCAGAAATGTAAATAGGAAGTGTTCCTTTCCACTTGAGCTACTCTATTGCGTTATCTGTTTGTTGAAAATGTGCTGCAGTGCAAACGAAAAGCTGTAACTGTCTGTCTCTCAGAAGTCAACATCAGGCCATGTGCATTATCTCACAACACTGTGGAATGCGGAAGTTCTGGAGGAATTGTTGTTGACATCTGAAGCTGTTGCAGTTACGGTTCAGCTAGTAGTGTAACGGTAATCATAATGCACCGCAGACAAAACTTAGCGAGTTCAACTACATTCACTGCCGAATTTTTTAAAACACAAATCTGCCGTCTGCTGAAGTTATCAATCTAAAGGAACTTTGAATATAATTCCCTTCACTTTTCAACATAAAATAGTCGTATGTGGAAGAAAGGCCAACTACTGCAACAATTTGTACCTTTCATGTTTAACAGGCGGCCAGGCAGCAGATGCATCTCGGAACTTTTGTATTATGTTAGTATGTATGGGAAGAGCACATCGTGTCAAAATACGCCAGGAAAGTACTTTCTGCATTAGCTGTCATGTGGTAGTGGCATTTTATTCTTGTTTAAACCTTGCTTGACAGCTTTAACTCAGAACAAGTTTTCTATATGTAATCAATAAACTACATGGGCATTGTCAGACGCCCGCATCTCGTGGTCGTGCGGTAGCGTTCTCGCTTCCCACGCACGGGTTCCCGGGTTCGATTCCCGGCGGGGTCAGGGATTTTCTCTGCCTCGTGATGGCTGGGTGTTGTGTGATGTCCTTAGGTTAGTTAGGTTTAAGTAGTTCTAAGTTCTAGGGGACTGATGACCATAGATGTTAAGTCCCATAGTGCTCAGAGCCATTTGAACCATTTGAACCAATGTCAGACTGTTATAAGTAACATAAGAGAATTCGGATGTATCGTTGATGATTAATTTCTCTCTCATGTTTACTATTGTTCAAACAACACCAAAAGAGACCCTATGAAAATTGTGCACTCTATTATAAGAAATGAAATAAAACTACCCACGATAACCTTACTACGAAAGTCTGTTTTAATATAGCTGAGTATCTGTACACAAGCATGCCTCTGTCGGACCAAATTAGTAAAATACTACTCACTTAGATTTCGACTGCCTCTGTGTCTAATTGGTATGCTGCGTCATATTCAAGAGGTATCCAAATGTAGCATTTCATAAATAGTGTAATGTATTCCTAGAAACCCAAAATTTGCTTGTCAGCAACGGAAAGAGTCATTACCTGTTGTGCAGCATTGTAATATTTTCACCATTGCACTATGAGCCGAAAGTATTTTCTAGCGTTTTCCTTATCGATGTTAGATCTGACTGCGTGTAGCTCTTTCACAGAAGGGATAAAAACGTAGCAGTCAGCGAGACTGGAATCACGATCCAGAACATACGCTTTTATTTTTACAGGACAGCACGTTATCACATCGCTAGAGCAGAGGTATGTGGCTAAGATTCCTATTAAGAGGCCAATAGTGGCTAAAACTCGTAAACCACTATCAGTAGGACAATATTAGTTGCGATTTCCACATGAAGCGACTTTCCTGGGCTGAAAACCGTAGGTTTACCATCTTTTGTTACACCTCAAGCGATAATAACTCAGATTATTCAATGGAAATGACAGGAGAAATCAAGTGAAATTTGAGGTTTAATTCCGGGCGCACCAGGATGTGACTCTTCGATCACAGAGTTTCCAAAACTACATTGTCTTGTTGCCAAATCTCAATTACAGTACCAACAGGAAGAAGACTAACCAATGTGTTGGACTGGGAAGTGACCATAGCTATCTCATCTCAAAGACGTGGCTGGCATGACCTGGAATACGCAATTCGCATTTCTGTAACTAGGTTTAGGGACTGGAGCGTAGTTACTAATAATACTCAGAACTGACTCTAAACTAAGCATCATAAATCAGTAACTCTCATTGTTACTTTTATATTTCTGTCGTAAGTGTGCCCAAAACTAAGAATCTCATTCGTGGACGTTTTCGTGCCTGGCCGATAGTCGAGCACAACAAACAAACAAAAATCAAAATCATTGTTTGTGTGTGTGAGAAGACAGAGAGAGAGAGAGAGAGAGAGAGAGAGAGAGAGAGAAAGAGAGACAGATAGAGACAAATATAAAAAAGGTCAAGAGAGAGAGAGTAAATAATTGTTGTAAAGAAATTGCATCATGGTACATAAAGAAATCTTTCACTAAAATGACAAGTTCCACATCATTACGGAATGTCTTATTCATGATCCATGGAACAAATATTAATCGAATCAAATCAAATCTAATCATATTGCTGAGCAGCCATAAAGAGTCATGAATTACCGAAATTTTCGCCAATATCAGTAACCAAATCTAAACCTGAAAAGAAAAGACCACAGTTTCTGCAATAAACCGGAGCTCCTATCAAGACCCTTTCATCCCTGTTAACTAACCACGTAAGATGTCTGATATACCTCCATTCAGAAGAAGCAAAGTGTGCATGCACTCAAAGATGAAGCGCATCATGTAAGGTTCTGTGACGGAGATACCAACCCAACACGTAATAGGATTGTTAACTTAGTAAAATCAAATGTTATGTATCGGATTTTCTTACCACCTGCTAGGTGTTTGAATCTAAAACAAGGATGCAAATTTTTCAGCCTGAGCGACAATCGAACCACACAACTACCGTCCTTCTTTATCAACCACAAATATGGCTTAAGAATCAATTGGTTACTCACCAACAGTAAGATGTTTCTGTGTTTGACCAGAAATAACGACACCTATTGCGAATGTTGGCAACACATACACAGACATTAAAAATGCATGTTAATTTTCACTAGGAGGCCGGTGTGCATATGATAGGGCTTGAAATGAAATTATGAATATTTTTGTGTTGGATCAGTATTCGGACCCATATACATTCATAATTTTGAGTACACTTACGAAAGAAATATAATAACAACTATGAAACTTACTGATTTATAATGTTTAGTTTACAGTCAGTTCTGAGTATTGTTAGGAACTACACTCCAGTCCTTACAGCTAGTTACAGAACTGTGAATCAGATCCATTAAATACTCCAGGCCGCGTCAGCCGCACCTTTGAGATGCAGGCTATGGTCACTTCTCAGCTCTCTGTGGGAACTCATTGGTTCGTCTTCTTCCTGCTGATACTGTAACTGAGATATGGCAACAAGGCACGGTATGTTGGCAAGTCTTTGGCCGACGAATAGCTTCCTGGTGCGCACAGAATTAAGCCTCAAATTTTACTTGATTTCTCCTGTCATTCCCATTGAATAATCTGAGTTATTATCGCTTGAGGTGTAACAAAAGATGGTAAACCTACGGTTTTCAGCCCAGGAAAGACGTTTCACGTGGAAATCGCAACTAAAATTGTCCTACAAATAGCCGTTTACAAGTTCTAGTTACTATTGGCATAGTAACAGGAATCTCAGACACATACCTCTGCGCTAGCTATGTGATAACGTGCTGTCCTGTAAACAAAGCGTCGTTTCTGGATCGTGATTCCAGTCTCGCTGACTGCTACGTTTTTATCCCTTCTGTGAAAGAGCTACACGCAGTCAGATCTAACATCGATAAGGAAAACGCTAGAAAATACTTTCGGCACATAGTGCAATGGTGAAAATATTACAATGCTGCACAACAGGCAATGAATCTGTCCATTGCTGACAAGCAAATTTTGGGTTTCTAGGAATACATAACATTATTTATGAAATGCTACATTTGCATACATCTTGAATATGACGCAGCATACCAATTAGACACAGACCCAGTCGAAATCTAAGTGAGTAGTATTTCACTAATTTGGTCCCACAGAGGCATGCTTGCTTACAGATACTCAGCTTTATTAAAACAGACTTTCGTCGTAAGGTTATCGTGGGTAGTTTTACTTCATTTCTTATAATAGAGTGCACAATTTTCATAGGGTTTCTTTTGGTGTTGTTTAAACAATAGTAAACATGAGAGAGAACTTAATCTTCAACGATACATCCGAATTCTCTGATGTCATCTATAACAGTCTGACAATGCACATGCAATTTATTGATTACATGTAGAAAACTTGTTCTGAGTTAAAGCTGTCAAGCGAGGTTTAAACAAGAATGAAATGCCACTACCACATGACAGCTAATGTAGAAAGTACAGGGTGTTTCAAAAATGACCGGTATATTTGAAACGGCAATAAAAACTAAACTAGCAGCGATAGAAATACACCGTTTGTTGCAATATGCTTGGGACAACAGTACATTTTCAGGCGGACAAACTTTCGAAATTACAGTAGTTACAATATTCAACAACAGATGGCGCTGCAAGTGATGTGAAAGATATAGAAGACAACGCAGTCTGTGGGTGCGCCATTCTGTACGTCGTCTTTCTGCTGTAAGCGTGTGCTGTTCACAACGTGCAAGTGTGCTGTAGACAACATGGTTTATTAATTAGAACAGAGGATTTTTCTGGTGTTGGAATTCCACCGCCTTGAACACAGTGTTGTTGCAACAAGACGAAGTTTTCAACGGAGGTTTAATGTAACCAAAGGACCGAAAAGCGATACAATAAAGGATCTGTTTGAAAAATTTCAACGGATTGGGAACGTGACGGATAAACGTGCTGGAAAGGTAGGGCGACCGCGTACGGCAACCACAGAGGGCAATGCGCAGCTAGTGCAGCAGGTGATCCAACAGCGGCCTCGGGTTTCCGTTCGCCGTGTTGCAGCTGCGGTCCAAATGACGCCAACGTCCACGTATCGTCTCATACGCCAGAGTTTACACCTCTATCCATACAAAATTCAAACACGGCAACCCCTCAGCGCCGCTACCATTGCTGCACGAGAGACATTCGCTAACGATATAGTGCACAGGATTGATGACGGCGATATGCATGTGGGCAGCATTTGGTTTACTGATGAAGCTTATTTTTACCTGGACAGCTTCGCCAATAAACAGAACTGGCGCATATGGGGAACCGAAAAGCCCCATGTTGCAGTCCCATCGTCCCTGCATCCTCAAAAAGTACTGGTCTGGGCCGTCATTTCTTCCAAAGGAATCATTGGCCCATTTTTCGGATCTGAAACGATTACCGCATCACGCTATCTGGACATTCTTCGTGAATTTGTGGCGGTACAAACTGCCTTAGACGACACTGCGAACACCTCTTGGTTTATGCAAGATGGTGCCCGGCCACATCGCACGGCCGACGTCTTTAATTTCCTGAATGAATATTTCGATGATCGTGTGATTGCTTTGGGCTATCCGAAACATACAGGAGGCGGCGTGGATTGGCCTCCCTATTCGCCAGACATGAACCCGTGTGACTTCTTTCTGTGGGGACACTTGAAAGACCAGGTGTACCGCCAGACTCCAGAAACAATTGAACAGCTGAAGCAGTACATCTCATCTGCATGTGAAGCCATTCCGCCAGACACGTTGTCAAAGGTTTCGGGTAATTTCATTCAGAGACTACGCCATATTATTTCTACACATGGTGGATATGTGGAAAATATCGTACTATAGAGTTTCCCAGACCGCAGCGCCATCTGTTGTTGAAAATTGTAACTACTCTAATTTCGAAAGTTTGTACTGTTTTCCCAAGCATATTGCAACAAACGGTGTATTTCTATCGCTGCTCGTTTAGTTTTTATTGCCGTTTCAAATATACCGGTCATTTTTGAAACACCCTGCACTTTCCTGGCGTATTTTGACACGATGTGCTCTTCCCATAGTTTCGAGATGCATCTGCTGCCTGGCCGCCTGTTAAACATGAAAGGAATAAATTGTTGCAGTAGTTGGCCTTTCTTCCACATACGACTATTTTATGTTGAAAAGTGAAGGGAATTATATTCAAAGTTCCTTTAGATTGATAACTTCAGCAGACGGCAGATTTGTGTTTTAAAAAATTCGGCGGTGAATGTAGTTGAACTCGCTAAGTTTTGTCTGCGGTGCATTATGATTACCGTTACACTACTAGCTGAACCGTAACTGCAACAGCTTCAGATGTCAACAACAATTCCTCCAGAACTTCGCATTCCACAGTGTTGTGAGATAATACATATGGCCTGATGTTGACTTTTGAGAGACGGACAGTTACAGCTTTTCTTTTGCACTGCACCACGTTTTCAACAAACAGATAACGCAATAAAGTAGCTCAAGTGGAAAGGAACACTTCCTATTTACATTTCTGCATCCTACATTGTTGGCAGTTTTGTGTAGGTGGCAGTTACCTGATTTTATTTCGGTGAATACAAAATAGAGTCGAATGTATGCGCTGGGTAGCCAAGGCAGCTAGCTCATGGCGATTTGGTCAACCAATTAAATGAATGTACTAAACATGCTGTTAACCACTACAGGGTGCCTGTGTGTCAGAATTCTCATCCAGTGTGGCGCAGCGGTGTTACAATAGATAAATGAGCCACAGGGAAGAGGGTTTGGTGGACTATTGCATTGCTGATAGATTCATATATTCATGGTCTGGGTTCGATTCCAACTTCTGCAAATGATTTTTGATAGGGAGAGGCAGATAGTATTCTCTTCTGGTTATGCCAAGTGTAGAAGGTATAATGGCGTTGTTGTCTGAAATTCACATTAAACATGATATTCCTCCTCTTCCAAGTAGACATTAGGTTGAATCACAATAAAGTCAGCATTGGCGACATGTAGAACGTCTATCACCATTAACCTTTCTTGTACTAGTTATGTATTTATAGTGACGAAACAAACGCTATGTAGGGTCACAGGACAATTATTCCTCCTTTTATTTGAGCTTCTGTATCTCGATAAAATAGGTTCTGAACTGGGAATGCAACTCAGACCGGCCATAACGCGGAATTTGATTCCTTCGTGACAATGTAGCTTGACTACAATTTGTTGTTTGTTCAAAACTGCAGATTCCTCAACCTCTCCACATATTGTGCGTGAATGGGTTCGAATTCTGGCCTGGCACTAATGTTTTCCTTATGTGTTATCAAGCTCTAGCATGAGAACACCTATCTGCTAGTGGATAATAATTATGGTTTTTAATGTATTTTCAATCGTTGTCAACACTAACGATATCTGACGTTTTTGACTCCCAGTGAGACACAGAACTGTTTGCGAGATACTGTCAGTTCTAGGATGTTATTCCGAGCTGCTGGTGGAGAAAAATTCGGTACCTGACGTCCCTATGTGTGTAGTCAAGAACGATATGTTTGGGGGTTCGATTATCAGTCAGCACTGAACTCTCCGTCATATTATTTCTACTTCAAACATGCTCACATGTCACTGCTGGTGTAACAAACCCGTATTTTATATTCGTTTTCTCTAGAATACAACAGCGATAGGTGCCGGGTCGGAGTCCTGCGAAGGAAAAAATTAATGCTTGTCTCGTCATTTCAGTTACAACATCTTGTTACTGCCGAGAAAATCCGATATGTAACAGATGATTGTACTTCGACAACCATCCGCTTAGGTTCTGGGTTCGAATCCCTGTCCAACACAAAGCTTTACTTCACGGCATTTCAAGTAAGTTACTAGTGAAGAAGCAATATTTAACATCTCTCGTAGTTTGTTAACAGGGGCAATAGATGCTGGGTAGGAATTCGTGTCCGTTAAAAATTTTTACGTTAAGCAATTTAAAGTAGATATTTGCTAACTGATTATGTCTAAAATCGAGGTATATCACTCTCGGTATGCCTAGTTAGGAATCACTGTTAGTTTCTGTCAGTCACGAAGTCTTTGCTTAGTCTGCATGACCTGGGTTTGAACCCATATGCAGAACGAGACGGTTGGTCGTGTCATTTAAAGTTCATATATGTTGTCAACTAGCAGCTAGTGAAGAACAAAAATTTTTAATGTCATTTCGCGTTAAATTATAAGCACTGTATGTTATTTTGAAGAGGAAATCATGAATACGACGAACTTACTACGTGCATTACCTATCTGACGTAATAATGAGAATGGTAAGATTTTATGTATTTCGTTTATTGTGATAAATGTGAGTTTACAAGCCTTAAAGACAGTCTTATCTGTGATAAGGTGTTCCAGGATATTTGCAGTATCGTGGTATTACTTTATAACTTGAGTTATTGCGATACAGAGCAGTGTTTTCTAGTGGTGATTTGTTGGAACCATTTTCAATAGTCAAACGACTGCATCGAGGAGTGATTTGAGAACCTGTTAGACAGCTGCGTTATGAGGGTTGTATGCGAATCAGGCGAAATCGGATACATTTGAGCACGAGTATACATAAAGGGTCATCAGGCAGTTACTCTGAATGGAAAGTCTTTGCCACAGGTCGTACTACCATGACAGTGAGAACATTTTCAAAAAAGAAGAGGCACCCTCCTCATGTTACATCTACAGAAGGTGTCAAATCAGAAGTTACGGCACAGTTGGAAGTTCAGCTGTCAGGAAGAAAAATATCTGTATGTAACTGTCATGTATCAAAGACAGCTCATACTAACGTCAGATGCTGACAAAATAAAGGTATACGTCATGGCAACTGGAAAGGAAAAGTAAGAAGAAACTAAGAAAAACTGCCAAAGAGTGAGCTTCGTTTCCATGGTAAGTTTCATTTCTACACGAAAATATGAAAAATCTTGCTTAAATTGGTTTGGAAAAAAGGATAGTCATTTAGGGCACTGCTCGTGAAAGACCTGGTTCCGAGCTCGGATCCTAGTCCGGTACACTATTTTCAACAGTCAGTACCAAGCTCCAGTACTGTATACTTTATAGTTTAATTTATTTTTGATTTGTAGCTGTCCTAGTAAAAAGTATTGAAATGTTAATTTTTATCGCATGATAGCACTTACGCTTTATAGGATTCGGTTAACAGGCAGCATGAAGCTATAAACAACAACAGTAGTGATGTATGCAAAGCAAGTAAAGTGATTCGCCTCACACCATTTACCAAGCAATAGTCTATCTTAGTAACTAACTAAATATTTGTACTGATAAAAATATTTAACCGAATAAAGTAGGCAGTCCATTTAACATAGTTATCATATTTGACATCATGAGCTTCTGAAATGCTTTTCTACGATTTAGTGAATAGCATACTGCCGCAGTGTAACATGATTGGTCTGTTGCATTTGAAAAATGCATACCCAAGACCAGGCAGCATCTGAACAATTTTCGTTAGTTTCGCGGTGAATGACAAAATATTGTTGAGACTTCACAACAAAATCCGCTGGAAATACCTGTTACTAGTCTGTATACATTACATGTGAAACCCTACTGACTCTTGAAAATTTCTGACTATATGTTTAGAAATTTTGAACTAGTGTAACGCTGATTTACGCCCCCAAATTTTACATATCCTTGTCATCGCAGTCGGACTCGCAAAAGTATTTACTGACGCTGTAGAACTGTCACAATTGCAACAGGAGTTTCTGTGAAACATCGCTACCTAATAAAGATGAAATATTAAGTATTAAATATTTAAGTAGAGATAGTGATTAACAAATGTGCAATGAGCTTCGTCCTATAGACTAAACTACTGCAGGTCCAATGTGATTGCCATCTGGTAAATTTATCAAAATTGGTTCAAATGGCTCTGAGCACTATGGGACTCAACTGCTGAGGTCATCAGTCCCATAGAATTTAGAACTACTTAAACCTAGCTAACCTAAGGACATAACACACATCCATGACCGAGGCAGGATTCGAACCTGCGACCGTAGCGGTCGCGCGGTTCCAGACTGTAGCGCATAGAACCGCTCGGCCACTCCGGCCGGCTGTTAAATTTATCATTTCAAAAATTAATAAACAGTGAGCTGTGGTGATGGATCTAAGATTAATCAAACTACTACTGCAAGTTGGCATCTCAGAACTGCGTCACGTCGGCTTACCTCACCACTGAAAAATTGTAACTAATATAATTGGTGCATATACTTTATCGTTTAATAGGTGCGTTTCTTTAGGAACAAATCATACAGCAAAATGGGAACAAATCCCATAATGTTACCTACTGGTAGTGTTGTAGCAGGCAAGGCTCCGTGATCGTAAGGTTCGACAAAAGGATTTTTCTAAAGCATGCTTGCGTGCACAAATTATAATGGATGAATTCTAAAATGCTCAAAACAGTCATAAGAATATGGTATCCTATATGGGTAGAGTTAATTAATCAGCATATGTGTAACTTGTAGCAGGGATAACTCACGACTGATAAATTTTTCGGGAGGAACACTTTGCTGGCGAATTTCTTTCTGCTGTATGAAACGATTCATTTTCTTGAATGCGAAAAATTTTTAAGCTGGCATGGCGACTTCTATTACAAGCAGTTATTTGCTTACAGCAATAAAGGATAAAACAGGTGCATTTTAAAGCACTTATTTAAATTACTTGAAAAGTAAAACCTTATATTTGATGAATGACAGTATTTCGAGCGCAATAAATATAATTTACTGGTTCCATGTCTGTCTGCAGTTTACTCTTACACAGAAAAATTACCGTACATAATCATGATATGAAGTACATTTAAATGATAGCTAAATAGCTTATTGTTTCTAACTGCCTTTGCAGCTAAACTTCCCAATATGTTTAATATCATCTCTGCGACTCTAATTGATGACAAAAGTGCCCTAAGTTCATAAAAATGAATGCAAAACATATTCAAATGATGACTGGTCACTTGCTCAAAAAACTGTATTACGTTTATACAAAATGAACCAAAAACATGTTACAAAAAACATTTGATTCTAGTGAACATTAATTACCCTCATCGACATCTGTTGTAGGCTATAACTTCAGCTGATTATGAAAACTATATGCTGTTACCTGTAATACTCTTCAGTAGTTACTAGATATCATCTTTATTCCAATTGTTGGTTGCGCTATCCCATCATATGCATCTTTTTCAGGAACCCCAACGTTCCGGCCGGTAATACGTCCTCGCTTTCAGTAATGTAAAGGTATGGATTACGGGTCCTTCGATATAGGACATAGAAACAACTTGCCTTTTTTTCCCTGAACTGCACTGCTAGTATAGAAACTAAGAGAGAGCAACAGATTACTTTGTCATGTTTTCTACTACCTCTTCCCATTGCTTTAGCTGAGATGAAGACCTGTTTGCATAATGTCTAAAGCGAAAAAATATGTATACAATCTGGGGAGAGAGTGGCAATTATTATGAAATCTGCCGTTATCTGTTAAAAAGTTAAAAACATTAACATTCTTATAACCGTATGGTTACGGTTTCTGTGGCTGCGTGCACTGTTGAACAATAGTAGTTCTCTTATTGGCACAAAGTAATTAATGTAATGGTATAGGAAGGCTCACACATCAGTAGAAACTCCTTTACTTTGGCTCTGACGACAACAATAAAACGTTCCTCCATCTGATTTCAAGTTGTGTATCTCAATATTAAAAACCCAATTCATACGAAATAGTAATGAAGCTTATCTTTATCTCTTTTTCTTGATTTTTTTCACCATTGTTTGAAACTTCAAACTCCGAGCTGCATATATTAATATTATGTGTGGCATAGTTAATGAAAGCTTCCAAAAAAAAAAAAGAAATAATTCCCGATGGGGATGACTCGAGGGCGCCACAAGCTTGTTTCCAAAACGGGACATATTAGAGTAATTTTCAGATTTAACTTCGCTCCTTACAACCAGCAAGGCACTGGCGGTCTCCTATTTTAATCCCCATCGATGTATCTATCTTCAAGAGCTCGAAACCGACAAAACCGGCAATTTCAATTTTTAAGGAGTTATTTCGTTTTATCATTAAACAAGTGTTATACACGGTCAAAAAATTACGTGATATTTGGACGAGACCCAATACATTTTCTGTACGTTATAAGAGAGAGAGAGAGAGAGAGAGACAGAGAGAGAGAGAGAGAGAGAGAGAGAGAGAGACAGAGATGTTGGAAGCCAATGATAGTCGCTGATGGATTAAATTCGAACGGACACTACCACCGACATGTTCACGTGGATTCGATTCATCACTTCCGCTGAGGGTTGAACAAATATACTATATGAATAACTATTTTGACTAAACAGCACTTGATAATATGCTTGGAAAAAATGTAAGCGGAGCGTGAATGACCTTCCACGTGAAGCCTACAATTGGCTGCCATGTTACCCAGTTATACTAGGCAGTATGCTAAGACACCTCATGACACATGAAATCCAGAGCTAGAAGCTGTACTTTCTCTTTTAAAATATGCTTACATAACCGCTGTTATTTGTTGCCACCGGTCAAAATTCCTAGAGTGACCAAGGTGTTTTATCACGGATAGCATAAAAATAGCACACTCTGGTTAGCTGAACGTGCCAGACACACGATGCTTTAAAAACAAGTGGCTCACTAGGGACTTTCTTGCGCACAGTACGAATCAGAGCAGCGCTATCTTCGCAGACATGATTGGCATGTTATTGCCACCTTGAAATGGTATTGAATAATTATGTCTGTCAGCTGGGACGCAATGTTAACTAGGTTTGCGAAAAAAGAAAGTTCTATGGATAGGTGCTAATAACCCCTTCCTCCTCCCATAAAAATCCCTTAGCGCTTCGTCTGAAAGACCATCTCATCGTCACATGGAGCTCCCACTACGTAAACACATCTATCTTCATCGTCTCCCGTCTACTATTTACGTGATCCACCTTGAGATAACGTGCAGTCAGAATACCGACGCTGAAGAAATTGTTGCCGCAGTCGTCGACCAACTAATGACCCTTTAACATCAATGATATTTTTTCTGTCATTCACTATCCCCCTTACTTTTCTGATTCCTATTATGCTGTACTTTCTGTAACATTCATCTATACTTCTATTTGACCTAAGTTAATATTCTGCGCTGTCAACGTGTCGTGGAAGTAAAGAGTGTCATAAATTGGTTCGCGGTGACGAGGAACTATCTATTAAATTAGTTACTAAAATATTAGAGTTCGTGCACCAAAGCTTAAGCAACTGGATTTGCAACGTCTGCTCTTTCGGCCATTTTCTGGATTGGATAAGGTATCATAACCGACAGTGACTCCGTGCATGAGCCTCACATTTGCTCCAGTTTATGGAGCAAAAGGAGAGTGGGACTTACGTGGGTGCGATTCAAGGAACGTTACACGAAGTTGTGGAAAGTTTTTTTCACCCTTAAAATCAGGCATATCCCATTTGTTGAAGCGACATCGCTTCGTACATTAACACGACAATGTCGATTTTGGACGCAATTTGTAACTAGCTTCCTTCATACACGGTCCGGTCAATTAATGTGACCAACATGACGTCAGTGTGCAATAACAACTAACAAATGGCCAGTGGCAGCACTAGCAGGGAAGGGAATATAAAGCGTTTCGGGGAAAGCTGAAAACAGAGCATTTGTTGTGGTAATGCGGAAACGCGAATTATCTAATCTCCAAAATGGCATTACCATTGGCTTTCTGGCCAGTAGTTGACGCAGTTTGTTAACTGTTCGCATGTCGACATGGTTAAAGTATTCCGCGCATGGAAAAATGGCGCTAGGAAAAACCGGTGCCGGGGCAACTGTGGTACATCATGAGTCATACATGACAGGCGCGAACGATGGCTGGGTACAAGTATACGGGTGAATAGAAGTGAATCTACTGAGCAATTGACCGCGTAGATGAACCGAAGGACTCTCCTCGATGACCATTCAGCCAATGTTGCTGCAAATGGGCCTCAGCTACAGGCGCCTTGTTGATGCACCCAAGGTTGCTGCTGTTCATTGGCTACAGAGGCAGAAATTTACATGCCAGTACCGCAACAGTGCTTCCGTTGCGTGTCTTTAGGTGGCCTTTTCAGGTGAATTACATTTTATGCTCCATCGGACAGAGGGCCGTTGACGTGAAGGGCGTGAAACTTCTTAAAGTAAACACCTTGCAACAATCGTCTGAAAGGTGAAGGCCCAAGGAGGGGGCGTTATGGTCTGGGGAATGTTTTCGCGGCATTCCATGGGTGATCTCGACATTCTAGAGGGCACAATAGATCAACACAAGTATTCACCTATCGATGGGGATCATGTCCATCCCTACATGGTTTGATATTCCTGGAACGATTGCACCTACCACCAGGACAATGCAACGAATGGCGCAGCTGGCAGAGTACTTGCGTTTTTCAGAAAGCACGAGGATGAGTTTACCGTTCTGCTCTGGCCACCAAGGATGCAGAGAAACCTTACGCAGCTGGCCACGTTACTGGAGTCAGCATGGCTCGATATCTCTGTCGGTACATTCCAGAACCTCGCCGACTCTCTCGCTGCGCGTGGCGTTGCAAAAGAGGGTATTCAGGCTTTTGTCAGGTGATCAGATAACTGTAACTGTTGAACAGTGTACTGTCATAAGGCAAGTTGATTCATAGCAGAGAGATCTAAATATTAAAATGGTGGAAGAAACGAGAACGGTATTGCCAGTCTTGGGTCACAGACGTTAGCGGTGTCATTTCCAACGTTCAGTTTCCAAATTTAAAACGTCTGATGAAGAATCAAAGCATGTTGATGCCCCTTTTTTTGTACGTGGCGTATTAAAATTAGAAGAAACTACGACAGACGAGAACGTAGCTTAGCTGAAGCATTCGTAGCGTCACAAGTAACCAACAACTGAACAATACAGCAGAAGTACTCACAGTACGATTTGTGCCACAGAAGTTTACCCATACAGCGTCTTCGCCTTTTATACACAACGTCCCGTTTGTCTCCGCCACACTAAATAACATTTTGTCGAGAAGTGAAATAAAGAAACGTATCCATAAAATGGTGTTTAACTACGAGGGGGACATTAATCTTCATGACTGCCTGTAGTTGTAAATTCCTCTTTGGGAATATACGAACAGCCATACGTCTTTTTCAAACGGCGTTCTGTATTTTTTGTTCGTTCATCGGTTTCCTGTCCTCAAGACGTTTTTACCAAAGTATCACAGCGTTCCATTTACGAAAACATTGAGTCAAAGACGCAAAAAAATTGAGTTTCATACTTCTGAAGTAACATACAATGCAGGCACGCGGAGTAACTTAACTCATCTACTTGCTGGAGTTGACATTAAAAGAAATTAGTAATATGAGCACTTATCTTTCAGTCAAACGTTTTAGTTGACGCTTTTTTCGAGTGCCGTCCACACCAACGAAGAGAAGGTACATAAAATGTATTCGCTGTTGTGGATGTGAATACCCATCAGTTGTAAAAGGGCAAGACGGACCGGGACTAGAACCTGAATTTCCCACTTTACACGAGCAGTCGCCTTCAGTGCTTTGGCTATTCGTGCATAGCTCGTACACACAGTATGTAATTCCCGTACAAGAGAGGAAAGTTTAAGTGGAAATTACTTGCCTGATATCGGCGGATAAATGCGATATAGCTGTGTCTGTGTTGTTAAGAAGAACGACGGAATGTATGCATATCCGAAGGAGCTTTGCATCGTTCTTCTGAACAACACAGACACTACATTACTGACGATAAACCAGAATAGTACTCATCGATGAAGAACGTTAGTTAGTAGAACAGCAATTCGCAGTAACGCTGTCTGCGGTGCACTGTTTGACTAGTCATTCAAAACTTTCGGTGTCACCAAACAGGTCCTTCTATGCCAATAACCACTGAAGACCATTAGTCTAGTACAAAGGCTGTTGCCTCGGTAATGACCTCAAGTCGGCGACGAGGAGGCTCAGACGGTCCACACCCAGAAAAATCTGATCACTGATGATCAGATTGCTACCAAAATCTGGGGATGTTGATTGCTACATTCCACCTGTTGTTCCCAATAATCGCAGGAATTAATACAGCAAGATTCAGCGGAACTGTCGAAATGCGGCAGGGTGCCTGAGTGTTCGTCAAATCAAGAATTCATCTACGTCTACATCTAAACCTTACGGCTTGTGGTGGAGAGTCCATCCTGTATCATTGTCCGTAAGGCCTCCAATCCCTGGAAAGGAAAGTGAAGCAGGATTTACCTTCAGTTATTCCAACACATCCTTATGCCCCGACTTCATGAGGGGGCCTTTCAAGCTAAGTAACGGCTCAATACCCATGAGCCAATTTTTTGTTTTCTTATTAGTTATTAGGTGTTTGTGTCTGTATATGTTCAGGACATACCTATGTTTGGGATGCTCTTATGAGAGAGGCTGATGAGGCAGCATCAAGTCAAGATTGTTTTTAGGTAATAGGTTATTCTTAATGTTAGTGTAATATCAACATGTTAATTTAGTTTACAGTCTGGAAGTGAGCGACCGCTACGGTCACAGGTTCGAATCCTGCCTCGGGCATGGATGTGTGTGATGTCCTAGTTCTAGACGACTGATGACCTCGGAAGTTAAGTCGCATGGTGCTCAGAGCCATTTGTCAATTTAGTTTAAAAGGTAATAAATTGAGATTACGTGGTGCAGTACATTTATCGCTTCGTTAAATATGTAGTTTGTGTGGAAGTAGTTGTCCAGTCTTGTGGCAGGAAGAACGTTGGCAGAAAGTGAGTGTAGGTGAGGGTGTGAGTGTTACAGTTTGGATTTCAGCTTTAGGATTCAAGGATTTGTAGTAGATTTTTTCAAGGTCAGTTTCGTTGTTTAATATTATTCAGGATTTGAGGAAGTACTATTCTCCACCACGGAATTATTGGGGGAAGGTCACAGTCTGCCTCATAAACCGGATACACACACTCCCTGAGTCGTGAAAGTGCTCTCTCTTCCATTCTGAGAAGCCTGTAACCAAGTGCCTCAGGAATGTCACAACGAGCAAAACCTAATTCCTTCAAAAGATAGGGACACACTCGCTAAACTCAGTGCCCAAACCGGCAGTCGTCGTTTGCAGTTGCTATGAACAGCGTCATTTCGGAGTGACGCAGCCGATAGAACTGCTGGGATAAGGGTTGTAGACGAACAATACACAATGCATCATTTCAGGACGTTCTTCCTAGTCATCAGCTAACATCATGGGAGCCAACCCCTTAACACCAACTACTCGTTTCTTTATCTGTCTGAAGAACCTCTGAGATTCTGCCTAAAGAATACCAAACTAATTTAAATGCCATGATAGACCCAATCGTTCTCATTCCCCTGAATCAGATAACAGCTGCACAAATCGCTGAGCATTGCCGTAGTGAGACAGAGTATATGTGAGGGGAATAAAGGCAAGAAAGTTACCCTCCGAAGACAAACAGGAGAGTGTAAAATGGAGAAATATCGATAGGCATTTCAGTGTCTCTGTTGCAGTTAGACTCTTAAACAGCAATCTAGTGGGCCTGATTTATCTAAGAAATTAGAAAATGTAACGACATAAAACTCCAGCATATTCGAGAGTTGTAACCAGGCGGCCATCGCCACTACTAGCCATGACTGGATGACCTGTCGAAAAAGCAGATGCGGAGTCACTTTATTGTTGATTTGCTTACATAGCACTGGTCCCATTCACCACATGACACAGAAACACAGCTTCTTCTGCATGGTCTCAGTGTTAAACATGAATGTTTAGGTATCTCCACCCAGGACTAGTTTGTCACTATCAGTATAGCTGCGTCACATAACTATAATCAGCCTGTGAAAGTTTACACCATACTTATTACACAGCTGCTACCGCCGTCTCCAGGATACAAACCACTGACCACTGACTGACATGGCTGGGCTCCTGGCAGCCAATCCTCCATCGCCGTCACGTTGTCTGAAATACGCAGTGGATCCCAGCTAATTCCGTGCCGCCACTCCCCAGCCTGCACAGCCCGTTTGCAACACCTTCGGCAGTTCCACTGGCCGAGCCTGCCTACCGTTGGTCACCAGGGTTGAGGGAAGCAACTGCTTACAGGTATGTCTAGTGTGGCGAGTGAGATACTGATTTCTCTCCATCCCCTGGCCTAAGTCACGCCCAGCAGTGACTAATGCGTGCTGCAAACAGAGCGAACGAGTATCTTATGTAATAATACACCCGGTGATCAAAAAGTCAGTATAAATTTGAAAACTGAATAAATCACTGAATAATGTAGATAGAGAGGTACAAATTGACACACATGCTTGGAATGACATGGGGATTTATTAGAACCGAAAAAATACAAACGTTCAAAAAATGTCCGACAGATGGCGCTTCATCTGGTCAGAATAGCAATAATTACCATTACAATGTAATACAAAGCAAAGATGATGTTCTATACAGGAAGTGCTCACTATGTCCACCATCATTCCTCAACAATAGCTGTAGTCGAGGAATAATGTTGTGAACAGCACTGTAAAGCATGTCCGGAGATATAGTGAGACATTGACGTCGGTTGTTGTCTTTCAGCATCCTTACAGATGTCGGTCGATCACGATACACTTGCGACTTCAGGTAACCCCAAAGCCCATAATCGCACGGATTGAGGTCTGGGGTCCTGGGACGCCAAGCATGACGAAAGTGGCGGCTGAGCACACGATCATCACCAAACGACGCGTGCAAGAGATCTTTTATGCGTCTAGCAAGATGAGGCGTTTTTTTTATTTTTTTATTTGGTTCTAACAAAACTCCATGTCATTCGAAGCATGTGTGTAAATTTTTACCTCTCTATGTACATTATTGCGGAGTATATTAAGTTTCCAAATTTATACTGACTTTTTGATCACCCGGTATAATAATCGTATGTTTAAATATTGTTACAAAATTTGGCCATAAACTCATAGGTTTCAAGTCTCAACACGATCCGAAAATAAGTATTCCCAGATATAGAATGTTTTCGAAATTCTAAAATCGAGAAGCTTCATTTTCACTATTAATTTACTCCACTTTCTTGAAATTTTGAAATTATGTATTACTAAAGTGAGACAGTTCTACCTCTATAATTAGCTTCAGTTTATCATATACACATTTGGTAGAAGTTTTCATGAAGTAACATTCTTTACTTTTTGAGTTACTTATGAAAAATTAATTTTTGTGTCAAAACCTGGAAAAACGTGTTACATTAATTTTCCTTAGTTTATAAGAGACATAGCTAAGGTGAAAGTTCCCTATTTTATACAAGCTATAACGAAGCTGTAGCAACCTTCAGTATGATTGTCCGCCTGCTTAGCTGGGTGGTGCTGCAGTACGGAACCGCACGACCGCTACGGTCGCAGGTTCGAATCCTGCCTCGGGCATGGATGTGTGTGATGTCTTTAGGTTAGTTAGGTTTAAGTAGTTTTAAGTTCTAGGGGACTAATGACCTCAGAAGTTGAGTCCCATAGTGCTCCGAGCCATTTGAACCATTTAGCTGGGTGGTAACCCGATTGCCTCCCTCGCACTGCGCCCGTATTCGATTCCTGGGTGGGTTCGAGGTTTTCTCCGCTCGGGGACTGGGTGATGTGTTGTTCTTACCATCATTTGATCCTCGTCATCGGTCACAAGTCGCCTTATGTGACGCCAACTGAAATAAGACTTGCACTAGGCCGCCGAACCCGAATGGGATCTCCCTGCAAACAGTGCCGTACGATCATTTCATTTCATTTTTCAGTATGATATTGTAATTTCATAAAGGTACAGAAACACAGGAATAGTGCTATCCACCCTTGGTCTCACTTGAGAAACTCTAGAGGTTAAAGTGTAAAGGTTATCAAGCTCAGACGTTTGTAGAATATAAACAGTGTACAGATTTAATTATGGACTAATTAGTTGATGTAGGTCATCAACTAACAACGATATAAATAATTTTTAAACGAGAAAGAGCGTTGGATGATTATGCTGCTAACGCTGGAAACAGTCTGGAGTGAGCGGCGAAGGAGGTTATTCAATCATCGTCAGTCGTGTAGAACATGGAACGCTCCACTACGGAATGTCAGATCTTTCTTCCACATGCGTGTCCTCTTTAGCCTCAGATGGCATTAATGATGACTGACGTGAATATTGGCTCAAATGGCTCTGAGCACTGTGGGACTTAACTTCTAAGGTTATCAGTCCCCTAGAACTTAGAACCTAAGGACATCACACACGTCCATGCCTGAGGCGGGATTCGAATCTGCGACCGTAGCGGTCACGCGGTTCCAGACTGTAGCACCTAGAACCGCTCGGCCACCCCGGCCGGCACGTGACTGTTATTCGATTTAATTAGATATCGTGTACATCTTTTGAAACTGTGTGAAAGTGAACTTACTTGGATTAGAAATTCAACACGAAAGCCCCGGTTTCGTTTCCGATGTTCTGTTTCGTGGCCCTCCCGCTATATTATAGGCAACCATGTGATAAGTATCAGAGATCATTCTCCACTTTTTAAGTAGAGCAATAAATTTTTTGAAATGAGGGACAAAGAGTAGAAATAATCTCTGAACTGTATCAAGTGCTCATTATGACAGAACGAGCTTTTATTATTTTCCAGGATAATTCTTATTTTGTCAGAATATTCTGCTCCGTTAAATGACAGCAGACTTTTATTGTTGTGGTTCCTGAACATTTTACTTCAGTTTTGGCGAGGTGAATTGCAGAACGTTGGACTGAAAAATTTGGACAGCACGTTCACCAATGCTTTCTGACTGTTCGCACAGATAGTTTTGTAAAACGCGGTCGCGTCTTACAGTCTCACAAAACTATAAAACATCTGAACCTTGCAAAACGAATGATCAAACCAAATATTATATTTCACTTGTGAGTCCACAGAGCGTCGCTCCACTGCCACGCCGTCCCTATTTGGCTAACAACCACCTGACGGATTGCAGAGCTAATGGAAGCTGTACGCTCCTGTCCACAAGGATGGGAGATCCGGGAGTTGTAAACAACTGAGCTCAGACTCAGCAGAAAGATATCATAATTTAGTTGAGCACCAGCGACTGACGTAAGATACGCGCTGGTGTCTTGAGCACATTTGATTGTTAAGTTACGCATGCACAGGATAATTAGTGGATTGTTTAAAAGGGACACTAAATATGTCAGGTACTCTAAATCTCAAAATTGTTTAAAGATGCCAATAAGTTAAACAGACAATATTAACAGCAACAACAAATTACCATTGAAACGATCTCTTTTGGTTAAGTTCAGTGACTTGCAAAAGTCCACTAACAAGAGTTAAATTCCAACCCACAACTTGGTCACAGTGCCAAACAGCAGGACAATATCCCATAACAAGAGTTAAATTTCAACCCAGAACTTGGTCACAGTTCCAAACAGCCTAACAATACCGACAACGGACGTCGAGGACTCATCTTAGGAAACTTCGCTCTTAATTTAGTATAGCCATATCTGCATTCTGCGCGTGTACCAACAGGCTCCCTCACCAGACAAAAACAGGTGCAATAAAAAGTTAGGTTGCAGAACTCTAAACTAAAAGACAAAAATATTACTCCACACGCCATAACATCTTAAAACAATTCACGTATAATTTAAAAGAAGGTACCAGAGTTGGGCCTTTTCTACAACTTAACAACATACGTCAAACTCGCCTACCAACGCTCCAGTAACTAACAACCCACCCTCTTTGGCCGAGTTTTACACACTTGAACTGTGTACCAAATACACCTAGAGCAACGGATCTGGTTCTTTTGCCTTTAACTGGTATCAACTAAGTTCACCCTCCAGTGACAACCAATTCCACAAGGACACTATAGTAAAACGTTTACCACACTCACCAATTGCCTCAGCCAATTCAAAACAAGGTGAAGTTTGCTCCAAGATCCAACCCATGGACGCGGTATTTACAGCGGAAATTGACTATTAACACTCTCTTTAGAATCTTGAAGAAACACACACATGTCACTTACTGAACAACAATGCTTGGCAACTTGATTCTAAACATCATAGAAATAAATCTTCAACAAAACCTTAATTATGGAACAACCAGTCTCATCAGCACCATAAAATTTTACCCACGCAAGTTGTATGTTCACTCGCTTAGGTACTATTAAAACTTCAAATGTTCCAATGTGTGTGAATTCCTAAGGGACCAAACTGCTGAGGTCATCGGTCCTTAGACTTACACACTACTTAAACTAAATTATGCTAAGAACAACACACACACCCGTACCCGAGGGAGTACTCGAACTTCCGGTGGGTGGGGCCACACAATCCGTGACATAGCGGTTCTAACCGAGCGGCCTTTTATCGCTGCAGCTAAACTTCATTACGATGTAACTCTTCCAACGGAATCTCAACTTCAATTTCCGTCGGATGTAAGTAATGACCGACGCAACTAGTAGACACACAGCTCCAATATGAAAAACCCTTCGCCTTTCCAAGTTGGCGGCTGTTACTAACCTTGGGCAATTTTGACGCGTTCACCACCGTCACAACATTCAGTGGCTAATGTCCTACCAGAAGCTCGTCCTCTGTCACTTGCTTGTACAATGTTCTAAAACAGGCACATAAGGAACAAGGAAAACACAACGACACGGATCGAGACAGTGGCACTAGCTTATAAGATATCAACATGAACGTATCACTTACTGGACTTTTTTTTTAAATTCAACATGGCAGTTGAAGTCAATTATTTCTGCGAGTGTCTTTATGTCCACTGCCACAAAAGTTTTTCTGCTGGTCCTTACTACCCGATCATAGAGAGATTACCGTAAGGTACAGGGTTCAAATCCCCATTTAGTTATACAGGTTAATATAATGAAGCGCCAAAGAAACTGATTTAGCCAGCAGTATTCAAATACAGAGACATGTAAACAAGCAGAATACGTCGCTGCGGTCGGCGACGCCTATATAAGACAACAAGTGTCTGACGCAGTTTTTAGATCGGTTACTGCTGCTGCAACAGCAAGTTATCAAGATTTAAGTGAGTTTTAACGTGGTGTTATAGTCGGCGCACGAACAATGGGACACATCATTTCCGAGGTAGCTATGAAGTGGAGATTTTCTGGTACGACCATTTGCTGAGTGTACCACGAATATCGACATCGCTGCAACCGGAAAGAGACCCTGTAAGAACGGGACCAAAGACGACTCAAAAGAATCGTTCAAGCTGACAGAAGTGCAACCCTTCCGTAGATTGCTGCAGATTTCAATGTTGGGCCATCAGAAAGCGTCAGCGTGAGAACCATTCAACGAAACATCATCGATTGGGTTTTCAGAGCAGAAGGCCCACTCGTGTACCCTTGATGACAGCCTGGGCCCGTCAGCACCGACACTGGACTGTTGATAGCTGGAAGCATGTTGCCTGGTCGGACGAGTGTCCTTTCAAATTGTATAGAGCATATGGATATATACTAGTACGGAGACAACCTCATGAATCCATGGACCTTGCATGTCAGGAAGGGACTGTTGAAGCTGATGGAGGCACTGTAATGATGTGGGGCGTGTGCAGTTGGAGTGATATGGGAGCTCTGACACGTCTAGATACGACTCTGACATACGTATGTAAGCATCCTGTCTCATCACCTGCATAAATTCGTGTCCATTGTGTATTCCGACGGACCTGGGCTACTCCAGGAGGACAACACAGAATTGCTACAAGTGGCTCCGGGAACACTCTTGTGAGTTTAAACTCTTCCGCTGGCCTCTAAGCTCCCCCGACATGAACATTATTGATCACACCTGGGATTCCTTGCAACGTGCTGTTCAGAAGAAGTCACCACCCAATCGTGTCTTACTGATTTACGGACAGCGCTGCAGGATTCATGGTGTCAGTTCCCTCCAGCACTACTTCAGACATTGAGTCCCAACCACGTCGTATTGCAGCACTTATGCGTACTTGTGGGGGCCCAACACGATATTAGGAAGGTGTACCATTTTCTTTGGCTCTTGGTGTATTTTGCATAACTTCCCTCAGCTGTGTTTTGAGCACAGTTACTTTAGAGCAGACAGGGCCGATTCATTTCCACATCATTGCACAATCTGAGCCCGTTTCCAGTCTATAATGATCTCATCGTGTACAGGGTTCTGGAGCCCAGATTTCCTTCCTTTCGTCTTGGGATTAGTAACCCGTATCTTGACTCCCCAAATTCACAGCACCTTCCGAAATTTTCAAAGTTCTATGTAGACTGGAGTGCATCTGATTAATTTTAATATTCGTGTATATGTTTACGTGTGTGTATTGAACCTGGGACTTAGAAATGACGGAGAGGCTTCTTCCCCGCTGTAGCTTCCAGTTGTTCGTTGTTCAAACCCCACAACAGGATACAGCAGTCCACTCACGCCACCGCCGCCTCACACGGAATCCATGGTTATTGTGCGTCGGCCCTCTGTGGACAGCCCCCCCCCCCCCTCCCCCCCCCCAGGAACTTCTCATACGAGACGAGTGTAACCCCAAACGTCAGCGTGGTAGAGTAATTATGGTGTTATTGTACGTGGGGACAGTATTTGCGCAGCAATCGTCGACATAGTGTACCTGAGGCAGAATAAGGGTACCAGCCCACATTCGCCGACACAGACGAAAAACCGCCTTAAAAACCATCCACAGGGTTGCCAGCACACCGAACCTCGACACTAATCCACCGGGCGGATTCGTGCCGGGCATCGGCACGCCTTCCCGATCGGGAATTCTCTGCCTCGTGATGACTGGGTGTTGTGTGCTGTCCTTTGGTTAGTTAGGTTTAAGTAGTTCTAAGTTCTAGGGGACTGATGACCATAGATGTTAAGTCCCATAGTGCTCAGAGCCATTTGAACCATTTGAACCGATCGGGAAGTAGCGCTTTAGACAGGGCGGCTAGCCGGGCGGGCTGTTCATATGTTACTAATGACTGAATACAGAAACTCATTTGATTGATACTGATTACGAAAGAACATCTGACTAAGCTTGATTATTTAAACACATGAGAGTAATGTTGAATACATAAACGCGATGTCATTTCAACACTGGACGGCGCGGTTTTAACCTCAACAGCCGAAGTATGAAAAGAAGGGTGAAATGTGCGAAAGACGGGGTGTGGCGACAGATCTGGCGAGGATGGCGGTCATGCGTGCGTAAGATGTGTCTCCTTGTGTGAACGTATGAGTGAAAAGGCTTTGACCGAAAGCGAAGTCTAAGAGTTTTTTCTTTGTGCCTGCCTGGAACTCAACGTTTCATTTTTACGGCGGGTGGCAATCTACCCTTTTCCTAATGTTATTGATATTCCATTCAGAGTTTCCATTGTTTGAGGATCTGACTAACGAATATCTAAATAAATCGGAATTAATTTACTGGTTCAAATGGCTCTGAGCACTATGCGACTTAACTTCCTAGATCATCAGTCCCCTAGAACTTAGAACTACTTAAAACTAACTAAGCTGAGGACATCACACACATCCATGCCACGAGGCAAGATTTGAACCTGCAAGCGTAGCGGTCGCGCGGATCTAGACTGTAGCACCTAGAACCGTTCGGCCTCCTCGGACGGCAATTAATTTACGGAAACTCCCTGGCAGATTAAAACTGTGTGCCCGACCGAGACTCGAACTCGGGACCTTCGCCTTTCGCGGGCAAGTACTCTACCAACTGAGCTACCGAAGCACGACTCACGTCCGGTACTCACAGCTTTACTTCTGCCAGTATCTCGTCTCCTACCTTCCATTTTGGAATTAATTTACTGTTGCTTAAACAAAAAGGCACTCTCATACAATGTTTCTTACTACATTAAGGCAGCCCCACATTCTGCTCTCAGCTGCTGTATCTAACCACACAGGAAACATTTTAGCAGCCTTTCGGGCTAGTGGACAATAGGAACTTAGCTGTGATATCGATCACGGCATGCTTAACACCAAAACCTAAACTGAAAGATAGCGATGCTGTTCTGTAATCTATGATCAACAATTGTGCAGAGGACAAACAAGGTCTCTAGACTCTGTAGCAAAATCTTCTGCATCTAATGCAAATCATCTTGTACTAAATCTTTGGACTTAATAGTGAATTAATGTTTAGACAAAATGTCTGTTATAATATAAAGAAATCGATGTCAAGGAAATAGGCGCGTCATGATAAACAAGCGTGAAATAAAAACTCTAAGACACGCTTATAAAATGCGAGAGGAATTTACGAATGTACGTTATTCGCAGGAAGCAAATTTTTGTACTCCAAATACCAGAAACTGAAGGCGCACGAATTCATTACATCGCACAGACTATGTACCCTAGGGCAAACACTCAGGAGAAAAGGAGCTCTCAAAACGTAAGTCACGAAGTGGGTTTCTCACTTGGTTTGTGTATTCATAGAGAAATATAATTAAGAACAAAAACAACGTACTTTGTAATGCACGGTTAATTCTAAACGACAGCTCTTCATATTGTGTCGCGTTTTACACATATTCGTCATGAAGGCTTTGATTTCATGTGAGAGAGTATTCTTAATCTCCGACCCCATTTACCATTATCTGATAACACGAAGGACTTTCCACTCACTACCCACCACGTGGTGCGCAAAATCTCGCAATTTTTCTCCGGGAATTCGCCGTGCTACGACTGGCTTTGGTGCTGTTTGTAGGTTTCCGCCCTCTGTTGGAGGCCAGACCGTATCCTTCGATGATGATGATGTTTGGTTTGTGGGGCGCTCAACTGCGTGGTTATCAGCGCCCGTACAATTACCCAATCTTTGCTCAGTCCAATTTCGCCACTTTCCTGGATGATGATGAAATGATGAGGACAACACAAACACCCAGTCATCTCGAGGCAGGTGAAAATCCCTGACACCGCCGGGAATCGAACCCGGGACCCCGTGCTCGGGAAGCGAGAACGCTACCGCGAGACCACGAGCGGCGGACCCCCCCGTATCCTTTAGTTGGCATGGTTGCGGTTGTTTGTCTTCTTCTCGTCTTGACTGGCGCCACTCGTTTCGCAAGCGTTGCCTATCCGGTAGTGGCAGCAGTGGCGGTTATCGATATTTAGTAACTGTTGCCCTATCTTTGGGGCGATGTCGTTGTTCTTCGGTGTCGTGTGAGTGTGGCGGTTCGCTTGTTGACTCAGGAGGAGCCAGGTTCGCGGGAATACGCTGGAACCGCTGGCGAGGCGCGTGGACTGCCGGATGAAAGGGCTGTGGTCACGAGGGTGCACGACCTCGTCGTAAACCTGATCCTGCAGACTTTATAATGAGTGCACTTCAATTAAAGTAGAAAAACCTTCACCATTGTGACATCTCGCGATTTTTCAGTGACTTGGGTTCGTGTTGCTGCTCGTCGTGTCACCGAGGCGGAGAGCACCGAGTCGAGTGCTTGGGGAAGGCGGATCTGATTAGCTTTCCTCGACCTCTTATTACTGTTTACTACGTTCACCTTATTACAATTTGTTAAGTTCAACTAGCGGTATGTTTCCTGCCTTGCGGCCACTAACGCCGCAGTTACCTGCCTAGGGGGTTAGTGTATGTAATGGCAGTGTACGTTTCCTTGTCTTGCCACTGCAGTCCGGTGAGGCTTGTAGTTTCTACAGCTCTCTTGATTGTGGGCCTTTTGTGATTCTTCTAATCTGGTCCAAAAATGTGTGTGAATTCCTATGGGACTTAACTGCTAAGGTCATAGTCCCTAAGCTTACACACTGCTGAACCTAAATTATCCTAAGGACAAACACACACACCCATGCCCGAGGGAGGACTCGAACTTCCACCGGGACCAGCCGCTTCTACACAGGTGATAGTGATTCCTTTCTCGTTCCGGGTGCTCTAAACACAGTATTCTGGGGGCGTAGTGAAGTCGCCGGTTCCGGATTTGGCGTATTGTTCCATTCTTGCATTTGGTTTATTGGAAGTCAGGTAGCTTCAGCAAGATTATCATTAGTCATTCGTTACACTGCCACTAGTCTGAGTTACCATCTTGTGAAGAGACTGCAACACATGGATACCTATCTCATCGCTCGCGAAAGTGTTTGTTGCCGGACCTTCTCAGAGGTCGACTGCTGGAGCACTGTCTGTGACTGGTCCTTGTGTTTTATTATTGTATTATTTATTACCATACCTTGTAATGCCTACACTAAAGGTTATGTTTCTGTAGTTAATAGTTCCGGTCGCCTTGTGAAATAAATCGTGCAGTGTTAGGGTTGTGTTACGAGGTTACCATCGTCTTATTTCACCCGTTTGGTGGTCATTTGCTTGTTTCTTTTAATTAACCTTTGCTTTTATTTGCTGTTTTACAACAGGTTCCTAAATATTTTTGTATAATTGCCGTTCCTGGCGTTTAAGGCCTTCAGCCGTGATTGTGGTCATTTGCTCTGAAAAAAATAGTTCGATATTTGGATTTTAGCAGTTAGCCTTAAAACCTTATTTACTGCCATTCCTGGCGTCTGGTACCTTCTGCTGTGTTTGTGGCCACTTACTTGTTAATATTTCAGTACCTGTAAGTTGTAATTGCAGCGAGTTCTTAAACATTCTTAATTTATTTCCATTCTTGGCGTATAAGTCCTTCAGCCGTGATCACAACGGCTTGTTTTTTTCTTGTTTTTTTGTCTTTTAAAATTATCTGTATCTGTATTTTATGGTGATTTGTTAAATTGTAACGCACTGAAAACACTGTTATTTACACAGTTGTTTATTCCTTCATTAATAACGTGTGGTATTATTTTATTTATTGTTGCGTCTGGAATAACTATTTAAAAATAATTGTGTGTAACTGTAAAAGTCAACCAGCAGTAACTGATTACGGCCCCGTCCACAATCGTATCTGAATCCTGCCTTCCCCTGACCATCAGGTTTCAGGGAAGTTGCAATTACATCACATATTTCGACATAATAACTCAAACAGTTACAAAATACGCTACCGAGAAGCGAAAATGATAACAGTATGTGAACTTCCAGCAAAACATTGCTAGAAACATAAGCCAGTGTATGCCATGTTAGTTTACGAAACATTATATGTACGTTTAGAAACACATAAACGGCAAGAAAAATCTCCTACGAAATATTTGGGCAAGGAAATATTGAAACTAGCTAGTGGCTTAAGATAACAAGGGCTCTGAAGAAACGCCACGCAGAAGATTTTATCTAATATGGAACTGGCCACAACAATAAAACAAGATTTTATATGTAATGACAAAACTCAACATAAAGTTAATCTGCCTTGTCTCACGCAAGCGTCATATCGCCTAAGGTTTCCAAACAGCTCTTTAACCGAGTCTGATCTATCCCACGTGACCTGTGGTCACAGTGTGCTCACCTTGACAGTCATTTGTCTTACTGAATAACTGATGAGTTGACTTGCATCAGAAACTGTTACTTCATGACAATGACAGTAGGATGTCTCCAACATACCGATTTTATGTAAATGGAAGGGGAAATGTGAATGATTGGGACGCATTCTCACAATGGACGCCAACTATGTCAGTACAAGCGTTATGAGAACGATAGAGTCAGATTTTTAAAGATGCTCTCGAGACTTGGTCAGTACAAGCCTTTTTTCACTAACCCCTGTTCTTGGAGATGAACCAGGAGCCGAATGATGTTCTAGCCAGTTTTATAGCACAGGATAAAATCCAAACCCAAAAGAAATGGTGGCCATTGAAATAAATTTATGCACTTAATTAATTGATTTAACACAAACGAGTAGTTAGTAGTTTAATTGAATAAAATAACATTTTCAACCTGAAGATAAATTCACGAATGTATTCCCTAAAATGTATACATGATGATGGTCAAATTTAATGTTGCAATATTTGTCAATTGTTCTAATGTTTGATGCCTAAAGGTATGTATGCTAAAAGTCGATAATAAATAATAAAAAGGAAGCCAAAGCGCCATCTTTGAGTAACGCGGAAGTCAGAGCCCGCACCTTAAGGAAATGACTGTTTATGCACGTGGAAAGTCCTCACTCAGCGCGTGCGCATGCTAAATATAAGTGCGACACGTCTTAAATCAGATATTAATAATTAAATATCGCGTAAAAAAGTAAATACTTATCGCCAGTTGGTCAGCCTCACCTAAAACGTACCTTTCAACTTAAACACTCGAGGCTTTTTGCCATTCACCACCGTCGCTGAAGAACGTTACCAGGAAAAATCAAAACTATATTCAGTTCCGCCGCATGGGCCAAACACTCGTAACCTAATTTGACGAACAAAAGACCGGAGATGTTCCTGTGTGGTCACGGGCAACATTCCAGAAGTGGCTGGGCCACATTCTAACGCCGTAGCTCCCATGAAGTATTCGCAGTGCATTAAAAGCTTTCCCGAGTTCAACAGTAGTCTCGGATTACAGGAAACTCCATCAGACCAAAGCTCCCAGTAAAGGGCGTATTCCAGCAGCCGGAGAGTTTCCTAACGTCTTCCGAAAAACACAGGCGATTCTAGCAGCAATCGTCGCCATAGTTAAAGGAATCTCTCGCGCAGCCTTTAATGCGCATAAAGTCCTTTATTAGATTATCACAGAATTTTGGAAGACTTGCGTTCAGATGAGACAGAAGGGAAAACTTACATTCGTTCTGAAATTTTAAAATCGTTGCGTACAAGTGCCACCAAAATGGTAATTCACATTTTTGTGCAGAATCTACGTACAATAAAAAATTAAAAAATTAAAAATAAAAAAAGTAAATAAATAACAGAAGCCAGATTACAAAACAAAGGAACAGGATCACCACATGGTGTATCGCGTCTGGAACGTCCATTCCTACCTGCTTTGAAAAGATTAGTTTTTCACGTATTTATTGTGTTCACCGTTCGTAATGTTATATACTGCCTTAAGAACATTTAATCTCGTTTCCTTCTAAGAATTATTTCCGCGTCCTCTGCTGTGATAGTTTCCTGTGAGTGATGACAAACTGGTCATTTGTCAAGAGGGGGTTTCTGTCCAGATTATGTAGTATGTACGCTAGGAACGTCGAGATTTGAAAACGCTAGCGACATTATGTCTTCAGACCGTGTTTAGTAGATTGATTTGTTACGTAACTGATTAATCATCAGTGTAAGACGGATTCACACTATATGTATACCAATCTTTGTCGATAGTGCTACATCCCTTGTATAATAAATATGACTAACCGTCTTAAAGTGTTCTTCCATAACCCATAGTTCATAATGAACGTGTTGCAGGCAGTGTAGTGATGCAATATAACTAAAGCAAAGCTGTCCATAACCAGATGCGTGATTTGAAAATTCTTTAATCTACTGTAATCAGTTATATTCCATTGTTATATGTGTGGTGTCTTTCGGATACATTTAATAGTAGGAGGAAGAAATCACCACGCATATAACAGTAATATATACGAACAGATGTTATTTCATTGCACCTTCAGTCTGAATGCACCCTCGGTCCGACCTCTTGCGGGAAGACGCTAAATTGTGTCAGTAATGTGGGTGATGGACGGGGGGGGGGGGGGGGGAAGAGGGGGGGGGGATGGAGGGGCGAGGGGACGCTACGTAAGTAGCATGCGCCAAGTTGGGAATTCGGGCTGGACGGGAAGCTCTCTCGGATAGCCGACGAGGCCAAAGGGACCACTCGAGTAAAATGGGAATTCCAGGTTGAAGTCCCAGTCTGCCAAGCACTTTCTCTTGTCGCCCTTGAATTATTTCAGTGCTCTCTTGTGGCTGGCCTCGGTATTTCTCTTTCATCAGTTTCAGTGGACTTTGGGTGGCCCTGCCTCTTACCTGGGGGATGGCATAGCCAGACAGTTGTAAGGGACTTTCCAATTTAATGCGAACTCTGAACCACAGCTAACATTGGCTTTGTCACAAAAAAAAGAAATTCGTCAGGCAGGAAGCAAGTGGAAAATTTCAGGAATAGTACTATAGTTGTACCAGATTAAGGACTGTTAACGAAAACATTGTCTGGTATTGTAACAGACAATTACTTAGCGAGTAAGCTTCATCTATGGCCAAATAAATGTGATGAAGTCTCTAAAATGAGAAAGTAGAAGTGAGGTTGTTGTGAAACTAAGATTTTTCGTAATCCATCATAATTAGCCGGCACTTCATTTTTTATTAAGTAAATTTTATATCTAAGGGGAACAAGCGCAAACAGCAGCTGCCAAACCATCTCCAAATGAAGAACCACACTGAAAAAGCAAACCGCAAAATATCCAGTTTCATTATATCTGTCTTGAAGTTAGAGAAATGGAAATTTGTTTTCCATGAAACTATTTCGTTGAGGCAATTCTTGCACAGTTCTGTCACTTCTAGCAAATTAATCATAGTGCATTTCACTCATCGTGTGGCATCTACTGCTCCTAATGAGAGAGAGCTTCCGTCAGCTCACACTATGACGTCAACAGCGTTGTCGAGGTCATAGGCCGCGCAGCACGTGCGAACTTTGATGTCACGGCACGCAGACCGCTTGCTCGTTAGCGTGTGCACGGCAGGACAGATGTCAGGGCAGGTCGTAACCTGTGCTGACGAAGGTATACGGGCGTCAGTAGTGTCGTATGTGGTCTTAATTTCCACTCCTGCTTGCATCTGTGTGACCTTACACTTAATTAAAAACGATTATGGGACAAAACTGCAATGTTCTACATGTACCCTTAGATCGTATTTTGAGTGCCTATAATATTTGTATCTAAGTGATCCTTGCGGATACTGTAATGCGGTGCAGTATGGTTTAAACCCAAGTGGCTGACACTTATTACGTTGAGATCAGGGGCGCTTGAATGGTCACGTAAAAGGGACGAGAAACACTATTCACCTTCTCCAACTGGCTATCCTTTAAGAGGAAGCGTTGCCCTTCCTTGTTTCTCAGTGGCTAAAAGTCAAGAAGAGAAGCTGCAGAAGACCTTGACACCGGGTTCAGTATGTCATTTCACATTTGGGAACTGAGTTTGACAGTTCTGATTGGAACATCAGTTTAACAAACGGCTTTGAAAGTTTGGGCTATGTAGCAGAGTGAGGGCAACAAGGTTTATAGCACTACTTTCCGCTAGTGCTGTACCATAACCTTAAAGTTGGAGGCAGGTTGTGATATAAAACTATCTTGTTAAAGCAGTTATGGTGTAACGCAACAGAGCAGTGTTACCCTCTGAGAGGAATTTTGTTATGTTGACCGTGTTGTACCTAACGGAGGTGGCTTATCGGAAGTGAAAGTCAGAATTACGTAAATATTCAAACAGTAATAAATAATATTTAACCTACCCACACTGTTCAAAGGATAAAGAAAACGGTCGCTAGCCTAATTAGGCAACAGAATGATTGACATTCTTGTTCAAGAAAATAGGTATGGGTAACTTTAACGGACAAACACAACCTATACTGTGCCACACGCGAGTGCAATGAACTCTGGCACCTGAATACAGTGTGTTCAGGTTAAGGTTGGAGTTAACAGATCAGAACAAACTATTGGCATAAATATAACAGATAACAATACACACTATTACTTTCAGGACTCATTTAAACTGAATGGTCTTTACAACATTACTATTAATATTCGCTGTAGAATCATAAATTGGACATAATGGCTCTGAGCACTATGGGAATTAACTGCTGAGGTCATCAGTCCCCTAGAACTTAGAACTACTTAAAACTAACTAACCTAACGACATCACACATATCCATGCCCGAGGCAGAATTCGAGCCTGCGACCGTAGCGATCACGCGGTTCCAGACTGTAGCGCCTAGAACCGCACTGCCACTCCGGTCGCCAAATTGGACATTGGTGCAGTATTACTTCTCAAACATTTTCCTATCTGACAAAAAATTGTAAATGTATTTCGCTGCAAAATTATGAACTGGTCATATGTTAAGTCTCTCTCAGCTAAATACTTTTCTATTTAGAATGAAATTTAAATGGAATTCACTAACAGATTACTTCTCACCGTCTTTTGAATAAAGAAGTTACTGTTTTCATAAGTAGTTGTCTTTCTATTAATCGTTATGTAGCATGAGCACAATAGACAAATTATAGATCCTGTTACAACATTAATATGCACTTTTAATGCACAAGGGGAGTCCAATATTGTACAGAAGTTCACTTGAATAGGAAGAGTAATTGAAACTTTCTGCAATTAAGTAACATAATACATTTGAACTACTTTCAGTGGAGGGGGGGGGGGGGCTTGTTCTTGACCACTATAGCAGAGTATACTAAACACACTTTCAATGCACTATAGACACAAGCCCTTAACAAGTATGAACATGTATCCTTCAACAGTATTAGTTTTCATCTCTTACTGCAGTAGAACACAACTTGACGTATCTGTAAGCAACTGACTCACCTTTCTGCGACTTACAACAGGCAGCAATGTGATCATTTACTAAGCAAAACTTTATAGGCCTCAGTTCTAAGAACTTTTAATTTTGAAGTTGGCAACAACATATTAATAAGCAGTATTAATAGAAAATTTATTTTCAGCAAGCATAACGTACTTTAGCTCCCTCTCTTGCCATTTTAACTTTAACTTTCTTTTTACTATGCTCAAGAGGCATTAATTAGTAAAACACTGGGCTTTAATGTTCTTTTAGTAAGGACACTCGGTAATCACCTTAGTTCAACGGAGAGGAACCTGAGAGGTGCTATGATAAGGAAAAAATCGAGGTAGATACATAAATTCAGTTATAAATTGCCTTAGACTTGACCACACTAACATATCCAATAAGCTGATCCTTCGCTGTACATTACTGTAGTGTTCCATTACAGTGATTGCGCAATGTGGTGGCGATTGCATGTAAGTAGGTGGATTTGCAGGCAGAATTGCTGGACTCTTGTCATATCATGGTGGCGATGATAGTTATCAATTTCAGAGTATTTCCAGCTCTTTATCCATCCATCCGAGGCATGGGAAAGCCTCAGGAAAAGCCTCTCTCAGAACCAGCACAGTATTCAACCTTTACATGGGCAGTTCACAGTTTGGTAGCTCGTCCCGAACTGTCTCTTGGTTCCACCTTTTCTACCTAGGCCAACCATAATTTGCGCGCGCTACACAGATCCGCGCTTTTACATGCAAAATAACTAAGAACCCTAAGTGAAGGTCAGCAGTTTACATAACAGCAAACAAACACTTTAAATAAAACAGAACATTTGCATGTATTGGTAGTTCTACACGAAATTATTTAAATAAAATTATTCATCCTCAAAGATAACCAAAGAGATTAAGTAAGAAAGACCAAATATAACATTACAAAGATTTTACTTTATTACAGCATCGAATTAATCTTACACTAATTACAGAGGTTCAAAGATGGGATGTTGAACAAAATAGAAAGCTAAATGAATCAACAAAAGCTATGTAGTGTGTAAGCTATGGTGTTACAGGTTGCTCTCACACTTAATTTGAGTGACAGTGAGTTTTAAATTCATGTGTAATTTTTACATTGTAATTGTGAAGTTGTGTAGTGAATCATATTCCACCAAGGCAATTAAGTTATAGCGGTATCCGTAAAATAACACGAAATCATTCAGCAGATTCATAGGATCCTCAGTCCTCGTTACCGAAATGACGTGTGTCATCATCTTTATGGGTCGTATGTCTGAAGTGAACACACCCAACCGCAACTCCCACGTGAACTGACAGGCTTTAATAACCAGTCCACATTGTCACGTTTTGGAGATCAATTTCGAATGGAGACGTTGCATGGTAGTGTAGATTTAATGCAGAAATGTTGCGGCTGAAATTCTGTTGCGTTACTCATATTCGGCTGCCAAATCGGCAGCTGTGATAAAGAGCGAGTGAAATTATGGTAATAATGGAAAATGAAGGAAAAAGAATTATGTTTTAAACAATAAATACTAACAGAAGACGAAAAGCTCTCGGTGTGAAGTTCGTCTAACACGATCCTCTATGTATTCAATCTTTCGGCACTAACTGCCTCAAACCATCTACTGAGGTGAACGCAAATGGAAACTTACTTCAAACACTTCTTTCCCTTTCTATCTAACGCAGTGAGTTCTTAAGCGTTCTTCAAAATAATTTGTTATTTACATATCTCATACGCCAGATGATAAAATGCTGGAAATACATCGTATTTCTTTGCTATCTTGATATTGCGGCTAACAGTTACTGGCAGTAAAATTAATAAATAAATGTTAAATCATTTATGTAATGCTGTATTGGAGATCTTTTTTTCCTTTCTTTCGCTTTCAGAAGAAAGGAAAAACGTATCGTTACTGCCACGTGCACCATTAAACCCAACTAATTATGAACAGCAGGCGCATGTTATTGAGAAGTGGTCGTAACGGTACTGTTGTTGATGGATACAGTAGATAATGTTTATTCCCGATGATAATGATTTCTTCATACCTGTTATCTTGAGAAAAGCTTGGCAGCAGGTGTGCTAGCATCTCTCAAATTAATGAGGTGACCTAGGTTTTTAGAAGATTGGTATTAAATGTTATAGTAACATGAGGACTGTGGGAGGAGGCAAGGGAATGAAACGACTATTCCCGTTGGTGTGTGGACTCAGTGAGACTGGCGACGTACCATCAGGCTTCATCAACACAATTACGACGGTAACAAGGGCAGACAAGTGCGAGAACCACCGCACACAGCTTCAAAGCACAAGCATCCTAGCTGTTGACAAGCATAATGCACAGAAGGATGTAAAAGAAATCTGAGTGTATGTTAGGTGACGATCAGTTTTGGATTTAGGTAAATTAAAGGCACCAGAGAGGCAGTTCTGACGTTGTGACTGACAATGGGAATAAGATTGAAGAAAAATCGAGATACGCTCATAGTATCAGTCGATCTAGAAAAGGTGTTTGACAGTGAAAAATCGTGCACGATGTGGAATCTTTGGTTTAACTCTTCAATTTATACATCGAATATTTAATTATGGAAATAAAAGAAAGTATGAAGAGTGGGACTAAAATTAGTGGTGAAATGATAACAATCATAAGATTCGCTAATGACACTGCTGTCCACAGTGAAAGTGAAGAAGAAGTACAGAGTCTGTTGAATGGAGCAAACAGTTAAATAAGTACAGATTTTAGGTTGAGAGTAAACATGGAAAGTCAAAAGTAAAGAGACGCAGCAGAAATGAGAACAGCGAGGAACTTAACATCAAACTTCGTGATCATGAAGCATACCAAGTTAGAGAATTCTGCTACCTTACAATCAAAATAAAACATGACGGATGAAGCAAGAAGAACATAAAAAAACATTGCCGGAGACAAAGAGGGCATTCAAGGCCAAGAGAAATCCAGTTCCATCTATCACAAGCATTAATTTTAGGAAGATATTTCTGAGAATGTACTTTTGGGCAACAGCATTGAATGGTAGTGAATTATGAACGGTGGAAAAACCGGTACAGAAGAGAATCGAAGGATTTGAGAAGAGGTGCTACAATAATTTTGAAAATTAGATGGACTGATACAGTGAGGAAAGAAGAGATTCTCCGCAGAGTCGGTGGTAGGAATCATCCAACGTAAAACTGAGGACACAGTGCAAGTGTTACTCTGAGATTACGACACTGGCACAGGAGAGTAATTCGTGGGAAGTCACATCAAACCAGTCACAGGACTGATAACTTAAAAAAAATCGCTGAAGATGTTATCTGAGATTATGTGTAATTGACCTTATATGCGATTTCGCATATTTGTGCTGTGGCAAGCGGCAGAAGTAGAACTGTAAAAAATCCCTTTCACAAGTCCACAGAAACTACATAATCTATTATTAACACACTACTTAGTGAACTCGCCAGTAGTTGTCAGCTGGATAAATCAGATGCAGCAGCATATGTAAGGTGACCAGGGAACCTAAAACACTTAAACATCAAATCAATATGGAGTAACACGGTGCAGTATGGCACACAACCTGTTGTTTGGGCAGGGGACAGTTGTGGCGCTGTGGCGACTAGTTACTGCCTCACAGTCTGCCTCGTTAGCAGTGTTCTCCTTTGCTATCGGCTGAGCGAAACTCGGCGGTACAAGGAAACACAAAGTTACCGAGCTGTGGCTGAAGGATCTGCATGAGGCACATGCTCTCTGGCTGAGGAATAGGCACATGGGCTCAGGACACAACCAAGGGTAGTCACGAATATTACGTCACTGGTTCAAATGGCTCTGAGCACTATGGGACTTAACTTCTGAGGTCATCAGTCCCCTAGAACATAGAACTACTTAAACCTAAATAATCTAAGGACATCACACACATGCATGCCCGAGGCAGGATTCGAACATGCGACCGTAGCGGTCACGCGGTTCCAAACTGTAGCGCCTAGAACCTCTCGGCCACGTCGGCCGGCTCAAGTCACTGATTCGTTATTTTGTATAACTGTTTTTAACTTCTATCAGTAACAGCCAGGCTCAGGTTGGAACCGAGGGCGGTCACATGTGATTAGCAAGAGTGTGAATGTTACCTATCATTCTTATTCACAAGTGTCAAGTAATTGTACTGCATGTTGCATAATAGGAGGGTTGGAACTTAAATAGTGGCAACTGTTTATTCACAACCGATACAAAGGAGTTACATGTTTGCACCTGTTATTGTCCTTCAATGTAGTCACCATATTTGTGCAGAACCCGTTGCCAGCGATGTGGAAGGCGTAATATACCGTTAGCAGAGCCTGTTCTGTTGATGGTGCGAATAGAGCGGTCTACTGCCGGTCGAATCTCAGGAACAGTTCTGAAGAGAATTCTGTGCACCGACGATCTACCGTGGAGGAATGTAATGCGTTAGGATAATACCATCACAGTCGTACACGAGAATCACCATAACTTTAGTTCGCTCCATTCGCGCCATCAACAGGACAAGCTCTGCTAACGGTATACTACGCCTTCCACGTCGCTGGCAACGGGTTCTACACAACGGTGGTGACTGCTTTGAAGGACAATAACAGGTGCAAACATGTAACTCTTTGGTATCTGTTGAGAATAAATACATGCCACTATTTAAGTTCCAACTCTCGTAAACCTGTCTAAAGTTGACAGTGGCGTTTCAAGAGGCGTAGAATTGAACAAAAAAAGGCAATATCTGGAATATACTTTATGCCCTCTTTATTGAAAGGTAGTTAAGGAGTTTCCAGCGATTCTCACCGCTACATCAGCACAGCATAAACGAAGCCACGCTAAAACCACATATCGGGCGACATCCCGTTCTGATTGGTGGTGCTGTGAAGGGCCATCCAACCACTACGGTGTTAAGACTTCCGAAATACAAAACAAATTCGAATATCTGTATGCATTAGGGGTAAATGAAGAGACTAGTGCAAATCTTTCTCTCCGTAAACATCATACCACACGTCAGCGCAACATTCTGATAATGTCACAATCTGACCGTTAGGAGGATACTTGTAAACAGCTTCGCTTTCAGAGCTTCTTATGTTAGAAGCTACTCTCTGAGTCTTTACAATCTGTTAACGACTACAACTTTAGGAAATGAAACTTTAAAAGCAGAGTTATGACTTCGGTCACAGCCTAATGTCCATAGGTTACAGAATGACATCTTAATTTAAAGAACACCTCTTCGAACGATTTCTTGTTCTATCCTAATTGATACTGTTACAAGATACAATACAATACACTGCGTGACAAGAAATATGAAGCACACGGAAAACATTGACTTTTCTTTTGGGTCATCCGTCTTCTAACTGGTTTGATGCGGCGCGGCACGAATTCCCCTCATGTCCCAATCTCTTCATCTCATAGTAGCATTTGTAGCCTATGTCCTCAATTATTTGGTACATGTATTGCAGTCTCTGTCTTCCTCTATACTGTTCATCATCCACAGCTCCCTCTAGTACCATGGAAGTTATTCCCTGATGTCTCAACAGATCTCCTATCATCTTTTCCCTTCTCGTTGTCAGTGTTTTGCATATACTACTTTCCTCTCCAATTCTGCACAGAACCTCCTCATTCCTTAACTTATCAGTCCACCTAATTTTCAACATTCATCTGTAGCACGATATCTCAAACGCTTCGGGTCTCTTGTGCTTCGGTTTCCCCATAGTCCATGTTTCAGTCCATGTTTCAGTCCATGTTACACTATCATAATGGGTTCCAAACGTGTTTTGTAGGAAATTTTTTCCCTAAAATTAAGGCTGATGTTTCATGTTAATACACTCCTTATTTTTTCCAGTGCTAGTCTGCTATTAATGTCCTCCTTGCTCCGTCTGTCATCGGTTATTTGGCTGCCTTGGTAGCAGAATTCCTTAACTTCATCTACTTCATGACTGTCAATCGCGATGTTAAGTTTCTCTCTGTTCTCATTTCTGCTTATTTTAATTACTTTACTCTTTCTTCTATTAATTCTTAATCTATACTCTGTATTCATTACACTATTCATTCCATTTAGCAGACCATCTAATTTTTCCTCACTTTCACTCAGGATAGCAATGTCATCAGCAAATTTTATCACTGATACCCTTTTACCTTGAATTTTAATTGCGCTCCTGAACCTTTCTTTTATTACCATCATTGCTTCTTCGATATACAGATTGTACAGTTGGGCGAAAGACTACTTTCCCGTCTTACATCCTTCGTAATTCGAGCATTTCGGTCTTTGTCGTCCACTCTTATTATCTCTGGGCTCTTGAACATATTGTATATTACCCGTCTCACCAAATAACTAACTCCTATTTTTCTCAGATTTCCGGACATCTTACACCATTTTACATTGTCGAACGATTTTACCAGGTCGGCAAATTCCTGTGAACGTGTCTTGATTTTTCATTACTCTTGCTTCCAATACTAACTGCAACGTCAGAATTTCCTCTCCGGAGCCTTTACCTTTCCTAAAGCCAAACTGATCGTTATCTGAAACATCTTCCATTTTCTTTTCCATTCTTATTATTGTCAGCAGCTTGGTTGCGTGAGCGGCTAAGCTGATTGTGGGACAATCCTCACACTTGTCAGCCATACAGTCTTCGGAATAGTGTGGATGATATTTTTACGGAAGTCAGATGGTACATCGCGAGACTCATACATATGTATGTGCCATTGTGTGTAATAATTTTGTTGCCACTTCCCCCAATGATTTTAGAAATTCTGATGATTTGGACTAACATTGGGCCACTGTAACGCCGTAATGACCCACAAACCTTTGTATTGCACGATTCGGCCAGCTCGGTCAAAGCGAATGTAATTTCTTGCACGTACACGTATCAGCATGTAGGTAAGTGATTAGAGTTTTCAATCTCTGTGACAGGTAGAATGACCATCAAAGTGCATTAGTGTTGTTCGTGGTTACTGTTGTTACTGGGGTGTACAAGGGTCATGAACGACGTTGGGTGATCTCTGTGAAGGAGAGCGAGGTGCCTCATTCTCTTGTGAGTGAGGGTGGTCGCCACCTGGCAGAGTTTGAAACGGCTGTGTTGATCCACATTTGTCCAGCTGGTCGAATCATGCAATAGTGAAATTTTGAGATCACTACGGCGTGACATGGGACAGTGTTAGATATCGAGGAAACTTGAGGGCTATCGTACTCTTCGTGAAGGCTCTAGTCGACGTTATGCGGCTACCAGGAGGGAGGATTGTCGTACTGTGCACCAAACACATTGTGGTCCGTTCATGTATGTGCCTGGCATTCGAAAAGTAGTACTGTATCCCCTACAACTTTCTGTATAACTCCACAACTGTGGTCGGAGACTGGCAGCAGCCGGGCCACGGATTGATCATACCATACGTAGGCTGCCAATGGCACCACCACACAAACAGTTGCGTTTGGAAAGGTACCATGAGGCCAAGCATAGATGCTGATCAAGGGCAGCACTTTATGTTCATCGAAGAATCACAGTTGTGGCTCCTGGATTCTTCTCTGGAAACTTGTGGAGAGATCCAATTCTTCGAATTTTTCTGGATGTATAGTCGTGTTACTGCTGGCGTCATGGTGTGGGAAACCGTCAGGTATGACTTCAGATCACGGCTGGTACTGATTGACGGATCTTTGACGTCACAGCGGTATATGACGGACACCACACGCCCTAATATGTCTCAAATAGCGCCGATTTTGAACAGGACAATGTTCATCAGCGCCTAGCAAATGCCTCTGTGAACTTTCTGCATGATACTGTGGTTCTCCACTGGTCAGCAGATCTGAAGCCAATAGAACATGTTTGGAATCAGGTCCGACGTTAGTTGCGTGCCTGTACCTATATCCAATTTTATGAAGAATAGTTGTGGGCTATCTGCCGCAAAAGAAGAGACCATGGCCTTATGACACTCTTCGCTACCGAATATGTGCTAGCGTACAGGCCAGAAGAGGAGCACTTTCAAACTGAGCTGTTGGCAGATAGTTTTAAGTTCTTTGTACATTTGACATGATTTTGTTATAACTCAAATTACATCACAAACCCAGTCACACCACTGAAGGTTTCAAGAGATGTTTTCCTGGGGAGGGCAATTTTGATTTTATAATGATGTATTCATTACATTATTCCTCTCGATATATATACAAGGTGAATCAAGTAGAACTTGAACCATACGTAATTCCGATATGGAAAGTGCTATTGATGCCCGGTTTTCACAGAATGCATTGACAGTCAGTGGCTCGTATTGTTAGCCTAATAGAGTGTAATAATATCTAGAAAGCGTCTTTTGTGCAGACACACACTTTTGTGCAAACACACACGGATAAGCTACAGGTCGCCTGCGTTCAATCCAGTGATTAGGAAACAATTCATGAAGACGTCTGCAATACTTCGTGCACTGTGGGCTCGACAGCCATTATGGTGTTACCACAGGTTCCTCCTAGTCAGCAAAGGAACGTCTTCTAGCATCCATGGAGCGTTCCGACTATGAAAAACAGACATACGAGCTGATGGTTCACTACACCACACTACACGTTTACAGGTTATGGATGCTGACGTTCCACCTTGTCAGGTGAATCGACGGGGCTTGTCAACAGACCAATAGTGCATGTTTCGGTGGTTTATCTGGCCACGATTGCTAAATGCGGCTTCATCCTAAAAGAGATAGAAGATACATGTCGAGCAAAGTGTCTTAATGTCTCTGTACAGATTCTCATAATCGTTTCCATAGAGCTCTTGATGGAGAGATATGGGTAAGGATGGATCCTATATCGATAACGAATACGTAAGATGCTTGCTTGACTAATGCAGCTTCCTCGTATTACAGCGCGGGAACAGCCGTGCGGATGAACTGTAACAGCAGTAAGAACAATAATTCCCCTCTTTCACAGGTACTCAAACGGGGTGTCTACATCTACATCGGTACCCGCAGTCAACATTGAGGTACGTGGCGTAGGGTACCCCGTACCACTGCTAGTCATTTCCTTCCCAGTTCCACTCGCAAACAGAAGAGGTGAAAATGACTGTGTATATGCCTCCGTAGGAGTCCTAATTTCCTGTATCTTTAATTCAGGATCGTAATGCGCAATGTATATTGGAGGCAACGGAATCGTCGTTCTTCAGTAAGCTTCAAATGACGATTTTCTAAATTTTCTCAATAGTGTTCCTCGAAAAGAATGTCGGCTTCTCTTCAGGGATTCCCATCTGAGATCCTGAAGCATCTCCGTAACACTTGTGTGGTTCGAACCTTCCAGTAACAAATCTCGCAGCCCGACTCTGAACTGCTTTGATATCTCCCTTTAATCTAACCTGATACGGAACCTGTGGCCGAGCGGTTCTCGGCGCTTCAGTCCGGAACCGCGCGACCGCTACGATCGAAGGTTGAAATCCTGCATTGGGACCTGTAGCTTATCCGTGTGTGTTTGCACAAAAGTGTGTGTCTGCACAAAAGACGCTTTCTAGATATTATTACACTCTATTAGGCTAACAATACGAGCCACTGACTGTCAATGTGTGATGTCCTTAGGTTAGTTAGGTTTAAGAAGTTCTAAATTCTAGGGGACTGATGACCTCAGATGCTACGTCCCATAGTGCTCAGAGCCATTTGAACCTTCTTTTTTTTTATACGGAACCAAAAAACTCGAGGAGTATTCATTTGTAAGTCGCACCAGCGTCCTATATGCGGTCTTTCTTAGAGATGAAGCACTCTTTCCTAGCATTCTCCAAATAAACTGAAGTCGACCACTCGCAGTTCCTACATACTCGTTACATTTCATATCGCTCTGAAACGCTACGGCCAGGTGTTTAAATGACTCGTCTACGTCAAGTAGAGCACTACTAATGCTGTATCCGAACATTACTGATTTGTTTTTCCTACTTATCCGCGTTAACTTACAGTTTCTACATTTAGAGCTATCTCCATTCATCATATCAACTGGAAATGTTTGCTTAAGTCATCTCATATCCTCCTACAGCCACTCAAAGATGACACCTTACCATACACCACATCATCATCAGCAAACAACCTCTGATTGCTGCCACCGATATATATAGAGAACAACAGCGGTCCTATCAGACTTCCCTGGGGCACTCCTGACGATACTCTTGTCTCTGCCGTCGAGGGCGACATACTGCATCAATTTCTTTAAACCGACCATAACACATGTCCTCTCATCCTGTCCCTTCTTCTTGTCAGAGTTTTCCTAATGTTCTTTTCCTCTCTCTGAGTCTACGCAGAATTTCCTCATTCCTTACCTTTTCAATCCATCTAATTTTCAACATTCGCCTGTAGCACTACATCTCAAAAGCTTCGATTTTCTTCTGTTCCGGTTTTCCCACAGTCCGTATTGCACTGCCATACAACGGTGTACTACAAATGTACATTCTCAGAAATTTGTTCCTCAAATTAAGGCCTATGTTTGATATTGGTAGACTTCTCTTGGCCAGGAATGCCCTTTTTGCCAGTGACAGTCTGCTTTTGATGTCCCCTATCTGTCAGTCAGTCCTTATTTTGCCGCCTAGGTAGCAGAATTCATAGCTTCATCTACTTCGTGAGCAACATTCCTGATGATAAGTTTCTCTCTGCTCTCATTTCTAAGAATTCTCATTACTTTCGTCTTGCTTCGATTTACTCTCAGTCCATATTCTGTACTCATTCCGCTGTCCGCAACGTTCAGCAGATCATGTAATTCTTCTTCACTTTCACGTAGGATAACAATGGCATCAACGAATCGTCTCACTGACATCCTCTCACCTTGAATTTTAAGGTCACTCCTCATAATATCTTTTATTTCCGTCATTGCTTCTTCGAGGTACAGATTGAACAGTAGGGGCGAAAGGCTACATCCGTGTCTTTACACCCTTTTTAATCCGAGATCATCTTTCTTGGCCGTCCACTCTTATTATTCCCTTTTGGCTCTTTTACATGTTGCATATCACCCATCTCACTGATATTTTTCTCAGAATTTCGAAATTTTTCAACATTTCACGTTGTCGAATGATATGTTTCCGAAAGTCACTTGGTATGTCGCCAGACTTATGCATTCTACACACGAACTTGAATAGTCCTTTTGATATCATTTCCCTAAATGATATTAGAAATTCTGATCGAATGTTATCTTTCCCTTCTCCCTTATTTGATTTTAAGTCGTAAAAAGCTGTCTTTTCAACGGCCTTGTCGCAGTGGTAACACCGGTTTCGTCAGATCTGCGAAGTTAAGCGCTGTCGGGCTGGGTTAGCACTTAGCATCATCCGGTCTGCCGAGCGCTGTTGGCAAGTAGGGTGCACTCAGCCCTTGTGAGGCAAACTGAGAGCTACTTGATTGAGAAGTAGCGGATCCGGTCTCGTAAACTAACTACGGCCGGGAGAACGGTTTGCTGACCACATAGCCCTCCATATCCGCATCCAGCGACGCCTGTGGGTCTGAGGATGACATGGCGGCTGGTCGATACCGTTGGGCTTTCATGGTCTGTTCGGGTGGAGTTAAGTTAAAGCTGTCTTAAATTCTGATTCTAATACTGGATCCCCTGTCTCTTCTATAGCGACTCCTATTTCTTCTTCTATCACATCAGACTAATCTTCCTTCTCATAGTGACCTTCAATGTATTCTTTCCACCTAACCGCTCTCTTCCCTGCATTTATCAGTGGAATTCCCGTTACGCTCTTAATGTTACCACCCTCGTTTTTAATTTCAAAAAAATGGGTCAAATGGCTCTGAGCACTATGGGACTTAACTTCTGAGGCTATCAGTCCCCTAGAACTTAGAACTACTTAAACCTAATTAAACTAAGGACATCACAAACATCCATGCCACAGGGACGATTCGAACCTGCGACCATAGCGGTCACGCGGTTCCAAACTGTAGCGCCTAGAGCCGCTCGGCCACTCCGGCCGGCTTTTAATTTCACTGAAGCTTCTTTTGACTCTTCTATATCTGAGTCAGTCCTTCCGACAATCATTTCTTTTTCGATTTCTTGACATTTTTCATGGAGCCATTTCGTCATAGCTTCCCTGCACTTCCTATTTATTTCGTTCCTCAGAGTCTTGTATTTCTGTATTCCTGAATTTCCCTGAGCATTTTTGTACGTCCTTCTGTCGTCAATCAGCAGAAGTATTTCTTCTGTCACCCATGCTTTCTTCGCAGTTACCTTGTTTGTGCGCATGCTTTTCTTTCCAAATTCCGGGTTCCATAACATAAGAATTTTTCGAACTACTCAAACGCCTCTGAACCTGTTCCATATGCTCGTAACTTCCTTAATAGAATGCAATGGGGCGCCGTGTCAAAAGCTTTCCGATCATTTAGAAATAATGAATCTACCTGTTGTCCATCATCCGTAGTTCGCAGTGTATCACGTGAGAAAAGGTCAAGCTGAGTTTCGCACGAGAGATGTTTTCTAAAACCAAGCACATTCGTGGACATAAGCTCCTCGATCTCAAGAAAATTTATTATTTTGGAACTGAGAATAGGTTCAAGGATTCTACAGCAATTAGTAATCCAAATAAAACTTCAGTCGTTGCTTTCTCCACCAACAAAACGCGATCAGTGTTTTTTCGGCACCCTTTCGTATCTAACAAATTGACTGTCGATTACGTTTCTTCATTCCTTAGGTGTGATACTGGATCTACGTTTTAACAGTAAGATGTCACATTCAACTGCAACTATCGCAAAAAAGATATTTCCACTCAATATGGGTGTGTTCAATATAATTGGAAGAATGTCACTGCTGCTACTAGTACAAACCCTGATGAGAAATAAGCTATAGTTAAAAACAACCTGTGTAAGCTAAGTGACTGTGCCGCCTACTATTTTTTTTTATTGAAAGTAAAATGGATAACGTTACCAAAATGGATCCAATGTCTATTGGGAAACCGATGCACTTGGTCATTCTGAAACTAAAGCAATGTTATTACCATTAACTGCGTCTGTAAAAACAGGATCAAAGTGGAAATAAGGTACGCAATCACAGCCAAATCGTTAAAGTAGTCAGAATCATCTGTGGAAGCAATATGTTATTCCAGGAATAGTTTTAGAAATTGAGGAAATCGAATTAGCTATTGAAGTGATTAGCGTGAAGAGATTCTTGTTGAAAATAATTAGTGCAGGGAAGCAAACATTGTCAAACGTAGAACATGTTGTCTAACATTTGTTCACAGGTATTCCCAAGTAGGTTTATTTGATTGTAACTAGGTATGATGTACGCCTATATTATCCCCCTGGCTGTAGCTTTTACAAAAGTCATAGGTTTGATCAACCGCCAGTGCAGCACCCTCGAAAGCTGTAGTCAAAATGGCGGAGGATATTCGTCAACCAACTGCTCAACTACTAATCTTTTGAGAAGACCACCTCCTTACATAAACGAACTGTCCCGTTTGCCGAGGAAACATAAAGAGAACAAGTCTGCTATTCTGAATAACATGTTTTTCAAAGACGCTGAGGCCCGACTTAGCAAGAATATAAGTGCAGATGTCAAATATGCACGTATGTATCCAGTTCCCAATCTCAGGGCAATATTTTTTATGTGCAGGATTATAGCTCATTACCTCCTCGTGTTCACCCTGTTTACCATCGACATGTTTTCCGTTATCCCTTCGGCACTTCAAGAACTTCCCCCTGAGATTCATGCACATTAAGTGCTTGCATGACGGCTCTGCCCTCGGAATCGACTAACCTGAACGACACTGCATGGACTGCACCTAATAGGGATAGCAAAATTTCCCAAAATTCTATTTCAGGTCCAGTAAATCGACAGTTTAGTAGACGTAATGAGTTCAGGGACGTCGAGCACTCTTCGAATCTCATTAACAGGTTTGTAATTGTCTTCACTGATCTCCTGCTTCGAACTGAGCTCCCATGAACAGCGAAGGCACGTTTGGTGGCTTCCCTGACAGAGATGGCTTACCAACCTGCCTGACCCACGAGGTACGGCTCGACAGCCGGGAGTGATGGCCTGGCGTGCAATTTCATTTCATAGGAGGGTCCCTTTGGTAGTTATCTGCGGCACACTCAGAGCACAGCAGTACGTCGACGATATTCTACTCTCCATTTTGTTGCCCTTCGTAGCAAGCCATCCTTGTCTTACATTTCAGCGGAAGACAATGCCTGTCAGCAAACGGCGAGAGTTTCTACTGCCTGTCTTCGTGCTTGCCAAACCATACGTTGGCCAGCATGGTCGTCGGAACTCTCTCCAACAGAGAACGTTTGGAGCATTATGGACAGAGTCCTCCAACATGCTCGGGACTCTGGCGATCTAACGAGCTAATTCGACGGAATTTGGCACGATATGCCTCAGGAAGACATTCCACAGCTGTTTCAATCAAACACGGGACCAACATGTTATTCATTTACTGAGTTTTCAAGGCTCTTTGTCTTGAATAAATCATCCGTTTTTATGAAATTGTGGTCATTTATTTACGTACAAGTAGATCACATCTACTGATATCCGTCCCATTCGGTTAGCTCCTTCGTGTTGCATCATTTGTTTTTATCTTTTATTTTCTTATTTTATTTTAGTTTATTTTAGTCAGGGTATTTTTAAGGGTTACAAGCACAGTAAGCAGCAGACTGCAGATTTTGTGAATCCGATGAATAAATGCAGAGAAAAATTTTATGAAAAAATTACATTGTGCTTTACATTTAGATATGTCGAGCGAAGTAGTGAATTATGGGAAGTATCCGCTATTGTTTAGTAACCACCGATACCGCTAGGTTTGTAACAACAGTATCATCGAATGATCTCAAAGCGAGGACCCTCTCTTTATGTAGGGCAAGTAATTCTCTCATGGAGCATATACGACGCTAGTTTTCCTTTCCGTAAAACTGTCGTCGCCCAGTAAGGTGTAATTAAATCTGCAGTCTCAAATCTACTCGGGAGAATCAGTTATTTAAGAAAATACTCCGTTTGACCTTATATTCGTTTATAGTTGACAGTGCATTATGATGCGTATCGATGATTAGAAATCTAGAGAGACAAAATTATTATGTTTACCTTGTTAGACCGGGTGATGATTTTCTATTAATATTTACTCGGGATAAGATCTCGCTTGAGCGGAAAGTTGTTTGATCACTGGATAAGTCCTGAATGGGCATGTATCAGTTATAATGATCGGGAGTAGTATGATTGTTAGACACAGCTGCCGTGACAGGCTGCTCAGAACAGAATGTTCTAAAAGCTGACCGTGTCGGTGCAGGTAGCCTGCCTCTGTTGACCGCCAGTCAAGGAGCCACGTGTGGTACGGGTCAATGTCTGCACGTCACTGCGTGCTCTGCCTTGGATGTGTTATACTTTGATAAATATTGAGTGATTTGTACGGAAGGGGCAAGTGGAGTGTTTTGGGTGTGACTACCTGAATTAGACAAAACTTAGGGCGAGTAACATTCATGATTGAGTTCTACTGACTTCCCCTCACTACCTTGAATGTAAAGTCTGTAAGAAGGAAAATTTCCGTTATTCAAAGTTTAAATCATTTGGAGAGTGTGGAGGAGTTGGTCGTAGAGAATGTGAAATTATTACAATAATCTGGTTGGTACAAAAAAGCGTGTTCAGATTCCACTAGTGTTTCCCATCCTAGTGTGAACTTGTATTACACAAGTGCTGTGACGGAGAAGTTACTGTTTTCAGGCAAGACATATGAAAGTAGCCTACTAAGAGTTCGATTCAGATGTTAAAACTATACGTGCTGTGACTGTAGAATTCCAAGAAAAGGCAGTATCGTAACTGGACAACCAAAAGCGCATCACTTCTGAGGATAATTGGACCAAAAAACAATTCCATACATGAAGCGTAAATATGCTGCCTAACAAAATACGTGAAGCACGCATAAGGAGAGGAGGACACGGAACTTCACGGACTGAGAAGGAATGTGGTGTTATTCCAGTGATTGACAACTCATCAATATGGCGTTGCACCACCTCTGACCTCCATGAATACACTGATTTGGTTGGAAAGGGTCTTAAAACATCACAGTCTCTCATGAGCCGAATTGGCCAACGACTCGCCGTCGATATGCCGCATTCTGGCTTGCAGACAGAATTGGCATAAGAGCTGGTGCCATCCATATTCCATCGATAACACGTATGAGGTGTTTCTGGCGACAGGAGCACCTCAACACCACGCAGATTGCTCATAGAGACAATTGCCACGTGTGGATGATCACTGTCATGTTGATAATGTCACCACGATATTGTCACATAATGTCTGTGACGTATCATAAGGCGGTCCCAGTTCCTTCAATCACTAACAGCTGCGGCATGAAGTCATACGCAATGGCTCCCCACTCTGTTACTTCAGGAGTAACACCGTTGTATGACAGGAGTAACACAGTTGCGCCCCTACAAATTATTAAAACAACCTGGATCTCTGGCCATGTTGCTGCAGTATTCGCCAACGATGGTTATCAAGGGGAGTGGAGAGTTTACATTCACCACTAAACACAATTCGACGCAATTCGTCTTCGGCCCATGCTTCCCAGTCATGACACCACTCCAAACGCAACCGTTCGAGTTGTTGTGCAAACGCCAGCCCGTGCATGGGACAGTCATTCCCTAGTCTGGGTGCTGCCAGTCAGTCCTGACCTAAGGTGCGGAATGATACAGACTGTTGCAGAGAGTGCATTACTTGTTTTCGGATGGCAGGTGCAGATGCGAGAGAGTTACGATATGCTTCACGCGCGATACGGAGATCCTCACTTCCTCGCTTATGGAGGTTAGGCGTGGTTACCAGAAACTTGACGAGTATATAAGTCCGTAGGTTCCCACGCAGTTCAACAACAGGCCATCGTGATAAAAATGGCTCTGAGCACTATGGGACTCAACTTCTGAGGTCATCAGTCCCCTAGAACTTAGAACTACTTCAACCTAACTAACCTAAGGACATCACACATCCATTCCCGCGGCAGGATTCGAACCTGCGACCGTAACGGTCGCTTGGTTCGAGACTGTAACGCCTAGAACCGCTCGGCCACCCCGGCCGGCGCCATCGTGATATGCAGAGTCACCACAAATCTGGATGTTGCATGAATTGACCAACTGGGCAAATCGATATTCACAAAGAGGCCGCCATCCAATTGTATCACCTGCTGATCACGCTGTCTGATACTGGTACGAGGCATCTCAGCACGCTCAATATATACCCTACGAGGCCTGGGTACAACATTAAACACAAATAGTACTATTGTACTCTGGTGGCAGTTTTACCTGACATAAATTATTACAACTGTAGTCATTTACATGTTCGTCGATGGTGCAGAAGTTTACGAAATTCACTGACTTTCTACTATGTCTTCTGGGTACTTCACCTTTTTTTGTCACTCCGTGTATAAAAGAGGTTTGTGAGAACAGTAATGAGACATTTTTTTACCTACCATTGTTTTCTTTTTTTTCTCAAAAACAGAAATATTGTCCCGTCGAAATTAGTTCCCTTCGGTAGCTATACACATGTGGAGTCTTCGTTCCCAGTTTTGGCAGCAGCGCTGAAAGGTTTGAACTGGTACGTCCTCTAACTTGTCGATTACATTCTTTCGAATTTTGTTCAGAGTCCCAAATTGATGTCATCTCCAGACATCTGGGAAAGAAAAAAGTTACTAGGACTCAGACCACGAAAATAGAGGGACTGTGAAGCATCACGAGGAATCCCTATTGACGTCAAACATTCCGTGATGGCCATATGACACAGGGCGTTCTCACGATGTCATCCCCTTGCCTGAAATATCCGGACTCCCTCGATTTAACATTCCCTTAGCTTTGGAAGAACATCTCGCAAAACGCTTGATTGACACTTGGTTCTGGAGGAACAATCTCACAATAGCAGGAACACGTTCGACATTTCCGTCTTTTTTATTTAAGTGAAAGGTGTTCCCGAGAAAGATGGGTCTTCAACGTTCCCTCAGCCGTCAAAAAATGATTTGCGACATGGAAAAAATTCTGATGGTATTGAGGAATGTCCCCATTCTACATTTTTTTTAAAAGCCACACTCGCAGATTCCCCATAATTAACGCAAAACTGATGCCACACACCGAAAGCACAACTTCACTGGTGGCTCTCTCACAAAGCACGTGATGGCTGTATGGAGTTGAAACTCGGACTAAGCATCTGGAAGATATGAACACACTCGTATACACAAGTAGGACGACACAGCGTTTGCCAGATCGCTCGCAGCGTTGTCAGTCTCGTTACTTTCCTCGCTCACCTCGTAATCCCCGCCTCTTCCCCTGCAAAACCAATCAAAAGACTAATGAAAGAAAACTGGACTCGCATTCGGGAGGACGACGGTTCAATCCCGTCTCCGGCCATCCTGATTTAGGTTTTCCGTGATTTCCCTAAATCGTTTCAGGCAAATGCCGGGATGGTTCCTTTGAAAGGGCACGGCCGATTTCCTTCCCAATCCTTCCCTAACCCGAGCTTGCGCTCCGTCTCTAATGACCTCGTTGTCGACGGGACGTTAAACACTAACCACCACCACCACTAATGAAAGAAATGTTACTGTTTTCTGTGTACATCCACCTCTAAACGTCATTGCTTTGGTCTTTACTGTGGACATTTCCCTGTTACGTCCCGAGGTCACTCTCGAGGAGAATACGCACTGCATTTTATTCTGTCCTTCACAACCCGTAGAGTAATGCAGTTATTGGTGAATGACTTTCTGGTCAAGGTGGAGCGGAGGCAGCGTAAAGAGGTGCTCAGAAGTTGGCGCGTCTGGCTGCGGAGGCGGCGACGTCACGGCCGACAATCAGCGGCGACTCCACAGGTCGGTCCTTCCGCGGCCCTCATCAGCGTGCTGGCGCCGGCAGGCAAGTGACCGCGGACGCATTTCAAATTACGTCCTGGCCCGGCGCGGCGAGGCCTGCGCTGTCAGCCGTGATTGAGGGCGAGTCGCCGAACAGCGCCGCGGGCAGGTCTCAATCAGCGCTCCGCAATTAAGGCTCCCCGGCCCCAGCTGCCGACCCACAACCCCCACCCCGTGTTGGACATTTTCTTTGATTTCTCTCTTTGTCGACCTCTCATCCCGCCTGCCTCGTTCACTTCTCAGTATTCCAGCAAAGGCGACGACGAACGGACAAAATATCTACAATCAAAAAGCAAGATATAAATGAGTGTCTCAACAGTCCCGAAATACAAACGACTCTATGGTAAGGGGCATCTACAGCTATGGTAGTAAATTTTTTTAGCAAGTACTAGGCAGACAGCTGTATCTTGAAACAATTTTATTAAAGCACAAATATTTTCTTGGTCTACAGCCGTATCATCAGGTGTACATCTGAACAACAAAAAATAAACAATGATAGTGACTGTATTCCTATACATCAAACTCAGAGCGATAAGCCCCTAATGATGATAATATTTTCCTTGTCTTCCTTGTTTATTGGCCAGCCGCTGTGGCCGAGCGATTCTAGCCGCTTCAGTCCGGAACCGCGCGACTGCTACGGTCGCAGGTTCGAATCCTGCAGGTTTAAGTAATTCTATGTCTAGTGGACTGATGACCTCAGATGTTAAGTCCCGCAGTGCTCAGAGCCATTTGAACCGTTTCTGAACCTAGTTTATCCGTTGGCATTTGATGATTTGTGATATTATTTCTTTACCGTGAAACCACTGAACACTAAAATGAGAAAACACATATGTTACCTCCTAATATCGTGTGGGACCTCTTTTGCCCAACATAGTGCAGCATCTCGATGTTGCATGAACTTAACAAGTCTTTGCAAGTCCGCTGCAGAAATATTGGATCATGCTGTCTCTATATCCCTCCATAATTGCAGAAGTATTGCCGGTGCAGGATTCTGTGTACGAACTGACCTCTCGGTTACGTCCCATAAATGTTCAATGGAATTCATGTCGGGCGATTTGAGTGGCCAAATCATTAGCTCGAACTGTCCAGAATGTTCTTCAAACTAGACGCGAACAATTGCGGCTCAATGACAATTTCACAGTTGTTTGGGAACATGAGGTCCATGAATGGCTGCGTGTGGTCTCCAAGTAGCAAACATAACTTTTTTCCAGGCAATGAGGGCTTCAGTTCGACCAAATAACCCAATGCGTTCCACGTAAATACATCACAGACCATTATGGCGGCACCACTTGTTGACAAGTTGCGTCCCACGCTCCGTGGAAGCTGCGTCACACTCTAACGTTGTCATCAGCTCTTACCAATTGAAATTGGAGTTCATCTGATCAGACCACTGTTTTTCAGGCGTCTAGGGTCCAACTGATATGGTCACGAGCCCATGAGGGCGCTGGAGGTGATTCATGCTATTAGTAAGGGTACTCGCGTCAGTCGTCTGCTGTCATAGCCTGTTAACGACGAATTTCGCCGCATTGCCCTAACAGTCACTTTCGTCGTACGTCCCATATCCATTTCCGAGTTTATTTCATGCAGTGTTGCTTCTCTGTTAGAACTGATGACTCTACGCAATCGCCACTGTTGTCAGGTCGTTAAACAAAGACCACAGGTCTCTACGTTGTTCATGGTGAGCGGTAATTTCTGAAACTGGATATTCTCGGCACACTCTTGGCACTGTGGACCTCGGAGTATAGAATTCCCTAACGATTTCCGAGATGGAATGTATCATGCGCTTAGCTCCGCCTACCATTCCGTATCCACAGACTGTTAATTCGCGTCGTGCGGCCATAAAGACGTCGGAAACCGTCTCAAGCCAATGCACTGCACTTTCGTACGACGTGTACGCAATACTAACGTCATCTGTATATATGAATATCGCTAGCCCAGGACTTTTATCACTTTATTGTATTTGCACTGTAATTTCATCTTGCGTCTGGGTCTAACCTGTAGACGTTCTTTCCTGTGTGTCTGCTTGCTTCGTTACCCTTATTTATTCAAAATTGATGTAACGACACCCCAACTTCCGTACTACGCTTGGTATATAGGACATATGATTTTGGCTCCTCCCGACCACTTCACTACTCTTTACATCACCGCCTTGCTCTGGGCGTGCCGGTCAGGTGGCCGAGCGGTTCTAGGCGCTACAGTCTGGAACCGTGAGACCACTACGGTCGCACGTTCGAATCCTGCCTCGTGCATGGATGTGTGTTATGTCCTTAGGTTAGTTAGGTTTAAGTGGTTTTAAGTTATAGGGGACTGATGACCTTAGAAGTTATGTCCCATAGTGCGCAGAGCCATTTGAAACATTTTTGAACACACTCTTTACACTTTATTTTCGATTTATATTAAGTCAATTTACCTCTTTGACTACTCAAAGTTCAGTATTCGTTTTTATTCACTCACTGCACTATTTTCTCAATTCCTCCCTTTGTCACTGATAAGAAACTGACATTCGAACCCACGACGCGTCTGGCTTATATACCCAATGGGCAGCCCCACCAGTGGTGAATACCACATCGTACCGAAAAGGCTTCAATGATCCACAATGGTATAGAACATTCATCAAATTCGCGAGTGTTCTGGAATAGTTCAGAATGTTCCCAAACATTCTTGAGTCTTCCGAATGTTCCAGATTCTTAGCGAGCATTCCAGAGGATCCCGGATTGTTGTGGAATTTTCTGCAACATTCTGGACTGTACTCGAATACTCTTGAATGATCTGGGAAGTTCCCAGATACTCTAGAATGTTCTGAAATTTTCTACAAATTTCTAGAAGGTGAAACTTCTCAGCCCTTATATTGTCAAAAGCCCTCCGGAAGGTATAAACGGGAAACCTCTTCATGGGATAGAGCGCCACCACACCACATAACTCTGTTGATCGTACAAGGACTCATTTCTGAGTTGTAGCGGCAAGCGCATTGTACACTTACTTTTATAACACATACTGATTAGTTCTCTCTATTACAAGCACGAAGAAAGATTTCCTTAAGTTTCTGAAATTCATTGCCACAGGCATGTGCCAAATATTTACAATAGTCTTTGAATATTTAAGCAAAATGTGATTCACACATTTCCTGAACTATTCACTTGAAGTAAAAAGTTCACAAAGATCAGAATGACCTTTCAATCTAAGACATGAGTTACATATGTGTCCTAACTAAACGATGTGGTCTACATGATTGGAGGTCACGAAGTTGCAGTGAGCGTTGCTCTGCTCGGCTGTATATCGGGGTCTCTGTGCGGCAGCGTCGTGAAACTGAGAGAGCGTGTGGTTTCGCCATCGACTCCACTTCGTCGTTGCAGTATGCAGCGAGGCATCGTTACTCTGAGTGGTATCGACGATACCACAGCTATGCATCACAGTTAACTTACAGGTGGCACCATGTAATATCACTAACACTTACTGTTTTATCGAACACTATTTACATTACTTGCATAAGATATTTTTTAAGGTCAGAGGACATTTTGTTTTTATTCATTGCAGCTGAGAGTTAAATTACTTGTCTCTTTGCCGGCCGGAGTGGCCGAGCGGTTCTCGGCGCTACAGACTGGAACCACGCTACCGCTACTGCCGCAGGTTCGAATCCTGCCTCGGGCATGGATGTGTCTGATGTCCTTAGGTTAGTTAGGTTTAAGAAGTTCTAAGTTCTAGGGGACTGATGACCTCAGCAGTTAAGTCCCATAGTGCTCAGAGCCATTTTAACCAACGTGAAACGTCTGCAAGTAAACACATTGTAACAATCGTCTGAAAGGTAAAGGCCAGAGGAGGGAATATTTTTGTGGCATTCCCAGGGTGATCTTGCCATTCTGGAAGCCATTTGAACTTGTCTCTTTCTTAAGCTATACTCATCTTGCTCTGTCTTCATCTTCACTTCTTAGGGTACATTCACACATCAAAAAACGTTTTGCATCACTCTGGTTCCCAAAACTCCTAGGGATATACGTTGACTGTGGATATCGTATCTCACACATGAGCAGCGCCAATTAGACGGATGGGGTCTGACAGCCGATCAGTTCCAGTCATTCCACCAGGAAGGAGGTACAGTACTTGTGTTGTCTGTAGCTCAACCATACCTAGACGGTAAATACCGCGGTTCAATCGTTTCCCCATTGTTATTTTGTGCCAGAAAGGGCTCGCAACAAGAGAAGTGTCCAGGAGTCTCGGAGTGAACTAAAGCGATGTTGTTCGGACACGGAGGCGATACAGGAAATGTCGATGACATGCCTCCCTCAGGCCGCCCAAGGGCTACTACTGCAGTGGATGACCGCTACCTACGGATTATGGTTCGGAGGAACCGTGACAGCAACGGCATCATGTTGAATAATGCTTTTCGTGCAGCCACAGTACGTCGTGTTACGACTCAAACTGTGCACAATAGGCTGCACGATGCGCAACTTCACTCCCGACGTCCACGGCGAGGTCCATCTTTGCAACCACGACACCATGCAGCGCGATACAGATGAGCCCATCAACATGCCGAATGGACCGCTCAGGACTGGCACCACGTTCGCTTCACCGATGAGTGTCGCATAAGTCTAGAACCACACAATCATTGGAGACGTGTTTGGAGGCAACCTGGTTAGGCTGAATGCCTTAGACACACTGTCCTGCGAGTGTTCCCTACTGTTCCCTACTGTTCTGGGGTGCCACTATGTGGGGCCGACGTACGCCACTGGTGGTCATTCAGGGCACCGTAACGGCTGTACGACACTTGAATGCCATCCTCTGACCGATGGTACAACCATATCAGCAGCATATTGGCGAAACAATCGTCTTCATAGACGACAATTCGCGCCCCCATCGTGCATATCTTGTGGACGACTTCCGTCAGAATGACGACATCGCTCGAATAGAGTGGCCAGCATGTTTTCCAGACATGAATGCTATTGAGTATGCCTGGGATAGATTGAAAATTGCTGTTTGTGGACGACGTGACCCACCAACCACTCTGAGGGATCTACGCCGAATCGCCGTTGAGGTGTTTGACAATGTGGACCAACAGTGCCTTGATGAACTTGTAGATGTTATGCCACGACGAATACAGGCATGCTTCAGTGCAAGAGGACGTGCTACTTGGTATCATAGGTACTGGTGTGTATAGCAATCTGGACCAGCACCTCTGAATGTCTCGCTGTATGTGGGTAAGCTTGCAATGTGTGATTTTCATGAGCAATAAAAAGGGCGTAAATGATGATTATGCTGATGTCTATTCCCATTTTCTGTACAGATTCCGGAACACTCGGAAACGAGGTGATGGTAAACTTTTCTTGATGTGTCTATTTCCCAGCATGAAGCAAGAAATACGCCTCTACACTTATGGCTCATTTCGTTAAGTCACGAGAACATGCACTGATTATTATTCTTACCTTTTCGAGCATGAGTGAGTGAAAGAAATCACGTATGCAAGGTAAAACTACCTTTATTCCTGATATTTCTTTGTATTTACGTTACCCATGAATGCATTCATTGTTATGCATATTTTATGTTTAGTTCCGTATGTAAATAGTATGTTGCCATTTGCGAATAATCAAGTGACTGCCACTGAAGAGCTAAACATGTGGCCTCCATTCATGTATGTGCTTTAGGGTACATTAAGAGAGAATCCAGCAGTCTTGAATGAGGATAGTGATCTTCATTTGGTTGTACGAGTATCAAAGCAAGGTCCATTTCACACTTTTAACTGTAGATGAAGAAACAATTTTTTTTAAGATAGCGCTACTCTCATATTTTTCAGTTAATTTTGAGGATTTCTAAAGCATTTAATAATTCTCTTTTGTTTTACGGACGCTGTAACTGCTAGATAAACAAATGCGAAGCCAGATCGAGAAGTAGTGAATGCAGTCTTGAGGACAAATAGTAATGTAGACAGTAGCCACACAGCGACAGAACGTTACAGGTTTGTTTCCTGACAATAAACTGTACACTGCATAACTTCGACAAGTGTAGACGCTTCCGTTGCTGTAATGATACAAAAATAGGAGGAGATTAAAAAATGAAATTAATTTAAATTGCTCTCTAACGAGATCCACATGAATCTCGCTCTCCATTACCAAAATATTCAGAAAATATCGTTGAACACACTCCTGTATTTTATCGGTGGGAGTAGGATTCACCGTACACTGACTAGACTATCGGTTCCAGCTGCGAGTGCCCTTCAAGAAAATGTCGCGTTAAGTTTCTTCCTAAATAGTGAAAATATTTTTTTAAACACTCTGTGATTACTTGAAGTGCATGCAAATCAAGAAAATTAGGAAATAGGCGTTTATCTACATCAGTTAAAGTGGTGTGCTACAAAACTTCGAAATGCACACAATTTTATTAAAGCTGTTAGCATACGTATTTAATTAGTTATGACCAATGCACTTACCACAACAGTACAATACAAGAAGACAGATGTTACCTTCCTGTCAACCTTCTGTATTATAGTTCGTCAAAGTTTAAGGGTCAGACTTGATTATGCTCTCTTGATCGCTAGTTTAACGTGGAAGTAAACATTGCTATGGGTATTCTCCACGTGTGTTGCTGCCTCATTGAAGTCTCCTAATCGCAGGAACTAATCACTCACTATCGAATTCAGCCGCATCCGATTATTGCGGCTGTATTGTGCAGCAGCTACGCACTCCGCCTTACCTGCTGATGCACTTAACCCGCAGCAGCGCTAAGCTGCACTCTACTTAGCTGAGATCCGTGCCAAACGAGGATTACTCTACAGAGGTTGCATTAGCATGCCCTAACAGCAGCCAAATAACAAAACATCAGATCCCGTGTATATGAAGTTTGAGAAAAAAGGCGAACAGCCGACGAATATTATAACCTCCCATTACATTAAGTAAAATCTGTAAGAAGAGTGAAATAATAATACGCTTCATGAAGGATCAGGAGGAATAGAGAGACAGGAACTACAGAAGGAGGTGTCAAACTAAGATAACACTTATGCCAAACAAACAATTTCTTTTACGCAATATACTAGTCACGTGCACCACCGGCACCTAAAATCTCACAACAACGTAGTTTGATGCAGGCAATTCTCATCGAGGATCTGACTTGAAGCCCACTGTGCCTGGGAAACTTGATAATTTCACGCAGTAAACATTTAAATGGTAGCTCTCCTTCAATATGAAAGTGAGTGAGAGGTACACGTAATATAAATACGAATACGGACCAAGACAGTTTATAAACAGAGAACCAGAATTAATCTTCAGAGCTCTGAAGAAACAATTGTAAAGACCTGATAATGTTAAATGAAAGATCAATGAACGTTAAGTGCAAGAAGAGTTAACAGTCAAAAACAACTGAATACGTATTAATTAACGTTGACACCAAAGTACAGTCAGCTGTGCACATATTAAGCGCAATGTCAGTTACTTACGAGCACCTTTAAACTCTGGCAAAGGAGCAAATATCGTGAGAGCACAACCAGACCCAGACCACTCAGTCACGACACTGAAATCAAATGAAGCCGGGCAAGATATGAAGTTAGCTAGACTTCGTCTTCTAATCAGCCTTACACACCAGCCACAGTCTGTGGTACATAGGCAGCTGAAAGTGTGTGTTTTACTAGACAATCTTTCTCACCAGACTGATTGTTTTAGCGAGCGATGTGGCGCAGTGGTTAGCACACTGAACTCGCATTCAGGAGGAAGACGGTTCAAACCCGCGTTCGGCAATACTGATTTAGGTTTATACAATGGTAAGATGAAATTAAAATACAACGATACCAAGCACCTAAGGAATAACATCAAAGTTTGTGGTAAGTTAAGTAATAAAATAAGAGAACAGTTGCACATTGCATTAATACAAACTAGGAAACATAATCTATATGCCCAACAAACGTAAAAAAGAACCTACTAAACGGAGGTCAATATTGCATGTTATGACAACGTCAGTAGCCGTGAAACATCTGGAGCAAAACCGTTTTAGTTATATACCGGTGAGTACAAATAAAAATTAAAATATTTATGTACTAGTTAGGCATAAAACACTTACTGGAGGTCAAACCCACAACTATCTGTATCATCTTGTTCCATACCTTAATAATAACTAATAAAACAATAATACAAAGTTACGTCAGTGCACTCTATCAATCACAGACTGATAAAGTGCACTTATTTAATAAAAGATTTTAAACGAACCAAACTGTGAATCTATATACGTAACAAATTCCCACTAAGCAGTAACTATAGAAATATATGTTAAAGGTTATAACAAGTGCTGTCATGAAAGTAATAAGTCTGCCAGTAACCAGGTGCGTGTCGGGGTGATGCACCAAACCACAAATACTGAACTAAGTATAAAGAAGTAGTATCAAAGTTAACGATAAATTAACGAATAAAATAAGGTAACAGCTGCACACTGTACTAAGATAAACTAGGAAACAAAATACATATGCCTTATATTCGACGCACTGGTGTAAGAACACTTCCAGCTTAAGAAGTCATCCTCATGCTGCCAACAGCCTTGTCAAAGAGAGCGGAGTAGTAGACAGTGATTCAATGAATTCTCTTGTCCTTAGAGTGGGAAACAGCCCCTACAGGGGGAAGAATTAGCAGCGATGAATCGCTTGAGAATGCAGAAGGCGATGGAAAACACTGCATTAAAGACACACAACGTACATCCACAAGACATGTGGCCTGTAGTTGAAAAAGGGTCATGAATCTCTCCATTGGCAGTACCGGAAAACTTCCCTGTCCAGTTCTCCAGGAGGCAACTGCCAAGTGGAAGGTGACTAGGAGAGAATGATGTGATTAAATAAAGGGTAACGTTCAACGAGTCGGGCGTGGAATGTCAGAACTTTGGACGTGGTAGGAAAGCTAGAAAATCTGAAACGGGAAATGCTAAGGTACAAAGAAGGTAACTATAAAGAATCTTTGGGTAACAAAAGAAAAACTTCAATTGATCGATGAAAGAATGAAGTACAAAAATATTTGGGGGATTCTGGAATACAGAAATACGAGTCGCTGAGGAATGATATAAATAGGAAATGATATTTTAGTATTTTGAAGTATAAGCCTCAGTTGCACAAATTTTCTGGTCTTTACCAGGTTTCGGCTAAATTAATCTAGCCTTCTTCAGAAGCATAAACTTACTATAACATGTCTGAGTAAGGCACAGTCTACATTAAAATTAAAACCAATAGTAAGGTGGTACCATGTCGAATGAAAACTACTTAACTGAAATCCAGCCCCGGCATCTCTTCACATAGCGGCAAGTACGTTGGCACTGACCGTTGCACGCGGAATTGTACAATTCCGCTTGCAACAGTCAGTCCCAATGTACTTGCCGCTGCCAGCCGACTGAGTGGTCAGGCAACTCCTCGGCTGAAAGCCACACATAACACACGGTACAACTAACGGCCTAGAGCCTAGATATAAACAATATTAGATAGAACAATAACTAAGAATAAAAAAAATTCTAAAACAATCCATGCTCAAAATTCAAATTTAACATGGCTGAAGGCTTTTATATAATTTTTTTTAAAAAAACTGAATTAATACACGGCCAAAGGACAATACTTAGACTAAAATGAAAATCACAATTTAAAACAAACAGAACAAATGGTGCTCAGAAGTGTTCCAAGGGACGGCCTGGGAAGGTGCCTCAAACGTAAGGTGAGGTGAGACGGGCAGCCAAGAGTTGAAGTAGGTCACCGGATGGCAACCCAAACTAGAGACGCCCAAGGACCACCAACAGTTTACCCAATTCCCTTCTGTCTGACCAACGGCACGATGATGGAGAATATCGGTGAGGACGAGAATACGAACAGCACTACTCCTCCAGAAATTGGCGTCTAAAAACAGCCAGGAGAACAATAAACACTCTAAGCAAATAGGAACCAAATAACTTAAAGGGCTGTCGAAGTACACGCCGTGCTGGACAGCAAGAACACGACAAGGACAATGCACACTGCCTCCAAACTACGCTAGCGACCAGGGAAGGTAACTGGAGCTTTAACGGCCGTAGGTCAGAAAATACCGCTGGTGCACTTCACTGATGAGTAACAGCCAATTATTTAATAATTAATCACAACATAGGAAGACAGCTGCACGATTTATCCGACTCCAATACATCATATGATGCTGTTAGCCCGAACGGCCAAGGGCGGAACAACAAATGAAGAAAGAGATGTTACAATAGTTGAGGTTTCATAACAGATTAACTGATCACTCAACTTCAGCGTCCAAGTTAGGTGAGCAACGAACTTGTCGCTGTCGCAGCTAGCGCCTCATGATCCAACAACTAGTGCACACCACCAGTGGCCCCGGCATGGCACCGCGCCGTGGAAACTTTCTTGCTCCTCCGTCACAACCCATTCACTCCATCCAGCACACAGACAGCATTAAAATAACTGCTCAGTTAAAACCACACAAGCTACACACCGTTCCGTGAAACACTTCCACAAGCAACTCTAACAATACTAAAACCAATCACAGTGGAACAACAAGGATCTGAGTCACGGATTGCGAGGCCCCTCCCGCCGGAGGTTCGAGTCCTCATTCGGGCGTGGGTGTGTGTGTGTGTGTGTGTTGTTCTTAGCTTAAGTTAGTTTAAGTTAGTTTAGGTAGTGTGTAAGTCTAGGGACTGATGACATCAGCAGTTTGGTCCCTTACGAATTAACACACATTTGAACATTTGAACAGTGTATGTGTGTCACCAGATGTCGGCTGAGTACTGGATGTGCAGACCTCACTGGAGCTCCATCCTGACTGAAATCACCACACAGCATTACCTGGAAATACTAGCGGTCACTCCAAAGATAGTACGACAGTGCTCTTATCGATAGCGCTGCTGCTGCCACTCACGGGCAGGCAGGCCAGCAACTTAGTGGTGCCAGTAAATTGAATAAGAAATTAGACGGTGGTACCGCAAAGACAACATGTCCAAGTAATAAACGACACGAACACGAGAAACGTATGGATCAGTGATCCTATAAAGCAGAAGATTCGAAGCTGGTAGTCTAGCTTTGTCAAAACTGATTATCCAAGTCTAATAATTGCTTTCCTAGGGGTATTGATCTTTGAAAGTTTTTTTAGAGTCCACATTGTGTTAGGGTAGGTTTAATTTGGTGTTTACCAATCGAACATACCAGAACCATGAAACCAGTACCAGTTGCAGATTTTCTATCTAATGGCTTCAAAGGAAAACAAAAGATTGATTTTGAAGATTTTGTGTAATTATTTTCCAGAATTGAAAATGTCATCATAAGTTAATCATTACTACTACTATATGTTAAAAGTTTAACACACTCAGACAAGCGCTTCAGTTATAAACTGTGTAATTGCCTTGGGATGGGTTGCGTTGATTTGGGAGGTAGAGACCAAACAGTGAGTTCATCGGTCTCATCGGATTAGGGAAGGAAATCGGCCATGCCCTGTCAAAGGAATCATCCCGGCATTTGCCAGAAGCGATTTAAGGAAATCACGGGAAACTTAAATCAGAACGGTCGGACGCCGGATTGAACCGTCGTCCTCCCAAATGCAAGTCCAGTGTGCTATCCACTGCGCCACCTCGCTCGGTAAGTGCCTTGAGGCAGCGTAACTGATGCCTCACAGATAATCGTCTAGTATGTGAGAATGGGAACACTTAGTGCAACGTTTTGCTCCAATTCAGGTGTTAAGAGAACACAGCAAAGGCAAAGAACCCAAAACTGGGCTATTGAGAAGTACATGAACTAAAAGACTGCTCCAGTGGAGAAAAGCTGGATATTGCAACAGTTCGTGAAAGTTCGTGATTATCATGGAACTTACAATGGTCAGATCATTACTTAAGTAGAGGCCGGACCCTGCTGTTAGTGAAGGCAGACACCGGTGGTTCCTTTCGTTGGCGCTGGCTAGTGCGGCAGTTCATCTCATATAGGGAATGTTCTGTTTAAGACCTTGAACGAAATACTGCAGGTGCGGTAAGTGCCTAGCCCAAGTGGCCTCAAGTTGCATACTGAAGGAACTACACAGCAGAAAAAGAAGTGAGTACACATGGAAATACGATGTCGATTTTGATCTGATGACGGGATGTGCCACCTGGGGCAGGCACTATCACCAGTGCTCATGGATGTCAGCCCACGAGGATCGCTGGTTCCATGTGAGGGCAACAATGAGGTGTGTAGTCCCTCAGACACTGAGATGTGCTACATCCTCTCGTCCTTCAAGGGGTGAGTCGGGTGCTGTGTATGGTCCACACACCTGTCAGACCTGTAACATTTATCACAGCAATGGTGTACCAACAACCTAACCTCAAAGTGCTTACATTAGCAGATGAGGCAGCTTCAGTAATGCAGTCTGTCTAGGTCAGCAGGCGGCGGCAGTGCAATCGCCTCCGAAGTTCACTGCCACGGTTCACATTACGGCAAATATTTACTCTAGTATCTCTAAGTGGCCTGGGTAAAAAGGCCAGCACAAAGCTGCTTCTAGGTAATTTAGGCCAGGCGCTGGGTGTACTTTCATTCTCAGTTAGGGTCATTACCGGGCACTTCGCTCTATACGACGCCGTGCCGCACCAGCCACAGCCACCTTGAGAGAGGTGCTAGGGTCTTCCTTCACCATTATCAGGACCTGGCCTCTGCATCAAAGGCAACCAGGATTTTGAAATTAGCAGTCGACCATCATTATCTTGTTTGACCTAATTTTGAGTGAATGTTAAACCAAGACTGATACATCATTATGGTCTTCAGCCTAAATTCGAATTTTTGTAAATTCTGACATAATCACAAACTGACCTTAGCTACTGTAGTGATTAAATTTTCCCCAATTGAGGAGTATTATGATTTATATACTTTTCAGTAAAACAGTGCCTCATTGTTTACCTGGTCAGTGCTCTTATTGCGCTTCAGTCGGATCAAGACTTAGCACTAAGTGCACCGATTCTCATATGCTGGATGAGTATAATGCGGATATTTGGGTGGTGTCAGTTACGCTGCCTCAGGACAAACACGCATTACCTAACTGAAACGCTTGTCTCATCGTGTTAAGCGTTTAACATAAAACTGTGCCTCTTTATGAGTAGATTATGACAAAATTTCTAATTTTGAAATTCCGATCGGTAATTAAGTGAATTAGTTTCAGTTAAATATTTGCTGCTCTTGAAAGCCGTTAGTCAGACAGACTAGCAATTCGCTGATGACATTGCTATCCCGAGTGAAAAAGAAGGAGTATTGCATGATCGGCTGAATGGAATGAACGGTCTAGTGTGACCAGAACATGGACTGAGTAAATCGAAGATAGGTGAAAGTAATGAGACTTAGCAGGAATGAGAACAGAGAGAAACTTAACATTAGGACTGACCGTCATGAAGTAGATAAAACTAAGAAATTCTGTTACCTACGCAGCAAAAGAAGTCCTGACAGACAAGCAAAAGCAGATTAGCGCTGGCAAAAATGGCATTCCTGGCCAAGAGAAGTCTACTAGTATCAAACACAGGTGTTAAGAAGAAATTTCTGAGAATGTCCGTTGGAAGCACAGATTTTTATGGTAGTGAAACATGGACTGTGGGAAAACCGAAACAAAAGAGAATCGAAGTATTTGAGATATGGTGCTACAGACGAATATTTATAATTAGGTGTACTTAAAAGGCAAGAAATGAGGTGGTTCTGCTCAGAATCGGAGAGGAAAGGAATATGTGGAAAACACTGACAAGGAGGAGCGACAGGATGATACAACATCTGTTAAGACATAAAGGAATGACTTCCACGGTACTAGAGTTAGCTGTATAGGGCAAAAATTGTAGAGGAAGACAGAGACTGGAATATATCGAGTAAGTAATTGCAAGTGCGTCTCTGAGAAGAAGAGGTTGGGTCAGGAGAGGAATTCGTGGCGGGCCGCATCAGACAAGTCTCAAGACAGATGACTCAAAAAAAAAAGTCATGTGTTTGGTGGTCTTCTATAACTACCTGCGTTCTTTATACTAATCGAATATTTCAAAGCAACAAAAATTTAAAAAATAAATATTTTTCATTTCTTAAAAAGAACTTTAATTTAAAAAAAACAATAGTTTTAGCACCAATAGTATAGGAAATTGCTATACTGGATTTACACGGTTAAAAAAATTGCAGAAATGTTATATCCGAGACTATACAAATATGGGAAAATACTGGCCATTCAGAGTTATAATACCGGTACTGGTTTTATCGGTTTGTTTTTAGTTTCCCTGCTCTGAAATAACTTAACAAGCAAATTATAAGAAAACCCATCTTTTAACACGGTTTCCGAAACGCAGCTCAACTTGCAATTCTCATAATTGCCAGAGCTGGAATAGACATTAAATAACAATAAGAACCCAAGGGCCTAGTCGACATAGAGACATTTAAGCTATGCCATACGTATACTATAACATACCTATGCACTCACCTAGCCAGCCTAACTGCTGTTTCTAATTTTTATTTCTAATTTTCCACTTTAATATTCTCCTTGAAAGTTCACGCACTATACGTTGACGCCTATGTCACGATTAATACCGTCGCTTCAGCTAAGTTTGTTTGCCTCTCGGGACGTGCTGACAAACAAGCCAGTATGTACCGTTAACGGTACCCAGCTGGGAGCGTGGGAGGGAAATCACCTGTTGGTTAATGGCCACAACCTAGAGCGTCGAAACCAGATTTTATTCTTTCTCTCCGGCACCGAGTTTCAGTTAGAAATGACGTGATCCGTCTCCCACCCTCGTATTTCTCGCCCTTTCTACACACACGGGAATAACTGTCTTTTAATGACCACCGATACTGGTTGCTGCCCCACTGGCGCCCCATATGTATTCCGTCTGCTGAAGCTAATGAAGTAACTTTTCACTAATTCTTTCACAGAAAAGCTCACGTCACTGCATCTCCTGGCCACGGCCCACTCTGCATCTGTTCACAATGAACTTTGTAACGGCATAACGATTTCATTGTGATTTATTTTACAAAACGTAATGGATACTGTCTGGAATGGGACATATGAGCCTCAACTTCGTCTTCGGTAAGGATAGATGCTGAAGCAATGAATCAAAATTTCAGCTGCACCTGGGACCTGAACCCCGTCTCCAACTTAAGAGACAGATGTGGTAACCACTAAACCTCAGCAGTACTGTGGCTACTGCAGGTGCATGGACTACCCTAGTGCAATGCCGTCCCTAACACGAACTTCAATCCCACCTTAATTTTGCTAGGGTGGTCTAACACTGCCAATTTGGACAAAAAATTTTGGAAGTGAAGCTCTGGCTGTCACAAGCCAGGACAAAGTGGGGAGTCACAGAGAAGTAACACCTCTTTACAACACGTTGGTCCAATTGGCCCATCTAGTAATACCTTGCGAGGGCCCCTACCAAGGGTTACAGGTGAAGATGGTCTACGGTTTTGAAGAGGACTGTCCCAACGATGATTAAAGTAGGGGAAATATTTTCATTTAGCAGCCTCTGTATCTCAGTGATTCGGCTGCGATAGGCGTCTGTTCTCCAGAAGAGTAACCTGTTCCCGATACTTAGCAGCAAGTATTAAATGCCTCTAGCAGCAGCAGGTGGAGAGACGCACCGGCTAGAGCCTATGTCAATCAAATGAGCGTGTACGTTGTAAAACTGGGTATAAATGAAAGGGCACACCCCTCAAGTGCGCGCGTTCCCATGGTCCGGGAAATGTGAGAAATGAAAATGGGGTTACACGCGACTGGACGAAGCGGATTAAAGAAGTTAGTCCATCTACGAAATGCTTTTGTCAGCATTGGAACCATATCTGGAAGAATTCGGAAATTAGCTGAAAGCTTGAAAAACGGGAGACAGACTTTGCACGTACCCAAGAAACGTAATGGAAAAGAGCGAAGGCCCAGGAGATTGACGATGGATACAGACCTTACCATAACGGCAAAAGCAGCACTCGTAATGTTATAGGAATTGTGAACAGCGAGAAGTATCACGACCGTCTCTGATCGTCTCATTAGTATGATACATTTACACCTCTAATTGTTTCTGCTACACACCCAAACCAGATGCACTGATAACGATAATGACGAATTTTTGACAGAATTAGGTACCCATCTATGCCATTTTGAGCCAGGAAAATATGGGCATGACCAATTTTGTGATGGAAATGGGTATGGCACTGTCAATGATGGTGGAATACGGATTCTGGATTTTGCCCGTCAAATGAGCTTGTGGTGACCGACACACTCTTCAAGAACAGGCTTACACATCTGTGGACCTAGACAAGTAGTGAACATAAAACTCAGATTGACTACCTGCTTACAAGAAGAGCAGGCTGGAATTGATAACTATCCGGCCCGGGTGGCCGTGCGTTTCTAGGCGCTTCAGTTTGGAACCGTCTGACCGCTACGGTCGCAGGTTCGAATCCTGCCTCGGGCATGGATGTGTGTGATGTCCTTAGGTTAGTTAGGTTTAAGTAGTTCTAAGTTCTAGGGGACTGATGACCACAGATGTTAAGTCCCATAGTGCTCAGAGCCATTTTTTGAATTGGTAGCTGAATTAAGAGCCATCCCCTCAGAATCAATTGCCCCACAGCATCAGCCTCTTGTTATGGACCTCAAGTTGGATATCAACAACCTAAATCGTCCTCAAATCACTGGAGTGCAGAGAACCAAATGGTGGCATATGTCAGAATACAAAGTTCAGCCCACCACTGCTGTTAAAACCATCGACATAGACACAGATCAGGCAGTATCAGGAACATGGGACAGCATTACTAGCCAAGCCCACTGTGCCGCGAATAACCTTCTTGGCAGGAGGAAACCAGGCAAACGAACATTCAGTAAAGAAATCTGGTGGTGGAAGAAAATATGCAAATAGCTGTGATGAAGTAAAAGAATGCTTTCAAAGTATTGTCCCTTACCGCACTAATGAAGAACTGCAACGCAACAAGATACAAAAATTGGCTGCCAGGAGAGCAGTTGCAGCAGCCAAATCCTCTTACTACGACCATGTTTGTGGACGGGCACACTTGAAGAAGTAAATAAATTTTATCGCTTTGACAAAACATGCCAACAAGCCACCTAGGTCATTAGTCATGTCAACCTTCTCGGCAAATGGAGTGATTACTTCTCCAAAATCAGTAATGAGGAATTTGACCATTCTCCAATACTGAGTGCTAACCCAATTACTGTACTACCAATCACCAGCCAGGAGGTCAAGGAAGGAGTCAAGAAGATGAAGAATGGTAAGCTAATGGCCGTGATGACATCCAAGCAGAAGTATGTATGACCCTTGGTCACGAAGTTGCCACAACTCGTACTACACTCTGCAACAGAACCGTTGATGAGGACATAGTCCCAGCAGCCTGGACAACAGCACTGCAAAGCCAAAAGGTAATGTGACAGAATGCTCACAGTATCGACCAGTTCGACTGCTTTGTCACACCACAAAAGTCTTTGAGCGGGTTATAGACACCAGGCTCCGCATAACTGTTTCTATCACTCCAAATCAATGTGGGTTTATGAAAAGAAGCATTCGGTCGGTTGGGTTGGAGCAGCGAGGAATTCTTCGCAGGACGATGTTTGACCGGGACCAATGGCGGTCTCAACGAGGTGTCGAAGTGTGTGGGGCTGTTCCCATTGCTACAAGCTCCGTGGGTCACCGACCCTGGACACTAAAGTTGAGTTCTGATTTATTCTACCAGCAAGTCAAGACTGTACACATTGTGTCATTTTGGAGTTCTTTGTCGGCTGTTGGGATATTCCCACGAGCAACAACATGGTTTTCAAATTGGAAAATTCTAGCTACCCTCCGGTGGAGTTTCACTGTATTTGGTTATTTGAACTGAATTACACAAGCGGAATATTCTCCCTTGAGGCCGTTAACGTTCCGTCGTAAATTACAAGCAGTGTAGTTTCCTCATTGTGTTGTTGCTGTCCAGCACAGTTTGCAGTTTGACAGCTCCATGTATGATTGTTTGTGGACACCAATATCTTCTACGTTATTCCGTTGACCTCCATGTTACGCCCTGGTCGGGTGAAGTGGAAGCTATCCTGTCGGTGGGCCCGTTAACTGTAGGTCGGTTGGGTTGTCGTCGGATCATGAATGGTTGGCCCGACTGCCCGTCTCACCTAAGCGAGCGTTAGTGTTTGAATTCCAGGCCCACCCTCGAACATCTGAGCGCCCTTGGATGTTCTGCCTTTTTTTTTTACTTGTTCTTGTTCTTTGTACTTGTACAGCTTCTAGCCGATTTTCTTTTTTTTTACAATTAAGGTTGTTTTGCCCTTAAGGCGTGAGATTCTTTAGGCCTTCAGCCTAATTTAAATATCTGTTTCACGTAAGACCTTTCGCATTTTAAAGGTATTAATGTTGTTGGATTTTAGGTGCTAGGCCTCCAGCCGATTTGAATTTAACTTGTTTGCTCTTGAAGTGTCTGATTCTTTGGGACTTCAGCTTAAATAAAGAACTGTTTTAAGATAAGGCTTTGCGTTTTAAACATCTGTTTTGGTTGAGTTTTGCCTAATTAAGCACTGTTTTACGTAAGGCCTTTGCTTTTTTTTAAAAAAAATTAATGTTGTGTAGCCTTATGTTTTGGGCTTTCAGCCAATTTAGAATTCAAATTGTTTGCTCTGAAAATCTCAGATTCTTTGGGCGTTCGGCCTAAATAAAGAACTGTTGTAAGATAAGGCTTGCCTTTTAAATTTCTGATTATGCTTGCGTTTTAAGTTATTGGCCTTCAGCCGTTTTAAATTAAAGTGGATTTCAGCCGGTAATTAAGTCCCAAAAATTAAAGCTGTGTGTTTAAAAAAAATTTTTCGGCTCTTGTAATGTTTGATCAAATAATAAATTTCTATGTTCGAGTGTAACTGACGTCCCCTTATTTTTACCCCTTTCCACAATTTAAACTACTTGTCCTGTCCTGCCGGTTAAAATTGGCGTCTCACAAGGTTCAGCATCGTCACCTGCACTGTTTATCTGCTGTATGAACACTGTGAAGTACGACTTACAATTACCCTACCCTCTGCTACTCCTACGTGCTGAAGATGTTTTACAGGCAAGCGAACACCGTGAAGACCTCCAGGAAGAGATGCAGAAATGGGATCAATGGTTCAAAAGCTCTGAGCACTATGGGACTTAACATCTGTGGTCATCAGTCCCCTAGAACTTAGACCTACTTAAACCTAACTAACCTAAGGACATCACACACATCCATGCCCGAGGCAGGATTCGAACCTGCGACCGTAGCAGTCGCGCGGTCCCGGACTGCGCGCCTAGAACCACTAGACCACCGCGGCCGGCCGCAGAAATGGAATCAACGACTCGGTAAATTATTCGTCAGACTGAATGTCAACAAGACAGAATACGTGGAATAGACCCCTGCTCAATACACTCATTACTCGCGCAAGACAATCGTACACAGTCCCATAAGAGTTCGGGCAATGTGTGTGCATCCGCACAGAAGAAGAAGGTCAATGGCCGATTACCCCTAACTATATATAGAGTTAAGGCTCTCGGGCCATTGACCTTCTTCTTCTGCGTGAATGCACGCGCATTTGCCGAACTCTTACGGGACTCGGTACGGTTGTCTGCCGCAATTACTGATTGTAATGTGCAGGCGCACCACGAATCTAGTGTGTGGACATTAAGTTGGGAATGTGGGTCTGACGGGGAGCGTGCAAGGGATAAATCCCTGCAGTCGCACTATCCTCTGTGCCCTCGGTGACTCAGATGGATAGCGTGTTTGCCATGTAAGCAGGAGATCCCAGGTTCGAGTCCCGGTCGGGGCTGACAATTTCAACTGTCCCCGTTGATGTATATCAACGCCTGTCGACAGGTTAGCGTCTTGATTTAGTTATCATTTCAAAAGAAAATGTATGGACAATATCATGTAGAATATGGAATTCCTCACGTATAAAGACAGACCCTAGTTGAGGCAGATGTGTCAAAAAGTGACCCCTGCTGGCGTGGGATAAATGCTAAGAGAAAGAGTGGAAGAGGGTGGTCTGGGCAGATCTGACAGCCGCTGAGCTATGGTGAAGTATGGTTCAAATGGCTCTGAGCACTATGGGACTCAACTGCTGTGGTCATAAGTCCCCTAGAACTTAGAACTACTTAAACCTAACTAACCTAAGGACAGCACACAACACCCAGCCATCACGAGGCAGAGAAAATCCCTGACCCCGCCGGGAATCGAACCCGGGAACCCGGGCGTGGGAAGCGAGAACGCTACCGCACGACCACGAGATGCGGGCTATGGTGAAGTAGTGCTGAGCACATCTGCCTAGTAAGCAGATGTCTCTGGTTCAAGTCCTAGCTGTGGCAGAAATTTTAATTCATTGCTTCAGCTTCTATCCTTTTCGAAGGTAAAGTAGAGGTTCATAAGTCTCCAAAGAAATGTAATTCCATCACATCAATAGAAAGTTAATCCAGGAAAAAGTAATTCCATCAGATCAATAGATTACCGATGCCTGAGTTACAGGCAGCATTTCCCCATTACCCGTAGAGCTGGAGTTCTATTCCAGTGTCGGAGAGCCTTGGCAATATTTACGAATTAAGAAGTGGAAAACGCGCTGAATGTGTCAACCAAAGATTGTGCTAGAGAGGACTTTGGACTAGTGTAGTCTGTGCAGTTGTGGCAGTGATGTATTGGTTAGTAAATCTACTTAAAAAGCATGAGACCCTAATTCAAGTCTTGGATATGGCACAAATTTTAATTAATTTCTTCAGCCTCTATGGTTCTCGAAATTTTTTCTTCATGGGTGTTTATCGATTTCGAATACCCGTCACAGAAATTTCATCTACATCTACATGTGTACTATTCATACTGTAGAGTGCATCGCTGAGAGTACTTATTACCGCACCACACGATACTCCTGTATGCAGTGAGGTAAGAACGATTTATGAACTGCCTGGACTGCCTCTTTGTGTGCTACAAGTAGTATACAATGGTTATGCTGAAAATTACTGCCTTCGAAATTTTTATGTGAGAACACTTAAGACATTTAAAATCAAACAAATTTCATTAACATTCTACATCTTATTTTACACGCGTGTGTATCAATTTCTCAGTATAATCACCCTGGCGTTGAATGCAAAACCCCCACCGAGAGATCAGTTTGTTGTTATGGACACTGTAGAATGTTTGACTTCGCTGGCTGAGTCCCAACGTCACATCTGGTTAAACCGCTTCATCACTATCACGGTGAAGTCCTCGAAACTGTCTTGAAAACGGATGAAAATCGGATGATATCAAGTCGTGACTGTGTGGAGCATGATCAGTGGTAGTCAACTCAAGGCGACGGCTTGTTGCAGATGTTGTAGCGCTCGTGCGTGATCTTGCATTGTCGTACTGAAGGAGAGGGTGCTCCATGTGTGGACGATCTCTTGCTTTCAGTTTTCTCACGCAGCACACCTGCGAAACTCTGTAACACACGTTGAAGTTAGTACCAATAGCGTTATTGCTCAGAAGACACATAGTTATGTTACACACCACCATGTTAGATGCTATAATTCGGAGCCCTCTAGCAGCAAAAGCCAACAGCCTTGCCGCAGATCACCGAAGTTAAGCGCTGTCGAACTGGGCTAGCATTTGGATGGCTGTTGTCAAGGGAGGTGCACTCAGCCCTTGTGAGGTAAACTTTGGAGCTACTTGACTGAGAAGTAGCAGCTCCGGTCTCGTAATCTGACATACAGCCGGGATAGTGGTGAGCTGACCAGATGCCCCTCCATATCCGCATCAAGTGCGCATGTGGGCTGAAGAATACACGGCGTCCGGTCAATAACGCTGGGCCTTCCACGGCCTGTTTGGATGTAGTTTAATTCAGTTTATTTCTAGCAGCAGAGGGTTGTAAGTTGCGTCAGTGGAATAAGAAAGTCGACCGAGAAATATGCATGACATATAATACCTCACCATTACTGAGAACAGAATAAAACACTCGGATGCATTACTTTCCAGCATGCCCTCGTAATTTTATCTTCATGATCCACACCGGGACACTCTTTACTTACAACTAGTTATTGAAACTTTTCAAGAATGATTTGAAGAGGCTACTGATGTCTGTGCTGAAACGTGTCTCAATTCATGTTTTTCAATATTTTCCAGACGGCCTCTCGCGCGTGAAACGAACTTGTGACATTCGTGGCTCCCACCTTTCTATACTTTCAGTAGCCCACTTCAGTTCTGTTTAGTAGAGATCCCACACATTTCAGCAATATTCTGACACACACAATATATATTTACATTACTGACTTCATTTTTCCCGTATCCTGCTTCTGAACGGAATCTACTACTTACGTAGCTGATCATGTATCTCATATGCCTCAGAGAAAAATATATTTATTACATGTATCTCTAGCAACTTTTTTATTTTCTATCACAACCATAAGTACCTATATTAGTAAGCGCCTACCTCGAAACTCGGTACCAGTAGCAGGCGTCTAGGAGCAACGAAAAATTGTTATTCGGTATTTCGAGTATTTACTGACCGAGTTTAAAAATTGAGAATGCCAGCGTAATCTACTTATGAACGGGTATATGCTTTCGTAAAATGTTTTGCACAGTAAGATAAGTATTACAATTAGAAACCTTATGTCTCTCATGACGCAGCCGTGAGGGGTAGCCTCGCGGTTTATAGTGTCTTGTCACGGTCCGCTCGGCTTCCCCCGTCCGACGTTCGAGTCCTCACTCGGGCATGGGTGTGTGTGTGTGTGTGTCGCCCTTAGCGTAAGTTAGTTTAAGTTCGATTAAGTAGTGTGTAGGGACCGATGACCTCAGCAGTTTGGTCCCATAAGCCTTACCATAAATTTCCAAATTTCATGTCGCAGCGTAACCAATCGCGCGCAAATACCTGGACTTTATTCACTCAGTACTTGAGACTGAGAGCACTTGGCAACTTCCAAAACTATTTTCACATAATTTCGAACTACTACGAGACATTTTCTCGTTGACACCCCCCCCCCCCACCCCCTCAAAATCACGTAAGGAAAATCATTTATCGCTCACTACATTTTCGCTGCTCATGTAGCAAACCTTCAGCATCACATCTTACGTTTTATTTTATTAATCTTTACTTCCGACTCTGTTCGCAATCCAGTTTGCAGACGGTATCCATACATACCATTGAATTAACCTCCTTAATTGTATAATCCACCTTCATTATATCATTCTAAGCCCCATAGTTCACGAGATACGACGTCATAAAAATTGAGATGCCTGAGAACCTTGCCTTTTAAATGACGTGCAAAATTGGCAGGAATATATTCATTCAATGTTTCATAATCAGAGCACATATAAACTTCCAACAAACTTTAAGCATAATTTCGAAGCTGTCCTGAACGTTAATTCTAGAGTGCATGATTGACGTCAAACATTCAGCATATCAACTAGTTTATAAAGTAATCAGTCGTTTGGAGCCATTTTACACGTGGGAGTCGAATTCTTTAAAGAAACGGTGGTTTACTGATGTTTTCAGTTTACCGGTTTCTGCCGTGGCAGTCATCTTTAGATTTAAAAATAAGTATTAAGCCATCTGTATATCGGTGCCATGCGTCGCCTCTGGCTTGAAAGTGTTTTACTACATATTATATAGGAGAATAGAAAAAGAAAAGAAATTTTCACACACTATCGACATCTTGTGATGGTTGCAAACCAGTAAAAAACATTACTTCTGTAATATGTGTTGCAAACCAGTAAAAACATTACTTCTGTAATATGTTTCATTAAAACGGAGAGTATAAACATTCTGTTTACAAGTAACTGCTTTGCTACATTACATAACTACGATTTCTTCTCTGAATATAAATATTATATAAAATCATAAAATACTGCTGCAGAGCTGGTCAAGGTCCATTATAGCGACTATTGGGTTGTTTACCTTACAGCTGACTCTCGATGCGACATCTATGGGTTGATTCTTGGGCAGCTTCATACAGCAGGAAGTCAAGTAGTACGCTAAAATGCGCGCCCGTGGTGAATTAATTACGTTCATTAATTAATTTCAAAAATGGGTCTTAGCACTATGGGACTTAACATCTGAGGTCATCAGTGCCCTAGAAGTTAGAACTACTTAAACTAACCTAAGGACATCACACACATCCATGCCCGAGGCAGGATTCGAACCTGCGACCGTAGCGGTTACGCGGTTCCAGACTGAAGCGCCTAGAACCGCTCGGCCACACCGGCAGGCCATTCATTATTTTATCCTGTTCCTTTCTGATTGTTTTACAAATAATTGCGATTGTATGTGTGTGTATGTTTGTGTCACTTTCTCTCTTTGTTTAGGCTATTCCGACTTTCAAGATCCAATGAACTGGAGCACACCAATTTCTTGTGTGCTGCACTTACTCTCACATATTTCCTGGCTGGAGGCCATTACTTCTGGGATGCCATCGATTCATCCCATCCTTTGCTGCCCTCTTCTCTCTTTCCTCAACATAACCTTCTTTTCTAGTCAGTAACGCTTTCTCATAATGTCCCTAAGAAGATTAATAATTATTTCAATAGCAGCACTTACAAAGAGCAACCTGGTTTTATTTTCTGTATTATTCACCTACTTGTTCTCTTTAAGGTACATGAAATTCTAAGGAGCTTGTTTCAGCACTATAACTCTGAAGTGTCTGGAACAGTGTCTGATAGATCGCGCCCTGACTGCTGGAACATGATATTTGAAGTAACGGGGGCGCGGCACGTTTGCGGTGAATGAGGTTGAGACCGTTTTCCGGAAGAGACAGTGAATGAGCAGTACGGACAGCGCAGGTGTGCGGGGCAACGGCCTGGCTGTTTGTTCTACCGCCCGTGTGAATTCCAAGTTTGTCTGCCTCTTCCGGACAGGAAATGTACAGTGGAAAGGGAATGGGCACATTATTTCTTTAGCCGACCACATGTGGAGGTGAGCGGTAGGTCGGCGTCACCCACACATCTTCTGGTGGCTCCAAGTTTTTCTGTAGTTTGTCACGGGAAAGCGGCTTTGAGTGATCAGTGCGCTACTTTTAGTTCTTTGATTCGGTGTTGAGACTACGCGTCATCCAAGAAGGCTCATCTTGATCGCCGCGCGGGATTAGCTGAGCGGTCTAGGGCGCTGAAGTCATGGACTGTGCGGCTGGTCCCGGCGGAGGTTCGAGTCCTCCCTGGGGCATCGGTGTGTGTGTTTGTCCTTACGATAATTTAGGTTAAGTAGTGTGTAAGCTTAGGGTATGATGATCTTAGCAGTTAAGTCCCATAAGATTTCCCACACATCTGAACATTTTTTTCATCTTGATCCCCGCTGTGAGCCTGATAATTGTGACTGGTTCGTTTCCTGCGCTTGTTTGTGTCTTGCTGCTTCTATCTCGGACTCGGTTCAGCCTCCTGTTTTTGTTGTTCCCTGTTCCTCTGAGTGGCCAGGCGATTTGACGAGCGTGTCGCTCATATCAAAACGTAATAGCTTCATTGCAGTAATTGTCATAGATTTGTGATTTGATTGTGTTTTTTTCTTAATTGGTGGTATATTGTAGTGTTTTATGTTGAATGTGTCATTATTCCTGAAGTTAAAATTTTTTGCGTTGTAGGTTGTGCACTAATTCGCCAAGTCGCTTTATTTAGTTATTTAGAGCGTGCAAGATTGTGTGTCTTAGGGGAAATATCTTGTAGCATATATGTAGGTGGGCTATACTTCCAAGTGAAACTTGTCCTTAACATAGGTGAGGTTCGTCAGCCAACTGTTCGCGTCTTCTTTCACTTACGTTTTCCGTCCCGTATTTACCGTTTCCTCCTAGTGACATGTTTTGAAGTTGAATCTCTTTTGGCCACTTTACAATCATGTGTAAATGGCAATTGATTGTTTTATGCTGCTAGCGTGTAATCTCAAGATTTAAAAGTTACTTCTCTGTTTATCAGGCTATCATTGTAAGTTTGCGCCTTGTGGCGTGTGGTTCCTGGCTGCTTAGAAAAGGAGTGGAGTGGTGAGAAGCGTATCGGTCCTGCGGTAAGTAATTTCGGTGCCGTTCGTCCAGACCATATTGCCCGACGGGTGGTGGCTTGGTGTGAGCAGCTTTAATTGGTTTTCTTTCCTTTTAATCAACACTTTTTAGATAAACCTGAATTATTTGTTGTATTTTGGTCAAACACATTTTTAATGTTCTGGCGTAACCACATGCGCTGGAATGATGAAAACGAGCGCAAGAGCAGAGAAGGCGTTGAGGAAACATCAGCCAATAGTCCGCTGACAAGGACCGCACCACGACAGGAATGCCCCCAAGACGAAGGGAATATAAGCGCCATTCCTGCCAGCCTAGTCCGCTCAGATTGGCTAAGTATACGGGCAACACTCGCAGAACAGATTGTAGTGATCGGTATCATGTGCTTATTTGAGCTTTGTCCATAGCGAAGACTATTACTGTTTGCATGTCACTTGCGACACCGGAGCAACTAATTAGTTAAGTACTGTCAGTCTGTTTTCTGGAAATAAAATTACTAATGTTATTTGCTTGAATTGTTGTATAGAATTCCCTTAGGCAGCCTATAAGCGACGAATGGGCAAGATCCAACACTTTATTTTAAGATGTTTACTGCCTGCCTGTTTAGAAGACTGTTTTCTGTCGTGTTATAGTTGTCGTAAAACACTGTCACTTGAACCATTCTTCAGTTTTGTACTTAAACTTTAAAAAACTTTGAAGACATTATTTTATCGAAGATCAGAAATTGTTCTTAAGGTGTCTTATCTAATTAGATGGTTTTGCCTTAATACGTCACCATCCTTTTGACCTAACTGGTAAAGTTACTCTTCCTAAGGATTGTTAGTAAAATATCTTGATACAAATGATGTTCGGTCCTTATTTTGTCCGGAACTTCCACCCCCAGCTTGTCAACTACCCAGTAGTGTGTACCAGTGTCTGTTGTACGCCATTCAGCTTTCCTGATGGTTCAGGTCTCATATCCTACATCACAAGTGGAAGACCACATCACTTACCACATCCATATTTGTTGTTAAAGTTATGTCTCTGCTCCTGAAACGATGTGGAGTGTGGAAATTGCCTTTCTACCGGGTAATCACTTGATTTTGTTGCTGCGGGCACCATCAGCAGGAATTTGGGAGCCGCGATATTTGAAAATAGGAGCTATCTCCATTATTTCTCTTGCTAAATCAGTAGGTGTGATAATAGTAGTCGCTATGATATTTGTTTTCTTGACGATCAGCATCGGAACAACCGTTTCAGTTCTTTCTTTCATCTTCAGGAATTCGATCCTTAAATGTTCTTCAGTTTCAAAAATCTGTACTTTATATATCAAGCATTATAAATCTGCCAGCAATTTCAATTCTGTTTCCATCCAACCCAGTAGTCCCCATAACATGATCTGCATACAGACTCTCTGAATGAGGCGATATATGCAGTCTGTTTGATACTTGACCCTTTTAATAGGAAAATAAAAATAATATTTTATTTTAGCATTCACGTTCGATTCTAGGCAATATACAAAAATTATGTTATGATTTCTAATGTCACTCTTATTAGCTAAAATGAAAAAAACAAGAAAGTGCATTTCACTTTGTTAATAATATATGGTAGCTTTCTTTGGGGCACAAGAAAGCAAGTCGTCTTACAATGCAAGTGACGCAGCACACTTCCAGCGATATGACTTTTCATATTCTTGGATGAGTCATAAGTATTTTCCAGGGAGGACTTCTCTCCTCACCTCATTTCCATATCTGCTGCATACTATTTTTAAGAACGTAGTTTTGTGTCTCTTTCTGTAAACTGGTGTTTCACTGGATGACTCAGAAACAAAGGATTCAGAACACAAGTGAAAATTTTCAAATTTTCACATTTTCATCTAATCCTTAAGGTTTGATTTAAGCCATATTTTTAATGAGCAGAATACTTGATATGCGCCAACTCTCTTCCCAAGTCTTATAAGCTGAGTATTATTGTTTCCTGGACAGTTTTTTCCCATTGTTCCGTTGTCAGTTTTCCAGTTATAAAGCAATAAGAAACTACTTTCCCTATTGCTGTCTTGTGTCTTGTATTCATCTATTAATTCTTAACAGAGAATACACAAACCAAGCTGAATGTTACGAAGTGCATAAAATACAATGGCGACATGCAAAATATTTTATCGGGCATATTGAACATGACTAAATTGTAGACTTATACCTGCTCCATTGGCTACATTCACTTGTAAACAGCCCCGTTTTAGGAAAAGACATACGTCACGTCATCTTCCTGCTTTTCGTCACGGATGGATCAATAGTTCAGTTCAAAACAAATACATAAAATATAATATCGAAAAAATCGTAGTCTGCGCAGTACAACCTCTAGCGCCAGCCATAACTACAGGGGAACACACTCGTAAGCCGTACAGATATATTTGCGGCTGTGGCTTTTCACGGCATTCTGTGTCTCGTACTGGGAATAAAGTCGTGTATCTGTGGGACAGCGAGGGAACACGTCAGAAATGTTCATTTTTACGGCCCATAAATTTTACAACTGAAGGCTGGTCGTTGGCTACGAAAGGGCTGGACGTGAACATTAAAACTTCTGACATTATAAAATTCAAGCTAGTTCTCAAAAATGTCATAAAACGTTTCTACAGGGTTATCGTTTATACTGAAGCGTCTGTCATTTTTTTCTGATGCAGCTGGGCACGCTCACTCAGTTATACAGTGTTTCCCTGTTCGTCCGTTGTGGCGAACATGTAGGCGTCCATAAGAAGACCGCACCTATATCCCACCCTAACCCCTTCCCAATCTCCTTACACAAACACACACACACACACACACACACACACACACACACACACACAGGCACGCAAACGCACTCCACTGATAGTATTAAACCTGTAGAAAAATTTGTGCATTATTTTTGTATGAGAGTGATCAGTACGCAAATTCTCATCCGAATGTGTGCATAAAATAATTCTATTATAGGAAACACATTAGAAAAAAATTATAATTCGTCAGAATAAAGTCTGCCCCACGAACACCAGAAAATGTCTGCTTTAAATTTTCAAGGAACTTTGTTACGTACTCGCTTTTCAAGCACTCCAATGTACGAGGGATATACGTAGGATATAGCGTGACAGGTGTCAAAGGAAATTGCTTAAAGTCTTTCTGTTCAACATCCATTCTTCCGAACAAGTTTTTACTACTGAACTGCCTCAACGTGGGTAACTTTTGGTGTGTGAGTGTGGTCCTCCTTACGACTGTATAAATTTCATATTGTCTTGACAGCTGTATTCCAAGGTATTTTCAGATTGTGTGTGGTTTACCTGAAGTTGCAGCACTCAGAAACTTTGTTTAATATTTTGCGCTGTTTTGAGAGGGATTCCGGGTGTAATGAGACCGTAAATCCCATATCCCCGTATCACTATGTATAAAAGACAATGTCCTTACTAACTGACTGACTGACTGACTGACTCACATCGCCCAGCTCAAACTTTGAAGTTTGGAGATGTGTGGCTCTTACACTGTAGGGATCGTTTACGAATGGAGTGCCAGAAATATCACTTCTAAAAGAAAGAAATTGGGGATGAAAGGCTATTTGAAAGTACGACGCATTTAAGGGATTTTTGAAGCCAGGACTAAAAAAAAAAAACAGGTAATTGGTTTCCCAGCCAGAAAATAAAAAACTGGTGTTTCAATACTTTTAGAAACTCAGCCATTAATTGGGTGAAATAGTGGGTGAACGTTTTTTTGAAAATAAATAATTACTGAAGAACTGCTAAGGGATTTTTAAGGCTACATCTGTGATAACTGGTATTTTACTTCTACGTTAGAAATAAAACAGTATGTGTTTCAGCGCTTCTGGAAATTCATCCCGTAAGGGAGTGCTATAGGGTATGGAAATTTTTAAGCAAATATCTAAAAAAATTTAAAGCTAAATTTATGAACATTGGTATTTCACTTCTCAGTTAAATATATAGAAATATTTGTCAGAAGACGAAAGTTGCTATGGAAATATCTTCACAAGAATGCAAAAGGCATGATTAGCAAAAACTTTAGACTCCAGTTATCGGATTCGCTTTCTGGTCAGAAGTAAATTCGGAAAAATTGGAATTTGAAAATTTGTGGTAAGGTCTTATTGGACCAAACTGCTGAGGTCATCAGTCCCTAAGCTTACACACTACTTCATCTACCGTCAACTAACTTACGCTACGAATGGCACATACACCCATCCCCGAGGGAGGGGGGAGCCGCGCTAAATTCGAAAAAGCCCATGCTTCTGTGGCCTTAATTAACGTGGGAAGCTTAGAAGGTGTTGCAGATTGTGAACAACATAAAAATTCTATTAAGTAACAAAACAAATAGAAAAAATCTACAGGCCATACAGTCTATGCGAGCGAAACAGCGAGCACTAAGCTGGACATCGGAAAAAAAACCAAATTTTGAGGCGACAGCAGAAGCTGACAGCACACATGTCACTCACACTCACAACTGACATAAACGCGAAGTTTTTGTGTGTGAGTATGTTTGTTACTTCTTCACACTGAAGCAGCTGGACGCATCTGGACGAATTTGGGAATGGAATTGGCTTACATCCTGTATTAAAACATAGGCTACTTTTAAAAGCCGGTAGTACAAGGTAGTTATTGATTTGAAGAATTTAATACCAAATGTGGAACAAAAATTACCCTTAGAAGAAGCATATTGTTTAATATGTCTTAGATGACACGATTCAGAGAAATGAGTACAATGCTTATAAATTCTTCGAAGTCTAATCTATACTTCGATAAAAGCCCTTTGCATTTTATCGGCGGAGCGTCAGGCGTATCTTATAGCTTCTGAGACGCTTGAAGACTCACTGCGACGGCGTCATTTAGATGCACTACGACAGAGGGACGTCGTGCTCTTACATGTAGAACGTGGTAGACTTCTAATGAGGCTGGATATCATTATGATATGCCAGTCTATCCGCTGATAACAGACGGACATGTGAGGGTAGAAGATATTATTGTTCGTACAAATATTGTAAAATTTGCGTTGACCGAACTAGAAACTGATCATTTTCTTTCTTCATAAACTTAGTACGTTTGTCACTCGATTACGCTGAAGCGATTAGACGGACTCAGATGAACTTTGGAATGGAGGTAGCCTGTACCCTGAATTAACACATTAAAATTTGTCGATCAAGTACCTCATTACAAATCACGGAGCTGAGACGACCTATCGGCAGGTCACCATCATTATCAGCGGAGCCAAAGGAGAGACGGTGTTGGTACCACGAACTGTTATCGCCACAAAACTCTTGTCTTTCCATTTTGAAAAAGCGTGCAATTCCCTCTGAAAGTGGCCTCATGATCACTACACATATGAGTCAAGGACAAATGTTAAAAGCATTAGGTATTCATCTTGACACACCGTGTTTCTTGGGAAGACAGTTGCATGTTGGGTGTATCGAGAGACGTAAACGTCTACATATGCGTAGAGAACAAGAAGTCACGAAACGTTGTTTGCAGAGACTATTATCATGGCTTCCTGGGTCTCTATATACATATGGATCTTTTCCGTGCTAGGCATATCGCAAATAGTATTGAAATTACTTTTTCGCTTTCCTGTCACATTTCGTAATTAGCTACTCAGTCGCGTAAAAATTTATACCTTAAGTAAGCGAGTGAGTTGTGAGTGACATGTGTGCTGTCAGCTTCTGCTGTCGCCTCAAAATTTGGTGTTTTTTTCCGACGTCCAGTGGTTTTCTGAACAGCAAGAGGCTCGTGCCTCAGTAGCTCCAAGACTTCACTTTTGTGATGACGCGTGTAAGCGGATATGGGTTTCGGCATTAACAGTTATTTGTAAATAACTGTTTAACCGCGGGTATCAGCGCAATGCGCAACCAGTATATTTGTATAACTGATATAATTGGCACTGCATCAGAAATATAATAATGCCATGCAAGATCTTGTTTCAACTGAAACGAGGATATGTTCTGAAAGTTTACATGCCAGCAGCTGTAGGCAACACATGCTGTTGTGACTCTCTCAAGCGACAGCTGCAAACTGTAGATACTCTGCATAACATGAATCACTGCAATCCGAATAATGCATAAATGCAAATCAGCGTCTATTTGCGTTGCCACTGCGCCTGGAGTACTGCTTCGATTGTCTAACGAGCTGAAGTCAAGAACTTGGCTCAGCGAACAACCAAGTTTCCGCAACTTGAGTTGCGCTTCAGCGTCATTGAATAGGGTGCCAAGCAAAACTGATCTCTAGTACTTCTCCCTCATTCCAGAAACCAAAAAATGCCATATGTGAAAATCACGTAATCTTTCCTCGTCTAGGAACTCAACTTTTCTGTTTTTTGACATTTCCTCTAACTGGTTTGATGAGGCCAGACATGAAATAGTATTCCAGTCCATACTCTTCATCACAGAATAGCACTCGCATCTAATATCCATAAGTATTTCTTGCATACATTCCAGACTCTGTTTTCTCCCACAATTTTTACTCTGTGCACATATATCCTTGATGTCTTAATACATGGCCTGACAAACAGCCTGTAACACTTTCATGCTGATGTGCTCTTTGACCATTTATTATTGTATACATATTTGTTTTCATCTTTTTGTAAATTTATATGTACACGATATATGAATTAATTTGTTTATTTTGCTGTATAATCAGTTATGTGTATTATGTAAACATCGCTGAGTAATCGCTAAGGGAATGTTAGGGAAATGTTAGGTTTTTGTCAACGAGTAAGTATCGTTGGAGTAGCGGCATCTCTGGACGCGGGAGGATGTTACGTCAGAGCGTGCGCTACACAGAGAGAGAACTCTGGTGTAAGACTTGGTGAAGTGCGGACGCATGCATGGCGTGCACTGTACTGGAGGAGTGTTTGTTGAGCAACACGTGGCAAGTGATGAACGTGGGCGGTGGAAATATTGGCTACAGCAACATCAAAAACCCCATCAAGAACCCGCCACGCCAATTTCATTGTCACCAACTCCCGTGCTCGCTAATTATCATGGAAAGAAGTCAGCAGCAGTATCGTCGTCATCAACTTCGTCACGGCGAGAGAGGACTGAAGCAAGATGGGTGTATCACAGCTTATTGTCAACTAGTTTTGTAACGGCGTTAATCAGCTTTGTGGTGTTTTGCGAGTGAATAATTACCATAGTTTAATAAAAACTGTTTACCCGCGATTCTCCTAAAATCATTCACCAAGTAGGTTCCTGTCCTATCCTATTGTTACAATAATCCGAGTGCGTTTATGAAAAATGAAAATTTCAGTGCCAGCTAATTTTGCTTATGAACTAAATGATTCAGTTAGATTAAAGATTTGAACTTAAAGCATTCAGTAACTTCAGTCTCAGTAACTTTAAATTTGAACTTTAATCTGAGGCGATCTAATTGTTTCAAATAGTAAATCAACTAATCAAATTAAAATGATTTCTGGCACTATGAACAAAAGCATTAACTAGAATTAATGAGTGAGTGCAAATATCAGTGATTATTGTAATTTCTTGTTAGTAAAGTTCTGGTTCACATTTTGACTTTCAGTGATGCTAAAGTATAATAATTACCTTTTGATACAGTAATTATCAATTTCTCCTTCCCTGTTCACAAGTCAATAGAGTTTTTTTAATTATTTTTTGCCATTTTCCAAAATTCATATGAAAATTACGAGGTAGCGCCGGTCGAAGTAGCCGAGCGGTTCTAGGCGCTACAGTCTGGAACCGCGCGACCGCTACAGCCTCAGGTTTGAATCCTGACTCGGCCATTGATGTTTGTGATGTCCTTAGGTTAGTTATGTTTAAGTAGTTCTAAGTTCTATGGGACTGATGACCTCAGAAGTTAAGTCCCATAGTGCTCAGAGCCATTTGTGAGGTAGCGCCATTGTCACATACAACAGTAAGTAACCATTAATCCAAGTGTTATTTTGTGTGTTTTCAAAATTTCGACTCTATTAGTTAATGATACTTCGAGTGTAAACTATTTTTTTTCTCGCTTTATTACGTAAATGTTTCAATGGTTTTTGCTAACGTGCGTGCTGCCCTCTGTTGCCGCGCGTGTTCCAGTAATTCTAGACATTGACTGTTCGGCTCATTAAATCACCTACCGAACAGAAATTTGGCCTAAATGGGATGGCGACCGTATTTCTTTTAGCTATAATTATATCAGTAACTCTTATTATTCTGTTCCGATCCACGTGGTACCCCTTTTCGTTGGCACAGTACGTGAATGATAGCACAAACCTTTCGAACAACCATACTAAATTTTACAGTAAATAAGTTGGCGGAATAAGTTGTCCTTGAAGGTATCTTGTTGTTAACCTCCCCCTCATTTATCGACTTTATATTGAATATTAGGAACGATAGCCTTTTCAAAATTTTATTCCAATTGTTTAGGCACATGCTTACACGGTCATATATTTCTTACATTGTCGATAGAAGGGAAGGGAGACGTCACCAGTCCTTTCTGCTGGATAATGTTACCCACTTATTCCTCTCCTACCGATTCTGCGGCGAACATACTCATTTCTTATCCATCAGTCCACCAAACTTTCAGTATTCTTCCACGGCAAAGCTTCTATCCGGCTATTTATTTTCCAGTTTTTCCAATATCTATTCTGAGCTACTAATGTACACCCATAGAAATTTCTTCCTCAAATTAAGACGTGTGTTTGGTATTAGTGGACTTCGTTCGTCCAGGAATCCTCTCTTGCAGTACTAGTGTGCGTATCGTCCGCCATGTGCTAATTTGCTTCCAAGGTAACAGAAGTGCTTCATTTCATTCGATTCCTGACCAATACCTTTCATGCTAAGCTTAGCTGTCTTATTTGTCCTTCGGACGACCAATCAATTGTTTATTTTGTGTTTCTCTTCAGTGTTATGTAATAAGCTTTTGAAGTGTTAGTGAATAGAACATAAAACCATCTGAAGAGGAGACAGATCGGTTTGAACCAAACAATGCGGCAATAAATAGGACACTGATTACAGTCTGCTTTTCAGTTCAGGTAAATGTGATCCGAAACTTTTTATTTTTTTATTTTTTTAAGACCCTTTGTTTGTCTTAAGATCATCATTAATGTTAGAAGACAACAGATCAGGACATTTATCGACCGTTTGTCTGACACCTATCAGATCTTGTTGCCGTGGCGCGCACAGCCACACAAACGCAACGGTCGGCTACCACGGCAGAGATAAGAGGCGCCAGTGGGCGCTAGAGGCGTTCCCGCCAAACATTCAATCAGCCGCGAACTACGCACGCGCACGAGCCTTTTTCCGGCACGGACGGTCACATTATATCATCACCATTCGCCAATCAGGGAACGCCAACGGCCGCCAATCATCACTCCGGAGTCAGCGGAGGAAGACTGGAGCCGCCGTGTTAAATAGCGGGAAGAAAGGAACGCAGGCGTGTATAATGCGCACCCGACATCTGAGTGCAAAGAGTCCCCCACCTGCCCGCACTGTAGGCAAGCCCACTTTTTACGGCAGTGCCCCAATCTCCAGCCCCCCCCCTCCTGTAATACCTGTAACCTCCCACATCCTACCTACTCCCAGAAGTGTAAGGCCCGCCCCCCTCCTACCACTCCTGAACTCACCGTTCCTGTCTGCCTTCTGGACGCCACACCCCTGCCGGCAACTCTATTCGCCCACACCCTACCGCTGAGGACATCATCAGGTTCCTCACTATCGTCCTTCAGAATGTTCATCCTTTTCAGCGCCCGCACACCCTCCAACAGATCTCCCTCGCCATCCGTTCCGTTTTCCAACTCAAAATGTACGCCACCCACTCCAACAACCAGGCCCATTTCACCTTCTCCCTTCTTGACACCCTCGTTTAAATCCCAGTCATGGCGCAACAGCACCGTACCCTTTTCAACAACATCCGCTCCCTTCCCGCCAACAAGAACCTCTTCCTGCACACCCTTGCCACCCACCGTGTGGATGCCTTCCTCCTCAATGAAACCTTCCTCCAACCCCACCACACCGTCCACACTTCGCCCTACCTCCTCCACTGCCCCGATAATCCCCTCCTGATTGCGCGTGGTGGAGTTGCCATTGGGCACCATGGCCAGATCCCCGTTCGGCTCCAACCTCTCCTTCCCGACCCCACCAAACACCTGATCCTTAGTCTCTTCTTCCCCAGCCTTACCGTTACCTGCGCCACCATCTATGTCCGCCCTAACGCCCCTGTTCCCTTCGACTTCCTCTCCCACATTGACCGTACCTTCTCCTCCTACGTGATCGCCGCCGACCTCTACATCAATAGTCATTCCGCCGCCCAGTTACGGCGGTGGCATCAGTTCCTCTCCTCCCTTCAAGGCGACTTCATCCCCATCCCCCAGCACACCCGTCCTGAATCCAACTCCACTCCTGATGTTCTCCTTTCCTCCCCCAACCTCCTTGGCTGCATAACGGTGGATGTCCTGGAGCCTATTGGTAGCGACCATCTCCCTGTCCTCCTTACCATTTCAGACAGTCGTCGCCCCGGCCCTGACCCTCGTCATGACCCTCCCCCTAAGTACATCCATGTCTATTCCCGTGGCAACTGGAATGCCTACTGGGATACCCTTTCCACTCAGCTCGATAGCCACCCCTTCATCTACCACCACCTTGATTATGTAACCCATGCCGCCTCCTTTCTCCAGCAGACCTTGTCTGAGGCCGTGGAGGCCCACGTCCCTACTGTCGCCATCCACCCCCACCGTCCTACCTTACCCCCATAGGCCGTCCTCCTCCTCCGTGAATCCCGCCGTCTCTACCATGCCTTCCTCCACAAGCGTGACCCGGACACACTACGACGCCACCGGCAAATCCAGCATCACATTCGTAATTTGCTCACTGCTAAGAAACGCCGACATGCACCCGTTTAAATGCTAACCTGCCTATCAACTCGTCCAAGTTCTGGTCAGCCTTCCGTCGCCTTACCGGAACTAAACCCTCCCCCTACTATCCTCTTCCCAATAATGGTCACCCCTTCCCTGACTCCCTTAGTAAGGCCAATCACTTTGCCTCCTACCTTGGCGTCACCCTCGACCGTCGCCTCTCCTGGACTCCCCATCTCCGGACAATCCAAGCCAAGGCACGCTCCCGACTCCGTCTCCTCAAGCTCCTTTCCGGCCATACGTGGGGTCTGGACACCTCCACCATCCTCCACACCTATAAATCCCTCATCCCCCCTCTCCTTTGTTACGCCCATCTGGCCTGGATCACCGCCCCACCTACCTTTTATAAATCCCTCCAATTCCTTGAACGCCATGCTCTCCGCCTCGCCTATCGCATCCGTCTCCCCTCCCCCACGTGGATCCTGTATGATCTCATCCCCTTCCCCCACCTCCTCCTTTTCCTTGAAAGGATAAGGATAATGTACACCTCCCGCAAACTCAATCCTCCTCATCCGCTTGTCTCACCCATCCTCTCACACCCCCGCCCACTGCTGTGCCTGTATTCCCACGTCCCACCGGGTCTCCATCTCTCCACCCTCCTCACCCTCCTCACCCTCCTCACCCTCCTCACCCTCTCCCAAGGTGGCTTCCGCCAGCTCCCCCTCCCTGATGATGTCCTCCACCCCTCCATCTACCCCTCCTATCAACTTTGATCCTCCCCGCACATCCTGTATCCTTTCCATTAGGCACCCTCCCTCCCTTCTCTTTCCTTTTTCCCCATCCCCTCCCTCCTTCCCTCTTCCCCCGGGCTTCCCCTCCCCCTTCCTCCCTTCCCCTATCTCCCCTGCCCTTGGCATCTGCTCTCCCCTCTCCCTCTCCTACCCCCCCTCCTCCTCTCTTGGCAGGTCCCCGGACTCGTACACGGATAGTGAACATTCGCGCGCCGGAGATCAACGCCTCGTGTTCTGTGTGTGCCGTCGTTTTCAGCTTAACTAATTCAGTGTTATTCGTTTTGTGCCCCTACGTTCACGTGTGACAATTTTCGTCTCTGTCTGTGTAGAAGTGTCTGAACAATTTTATCTTGGACATCTACGCCCGTGAACGGCACCTTGTATTTTAAAAAGTGTTTGTCTCTGTTTATATGTCTACCATGTTTTTTCTTTAAATTTCTTCATTTGTATATTTGTATTCTCTTCGGCTAAAGAGCGGCGTCGTATGCTGCTGCAGGCCTGCCTGTAATATAGGTTTCAAAATAACAATAAAGAAAAAAAAAGAACTAAGGCGTCTTTCGACCCGCCGCGGACTGCCGCCCCTAAGATACTTTGATGCAGCCGCAACGTCCAGGTGCCACGTCTTCGCTACGCCGGCCAACTATCCCGGACTCCACGCCCGTCTACTTCCTCGGCATCCGCCGGAAAGCGTCGAGAGAAAACCAGAAAAGGAACGTAAATTCAGTTCAGTTCAGTTGCTAATATTTCAATTCAATAAGGTGGCATAATTCTTTGGCTTGTTATAAAATTTTGGCAGGATAAGAAGCTTTTTGTTTTCGAAGGAAGTTTTTCTTTTCGTAAAATTAAGCGGTAGCCTTGCTCCACCTAATAAAAAATTTTTGTTCGCAAATGTGTGTTAATCTGTTGATGTAACACCTGTGACACCACAGGAAATACCTACTTAGGTATCTGTTATTTCGTTGTTATTGAACTGTTACACTGAGGCAAGCTAAAGTACTGGAAGTGTTCCCTGTTCATGCCAGTCATCGTGTTAAAAGTTTAATCCTTGCAGTTTTTGTTTCAAATCCCACTGGGCAGTCGCTTTCTCTGTCCCGCCAATCGTGCTCATGTGGTATTGGCGTTAGTATGCACTGTGAAGATGTGTGAAGTTGTTTCGTGTTCTGTAGTTAAATACAGGTCTGGAAAACTTTTCAGTAGTATGAAGAATCAGATTTTGCTAAACGTGCACCGAGTTTTGGCATGTAATACTTCACTGCCACAAACTGTACTAGAAGAAATGTCAGGTTATACTCTTTCCCTGCTGTACAGCGTTTCTACGAGCCACAGATGCGGAAATCTTTTGTGATATGTTGTTCGGCTAGGGTTACGACACTTTCATGTTACAGTTCTAGTGTACTTCTTGCCTTGTGGGGAAGCCATCGGCCAGGGTGTGCAGTTTAGTGCAGCTGTAGCTGGGTCGAGCCTAGCCCTGTGGCGTGCGTCACAGCACATGACAGTACATGTCTTCGAGAGTTGCAGCGACCGTCCCTGGCGGTGAACGATTTACTACTTCAGATGAGATTAATAATTGCTAACAGCGAGTTTAAATACATTACAAAGTTAAGGCTTTTACAGGGAAGCTTTTCATGGACATATTAATATCCCTACCACCATGGGTGGAGCCGAGCGTTCGAGATGTACAGCGTGGTTATTATTAAACTTTCACTACTTCAGCCATTGTAGACGGAAAACTATTTACCCTAGGGGTACCCAACTTACTGAACCATGTTCAGACTGCGAGCTGCAGGAGTTGTGTTGTTAATAGTGTCGTGACTTGCTGTTAGGCGTTGGCACTGATACAGCGACGTAGGGTTGAAACACAAAAAAATCACTTTGCATTGCAGTTGCAGATAATGAACATGGTTCTGGACGGGGTGAGCACAGTTTTACTCCTAGATCTGTTTTATCTAAACAATGGCAATGATGTTTCTGCTCTTAAAATAATACGTAGAGGTCCTCTTTCCACGCCGCGGTTGAAGAACTTAATTTGGAATTTCGAATTACATGGTGATTTGAGAACTGTTCCTAGGAGCGACCGGCGACCAATTACGCCACAATTTACTGTTGCCATGGCTGAAATTGGTACATGCAATATGCGATCTTCAAGCAGTGCACAAGCTGTGACACGAGAACCGAAAGTTTCATGGTCCACCATTTGCAAAGCGCTGCAATCTTTGCGGGGCTCGTAATTAGAGCTGCAGGCGGGGCCAGAGAGATACACGGGCTCTGTAGCGTGTGTTAGAGCACGTGCCACAACCGGTATTATCAGATGCAGCGACAGTCTCCAGCGGTTAGAAAGTTGCTGTTATCACTTCATAGCTGCACGTTTAAATAGACTCACGATTTCAATAACATATGACAAACTTAAGTCGCTGAGATATTGATTTTCCAGCTAGGCCTGGACGCAGCAGAGCGATCGCAATGTATGTCAGGGAAGGCAACTACTGCGGCATGAAACGTTCGTTGCGGAACCCATATTTCCCGTGGGCTCCGAGCAGCACGTTAAGTACCTCAGCCGCCAAGGCGGTGTGTGAGAAGCGAGGTTACAGCACAAACTTACCGTAGCAAACGCGCGTACGTAACTGCGCTCGACAAGGTGTGCCGCACGTTACGAGGGAAGGAGAATCCAATAACATAATTACAATCGCCGAAAAATACATAGTGCACAATTTAGTTCTGTGTTAAACTTCCAGTGAAGAGAGTATAGTAATTGTCCTGTACCACGCGGTATGCACTTGCTTTCCTACGAACTTAAAACTTACCTAGATAGTTGCAGGGATATCTACAATTTAACGTCAACTCCGAATTACAGTATTGCAAGGCATTCTTCGTATTAAGAAGAAATTACTTGAAGCGATTGACAAAAAAAGCCTTGTACTGATTGAAATACGTCTGCGTTAGTAATCTGATGGAGTGACTGTGACATACACTTTCTATTTACGGTGTGAAGATTCTACAAAGAAAAAACCAGAGCGGTTCGGCAACACTGGAGCACAGATTTCGTAAACGTCATCCTCTAAGGACCGCAATTTCCCTACTTACATAACTAATTCAAAGGTGTGACGAAATTTCGAGTTCGTCAAACCAGTCAGAAGACTGATAACCTCCAAGAAAAAGTAACCATCGAAACAAGAAAAATAAGCCCAATAAACATGGGTCCGGAAAAGCACACTTCCGAGATGAACACATCTTTACCGTATAGGAAGGGCAGCGCCACGCTTGGTTGCGGATATTAGAACGGTCGTTGCATTGGCGCTCCCTGAAATGTGTCGGCAGGGTGTTACGTCTTACTCACAGTACTCCACCTACCATCAGGCGGTCTGCAGTCAGTAGTGTGGTTCGAGTCGTGATGTGGGCTACGTTAGTTTACGTCGTGATTGTATGCCTTATTGTACACTACTGTCAACTATGGGTACTTATCATGGTGTTTTAGTTTCTTCCAAAAGCTGATTTATGTATGTGTTTACTGTTACTGCACTGTTTGTACGTATAAACACTTTGAACACTTCCAACAATTGTTAGCAATGGAAGTCTACTACTCGACAACTGAAATATCGGATATTATATTCTGCTATGATTTATCAAATGAACGTAGCCAGGGAACCCGTGGCCTCTACGCTGAAAACTATCCGCAACGCAGAGTGCCCTCTGATGATCTGTTCGGCAGACTTCTCCAGCGTCTGCGGGACACAGGTACCGCTGACCTCGGAAGGCTGACAGTGGAAGACCCAGAATCGTCTGCACATCTGGCATGGAGGAGCGTGTCGACGTTTGGTGGAAGAAATCCCTGGGAACAGTGTGCGACGATTAGCAGCAGCAGGAGGCGTATCTCCCATTTTATCTGAGGGTACTTCGTGAAAAATTGCTGTACCCATATTATCTACAGCGCGTTCAGGCCCTAAGCCAACAGGATCATCACGGCAGACGGCGGATCTGCCAATGGCCGTTGCAGAAGTGTGCCGCAGATCAACTGTTGACATCCAAGAATTAATTTACCGATGAGGAAGGGTTCACAAGAGACGGTGTTGTGGATTTCCATAACGAGCTTGTACGGACAGATGTAAAACCCTAAACAGTTCAGGGAATGGTGTATCAACGACGGTTCTCAATCAACATAAGGGCAGGTGAAGATTAATAGAGCCATACGTGCTACGACAGAGGTTAATTGTGGCCCATTATCTGTTGGGATTTCTCATTGATGTATCATTGCCTACCTTGCTGGAAGCTGTCCAACTGTGGCAACGAATACAAATGTGGTTCATGCCTGATGGCGCAACAGCACACATTTGTCACAGTGCGCGCGAGCGTATGACGCAGACGTTTCACGATCGCAGGATTGGCCAGTTACTTAGAATTCTAGCTAAGGTGAAACGTGAAGGAACATTGGTCTACGCGAGGTCAATCAGCGATGTGCGGACACTACAGGAACACGTCTTCAATGGGTGCCAGCAGGTACAGCAACAAGAGGGTATGCTTCGAAGGGTGCAGTGGGTGCATTTTCATGTGGACTACACGATGAACACCTCCTGCAAACACGTAATTATTGGAAGAAGCATGCAATTCGTGATCCATGTTTATTGGACTTATCTCAGGAAGTATTCATTTTTTCCGAGCCCATGTTTATAGTGATTATTTTCCTTGTTTTGATCATTACTACCCCCTCTCAAAGTATTCGACACGTTCTTTTGAACGGGGTTTATAAGCTGTCAGGAGTTTGATAAGCTTGTAAGGCCGTTGCAGGGAAAGCTGTGCTGAGGAATAATTGATAAGAAAAAAATTCGGTAAACTGCGCCGTTCCCGATTTAATGATCATTCATGTTAGCAAGTCAGGCCGTTGTACGTGCAAAGTCAACCGGCGCCCCACATGCAGTTAGTGTCAGTTGTTCAGAGGGAAGATGGCTGGTCGTCAAACAGCGAAACGCGTGCCACATGGGGCCCGAATCAAGTTTTCGTGTAGGCCGCGGTCCTCAGCTGTATTTTATGATAATATGCACTAGCAACTACTAACCGAATCCAAAAATGTCAACTAAGGTTAAGAGTTCCTTAAGAGCGCACATAGTTTACTTGATTACTAGCAAACAAAAATGCTTACGGAGGTAGTAGTATTTTAAGACGTGCTTAATTTTAATTGACGCTGGTGAAGGCGGCCTTTAGCTAAGTAAAGCTTGCCGCCTACCCTAGGGACAGGGCGTAAGTAGCGTAGCCACTGTGGGTTTAGGGGATGTCAGAGGGGGAATGTTTTATTGTCTGTCTTCATTGGGCTACGCAACTCGTACAGATCAGCTGCTGTAGTACAAATTTTAGCTCCGAAGTAGCATGGAATCATGAATGCGCATTATATAGGTAGTCGTCTTGCAATGCTGGACGTAAATGAAGCATGGAACATTAAATTAAATTAAGACTGTAGTAATACAAAGCAACTGGAAGAAGAAAAATAAATTTCTGAAGAGACGATAACCTAGGTACTTTTGGTTAAAATAGAAGTGTGGTTGCTTTGGGTACTGTAGGGAGCAACCTCAGTATCAGGAATAGTGAAGTGTATGTGGTAACATATTAAGTAAGCATTAGCTTGTCTCACGAAAACGTCAGTGATGTTAGTGAAGGTATTTCAGTTTATTACACAGGCAGGAAATCGCTTTCTTTTTATTTGGTGAAACTTTAGTCGTTCGTTTATCTTGGTTCTCACGACATCATTTTATTTCTTTGTGTGGTCTCCAGATAAAGTTATACCTGCGAGCTTGGCGTGCAGCGGTTCGAAGTGAGGTGATGTTCTATGAGCGGGTACAAGACCTTAGACAGTCCATAATTTTTTGTTGCAATTTAATGAAGAATCATTGCAAAATGTTAGAAACCTAATAACGTCGAAAGGTTGAGCACTTTTCTTGCAACATGTGTTGTGGAATAAAAGTGCTTAGCATCTGTTACATGTGCATGTAATAAAATAAAATAAAGAAACGGAAATCTTTAGACATTTTCTGTTTTGTCGATCGGAAGCTGCAGAATATTGTCGGAGATCTGCACAGCGACAACGACACGCAAATGAGAATTCTTATTGTTGCAACGGGATCCACAATCGGAAACAAAGATTCTGAATAATTCAAATCTGCCACTCTAGCATCATTGGTTGAATGAAAATGACTTTTATTTTGTTTTCCTCAAATAGAGAACGTCGCTTCACTGAATAAGAAGAGTCATTTAATCTTCCGGATAAGGTGGCCAAATGTTATCTCTTGAATAATCTATTGGATTTCTCTTGTAGCACTGAAAGGATTATATCACATTTTGAAGTGAAGTAGCAGCGTGATTCCTTAAGGATATGGTGAGACGACAGTAACAAGTAAAGTTTTTAACCATGCAAGTGACTCAGCTGTATTGGGTCGCAGTCTGTAGTTTCCATTAAGGTCATGGAAATGTCCTTTGGAGTTGTTATATCGAAGATGTTGATTAATGCCTAAGTTTTCCTAATCCAGATCCAGATCTAGGTTTGTTCGCCGCATACCAACGTGTGGTAGTAGTGTTTTAATGTGATGACGTATCAGACACAGGTGGCACGGACATTTTCTTAGTTCTGTTAGACATTACTGACGTTACAAGTAAACATGAAATGTAGGGAGCGGAAGGAAAGGGAAAAGTCGGTAGGAAATCGTGACGGCTAGTCGCTAAGGGGGCTGTTGTAATGCAATGGATAAAGCTGAAAATTTGTGCCGGACCGGGACTCAAAATCGGATTTACCACTTATCATGAGCAGTGGCCTTAACCGCTTCGGTCATCCGGACATTTGTCTCAAATTTCCTAAATATCGCACGCTGCAATCTAGTGTCCCTCATCTATTAAACTCGTTACTTGCAAATGATGATTCCCACAGGAGTTCGGAAGATATTTGTGCATTCGCACTGAAACAAGCGTCGAAGAGCCGTACTGTTCTTTTTTCAGAAACGTATATATATATATATATATATATATATATATATGAGTGATACTTTCGTCGGACATTTGGAACTGTTTGTGGAATTCTGAGTGCGGCTGGTCCCGGCGGAGGTTTGTCATTAGAATAATTTAGGTTAAGTAGTGTGCAATCTTAGGGACTGATGACCTTAGCAGTTAAGTCTCATACGATTTCATACACATATGAACATTGTTTTGGAATTCTGAAAGTTAGTGTGATACTGATTTGTTCATCCGATACATAACCTATGAACCTTTCCACAGTTCACACACTCGTCTTTTCCGATAAATAAAAGCATTATCTACTGTTCTTACCGTTGAAGTCTTCTAGTAATACTCCACCGACACGTCCTCAACAAGATTCCAAACAGGAAACTCCTCCAAACTCAGTATAGCCGCTGACCACCATTAAACATACTCTGATATCTTCTGTTCTTCTCTAATTACTTGTAAAATATTCTTCAGGTAACAATTTCGGATTTTTCTCCACTCTGTCAATGTACTTCTGTTCCCTTTTGGTGCAGACAGAACAGACACCATTCAGATATGTATACATTACAGAAGTTGTTTCGCAATCTTAACTGCAATACCCATACATGAGATTTTAGCGCTAAAAGTGTGTCGTTATTAAGCTAAACAACACGAATAATGTGGCTGTTAGTATTTAAATTATTTAAATTATATTAATAGCAAAACCGATCCTAAGTTTTTAAGATTGTCGCCAACTCCCGCGGAAGGTGAGCTAAAGCGAGAAAGTATGAATCTGTTCTTGCAGATTTTCAGGAAAAATTCACGAGAGTCTCGAAACCCTTTAAGCTGAAATGTATTATAGGAAAGCCACTTATACATCTGCTAATATAGCTTCTCTTGCAGCTAGCAAGTAAACTTACGACTGTACAGTTAAAATTAAAGACGGATGGTATCAGAAGGTTCAGTCCAACTGCTACGCATTATTAAGCCGCAGCATTTTATATTACAAGTTCCAATAGACCAGGCAGTTTTAACCCTAATGTTAAAATCTTGTGGGTTGGTTTCGACACCTCTGCAGGGATCTTCTTCAGGATGATACGGTGTCTACTATTGCTAAAACAATGTTCTAGCAATAGTAGACACCGTATTATCCTGAAGAAGATCCCAGCAGAGGTATCGAAACGTAGATTGTTTAGATGGAAATGTGGCGCCGCCTAACAACCCAGAAGATTTTATCCTTAGTGACAACGGCCACGAAAGCCTGTAGACTTAGTCTACACCCTATCACGGCAAACAACAGTACTGTTTTATAAGATGGTCGGTTGCCCCTCTCCAAGCACTACTCAGACCCATATCGTGCCCACAGATACCCCTTGCTGATACTCTCAGGAGCTTGCTATTACTTGAAGAAAATAAACTGATTTACCGAAGCCTATGCCTCAGCCACGTAGCTGGATGAGGTCCTGAACTGTACACCTTAATATTTCTGCGTAGAAACGTCAGTGTAGGGACCCCCATGTAGATGCGCACGGGGAAGCCGACAAAAGTGCTAGCGTCTGATGTCAGTGGAACCACACCACCAAATAACGAGGGTTTCCAGTCGTGAGCGCAGAGTCGTATTCAATATGGCACAGCGGCGCCAAGAGGCCCGGGAATGAGAAGCTACAGAACAATGGAGCTTTGTCAAACAAGTGGGGGCAAGTGTGGGGGAGGGCGGCTTCGGTGGCTGTGCCGGAAAGCCTTCCGGCGCAGGAAGCCGACCGGGGAGGCGACATTCAGAGGGCTCGCTTTACTATTATACCTTGCCCTAACAAAAATGAAGCGCAAGAAGCAGACCAATTCCATGTCAATAAAGAGAAATTTACAGTGAAAGTTATACCCTCCTCGTGCAGATTAAATGTTGAAACTGTGCATCATATTGACAGGTTAACGATACGCCTTTTAAATTAGTGTTCTTTTTTATCATTCTTCCGGTCTGGTGCGTCCGACGATAATTTTCCTCTCGTAGATTTAGTCTGAGAAGGTGAGCACTAACACAGTGAAGTTCCCAAGTAATAATCGATCAAATAGCTCTGAGTACTGTGGGACTTAACATCTGTCGTCATCAGTCCCCTACAACTTAGAACTACTTAAACCTAACTAACCTAAGGACATCACACACATCCATGCCCGAAGCAAGATTCGAACCTGCGACCGTAGCGGTCACGCGGTTCCACACTGAAGCGCCTAGAACCGCACGGCCACACCGGCCGGCAAGTAATAATAGGTCACGCTTTATTAGTAATCACGTGAAGCGTCAGTGTTCTGGGTAGAGATGTGTCGTGGTGACACCTCTCTGTTGTTGTGCCCCTGTGCTGATTTGGGACGGGGAAAATAGAGTTTCGAGCAGTGTCTGAGTACTTCGTAAAGAAATGTATCAAATAAAAGTAAATTCATGCGGATTTTCTGATCACACTGAGTGATTCTGCCCCTTCAAATCTTGCAAGAAGACATAAGAGTTTAAATCTGGTAGGGACAGCTTAGATGATAATCCACGTAGTGATCGGCAAAGATGCGTCATTGCCCCAGAAATTATTCCAAAATGCATAAAACAGTCATTGAGTATCACCGACTGGATGTGCGAGATATTTCTGAGACAGTGGGGATGCCATCTAAATGACATATTATATTTTAATATGTCATTCGGAATTTGATTTGAGAAAATTATCTGCTGGATAGGTGCCGAGGCTCTTAACGTAGGATCACAAACGTATCACAATGGAAAAGTCGGAGCAATGTTTCATCCATTTTCAAAGGAGCCAACAGGATTTTTTGTGCCGGTTTTTTAACCATTATTATCCATCAAAACAATAGTCAAAGCACTGGAAACATAGTGATTCATCAACGCCAAAGAAAACAGAGGCGATACGGTCGGCCAGAAACGTCATATATTCAGTTTTATGGGACGCGAAAGGTGTTCCGCTGATAGATTTCCACACTGGTCAAACAATTACTCGGCAGCACTACGGTAACCTCCTCGAAAAACTGCAGCAAAAGATACTCGAACACAAGGGTATATTAGGCAAAGAAGAACCTGCTCACAAACCAGTGTCTTTGTCATGACAAAAATACAACAAATAAGATACGAATTGTTGCCATGCCTACGTTATTCGCCTGATATTGCCTCACCAGACTTCCATCTCTTCCACAACTTTACAATTTTCCGTGATAGGCAGAGGGTCCCGTCAAACGAAGAACCGACAGCCGTAGTTGGCGGGTATTTTACAAGCCTGGAGGAATTTAATTTTCGAAGTGGGTTCAAGGAGTTGTAAATTTGCTGAACCACGTGCATTATATTTTAATTGAGGTACGTCGCTTCTTTCCATTCCATTTCGAAAATGTTTCAAGCTACCCTCGTACTAAAGCAGAACATTAACGCCGTCTGTGAATTTTATATCTTTGAACTGATGTGCACTCAAGTGTTAGAGAAATGTTTCCTGTTGAAATATACCCTCTTTTCTGCATTTTCAGAAAAATGTTGCCTTACTTTTCACTGCAAGTTTGTAATTTTCATTAGAACTTCCGTATTCATATATGATCCCTTCTTCCTCAGCGCAATTCAGATCACTCGCCTTCTTCACCGCACCAAAAATGCAAAAGAAGTTAAAAACATGAAATCCAGGACCAAAACGATTATGAAGAAGTTTTATTCACATGCAAACACACAAGCCATGCCGTCTGCATAGCCCCCTTTAATTCTCATTGCCTGAGAGAGTGCCTCCCCCAAAGACCTTAAGAGAGCACGAGTGAGTATACGGATAGACGGCTTTTGAGTGGAGGTATCACAGCAAAGGTTGCTTGTGAATAACAGGTGCGTAAAACGTGATACTTGAAAGTTGTCTATGATAACAGAAAACTTTTAGATTTACAAACTATGTCTTCAATTTATTGCAGTACATACAATCTCTGAATTAACGGAGGATACTTCCCGTCTAATGCTCATACTACACCCATGGAAGTTATTTAAAATGTGTCAACCCATTGTCTATAATGCGGTATTTTCTTCTAATTTATTTTTTCTACATTTTACTTTCCTCTGTGGAGTCTAACGGAACTCTCCCATCCTCTATCTTTTTTATCCATTTTATTTTCAGTTTTCTTCCATAACACTACGTATCTAAAGCTTCGATTCTCTTATTTTCCTGTTTTCCAACAGTCCATTACTCACTTTCGCATCAGGTTCACCAGAAATACATTCTCAAAAATTTATGTCTCAAAACAACTGATACGTTTGATCGAGAGGGCTTCTATTGATACTCCCTTTTAATGTATGACTCTAGTTCTTTTGTTCTCGCTATGTCCGCCGTGGATTACTTCGCTCCAACATAGGATCATTCTTCACTTCTACTACAATCCCCCGAATTTACAAGCTATGTTTGGCGCCATTCTCATTTTTGCTGCTCCTCAACGTATTGATCTTTTCTGGATTACTCTCAGTCACTATTATGGGACCAGTTGGCTGCTCATTCCATTCAACATTTTCTTATTTCACCTCTTCACATAAATCGTCTTATCGTATCACTGAACATTATCATCCAGGATTTTTATCTTATCCCTGAATCTGTGTTCTGATCCCGTCACTGCTCTTTAGGCATCTATGTTAAAGTGTTGAAGGGAAAGACTTTATCTCTCCGCTATTCTCTTTAAAATCGGAGAACGTCTCTGACGGTTTCACATTCTGATGTTCCCTCTTAGTTTTTGTACACTTCCTTACAGCGTTACCAAATACTACAGGCTTTCAGATTTCGCACTTCTCTACCAATTACCGACTGTCTTTTCTAGGTCCACAGATCCTATGAAAGTACTTTGATTCGTCTTAGGTCTTGCTTCCGTTGTCAGTCGTAGCGTAAGGTGACCTTCATGTTGCCTTTAGCTGCCTTTAGCTTTCCTAAGGGCGAACCGATCGTAATCGATCCGATCTTCAGTTTCTCCCCCACTCGTATGTGTATTATTTTGGTCAACAACTTACATTCGTGAGCCGTTATGATTTATTTTTACATACTTCTTGTCTTACCTGCACTTGTTATTTTAGAGATGATGATATTCTGACGGAAGACTGATTTCTTACCCCTAACATCGTTTATTCTGTACGTTACCTTACATTTTTATGGCTTCTTTTACATACGGGTTTACAAATTTCGAAAGTATTTATTTTTAATTTTATTGTGCCTATTTTGATCGAAAGCTTACAGACTTATATTAGCCTTTGCACACTTTATCCCTCACGTCCTAGTACTTGGTATCCATTTCAAATTATCAGACCCTTCTCTATGTAGGAAAATGGTTCAAATGGCTCTGAGCACTATGGGACTTAACTTCTGAGGTCATCAGTCCCCTAGAACTTAGAACTACTTAAACCTAACTAACCTAAGGACATCACACACACCCATGCCAGAGTCACGATTCTATCCTGCGACCGTAGCGGTCGTGCGGTTCCAGACTGAAGCGCCTAGAACCGCTCGGCCACAGCGGCCCGCTCTCTATGTAGAGATCCTCAGTGTAGTCCTTCTACAAATTCAGTCATTTTCTCTGTGTTTAACAGTGGGCCTCTTTTTGCTTGCAAAGAGAATTCGATTTTATAATTTGACTGTATTACGATCAGATCATTTATTTTTACACGAATAGCTGATATTTGAAGTCTTAAAGGTGCCGTTCCTGCTTTTAAATTGCCATATAATTATCCCGTCTGTTGTACGTGCTTAATCTGTCCATCCGGCAACAACACTTCGGATTCCTCACAGTTTCCCTGCATCCATTCTTGTTCAGCTTCCTCGTCCTATTCAGCTTCCTCGAATTTCTGTTGAGTTCATATATTAGTATTTTTCTGAATACTTTTGTATCTCCTTTCTTCGTCTGTGGATTGAGTTACCCAATGCTTCGCTGTTTCCTTCCTTGTACCTATATTTTTCAGATCAACCGTAGTGTGTAAATGTGCTGAGAACTTCGAATGCGCATAATTACTCAACAGTACTCTGGTATCTCTCTTTCTCCGGGGATGGAAGGGAGCCGATGCTGTGCCTGATGGCGTTTCACTGGCAAATGATTCAGTGATTGAGAAGATCAAAGGGCATTTATCGTATTGCTCGGAAAAGTCCGGCCAAACTGCATGGTTCTCAGGCTAGTCCAAATGACCTACCAAGGTGGTTAGATTTAATAGGTAGGATGATTTATATGCACAGTCACAATGATACTGCTTATTATTACGATAGTTGATATTTTATCAATTACAGTTTTAGGGGAGGAACACTGCATAATCTTTAGTATGCTGTCTATGAATTTGATTTATTGGATTGGGTGCAATTACAACGTGACTTACGCTATTTCATGAGCGTTTTAGTGACTTACATGATACACATTTACACCGCACACGTTCTGCCACCTGCATGTGTAAATTTCGGCCAATGAGAGCGCTCCTCCCATGCCAGCTGCCGGTGCCTGAATGAGCCGCAGTAGGACCTTCCACTCGCACGGTTTACACCTGACAAAACGATTGGCTCCCAACCCCTTTGCGTTGGCTTCACCTTCGCTACGCAGACGCGACTCACCTCTGGTAAATTTGGGCCCGAAAAAGTAGAAATTTTTTTTACAGCAAGTCACTATTACTAAACAGAATTCTCGGGTTATAGCTCTGATGGTTAAATATTTTCAGTTTTAAGATTTTCCGAATCACCATAATTGTAAACTGTCACCATAATTTACTGTCCCTAAGGTGAAAGCGTTACCAATAAAGTAAAATTGTTCGCTTTAATGGATCTTCAAGAAGCCTGTATATAGTCGCCACAATTTGTTAGTGCTGCCATTATTTTTCACAGGAATGCTGCAGATTCTATATAGGATGGATGTCCAGATGTTATCTGTAAACAACTACAGCGTTTTTATTGTAAACATTTAGGAGCAGAATATCAGGTATTGTCTCGCATGCTGTCACAGTCCACTGTGCTACCGTGTTCTCTCCTCGTCTCCGCAACTGCAGCCAGGTCCATAGGTATAAGCTTAAAGTACTCTGTCACCCAGATAAAGTTGCCATAGAGTCCACTCAGCAACACCCCAAACGTGGCCGTCATTGCCACTGCGGCTCACCACATACAGCCACCAGCCCTCACGCTACCAACGTTTGTACGAGAACAGTGTACAACCACAAAACGTAATCCAGCAGCACGCACTGTGAACTATTGTAGTACAGGTATGTAGTGGTATCACCCTCATGCAGTTTCCAATTGTTTCCTCTGCATACTACCTTTAGAAGTACATCTATACATCAGTTTAATAGTTTACGGAGAAAACTCGCTTTCGTTCATTCTTTTGCAAGGTTGTGAAAGTCTTTATGTCTGATGGCAGCATACAGACAGGCAAAAGATACGAAGCTGTCATGAGAAACTAATGAAATAGCTGTACTAGCAGAGGTGCACCACAACCTACAGATGACTGCCCAACAATTACACCGAGAATCCGGTATGTCTGTAGGTATCCTTGTCACCATATTGCACCGTCATATGTTGAGCCGTGCTGCGGCTCGCGTTGGTGCTGTTTCTAGGTTTCTGTCCTCTGTTGCAGGCCATACAGTATCGTTTAATTGGCATAGTTGCAGTTGTTTGTCTTCTTCTAGTGTTGGCTGGCGCCACCCAGTTTCGCGAGCATTGCCAGTCCGCTAGTGACAGCAGTGGCGGTTATCGATATCTAGTAACTGTTGCCCTATCTTTGCGGCGACGTCGCTGTTTTTCCAGGTCGGTGAGTGTGCCAGTTCGGTTGAGGGCTCAGGAGGAGCCAGGTCCGCATAGTGCGAGAACACGCTGGGACCACTGGCGGCACCCATGGACTGCCGAATGGAAGGGCTGTGGTTACGAGGGTGCATGACCTCGTCGTAATGCGGATCCAGCAAGCTTTAACATGAGTGCATTTCAGTCCAAGTAGAGCGGAGGCAGTCACTCGTGTGGTCCCCGTAGTACGTATGTGATGTTGTGACAGATTATCATTGCGCTGTCATGTGCAGTTTGGTGGATCCGCGTACTGCTTAGTACTTGAAGACCCAACTGCGTTAAAAGCACCTGCCTCAGTGATTAGACGATGTCGTTGCTCAACTCTGAATTAATAAAGCAGTGAATAGATTTGTTTCATTCTACCAACCTTCGTCAGAGTTGTTACAGTGAGTTCAGTGTGCGTTTGTGTGCCTAATGAATTTGATGTCACTCATTTGATACTTGGTTTTGGTTCGCTTTGCGACTGTATCCGCAAAGATGTGTGGTTGCTGATTCTGGCTGGTTACATTTCGGTTTTGCCATTCGCGCAAATCAAGTGGGGTTTTAGTTACTGTTAGTTTGTCTGGTTTTCTGCACTGTGACTTGTTTGTTCAGATTTTCGGGTTTGCGGAATCGGACAGAAAACTGGTAGTGGTTCCTGTCTCTTTCCGGGCGCTCTAAACACAGTATCCTGGGGACGCAGTGCAGACCGCCGGTTCCGGCTTTGGAGTGTTGTTACATTCTTGCATTTGGTTTATTGGATCTCAGGTAGCTTCAGAAAAATTATCATTAGTCATTCGTTAGACTGCCACTAGTCTGAGTTACCATCTTGTGAAGTGAATGCAATTCTTAGCTGCCTACCTCATCTCTTGCGAAAGTGTTTGTTACCGGACCTTCTCAGAGGTCGATTCTTGGAGCACTGTCTGTGACTGGTCCTTGTGTTTTATTATTGTATTATTTATTACCATACCTTGAAATGCCTACTTTACAGCTTATGTAAGTCTAGTTAATAGTTCCGGTTGCCTTCTGGAATAAATCCAACAGTGTAAGGGCTGTGTTACAAGGTTACCATCATCTTTTTTCACCCATTTGGTGGTCAGTTGCATGTTTCTTTTAGTTAAACTTTGCTTGTATTTGCTGTTTTACAGCAGGTTTCTAATTTTTTTTATATAATTGCCATTCCTGGTGTGTAAGGGCTTCAGCTGTGATTGTGGTAATTTGCTTTGAAAATATAATTCGATTTTTTTTAGTATAGCAGTAAGCCTTAAAACTTTATTTACTGCCATTCCTGGTATCTGATACCTTCTGCTGTGTTCGTGGCCACATTTTAATATTTCAATGCCTGTAGGTTCTAGTTGCAGCGAGTTCTTAAATATTCTTAATTTATTGCCATTCTTGGCGTGTAAGCCCTTCAGCAGTGAAGCAGTGATCACAGTGGCGTGTTTTTTTTCTTTTTTTTTAAGAAAACATTATCTTTATCTCAATTTTATGGTGATTTGCTAAATTGTAACGCACTGAAAACACTATTATTTACACAGTTGTTTATTCCTTCATTAATAGCATGTGGTATTTTTATTTTTTTACTTATTCGTGAGTCTGGAATTACTGTTCTAAAAATAAATGTATGTAACTGTGAAAGGAAACCAACAAACCAACAGTAACTGATTAAGGTCCCGTCCATAATCGTAACAGAATCCTGCCTTCCCTTGACTACCACCAAGTCACATAAGTGTCACCCATACAACGTGTCACTGCAGCAAGAACTTCGTGGTGCCGATTTCCGTAAGCGGTAGTGTTTTGTGAATGTGCACGTCGATAAATGCAAATGCTCCTACATTCTTTGCCAAGGTACTATTTTCCGTCCAGTCTACGTTCACAAGCCATGGCACCGTTAAGCGGCATAATATACACTGTACACTGGAGTGTAGACAAACCTCAGTGGTTACTTCTAGTTGACCGTAAACGTTCTTGGCTTGTTAACCTATGGTGTGGCATAATGTGAACAAACTCATGAATCTGTATTTTATCGACGGCACGTTGAATGGACGCAAATATCGAACCTTTTTGGAACAGGAACTACCGGCCCTGAACGTTCGACGACGTTTGCGGTTGACCAGCGCGTTACGAAATTGAAGCACGGGAGGTATTGGGCCATGTGTATACTGGTCAGTCGATCAGAGGTGGCGGCCCTATTAATTGGCTCGCTAGGCCACCAAATTTGACGTCGCTGGATTTATGTCTATGGGGATATTTAAATGAAAAGTTGTACCAGTGATTACCAATAGGCCGTGAAGACCTGGACAGCCGCACCAGAAACATCTGTGCTGACATTCCCCACAGATTCTTACGTCTTGTGTACGATCGTTTGAAAAGCTGATTAATAGGTGTATTGAAACTGGCGGTACTACTATTGAACACTTACTCTAATTGGAAGAGTAGAGTAGCGTTCGTCTCGAGCCACGGTCACCGTGGCGCGTCAACTAGTCCCCTTTTCATATGTCGGAGGAATACAACGTTGCGAATGGGGTTTCCGGTTAGTAACTACAAAATATTGGCCTGTCCTTCCCTAGCAGCATGAAGATAGAGTCCACGTCCCATTGGATGTTGAAGGACCATTGAGCAGCGCGTCGTCAATAGCGATTGTGTATCTATTTCTATTCCTCTGGTTACAGCACCATTTGTGACGAAAGTAACTAAATGCATCAGACGAACTGTATGTAGATTTTACACTGAAATCGTAATCTGCAATAACAAACTGGGCTTCCCATTGAAGATATCAAAGATGCCACTTCCTCCCCCACCCCCACCCCCCCCCCCCCCCCCCCCCCACCACCACCACACGCCCTCCGCGTCCGCGAACGGGTTGGGGTTTACGGGGGGTCGATTGTGGTATCGTTGGATGTCCCCCTCCGAGACAAACAAATCGGTATTCTAATTCTTTTGATACGATCTGTAGTTTTCGAGGTATTTCAATGTCTTCAGTTAAAATGAACACCATCTGCTAGGAGCTCTTAATGCAGACTCTCTGACATAGTGGGTCTCTTAGGTATGGATAGTTAAATCTGTGAATCTTGGTCTAAGATGTGTCAAATGTTCCACTTTGAACAGTTTTTTGTTCGATACTTGTAGCTTGTACTGAATGAAAATACGTTTGCATTCATCTCCTGAGTCAGCCCCATTGTGCAGTTCAGTGCATTATGTGCGAGCCATTTGGTTAAACTACTCTAAACATGGAACACGTAAGGTAACGCTAGTATCTTTTAATGGCTGCTCCTTAGCTGTTAAGGAATGTCTCGATAATCTAAGTGAAACTGTATTGTCTTTTACTAGAAATGGAGACAAAATACGTTGCCATTGTATTGAATAGTTGAAAGATTGGGAAGCAATGCACAATCCATGGGTTGAATCTACTGTGGGGTTTCGAAGAGTGTGTTTGTGTTCCTTGCGATCGGCAAAGATTTTGTAGATAATATTTGTTCCGTCGTAACGACAAGCGCCGGCACGACGATGAAGAACGGAAAGGAAGAGAAGGTTGTGAGACGACTTCAGCCAATAGTGCGCTCTCTAGGAGGCCACCAAGACAGGATGCAGCTCCACACGAAGAGAATTTAAGCGCTGTGCCGGCTAGCAGCGGGGGCAATAGAAGACAAGCCGTCATACAGCGCTACAGCAGTGACTTGTGAACTGTATAGATTTGCTTGCATTGAGAGTGTATAAACCGAAGGACATTGTTTATTTGCATGTCACCATTAGCTTCTGAATACGCAGAGTTAAGTATCGTCAGTTTAACTTACTGTAATAAACTCCGTTAATAAGATGTGCTTGAATTATTGTCTAGCGATCTGAGAAAACAATATTTGTCGGAGCAAAGATGCAATATTTACTGCTAAGGATACTGCTACTTTTAATCCTCCATAAAATCTTTGGGAAGGTCACAAAGTTGACATCCTGAAAGCAGCATCAGAACAGCAGTTGACCGTGAGGGCATCCGACAATGCTCAACTGTGTATAATTTGCTTGTGAAAATATTGCTGCTTGCGTTAAACGGCCGAGCGGTTCTAGGCGCTTCAGTCTGGAACCGCGCGACCGCTACGATCGCAGGTTCGAATTCTGCCTAGGGCATGGATGTATGTGATGTCCTTAGGTGAGTTAGGTTTAAGTAGTTCTAAGTTCTAGGGGACTGATGACCTCAGATGTTAAGTCCCATAGTACTGGTTCAAATGGCTCTGAGCACTACGCGACTTAACTTCTGAGGTCATCAGTCGCCTAGAAGTTAGAACTAATGAAACCTAACTAACCTAAGGACATCACACACATCCATTCCCGAGGCACGATTCGCACCTGCGACCGTAGCGGTCGCTCGGCTCCAGACTGTAGCACCTAGAACCACACGGCCACTTCGGCCGGCACCACAGTACTCAGAGCCATTTCAGCCATTTGCGTTAAACGTGCACCTCCTATTTCGCCGTGTGCTGTGTGTTAGAAACCTTTTACAGTTACAATCATTTCGTTTTTAACCTAATAAATACAGGGGGGGCTAATATTTTCATCATATAAAATGTATAACTCTATAATTGTTATTTTCATTTGTGGGGAGTAATATTTGGGTACATGAATAAAGTGGGGATTTCACGGTACACAGCAGAATTTTTTGTATTATGTAAATCGACTGTATAGGAGAAAGTAATATATATTTTAAATCCCTTTTTGACATTGAGGGATAATGTGCATTTAGGACTTAGTTAACTGTGGAATACTAAGTGGCTGTTCTTAACAATGTACTGCTTTTTTCTGCGTCAATCCCTATTATCACTCTACAGCTGTTTTCGAGAACTGATTTAAACAAATATGTAATGGTTGCAGAATGAGAGCAAACGACATTTTTTTCCTCAATGTATTTCAGATGTTTATCTTTCTTAAGATCGCTACAAAAAATGTGCACTATTACAGCTTAAGTAGATGGAGATATAGTAGTGATGGAGCTATTCTATAAAGCTCTGCATTTAATTTACTCACTGAGCAAGAAAGACTGAGCATCTTTATAAATTTTTCAGTAGCATGCGATGCAAACAAAAGAAAAGAAGGAAAAAGCAATTGGGTCTCTGGTGTACTCAGTGCCGTGTGTAGTCAGAAAAGGATCAAAATCGTGATTTGTTGGGCACACTAGACGCCTCCAGTCAGTTACTTTCTAGCTTGTGTGTTGTTTGGCACGTTGGACACGTGCAGCTATTTGTGCCAATGTTGACCCACGGCATTTTGCAAGGAACATGATTCCAAACCGTTCCTTGCCTGCTTCTTCCTTCAGAATGTTCGCTCGGAAACTGGTACAAATTATTTCACTGAAAGTAGCAACTTCTGTCTGGTTTGAACCCGGTTTTCATTGACAAGCAGCGACACTCACTTACTGTTCCTGTCGCTTACATTCTTTTTACGACCGCTTTATTCTTACGCGGTGTTATATGATCTTGAATGGTACATCATTCCTTGTAGAATCAGTAAACAGTCAGTGTACATAAACCACCCAACAGGACAACTTCATTCACGATGTGGTTTGGGCACGCCCAAATACGATAGATCGTTACTCCAGTGTGCCACGTCAGCACGTCGATCATTCTTGCTGCGATGATTACATACAACCGACAGGCATGACTCAAGTCGGTGATGGGGGTTCACACGACCGCGTGGTACTAGTTGAACACCTTCGACGCCATCCAAAACGACAAGTATTGTAATGATGACTAAAATTTTGTCTGGTGAGCTTACGTTCATTCTTGTTAAATTTAAGGGAAAGTGCTGTTTCGTATAATCTACATGTGTTCTACCTATGCCGTCCTAATGCACCACGAATTACTGCACCGTGGCTTTGTTTGGTAGTCAGTGGCAAAGAAGACAACTGAAGAAAATTTCATTTCTGACAACAATGCCTGTGGTCTCGCATGCATTCCACTTTAGAGGCTGACCTGGCTGCGTAAGCAGCCATAACCTCTGGGCTGAAATATAATGCGTGACACTTAGCGCCAACAATGACTGTTTTTTTTTCGATTATTTTTAGTTGTTTTGCGACTTCGTTATAAAGTTGATAACAGCGATAAACAATGGAAAGTTCTTTTTTTTTAATTTGTGGGGTGGAAATCAAAAGCGAACTTGCTGACGACAACAAGGAAAGTAGTAAGAAGATCGGATCGTTTAGAAAGTTTTCATAAAACATTATGCTGTAAGATCAGGAGAACGAATGAAGGGAAATAATTTTCTTAGCAGGTGAATATCTCTAAAAATAGTACTACTAGCGTCCTACGATGCAGCTTATCGAGTAGCATATTATAAGGAAGCTCATACGATTGCAGAAGAAATAATTCTACCGTGTGCTGTTGAGACGGTGTGCATTGTGACTGGAGAACCTATGGCAAAACAGCTTTTGCCCATTCAGTTGCCTGACAATGCAATTACACGTCTAATTAAACAGTTAGGAAAGCATCACGAATAAATACTGGAAAAATTACAGGGAGGGTTTTTCATTTGCATGTTGATGAGGCCGTTGATGACAACAAATATGCTCATTCAATTTTCTGTGAGTGATTTATTGACGAAAAAGTAACTAAATCAGGGAAGATCTTTTTTGTAAGGAAATGTATGCAGGTAGGATAAGCAAAGATTTGCTGTAACCAGCAGAAAACTTCATGGCGGAAAATCAAGTTGTCTGAGCTCCCTGTATTACTGTGTGTACCGACGGTGCATGTTCCAAATCGGGACGCTACAGTGGACTACAACACTTTTCTGCGGCAAAGCTTCTGGTATTATGTGGATCCATTACATTATCCATAGAGAAGCACTCACTTCGTAACATTTCAATAATGATCTGTATCAGGTGCTGCAAACTGTCGTCAATGCAGCGAACTTTTTTAAAACTCGTCCTTACAAAACTGGATTTTTTCGACAAATGTGATAGGATAGCGGACTGAACATACGTCTCTCTTATTTTGTTGAAGCACCCGTAGGCTTTCCACTTTTGAACGTGGGCCAGAAATCTGTTGTAATCTTTCTCGACACTGAATTTCTGTTAAAGGTCTCATATTTACCTGAGAGGTTAAACTCACTGAATAAGCTTCTGCAAGGAAGAGAATGTCGTTTTATTCAGCGTATTAACGAATTCTCGACCTTGAAACAACAGCTTCTTCTTCGGATAAGAAAAATTAACGACAGTGGAGAAAACTACTATTTACCATGTTCGCAGCATTTTATAAAAGACAGTGAAATTGACCTTATGCAGATACATTTTGCATAATTTTGGAACATTCATCTGAACTTCATTTTGAAAAATACATTTCTGAAACCTCTGATAGATTTTAGTAGGTTCAAAATCCCTTCAATGATTTTCCTCTGAATTCAGTACTGCACAAGAAGAAGAGTTGATAGAACTTTCATAAGATTGTTAATCAAAAGTAAAATTTTCACTAATGACGTTTCCAAGCTTTCGGTATTCAGTCAGAAAAGCGATCCCGAGCTTGAGCAAGGAAGTATTAATTACTTTTGCCATCTCTTATTTTTGCGACAGTGAGATATCGGCAGTGGCTATCACCAAAGCCGGGTACAGATTAAGGTGTTGTGTGGAGAAGCAAATGAGTGTGGCTGCGTCTCATTTGACAATTTGTGTAATATGAAGCAACTCAATTGTCGGATAGAGGTGAGCAGTATTTTGTTTGAAACTACTTTTATTCGTTATTTCAGTTTTTCCAAGGTATCCTACAGGGGACTTTGCCGTTGGTGGGGAGGCTTGCGTGCCTCAACGATTCAGATAGCCGTACCGTAGGTGCAACCACAACGGAGGGGTATCTGTTGAGAGGCCACACAAACGTGTCGTTCCTGAAGAGGGGCAGCGGCCTTTTCAGTAGCTGCAGGGGCAACAGTCTGGATGAGTGACTGATCTGGCCTTGTAACACTAACCAAAATGGTCTTGCTGTTCTGGTACTGCTAACGGCTGAGAGCGAGGGGAAACTACAGCCGTAATTTTTCCCGAGGGCATGCAGCTTTACTGTATGATTAAATGATAATGGCGTCCTCTTGGGTAAAATATTCCGGAGGTAAAATAGTCCCCCATTCGGATATCCGGGCGGGGACTACTCAAGAGGACGTCAGGAGAAAGAGAACTGCCGTTCTACGGATCGGAGCGTGGAATGTCAGATCACTCAATCGGGCAGGAAGGTTAGAAAATTTAAAAAGGGAAATGGATAGGTTAAAGTTAGATATAGTGGGAATTAGAGAAGTTCGGTGGCAGGAGGAACAAGACTTTTGGTCAGGTGAATACAGGGTTATAAATACAGAATCAAATAGAGGTAATGCAGGACTATGTTTAATAATGAATAAAAAATTGGAGTACGGGTAAGCTACTACAAACAGCATAGTGAACGCATTATTGTGGCCACGATAGACACGAAGCCCACGCCTACTACAGTAGTACAAGTTTATATGCCAACTAGCTCTGCAGATGACGAAGAAATTGATGAAATGTATGATGAGATAAAAGAAATTATTCAGGTAGTGGAGGGAGATGAAAATTTAATAGTCATGGGTGACTGGAATTCGAGAGTGGGAAAAGGAAGAGAAGGAAACATAGTAGGTGAATGTGGATTGGGGCTAAGAAATGAAAGAGGAAGCCGCCTGGTAGAATTTTGCACAGAGCATAACTTAATCATAACCAACACTTGGTTCAAGAATCATGTAAGAAGGATGTATACATGGAGGAACCCTGGAGATACTGAAAGGGATCACATAGATCATATAATGGTAAGACAGAGATTTAGGAACCAGATTTGAAATTGTAAGACATTATTAGGGGCAGACAATCTATTGGTTATGAACTGTAGATTAACACTGAAGGAACTGCAAAAAGGTGAGAGTTCAAGGACATGGGGCCTGGATAAACCTAAAAAACCAGAGGTTGTATAGAGTTTCAGGGAGAGCATAAGGGAACAATTGACAGGAATGGGGGAAAGAAATACAGTAGAAGAAGAATGGTTAGCTTTGAGGGATGAAATAGTGAAGGCAGCAGAGAATCAAATAGGTAAACAGACGAGGGCTAGTAGAAACCCTTGGGTAACAGAAGATGTATTGAATTTAATTGATGAAAGGAGAAAATATAAAAATGCAGTAAATGAAGCAGGCAAAAAGGAATACAAACGTCTCAAAAATGAAATAGGAAGTGCAAAATGGCTAAGCAGGGATGGCTGGAGTACAAATGTAAGGATGTAGAGGCTTATCTCACTAGGGGTAAGATAGATACTGCCTACAAGAAAATTAAAGAGACCTTTGGAGGAGCCCCCAGGGGCTCAGCGTTCATTTGCTGAGTATGGGCTTGGCGACCCCGGGATCCTGAGCTGGGGACAGGTCGGCGCCGCCAGTCTCCTGTCACCGTAACCCCCAGACATGCTTCAGCGACCACCGTATGGTGCGGCGGTGGAATGTTGTGTGCTGCGGGGAATGGTAATCTTGGCTTGACCGCCTGGATTGCGAGGAAGGTAAACCTCTATAAAAACCCCTCAATCTTACGGTGTGCTGCGCACCTATAAGATGCATGGCTGTTGGGGTGGAACAGTCGCAAGCGGGCAACCTCTGGGGCACCTGCCGCACCCGTTGTATACGGCTTGCTCAGGCACGCGGGGCTCTGCCTGAGCGGACCTTTAGTTCCCTAGCTGCTCGTGGGACCGCAATGGACCCTTCGACCTCTACATTTCCCCCTACCAGTGGATTGGGTGGGCCACTGGTAGGAAAACCCCATCGAAAAAGCGACTTCGTGCTGCGAGTCCTCCAGCTCCTGGTGTTGCTAGAGATTTATCAGGCTGTCGTAACAGAGCACATGCTGAAAATCGGAATGTGTTCTTGGTTATTAAATGGAAGGAGGGTAGCTTTGAGAGGGTTTCTCCCTTTTACATCCACAAGGGTCTTGAGGGAATTGCAGGTACACTGAAATCTGTTAAGCGACTGCGCAGTGGTACTCTCTTAGTTGAGACTTCTAGTTCCCGCCAAGTCGCTTCTCTTCGGAAAGCACCCAGTCTCGGAGAGTACGCTATCGAGACCGAGCTCCACTCCACACTCAACTATAGTAAGGGTGTTGTGACATGTAGGGACTTGGTGGATATCTCCACAGACGAGTTGAAATGTGAGTGGGCTGACGAAGGTATTGTTGACGTGCAGAATATTATGAAGCGAGTCGATGGGGACCTAGTAAAATCCGACTCGTTTATTCTCACGTTCAGTTGCCTGAGACTTCCAGAGCATGTTAAAGCGGGGTTCTTACGTTTGCCAGTACGGCCATATTTCCCCAACCCAATGCGCTGTTTTAAATGTCAGCGCTTTGGGCATACTACATTGGGGTGCAATGGGATAACCACTTGTGGTAAATGTGGTCAGCCTGCCCATGAAGGAGCTAACTGTTCATCGCCTGTGAAGTGCGTGAATTGCTTTGGGAGTCACCCTGTCTGGAGCCGGGTCTGCCCCATCTATCTCGAGGAACGGAAGATACAGGAGATAAAAACATCTAGGCGCATCCCCTATGGTGAGGCCAAGAAGCTCTTTAAGGCCATGCAACCTCCTGTGTTTACATCTTTCGCTTCCGCCCTGAAAAAACCAGTACAAATGGCCACTGTTGCTACGCAAACGGAGGTTGCTAGTGTTAGCACTAATACCTGCGTTTGCCAGTGCACTTGTGCTGCTGCGGTTGTTTTGCAACCTGCGGCTCTCCCCGCAACGTCGGACAAGGCCGTGGTTGCTGACATTGGGGTACTTCCTGCCTCTTCCCCTATGGCGCCTTCTGCCCAGGCGGGTAAAGCTCCAACTGCTGACAAGGCTCTGCATTCTAAGCCCCCTAAGACAAAGACGCCGAAGGTGAAGATTTTGCCACCTGAGGAGACTGGTCAGGGTCGGTCCGATGACGAGGCCATCGTACTGTCTGACATCTCCCGTGGGTCGTCATCGGAGCTGATGGACATTGATGTCGACCGGGGGCGATCTTCTCGTCCCAGGAATAAATCTCCGGCCAGTACGGGCTCTCCTCCAAAACACAGAGGCAGGGTGAAAGTTCACTGATCACTGGCTCCCATATTACAGTGGAACCTGAATGGGTTCAGGACGCATGTGGCCGAATTACAACTCCTTGTACGTGAGTTCCCTTTGTGCTTATATCTCCAAGAGACACATTTTCGGGCCACTGATGCTCCTTCTTTACGGGGCTATACCGTCTATCGGAAAGATGATCTGAAGGGGGAAAGGGCAAAGGGTGGTGTTGCGGTTTTTGTCCATGACATGCACCCCTCATCTGAGCTCCCTCTCGTTACAGACTTGCAAGCAGTTGCAGTTGACCTTGTTGTGGGTCGGCATCTCACAGTCTGTTCACTTTACTTACCCCCTCAGGATGCGATAGACTCTGAGGCTCTCACAGACCTTATTAGCCAACTTCCCCGCCCATTTCTTCTTCTGGGGGACTTCAATGCTCATAATGTCTTATGGGGCTCCTCGACTACTTGCCCCAGGGGTCGCATTCTGGAAAGCCTCATGATGTCTGAAGAACTGTGCATCCTCAACTCTGGTGCTCCCACTCATTTCTGTACTGCTTCTGAGTCGTCATCAGCTATTGACCTTTCCTTTTGCTCTCCAGCACTCGTGGATTCTGCTCTGTGGGAGGTTGCTGCTGACCTCCATTCTAGTGACCACTTCCCCCTTTGGATTCGCCTGCTGGATGAGGCTATGGCATTTCCGGTAGCGCCCCGGTGGCACCTCTGCAGGGCTGACTGGACACTTTTCAGCCAACTGGCTGTTTTGGAACACCGAACGCATCCCAGTAGTTATCGAAGTATCGCCTTGACGAGCTGTGTCGGGAAGACGTTGGAACGCATGGTCAACCGTCGCCTGGTTTGGCTGCTCGAGACCAGGCAGCTCCTTAGCCCCTCTCAGTGTGGCTTTCGGAGATGTCGTTCCACTATAGACAACTTGACCCTGCTTGAGGCGGCCATCCAGCAAGCCTTCCTGCGTAACCAGCATTGTCTAGGTGTCTTCTTTGACATTCATAAGGCGTATGACACTACTTGGCGCCGCCATATCCTCAATCAACTCCATGAGTGGGGCTTTCGTGGCCGTCTCCCCATCTTCATTCGGTCCTTTCTTTCCCACCGCCTCTTTCGCTATAGCGTTGGTAATGTGCTATCTGATTTGTATGTGCAGGAGAATGGTGATCCTCAGGGAAGCGTTTTAAGTGTCACCCTCTTTGCCGTCGCCATTAACAGTATCACGTCCACTATCCGGAGTCCTGCCCAATGCTCCTTGTTTGTGGACGATTTTGCCGTTTTCTGTTCTTCCTCCAGTCTTGTCACTGCTAGTCGGCAGTTGCAGCTTACGATAAAGCGATTAGAGGCATGGACTGCGAAGACGGGTTTTACCTTTTCTGCAGACAAATGTGTGTGTGTTCATTTTAATCGTTCTCGACGTCTTTTTACCTCCCCTGAATTGCGTCTGTGGGACACCATTCTTCCTTTTAGCGACACTGTGCGGTTCCTGGGCCTCACTTTTGATTCAAAGTTGTCGTGGTTGCCTCACCTTAAAGACCTCAAGGTGCGGCCCCTGAAGGCACTGAATATTTTGTCCTGGGGAGCAAATCGGGCGCGTCTGCTGCAGTTTTATAGGGCTTTCGTCCGATCGCGTCTTGACTATGGTTGCACCGTGTATGGGTCAGCAGGGCCTTCGTATCTGAAGATTCTTGACGCAGTACACCATGAGGGTATCAGGCTGGCCACTGGTGCCTTCCGTACTAGTCCCATCCCCAGCCTGTGTGCTGAGGCAGGGGAACCGCCGCTCAACATCCGGCGGAAACTCCTCATGGTGCGACGGGTGTGTCAATTCCTTGCCTGTCCTACCTCCCCTGCGTACCCTACCGTTGCCCGACCGCCTATGGAACGTCTCTTTTCCAGTTGTCCCAGGGCAACGAGACCATTTGGGATTCGTGCCAAGCATTTGCTTGAGTCCCTTGGTGTGGAGCGTGTGGCCCCCCAACGACAAGGTTTTACTCGCCTGCCTCCCTGGTTGCTCCAGAGGCCCAGCGTCCTTTTAAACTTGTCGGAGTACCGGAGGAGCTGCACTCCTGCGTTTGTTTTTACCTCCTTATTTTACGATATTTTAAACCAGCATCCCGACCATGTACCAGTATTTACGGATGGCTCTAAACGGGGGGACTCTGTTGGTTGTGCTGTTGTTTACCCTGATCGAGTCGTCAAGTTACGGCTTCCTGCGGCGTTTACCATCTTTGATGCCGAATTGTTTGCGATCTTGCGGGCATTGGAGCAGATGAGATGTGTCCCCAGTCGTAAGTTCTTCATCTGTTCTGACTCCCTGAGTGCCCTTCAGACCATGCAACACTTGTACCCAGCGGATACGGTCGTCCAGAACATTCATGATGCCCTACTCCACCTGCAGAGGCAGGGGAAGGAGGTTTCCTTCTGCTGGGTGCCGGGGCACGTGGGTATTAGGGGAAACGAGCTGGCGGATGTGGCTGCCAAAGATGCATATTCCCTCCCTCACGTTGTTGAATGTGCCGTCCCCCTCCATGCTGTTACCTCCCTCCTGCGTTTTCGCGTTATGCGTCAGTGGGAAGAGGAGTGGCTGGCAGTCGGTGGAAATAAGCTGCGTCTGGTCAAGGCCACCACGATGCCATGGCGTACGTCCTACCAGTCATGCAGGCGGGATGAGGTTCTCCTCACTCGCCTCCGCATCGGGCACAGTCCCTTCACACATGGTTTTTTACTCCGGCGGGAGGATCCCCCAATCTGCAGTGCTTGTGGCGTCCAGATTACTGTCCGCCACATTTTACTTGACTGTCTTTTATTCTCTGACCAGAGGGTGGTGGTTTCTTTGACACCGGATTTGCCCTCTATTTTGAAAGACGACGCATCGTCTGTGGTGAAGGTTTTACGGTTTTGTGTCCCGTCCAATTTGTTGCCACGGATTTTAGGGAGAGGGTTTTAATGTGCTGCTGGATGACTGGCTCACCCAGATTTTAGGTAAGAGGTCCGCCAGTCACGAATACCTCCTTGTTTCCCTTCGGTTTCTGTCCTCCCTTCCTTGTGTTTCCTTTCCTTTTTTAGTGCACTCCTTCTCCTCTTGTTTTGCCTCTGTATGTGAGGATTTGGAACTGCGTCACGTCTGTGTCTTTTAGCTGTTCCCCTTGTTCGCTGTTCGTCTTAGTCCCTTCACTGCATGTGTTCCTGTTTTTATGCGTTTGGGCGCTGATGACCCCGCTGTTTAGCGCCCGTAAACCTCAAACACACACACACACACACACACCTTTGGAGGAAGGAGAAACACTTGCATGAATATCAAGGGCTTTGATGGAAACCCAGTTCTAAGCAAAGAAGGGAAAGCAGAAAGGTGGAAGGAGTATATAGAGGGTCTATACAAGAGCGATGTACTTGAGGACAATATTACAGAAATGGAAGAGGATGTAGATGAAGATGAAATGGGAGATATGATACTACGTGAAGAGTTTGACAGAGCACTGAAAGACCTAAGTCAAAACAATGCCCTGGGAGTAGACAACATTCCATTAGAACTACTGACAGCCTTGGGAGAGCCAGTCCTGAAAAAATTCTACCATCTGGTGAGTAAGATGTATGAGACAGGCAAAATACCCTCAGACTTCAAGAAGAATATAATAGATCCAATCCCAAACAAAGCAGGAGTTGACAGATGTGAAAATTACCGAACTATCAGTTTAATAAGTTACAGCTGCAAAATACTAACGAAATTTCTTCACAGACGAGTGGAAAAACTGATAGAAGCCCACCTCAGGGAAGATCATTTTGGATTCCGTACAAATGTTGGAACACGTGAGGCAATACTGACCCTACGACTTATCTTAGAAGAAAGATTAAGGAAAGGCAAACCTACGTTTCTAGCATTTGTAGACTTAGAGAAAGTTTTTGACAATATTAATTGGAATACCCTCTTCCTAATTATGAAGGTGGCAGGGGTAAAATACAGGGAGCGAAAGGCTATTTACAATTTGTACAGAAACCAGATAGCAGTTATAAGAGTCGAGGGGCATGAAAGGGAAGCAGTGGTTGGGAAGGGAGTGAGACAGGCTTGTAGCCTATCCCCGATTTTATTCAATCTGTATATTGAGCAAGCAATAAAGGAAACAAATGAAAAGTTCGGAGTAGGTATTAAAATACATGGAGAAGAATTAAAAACTTTGAGGTTCGCTGATGACATTGTAACTCTGTCAGAGACAGCAAAGGACCTGGAAGAGCAGTTGAACGGAATGAACAGTGTCTTGAAAGGAGGGTATAAGATGAACATCAACAAAAGCAAAACGAGGATAATGGAATTAAGTTGGGTGATGCTGAGGGAATTAGATTAGGAAATGAGACACTTAAAGTAGTACAGGAGTTTTCCTATTTTGGGAGCAAACTAACTGATGATGGTCGAAGTAGAGAGGATATAAAATGTAGACTGGCAATGGCAAGGAAAGCATTTCTGAAGAAGAAAGATTTGTTAACATCGAGTATAGAGTTAAGTGTCAGGAACTCCTTTCTGAAAGTATTTGTATGGAGTGTAGCCATGTATGGAAGTGAAACGTGGACGATAAATAGTTTGGACAAGACGAGAATAGAAGCTTTCGTAATGTGGTGCTACAGAAGAATGCTGAAGATTAGATGGGTAGATCACATAACTAATGAGGAGGTATTGAATATAATTGGGGAGAAGAGGAGCTTGTGGCACAAGACTAGAAAAAGGGATCGGTTCGTAGGACGTGTTCTGAGACATCGAGGGATCACCAATTTAGTGTTGGAGGGCAGCGTGAAGGGTAAAAATCGTAGAGGGAGACCAAGAGATGAATACACTCAGTAGATTCAGAAGGATGTAGGCTGCTGTAGGTACTGGGAGACGAAGAAGCTTGCACTGGATAGAGTAGCATGGAGTCTCTGGACTGAAGACCACAACAACAACAACAACCTCTTCGAAATTACTACATCCAAGGAGATCTATATTCTGTTTTGTATATTACAATCACCATCTATTTTCACTATTTTTGCTGTCTACTGATCCTTTCATCGCCAACTTTATTCCAGGAAGCCATAGAGGTCTCATTAACCTGGAGCTTATTCTGTAAACGGTCCTCAGTGAACCAATTTCCTCTACTATCCTTTTTACTTTTTCTTCATTCCATACTTCAATAGAGCTACATTTCAAATGCTTCCAGCCTTTCTCCGGACTTCCAATAGCCCACATTATGCTTCCACCCAACACTGTGGTAAAGAGTTTTTGAGGATGTTTCCCCTCATTTTCGAAATTGTGTTTAATAGCAGTAGAGTTGTATTATCAGAAAAGCTTCCTTCGGTTGTGCCAACCTTCGTCCGATATCTTTCTTGCCTCGGTCATCTTGTGTTAGCTTTAAATGCGAACATTTTGCGTTAGGCTTTACTGTAACTATTACTGATATCGAATAAAACAAGAAGTTTAGTGTTATCAGTCACTGTTTATTTCTACAACGCGTTTCAGATGTTTAAAGCTACATCAATAAGTGTATTTATTTATATTAATTGACATTTGTGTGTTGCGTTACGGCTTTAGTGTGACCTTTGACACTGTTTGGTAGAGAAGTGAAAGACTATTTTAGAAAATGTCTCTGTGGAGGTCTTTAACCAAAAACTGAACTTAAACATAAATGCACAAAAAAAAAACTAAAATATAATATCTCCTGTGGTCACAGGCTCCTTTCTCTGGCGTAATACATCAGTGTAAACCGTTCTACTTTGTAAACAAAGACAGGGTCCAGAAATGATAGGGCAAAGAACATATAGCTTCCTTCCTAGATAGAAATCCTTCAGTTCTTCCACCGTTCCTCCCATACTGTACCTTTCCTAACGATTGAAAGTTTCCCGTAATATGCTAGACAAGAGAACTGGTGTATCTGACAGAAGAAATAAGGTCCCTGGATACTTTAAAATAGTTGACACTAGTGGTTATACACATTAAACAATAAATCATCCTCTTCGGGAAGTGATGGCACAATTTTGTAATTTCTTTTCGTTACATTTTAATCTACTTGTATCCTCTGGTTTCTCTATCATACCCAACACTATACAAAAGAAGAAGAAAACTCCTGAAAGCCAGTATAGCGTTGTTTGCAAGTTTAATCCCTCGTTAATTGTTCTATGTTCAGTTCAATGGTATGTCAAGATTATTTCATTCTAGAACCGTAACGAATGCGCTTACGAAAACACACATACGACAGTACTTAATACTCTTTCTTGTGTTTGAAACAATAAGCATACTCTAGCACTAACAAAATGACATTCGCAATAAGAAAAGCAACGTTTTACTTCGAATACTCGACGCACAGTTCCCAGAGCTGTCATCGCAGCAGACTTCGCTTTTAATCAGTAATCGGGCTTGTGGTCTCTGCAACCGCGAGAAATTGTTCACGGTAAACGTTTGCAAACATCTCGGTGTCTGCGGCTCGGCTCATTCAACAGTAGCTCTCGTTATTGGGGCGGAGAGCAAATTTGATCTAAGGGAGAAGCCAGAATTCCCGTTTATTCAGTACGAAATGAAAACAGCGGGAGCGCTACTGAGGCACGGCAGCAGAAGCCAAGCAATTGCGAACGCCTCTTCATCGGCTCTCAGTGGGCCGCCAGGCGAAGTAACGGGAAGTGCGGAAAACTACCAGCCCAGAAAACGCTCTTCCTTACGAGGCAACGAGTCGCATCTTTTATTTGTTCTGCGGTCGGAAGCCTGTTTTTCCTATGAAAATCAAATGTAATTCCTGTCCACTAGCATACGATATGTAGCTAAATTCGCAAACATTCCGTTTCACTTCGAAGGCCTCGCGTCTTTATCGAGCACATGACTGTACTGGCAGTACCGCTGATAGGATATTTCTTGAGATTATTTTAATACATAAGGTAATTCTGATTAATTGTTCAATCTAAACCGCATATTATCATTTAGATTACATGTTTCGATCACTCAGGGTCATCTTCACAGATCTAAAACAGGGTAAAACTAAATATGTACCACCTAAAATTTTACAACAAGTAGAAAAAGAAATTTGAAAATAATGTAGAATTTTTTACTTAAGTAGTTACCTCAGCAACCCGTCTTGTCTATTCAGAACCAGTACTCTGTCTGGCAATTGGAGTAAACGTTTTAAATACATGTATGTATAGGTGTGGGAGAGATGGGGAAGGGGGGAGGGGAAACGGGGCGAGGCTGAACTGAGGGAAGGGAAACGAAGTAGGAAGAGGGTCGTAAAAATTCTCAATATAATACTAGTAATGTAGAAAAATGTAAACGGCATAAAAGAGAGAAATCATAGAATGCAGTGATGGGCACTGAGAGCGCGGAAAGGAGGTAAGGAAGGGAGAAAAGAAGGTTCAGTTAAACTCATTACCTCCCCGCCACTCTCTCCCTGCTTCTGGTTCGAATCTCTTCTATCCAGTCACCTTCATTTCCCCTTCCCGTCCCCCCCCCCCCCCTCCACCTCTAGAGCCAACTAACTTGACTCCCCACTACGCGAATATCTGGCTCGATTTCGAGCTATTACATCCAACACAGAGCAAATACAAACCATTAAGACCATACATACGTACCAGAATCACGGCACCCGTCCCTGGGTAGCAATCCTAGTTGACCTTCAAAAAGTTTATGACTCGACAGAGAAGCAGACCATGATGTCCACCCAACGAGATCTTGGCCTAGATGAGGCGATCACCAGACTAGTCGAGGCCACTTTGAGCAACACCACTTCCAAAGTTAAATTTCGACGTTAGCTTTCTGAGAGTTTCACCAATCAAAAAGATGTCAGACAAGATGATGACCTCTTGTGAATGCTCTTCGATTGCGTACTGTAGATTTTTATCAACACTGTCTTCTTCCGAGTCGACAAATCCTATAAACGTCACTGTCCGCCCCTGGTAGCTGAGTGGTCAGCGCGACGGAATGTCATACCTAACGGCACGGGTTCGATTCTCGGCTGTGTCGGAGATTTTCTCCGCTCAGGGACTGGGTTTTGTGTTATCCTTATTATCATCATTCCATCCCCATCGACACGCAAGTCGCCGAAGTGGAGTCAACTCGAAAGACTTGCACCAGGCGAACGGTCAACCGGACGGGAGGCCATAGCCACACTTCATTTCCATTTATGAACGTCACTATACTTTCTTCAGTTTTGCTCCCATTCACAACTGTCTCTCTGCTGCCTTATCCTGTCCTGAAACAACACTGGTCGTCATCTGATACATACTAAATTTTCTGTTTCATTCTTTTGTTTATTCACCTTGTCATCAGTTTGGATGCTTGAGCTATTAACCTCATGCTGCAACAATTTCCGCACTTATCGGCTTTTGCACTCTTCGGAACAGAGTGGGTGACTTTTTTCCGAAAGTTGTTGTTGCACCGCCAGTGTCATAAATTCTCCACATCAACATCAATAGTCCTTTTGTTGCCATTCCACAATGACCCTAGACATTCCTATGGAGTGTTATCCACCCTTTCTGTCTTAAGACGTTCAAATCTATTTTAAATTCTGATTCTAATAACGGATACCCTATCTTTTCCCTAGCAACTCCTGATTGTCTTTCGTGCGGGCCTCTTTTGCCTTGCCCTAACTGAGCTGCCCTGCAGTCATACTGATGCGGGCAAATTTTAAAGAATGTAGCGCTTCTTCTTTACCTTTCGCTTGCCATAATATAGAAGTTATTCTCCTAATCGTAAATTTTTGTTGGAGCACTGGGTGTGCCTGAGACCTTTTAACACTTTTCATCTGATGATGTGGCTTAAAGCCGCGAAATCGGTAGAGTTTTGATCAACAACAACTTTACCAGCTGTGAGCGGAGTTCTTCCTAACATCATGCATTTCAACAGCTGCGGTTTTCCGGAATATAAAATAGTTTGTAAGTTCAGAATCACTTCCACATTAGTGCACCGTAACTGGCGATAGTGTTACTGATATGTGAATAACTTGACGCCAATTCGACCAGTCTGGTTTTCAGAAAACAAACGTTAGAATAGTTTCCAGAAAAACCTATAAAGAAATTTAATTACACTTTACAGAACATAACATACGCTACTGCAACCGCACACAAATCAACCTTTCATCAATATCACATACATCGGTACATGGCTCACTTTACTATAGTTTCAATCTCAGAAAAAACACTGCCAACGACCAACTATCGCTCTGTCTTAACCAAATTTACGCTCACACTCTCTCTTGAATATGAGGCGATTTCTAACAATACAGTTAAACGTGGATTTTTAATCAGAAAAATTAACTAACCCCCTTACAAGCAAATTTCGACTAGTATAACCTATGAACCTGTACCCACAATGATGAAGTGCCCTGAAGCTGACATAACTTCTCTAGAACACAATGCACATAGTTCAACATGATTTGCAAATCACGGAAATTCTGCAGCAGAAAGAGATCCGATTAGTCACACATTACATGGAAATTTGCAGAAATTTGCCAGGGTGACACTACAGTCAACGATGAGTCCAAGCCGCTCTTCGGCGCTACATGCAGATGTGTTCCCAGATTTGCTAACCGAAACCGCTTTAATTTACAGGATGATCCTGCGCGCGACCGCAGTCGATCATTGACGGACGAATTATTGTTATCCAAACGGAATGACGCAGAAATTCCAAACTGAATGCTGATCCTCACCAAATTCAGTAGGAGTGCGAGGTACTACTTCCGATGTAATGCGCTTCCCGCCATCCGCCGACAAAAAGCAACCTCCGGGCCGCTGACCCATCGTCCACACGACGCAGCAACACTTGCCGCGCTTCCAGTGCACAACTAGCATGCGCTCGGCTCCCGGCTTACTCTGCCTTCAGACCATCAGTTCGCTAGGGGTCGCACCGGCGTGCGCTGAAAACCACTATCCACGCTGGCATTTCTTGACCACAGAACAGTTTTTATTTGCGTAAAGGTGCACTGATGCCAGAATTCGATACGGTCGCACGTGGGCATCGCGGAAGTACAAACCGAAAATCATACGACCGTATCAACCTCCGCACCTTAAAGAGAGCGCGGTAACATGGGTGGCGAACATGGAGGTGACATAATAGAATTAACAACAAGCTTATGTAATACCAACTCCCCTTATGTCACCCAACTTAATCCGGTTCATATGCACCCTACTCCTTTTATGCGTCTGAATGTTTTCCTCGAGGAAATTAACCGGAGATAGAACTAATATTTATACGGGCAGCCTCCCATCTCTCCCGTAGATTCTTAGGACCAACCACGCTCGGGCAGCAAATCATTTAAGGACCAAATAATTAAAGACGATTCGTATGCCTGCTTCAATTTTGCCAGAGTTGTTGGATGGGCTTCATGACACGAGGTGTTAAAGGCCAAGCTTCCTCAGCTCAATGAACGGTTATACGTCTTTTGCACCCCGGAATGGTTAATAATCAAGGCAGATATCAAGTTGCAATTGATACGTTCAGAAAATGAGGGTTGAAGCTAATACGGCGTGATTGTTATATGCTTAACCCCTTGTTGAAACAAAACCTCCGAAACGCGCGTGAAGTAAATGCCGAAGTGTTAACCACATCCTTAGTAGCCCCAAACTTGCAAAGATACATACAAACTGCCGGATGCTGTAATGAGTCATGGGAGGGAACACATAAAAGCTTCTACAGCAACAAATACACATCGATACCATCCTTCGGAAGCGGACCAAGATAATCTACGAATAATTTATTCATCGACTTAAAATCTGTTGTGGAACACAAAAGCCCTTTCTTTACAATCTCGGACGTTATTCCCTTCCATGTTAGCTGTATCCCTATTTCCATTTTGTTCTTGTGTACACCAAAATGCCCTCCGCACAAAGACTGATGGAAGTAAGTGGGAACGGCAGGCACCAGTTTTTGCGGCATGCAAATCTTTAACCTGTCGTCGTACTTAGTACGGCAACCCAACAGCTGCTACTGCGAAGGATACCTTTCCACCTCAGGTCCTCCCTTCAATTGTTCAATGATCGAGTTTAAGTCCTGGTCTCCGAAATATCCGAACAGCCCAGGAATCTAGGAATTGGTGCCGGAATAGTCTCAATCGGATCTTACGTAATGACATCCTCGAACATACGACATAGGAGCGCACGCCACCTGTTTTTCGGTGCCCCTAATACAAGGCCGGCCAGAAATTCTGCACGCGTGAGGTGCTCCTGCACATGTGCAACTTCCGGGTCACAGCGTGCACGCCGCAGCCGTCAGCGTTCATGTAGTGCATGTTCCTACATACAGATGTCGGTTTATCCACTTGCTGGGATACTCTGTACCGGCGCGTTCTAGTACTCTTTCCACAGCTTGCAAACCAATCATGGGAAGGTATTTCGCGTATTAAACATTTAAAATATTGTCACAGTCTACTCATTGAGACGTCTACTTTTATGTTAACAGTTTAACCCAGTGAGACAAGTAATACAGTTAACAACCGTGGGTTTTTATTAAGGCAGCTTGACTGACGGCACGTAAATACGCGTAATGTTTTTGATCTAGTATTTAAGAAAGAGAGCACTTAGCGACTTCCAACGAACCTTATTCATGATTTCAAATAACATTAAACTAATGCAAGGTTTCCTATAACTAATTCTCGGTGCCCTCAGTTACACCCACGTAATTTCTGTTTCACTGTCCTCTGAACAGAGTGATAACCGCAGACCTCTCGATGATCACCTGTTATTTCAATATCATTATTGCTATATCTTTCATCAGTTACGTCTGAAATCTGCATAATAGCCGACAATTAGATGAATGTTTGTTTTATCAACTTCAGCTGAGCGTAGCCCTTCACACATTAAAAAAAAACCGTAATTGTAAGTATACATTGGAACAATCTGTTTAATGACCAATTTTCCTGATAATAATGATACATGGGGCAGAATGAGTCAATAATGCACAGTTAGTATATAATAATTTGTAATTATGAAAGGAATAAATCCAAACACGTTTACCACTCTTCATGAGAAATGATATAATTCATATCGGGCACAAAAGCACGGCTCATTAACAAACGCAAGCAGTTGCGAAGATTTTCATCACTTATGCTTGATCGAAACCTTCATTTTAATCACCGAGAAAAATCTTTCACAAACATATGTCGACCCGAAGATGGACATAACTTTCGCGGCTTCTCGGTGCAGGCGTGGAAATTCTTGTTGTGAAAAAATTTCGTAGAATTCTTTTGTACTTCTCACTGCAAAGACCTTGTCCTTCAGTCTTGTATTGCACTGTAGGTCGATCTGTAGATCAGTCGGAGCATCTTCAACTGACGACGAGAACAGTCAAGCAAAGAGGCGCATGACAGGAGACAAACTCGTAACATCTGCAAATCGTGCTCGAAATTGTTCCTTAATTTTTACAATTATTGACAAGTATTCTTGAAATCTGGAACTTTCATAGACCAATCCAAGAGTCGGGAAATGTGCAGTGTTTTCTGTCAATAGCTGGCTCTCCCAAAGCGCAATTCCAACATGTCAGAAATTAAATTATTTTCACCTTGCAAACTGACGTTCAGGCTGTTCATGTGAGACGTAATGCGCACGAGAAATGCAAGGTCTGATATCCAACAAGGGTCTTCCAACATAGGTTCACTTTTTCCCTTCCCATGTAAGAATGTTACTATGACCAAACGTAAATCAAAAAATATTTTCAGCATTTTACCTCGACTGAGACAGAGTACTTCGGTATAGTAAGGTATGTCGCCGTACTCCGCTCCTAATTCCTCCAAGGACAGCCGAAACTGGCGATGCGTAAGCCCATGTGTCTTCAGATAGTTTACAGTACGCACAGCAATTTGTACGACGTTAGCTAACGTTACTGATTTTGCACAAAGCGCTTCTCGATGCAGAATGCTGTGAATTCCATACAACGTCTCGTCTGTGCGCCGTAGCTTTTTTGCGCATCCGTGCTATGAGTCCTGTCTGATGGCCTTGCATTGATGGTGCACCATCTGTGGTCACTGAGACTAACCGATTTCAGTCCATACCGACACCATCAATCGCTTGCTCGACAGCTTGGAGTAAGTCCGCACCTTTAGTAGTCCCTTTCAAAGGTACTAGGTACAAAACGTCCTCTGTTACACAAAGTGTGTTATCGACACCTCGTATATCTATCACAACCTGGGCTCTATCTGTAAGATCTATTGCTTCATCGCAGGCAGGAGTGGCTGAGCGGCTATAGGCGCTTCAGTCTGGAACCGCGCGACCGCTACAGTCGCAGGTTCGAATTCTGCCTCGGGCATGGATGTGTGTTATGTCCTTAGGTTAGTTAGGTTTAAGTGGTTCTAAGTTCTAGGGGACTGATGACCTCAGATGTTAAGTCCCATAGTGTTCAGAGCCATTTTGTTGCTTCATCGAGCGCAACAGAGAAAGCAACAAAGTTTTTAGCCTTATTCATTAACTGGCTGAGCACTCGCCGGCCATAGCACTGATACGTCTTATCACTGTTTGTTTGGATAGACTGATTTCTTGAAACCTGCTAACGTTCGTGGTACACACAACTTCTTCAGCATCAATCAGACATCCTTTCACAAACTCCCCTTCGGAAAAGGGTTTCCCAGATTTTACAATTGTTATTGCGACTTTAAAACTTCCTCGCAGTGAACATTTAGTGTGGTTGTCATTCTGGAAAATTGAAAACAGGACATTGTACAGCGTAGAGTAAAATAGACATAAATGTAACACAAGAATCTAAGAGTTCAAGAAGTATCAGTTACTTTGACGTACTTTAAAATCGAGTTGACGTGTCTCATCCATTTTCTTAAGGACATTTAATTTTGCTTGCCGTTCTTCACTGTTGAGTACACTACACTCGTCTTTGTGATATGTATTGTAGTGTATTGTAGTGCCTATTATTCGTTGGCACAGCAAACACTGTGAGTTTTCGCCAACGGCTACAAAAAATAATTTTTAAACGATTGAGAACATAGATCTCCCGTCCTTTGCTTTTTCATAGTACCTGCCATTTCTCAGTACTTCTCTGTTATGGTTACGGTCACCAGGGGTAAACGAGACTGGGTATGTAGCGCTCTTGCTTGTACCACATAAACAGGGAAGTGGAGCCGCCGCCGTTCATTTAGGACACATGTCTAATAACAGATGTCGCTGTCGGTCGGTGTCGCACACGTGCGCATGTGCAGCACTTCCGCACGTCTGCACACTGTGCAGCGTTTGGCCGGCCCTGCCCTAATACGTCCGTCATCGACCTGAAAGGATGAAATGCAAACTACCCAGCGGGCTACTTTCCCAGTCATACTTGGCTGCGCCAGGACCCAGCTTAAAGCTTGGTTATCCGTTTCTAAACGGAAACTTCTATGTTCAAGGTAGAACCAGAACTTTTCCACGGCGCACAAAACCGCCAACACTTCAAGCTCGTATACTGAATAATGAGTCTCCGGTCCTCATAACGCCCTCGGGGCATAAGCTACAGGCCTACGTTCTTCCTCTTGCTGTTACAGGAGAACCATCGTGACGCCAGAATTAGGTACTTCAAATTGAACCATACATGGCAAATTGAAATTAGGAACACCCAACGCAGGGACATTACTCATGGCACACTATAATGCCTCAAACACCGCTTGCTGGGATACCCACCATTAGCACCTTTCGCCCTTCGGAAGAGCAGCAGTTTATACAAAGTTGGGTAGGAATTTCCTGAAAAAATTACCATTCCCATGGAACGAGCCATTTCTTTCTTGTTCCTTTGTCTAGGAAACTCGTGAACTGCTCGCGTTCTAGATTGGTCGACTTTCACCCCTTCGGTAGACACAAAGTACTCCTGCAAGGAAATCTCTTTTCACGCCAACGTGACCTTACAGGGCTTCATGGTCAACCAAGCTTCCGTAAGACGACTCGAAACTTGCTTGAGGTTTTCTAGATGCTTTTGGAAGTCTGAACTATATAGTATTACATCGACCAGATAATTGAAGACGCAATTAAGCTTGAGATCTCCTAATACAGAATCCAATAAATGAGATAGAACCGAAGCTCCTGTAGCCAAACTGAAAAGTATTCGATTAAAGTCTAAAAGATTATAATCGGTACAAAATGCTGTTAACGGGTTAGACTGTTCACCTGTAGATATCTGATAATATGCTTGATTGAAATCGAGAACAGTGAAGATCTTCGCCGAGCTAAACCAAGTAAAGTAGTTGTGTAGGTCAGGAAGAGATACTGACTCCAGTACTATCTTTTTATTCGTTAGTTGGTTGACTTGGGGGAGGGGTACAAACAGCCAGGTCATTGCTCCCATCGGATTAATCGGAGAATAATTCAGACAACACTCGGTTCCTTTTAAAGAATAATATCCAAATATCATTCGAATGCATTGTCCCCCCACCACAAGAAATTCAATTGGCCAAGAAGACGTCACACTACTAAGTTTACAACATACTTGACCAACCACCTTCAACCTTTCGCACGGCACCGACTCACATGCTTCATTTGTTACTCGCAAGTCCGGCAAACCCGCCATTTTCTTTTTATTTTCTCTGTCACACCACACTCAATCCATTAAAGATGCGCTGCTAACCGAATCCTTCACTACGCACACCGTTTCCCACTCCACCATGGCACAGTTAAACGGGACCAGCGTAGGAGCAACAGCACAAACTCGGCGTTCCCGTCCCCCTTCCCCGTAGAGGTGACACCCTTGCGTCAGCTCCTTGTACACTCCTTATGGGGCTCCCCTTAACTAGATGCTGCGAGCTTCCACATTGAAAACACCTACGTCGCGTTTATCTCTCTGTACTAGCACTCGTCACCTTTCCTTGGCTTCCTGAAGTGCCCTTCTTGCAGGCGTAACTTGTCATCTCGCCCCACCTGACATTTTCCACATTAGTAACCATCTTATCAAGTTCTGAAAAGGTGTCTGGCTTATTTAAAAATGTGACACAAACCCACCCTGAGGTCGCATCCCCTCCAAAATATTCGTAATGGCCTCACCTTTAGTCGCACCGACACAGACCGCAAGCTTTGCATCCACATTCGTGCAACATAATCCCCCAAGAATTAATTCGCATCTTGTTCCCTGTAATAATCTTCATCTATTAATTTCATCCTTCTACGTGAGCCTAAACATTCCGCCTAAGATTCTGCTGCGAGAAACCTGGAGAGATTCGCCCTCCTGCGCAACTTCAGCAATTACTCTACGCAATCGAGCGTCCGCCAATGGATATATCATCCGGAATATCAATCTATACTTTACGTAGAACACATCGGCCTGCCCCTGCTATCCGCACGTTACCCATAACACTCAGTTACGCTGTCATTAAAACTAACCGACAAATGCAGACACCCTGCTTGAAGGGCAGGAGCGAGTATGGAAATTTACAAAACTGACTCAACATACTTTTATGTTAACTTCCTTTACCTCATTACACGCGTTACCGCCTTCTGCTTCGTCTTCCCCAGGTATGCTAAGAAGGGACAATTGCCATTGCATAGACAAGGCTTGCTCTTGCAAGTTAGATGTAACTTCCACGTTCCTTACATCCTCATGTACTGGACGGACATGACATCATTAATACTACTGACCAGACGACATACCAGGGCGTCCAGTCACGTGAGCTGGGCACAGAAGGAGGAGCGTTCCACTATGGCAATACCTTCCTGAATAACAGCAGCCGGCCGGTGTGGCCGTGCGGCTCTAGGCGCTTCGGTCTGGAACCGTGTGACCGCTACGGCCGCAGGTTCGAATCCTGCCTCGGGCATGGATGTGTGTGATGCCCTTAAGTTAGGTAGGTTTAAGTAGTTCTAAGTTCTAGGTGACTGATGACCGCAGATGTTAAGTCCCATAGTGCTCAGAGCCATTTGAACCAATTGAATAACAGCAAGCAGCTGCGAACATGCAGCGCATGGATCACTTACCTCCCCGACCGTCGGCAAGGAGACGTTTACAGGCTTCTCCAATATCCCCCGCAGCCACTGGCATAATTCCACAGTCGTGCCCTCCTCGGATAGTTTCTAATCCTGAGCTCGTACTGCAAGTAATCCTTGGGTAAATACTTCAGCCCCAGAACACCGGATGATTATATGTTAAATCAAAGCTGAAACCACAAAAATGACGAACAATATCAGAATACAACAAAACACTTCATTACAGTGCTACTTAAATTTAGCTAAAATACATTAATGTATGCCTGTGTACACCTTCGTACCCACTCTCTGTGTTAAGAGATAGAAACTTTCTCTTCAGGTTTCCAAAGGGAATGTTGGGCTCTGGAGCTGGTCAAGCCAGAAAATAACGATTCCGAAGTGATAACAGGCTGAGCACAGAAACAGAATACTTATTGGCTCAAATGGCTCTGAGCACTATGGGACTTAACTTCTGAGGTCATCAGTCCCCTAGAACTTAGAACTACTTCAACCCAACTAACTTAAGGACATCACACACACACCCATGCCGGAGGCAGGATTCGAACCTGCGACCGTGAGATTTAAGCACTGCTAAACATCCCTAGGACCATTGGTTCCGATGTGATTGTGAAGTGGAAAAGTGAAGGGACACTTACAGCTCAAAAGCGTACAGGTCGACCTCGTCTGTTGACTGACAGACGGTTGTAATGTGTAAGAGGCAGTCATCATCCTAACCATCAGACAGAAATTTCAAACTGCATCAGAATCCACTGCAAGTATTATGACAGCTTGATGGGAGGTGAGACAACATGGATTTCACGGTCCACCGACTGCTCGTAAGCCACACATCACACCAGTAAATGCCAAACGATTCTTCGCTTCGTGTAGGGAGCGTAAACATTGGATGATTGAACAGTGTAAAAACGGTGTGTGGAGTGACGAATTACGGTACACAATGTTGCGATTCAATGTCAGGGTGTGGGTAAGGCGAACGCCCGGTGATCGTCATCTGCCACCATGTGTAGTGCCAACAGCAAAATTCGGAGGTCGTGGTGTTAGGGTGCGGTCGTGCATTTCATGGAGGGGGCTCCCATTCTGATTAATAATCAGCATTGGCGCCCGAAGGCTTCCGGTATAAGAAGTCACCCGTATTCTGCCAAAGGCCTTGTCAAAGAGGGCGGAGGGACGAACAGATATTTAGGGCCATCTCTTGTCTTTGGGATTGGAAACTGCCAGTAAAGGCGGACGAATCAGCAATGATCAACGACATGACGATGCAGAAGGCAATGGAAATCACTGCATTAAAAACATATAACGTGTCTCCACAGGACATGTGACCTGTAACTGAAAAAAAGTGTCATGATAATCTCTCCACTGACAAACGATTCCGGATTAGTCACCCATTCGGATCTCCGGGAGGGGGCTGCGCAAGGAGAGGCGACCATGGGAAAAACATTGAATAACCAACGAAAGGATAACGTTCTACGAATCTGGGCGTCAAATGTAAGAAGCTTAAGCCTCGTAAGATACCTAGAAAATCTGAAAAGAATAAGAAGAACCTCAATCTAGACAGTCTGACCGCACCACCGTTTTACAGTCATCTGCTATCCAACGATATGGTCACGACCCCAGGAGAGGCGCTGCAGGCGATGCCACCCTGTTAGCGAAGATACTCGTGTCGGTCGCCTGCTGCCATAGCCCATCTGTTGCAAGTCCCTCATTGAGTTCTGCGATTATTGCACGCAATGTTGCTTGTCTGTTAGCAATGACAACTCTAATCAAACGCCGCTGTTCTCGGTCTTAAGGGGCTCCGGAAAGGCTCAAAATCATGAAAAGTTCAATTTTTACTTTATTGCGTTTTCTGAATCTGCAGACTATGACCTTTTAATAGATATATAATTTATTCAATTCCGAAGACTACAACTATTTTTAAATTTTTTTTGAAATGTGTTCTACATGGGCGTGACCCACTGTGGCGCTGTTAAACTGCTGTCAAATGGTGTTATTATTAACGTCTGTGTTCATCAGGTACATTTTAGTGATGTGAGATAAGGTATGTGTCGTGGCTAACCTGTGATGGTTCAATATATATCGCTGGTGTGATTGTCGATTGTTTCATGTTTATTTACTCTGTCGTTATCTCGAAAATATTCGTAATTAATTCTGTTTCTTGAGTCTCTGTTTTGTTGAAGTATAATAATGAGTAAAATTAAAGTTATTAGAAATCCTCTGAAGGCTTTTAAGAAAAGGAGAAATGTTGGAAAGCCAAAGTTATGTGTTATTACTGTAAACAATAAAGACGATAACCAAGTGACTGAACCTAACCTCTCAAGTACACCTGCCCATAGCAGTCAAAGTGGGAAAGAAAATACTTCACAGAAGAAGCTTGGTTCAATGAGTGAAAACTATGAATGTTTTATGGGCGAATCGGATGTGAATGAAATATTTGATATGTCGGATCTCAAAGGAATTTTTTCAAACTGTGTAAGATGTATTCATTGTAGTGAAGTTGGTCTGGAACTCTCCATAATAAAGCACGTAGGACTTGCTAGTGAAATACAACTGAAATGTGATAAGTGTTCATACATGACCACCTTTTGGAACAGTGTTGCAGTAACTGCAACTGAAGAAAATGGTAGCAAAATCTACGAACACAACAACGAGCGATGCTTGCTTTAGACAAGGAACGCTTTCGGGCTGCAGACAGGGCTGTAAAGAGTCTAGAAATACAAGCAAGAGTAAACAGGAGGAGGAACAAGAGGAAGCTGGAGGAGGAGTTTGCAGAGGATGAAGATAATCCATCCTATGGACCTGGAATGCACTAAGAAGTTAATCCAATCTTTGTCGCTCGATTCCCAAAACTTTTATTTTCTCATACTAATTACATGTTTTCTAAGGATCTTCCAAACATATTTGTTTCAGACTTTCAGTAAATGTTACACAGTACCTTCTACATAATTTAACACAGCCTTTTTCCAAAAAACTGTATATTTTTGAACATATAAATAAAAAATTGCAAAAAAATGTTGTGAATTTTCATTACAATTCAAAAAAATCATCTTTAATAACTGAACTAAAATTTTGTAAAATCCCTGTGCTAAGTTGTAGCTCATATTCCAATAAATAATCTGTAAAAAGTTCAACTTCCTACCTCAAATACTTTGTGAGGAAAGATGTAATTTATAAGCCTTATTTTAACATTGCAAGTATAGGGCGTTCCGGAGCCCCTTAAACTGAAAGCCGTCGGCAACTGCGTTGTCCGAAATGATACATAATACTTGAAATTTGGTATTCTCGGCACATTCTTGACACTGTGGATAACAGGATACTGAATATCCTAACGATTTCCAAAATGCGTTGTCCCATGCATCTAGCTCCAACTAATATTCAAACCTCAAAATCAGTTAATTCCCTTCATGTGGCCAAAATCACGTCGGAAATCTTTTCACGTGAATCATCAGAATACAGATGACGTATCCACCAGTGCACCTTGTGTGCGCCATACTATCGCTGTCTGTATGTGAGCATAACTGTACATGACTTTTACCACCTAATTGTATATTATAGGTAAGCAGCAATTAGTAGTACCAACATCGTCACGTGTAACTAGGATCCCTTCTCTGTACCTTCGTAGAGTCTATTGCAGTATCATATATGACATTAGGTTTGACAGTCCATTTTTCTTATACCTGAGTACAACGATTTTCGTAACAGAGTAAAATATGATTTACAGTCTCAGTTTAACTTTGAAGATTGCGTGAGAATGGGGTATTAATTTACAGAAATAAAATTTGGACCATGTCTGCCTACCGTCGTGTATGTGCTCTATCTCAAACTTTTACTTTCAGATATCTACACTGGTGGTTGGCTTCCGTATCTGCTTGAACAGTACTCCTGGCAGCCACACGGAACACACGCGTAAGGTTCCAAGTACTGGCTGTTTCTCTTTCCCTTTTTTTTTTTACGTGGGGTTGGGTTGGTGGAGACCTGGAACATGATCAAATCAGTTCCGTGATGCAACTGAGGAACATGTTCAACGGCAAGTAGCGGATTGAAGGTCTTGAATGCCAAGAACGGCCAGGACAGCGGTATGTTGACCCCATGCCGCATCCGCATGACGCCACATCGCAGGGCTGCTTTATAACAACACTAGCTCACTTGGCAGTTCAGTCATTTACAATGTCACATATCGACGCATGCGCTACATTGCTTCTTGAGATAGGACCCCTATCTCCTTGTCGTATATCAAGCTGGAAAATATACGTCATCTTGATAATTCCACGTCAGAAACAGAGTTCTCTCTTTTTATGTACGTGGTGTAATGTTCCTACACTTCGGACAGATCTTGTAGCGTAGGCTATTACTTCAACTCTACATTTGTTTTTCTTTGTTATGAAAATCAATGGTCACTATCTCTGCTATTATCCAAACAAGAAAGAGGCAGTTATACGTCAGTTGTTACGCAATGAATTTCTATAAGTAGGTGAACAACCGTATATTTGTACTGACGGTAATGTTGCTTTCCTAAAATCGAGAGCGTGGTTTTCGTGCCAAGGAGCTATTGGCCTATTGTTACGAAACACATGGGTCTGAAGGAATACATAACTTTATTTATGAAAAGCCACATTTGCATACCTGTTGAGTGTGACACAGCATACCAATTAAACACAGACCCAATCGAAATGTAAGTGAGTAGTATATTACTAATTCGTGCCGATAGAGGCACGCTTGTGTACAGATACTCAGTTTTATCAAAACAGACTTTCGTCGTAAGGTTATCGTGGGTAGTTTTATTTAATTTCTTTTAATATAGTGCACATTTTCGTAAGTTTTCTTTTAGTGTTGTTAAAAGAATACTAAACACGAGAGAGAAATTAATCATCAACGATATATGCAAATTCTCTGATGTGATCTATAACAGTCTGACATTGCACATGCAGTTTATTGATTACATGCATGTAGAAAACTTGTTCTGAGTTAAAGCTGTCAAACAAGGTTTGAAGAAGAATAAATTGCCATTACCAGACGACAGCTAATGTAGAAAATACTTTTCTGACTATTTCCGCACGATGCGCTGTCCCCATACATAATACAAAAGCTTCGAGATGCATCTGCTGCCTGGCCGTCTATTAAACCTGAAAAGAACAAAATGTCGCAGAAGTTATCCCTTTTTCCACATGCGGCTATTTTGTGTTGAGAAGTGACGGTAATTATGTTCACAGTTCCATTAAATTGATAACTTCAGCAGACAGCAGAATTGCGTTGTAAAAAATGTAGCAGTGACTGAAATAGAACTCGCGACATCTTATCTACGGTGCATGACACTTACCGTGACGCTACTAGCTGTCATCTGCCTACAGCACCTCCAGAAGTCAACAATAGTTCCTAGAGAACTTCCGCATTCCACAGTGCTGTGAGATAATGCATATGGCCGGATCTAGACTTCTGAGAGACAGACAGTTACAGCTTTTCTTTTGCACTGCACGACGTCTTCAACAAACAGATAGCGCAAAAGAGTAGCTCAAATGGAAAGGAACACTTCCTCTTCAAATTTCTGCATCCTACACTGTTGGCAGTTCTGTTTAGGTAGCAGTTACACGATTTTATTTCGGTGATTACAAAATAGGGTCGAATGTATGCACTGGGTAGCCGAGGCAGCTAGTTCATGGCGATTCGTTCAACAAGTAAATGAAAGTACTGAACATGCTGCAAACCACCTGTGTGTCAGAATTCTCATCGAGTGTGCCGCAACGGTGTAATGAAAGAAAAATGAGTCAGACAGAAGATGATGTGGTGGTCTGTTGGGTTGGTGATGGGTTCCTATGATGATGGTTGGGGTTCGTTTCCAACTTCTACCCATGATGTTTGATAGGGAGAGACAGATTCTATTCTCTTCTGGCTACGCCAAGTGAAGAAGGTATAATGGCACTGTGGTGTGAAATTCACATTAAACATGATATTCCTTCTCTACCAAGTAGTCGTTAAGTTGCACCACAATAAACTCAGGAGTGGCGAAATGTGGGAACTCTGTCACCAGTAACCTTTCTTACACTAGTTATTTATTTATAGTGACGATACAAACGCTATGTAGGGTCACAGGACCATTATTCCATCTTTTATTTGAGCTTCTGTATGTTGATGAAATTGGTTCTGAGCTTGGAATGCATCTCAGACCGCCCTTAACGCGGAATTTGATCCCTTCGTGACGATACAGCTCGACTACAATTTGTTGTTTGTTCAAAACTGCAGATTCCTCAACTTTTCCACATATTGCGCATGAATGAGTTTGAATGCTGGCCCGGCACTAAAGTTTTCATTATGTATTATCAAGCTCTAGCATGAGAACACCTATCTTCTGATGGATAATAATTTTGATTTTTAATGCATTTTCATTCGTTGTCAACACTAACGATATATGACGTTTTTGACTCCCAGTGAGACACAAAACTATTTGAGAGATCACTCTAAGCTCAAGGATGTTATTCCAAGCTGCTGGTGGATAAAAATTCTGTAGCTGACGTCTCTTTGTGTGTAGTCAACAACGGTATGTGTGGGGTTCGATTCCCAGTCAGCATTGAATTCTTCGTCATATTATTTCTAGTTCAAACATGCTCACATGTCGCTGCTGATGTAACAAACCCATATTTAACGTTAGTTATGTCTAATAAATAACAGCGATAGGTTCCGGGTTGGAGTCCTGGGAAGGAAAAATTAATGTTTCGTCTCGTTATTTCGGTTAAAACATCTAGCTACTGCCGAGAAAATCCGATATGTCACAGTTGATTGTGCTTCGATAACAATCCGATTAGGTTCTGGGTTCGAATCCTTGTCCAACTCAAAGCTTTACATCTTGGCATTTTAAGTAAGCTACTTGTGAAGAAGCAATATTTAACATCTCTCGTAGTTCGTTAACAGGGACAATAGATGCTGGATAGGAATTCGCGTCCGTTAAAAATGTTTATGTTATGTAATTTAAAGTTGATATTTGCTAACTGACACTGTCTAAAATTGAGGTATATCACTCTCTGTATGCCTAGTCAGGAATGACTGCTAGTTTCCGTTTGCCACGGAATACTACTCTGCATGACCTGGGTTTGAATCCAAATGCAGAACGAGACGGTTCGTCGTGTCATTTGAAGTCCATACACATTCTCAACTAGCTGCTCGTGAATAACTTAAATTTTTAATATCATTTTGCGTTAAATAGCAAGTACGGTATGTTACTTTGAAGAGGAAATCATGAATACGACGAACTTACTACGTGTATTACCTATCTGACGCAATAATGAGAGTGGTAACATTTCAAGTATGTCATTTATTGCAATAAATGTGAGCTTACGAGCCTTAAGGACAGTCTTATCTGTGATAAGGTGTTCCCTGATATTTTTAGTATTACTTTACAGTTTGAATTATTGTGATACAAAGCCGAGTTTTCTAGTGGTGACTTGTTGGAGCCATTTTCAATAGTCAAACGACTGTACCAAGGAGCCATTAGAGGATCTGCTAGACAGCTGCGTTATGTGGGTTGCATGCGAATCAGGCGAAATGCAATTCAGGTCGTTCGGATACTTTTGAGCTCGACTGTACCATAATACTCTAGAGGTTATCGTAGAGTACATAAAAGCAAATTACGACTGTGTCGCAGTTTGTACGTGGACGTCACCTGCAGAAGAAATAACCATTCTCAATAAAAGGCAGTGAAAACTTATGGAATTCTTCAAAAAAGAAATTAACGAAACCCAACATAAATTATATGCTTACTTACAGTCTATACAGTCATACAGAAGCACATAAAAGTTGCTCTTGATCTTAATATACATTATATCGTTAAATGAGGTCCCTATAGGTGAAAAGCTGTATCCGGGTCCCCCCGTGTCAATACGATATTGCACATTCCTACAAATATCAGAGATCGGTAATTAGACCCAAATACTACTAACTACTGTCAATAGACCGGCCGTTGTGCAAGTATCTACCGCACATATCCTTTGACATGACAAGCCATTCAGCTTCATTATCTGTGTGGATAAATATACACTGTTATTTGGGAAAGAAGCAATTGACGTAAACAGAACATAGATATCGACTGGAAATAGCTTGAGAAACTTTCCTAAAAACGACTAATTTGTTTATATATTTAGTTGCTTTATGCCTTTTCATAAAGTACACACATCAAAGAGGTTTTACATCACCTCGGTTCCGAAATTTCCACAACTGTACAGGAAATTACAATAGAGATCAACACAAACATCATTTTCGCCCTTTTTGTCGCTCATGAAAACCCCTCCTTGCGTGTTGTACCACCATTCAGAGAGATCTTCAGAGGTGGTCGTCCAGATTGCTGTATACACCGGTACCTATAATACCCAGCAGCACATCCTCTTGCATTGATGCATGCCTGTATTTGTCGTGGCACACTACCCACAAGTTCACTAAGGTACTGTTGGTCCAGGTTGTCCCATTCGTCAACGGCGATTCTGTGTAGATCCCTCAGAGTGGTTGGTGGGTCACGTCGTCCATATACAGACCTTTTCAATCTATCCCAGGCTTGGTCGACAGGGTTGGTATCTGGAGAACATGCTGGCCACTGTAGTCGAGCGATGTCGTTATCCTGAAGCAAGTCATTCACAAGATGTTCACGATGGGGGCGCGAATTGTCGTCCTGGAGGACGAAACTCTTAGACATATCCCTTGTTGAGAGCCCTTCCTGGCACAAAGTAACAATGAGGACGCGATCGAACGACTGTACTGGCCATCTAGACATGGCTGAACTACAGACAACACGAGCCATGTACCTCCTTCGCGGTGGAATGACTATAACTAATCGGCTGGCCGACCCCCTCCGTCTAATAAGCGCTTCTCATACATGGTAGTTTACATCTTTGGGCGGGTTTAGTGACATCTCCTAACAGTCAAAGGGACTGTGTCTGTGATACAATATCCACAGTCGACGTCTATTTTCAGGAGTTCTGGAAATCTGGCTGATGGAAAATCTTTTATGATGTGTGTATTTATGCAGAATCGTTGCTTACGTCTAAGTGAAACATGGACCATCAACAATGTAGTCATGAAGAGTGTAGAAGCCTTTTAAATGTGATACTAAAGAAGATTGCTGAATGTTAGACGCTTAGATCGAAAGAGTAATGAGTCAAATTGGGGAGAAAAGAACCTTAAGACTCAACTTGAGTGAAAGAGGTGACTGGTTGATGAGGCAGTTCCTGAGACACCTAGAAGTATAACTTTATGATGGAACGTTATCAGGCCTTAAGTGCAGTGAGCAGATTCAGGTGAATGTAGGCTGTAATTGTTACGCGTTTATGAAAAGGCTTTTTTTTTCAGCGACTGTGTAACGTATGGTTATCCAATAATACAACGGAGTGTGTCTCTGCATCACATGTGCTCGACATGTGTCAGGCGACTTTCACACGCCATCAAACAGCGAGATTAGCAGTGTCACCAGCCCCTGATATTGACAGCACCAGAATTAGTTCGTTTACGATACAGACAAATAATCAATTTCAGAATAGCTGTCAATTAGATGAATGTTACGCAGAAGCTATGGATGAGATATTGAAGCGAATAAAAAAAAAAAAGAAAAGTATTTCAAGGCGTCTATTCCAAACATTGTAAATATAATTCAGCATACTGAGAAATGTGGGAGTACGTAACGGTTACTGCTGTGCTTTTGCTCTTCTACACAGCTCTTCGTAGAAGCTAACAAGTCGCGTCTTTACCTGCGGTTATTCATTCTTTCGGTACTCAGGCTACGCATGGTTTTGTTTAAAAAAGAATTGCTCAATGTATTCAGAGGGTCGAGCCGCACACATCTGCTTTCATGCACCGCAGATGATCCGCAGGAAATAAAAAGCTGTAGCTACGATCCTGCAGTTAAACAGTCCATGCAATGGCTAGAATTGCGAGTTAATAAAATGTTGAGAAATATAAAATGAAAGATTAAAAATAGTTTAATAAAAAGGGTTTTATTCTAACTTCTGTATTTGCTGAAAGCTACAGAGAAATATGTTGAATACTGTCTATTCAAGAAAGGTCATCTCAGATAAACGGGAAAAAGTGTTTCGATAGTCAATTAAAATACAGACAGAAATTATCCTTATTGAATGCAGTAAAGTTCCGCTGAGAGCTTTGTGAGAATGGTAGCAAAATCCCCAAACTAAATAATCATGAAAGACTCTCGAAAACTAAGTTTATTTCGTGACCACAATACACGAAAAATTCGCCGGTTTAAAATAGTTCAGAGTTCAAAACGATGATTCACAAATTGCGAGAATGGTAGCAAAATCCCCAAACTAAATAATCATGAAAGAATCTCGAAAACTAAGTTTATTTCGTGACCACAACACACGAAAGATTCGCCGGCTTAAAATAGTTCAGAGTTCAAAATGATGATTCACAAATTTACACAAGCGATACGAAGAATAATATGTCATACTCTGTCTGTTCTCAGTTTCGTAAACCAACCGGCAAAGCATACAGTCGCACACTGGAACACATTCAGACTTCTCGAAATATAAAGTCCCTTCAGCAGTTACATTACGGTAGCAGCCGTTCACGACGCAGAACAATCACCAACATAACTTGATCGCGCACGTTAATCTGTACAGATCTTCCTTCATCTTGAACTCGTCACAAAGTGTTTAGAATCGCTCCCTTGAGCTCTTAACTCAAAAAGTCCCTGTCTGCACTTGACTCCAGCAGTGTGCCGTCACTGTCGAACTCTCATTGGCTGAAGGCCACCCCCACAAAAATACACCGTTTTCAAGCTCTGCATACATGATTTGACTCACTTGAACACTTTCCGGCACTAAACTGACATATTATAACAATATATAATAAAAGAAGTGTTATAAATGTTGTATTACATTCACGCCATTTGCAGTCAATATAAGTAATAGGTGTTTCGTAAATAAATAAGCCAGCATTCTTTCACAAGTGCGCTCAGGTTAAATAACAACGAATTGTTGTTAAATATATTTAAACAATTATTTAAGCCTGCTCGTCAATAGTGTCTTTTGGCAATCTTTTGCAAATGTGGCGTCCGGTAAAACATACAATCGACAACTTTTAAATTAGCACAGTTTTTAATAACACTTGCAATCAACACCTACATGAAGTTACCGGCAAAATATAAAACTATTCATTAAATAAAATCAAAAATATCACAAAATATGAGGTATTTATGCTGCATTCATTTGCTGTGTAAATGTGGAGAATACGAAGTTCTGACATATATTCGTGAGTGGAACAGGGTGGGGAAGATCAGTTATTGGTAACTGAAGTAAACTTCACCACTCAGCGTTTATTGGCTTGCGGAGTGGAACGTAGATGCAATTGTAGATGTAGGAGCGCACAGGATGACTTAGTATTAGACACATTTGGAGTGATGAGTGACAGCTTGCCCTGAATATACAGAAATGAAACTTAATTGCGATGAGCAGCAAAAAGAAAAAAAGTCCTATAATGTTGGAATGCAGTGTTAATGGTGTGCTGTTTGACACCGTCAGGTCTATGGGTAACGTTGCACAGCGATATGAAATAAAACGAGCACGAAAGGACATTTGTGGACGGTGAGTGGTTAACATCGATTTATTCGGAGAACTTATAGGAAAACGTGGCTCATCTGCAAAGTAGACCTCATATAGAACACAAGTGTGATCGTTTGTTTGCTGCTGTTCGAGTGTTTGTGATCCTCACCAGACCTGAATAAGGGAAGACATAGAAATAATTCAGGGGCTTAATACTAGATCAGTTATCGTCAGCTTCAATCTACGCGCGAATATTACAGACGTTCTTCTTGATTTCATATGGAAGTCCCTGGAGGGAAGAAGTTCTTTTCTCCAAACATTACTGAGAAAAATTAGAGAATCAGTTTTTGTAGCTGAGTGTAGAACGAATCTACATCCTCCAATACACGTTTCGCATGAAGATCTCGAAGACAAGAAAAATTTGGGCCCGTACGGAGGCAGAAAATGGCAGTCGTGTCCATTTCATCCCTTGGCGAGTGGCCTAAGGCTCGAAATAATGGGTGGGGTCTGTTGTGTTGGACAAGTCCGAAAGAAGAGAAATCACTGTTTTTGATAAGACAGCTGTAAATATCAATAAATGAAGGGAGGTATCGACGTCAGTCGTAATTGGGCACTGAAATAATTCAACGGCGAAAGCTGAAAATTTGAGCCACTTCCGGACTCCAACACGAATTTTCCGCATTTCGCGAGCGGTCATCTTAACCACTTCGTTTATCTGACAACACTTTCCGTTAATAAGATGAAAATTTGACGATTAGGGCCGGACGGAAGGAGTCCTCGGATAGCCAAAGCGGTTAAGGCGACAGCTCACGTAATGTGGGATATCCAGCTTCGAATCCCGATCCAGCAGAAATTTTAAACTTTCGCCACGAATTATCTCAACGCCCAAACGTGGTTCACGTCGACACCTCCCTTGAACTAAGAACGGAAAGTACTAGCAGAGGAACAACGTCCCTCCGCCTTATATCATTGTGACTGAGGTCATAATTAACGAAATTTTGTGGTTTCTCGGGACATTACAAACACTTCCAGAAGAAATATTTCACCATCTACAGTACACACATACTTAACGAACCCCCCTTGGATGAGGGCTAAGATGACAGCAGTGGTAAAAACGATAATTTGAACATCAAACATGCTCTTGCAGGTGTTGCCTCACGAAAAGGAGGTGGTGTAACAGCGAACTATGTAGAGACTGATGTGTTTACCAAATACTGAAACAAGTATCGCCCACATAGAATGATGAATGTTTCACCATGCAATGGACTCCGTGCTGTACGGAAAGTTTCTGGCAGATAAAAACTATGGCTGGACTGTCTATCGAATCAGGTACCCCGTCTTCCGCGGGCTGTGCTCTTGCCAACTGAATTCTCCAGTCCATCATCCAAAGCTTTATCTTCCCCACCACGGATCAAAACTTCACAGGAACTCCCTCGCGTACCCCTTGAAGAAAGGATGAATAGCTTATATAGAGCTAACAGTGCTGGTGAAGACTGCTTGCGAACGGCGCATGGATTACCTTGCCGGGAAACATTGTTAGAAAACGGCAAGATTCCAAGTTCGAATCTCGGTCAGACGCAGAGCTCTAATCTTTCAGGAAGTCGGCACATGTTTATCTGCCAGCGCCATAGGCTTATTATAGCGAACTATGTCTGACAAAGATGAGGACGTAATAAATTACGTGATGAAGGTAAAAATTATGCGAAAACGGTTAGGTATAGTAAGGAAGGAAAAAAGAGGGAAGAGAAGAAATAAAGAGGATGATGAATGGCTTTTATAAGAGTAGATCAGTTGCAGATATTAAGAAGTTGTAACAAGTCATGTAATTAGACTTTGTCAACACCAAAAATGAGCCAATTATTAAATTCCCGTGCAAGTGAACGAAACCTCCGATATGACCATGCCCGCCCGCATCTCGTGGTCGTGTAGTAGTGTTCTCGCTTCCCACGCCCGGGTTCCCGGGTTCGATTCCCGGCGGGGTCAGGGATTCTCTCTGCCTCGTGATGGCTGGGTGTTGTGTGCTGTCCTTAGGTTAGTTAGGTTTAAGTAGTTCTAAGTTCTAGGGGACTGATGACCATCGATGTAAAGTCCCATAGTGCTCAGAGCCATTTATTTGACCATGCCTACCCATGGATATCGTTATTCAAGCAAAACTTCGGATTGCTGGGCGCCTTATACATAGCTTCTACAGTTTTCAAGCTGGTGCATGAAAGATCAAAATTTGTTGGAACTGTACATGCGAGACCTCTTCTGTATATGCAAAATTCGACAATAGTTGTTATGCTACTATCTGACCTGATCAATCTGATTCCAGTAACACATATCTCCTCAGTGTGCAGTGTTAAGTAGTGAAGTAGGCAACAAATTTTGGAGAAAGTGATCTGGTATATCTTCATTCGCAGTTGCAAGTTGGTAACTAAAATTTCGTGAGAAGATCCCATCGAAACGAGAAACGCCTTTATTTTAATGATATCCACCCCAAATGCTGTATATCTTCCCTGTTTCTCAATAATACGAAACTACTTGGCCGTGCTTGAACTTTCTCGGGGTTCTCCGTTAACGCTATCTGGTAAGAAACCCATACCTCGCAGCAGTACGCCAAAAGAGGACGGACAAGTGTAGTTTAGGTAGTTTCTTTAATATATCTGTTGCATGTTCTAAGTCTGCTACCAATAAATCACAAGCTTTGGTTCGCCTCCCCCACAACATTTTCTATGTCTTCTTTCCGATGTACGTTGTACGTAATTGTAACCCCTCGGAATTTAGTTGATTTCACAGCCTTCAAATTTGACTGATTTATCGTGCAACCGAAGTCACACCTTTTTCTATTTTGCACTCGTGTGGATGACCTCAGACTATTCATTATTTAGGTCCAATAGCCAATTCTCGCACCATACAGATACCTTTACTAAACCTTTTTGTAATTTATTTCAAGTTTCTGATGACGCTATTAGGCGGCAAAGAAGAGCATCACCTGCAAAAAGTCTAAGACTGCTGGTCAAATTGTCTCCTAAATCATTTATGTGGATAAAAGATAGCGGAGGGCCTCTAACACCACCTTGCGGAACGCCAGAAACCACTTCTGTTTTACTCTGTGACTTTCCGTCAGTTACTACGAACTGGGACATCTCTGGCAGGAAATCAGGAATCCAGTCGCATAACTGAGACAATATTCAAGAAGCACGCCACTTGATTATAAGCCGCTTCTGAGATACAGTGTCCTCAGCATTCTGGGAATCTAGAAACACGGTATCAATTTGAAATTCTTGGTCTTGGTCGATAGCTCTCAACACTTGGTGTGAGTAAAGAGGTAGCTGTGTTTCAAAAGAGCGATGTTTTCCAAACCCATGTTGATTGGCCGGCCGGTGTGGCCGAGCGGTTCTAGGCGCTTCAGTCTGGAACCGTGCGACCGAATCCTGCCTCGGGCATGGATGTGTGTGATGTACTTAGGTTAGTTAGGTTTAAGTAGTTCTAAGTTCTAGGGGACTGATGTCCTCAGCAGTTAAGTCCCATACTTCTCAGAGCCATTTTCTTTGTTGTGTGTCAATAGGCCGTTCTCTTCGATGTAATTCATAATGTTCGAAACAATATTTGTTCCAAAATCCTCCTGCATTCGACATTAATGATATGGGTCAGCAATTTAGTGGATTATTGCTATTGCCTTTCTTGAATGCTGGTGTGATCTATGGCATATGGGTTCCTCATCACTGCACCTTCAGTTGGGTTCCTTTGAAGCTTCTCTGTTTACTATAACATGGGACCTACTAGCTACGTAAGTAAAGTCGTAAATTATAATATCCGAAATTTATTTCATAAGCAACTTGGAGATTGCAAGAGTTATGATTCACAATCTCAACTCACTTCATATATGACATTTCACATTGGCAACCACGATTATGGGTTGTCAAGGTTCGGAGAAAAGGATATCCGACAGGAAATGGTGCGTTTCTATCATACTTACATACACGAGATGTTTTAGGGTAGGAAAGCATCAATTCTACAAGGAAATAGTAGGGGATAGAAATAACGCTCCTGTTTTTTTGGCAGATCAACTATTCTGAAGGCTGCCATTTCTATTCGAACGAACAAATCGTTCTGCTTATCGGTCCCTTACATGCTGCTGCAAAAATGTATTCTTACCGTGCGCTGTATCGGCTGGTGTCGTGCCGTAGTCCTCGAGGTAGCCCTCCGTCACCACACCTCCTGTGTGCACCTGCTAGTGTCCTCTTTTGCCGATGGTATGTCGCATGGCTGATGTCTTCCGTGTAACCAGTCCAAATCATATTGTACTTCGTTTTTCTCCGAGACCCTAGTCCGAATGTTAACCTCCCTTTATATCACAGTCCTATGCACTAGTCTACCGCTTTTCACGTTTCCGCAAATCGCTCGCTTTGCAGCCAACATTGGCCAGGCGTAAAGTTATCTACATCCAGAGCCTTACTTCTGCTCTTTTCCCTAAGTTCCCTCATGCCATTTGAGTGTTTTTCTCTCTATGTGTCTGCAAGCTAGGCTGGCGGGAACAATGGGGTCGCATTTGTGCCACAGTAGTTCCGTCTGAACATATTTTTCTGTGCCAGGACGGAGCGGGATCCAACACCTAGCTACCCAGCAATCCACCTGCACTGGCACTTTCAGCCTTTTTCTCCCTGCTACGAGTTCATAGTCCAGTGTGGCAGTTGTCCTTCTCTGTCTCAGTCTTACCTGCCCCGAAGGGCCAAGCGTCCGACATTTACACCTCCAGTTATAGAATCTCAATAAAAAAAAAAAGAACGAGCATGCATAGTTAGTACTGCTTCTGCAATCACTAGCACATCTGACATTATGATTGTAAGAGCAATTGCTACAGCTTGTCTGTCGCTAGCACCTTTTCATTACTATCTCTACTCCACAGTGAAATTTACCTTGGCAGATGGGTAGCCACCCTCCTTGCAATGAAAATTTTACACAGTGGGTGAGATACTGAAAATATGTAGTCCCAAATTTAATAAATGTACAAGGCGCAGGAAGTCCAAAATCTAGATGGGCCGTTGCATTGAAGGAAGGATGACTGTCACTGTGTCCATGTGGACAACATATAGGAGTACACATAGGAGGCAGATGGCATACGCATGGCATGGCAGCTCCCCTGTTTCTTTCCACTTTTCCCTATGATGGTCCTCCATTCTTTTATCTCTGACTCCGTCTTATTTTCTCTCTTTTCTTCTCCTATTCATGAAGGTCATTCCTGAATTTATTGTGAATTTCTTTATTCATATTTTTAATTTTCCCCACAAGGAAAGTCATGAATTCTGTACGATCAGTGCTTCAGTATCATCTGTCACGTTGGTTAATGCACTCGCAACACTCACTTGAGTCACTGTTCTTTTATCTGTGTGTTCCAACATTGCTATACTCAAGTGTCTGTTGTAAGGACTGGAATTTTATCCCGACAGTTGCATCCCAGGTCGTTTTTGTCTTCTTACCCATCAGTTGACATATCCTCGGCATGGCAATGTGTTACAGGAGCACAAAACGCTTGTAGAAATTTGTTTTGCCAAAGTATCTTTTTAATTATTCCCAGTTGTAACTAGTTCACAGTGTTTTGCAGCACTGTGTCGCTTCCACTTCCTTCCTTCCTTCTTTTAAGTTCTATTACTACTTATTATACGCTCTAAGAACTTGACTCTGGAAACCCCAAACTGTGACTCCTCAACGTATCTCAATGTAGCGAGTAGATCCTTCACTGTGCGATTATGTTTGCTCTTCCCTTGAGGATGCTGCCACCAACATGTCATTAACGTATCTTGTAATGTTCTATTGCAGTTACATTAAGGATTCTATTCAGAGCTTTGATAAGGGCAGCCACGAACGCCTTCAAGCAAAAAGGAAGGCGTCGAAGTTCGTAGCAACGACCGAAATCGCCTTGAATCTTTGTAGTAGTTTTTCTAGACTTTCAGTTCGATGCAGCTCCATTTTGATAGGATATTGATTTGCCTTGTGTCCAATACTAAACAAATAGCCCGATTTTTCTTCTCTATTGGTGTCAGCGGGTTGTTAAACGAAGACAATGCTGGTGTAGTCTCGCCGTATTCAATGATCACACGTATTTCATCTGCTACTTGATTCTTGAATGCCAACAGAATCGCACTGAGTTTTACAAAATGTCTGGTATGTAATTTTATCGTAAATTTCAGTTAAAAATTCCGTAACGTATCTACTTTAGGTGCAACGACCTCCATATTTCCGTTAAAAATATTTTCTAAGCCATCTTTGAGTCACGGGTCCACCAGTGCTTCTATCTATCTATCTTGTGATTTATGGCATAATGGCCTCTTCCATCTTCTGATGATGAAAAAAACTTTCTTCTTCCTCATACTCTTCTGTAGTTTCTTTAGTTGTCCTCCAACACTACATATAGATTTAAGCAGTTTAGTGGCAATTATTACCATGCTACGTGTTCCTCGAATCGAATATGTGTTTCTTTGTCCTGTGGTAAGGTGATCTCACCTCTGCCTAATTTCATTACTGCCTGTTTCATTTGTATAAAGTTCATTCCAAAAATCATCGGTAAGGACATTTTCAGTATTATTAAAGAGTTCCATTCCAAGCTATTGCCTTGACACATAATTGTTTTCATACTCGGTGCCACTCCTCCATACTCTTGCTGGTTAGCAGACATCTTTCTTTCATCTTACATAAATTTAACATGGACCATTCGGTCCCTTGCATATATCTTGGAAACTCGTCTCGTCTGACACTGCCAAAATTTGGCTACCACTGCAGAGAATGGACTCAAAACCTGTTTTAAAGACAAAAACGTTTACTATGGGATGTATGTGCTGCGTCTGCGGAACCTATCACTCCTTCAGTAACATTTCTAGTAAGTCTTCATGCACGAAGTATTTTGTCGTTTCTATTAGGAGTCCATTCATGGAACCTCCTTTTCTCTTTGCCGGTGAATCAAGGAAGTTACTGTGATGGTCTCGCAAGTGAGTCCGTACATGGATCATGTCCGGGCATTTCAATAATCTCGGCTTGTTGTCATAACTGTACATGGTCATTCCGGTCCTGTATGTAATCCATATTCACTTTATTCTTGTTGTAGCTGGTCCTCCGTCGTTTGGGCCGCCCCATCATTCCATCATTCAATTCGAACGGTCTAAAATTGTCCACCACCGTTGGAATTTACTCTATTATTTCTCCGCTTGTTGTGCAGTCTCTGCGGTCCAGTAATGTTGGATACTCGTATGAGCCGAATCGTTCTGTGATCGCCACGGTGTGCACATTCGATTTCCTGCAGTGAGTCCTTGAACACATCTATCCTGGTTGCATCATCCGATCAGTTTATGTTGGGACTGCCAGAGCAGCTTTTTGAAAAAATCTAACTTTCTCTTCTGCGCTGTATGGTATATCCTCAACATATCTTCGAAAAACTTTGTCTGACGTTTGAGTCCTCGCCCTTCAAAATCACTTCGTCTCATTCTTCACTAACAGTTGCTTTTGTTTCAACAAGTATCTCGCTAAAAATGATTCTTAAAACGCTGAATAGGATGCGCGTTTAATGCAGTTGGCGGCATCTACAGTGGTACTCTGCCTTCGAATAATCCACACACATATATTCCAGTTGTTGTTGTAGCAACCAAGATGGCGGATTTAGATTGCCAAACTGTTCAGTCTATGCCTGGAGGTGGGTAATATTTCCGTTGTTCTTGAACTCATGGCACTTGCATACTGACATGTAGTGCCTTTAATCAAACTGTTTCAGCCCACAACTTTCTGCCTGGTTGAACGACACTGCCCCAAATTTGTCTCTTGATTCCGTTCCGAGCACTCTTTCTGCACTTTCACATCCTATATCGCAGCTGTCCTCATATTCGTCAACTCTTCTAAGTAGTCCACGATTGTCGATTCGTTCCGTGTTATTGTTCGTGATTGTGACACCCGTCTCTTGTGCTCATACCGTCGTACCGCTGTGCAAGTTGTTCTGATTTTCTTGTTGCCTCTCCTTAATACTTTTTTGTCTCTTTTTAAATGTTAATAACAACTTTGCTTCTTACAACTCTCCAATCAGAACAGAGGCAGTGCCCTACGAAGTTGGTGCCCATCCCATACCTCTTCTTGAGAAATCGACCGATTTTCAGTATGTAAATTATCCAAAGCTTTGCTTAACTGCTGCTTTAGGTGTTTCTTGTGTTGTCCTATTCTGCCTTCAACCATACCTGTCTTCTTCTTCAGCTCGATTTCTGTTTCATTCTGATTCATAGTAGTGAATTGTTTCAGGAATCCCTTAAGTTTCTCTGTACGCGCTTCATGTATCTCTATTGGCTCCCCGTTTCTTTCCACATTTCCCTATTGTGGTCCTCCATTCTTTTATCCTTGACTCCGTCTAGTTTCTCTCATATCATCTCCTATTCATATAGATCATTCATGAATTTATTATGAATTCTTTATTCATATTTTTAATTTTTCCCACAAAGAAAGTCATGAATTCTGTACTATCAGTGCTTCAGTCTCATCTGTCACATCGATTAATGCACTCGCAACACTCACTTGAGTCTCTGTTCTCTTATCTCTGTGTTTCTACATTCCTCCATTCTTCCTTTTTTTTGAAGATAAACGTTCATTTCACCAAAAACATCTACTCTTCATTCACATCAAGCTTTTATTAGGCAACTCTTTCCTCTGTTTCCCTATGTGACTCTATATCCTTTCTATATAATATGTATTCTGTGTTCAGTACCCGCTGAGATCTCACATTATCTACCCCCACTACTTCTCCCAAACCTGGTGCTGCATCCATATGCTCCACTGTATCGCCCATATCTGTACTTTTATACAAACTCATATGACTTCGTGTACGCATTTGTTGTGTAATTCGCCAGAATCTCCCTATCTGCTTTCAAGGCATTTGATGTCAGTGAGAATATGACGTGATGCTGTCATACGTACAGACATGAGAAATTGTATGGCAGGTAAGCATTGATGGCTCGGCAGGGAAATGACAGCGAGTGGAGATAACTTCTCTGAGGGGGCAGGCCGTCACTTCTATTTCAACGAACGAATCGTTGTACCTTTCGGTCCCTTTAATGCTGCTGCACCGAGGTCTTCCTTAAGTGAACTGTGACGGATTCCATCACTGCCAGTCGTGTGTAACCCCACTGACATCCTCCACCACAGTTAGGATGTTGCATGCTTCTCCCTTCCGTGTAATGCGTCCGGATCTGACTTCCGTTTTACTCCGAGTCCCATTCCCGAACCTTAAACTCCCTAAAAAGCGCACTCATCCACACCGTTCTACCAATTTTAGCTCCTTCGCAAATTTTCTATCCAGTCTCTAGCTTCGCTACCAACATTGGCCAATCGTATAAATTTATAAAGTCTCTTACTCCCTTCACCTGCTCCGTAACAACTCATCTATCAGTCCACCTCTTTACCACCCGTCTCTGGTCCGGAAGCACCAAACAGAGCGGACATGACAGTCCATCCACGAATGACCATGTGTTCTTGCTGCGAGGGATTTCTAACCGTCTTGGGGAAACAAAAAGTAAAACTTAAGTTCCGTCTTTTAGCATCTTCTGGGAGAGTCACCTGCACGGCTGTAATGGCAGAGATTTTTTTTTCTCAGATTTCTGCATACGTGATCTACATAGGGAACCTACGCTACTGCATGCCGGAGTAGCGTTCCTCCGAATTCCACCTGATTGACCGCTGTCGTCTGCCTTGAACAGCCCAGCGTCCATCTTTTACACCTCCTATTGTACAAACCTAATAAAGAAAGAGCAAGTATAGATGGTACTGCCGCCGCACTCACCACCATATCTGACATTATGATTCTAAGTGCAATTGCTCCCTCCCTTCTGTCGTTAGTGCCTTCATCGCCTCAGTCTCCACTCAAGGATAAGATGTACCTGGTTTAGCCACTTTTTGACATCAAAGGCATAACGGGAATAATATGACAGAAAATGCTGAGGAACAAAATCAAATCTGACGAAATCATACTTATAAATTAAATAATGTATCATATTGTAAGGCTGTGTTTTCAGGGGTGTGGGAGTTTATAAACAGATAAGAATAATTATAAATGAAGGTATGAATATTTACGATAGTAATGTAGTGGCAATAAACATAATATTATGGTGAAATATAAAATAGTAACCACAGTATACTTACGACCTCAAATTTATCTAACTGTACTATGATTCTACATCTGCCTTTTGCAATAATATATAGGCAGTCACGGTCAGTATCTGTATGGAAATGCAACGATTTGAGAACTAGGAGTAAGCTATAGGGGAAGACGTATAACATACAGTGTCCAAGATCAAAGTAGGAACAATAAAAACGGAAGACCTAGAACGAAGTACTCAGATTAAAAATGGTATAAGACAGGCATGTAGTATTTCCACCCTACTGTTCAATCTAAACATTTTGAAGATGAAATGACGCACGTAAAAGAAAGGTTCAAGAGTGGCGTTAAAGTTCAGGGAAAGAGGATGTCAATGATAAGTTTCATTCATGATGAACAGCGACGTGCAATCATCGGGGGCATTGAATGGAATGGACAATCTAATGAGTACTGAATAAGGATTAAGAATAAGTCAAAGGAAGACAAAACTAATGAGAAGTGGCGTAAACCGAACATTGAAACTGTGGACCACAACATGGACGAACTGAAGTGATTCTACCTTGGATGCAAAATAATATATAAGAGGATGATGCAAACAGGACACATAAAACACAAATAGGGCTGTCCAAAGCAAGAGAAGTCCGAGAGTGTCAAGGATTAGACTCAATCTGAGGAATAAATTCCTGAGAACGTACGTTTAGAACCATAGTGAACCATGGAGTGTGAGACAAACAGAAAAAATGAGAATCGGAGAATTTGAGATGCTGAAAATTATCTGAACTGAAAAGAAAGGAGAAAGTTCATCACAGAATCGCCAAAGAAAGGAACATATGGAATACACGATGGTTGTAGTGTCTGATAAGAAAACGTTTATAAATCATTACTGTTGTTGGCTATTATGAAGAACGGTTATCATTATCTAAATACGGTATTAGAATTTGCTACAGGTCCGACCTACAGCTTAATTTCGTAGACTTGTGAGGATAACAATATGAATGCTTTTATAATAACTCTCTCGCAGCAGCATACGACATCAGTTGTGTGGGACATAGGGGTTGTATTTTTTGTTATCATGGAATCTTTATCAATGAGCATATGTTTATTAACAAGATGAACAGTGGTGCAAAACAAATAAGTAGTGACGAATGAAGAATTATCTTAGATTTATTCAATATCATTCACAGTTTTTCAACATGCGTAATACTTGATTCTACAGTCACCATATATGCATACATTAAAGTGTACAACTAGTGAACCAAATAACATTTGCATACTGCACACTAGCACATCCAGATAATTCTTGACGACATAAACAGTGATAAAATCGATCCGTATAAAAAAAGCGCTGGGAGACAGATTCGCACCCGTCATCCGCCATTATCTTTGACAAGGATTGTAGTTACTATAAAAAAGCAAAAAATCACTTAAATTTGTGTTCAAAAGTGATAAGTACTACACTACCTCATAATGAGGACAGGAATCATCCAGAGGAGTATTAATAGAGTAATTTTATAATCATCAATCTTTCACATAACTAGTCTGCTACTCTATATTAAATTATAGTAGTACAAACAAGTATATTGAACGAATATGTGTGTGTTTACTGTCTTGTAATCACCTAATTGGTCGAAAATGAAACAAGAAACAAACATGAAAATCAGCATTATTCGCATTCGCACTCAACGATTGTCTTTACATTACAATTGTCCTATTGTCAAGTAAATTTCATAATAAGTAAATAATCGTATGGCCAGTGCCAATATTTGCGATGTTCCTAGCTGAGTATATAATTGAAAAAAAAATGTTCCTTTTCATTCATACATTCACAATATACAAATATTAACAGAAAAGCAATAAATCACTTTTTTAAAATAACACATTTTTATTACAGGAATCTAGATTTAAACAGTAAAATCTTGCTCCGTTTATTAATATGTGACATGGGCTACCGTTCCATCATTTGAGGAGATGAAAATAAATTTTTTAATTACTCTGGGACTGACATTCTTACATACCATTTAATTTGAATGTGGCTGTCTTCATATTAATGGCCCCCTAACTGCATTGGGTTTACTCACATACCGACTTTTCTCCATGGCCCATAACAAACCTCTGACAAAGACGTGGATAGGATATTCCATCTCATAATCTCATTTGCCATCTCATTATTTTGGTATTGAATTGGTGAAGCAGGAAGACAAGACAGGAACCCAATAACAACAGCATCAAAGTACGCTGTCTGGATAGTGGTTTGTAGGATCATCACCCAACTTGAGTCTAATGTTTCAGCAACACTCCACACGCAACAAACAAAATAGAACAACAAGGGTTAGAGTGATTAAACATACTGTTTTTCTAGGAAGGTGAGTTCTTGTTAGTGCAGGAAACATAGGAAAGTCCAAATCATGGTCATGAAGGCAGTGGTAATTAAAAAATAACAACATGATTCATATATATACATCTGTACTAATCAGTGGGACTTAATTCTCTCAACATTCACTGGAAGGAATGTGCTGTTTTCTGGTAGCCTCTCCTTCAGTTTACGATACGAGACGTAGGAAAAGATCAAGTGGATACAATAGGTACGTATTAATTCTTTGAATTGCTAATCTTCATAATTTGGTGGTTTGACATGTCCATTGTGGAATCTATATTCTATGATTGATTTAATTAGTTCTCACATCACCCACACTTCATCGACGTCATTTCTGCAATTCACTATGATCCGTAGTATCGGGTTAGAATTTTCGTCGTTTTACGCTTTGGTGTGTACGGATTCGTTACCAAAACCTATGGCCCAACTCATCATCATGGCAGTTTTCTAATGTTCTTGACGTTCTACAGCCTTTGAGTATACTGGTTTTACTTTCTGGCACACATTTCACAGCTTTTTCGCAATTTTTTTCATCGAATGGCCGCTGGCTCCAGGCCCTAGTTTCATCACATCGTAAGCCTGAGGTGCTTTCCTGCCATATACTGTGAAAAACCAGGACCTGCAATTTTACGCCTCCATGATTACTGAAGGTACCCATCCCAGATGTCACGATTATTGTTCGCATAATAGCTTAACATGTTAGAATTATGCAATGTGGTCTCTACATTCTCCCATTTGCTTGAGGGTGAAAAGAACATGTTTGACGTTTGGGGACGCACAGCTATAAACACATCATCAGACTGGTCCTAAAATTAATGCCCTCATCCCTCACTGCAGTATCTGGAATGCCAAACGTGGAAACCAGTTATTCACCATTGCTTGTACTGCCCTACTTCATAACTAGTCAGGAATCGTAGCTATCGCTATGAATCGTGAAAAATGTTTTTTTTTTTTCGTCGGTATGTAACGACTACTGTTGGTGTTCGATTAAATGGCCTAAATTATACAGTCCTATTTGTCTGAATGGCTTAGACTCTTCAACAGTCTGTAATAGCATCTGTCGGTGACTAAGGTCATCTCATTGTGTTGGGAATGTTGTTGGGCTCATCTGTATCGTAATGCATTGTGGCGTGGTTGCAAAGACTGACCTCGCCATGGACGTCGGGAGTAAAGTTGCGCATCCTGCAACCTATTGCACACAGTTTGAGTCTTTACACGACATCCTGTGGCTGCACGAAAAGCGTTATTCAAAATGGTGGCGTTGCTGTCAGGGTTCCTCCGAGTCATAAACCGCAGGTAATGTTCATCCATTGCAGTAGTATGCGTTGGGTGTCCTGAGCGAGACATGTCTTCGACAGTTTCTGTCTCTCTGTATCTCACCCATGTCCGAACAACATCGCTTTGGTTCGCTCCGAGACAACTTTACACTTCCCTTCTTGAGAGCCCTTCCTAGCACAAAGTAACAATACGAACGCGATTGAACAGCGGTATTGACCGTCTAGGCATGGTTGAACTACAGACAACACGAGCCGTGTACCTCCTTCCTGGTGGAATGACTGGAACTGATGGGCTGTCGGATCTCCTGCGTCTAATAGGCGCTGCTCATGCATGGTTGTATACATCGCTGGGCGGGTTTAATGACATCTCAGAAGAGTCAAAGGGACTGTGTCTGTGACACAATATCCACAGAGAATATCTATCTTCAGGAGTTCTGGGAATCGGAGTGATGCAAATTTTTTGATGTATGTTCGACTCTGTAAGTGCAGAACAGGGAATCAGTGATAATAAGGCCGTTGCAGCATCCCTGAATACGGACGTTAATAGGAAAATATAAAAAGGGAGGAAGGTATATCTGTTTAGCAAGAGTAATAGAAGGCAGATTTCAGACTACCTAACAGATCAAAACCAAAATTTTGTTCCAACACTGACAATGTTGAGTGTTTATGGAAAAAGTTCAAGGCAATCGTAAAATGCGTTTCAGACAGGTACGTGCCGAGTAAAACTGTGAGGGACGGTAAAAACCCACCGTGGTTCAACAACAAAGTTAGGAAACTACTGCGAAAGCAAAGAGAGCTTCACTCCAAGTTTAAACGCAGCCAAAACCTCTCAGACAAACAGAAGTTAAACATCTACATCTACATCTACATCTATACTCCGCGAGCCACCTTACGGTGTGTGGCGGAGGGTACTTATTGTACCACTATCTGATCCCCCCTTCCCTGTTCCATTCACGAATTGTGCGTGGAAAGAACGACTGCTTGTAAGTCTCCGTATTTGCTCTAATTTCTCGGATCTTTTCGTTGTGATCATTACGCGAGATATATGTGGGCGGTAGTAATATGTTGCCCATCTCTTCCCGGAATGTGCTCTCTCGTAATTTCGATAATAAACCTCTCCGTATTGCGTAACGCCTTTCTTGAAGTGTCTGCCACTGGAGCTTGTTCAGCATCTCCGTAACGCTCTCGCGCTGACTAAATGTCCCTATGACGAATCGCGCTGCTTTTCGCTGGATCATGTCTATCTCTTCTATTAATCCAACCTGGTAAGGGTCCCATACTGATGAGCAATACTCAAGAATCGGACGAACAAGCGCTTTGTAAGCTACTTCTCTCGTCGATGAGTCACATTTTCTTAGAATTCTTCCTATGAATCTCAACCTGGCGCCTGCTTTTCCCACTATTTGTTTTATGTGATCATTCCACTTCAGATCGCTCCGGATAGTAACTCCTAAGTATTTTACGGTCGTTACCGCTTCCAATGATTTACCACCTATGGCATAATCGTACTGGAATGGATTTCTGCCCCTATGTATGCGCATTATATTACATTTATCTACGTTTAGGGAAAGCTGCCAGCTGTCGCACCATGCATTAATCCTCTGCAGGTCCTCCTGGAGTACGTACGAGTCTTCTGATGTTGCTACTTTCTTGTAGACAACCGTGTCATCTGCAAATAGCCTCACGGAGCTACCGATGTTGTCAACTAAGTCATTTATAAATATTGTAAACAATAAAGGTCCTATCAAGCTTCCCTGCGGTACTCCCGAAATTACCTCTACATCTGCAGATTTTGAACCGTTAAGAATGACATGTTGTGTTCTTTCTTCTAGGAAATCCTGAATCCAGTCACAAACCTGGTCCGATATTCCGTAGGCTCGTATTTTTTTCACTAAACGTAAGTGCGGAACCGTATCAAATGCCTTCCTGAAGTCCAGGAATACGGCATCAATCTGCTCGCCAGTGTCTACGGCACTGTGAATTTCTTGGGCAAATAGGGCGAGCTGAGTTTCACATGATCTCTGTTTGCGGAATCCATGTTGGTTATGATGAAGGAGATTTGTATTATCTAAGAACGTCATAATACGAGAACACAAAACATGTTCCATTATTCTACAACAGATTGACGTAAGCGAAATAGGCCTATAATTATTCGCATCTGATTTACGACCCTTCTTGAAAATGGGAACGACCTGCGCTTTCTTCCAGTCGCTAGGTACTTTACGTTCTTCCAGCGATCTACGATAAATTGCTGATAGAAAGGGGGCAAGTTCTTTAGCATAATCACTGTAGAATCTTAAGGGTATCTCGTCTGGTCCGGATGCTTTTCCGCTACTAAGTGATAGCAGTTGTTTTTCAATTCCGATATCGTTTATTTCAATATTTTCCATTTTGGCGTCCGTGCGACGGCTGAAGTCAGGGACCGTGTTACGATTTTCCGCAGTGAAACAGTTTCGGAACACTGAATTCAGTATTTCTGCCTTTCTTCGGTCGTCCTCTGTTTCGGTGCCATCGTGGTCAACGAGTGACTGAATAGGGGATTTAGATCCGCTTACCGATTTTACATATGACCAAAACTTTTTAGGGTTCTTGTTTAGATTGTTTGCCAATGTTTTATGTTCGAATTCGTTGAATGCTTCTCTCATTGCTCTCTTTACGCTCTTTTTCGCTTCGTTCAGCTTTTCCTTATCAGCTATGATTCGACTACTCTTAAACCTATGATGAAGCTTTCTTTGTTTCCGTAGTACCTTTCGTACATGATTGTTATACCACGGTGGATCTTTCCCCTCGCTTTGGACCTTAGTCGGTACGAACTTATCTAAGGCGTACTGGACGATGTTTCTGAATTTTTTCCATTTATGTTCCACATCCTCTTCCTCAGAAATGAACGTTTGATGGTGGTCACTCAAATATTCTGCGATTTGTGCCCTATCACTCTTGTTAAGCAAATATATTTTCCTTCCTTTCTTGGCATTTCTTATTACACTTGTAGTCATTGATGCAACCACTGACTTATGATCACTGATACCCTCTTCTACATTCACGGAGTCGAAAAGTTCCGGTCTATTTGTTGCTATGAGGTCTAAAACGTTAGCTTCACGAGTTGGTTCTCTAACTATCTGCTCGAAGTAATTCTCGGACAAGGCAGTCAGGATAATGTCACAAGAGTCTCTGTCCCTGGCTCCAGTTCTGATTGTGTGACTATCCCATTCTATACCTGGTAGATTGAAGTCTCCCCCTATTACAATAGTATGATCACGAAACTTCTTCACGACGTTCTGCAGGTTCTCTCTGAGGCGCTCAACTACTACGGTTGCTGATGCAGGTGGTCTATAGAAGCATCCGACTATCATATCTGACCCACCTTTGATACTTAACTTAACCCAGATTATTTCACATTCGCATTCGCTAATAACTTCACTGGATATTATTGAATTCTTTACTGCAATAAATACTCCTCCACCATTGGCGTTTATCCTATCCTTGCGGTATATATTCCATTCTGTGTCTAGGATTTCGTTACTGTTCACTTCCGGTTTTAACCAACTTTCCGTTCCTAATACTATATGCGCACTATTTCCTTCAATAAGAGATACTAATTCAGGAACCTCGCCCTGGATACTCCTGCAGTTTACCAATATTACGTTAACTTTTCCTGTTTTTGGTCTCCGAGGACGGACATTCTTTATAAACGATGATAATGTCCTCTCTGGTAAGCCGTCAGGTATTTTATCGTTTCGCCCAAGGGGGGGTCCCTCTAACCTAAAAAAACCCCCGTGTGCACGCCACACGTACTCTGCTACCCTAGTAGCTGCTTCCGGTGTGTAGTGCACGCCTGACCTGTCTAGGGGGGCCCTACAGTTCTCCACCCAATAACGGAGGTCGATGAATTTGCAACCATTATAGTCGCAGAGTCGTCTGAGCCTCTGGTTTAGACCCTCCACACGGCTCCAAACCAGAGGACCGCGATCGACTCTGGGCACTATGCTGCAGATATTAAGCTCAGCTTGCACTCCGCGTGCGATGCTGGTTGTCTTCACCAAATCAGCCAGCCGCCGGAAGGAACCAAGGATGGCCTCAGAACCCAAGCGGCAGGCGTCATTCGTTCCGACATGTGCTACTATCTGCAGCCGGTCACACCCAGTGCGTTCAATAGCTGCCGGAAGGGCCTCCTCCACATTACGGACGAGACCCCCCGGCAAGCACACCGAGTGCACACTGGCATTCTTCCCCGACCTACCCGCTATTTTCCTGAGGGGCTCCATAACCCGCCTAACGTTGGAGCTCCCTATAACTAATAGGCCCGCCCTCTGTGACTGTCGGGACCTTGCCGGAGAATCGGCCACTGGCCCAACAGGCGAGGCACCCTGTGGTGGCTCGGAAACGATGTCATCACCACTAGGAAGCACCCCGTACCTGTTGGAAAGGGGTAAGGCAGCTGCCACGCGGCCAGATCCCACCTTCGCCTTTCGGCCAGGCACGCGCGAGCCCACCACTGTCCGCCATTCACCCTGGAGTGATGGCTGACCGGTAAGATGCTCACTGCCGGAAGACGCAGCGACATCAGGGGTTCCATGTGATTCCAAGGCCACCGAAGTAGGCATAGGTCTCACCACAGTTGCCCCAACGCCACTACGAGCCGACGCCTGCGCCTCGAGCTCGATGAGCCTAACAGACAAAGCCTCCACCTGCCCCCGAAGAGTGGCCAATTCTCCTTGCGTCCGCTCACAACAACCACAGTCCCTACACATGACTATGTTTACCCTACTCTATAAGGTGACAAATTCCCAAGATAATCTTCTGATGAGCTACTCTGATAATCAAGAAACACTCACTGAAATACGAGACGCGAAAACTACGCTAGGTTTTCCCAGAAAAACTATTTAAAAGCTAAGCGCAGCAAATAAGTACAAAAACGCTTTATACAAACAGTACTCGCTGCTGCTGGTGCTGTCGCTCTGGCTGTCACAAGACAACTGCTGATTCAAGTGACTAGTGGCTAACGGCCGCGAAACAAACAAAAGACGGTTTTAGGGCGCTTTCTGTTCTAAACGATCAAGAAAACACTAAGAAATCTAACACGAAAACTACGTAAAGTTTTATCAAGAACTGTTAGTTACTATGCAGAGCAGATAAACACAAATAGAATCCCTTCCTTAGTGGAAGGTCGTAAACAAAATGCAAAATAAACGCTTTATACAAACAGTACTCGCTGCTGCTGGTGCTGTCGCTCTGGCTGTCACAAGACAACTGCTGATTCAAGTGACTAGTGGCTAACGGCCGCGAAACAAACAAAAGACGGTTTTAGGGCGCTTTCTGTTCTAAACGATCAAGAAAACACTAAGAAATCTAACACGAAAACTACGTAAAGTTTTATCAAGAACTGTTAATTACTATGCAGAGCAGATAAACACAAATAGAATCCCTTCCTTAGTGGAAGGTCGTAAACAAAATGCAAAATAAACGCTTTATACAAACAGTACTCGCTGCTGCTGGTGCTGTCGCTCTGGCTGTCACAAGACAACTGCTGATTCAGGTGACTAGTGGCTAACGGCCGCGAAACAAACAAAAGACGGTTTTAGGGCGCTTTCTGTTCTAAACGATCAAGAAAACACTAAGAAATCTAACACGAAAACTACGTAAAGTTTTATCAAGAACTGTTAGTTACTATGCAGAGCAGATAAACACAAATAGAATCCCTTCCTTAGTGGAAGGTCGTAAACAAAATGCAAAATAAACGCTTTATACAAACAGTACTCGCTGCTGCTGGTGCTGTCGCTCTGGCTGTCACAAGACAACTGCTGATTCAAGTGACTAGTGGCTAACGGCCGCGAAACAAACAAAAGACGGTTTTAGGGCGCTTTCTGTTCTAAACGATCAAGAAAACACTAAGAAATCTAACACGAAAACTACGTAAAGTTTTATCAAGAACTGTTAGTTACTATGCAGAGCAGATAAACACAAATAGAATCCCTTCCTTAGTGGAAGGTCGTAAACAAAATGCAAAATAAACGCTTTATACAAACAGTACTCGCTGCTGCTGGTGCTGTCGCTCTGGCTGTCACAAGACAACTGCTGATTCAAGTGACTAGTGGCTAACGGCCGCGAAACAAACAAAAGACGGTTTTAGGGCGCTTTCTGTTCTAAACGATCAAGAAAACACTAAGAAATCTAACACGAAAACTACGTAAAGTTTTATCAAGAACTGTTAGTTACTATGCAGAGCAGATAAACACAAATAGAATCCCTTCCTTAGTGGAAGGTCGTAAACAAAATGCAAAATAAACGCTTTATACAAACAGTACTCGCTGCTGCTGGTGCTGTCGCTCTGGCTGTCACAAGACAATGTCAAAGTTAGCGTAAGGAGGGCTATGCGTGAAGCGTTCAGTAAATTCGAAAGTAAAATTCTATGTACCGACTTGACAGAAAATCCTAGGAAGTTCTGGTCTTACATTAAATCAGTAAGTGGCTCGAAACAGCATATCCAGACACTCCGGGATGATGATGGCATTGAAACAGAGGATGACACGCGTAAAGCTGAAATACTAAACACCTTTTTCCAAAGCTGTTCCACAGAGGAAGACCGCACTGCAGTTCCTTCTCTAAATCCTCGCACAAACGAAAGAATGGCTGACAACGAAATAAGTGTCCAAGGAATAGAAAAGCAACTGGAATCACTCAACAGAGGAAAGTCCACTGGACCTGACGGGATACCAATTCGATTCTACACAGAGTACGCGATAGAACTTGCCCCCCTTCTAACAGCCGTGTACCGCATGTCTCTAGAGGAACGGAAGGTTCCAAATGATTGGAAAAGAGCACAGATAGTAGTCTTCAAGAAGGGTCGTCGAGCAGATGTGCAAAACTATAGACCTATATCTCTGACGTCGATCTGTTGTAGAATTTTAGAACATGTTTTTTGCTCTAGTATCATGTCGTTTTTGGAAACCCAGAATCTGCTCTGTAGGAATCAACATGGATTCCGGAAACAGCGATTGTGTGGGACCCAACTCGCTATATTTGTTCCTGAGACCCAGAAAATATTAGATAAAGGCTCCCAGGTAGATGCTATTTTCCATGACTTCCGGAAGGCGTTCGATACAGTTCCGCACTGTCGCCTGATAAACAAAGTAAGAGCCTACGGAATATCAGACCAGCTGTGTGGCTGGATTAAAGAGTTTTTAGCAACCAGAACACAGCATGTTGTTATCAATGGAGAGACGTCTACAGACGTTAAAGTAACCTCTGGCGTTCCACAGTGGAGTGTTATGGGACCATTGCTCTTCACAATATATATAAATGACCTAGTAGATAGTGTCGGAAGTTCCATGCGGCTTTTCGCGGATAATGCTGTAGTATACAGAGAAGTTGCAGCATTAGAAAATTGTAGCGAAATGCAGAAAGATCTGCAGCGGATGGGCACTTGGTACAGTGAGTGGCAACTGACCCTTAACATAGACAAATGTAATGTATTGCGAATACATAGAAAGAAGGAACCTTTATTGTACGATTACATGATAGCAGAACAAACACTGGTAGCAGTTACTTCTGTAAAATATCTGGGAGTAAGCGTGAGGAACGATTTGAAGTGGAATGATCATATAAAATTAATTGTTGGTAAGGTGGATACCAGGTTGAGATTCATTGGGAGAGTCCTTAGAAAATGTAGTCCATCTACAAAGGAGGTGTCTTACAAAACACTCGTTCGACCTATACTTGAGTATTGCTCATCGGTGTGGGATCCGTACCAGATCGGGTTGTCGGAGGGGATAGAGAAAATCCAAAGAAGAGCGGCGCGTTTCGTCACAGGGTTATTAGGTAACCGTGATAGCGTTACGGAGATGTTTAGCAAACTAAAGTGGCAGACTGTGCAAGAGAGTCGCTCTGCATCGCGGTGTAACTTGCTCGCCAGTTTCGAGAGGGTGCGTTTCTGGATGAGGTATCAAATATATTGCTTCCCCCTACTTATACCTCCCGAGGAGATCACGAATGTAAAATTAGGGAGACTCGAGCGCGCACGGAGGCTTTCAGACAGTCGTTCTTCCCGCGAACCATACGCGACTGGAACAGAAAAGGGAGGTAATGACAGTGGTAGGGAAAGTGCCCTCCGCCACACACCTTTGGGTAGCTTGCGGAGTATAAATGTAGATGTAGATGTAGAATAGGTAATAGTGATCCTGAAAAAAAAAATCGCTAAAATTAAATACATTTCCAGGGCTCAATGGAATATATATCCGTACTGGTGACCGAGTTATCCTCATTTTTAGCACTAATGTATCCTACAAGCTCTAAATAGTTGCCAACTGTTGCAATAAACTGCAGGTCACGCTCATTTACTCAAGCGTAGCAGAAATGATCCACAAAATTACCGTCCAACGTCTGGTATCCACTTGGTGCAGAACCTTAGTATGAGTTATCTTGAAACTCAACTCGCATCTTTCTCACACAGTATTTCTCAATATCTGAGAAACATTTGACCATTACACATATATTATTTTCCAAAGTACGATTGTATGTCACACTGAGTGAAATTTGTGGCTGGACTGAGGATTTCTTGATTGGTGGGCGCCCGACAATGTCCCAGGTATGTTTCAACTTATTCAGATCAGGCCAAGACGTCAATGGAGACACCATGGTTCTCGAAACAGTATAGCAGGGATCTGACACTGGGACAAGGACAGTTATCATCATGCTGGAAGATGTTATCGCCGTGTCAAGCAGAATGTGTTTCTTCAAGTCTGCAATAATGGTAGTGTATTTCACAACTATGACAGTGCCTTTGATAATTACCACAGATCACAAGGTATCCAAGGTGAATATGTTACATAACTCACTCCACCGTAGCGCAGACCACTGACAGATGTGACTTATACAGACACGGCCATCGCCCTGGTCATTTGGTGGACAGCCCAACCTCGACGATCCTTTGCAGTCAAAACTGAAGATGTTGTTGGGTCACGGTAGGAGCGCATACTAGACTTCTGTTGCAGAACCTCATGTTCAACGATGTGGACTGATGGTGTGCATCTGGCTGCAGGAACATTGTACCACGTCATCAAATATGTTACATGTCGCCACCCACCCCGCTTTGTAGGACGGGCAACACTCCGACTTCCACGATCTGTGCTGAGAACTGGATGTTCAACAACTTGTCGCCTACTCCTGGTTCCTTTCAGCCACTTCCATAGATGTTCACGATAGTAGCACGCGAACAAGATACCAGTTTCATCGTTTCCAGGATGGTCGTTTGAAGGCGCTGGGCCATAATTATCTGCCCTTTGTCATAGTCAATCATGTCAGTGAAATTCTACATTTGCGGCCCCATTTGTTCCTTGTAGTCATATAAATATTAGTTCAAGTGCCACGAGCCTGCATCAGCATCAGATGGCATTCATTCTCATGGCTGGCGTTGATTATAAGATGCTCTTCACATAGCTACCAGAAATTTATGATATTGGAGATTGGGTTCCAATTACTGATAAACTATAAAAGAGACGCCCGACAACTGCAACAATAATTGTTTCTGAAAATAATGATTTTCTTACCACTTGGTTTCAGAATTAGCCTCCCAATTGTCGAAGTAAGAGACGGGCTTCTTTGGGACTGGGAAATGGGCCCATTTCTTAAAGTGCGTAATGTACTGAATTCCGTACACTGTAGTGTCGACACGCGGTCCACAACGGAAATGGCAGTGTTATAGCTGATTATTTATTTGTCACAATTGCGATTTAATATAGGCGATTACCCGCTTCAGCATTTATCGACCTTCTTCAGATATTAACAACTATGCGACAGTGTAACACATTAACTTCATTGTAACCCATAGACCCCTCGATAGTAAAATTTCAATGATGATGCAGCCAGACAATGTTGACACTTTATGCTGTAGCAATGTCGTAAATATCTTAAGATGGGTCATAGCGGCCGAAACGATTCGTCACCCAAAACGAATCTGAACTGTGATCAAATAAGTAATCAGATCAGCTTTTCAACAGCTTCCGCATATCGCCATAGGCATTATGTTTCCCACAGTTCCTATTTTCAGTGGACACGCGACAGGTGCAAGTAGGATGACCAGTGCCTGTACTTCACTTGGTTCCGTCACTAGGCTGCTCTTCTCCTTGTCTTACATTCTAAATGTTGAACAACGTCTCGAAACTGAGCACTCAACCGGTGGGCTACATTCGTATGAATTTTAATACGTCTCGGCAAGTCTGTTTACATATACAGAATGAATGGTACAGTGTTCTGACTGCACCGTTCACAGTTCAACGCTAAGAACTGCAGCTGTAAGGAATTCGATGGAAGAAACTGTCGTCTTGAGTCCACAGATAGTCAGTTGTCCTATTATTCTACGCCTGAAACGGTATTCTGCTGATTTTAGTGACTAATCTGTCTCTAAAGTACGGTATTTTAGTCGTTGTGGCTTTGCTGTCTCACTAGTGATGACCGCAAGCGAAGCTCTCGTGAAGGTACCTGACGCTGCCGACTGTTGCTACACTGATCTCGGTACTCAAAGTAAAGTTCACACTTAACATGTAAATTACAGCTTGTCATATTACTTTCGACGTAGTCCGAACGGTTGTACGTCTTATCTACTGGAAACATCCAAAGCATGAACATTTCTCTTCAAGCAGCTACAGATTCGTTCCAGATTACCAGCTACACAATATCACATCCGCCTGATTACGATGACAACACCGCTAACAATCATTCTGCCTTTGTGCCATAGTTGAATTTATAATTAGTACAGAAGTGATTCTAGAGTACACTCGAGTAACACTTGCCAGTTCATGGTTAATCTTTTGGTGACGAACATGTGGTTCATATGTTGCGAGTGTGTATTAACACTGGCAGGATAAAAATTTAATCACTTGGTTAGTAATTATCTCTTCTTAAAAAGCAAGTGATTAAGTCATCAAGCAACTTACCAAATTGTTGCTAACTTATATGCTTCCTTTTCACGTCACTCCAGCTTTTACGGAAAGGGAATTATCGGTAATTGGCGCCAATCGTGGGAAGAGAGGAAAAGAGCTTCAATAAATCTAAATCACAAAAGTAATTGTTAATTCACTTACACAAAAAATTAATGATTCATAATCAGTCATTAACCTCTTAAAATCAAGTAAATGCCCATACTTAATGACAGAAGAACAAAACAATTCGTATTTAAGTACATATAAAAATACTTACATTTTAGACTTACGGTTTTTAATCACCTCTCCTTAGAATAAGGTACTGTACTTGTCCCTAAATGAGCTGGCCACCCTGGTCATGATTCATGTTTAACCGAAAACGCTGGAAGAAATCACTCGAACACAGACTGCGTGAAAACATTCGTATAACTGACGTAACCGTCAGAGACTTGCGTCAGTTGGTTTTCTCACACAGAGTGAAACCCCTAAAATCCGGAAAGCTTGTGTAAAACATTCATATAGCTAATGTGGCCACTGAGACTAACTTCATTTGATTGTTTCATACGACTGAAAAAAGAAAAATACCGATTGAACGAAACAACAAGCCTCTGGCAGATCGGTTGTGAAAGCCGGCAGGTTTATCCATCACTAGTCCTACTATCAACCAAGTAGTTGCATACTACATTCTGGTGTCTGAATTTGGTGAATCGCTGTTGGTTACTGTGTGTCTGCAAGGAGTAAAGAGTGAAAGCAGAGGAAACTGTATTACAGGACAATGAGGTTAAAGGCATGTCCCCGAGGGCAATAGTATATTCAGAAGAGACCTATGCATTCTTTTCGTCTGCAAGTGTGGCGATAGTACACATTCAAAGAGTTTGTGGGCAATGAGATATTGGGAAGTATGGAATATGTTGTGACTTGGCAAGACAGCCAAGCCACTATGAGGTAGCCGAAAGGCACGCGTTTAAGCTCACGCAGGCTGGCGTGAGGTCTGGAACAGTTAAAGGAGTTGAGTCTAGTATAAAAAGTACGTAGCTTCTGGAATACTTAACTTTAATCCATAATTGGTAAACATCGGTCTGACGGTACATGCATCACAAGATAAATAGCAAATGATAATGGCGCCTTGCTAGGTCGTAGCAAATGACGTAGCTGAAGGCTATGCTAACTATCGTCTCGGCAAATGAGAGCGTAATTTGTCAGTGAACCATCGCTAGCAAAGTCGGCTGTACAACTGGGGCGAGTGCTAGGACGCCTCTCTAGACCTGCCGTGTGGCGGCGCTCGGTCTGTAATCACTGATAGTGGCGACACGCGGGTCCGACGTATACTAGCGGACCGCGGCCGATTTAAAGGTGACCACCTAGCAAGTGTGGTGTCTGGCGGTGACACCACAGAATATCATTACATGCCAAAAGAGGTTGTGACACAAAAACCACGAATGAGAGCACCTGCAATAAATTCAGTTGCAAGTAAGAACTGATAACAGAACAACAAAGATGCTAAAATAAGACCAACAATGGTCTTCGGTAAACTACAGATGGGTGACATCCGAGAGAGCTTTCGATACATAGATAGTTTAAATCTATCGTTGGCTTTGTTGTCTGTCGATAGTGCGTATTCCTTTCTCGTCGTATGACTGAGAATCAAAATATCTTTAAATTTCACTGCACGGTAATCTCATTTAGGTAATAGTGGGGGTCCGCACCCCGTGCAACCCCCCCCCCCCCCTCCTTTGGCTACATTCTTACTTCGATGTGGGCACATAAGCGCTGATGTATAGGCAAGCGATTAGTGTGGCATTCGTGTTTTTTTATGTACGTGTGGTAAATGCGGATTCATGAATTATGTTGACGTTATTGTCAATTGCGTCCAAACAGGATCAAAAAGTTATTGTTTTTTTCTTGGCTGCCGAAGAACAAGTACCGGTAGAGATGCATTAGGTGATAAAGAACGTGTGTGTGGCTGCAGATCTGTCGATATTCACATTTGTAGGCTAGTGCTGCTGCTGCTTCTTCATATCCAAAGTGATCTAATGCATAAAGTCCTCATCTCTTTCCCTGTGATTGTCCCGCCTTCGTTTCCTTTAGAAAGACCTTGAAGGGGTGATGAGTCCTGTTTGAGGAGGATGTGCAGCAGGCAGTTACAGACTTCTTCACGCAGGAGGACACGGTGTTTCACGAAGAAAGATATCTACAGCCTGGTGGGTCGGTGGGATGATTTCTTCAATGCTCATAGCGATTTTGTCTGATTGGCATAACGATTCTGGACTGTACAGTCCTCGAACGAAAGATTTTTGATCGCCCCTTACGTACTGTACTTTAATGACATTCCTTTAGATAGTCCTAATAAAGCGTAATTCTTAGTTATTCAGTGTGATTCATATAAATTGGCTTGTGAAGCTAAGTAGCACGACAGAACCATCACCATACAGTTTCCCATCGTGGCACTTAAGTAACTGCTCACTACACAGTTGAAAAGCAGAGATTCTGTAAAATAATACCTTGGTAATGTAACAACACATTAACATGCATATAGATCCGATTCTGTAAAGTGGGCCACTTACGAAAACATTCGTTACCCCACGGCTTTCAGCAGGCATTCCTCTCCATCTGTCACCTCCACTACGTTGCAAAAGTGACTTCTGCACCTGCGACATAAAACCCGTTATGTTGATAATAAATACGGGCTGGACATGTGTCGAAGCAGTGAGTCATCAAGGCGTCAGTTGTTATAATGTTAGCCTCTGGCGTAAGGTCACCATCACCCTGTCGTCATCCTGACATACACAGCCTGCTAAGGTTGTCCAGTTGCTGTCTGGGGGCGACGAGCCCCTAGGTAGATTACCAACCCCAGTTGCCTGCAGCAAGCAACCGATCCGATATTCACTCCCTGGACATTTATACCCATCACCTGCTTGGCCAGACATTACATTGTCCCTCTTTAAGCGTTGTTTAACAGTCAGCCACACCAGCTCTGACACAGCTCGGTTGCTGGCTGATATTGTTTGCGAGATTGTTTATGAGACTGCCAGTCCTAGTCAGTGCTGACTATAGAAATGGCCAGTATCCTACATCGCTTCACTGCCGCAAAATCTATGGGACGAGGTCCAACTTCCAACTGCTGCCTGGAATGTACTAAAAGTTCCCCACTTCTTCACCAGCATAGTTTTTCAACACATATATCTCACATATTTCCTTATTCACCCTCTAAGGTACATGTCTTCCTCTTCCATCGATCTCAGTCTCCCTCCTTCTCTCATCAACTCCTCTTACAATTTCCTTTTAAATACATTGCTCCCTCCGCTTTCTCTGTACATCCTCTTTTTGCCTCATTTCTATCTACCTCTCACTTACATCTCTCCCCATCTCTTCTTTGCCCCCAGTCTCCCCAGCTCCTCCTCCATCCCTCTCTGTCCATGACTGCCCCATCTGCCCTTACCCACCTTCTGTCACCCCTGCGGTTGCCCTGCTGCCCCACCTCTCTCTCCCTCACCTCCTCCCTCTTTGACCATCAAATCCTACACCACACTCACCCATCTCCCTACCTATTTCCTACTTCCATGTCTCTCTCTGTCTATCTGCTCTTCCTCCCTCTTTCTCGGTTCTTCTTGTCCACCCACCATGCTTTAACATCCTCCTGCCCTTGTTCCTACCGACCTCCTTCTCCTCCTCTTCTTTTATGACTCCTCTTCTCTATCACTCCCTAATGATCTCCTTCTGCCCACTTCTTCCTCTCCATCTGCTCTTGTCCCCCACTACCCAGACATCTCAGCCTACCAGCCTCCCCCTATTTATCTTCCCCCTCTTTCTGTCCCTTATATCCTTCCCACACTCTGTCCATCCCCTCCCCTATCCACCTCAAACTTCCCTCAAGTCATTCCCACACAAACTTGTAGTGCCTACATAACAGTTTTATTACTTTTACAACATGCCTGTTGCAAGGGGCAGCTTCGATGTCAGGGGCTTGAAAAATGATTTTCGTTCCTTATGTGTAGGCTGCCTCTCAAAGCAGATTTATAAGGCACTCCAAAACACAGACCTGTCATGTATTACAGCCTGCATGTTAGGCGTAGAAAGCAGGTCCTTGTTTCTGCCATGTAGGTAAGGCAGGATGATACTACTCCCACACACAATGCAGACTACACAGGAGGGGCTGCTAAAAAAAGCGTTTTCTTGCTCTAACTCCACTTCTGCTGGAGGTAGAGAGTTACAAGCACCACAGTACAGATGCTCCTGGAGTTTCCTGTTTCTGTGACAAATTTGTTGAGATCAATCCAGGAGTTTGGGAGGACATCCAGGACATACACACTGCTTTATGTATGTAATAGATTAATAAAGGGATTCTGCTTACTTTGAGAACCTTATGACTTAGCCTGGCAGACAATCCTCCACCAGAATATGCCAACACTCTCTATGATAATTTTTTTTGTGTCTCATCAGTCCTCCGACTGGTTTGATGCAGCCCTCCACGAATTCCTCTCCTGTGCCAACCTCTTCATCTCAGAGTAGCACTTGCAATGTACGCCCTCAATTATCTGTTGGATGTATTCCAGTCTCTTTCTTTCCTCACGGTTTCTACACTCTACAGCTGCCTCTAGTACCATGGAAGTCATTCCCTCATGTCGTAATTGGTGTCTTATCATCTTGTCCCTTCTGCTTGTCAACATTTTATACATATTTCTTTCCTCTCCAATTCTGCGCAAAATCACCTCAGTCTTTACCTTATCAGTCCACCTAATTTTCAACATTCGTCAGTAGCACGACATCTGAAATATTTCGATTCTCTTCTATTCTAAATTTTCTTGAATTACTTACTCTTTATGTTCTCAGGTACCTATCGAGAATTCTGTATTCAAGACACAGTTTTGTTCCCAAAAATTGCAATTTGTCAGTTAAGGGACAGTGGTTGGTTGATTTGCGGAGAGGGAACCAAACAGCGATGTTTTTGATCCCATCGGATTAGGGAAAAATGGTGAAGTCGGCCATGCTCTTGCAAAGGAACTGTCCCGACAGCTGCCTGAAGTGATTTAGGGAAATCACCGAAAAACTAAACCGGATGGCTGGACGCAGATTTGAACCGTCGTCCTCCCTAATGCGAGTCCAGTGTTAACAGACAGTGATAACATCTGTCACCAGCAATCATTCCGTAGTACGTTCATATCTCTTAAATATAAGTGTATTCCACCACTCCTTTTTGCATGGACAGCATTTTATTCTCGAGTGTGGCATGGTTTAAACATAGCGGTTTTGATAATACTGTTATTACAAATATTTTGTTTATTGCTCATCTGAAGTCACTAAGAGTTTTCGCGGCAAGCCGTCAGCAACAGATTGCGCACATCCATGAGGACCAACGTGTGTGGCAACACAGCAACTTGCCCTAAGTACTTTTGCCACAGACACCTCCTCAGAGCCCCTGAGATAATTGACCAAAGAGGGTCCTTCAAGTCCACTGCAGAGGACGTGACTCCAGAAATGGTCCACCGAATTCCGCGCACGCTCTTCCGTTACCGAGTAAGAGTGTGGTGTGGCGCTTCAGTGTGGCCGTCTGTGGTGGCGTCGGCGGCGTCGGCGGCATCGACGCGCACACTGAATGAGCGCCGCTCGATACCTCTGCAGCGGCTGTTAGCGCCTGAAAGGCTGCCGGCCGCCGTCAAAAGAAGCGCCAGTCTTTCCGCCGGCGCTGCGCCAGCTTACACAGGCCCGGGGACTCCTCCCGCCTTCACTTATTACTCGCCAGACTGGGGGCTTTCGAATAACGTCGTCGCAGTCAGACGAGCCCGCTCTGTGTCTTTATGCCTTCATGTGCTCTATTACATCCTCTCCCCACCTCCACCGCGCCTTTATGACTCTTATTCACTCCGTTTTCCCTTTCCAGTGTCTAACTTCCGTAAAGTGTGTATCTTTTTATCGACGGAAGCAGAATTTTCACTTTCCTCTGCCACTGTCTCCATCTTCTTCTTCTTCTTCTTCCTCTCCTTCTTCTTCCGAACTTGAAGTATTAGGCCTTTGAACGTGATGGTACACATCTACATCTACATCTACATCCATAATCCGCTAGCCACCTGACGGTGTGTGGCGGAGGGTACCTTGAGTACCTCTATAGGTTCTCCCTTCTATTCCAGTCTCGTATTGTTCGTGGAAAGAAGGATTGTCGGTAGGCCTCTGTGTGGGCTCTAATCTCTCTGACTTTATCCTCATGGTCTCTTCGCGAGATATACGTAGGAGGGAGCAATATACTGCTTGACTCTTCGGTGAAGGTATGTTCTCGAAACTTTGACAAAAGCCCGTACCGAGCTACTGAGCGTCTCTCCTGCAGAGTCTTCCACTGGAGTTTATCTATCATCTCCGTAACGCTTTCGCGATTACTAAATGATCCTGTAACGAAGCGCGCTGCTCTCCGTTGGATCTTCTCTATATCTTCTATCAACCCTATCTGTTACGGATCCCACACTGCTGAGCAGTATTCAAGCAGTGGGCGAACAAGCGCACTGTAACCTACTTCCTTTGTTTTCGGATTGCATTTCCTTAGGTTTCTTCCAATGAATCTCAGTCTGGCATCTGCATTACCGACGATCAACATTATATGATCATTCCATTTTAAATCACTCCTAATGCGTACTCCCAGATAATTTATGGTATTAACTGCTTCCAGTTGCTGACCTGCTATTTTGTAGCTAAATGATAAAAGATCTATCTTTATGTGTATTCGCAGCACATTACACTTGTCTACATTGAGATTCAATTGCCATTCCCTGCACCATGCGTCAATTCGCTGAAGATCCTCCTGCATTTCAGTACAATTTTCCATTGTTACAACCTCTCGATACACCACAGCATCATCTGCAAAAAGCCTCAGTGAACTTCCGATGTCATCCACAAGGTCATTTGTGTATATTGTGAATAGCAACGGTCCTATGACACTCCCCTGCGGCACACCTGAAATCACTCTTACTTCGGAAGACTTCTCTCCATTGAGAATGACATGCTGCGTCCTGTTATCTAGGAACTCCTCAATCCAATCACACAATTGGTCTGATAGTCCATATGCTCTTACTTTGTTCATTAAACGACTGTGGGGAACTGTATCGAACGCCTTGCGGAAGTCAAGAAACACGGCATCTACCTGTGAACCCGTGTCTATGGCCCTCTGAGTCTCGTAGACGAATAGCGCGAGCTGGATTTCACATGACCGTCTTTTTCGAAACCCATGCTGATTCCTACAGAGTAGATTTCTAGTCTCCAGAAAAGGCATTATACTCGAACACAATACGTGTTCCAAAATTCTACAACTGATCGACGTTAGAGATATAGGTCTATAGTTCTGCACATCTGCTCGACGTCCCTTCTTGAAAACGGGGATGACCTATGCCCTTTTCCAATCCTTTGGAACGCTACGCTCTTCTAGAGACCTACGGTACACCGCTGCAAGAAGGGGGGCAAGTTCCTTCGCGTACTCTGTGTAAAATTGAACTGGTATCCCATCAGGTCCAGAGGCCTTTCCTCTTTTGAGCGATTTTAATTGTTTCTCTATCCCTCTGTCGCCTATTTCGATATCTACCATTTTGTCATCTGTGCGACAATCTAGAGATGGAACTACAGTGCAATCTTTTTCTGTGAAACAACTTTGGAAAAAGACATTTAGTATTTCGGCCTTTAGTCTGTCATCCTCTGTTTCAGTACCATTTTGGTCACAGAGTGTCTGGACATTTTGTTTTGATCCACCTACCGCTTTGACATAAGACCAAAATTTCTTAGGATTTTCTGCCAAGTCAGTACATAGAACTTCACTTTCGAATTCATTAAACGCCTCTCGCATAGCCCTCCTCACACTACATTTCGCTTCGCGTAATTTTTGTTTGTCTGCAAGGCTTTGGCTATGTTTATGTTTGCTGTGAAGTTCCCTTTGCTTCCGCAGCAGTTTTCTAACTCGGTTGTTGTACCACGGTGGCTCTTTTCCATCTCTTACGATCTTGCTTGGCACATACTCATCTAACGCATTATGTACGACGGTTTTGAACTTTGTCCACTGATCCTCAACACTATCTGTACTTGAGACAAAACTTTTGTGTTGAGCCAACAGGCACTCTAAAATCTGCTTTTTGTCACTTTTTCTAAACAGAAAAATCTTCTTACCCTTTTTAATATTCCTATTTACGGCTGAAATCATCGAAGCAGTAACCGCTTTATGATCGCTGATTCCCTGTTCTGCGTTAACTTTTTCAAATAGTTCGGGTCTGTTTGTCACCAGAAGGTCTAATATGTTATCGCCACGAGTCGGTTCTCTGTTTAACTGCTCAAGGTAGTTTTCAGATAGAGCACTTTAAAAAATTTAACTGGATTCTTTGTCCCTGCCACCCGTTATGAACGTCTGAGTCTCCCAGTCTATATCCGGCAAATTAAAATCTCCACCCAGAACTATAACATGGTGGGGAAATCTACTCGAAATATTTTCCAAATTATCCTTCAGGTGCTCAGCCACAACAGCTGCTGAGCCAGGGGGCCTATAGAGACATCCAATTACCATGTCTGAGCCTGCTTTAACCTTGACCTTCACCCAAATTATTTCACATTTCGGACCTCCGTCAATTTCCTTCGATACTATTGCACTTCTTATCTCTATAAACACGCCTCCCCCTTCACTGTCCAGCCTGTCTCTGCGGTATACATTCCAATCTGAGTTTAGGATTTCATTACTATTTACGTCTGGTTTCAGCCAACTTTCTGTCCCTAGTACTATATGAGCGTTGTGACCGTTTATTAATGAGAGCAGTTCTGGGACCTTTCTGTAGCCGCTCCTGCAGTTTACTATTAGCACATTAATATTGTCATTCCCTGTTGCATTTTGCCTACTCCTACCTTGCTGCGCCTCAGGAGGCGTCTTGTCGGGCCTAGGGAGGGGATTCTCTAACCTAAAACACCCCCATGTGCACTCCACACGTACTCCGCTACCCTTGTAGCCGCTTCCGGCGTGTAGTGCACGCCTGACCTATTCAGGGGGACCCTACATTTCTCTACCCGATAGCGGAGGTCGAGAAATTTGCACCCCAGATCTCCGCAGAATCGTCTGAGCCTCTGGTTTAAACCTTCCACTCGGCTCCAAACCAGAGGACCGCGATCGGTTCTGGGAACGATACTGCAAATAGTTAACTCTGATTTCACCCCGCAAGCGAGGCTTTCCGCCTTCACCAATTCCGCCAACCGCCTGTACAAACTGAGGATGACCTCTGAACCCAGACGGCAGGAGTCATTGGTGCCGACATGAGCAACAATTTGCAGTCGGGTGCACCCAGTGCTCTCTATCGCCGCCGGTAGGGCCTCCTCCACATCTCGGATGAGACTCCCCGGCAAGCAGACAGAGTGAACACTGGCCTTCTTCCCCGACCTTCCCGCTATTTCCCTAAGGGGCTCCATCACCCGCCTAACGTTGGAGCTCCCAATAACTAATAAACCCGTCCCCCCGTGTGCCTGCTCGGACCTTGCTGAAGGAGCAGCCACATGTCCACTCACAGGCAGAGCGGGCGACGCCACACGGCCAGCCTCCACATTGACCCTCCGCCTCGTGCGCCGCGAACGCCGCTGCACCCGCCACTCCCCTTGGGGGGAGGGTGGCCCAATCGGGCCCAGTACACGCGAAGATGTCTCGACAGCAGGGACAGTGGGTGAAGCATGTAACACCTGGGGTGTACCTTGCGACGCACCAGACTCCCCACTGCCGCTACACTCCGAGGCAGCAGCCTGAAGACGGCTGACCGCGGCCATCAACACGCTCAGCTGTTCACGAACAGTGGCCAGCTCCTCCTGCGTCCGTACACAGCAGTCACACATCCTATCTATCCTAAGGAATCAATTTACTGAAGAGAGTTAATCAACCTTTAACTAGACTGCTAATTCACTAAAGGCGGCTGTTTATTCACTAAACTGTGGTTGCTAGGCACTTCTTGTAGAAAACTATGAAAATAGCACTACCTGTCTCTGGACTGTATTGCAAACAAACACTAGCACTACTGGCACTATGGTTGACTAAAGGGACTCTCTCTGACTGTATTCAAAATAAACACAAAATCTTTGGAACTATTAATAGCACTCGACAATTAAAGCTTCCTAAAAGCAAATACACACGGAAGAAGAAGTGACAAGTAAGAAAAATAAAGTTAATACTCAAATTAAGGTAGCTCGCTGCACAGCAGACGTGAAGCAGACGGCAGTTACGACGACACTTCCTTTACAGTGCACGATTTCTCCAGCCCATTGGTGGAACGTTTTTACTTAACACCTGCTTTGTATAACCTCTAAAGCTAAAGGGAGTGAAAGAGCTGACCCAATAATGTGAACATATCAATTCCAATATGTTTATTAACTATCAAAACCAATCTCACATAAAAGTTGACAGACGCCGCTAAGGCAAGATTATTTACGAAACACTTATTACATTAAATCGTAAGCAAGTTAATAAATCATTAGCCAATGATCTCCCATATACATTGAGAAACGCCATAACTTTAACAAAACAACACTAGTTAAGACACGTAATTTAAGATCCTTTCAATTCCAATACTTTAACATTACAAACAAACTAACAGTGTACAAACAGTCTCAATTTCAACACGGATACTTAGAATGTATTTATTAGAACGTAACTTGGGCAATCTTGCAAATTATTAGACTAGAGAATCTTGTAGAGCGAACCACGAAATTATTCAAATGCCCATTGTCTTGTAAGATGGGCTTTTAGGGAATCGAAAGTTACAACTTTGTACAATCATAAATATGTAACAGTAGAAGTAAGGCCCAAGCTTGTAATGCCGTAATTTAAACACGAACCGTGGAGCCGACTGAGGTAAGTAATACTTAACTTCGAACCAAGACGTGGCTCCGTTTGCAACCCCACATCAAGTAGGCCACCGCAATGTGAACCCAGCAAAAGCTACAGAAGGGGAACACACGAGCTCAGGTGAAGTCCACCGCACGTAAGCCAAACTTGTAATCTAAAGGGCAGCTATGTGCTTGGGTTGCCTGATACCTCACCTCACTGAAACACAGACCACACCTGACAACAGGAGGCCAAAAAAACTTTTCTTAACTTTAGCTTTCAAGATTGACCAGTAAACTAACACTGTAAGATCATGGCTAAACAACAACTAATTTTACTCGGAAGTCCATCCTGTAAGTGAAACAGTACTTGATAAACAAACGATAAGTGTGGGAAATGAACTGGCTCACGAGAACCGACACTCACCAGAACTTAATGACTCACATATTGGCCACCTTAAGTGAGCCTGCAGAGCTCAACACGGTAACCTTCAGAAATAAAAACTCAGATTGCCCGCAAAGGACATATTGGCATGGATTAACCGATATCGTAAGCAAATGAAACACTTGCTAATAATAGCTAATGAACTAACACACTGCAAATACATCAATATTATGCGGAAGCAGAGCACACGCTTAGTAAGAGGCATCAAATGAAATCGAACACACATAATATCACTCGTCCAGCAACGTCTTACTATAGCAACAACGATCACAATCACGGTTAAGTAAGCGGCCAACTCCCGCCGCCTCCAGTATAGCCACGTGATAACCGGAGCCCGGGCTGAGGCATGCCGTTTTCGCTTCTGCCCGCCAGCCAATCGCCGACTTGCGCACCGTCGTTCTCAAAGCGTTCTCCCCCTTACTCGCGGTCGGCACTCTCTTATATTCAGAGCCGGCCCAAGCCCCAAGACAAACCTCTGTACTACGAAATCGATCGTACTCATGTCAGAGATACTACTGACGCCGATCCCGCCACGGTTCAATTGGGTGTTTATGTTTGTAATGTAACCAGTCGCATTTCATTTTATCGGGGAGCTCCCTCCTTTTTTTCTGTTTCCGTCAATTCTACTTCTTACGTTAAAGACAGAAAGGAAAAAAAAATGGAAACATAAAAAGATCTATGATGGCTTGCGGCAGACAAGACCGTGTATAGAGCCGGGCTGGACGTGTGACCTTGCGAGTCGAGCACCTCTGGGGTCATGATAGGGCAGCCCGCCAGCCGGCACGGGCGTTTTACGATCGAGTGCCCGCGGGCGGGGCCGTCTCGCTTCCGCAAGCTGCGTGCAGTCGGCCCGCCCGCCTGCCACCGCAAATCCAGTGTCCCAACACGCTGTTGATGTCCCACGCGATCACGCCATCTGCAGATACGCCTTACTGCTCCCACACACCCGCATGTACGTCACCACGACTCTTGCTGGACTTGTAGGACAAGGAACATTGATTTTCGAAGTACATTCAAGTATAGACAAGAGCAACATTGTCATCAAGGTTAACGGCAGTTCGAAACGTACACCGCGCCTAGTTCGCAGGGTGATTGGAGCAATATTACGCTGAGACATTCTTCTGCGCTTGCGTGGGACCTGACTGCTCCGGATCACCTGCGTCGCTTCGTGGTTGAAGTCTTCCCCGACGGTGGTGTCATCTTTGAGAGGGATAACTGTCCGTTTACCAAAGTTAAAACAGTGCACAGTGTCTTGAGGAACGTGATAATGAACTCACATTGGTATCTTGACCACCAAATTCGCCTGATGTGAATCCAATGGAACCCGTCTGTGTCAATATCTGCATCCAACGGGGCGCCCACAAATCAGCAGCCCGCTATTTACGGATATTGACTTATGCGTAGAATTCTTGTACTTCATACGTCCACAACCGAACTATCGGATCCATGCTGTATACAACAAGTGATTTACTGCGTTCCAGAGGTATTCCAAAAAGCTGTAACGAAACTGGTAACAATGTTCTAGTTCGTCAGTGTGTGTCTGAGAGACGTAAATCTACACTACTGGCCGTTAAAAATGCTAGACCAAGAATAAATGCAGATGATACACGGGTGGACAAATATATTATACCAGAACTGACATGTGATTACATTTTCAAGCAATTTGGGTGCATACAGCCTGAGAAATCAGTACCCAGAATAACCGCCTCTAGCAGTAATAACGGCCTTGAGACGCCTGAGCATTGAGTCAAACAGAGATTGGATGGCGTGTACAACTGCCCATGCAGCTTGAACACGGTACCACAGTTCAACAAAAGAGGTGACTGGCGTATTGTAACGAGCCAGTTGCTCGGCCACCATTGACCAGACGTTTTCAGTTGGTGCGAGATGTGGAGAATGTGCTGGGCAGGGCAGCAGTCGAACATTTTCTGTATCCAAAAAGGCCCGTACAGGACCTGCAAAATGCGGTCGTGCATTATCCTGCTGAAATGTAGGGTTTCGCAGGGATGGAATGAAGGGTAGAGTTACGGGTCGTAACACATCTGAAATGTAACGTCCGCTGTTCAAAGGGTCGTCAATGTGAACAAGAGGTGACCGAGATGTGAAACCAATCACACCCCATACCATGACGCCAGGTGATACGTCAGTATGGCAATGACGAATAAACGCTTCCAATGTGCGTTCACCACGATGTCACCAAACACGGATGCGACCATCATGATGCTGTAAACAGAACCTGGATCCTTCCGAAAAAATGACTTTTTTTTCATTCGTGCACCCAGGATCGTCGTTGAATGCACCATCGCAGGCGCTCCTGTCTGTGATGCAGCGTCAAGGGTAACTGCAGCCATGGTCTCCTAGCTGATAATCCATGCTGCTGCAAACGTCGTCGAACTGTTCGTGCAGATGGTTGTTGTCTTGTAAACGTCCCCATCTGTTGACTCAGGGATCGACCCGTTACAGCCATGACTGTCATCTCGACTGCTAGTTATACGAGGCCGTTGGGATCCAGCACGGCGTCCCGTATTACCATCCTGAACCCACCGATTCCATATTCTGCTAACAGTCATTGGATCTCGACCAACGCGAGCAGCAGTGTCGCGATACGATAAATCGCAGTCGTGATAGGCTACAACCCCACCTTTATCAAAGTCGGAACATGATCGTACACATTTCTCCCCCTTACACGAGGTATCACAACAACGTTTCACCAGGCACCGCCGGTCAACTGCTGGTTGTGTATGAGAAATCGGTTGGGAACTTTCCTCATGTTAGCACATTGTATGTGTCGCCACCGGTGCCAACCTAGTGTGAATGCTCTGAAAAGCTAATCATTTGCATATCACAGTATCCTCTTCCTGTCGGTTAAATTTCGCGTCTGTAGGACGTCATCTTCGTGGTGTAGCAATTTTAATGACCAGTAGTGTATTTCTTACGGAATACTTCATCTAAATATGAGCGTGAGTAAGGCCACCACTCGAATTAACCTGTGTCTGATCTGAGTAAAACTGACAGCAATGTTTAATCCTGTAGTTATGCTACGTCATTATCCTGGCGGATTTTTCCTTTTTTATTTTATTATTTTCTAATTCGTTCAGTTATTCAAGAGTTTTATGTTTACTGACTGGTCGCGAAATGGTCCGTATCATCCATCAATGCTTCAGCATGAGCTTGAAACAAATGCGCACAATGAAACTGAGCCGTAATTCGCACCGATATCCTCGTTTCGCGCTGGTTTATCTGCGAAGAGTGTAGAAGTTTGCTGGTAGCCGCTGCGGTTTGTTGGCAGCGGCTTAAAGAGAGGGCGCGGCGGCTCGCGAGGGAGGCAGTCGGTATCGAGCATTGGGCAGTGAGTGTCACTGTTGTTAGTTGGGCAGCACAGCTCTGTGGGAGAAGGTGGCGAGAAGCCTTCCTGATAGCGGAAATGGTGTTTGGCTGATGGTGAAAATCAGACGTGGTTGTTGCAGAGGGCTGTCGGTGCTTGTCTGCGTCCGCCGTAGCCGGTGAGGGGAAGAGGCAGAGTTGCTACCTTGCTGCGCTGCTCGCATTGGTATTAACCCGTGAGCCACATTCACTGCTCCTCATCTGACTATCTAGTGGGCTCATGCTCTACGCTGTTGTTAAGGCTGTTGTATCCAGCATTAACAGTTGCATCGACCTGGTGCCTCGTCCGAGCTCGTTGTTTCGTGCTGACTGTGTATTGGCTGCTCTGAACGTGGCGGTAAGAATGGACAAAGCAAATTGAATATGCTATCTTGTTATGCTAAAGGCACGTATTTCTTCCCGTGCGATCTATCTTGAGGGGTGTACAAATTTATTTCATAGTTGTTAGTGTGGGACTGTCGTAGTTAACATGCTAAACAAATGCTGTTAAAGCAGAATTCAATTCTGTCTGATGGGTTAACATTTCTAGTGGTTGTTTAAACCATGTATAGAATGCGCTGTTATAAAAATACCATACTTAAAAGTTACAGGTTCAAAATTTGTATTCGATGGCAGTTTTAAGATTTGTGCGTCTCTGTCCCTTTCGAAAAATAATGTGGAATACGAACACTAACTATAATTGTGCAGATAATTTAACCACGGACGCCATTGTACATGACAATGTCGAAGCTTTTAAATTGTCTACTGGCTGATGTAGCAAGGTTAGTTGAAGCAATTTCTGTGTGTTAATAGTGTTTTTTTATGCTTTAGAGCTATCTGTTCGTAGTCCGTCATGCCTAGAACTCAGTGTCCGGTTGTGCGGCTTATGGTGTCGTAACGGACCACGCACAACGAGCCTGTGAGCTCATGAGTGTTTCTTTCTTTTTTTTTTTTTTAATGCGGTGTTTTCTGCTCTTGTTAGTAGTATTATTTTTGTCCATAACATGAAAATTTGTAAAACGGGAGAGTATTTACAATTTTTAATTAACACCAGCTGGTGGGAGTCAGGATTAGCTGTTCAGCTGAATTTATTTCATGCCGATTTGTTAGTGATATGGTAACGAGAAAGGCTTTTAGAAGTAAGTTTGTGCCTACTTGTGTAATGATTACTTCTCCGATTCTTAATTTGATCGTGACTGTGATTCAGATCAGAGCAAAGCAAAGTTTGTGGGAGGATTTTCCTTTATTATTAGTTGTCATGCGCAAATCTTCCATAATGAATTTCTCGTTAAATTGAGTGATCGATAGTAATCTATGTTCTTGTTACCTGACAATTTGATGGTCATAGTTGTTTGAAATTATTTTTATAAAATTGAGTAACAATTGTATCTAGCTAAAAGCTAGTCGAGCAAAGGAATCGGAGAAACGATAATGTTTCTGATTACCTGCCGATACAGTTTTTTTTCTAAGAGATGAAAAGAAAGAGGTAGAAAGGACATCAATAATTTTTTAAGAGTGAGACCTCTTGTAAATTTTTTATCTTGCCGCTTTATTTAACGGTGATTTAACTGTAATTAGTTCAGCATTTGGACGTTAGTCAATGTTTATGCTAATACCGGTGAAGTGTGTTTTATGTATTTTGGAATAAATTAAAAATTAAAACGTGTTTCCTGAATTGGACTCTGTGTTTCTACTCCACCAGCCTCTGCCCCCTGATTTCCTACCTATCATGAACGACTAGTTTGTGGACGAGCCATATGCAACAGCAAGTCATGCACTCGCCCTCTGTATAGTAAAAAATTGATCTCAACTGACGACTGATTCCGCAATGTTTATGACTTACAAAAACCTCCAGATGCAATTGTTTTTTTTTTTCGTCTAGGGTTAAAACAGTTGTTGGTCGTTCAGTTTCAATATTCTGCAGCTGATCTTCTACGAAGTCTTCAAACCATTCGCATGACTGCTCCGATGTTCCACAGGCAAGCGTCTTGTTCATTAGGTGCCTTCTGGAAATGAAAGAACTCCGCATCTGCCTGAGCGCATTCCTTCAGGGAAACGGTAATGATCTGCTCATACTCCGAATGACTAGGAACGCTTCGCTCCTCCAGTGACGTACGGTAGACAGCTGCTAAAACAGGAGCAACTTCTTCTGCATTCTCTTATGAATATCGCACAGTTACTTCGTATGTGGGCACTAAGTTACGTTCGGCGTCGCCTCAGTAATTACGAAGACGAACCGTTCCTGAGTTTGAGTATTAAACGAACATGCTGAAATTGTAATGTAATAAAATTCCCTCAACAGAAATGAGGCATGCCCCCTGCGAATAGGTACTGAGTGGCGTCCAGCCATCGCGAGTTAGACGTGGGATCCACGAACGCGGGACATGACGTAAATGTTGCCGCATTTGGTGATGGAAAGAGCACCAGTGAAGTGACAGCAGACTGTATGAACATTTAAGCACGACACATCGACTGCAGAGCAGTCAGTTACCACTTAACAATGGACGAAGCACATTATTGACAACAGAAGGCAATCAGGTACTACTTGACAATGGACGAGCAGAGCCCAGTTAAACTTCGTGGTTATTTAACAACTTGCCGCGTCTGGAAGCACGAGAGCAATATACCCGAGAGCATGACATCAATTCATATCGAAGAGAGATCATAAAATGGTGTAGAATGTAGATTCCATCCTAACACCCCTCACCTCTCTCAGGCCATCATCCATTAAAATTTTTGACTGCCACAGTAGTCCTTCATCTCACTTACATCATATCTATTAGATACCAAAAATTGGGAGTATGTATGTTCCATATCTGCCCATAAGCCACTGCCTCGATTTCATCTAAACTTGGTACACGTATCTTAACTTACAGTCTGGAAATGCGTATTGTGGGTAAGAACCGCATAGCATATAATAAAAGTGGAAGTATGTATGTATATTCCACATCTCCTTCTTTGCCATTGGTTCGATCTCAAACAAATCTGGTGCACATACAGCTTAATATCTGTAAAGAAATACTGTTGGGTTAAGAACTACTTACCTCCCAATGGGGTGAGGCTTTCAGGGAAAACGAGATGACTTAGGAGAGAAGGGGGACTTAGAGATGGGTAGAGAGAATTGGGTAGCAAGAGATGCACAGAGAAATAGATACATGGAGGTGGACGGAAAACTAGGGTGCAGCAGATGGACAGAAAGAGAGGGAGGAATAAGTGGACAGGGAAAGAAGGAGGAGGAGATGGACCGAGAGAGGAGGGGACGTGGATTTAGAAATGGGGGAGCAGGATAAGGACAGAAGGGAGAGAGGATGCGAAAATTGATAGAGGGACGTGTGAAGGAGGCAGTGAACAGAGGGGAATCAGAAGATCGACAGAGGAGGCAGGAAGAGTTGGACAGAATGAGTGGGAAAGAGGTCAGTGAGAGTGGGAAGGAGCATAAGTGTGTAATATATGCGAAACAAGCGAACACATGGAAGCTTCAGGTAAAATGATAGTTTTAAATAAATACGCATTAAAGTAAATGAAACAAAAGTTTACACATATGAAAATACACTGAGGTAGAGAGCCCTTCTAGTTCAAGTAAAACACAAACCTAGCGGTTAAGTTAGCGACACTAGATAATAATAAAAAAACCACAGAGACAAATGGTTCAAATGGCTCTGAGCACTACAGGACTCGACATCTGAGGTCATCAGTCCCATAGACTTAGAACTACTTAAACCTAAGGACATCACAAACATCCGTGCCCGAGGTTGGATTCGAACCTGCAACTGTAGCAACAGCGTGATTCCGGGCTGAAGCACCTAGAACCGCTCAGCCACGACGACTGGCCCACACAGACACGTTCAGCCAGTTTATCCAAACACTATTAGTTCTGTATTATATGTATTTCGCATGAACATATGTGTGGTGTTATAAACTAGCATCAGAGTAAAAGGAAAAAACATCTGTGCAAAAAAATGGAAGACACTTCCTGTTGTAATCGAAAATCGGACTATAAAACCGCAAGTAAAAAGTGGCACGTCAACGTATGGTATGTCGAATCTGGAAGCAAAACAAAAATGTTTGACACATTTCATAGAAGAAATTAAACGAAACACGTACGGTAGTATCAATTCGCATGTTCTGGTAGCTGCTAAGACAAAATATAATTTTCGTTAATAATTGTGCTACAGACATTACGGCCACAAAAATTAAGTCCTTATGTATAAAGTTGCTTCCCATTTCTGGACACAATTGGAAGGAAACTAGCCGAGTACTAGATAAAGATGATAATAAACCTAAGAGAGTGAGATGTGAAATATCTGATACCAAGACAGTTTCAGATTAACTGTGAAGAATGCTAATGTCTGCCACGGAAATGAGCAGGGTATTATTCTCTTAACTTTCCTACATAATCGTTACAGGATCATACTGCCAGCGAAACGAGGCGTAGACAGCTAAATAAAAAGAGCGAAAGCGAATCTCGAACTCAACATTATTACTGTAATAAAGCTGAGATGAGACTTATGGCACAGCTGAGACTCGGCTAATTCTGTTTGCAGAGAAAAGCATTCTGAATCAGTTTGTGCTTTTTGTCAAGCAGATAGAATCTCTTTACAAAAAGAGCCGGTGGTAACCGGAATAAAGGCAGAGTGGCTTTGTTTATGAATATTATATGCCGCTCTGTGACCGTTTATCTCAAGCTGGACGTAAGTGGCCTATTGTGTGACACTGCCTGTGCCATTTAACTTAACATTGCTTTATGAGGGTGGTGTGACGAGTATACCAGGTACCATTGTTTAAATAATTCCTTGTGTTTGCGTTAGGAGCGATATTAATGTACTTAATTTTGCTCCATTAATTTCATTCTTTGAGGAAACTTCTCATCATCTATAAATTGTAAAAATTATCAGCAGAAAATTAATAAATTACCATCTCAGATTTCAGATAATGCGTTACCGTCAAATGGACTGAAGTAAATAGTTCTTTAACCAATAACATGAATATTCTGGTTCTTCTTTCAGAGCATTAATACTGGACTTCAGTAATAATATGTTTGATCTTTATTAAGTTTTGTTCAAACAGATCCTAAAATCAAAATTAGAATCAAAGACTGGTGGTGAACTTCATCGATTACCTTTTATGTGACAGTTGTGGATTGTTTATGACTCTAGCATGACGTAATTGTTCTTAAACTCCATAAACTCCATGAATAACTGAAATATAAATCTGGAATAATAATTTCACAGTAACATTTTAGTAAAGTTTTAGACAAAAAAGTTTGGTCACAAATGTACTTTATCAGTTTCCCCACAAACACCCACTCTTCTTCTTTAACTCTAAAAATTGTCTGACCACCCTGTGTTTTAGCATGACTATCATGTTTATTAGGATTCCTTTGGGAATCTTATACACCTGGCTAGCAATGTTAACGGTCATTTTTCACTTAAAATTTCTGTGAGGCACAATTGTAAGACGTCCAGGCTATATTTCTTCAGTTTACCAGGCTTACATTTGAACTCACACTGTTGGGATCTCAGCTGCATGATGCAAAACTGAAATGCAACCTACGTGACAAATTGATAGTTTAACATACAAAGACTTGCAATAACGACTTCCTCATTCCATCATTAGACTGTTATACGCAATCGTTGCTATAAACACTGTGTCACACTATTGCTACGTGTATTAAATCGCATTCTTGCCGTATGCATGAATGTTTGTTAATACAAGAACCACTCGAGAAAAGATGGTCAACTCCCCAGCCCCCTCCCACCCCGGACCCACAAGGAATTTGAAATGTCTTATTTATGTGTCTATAAACAGGCAAATATTATAGATTAACTTCTGTTGTTGCTCTAACTGTCATTACGAAGGGCCAGTGGATGACATACGTAAGACTTTGACACTTGTGTTGTCTTACGCCACTGTTGTTGTTGTGGTCTTCAGTCCTGAGACTGGTTTGATGCAGCTCTCCATGCTACTCTATCCTGTGCAAGCTTCTTCATCTCCCAGTACTTACTGCAGCCTACATCCTTCTGAATCTGCTTAGTGGTTCAAATGGTTCAAATGGCTCTGAGCACTATGGGACTTAACATTTATGGTCATCAGTCCCCTAGAAATTAGAACTACTTAAACCTAACTAACCTAAGGACAGCACACAACAGCCAGCCATCACGAAGCAGAGAAAATCCCTGACCCCGCCGGGAATCGAACCCGGGCGTGGGAAGCGAGAACGTACCGCACGACCACCAAATGCGGGCAATCTGCTTAGTGTACTCATCTCATGGTCTCCTTCTATGATTTTTACCCTCCACGCTGCCCTCCAGTAGTAAATTGGTGATCCTTTGATGCCTCAGAGCATGTCCTACCAACCGGTCCCTTCTTCTAGCCAAGTTGTGCCACAAACTCCTCTTCTCCCCAATTCTATTCCATACCTCCTCATTAGTTATGTGATCTACCTATCTAATCTTCAGCGTTCTTCTGTAGCACCACATTTCGAAAGCTTCTATTCTCTTCTTGTCCAAACTATATATCGTCCATGTTTCACTTCCTTACAGGGCTAAACTTCATACAAATACTTTCAGAAACGACTTCCTGACACTTAAATCTATACTCGACGTTAACAAATTTCTCTTCTTCAGAAACGCTTCCATTGCCATTGCCAGTCTACATTTTATATCCTCTCTACTTCGACCATCATAAGTTATTTTACTCCCCAAATAGCAAGACCCCTTTACTACTTTAAGTGTCTCAGTTCCTAACTTAATTCCCTCTGCATCACCCGACTTAATTCGACTACATTCTACTATCCTCGTTTTGCTTTTGTTGATGTTCATCTTATATCCTCCTTTCAAGACACCGTCCATTCCGTTCAGCTGCTCTTCCAGGTCCTTTGCTTTCTCTGAGAGAATTTCACTGTCATCGGCGAACCTCAAAGTTTTTATTTCTTCTCCATGGATTTTAATACCTACTCCGAATTTTTCTTTGGTTTCCTTTATTGCTTGCTCAATATACAGATTGAATAACATCGGGGAGAGGCTACAACCCTGTCTCACTCCCTTCCCAACCACTGCTTCCCTTCATGCCCTTCCACTCTTATAACTGCCGTCTGCTTTCTGTACAAATTGTAAATAGCCTTTCGCTCGCTGTATTTTACTCCTGCCACCTTCAGAATTTGAAAGAGAGTATTCCAGTCAACGTTGTCAAAAGCTTCCAATAAGTCTACAATGCGGAAACGTAGGTTTGCCTTTCCTCAATGTTTCTTCTAAGATAAGTGTAAGGTCAGTATTATCTCACGTGTTCCAATATTTCTACAGAATCCAAACTGATCTTCCCCGAGGTCGGCTTCTACAAGCTTTTCCATTCGTCTGTAAAGAATTCGTGTTAGTATTTAGCAGCCGTGACTTATTAAACTGATAGTTCGGTAATTTTCACATCTTTCAATGCCTGTTTTCTTAGGGATTGGAATTATTATATTTTTTTGAAGTCTGAGGGTATTTCACTTGTGTCATGGAGTTTGCTCACCAGGTGGTAGAGTTTTGTCAGGACTGGCTCTCCCAAGGCCATCAGTAGTTCTAATTGAATGTTGTCTACTACCGGGCCTTGTTTCGACTCAGGTCTTTGGAGCGCTCTGTCAAACTTTTCACGCAGTACCGTATCTCCGATTTGATTTTCATCAACATCCTCTTCCGTTTCCATATATTATCCTCAACTACATCGCCCTTGTATAGACCCTCTGCATACTCCTTCCACCTTTCTGCTTTCCCTTCTTTGCTTACAACAGAGTTTCCATCTGAGCTCTTGATGTTCATACACGTGGTTCTCTTTTCTCCAAAGGCCTCTTTAATTTTCCTGTAGGCAGTATCTACCTTACCCCTAGTCAGATAAGCCTCTACGTCCTTACATTTGTCCTCTAGCCATCCTTGCTTAGCCATTTTGCACTTCCTATCGATCTCATTTTTGAGATGATTGTATTCCTTTTTGCCTGATTAATTCACTGCATTTTTATATTTTCTCCTTTCATCCATTAAATTCAATATTTCTTCTGTCACCCAAAGATTTCTACTAGCCCTCGTCTTTTTACCTACTCGATCCTCTGCTGCCTTCACTACTTCATCCCTCAGAGCTACCCACTCTTCTTCTACTGTATTTGTTTCCCCCATTCCTGTCAATTGTTCCCTTATGGTCTCCCTGAAACTCTGTACAACTTCTGGTTCAGTTAGTTTATCCAGGTCCCATCTCCTTAAATTCCCACCCTTTTGCAGTTTCTTCAGTTTTATTCTACAGTTCATAACCTATAAAGTGTGGTCAGAGTCCACATCTGCCCCTGGAAATGTCTTACAATTTAAAACCTGGTTCCTAAATCTCTGTCTTACTATTATATAATCTATCTGATACCTTCTAGTATCTCCAGGATTCTTCCATGTATACAACCTTCTTTTACGATTCTTGAACCAAGTCATAGCTATGATTAAGTTATGCCCCGTGCAAAATTCTACCAGACGGCTTGCTCTTACATTTCTTACCCCCAATCCTACTATGTTTCCTTCTCTCCCTTTTCCCACTTTCGAATTCCAGTCACCCATGACTATTAAATTTTCGTCTCCCTCCACTACCTGAATAATTTGTTTTATTTCATCATACATTTCATCAATTTCTTCGTCATCTGCTGAGCTAGTTGGCATATAAACTTGTACTACTGTAGTAGGCGTGGGTTTCGTGTCTATCTTGGCTACAATAATGCGTTCACTATGCTGTTTGTAGTAGCTTACCTGCACTCCTATCTTTTTTATTCATTATTAAACCTACTCCTGCATTTCCCCTATTTGATTTTGTATTTATAACCCTGTATTCACCTGACCACAAAAGTCTTGTTCCACCTGCCACCGAACTTCACTATTTCCCACTATATCAAACTTTAACCTATCCATTTCCATTTTTAAATTTTCTAACCTACCTGCCCGATTAAGGGATCTGACATTCCACGCTTCGATGTGTAGAACGCCAATTTTCTTGCTCCTGATAACGACGTCCTCTTGAGTAATCCCCGCCCAGAGATCCGAATCGGGGACTATTTTACCTCCAGAATATTTTACCCGAGAGGACGCCATCATCATTTAACCATACAGTAAAGCTGCATGCCCTCGGGAAAAATTACGGCTGTAATTTCCCCTTGCTTTTTGCCATTTGCAGTACCAGCACAGCAAGGCCGTTTTGATTAGTGTTACAAGGTCAGATCAGTCAGTCATCCAGATTGTTGCCATTGCAGCTACTGCAAAATCTGCTGTTCTTCTTCAGGAACCACACGTTTGTCTGGCCTCTCAACAGATACCCCTGTGGTTGCATCTACGGTACGGCCATCTATATCACTGAGGCACGCAAGCTTCCCCACCAGCCACAAGGTATATGGTTCATGGGGAAGGTTACGCCACTAACATAGGTAAAAGTTTCAGTTCGTTGGAAAAGAAAAATCGGTCCTTTTGAAAAGATTAGCGTTCTGGGATTTCCAGAATGCTGGGATGTTGAATGGTCCGCAACTTGCGATCATAACTGGTCATAAGATAGTCAGTCCGTTAATCGTTGACTAACAACGTTAGTTTTCTGAGAAATGGATTAATTTTAAGTTAATGTTTAGAAACGTTAACGGCCTTTAACTTACGTCAACTTCTTTTTTTAGATTAGATTAGATTTATGTTCATTCCAATCGACCTGTAGTGAGGAGGTCCTCCAGGATGTTGAACATGTCAGAAAAACAACAATACATGGCAAATATTTACGACTCAAACAAATAAGCTAATGTACCCTTCCACAGGTCCCAAGTGGCTTGGTCGTCATTTTTTAATGAATGCTGAATGAAAGAATCATTTTACAAATACGAATGCACTGAATTTAAAATAAAAACAAAACAGGTAATACAACTACTAAATACTTATTTACAATGTACACATTACTGCACTGGTGCAAAAGTTAGATTGTACTTACACACACACACACACACACACACACACACACACACACACACGCACACACACACTTATTTACAATGAACACATTTTGCACATACAGATCAGTTGGTTCTATTGAGAAATTCATCAATGGAGTTGAAGGAGTTAGCCACCAATAAATCCTTTAGGCTTGTCTTAAACTGATGTTCATTGGTCGTTAAGCTTTTTATGGCTGCTGGCAAGTTATTGAAAATGTGTATTCTTCAATAATGCACATCTTTCTGTACAAGAGTAAGTGAATTTAAATCCTTGTGAAGATTATTCTTATTTCTAGTATTGATTCCATGAATTGAGCTGTTGGTTTCAAAAAGTGATATATTTATAATGACAGAATTCATTAAGGAATAAATATATTGGGAAGCAGTAGTTAGTATCTCTAGTTCCCTAAACTGGCTTCTGCAGGATGTTCTTGAGTTCACACCACATATAACTCTTACTGCACCTTTTTTGTGCCTGGAAAACTTTAGCTTGACTTGATGAATTGCCCCAAAAATTAATCTCATATGGGATTGTGGAATGAAAGTAAGCATAGTGTGCCAGCTTTTCCATTTTTATATCCCCTATGTATGACACAATTCGCATTGCAAATAGAGATTTGTTAAGATGCTTCAGCAGTTCTGTGGTGCACTCCTCCCAGTTGAATTTATTATCAAGCTCTAATCCCAAGAACTTAACACTGTCCATTTCTTCTACCTGCTCGTCATCGTATGTTAGGCAATTACTCGTGGGACACCCCTTACAAGTTCTGAACTGCATGTAGTGTGTTTTCTCAAAGTTTAGTGACAAAAAATTGGCTAGGAACCAGTGATTAATGTCTACAAATATTTTATTAGCTGACCTTTCTAAAACTGCACTTGATATGCTATTTATAGCAATGTTTGTATCATCTGCAAACAAAACGAACTTGGCTTCTGGCAATGTTAATGATGAGAGGTCATTGATGTGCACAATAACAGGTAAGGGCCCTAAAATGGAACCTTGTGGGACCCCACATGTAATTAGTTCCCTGTTGGATGATGCCTGATAGCTTGATACATGTCTCCTTGATAATAACACCCTTTGTTTCCTGCCAGAGATATAAGATTTGAACCATTTTGCAGCATTTCCTGTTACACTATATATTCTTATTTACATAAAAGTTTATTGTGATTTACACAGTCAAATGCCTTTGACAGATCACAAAATATACCAGTTGCCTGCAAGTTTTTGGCTAATGAATTAAGCACATTTTCGCTGTAAGTGTAGATAGCCTTTCAATATCAGAACCCTTTAGAAATCCGAACTGTGACTTCATGTTATTTGAGATAAGACGGTTATAAAGCTGATTGCACCTTACTTTTTCTAGAATTTTTGAGAATGCTGGCAAAAGTGAAATTGGGCGCAAATTTGATGCTATTTCTTTATCTTCCTTCTTAAACAGTGGCTTAACTTCAGCATATTTCAACCATTTAGGAAATATACCACTGAAAAATGACGGTTTACACACATAGCTTAATATTTTAGTTAACTCAGAATCACATTCTTTAATTAACTTTGTTGATATTTCATCATACCCACTGTTAATCGTTGATGAGGTGCCTACATTATGACAAAACGGACCCTGCACCGCCGTCTGTGCCAAGTTTGGCTTTTGTTGTTGGTTTGTGGCCACGCCAGAGTGCGCAGTTGGTATAATAAATCTGTTGTGGACGAAAATAACTACATGTTGGCCGTTTGACGTTGCTTGATTATTTAGTCCACGGTAAGTACTTCTGTTTGGTAGTGGAGTGAGTGTAACAACTAATTCAATCAATCGAATTCTAGATCTATGATTGATGAATGGATTACTTTAATTTTTTATCCATATTGGAAGAACAAATACTTTTCGATTGTAACCTGTGCTTGCCAAAAGTCAACAATTTGAGAAATAAAAATTTGGAACAATACATAAGCAGAGCATGTGGATCGTGGTGTGTACATTTTGAAGAAGCAGTGAAGCAGAGTCTGCTCAATAAAACCCAGAAAGAAAAGTCTTGAGCATTCATATATCGACAGCGGAACCAATAGCACTAATCCGGTTGAAGGAATACAGTGGGGAGTCTTTTTACATTGTGTAACATTCTAAGCTTATGTTTACCACCCCTGCATTATGTATTACTAGACCAATACTCTTATGTCTCCAGCTATAATTTAATTCAATTGCTTTTCGGCAATAGGAAAAAGGCTTTTAGAAGAATAATAGCAATACGAAACAACAGCAGTTACAGTACCCTTTGCACCATAAACAATCAAAATCACATTCAGGAAATTAATATATTGAAAATGTTTAGATAAAAGAATAATATATTTCGTTCCTATCTGTTAATGGTAAGAATCAAATCTAAAGCCTAATTAACAAAATATAGATGATTTATCGTTTAGCATTGCTATAATGCTTATTTCGGCAATTTCAATATTAATGTGTTTAGAAAATGTCTTAAACTTTTTCTAGCAAAGCAGGGAATATTACATTTCATATTATAAATTATGTTTTGCATTTTTATAACAGATAGTATATTGTAGGAAGAGTATAAATACTCAGCCACAAGTATTGTTAGGGCAGGTGAGTGTTTGACCCACTAGAGCACAGATCTGTGCGTACAGCTAAGTTCTTGGTGCATGATTCAGGTTTGGATTCACAATAGAGCAATTCGTGTGTTGGACATCGTCTAAAACAGCGTATTAGAACAGTGCAGTGGCGGATTATTTCCGCGTGTTAAAAAGTTTTATTTAATATCGCGAAAGTCAGAATTATATGCGACTTTATATTCGTATTTTGTTGAGTATTAGTTTTGAGCAATGCAATGGATCTCACATATGCATTTCTATCAAATTACTGCATGTGGACTATTAAATATCGCCAGTGTAGCATGTGCTATCATTGGCTAGCTGTAGTAACACAACGAGGCTTATAATACCGAAGATTGATCACGAGCTCATATGATACAGGTTTTGAAGTGAATAAATCTACATACTTACTTTACTTCAGTTATGGCCTACATCGCGTGCCGGCCGCGGTAGTCTCGTGGTTCTAGGCGCTCAGTCCGGAACCGCGCGACTCTTACGGTCGGAGGTTCGACAGTATAATAGAAGAACTACATTAGAAATTCTTGGAAATTGAAACTAAAGTAGGTAATGTGCAGAGTGTAAATTGTAGTGGTTATAATGTAACTTCCTTAGTAAATTGTAAGAGTTTTAATTGTTTTGAGAAATATTGAAAGTGCATCCCTTAGATTTTGTTAGGGAATTTAATAATCTGTCAAAGAACTGGAATGACCGAGAGAAAATGTCTTTTGAAAGGGGTATATGATATCTGAATCTTACAGTTGGGCAGCTGAGGTTTCAGAAGAATGTGCTTCGTGGGAAGAGTTCTGGCAAGCATTTCTAGACAAATATTGGTCTAAAGATGAGCAACAAAGGATACTTGATGACTTCAGCGGTGGACGCATATATGATGATAGGAAGGGAGCGATTACAGAGTTTTGTGAGAAGTGGATTGGAAAAGTGAAGTATTTGGATCTTAGTAGTGAGCCAGTTATAATGGGACTGGAAAATAAGTTGCCAAGCAAAATAAAAGAGTGGCTTATTCCCGCTCCTAGAGATAATATTACGAAATTTTTGGGAAATGTGGGAAGAATAGAGAGAGCAAAGGCTGCAGTGGAAGGAACTAGGGATTATCGAAATAGGGATAACCACAACAGAGAACGCCATACTAACAAGGAAAGGAGAGAAATGACAGATCAGATAACAAAGGGGGTAGGAATAACAGTAGGAGACACCACAATTTAAACTGACTTCTGCTTCGGTCGGGATCCGAACTAGGGCAAGAGATTCAGCAGGGCCAAGATTTAGACAACACGCAAAAAGTTCAGTTTTGAGAAAAAAATTGGACAGGTGCAGTTTTCAGTTAATTTTTTTCTTAAATACCCCCATATCCTCGAGTGCAGCAAACGAATGACGTTTCTTTGTGTGCAAAGACATTTTGTCTCCTAAAGAAGCCTCGCTCTGGGTTGGAAGCTTCAACATGTTGATGTTCATGAAGGGAAATGTGTACCTCGTATCAGATACTTTCTGATACTCCTGTGTTTTGATTCTCCCGTTATTTAATATCGGTAACTAAATAATTATAATTCTAAATGATTAAACTGCTTTTTTATTTATATTCGAAGTCCTGCCTAAACTTATAAATTAAAATAATATTATTTAAGCAACGTAATACGTTTGATTCACTTGCTCATTTCACTATATCCACAACAAAATGTTTACTGTTACGAATTAACGGTTAACTTTCACTTCCGATAAATATCCTGTAAAGTAGGACTTCAATTAAGTTAACTTTATGCAGCAAGTGATTAGCGATTAGCAAAGCTGAGGTGTTGACTTTTTGATTAACGTAGCTTTTGATACTGCTTAAGTAAGACAAACAGCCAAAGTAGCAAAACTTCTCTCTTGATTACATCGTATCAAAATACGTATTTTGATACGTTGTTGTCCGCAGCTCGTGGTCGTGGGGTAGCGTTCTCGCTTCCCGCGCCCGGATTCCCGGGTTCTATTTCCGGCGGTGTCACGGATTTTCTCTGCCTCGTGATGACTGGGTGTTGTGTGATGTCCTTAGGTTAGTTAGGTTTAAGTAGTTCTAAGTTCTGATGACCATAGATGTTAAGTCCCATAGTGCTCAGAGCCATTTGAACCATTTTTGATACGTTTGACATGCACTTTGTGACACGCACTGGCTGTTTGGTACTTTGTGTAACAAACTGTTATTTTAGTCTCTTGTTTTACAGGGTGATTTGGAATGGGCTATCAATGAAAACCCAAAGCTAGTCATCATCAGGTAATAAGAAGAGCAGCTTCGCAACTTCATCTGTTTCTCATATTGTGTTAGTATTCTGATAAAGGTTCGGAGTACTGAAAATTTAACCGTTGCCACAAATGAAGAACAAAAATAAAAGAATGTTCACTACCAAGAAGTAGTTATTTAACAGAAAATGTCTATTGAACTTTTCTGTCAACGTCACCCTTGTGGTCAATTTCACCCCATTTGGCGTTACGTATTCAGACCTTACCCATGAAGGAAATAAACTCTCGAAAGTCATCTACATCTACATAGATACTCCGCAATGCAACGAAAGGTGCCTGGCGGACGGTACTCTGTAATCAATAGGCACTTCCTCAGACTGAAATGCAAACACGTTAATTCCAAATGTTTCTGTGTGAAATTATTTTTAATGAGATGTAGCCTAATCAAATAAATGTCAACTGAAAACTGACACTGACTATGTATATGTAATACCTTTTTAGAGAATAAGAAAAGACAGAGGACTGTCTGAGTCTGCGACAATTTTCAGAAACATGTGGAGCACCTTAGGTTGTCTTGGCATCCCTCCACGATTGAATTCCAAGACTTAAAGCCGCAGACAGTAAATCTCTGACTGTTCTGACAGCGTGAAATTAGATTAGTATCTGCTCGTGACACGCACAGCCAGCAGCGGACTTTTAAGTCCTCGAGGACCGGCATGAAGACAGGGCAGAACCCGTCGATCTTTCGTCCCTGCTTCCATTTGACTGCGACTGACCCGCCGAGCATTGTCCTCGTGTTTTGATTTCCTCTACCCTCCCAGCCTTCCTTCCATGACAATTTCGTAAGGCTGTGTGGAGGTGGCGAGATGTTCGGATCTCTATTAACGGGTCGTGAGATAATGCTAGTAGTTCTTGCCGTCATTTCCCACCAAAGACGTTATGGTTCCCCTTCTTGAACCACCGTTCCTTCTCCCTCTTACCTTGTAACCTACGCCACACTAAGAATGCTGGCTCAGCGTCTTAATTATGCTATGTTAGTCATGCTGTATCTCGATTCGCTGCGTCTGAAGGGCCTCCATAGTAACTACCGAACGACATGGCTTAATGGATAGCACACTGGAATCGCGTTCTGGAGGGAAACGATCGGTATCCGATTCCCACCAACTAGATTTAGGTTTTCCGTTATTTCCCTTTCGCTCCAGGCAAATGCCGGCTTAGTTGCTTTAGAAGGGCACTTCCGATTTCTTTCCCCATCTCGTAGTCCGTCTTTGTTGGTTTCATTGTCGAACGGACGTTAGACCTTAATCCTCCTTACTTATTTCCGCAGCAAGGTTCTTGAGTCCGACAGAAGACGTCATAGTCACTGATTGCGCTGGCCGGCCCGAAGCGTCTGGTCTGTCTGCAGTAGGATTGGCTGTTGGAGGCGTGACCTGCTGGAAATACGTCCGCTGACCTTCCTACCGCCGCTACCGGGAACAGCTGTCTTCAGCGCCGACTGAGAATCCTTTGAGGACATACTTGGTGGGTATTTATTACAACTACAGTTCCGTTTGTGTGCCAGATGTAAGTGGTGGTCGATGCAGGTTAATTCGACGACAAGTTCATGGCTCCGCAGCAAGGTTCCCGTCAGACTCATAACTGTTGCTAGTTGTGCTGTCGGTACCCGATATTTGATCGAGTTCTAGACGTTAGTTGTGCTCAGCATCCTGCGTTGTTAAGTGTTCCACGTTAGCGGTACTTGTGTCCATTCTGGGGTATTCTGTGTATGATAGATCATAATGCCGTGCCTACGTGGCCGTTAACCTGCGAGTCCCGGTCGAATTAAAGTTGCTGATTTTCTGTGTAACATGTTGGTGCTGTAGATTTTGGTTTTACTGTTGTATTGGTGCATAATAAGCTATGAAAGTGAGCCCGCCTACTCCCTTGGGGCCACTCTGTTGTGTAGCTTTCTTCCTTTTTGTGGGACGAATAAAACGCAAATTAGCTAGTAGAACAGTAACGCATTCGCTCTGGGGTGTGCTTGTTCAATTTTGAAAGCAGTATGAGCGAGTCCTTTTAAATTTTCTGGCACTTCCTGCTACTTTTGTGCGATCTCTCCACCCGTGTTAACTTTTATCATTAGTCTAACCTCACCATTTTCTGGAGGTCCTCGCGAGTTGATTACTATTCTCGGCGAAGGAAAGGCAGATAACAACGCTAATTATTCATTGCCTTCGTAGCTCGCACACCTGAAGATTTTTTTAATCTATCTGTCTTATTCTCAACTCTTACCCGATATTGCAGTCGTAGCCCTGCATTCGTGCTTAAGTGGTATGTGTGTTTCTAAGAGAGTATAACGGGTGTTATAGACATAGAGGGAGACCAAGAGATGAAGGATATAATTTGCAGTAAGTACTGGGAGATGAAGAAGCTTGCACATGATGGAGTAGCATGGAGATCTGCATCAAACCAGTCTCTGGACTAAAGAGCACAAAACCAACAGACATATTCAGCTCCCGTGCTTAGCCGACAGATCAGTGCCACGGGTCCACTGGCCATTTGGCCATTTGGCGACGGACGTGATAGTACACTCCCGCCTGGGCGGTTGAGTCGATTGGCAATAATTCTGATGGTGCTGTATTTATGATACCGCTGTTATTCTGTAAGTGTTTTTCGTGGTAAAATTTTATTCTATCTTTGGTACTGCTGTGAAGCACTTGATCTTTCCCATCTCAGGTTTCTAATTAGTAAAGTTAATTTTCAGTCCTGTAATGTCTAAAAAGTGTTTAAAAATCTTCCTTAAATTACATTCAATTTGGAACTTAGTTTTCCATTATCACTTCAAAATATTTGTTTAATTGTTATTTCAAAGCTCTAACGAAGCCTACAGTCTCTTTTTCTGAAGTAACCGAAATATTGTTGTCACTACCAAAATAGTTTGAAATATTCTCTGAAGATAGCATTTCAAACTTGTTACGTATTCTTAGGTGGAGATTTCAATTTACCAGATATAGACTGGGACACTCAGATGTTTAGGACGGGTGGTAGGGTCAGAGCATCGAGGGACATTATACCGAGTGCACTATCCGAAAATTACCTCGAGCAATTAAACAGAGAACCGACTCGTGGAGATAACAACATCTTGGACCTACTGATAACAAACAGACTCGAAATTTTCGACTCTGTAAGCACAGAACAGGGAATCAGTGATCATACGGCCGTTGCAGCATCCCTGAATATGGAAGTAAACAGGAATATAAAAAAAGGGAGGAAGGTTTATCTGTTTAGGAGGCAGATTTCAGACTACCTAACTGATCAAACGAAAATTTCTGTTTCGACACTGACAATGTTGAGTGTTTATGGAAAAGGTTCAAGGCAATCGTAAAATGCATTTTAGACACATACGTACCGAGTGAAACTGTGAGGGACGGGAGAAACCCATCGTGGTTCAACAACAAAGTTAGGAAACTACTGCGAAAGCAAAGAGAGGTTCACTGCAAATTTAAAGCAGCCAAAACCTCTCAGACAAACAGAAGTTAAACGATGTCAAAGTAAGCGTAAGGAGGGTTCTGCGTGAAGCGTTCAGTGAATTCGAAAGTAAAATTCAATGTACCGACCTGACAGAAAACCCTAGGAAGTTCTGGCCTTACGTTAAATCAGTAAGTGGATCGAAACAGCATATCCAGACACTCTGGGATGATAATGGCATTGAAACAGAGGATGACACGCGTAAAGCTGAAATACTAAACACTTTTTCCAAAGCTGTTTCACAGAGGAAGACCGCTCTGCAGTTCCTTCTCTAAATCCTCGCACAAACGAAAGAATCGCTGACACCGAACTAAGTGTCTAAGGAACAGAAAAGCAACTGAAATCACTCAACAGAGGAAAGTCCATTGGACCTGACGGGATACCAATTCGATTCTACAAAGAGTACGGGAAAGAACTTGCCCCCCTTCTAACAGCCGTGTACCGCAAGTCTCTAGAGGAACGGAAGGTTTTAAATGATTGGAAAAGAGCACAGGTAGCTCAGTTTTCAAGAAGGGTCGTCGAGCAGATGCGCAAAACTATAGTCCAATATCTCTGACGTCGATCTGTTGTAGAATTTTAGAACATGTTTTTTGCTTGCGTATCATGTCACTCCTAGAAACCCAGAATCTACTCTGCAGGAATCAACATTGATTCTGGAAACAGCGATCATGTGAGACCCAAATCATTTGTTCATGAGGCCCAGAAAATATTAGATACAGGCTCCCAGGTAGATGTCATTTTCCTTGACTTCCGGAAGGCGTTCGATACAGTTCTGCACTGTCGCCTGATAAACAAAGTAAGAGCCTAGTAGTGGCGGAAGTTCCTTGCGGCTTTTCGCGGATGATGCTGTAGTTTACAGAGAAGTTGCAGCATTAGATAATTGCAGCGAAATGCAGGAAGATCTGCAGCTGATAGGCACTTGGTGCAGGTAGTAGCAACTGACCCTTAACATAGACAAATGTAATCTATTGCGAATACATAGAAAGAAAGATCCTTTATTGTATGATTATATGATAGCGGAACAAACACTGGTAGCAGTTACTTCTGTAAAAGTTCTGGGAGTATGCGTAGGGAACGGTTTGAAGGGGAATGATCATATGAAATTAATTGCTGCAAGGCATTTGCCAGGTTGAGATTCATTGGAGAGTCCTTAGAAAATGTAGTCCATCAACAAAGGAGGTGTTTTACGAAACACTCGTTCGACCTATACTTGAGTATTGCTCATCAATGTGGGATCCGTACCAGGTCGGGTTCACGGAGGAGGTAGAGAAGATCTCAAGAAGAGCGGCACGTTTCGTCACAGGGTTATTTGGTGAGCGTGACAGCGTTGCGGAGATGTTTAGCAAACTCAAGTGGCAGACTCTGCAAGAGAGGCACTATGCATCGCGGTGTAGCTTGCTGTCCAGGCTTCGAGATGGTGTGTTTCTGGATGAGGTATCGAATATATTGCTTTCCCCTACTTATATCTCCAGAGGAGTACACGAATGTAAAATTAGAGAGATTCGAGTGCGCACGGAGGCTTTCCAGCAATCGTTCTTCCCGCGAACCATACGCGACTGGAACAGGAAAGGGAGGTAATGACATTGGCACGTAAAGTACCCTCCGCCACACACCGTTGGGTGGCTTGCGGAGTACTAATGTAGATGTAGATAGATATAAAAACTGATGATAGTGCTTAATCTTCATTTGGGTCTAGCGCTTCCTATCTATAGCAATCAATAAGTCGCAGAGGGTGTAACAATTACATGTTTATTATTACATTTTTACTACTCATTTTCTCTTCGGCGATGTCTCCTGTTTACTGTGTTGTTTTGCCAGAACAAACTACCTTGCCGGGAATTTAAATAACCTTTGAATCTATCCCGTGACTTGAGAGCATCATTTACGAAAGTGCCTCCTACACTCCTGGAAATTGAAATAAGAACACCGTGAATTCATTGTCCCAGGAAGGGGAAACTTTATTGACACATTCCTGGGGTCAGATACATCACATGATCACACTGACAGAACCACAGGCACATAGACACAGGCAACAGAGCATGCACAATGTCGGCACTAGTACAGTGTATATCCACCTTTCGCAGCAATGCAGGCTGTTATTCTCCCATGGAGACGATCGTAGAGATGCTGGATGTAGTCCTGTGGAACGGCTTGCCATGCCATTTCCACCTGGCGCCTCAGTTGGACCAGCGTTCGTGCTGGACGTGCAGACCGCGTGAGACGACGCTTCATCCAGTCCCAAACATGCTCAATGGGGGACAGATCCGGAGATCTAATGGCCAGGGAAGTTGACTTACACCTTCTAGAGCACGTTGGGTGGCACGGGATACATGCGGACGTGCATTGTACTGTTGGAATAGCAAGTTCCCTTGCCGGTCTAGGAATGGTAGAATGATGGGTTCGATGACGGTTTGGATGTACCGTGCATTATTCAGTGTCCCCTCGACGATCACCAGTGGTGTACGGCCAGTGTAGGAGATCGCTCCCCACACCATGATGCCTGGTGTTGGCCCTGTGTGCCTCGGTCGTATGCAGTCCTGATTGTGGCGCTCACCTGCACGGCGCCAAACACGCATACGACCATCATTGGCACCAAGGCAGAAGCGACTCTCATCGCTGAAGACGACACGTCTCCATTCGTCCCTCCATTCACGCCTGTCGCGACACCACTGGAGGCGGGCTGCACGATGTTGGGGCGTGAGCGGAAGACGGCCTAACGGTGTGCGGGACCGTAGCCCAGCTTCATGGAGACGGTTGCGAATGGTCCTCGCCGATACCCCAGGAGCAACAGTGTCCCTAATTTGCTGGGAAGTGGCGGTGCGGTCCCCTACGGCACTGCGTAGGATCCTACGGTCTTGGCGTGCATCCGTGCGTCGCTTCGGTCTGGTCCCAGGTCGACGGGCACGTGCACCTTCCGCCGACCACTGGCGACAACATCGATGTACTGTGGAGACCTCACGCCCCACGTGTTGAGCAATTCGGCGGTACGTCCACCCGGCCTCCCGCATGCCCACTATACGCCCTCGCTCAAAGTCCGTCAACTGCACATACGGTTCACGTCCACGCTGTCGCGGCATGCTACCAGTGTTAAAGACTGCGATGGAGCTCCGTATGCCACGGCAAATTGGCTGACACTGACGGCGGCGGTGCACAAATGCTGCGCAGCTAGCGCCATTCGACGGCCAACACCGCGGTTCCTGGTGTGTCCGCTGTGCCGTGCGTGTGATCATTGCTTGTACAGCCCTCTCGCAGTGTCCGGAGCAAGTATGGTGGGTCTGACACACCGGTGTCGATGTGTTTTTTTTTCCATTTCCAGGAGTGTATATGAGGAAAGTGTCATAACTATAACTCCTCAGTCTCTTCAGTGTCAAACAACTCTCTATCGTGTCTGAGAAACATGTGCAAGATGCAAGTGGCTAGAATCACGTTCTCTGCATGTTGCGGGCTGAGGCAGATCTCGCGATAGTAAATCCTATATTTCTAGCACAGTATTCCAAAAACGTTTTCTGAAGATCTCTCGCTCTGTTACTCTGTTATGTCTGTAACCGTACACTGTTTCCGATTGTTCATCCAGTTGTGCACGAAGATAAGGTCTCATCAAATGAGTTTCTAATGGAAAAGCGCCGTCTCCAACAATCACATGAGGCAGTCTAACTCTCGTGCCTGGTAATTCCTTTGGGCATGGTATATTCAAGGTATTTGTTTGCGATTTCTTTACTAAATCTGACTGTAGCAAGAATCCCGCACCTTTATTGTTTCCTTGGTCATCAAGCTGTATCACTTTTCAACATTATCTCCCCCAACATCAATGCAAGTCCTCCAGCGCTTACAAAGTGCATAAATTCCTTTAGAAAGAAATTCTTTTGGTAGTGCGCTCAACCACTCATGCACCGCGTGGCGTACCTATTCATCAGAACGGAACTTCTTTCCTCCCATTGCGTCTTTGAGTGGTCCAAACATATGGATATCACTTGGGCAAGGTCTGGTGAGTATGGTGGATGAGGAAGACACTCATAAAGCAGGTCTGTAATTGTTGCAACTGTTGTACAGGCAGTGTGGGACCTTGCATTGTCATGTTGCAAAAGGACACATGGTGACAGCAAACCACGTCGCTTTGATATGATTGCAGGCTGCAGATGATTTTTTAGGAAATTTGCGTACGATGCACGGGTGACAGTGGTCCCTCTAGGTATGTAACGCTCCAAAATGGCGCCTTCTTCGTCCCAAAAGAGAGCCAGCATAACCTTCCCTGCTGTTGGTTCTGTTCGAAACTTCTTCGGTTTTGGTAATGAGGAGTGGCACCATTCCTTGCTCGCTCTCTTCGTTTCCAGTTGGTGGAAGTGAACCCAGGTTTCGTCCCCAGTAACGATTCTTGCAAGGAAGCCATCACCTTCTCGTTCAAAGCGCCGAAGAAGTTCTTCACAAGCGTCAACACGTCGTTCTCTCATTTCAGGAGTCAGCTCCCGTGGCATCCATCTTGCAGACACTTTGTGAAACTAGCGCACATCATGCACAACGTGGTGTGCTAACCCATGACTAATCTGTAAACATGCTGCAATGTCATTCAGTTCACTCGGTGGTTTTCCTTCACTTTGCTTCAAATGCTGCAATGTTCTGTGGAGTCACAACTCGTTGTGCCTGACCTGGACGAGGAGCATCTTCCACTGAAGTCACACTATTTGCGAACTTCCTACTCCATTCGTAGGCTTGCTGCTGTGACAAACATGCATCACCGTACTAAACCTTCATTCATCGATGACTTTCAATAGGTTTCACACCTGCACTACGCCAAAACCGATTAACAGAACGCTGTTCTTCCCTGCGGCAAGTCGCAAGTGGGGCGGCCATCTTCGTACTGGAACTGCGACGGTATGTGTGCATCTGCACTATGCTGCCACCTACAGGTCACTCTGCACGCTCTTTGTAGCACGCTTACCAACTTACAGGATAACGGCACCAAATTTCGATTTGTTATTACAAATTTAAGGTTTACATTTGACTTGCCTTCGTATAAATTTATAGTCTTCTTTCTCACATAACAAAGAAATTACCACATCCACTTACTTTCGTCCAGTTTGCTTGAATGTTGCCGAAGAACTTAAGTACAAAATTTGCTGCCTGTTGTCGCGCCGCTGCAGTTCAGATGGGGCATACTAAATAGCTCTTTGATATTTGGCTGAAAAGAATCCAGCTCTACAATTGCACTGATCTCATTACTTTTGCTCCACTCTGCGCAGTAGGTATTCTAACACCATGTAAAAATCTGGGCAAGTGCGAGTACGACTCGCACTCTGAGGGCTCCGTACAAACTCAATTATGTAGATAGGTTATAATAATAACATCGCGTGGCTCAGTAGTGTGGTGCGAGACTTTCTAATGGACGTGACCTCGGAGACTTGCATGTTCCTAACCAATCCAAGTTATCTAGCTGGGGACAAGGGGCCTACATTTTAACGTGCAATCAGAACCACGTGTTGTTTGTGGAGATTCCTTGCAACGTTGAGAGGTAAAGGTTACGTTGGAACCGAGTCTCAAGATTCTGTGCTAAGACTGCAATTCGATCCCGAACCCTCTCGGTTTCGAGGCAGGTGCTTCACCACTGAACCACTAGGCCCACCATGTACCATCTACATGGCCCAGGCAGATGGATGTGACCACCTGTAAAAACCAGAACAACCACCTTTTGCAGCGCAGACGTGCAGCAGGAGAGTGTACCAGATTCTGGAAGGTATCGACAGGGATGCGGAACCATGTCGACTCCAGTGCCTTAGCAAGCTGCGCTAGGTTTCTCGGCTGAGGATCCATGGTGCTTACTGGCCGATCGAAATGGTCTCACAGCTTCTCGATGAGGTTTAATTCCGGGGAGTCTGGTGGCCTAGGCAGTATGGCAAACTCATTCCGTTTCTCTTCGAGCCACGCTGCTATATTGCGAGCTGTGTGACACGTTGCATTGTTCTGCTGGTAGATGCCATCGTGCCGAGAGAAGACAAACTGCAAAAAGCGGTGGACGTGGTCGCGCAAGCGTAGAAGCAAACTTGTTTTGATGCACTGTGCCGATCAGAATGACGAGTTCACCAAGGAAATGTCATAAATATATTACTCAGACTATAACGCTCCCTCATCGAGTTTGTACCCTTCCGACGATTGATGCAGGGCCATGCACACCAATGCTATCTGTCTGATGGGCCATAAAACGCGGAAATCCAATTACGCCACTAGCGTACAAATTCCAGCCTTCGTCGTCGCCCACGAACAGCAGTCAGCATGGGTGCAGAAACCAGATGCCCGCTGCAGAGTTCCATACTCAGCAACCTTCGCTACCTGGACTCTGCTGGTAGCCCCTTGGTTCATCTGGGCAATCAGTTGCACGTCTATTCTCCCGTATACATTCCCGCAGCAGTCGTTCAAGCCTGTTATCAGTAGACTGTTGTGTACCACAACTGACTCGGCGCTTGTTTTGGATAGTGGCATTTTCCCATTCGGGGGTGTATTTCAACCACAGCGGTACGGGAACAGCTGACAACGCAACCCGTTTTCGGAAATGCTTCCACCCTTGTCCCGTTTCCTCTTGGACATCAGATAAATCGCTCCGTTTGTTCATTACAACAACGAATGCACTGTTTTCCTGAGTACGCCCCTTCTCCCAAGACTAACTCGACACGATATATGTACAACACGACTCATATACACTCCACCGCTAGTGCTGCCTCTTCTCGTCATGGGTGGTTGTTGCACATTGACGTCGAACGTAGATGGTGGTCACATTAATGTGACTGGACCGTGTAGTTCTTAAATAAGTCTTCATGAATGAGTTTGCGAGTATCAAAGTAAGTGAAATATATGTCCATATCTTCTCGTTGTATTGACTTTGAAGCTTAAATTATTTGCACCGCCAAGGGACTGTAGACATTGCTAGTTGACACATACTTCCACTTGATACCTATACTATTTCCTGATAAAGACGGATCTTAACAAATGAACAGACAGACAGACAAACGGATAACAAATGGCAAGGAATTTTTTTTTATATTTAAAATTAACGATTTTCTGATTTTTCATTACTTATATTGTGAAACCTAGCTTCTTGATAATTTTTATGATACTAGGTCAAAGAAACTGCCCTACGGGTTTTGATGAGAGAGATTTTGATGATTGAGTTTATGAGTAACGAAGTACGTGAAAAATATGGTCGCATCTGTTGAGTGGGCTGGCTTACTGAAATTGTTCACACCACGAAGGGACTGTAGGCCTTAGTACGTGAGATAAACTTGATACCTCTACCAGATGAACAGCCGGGCAACAATGTGATGCCGTAATGGATTCCGTTTTTACCTAATGAGGTACGAAACCCTAAAAATGAAGTCATGATCTCTTCTGTAAACTGACACACATCTTGCGATACCAGAAGTTTTGTGTGTGTAGAAAAAGTTTTATGGTTTGTAGTACATTTTCTTACACTTGCGGACATACATACACACAAACACACACACACACACACACACACACACAAACAAACAATATAATACACGAACGGGACAGTGGACCATATTGTCCATGAAGAAAATTAAAATTAGTACCAAACCCCTGGTTAAAAACTAAAGCTTTCGGAAGGTTTTCTCGACTGTTGGGAGATCCTCTCTCAAATATTCTTTTCTGGGTTCCCCTGTACCCAAGTATTAGCTTCCTTGGTACAGCATTTGTGTAGAAATGGTCGGCGATCGAACAGCCCTGCCGTAGGGAATGATTAAAAAAAAAAAAAACTGCCATCTCAGTTGTAAATATCTTCCCAATCATAAGATGGATAACATAACGTAATGTAAGAGATGGATAAAACTAAAATCCGGCCAGATGTTCCCAAGTGGTAGTCCCTCTGCTCCACTCCACACGTGTTGGGATAAGTGATTGAAGGAATAAAGTTTGTACAACAGACACCTCATGATTGGGATGGAAGACGCAGGATAAGTAAACAGCTTTGCTCTAAACGCCCCTCACTGGAATTATGCCGAGGAGTGCCGAGGTGTACGATGGACAGAATCTACATCAAGCACCAAAAAACTGGTATAGGCATCCGTATTCAAATACAAAAATATGAAAATGGGCTGAGTAAGGCGCTGCGGTCGGGAACTCCTATACACGATAGCAGGTGTCTGGCGTAGTTGTTAGAACGGTTACTGCTACTACAATGGCAGGTTACCAAGATTTAAGTGAGTATGGGCGTGATGTTATAGTCGGCGCACAAGCGACGTGACACAGAAACTACGAGATAGCGAGGAAGTGGGATTTTCCCGTTCGACCATTTCAGGAGAGTACCTTCAATATCAGGAATCCTGCGTGGCACAAAGCTATATACGTCTATATACGGCTCTGAGATGACACGTACATAAGCATCCTGTCTGATCACCTGCATCAATTCAAGTCCATTGTGTGCTCCGATGGAGCCTGTTTCTTTGGCTCTTCAGTGTATAAGCAGCAGTCGGGTGAAAATCAGACAGATGGAGGAAAGTAGGTATTGTGTCAACTATTTGAGAAGTAATGCCTATTCCTCTTAATATATTTATCGCATTGTGAGACAAGACAGTCAATGCCTTCACGGGAAAATGTTGCGGGTGCCCGTGGAACAATGATTGTACCCAGGGGTGCAACTCTGCGTCAGAGGCAAACCGACAACAAAAAGGTCTTTCTTCTGTGCTCCAGAAGAATGAAAATCGAATGTGGAAGGATCAACAGTATAAGGTTTCCTAGCTGAACATGTGCAGAGTACTCGTAACGTAGACAACATGTCGGCGCGTCCACTTGTTGCAGAACATTCCTGGACACGTCGTCCATACAGCGACCATTAACTTCCTTCAGACAAACAGGTACACACCTGTGTAGTCATTTCTCCTGCTTCTTGTTACTTCGCTCTTTTTACGCTTTAATCTCAATCCATAATATATACTCATTAGACCGTTCGTTCTATACAACATATTACGCAGTTCTTCACATTTCTGAGTACAGCTATGTCATCAGCGAAGCGTATCCCTAATACACTTTCAACCTGAATTTCAGTCCAACCCCTCTACCATTCTTCTGAATAGGTCGTTGATTATTCGAGGTATAGGCTGAACAGTAGGGGATCTATCCCTGCCTCACATCTTTTTAATTCGAGCACTTCGTTCTTCGTCATGCGACCTTATTGTTCCTTCTTGGTTGTTATACAAACTTTATATTATCCGTATTTCCTGTAGCTTTCTCTCATATTTCTTAGAACTTCGAATATTTTGACCCATTTTACACTGTCAAAGCTTTTTGTAGGTCGACAAATATTATAAGCATGTCTTGGTTTTCTCTTCGGTCTTGCTTCCGTTATAAAACGCAACTCAGAACCGCCTCTACGGTACCTTTACCTTCCCTAAAACTAAACTGATAATAACCTAACAGACCAACAATTTTCTTTTACATTTTTCTGTACATTATGCTTGTTAGAAGGTTAGATGCATTAAGTGTTAAGTTGATTGAGCTGTAGTTCTCCCACCGATCGGCCCTTAATATCTTCGGAACTATTTGATTGATTTTTCTGCAAAAATCTGATGGTAGGTCGCCAGTTTCATATTTTCTACATTCCTCCTTGAATAGCCGTTTAGATACTACTTCCGGCATCGATTTTGAAAATTCTGATGGCATGATACTCATCCGTTCAGCCTTGTATGAAGTCCAGCCATTCAGAGCTCCTTTCTGTTCTGACTCTGAGACCGGATCCCCTATCTCTTTCTGTTTCTTTTTCTGTTGCGTCACCAAAAAAGTCCTCCCCTTCGTAGAAGCCTTCAGTGAACACTTTTCATCTATCAGCCCTGTTCTCTGCATTTAACAACGGAACTCCCCTTACGCTCGTAATGATACCGCTCTTGTTTGTAATTTTACAGACAATTGTTTTGACTTCTCTATATGTTGAGGCAGTCATTCAGACAATCACTTGGTTTGCGATTGCTTCACATCATCCCTGCAGCCATTTAGCTTGACTTCCTAGCACTTCTTTTTTATTTCATTCCTAATGATTTATATTGCTGTAGCTCAGACTTTCACTGAAAAAATGGTTCAAATGGCTCTGAGCACTATGGGACTCAACTGCTGTGGTCATAAGTCCCCTAGAACTTAGAACTACTTAAACCTAACTAACCTAAGGACATCACACACATCCATGCCCGAGGCAGGATTCGAACCTGCGACCGTAGCGGTCGTGCGGTTCCAGACTGCAGCGCCTTTAACCGCTCGGCCACTCCGGTCGGCCTTTCACTGAAAGTTATTGTGCTTCCTTATTTCTTTGACCAACTGAATTCTGAAACCCAAGGTTTCTTGGCATTTACGTTCCTTGTACCTGTGTTGTCTGCACCATATCTGTAACGGCCCATTTTTATAGATGACCACTCCAACTCAGTTGCCCGCTCTGGTATTGTTATTACTGTATCCCCATCTTCAGCAAATTTCAAACGCGTCTCATACTTCAGTATCCGAATTCCTTCACAATAATTCTCTTAAATTCCAGTAAAATCTTTATCATTACTAAATTGAGAGCTTTCCTGCTCCAGGAAACGTCTGATTGCGAAATCAATATCTGAGAACTGTAGTGTTGTCCTAAGTGTGGGGTGCCAAAGCATGTTTGGTACCTAGTAACGCAGCCACAGGAAAAGATAATCACTACAAGCCACATTGACATATAAGCGGCACTGGTGTAGCCAAGCCCAAGAACGTTTCACTACGCTCCAGAACGGCTCATCCACTTTCCGCTGAGTGCAAAACCGCCCTGCCCAGTAAGCGATCATCGACTAGAACGACCACATTGTCTTCTAGCAGCCCAGCGGTGTGATCAGTGTCTTAGGAAAAATTATAAGTGAAGTTATTGCAAGTGTTCTTAAAGTGAAGAACCTTTTAATTTAGACAAATCAAGTGATACGTTTATGTTCATGAACTGTTGTAAATACATACGACGCTTACGTGGGAATAGACTGTAGACGCTTAAGTAACTCCTTTCATCTATGCTGCAATAATATTTTATGTATTGTAGTATCCACTCCTTCTCCTCATGCAGCAAATCAAAGAATCCATTGTCGTAGCGGGGAGCTTATATCGGTCGGGCACAACAAATGGAGCTGAGGCTATTCATTATTTAGACCTGTCTCGCCTGCTTGCACAGTGTAATGGTGTGCACGTTCCCCTGCAGTGGCCTGGGTTTACGTTTTGCTTTATCTCTAATTCTACCTTTCTGAGTTGTATGTCACGTGTTCAAACCCGTCACAGGAAATGTCTCGAAGTTATTCAGTTTCAGGCACGGCAGATTGAATGCCTGCTGCACAGTGAACAGCAAATGACGCAACTCCCCTCGGAACAAGCAAAACCATCACCGATTGCTGCACCCAAGGTTCGACTTCGTAAAATGGTCAGAATATCGGGAACAATTGGAGGTCCATTTCAGCACATAGATTGTTACAGGACTTGACGCAAAGCATTTTTTCTTCTTTCGACGATCGGAGCTGACGTCTACCGTATGGATTTGAAACTGTGCCCAGATACTCATCCCGAGACTACTAGTGATGACGAACTCGTTTGGCTGCTGACCGAACATTATGACAGTTGGGTGCATGTCATAGCAACAAGATTTACATTTTTTCGACTCGAGAAACAGCCGACACAAACTTTGAAACAGAGGATTGCCGAACTCAGAGGGCTGACAAGACACCGTAGCTTTAAGTGTTCTGGTTCCCATTCTCAGACTGCCTGATGCCGGTGTGAAAACAATTCTGTCTATTATACACTCAGATACTATATACTATATACACACGTTCTACACCAGAATCTCAATTTATTGTGTACTTCACTGAAGTTGTTTTTGGGGTTTCATGTATTTCCGTTGCTCAAAGTGCACATGACAGTCTGAAGTTAGTGGTAGTGTTAAAGTGAGAGAAAACGGGGCTTAGGCAAACAGTAATCCTAGCGCTAAAAGCTTTCAGTCTCATGGTATATGAACAGCACTTCAGAATACTGTCGGGAAGTCTCGTCCTGTGTGCTTCTCGAATCATGACCGAAAAGCTAGTTCTTGTCGTCCTTCCGGTGTTAAAATCAAGGTCATATTGAAATATCCTGTTTACAAGGCTTTTCGAGTGCGAGTAATGGCTGATGCTGTGCATCTGCACGGCCGCAGAAAAGCTATCAACAAGTGGATTCTTTATTGGTGAGACCGTTAATCCCAGCGCAAGCAACGACTTCCGCATCCACATCGTCGACCGTTTCTGACAAAGCACGCAGTAGGAGACCATACCTCTCTGTTCAATTAAGAGCCGCTCAAAGGACAATTAAATTGATATCGGTGCATCTGGTTTTTGTATCCCGCCTGGAAGGGCGCGCGTGGCTCTGCTCCTGTAAACTGAAGGGTACCCCGAATGTAGGAAGTAAGTAGGAGCAGGAAAAGGTGAAATGCTTCGGTTCAGCGTGTGAATTTAAACCACCTTTACTTTAGGAAGAATATTAATACTTAACTTTGCACTGAGGAGCACGTAGGTGCGAAGCCCGATGTATCAAAACTCACAAAAGTTACATAGGCAAAATCTGTGGCTCGCCCACTATGAAATAGAAGCAATGTTGCTTGGTCGTCTACTCGGAATAAAATGGACTGAATCTTGAGCGGCGCTCGTGGAGCTGCACAGCACCGGCTAGAGGGCACTGTCGTCTGTGTCAGTGTCGTAGTGCCAACCTACGAACTTGCCCCTGCACCATGGCATCGTAACTATCGATACCACACTGCTTCCATTATCAATAAAGATACATATGAAAGACTCGGTACCCTATCAGTACAGCGCGCTTTTTCTGCTTTGTCACCATACATCATTCACGAAATTACAGTACTTGGGAATCGCAGTTTGCCAAAACCCATTCTCGGAGCTACGAAATAAGAAGCCTTTCATGAACTCTGTTCTGCAAACAGTGCAAACATATTTGGTTCAAATCTGGTTGACTTGTTCAACTTCGTCCGAGACAACAACCGAGATGTGATACAGCTGGAACTTTCCCGAGTTTCCGGTTCTTTTCCAAGTATACTTCCTCCTCTTGTGAGTCTTGAACAGAGGATTCGCTACGGGCATCTGAAATTTATTGCAGAACTATTGAGTATTTCTTCTGTCTCATTCCTACTGCCAAGCCCGAGGTCTCCCGTAACACTTTCTTCTGTTACATACCCTAGAACCTGGCTCCAAATATCCGTGATTATTACATTTTCTTGACATAATGAATTAGCCGTTCAATACCTTCGCATAATTTTTCTATCTCTTCGTCTTCTGTTTGTGACATTGGCATGTATACCTAAAATGTTCAAAAATGGCTCTGAGCACTGTGGGACTCAAAATCTGAGGTTATCAGTCCCCTAGAACTTAGAACTACTTAAACCTAACTAATCTAAGGACATCTCACCATCCATGCCAGAGGCAGGATTCGAACCTGCGACCGTAGCAGTCGCGCGGTTCCGGACTGAAGCGCCGAGAACCGCTCGGCCACCGCGGCTGGCACCTAAAATATTATTTGAGTTTATTTTCTGTCGATTCTTATTAGAAAAGCAATATCACCGATTTGCTTTGAGTAACACACACTCTGATTTATCTGTTCACGTCGAATTCTACTCCCATTGCACTATTTTCTGCTGCAGGTGGTATTACCGTATATTTGCTTCATCAGAAATCATCTTTCCATTTCACTTCATTGATCTCCACTACAACTAGACTGAGTCTTTGCATTTCTCTTTTCAGATTTTCTAGCTTCCGTACCACGTTCATAATTCTGACATTCCACGCCTGACACGTAGAACGCTATTCTTTCGTTTGTAGTCTCTTGCTCACCTCTCTTTTAGCAGTCCCTCACGGAGATCCGATGGGAGACTAATCCGGAATCTTTGGCCAATGGATAGACCACCACGACCCGTGTTTGATACAGGCACATATCATATTTATACAAATTCTGCGTCTTTGATGCAAAGATTTACACTCCCTTCTACATATTCACGCCGTTTATGATTTCTAAGGGTGGTTCCCGCATCACAGGCAAGATAGTGGTCTGAACCTCCGCGTGCTCTTCCGCCATCTTTGACAAGGCCGTTGACACAGCAAAGGTGAATTCTTCTACCTGAAGTCTTCTGCTGGCGTTGCTGATGACCCCTGTTCAAAATTTAAGCAGCAGATGGGTTCGAAGCCGGGACCAATTCTTTCTAAATGCTAGTGAAAGATGTTACCTCCTTCTTTTATTTGCGGGTTCCTAGACCGTGAGAGCATGTTCTATATCTTGTGTTAGACCTGCATACGTGATGAATATTGTAGGACGAGGTTAGCACAATTGGTTTGTAAGCAATCCGCTTAGGAGACTGATTGCATCTCCCCAAGACTGTACCACTAAACTTAATTTTACCAACTACTAAGCCTATGTGGTCGTTCCGTTTCATATCAGCACAAAATCGTTGTAGTGTCATACATCTCTTTGCAGAACGTATCCTTCGATTCAGTGAGTAATAAAGCAGTAGGTGCAAACGATGATGTTGCTAAAAAAAATTAGTTTCAGTTTGCTAAGCCATTCACTTCACTTCAGCAAGACTTTCGTAAAACCTGTTAAGCACGACTATTAAAATTGGCTGTTTGGGATGGTACCTCTTCTACGTTATCGTTGTGAATGTCAAAAGGTTCCGTTTACTAGGCTGCCCGATATAAAAAAGTTATCTCTGCCGCAACAGCCAATGTCCACTGACAGATAAACCTTCTGCAGATCTGAACATCACGCGCTAGCCACTAACCTACGTTGTACACTGATGAGCCAAAACCTTATCAGCACCTGGTTAACAGTTTTTTGCTCATCTTTGGAACGAAGCACATCACTGATTCTTTGTGTTAGGGATGTGACAGTTTGTTGGTAGGTTTGTTGGGGTATGTGGCATTAGATGTCTACCCACAGGTCATGTAATTCATGTAAGTAACGGGTCGCTGATTTGCGTACGCAGTGATGGCGCCAGACGGGTTCCATAGTATTTATATCAGGCGAATTTGGTGGCCGAGACATCAACGTGGATTCACGGTACAATTCCTCAAATCAGTGTAGAACGGTTCTGGATCTGAGACTAGGAAATCATACTGCTGGAAGAAGACATCGTCGTCGAAGAAGACATCAAGCATGAAGGGACGCAGGTGGTTCGCAGCTGTCAGCATGTCTTCGATCATTACCACAGGTCTCACGCAAGCGCAGGCGACTATCTTCCATAGCTTAATGCTGCTCCCACCAGCATGCTGGCGTTTGTAGAGACTACCAGCAACCTAGCAAAAATGTGATTCAACCGCCGAGCCGATATGTCTCCGTTAAGGTCGATGGTCCCGTGCCCACTTCAGTCATGATTGACGATGTCCTTGGGTCAGCATGTGAACACGTAGGGGTGGTCTGCTACGCAGCTCCACGTTCAGCCATGTTCGATGAACGGTGTGCTCCGAAACATTTGTGCGTGCTCCATGATTGTGCTCTTTCGGCAAAGATGTCGCAGATCACCGTGTATCCTACTTTACAAAGCAGACAAGGCTCCGAACCCCACGTTCTATGAAGAGTCGTGGACGTCCAAGCACGTTCCTAGGCTCTGGTTCAAATAGCTCTGAGCACTAGGACTTAACATCTGAGGTCATCAGTCTCCTAGAACTTAGAACTACTTAAACCTAACTAACCTAAGGACATCACACACATCAATGCCCGAGGCAGGATTCAAACCTGTGACCGTAGCAGTCGCGCGGTTACGGACTAAAGCGCCTAGAACCGCTTGGCCAAACTGCCGGCGAGACACCAGGGTTGACGGACAAATCAGTCAACGCAAGTCTGAAAGGAGCATTAACTGATTTGCGTTGGCGCTGCCAACTCCTCGTTATAGAGATGCAACGGTAGGCTCTGTCAATTTACGTATAGTTCCGTCACTGTGCGAAATGAAACGTGAATGAATTCCCTCCCAAAATATTTATGAAATAATTTAGAACCACTTAAAATACTTTGGCCATAGTTCAGACCCGATTGTGCAATTGTCTGTCAACAGTTTTAACAAAATAATATAATTAAGCTGCTTGGAACATTGCAATGTGATGCAGTATCTAATCAAAGTGTGTTTTATGCAAGGAAAATATCGATAAATACTTTAAAATTTGTAAATGTAGTTACTATGATTGGTTAACTACATGGATAGCCACTTACTTAAAAAAAGGCAGACGAACAGCCGTTAGTGTAAAGGAACTAAGTGGCAAGATCTAATGCACATTTGTAGCGATACTTTAATGTCCAAGTATTATCGAGAAACACTGGTTGTAATAGAGCAATTCTATTTCACAAGCAATGTAATCCCTTCTTCTTATTGCAGAAACATTGTCGGTGGAAATAGGAGACCAAAGCTTTCGCAGTACACAAAGCACAGTATTCGGATCAGCAAACATGCACACGATCGTTCTTGTTGACTAGCGCAACAGATGACTCTACCTCACTTTACGTGCCATAGACACAAAAAAAATCATAATTCGAATACGACAGTGTCTATCTGACCACTCATTTCAAGCTGTTGTATTTGAAAGCGTTTATAGAGATGTATTGACACTCTCAGTTTCTTTCATTGATTTATTTTGTCCGCCCCAGTAGCTGAGTGGTCAGCGTGACGGATTGCCGTCCTCTGGGCCCGGGTTCGATTCCCGGCTGGGTCGGAGATTTTCTCCGCTCAGGGACTGGGTGTTGTGTTGTGTTCATCATCATTTCATCCCCATCCGGCGTGCAGGTCGCCCAATGTGGCGCCGACTGTAATAAGACCTGCGATATGGCGGCCGGACCTGCCCCGCGAGGGGCCTCCCGGCCAATGACGCCAAACGCTCATTTCCATTGATTTATTTTGACTTTCTTATTGCGTAACCAAAATAAATAGTTATTACGTATCAGCCACACATTTGGTATTGAACCAAATCGTAAAAACACCTAGAGCCCACTCTGCAGACTAGGACAAAAACTATGTATGCGTCAATCGACTTTATGTAGCCACAAAAAAGACAGGAGCCATAATGTCAAATGCATCAATACAGAGAAATTCACGGTACATCAGTTTCAGTGGTCCAAGTCTCTGTAATTCATTTGAAACGTGAAGAATAGTCAACAAATACAAGGAAGCCCATAAATTTGTAATGAAATAGGTTGCAAAGACGGTTTATGTGTCAAATTAAAGATCTCAGTGACTTGCGTCTAACAAAATGTGTGTGAAATCGTATCAGAATTAACTGCTAAGGTCATCAGTCCCTAAGCTTACACACTACTTACCCTAAATTATCCTAAGGACAAACACACACACCCATGCCCGAGGGAGGACTCGAACCTCCGCCGGGATCTGCGTCTAACAAGCGACTACCGTTTGTCAGAAATATTTACACAGATGCAAAGTAACAGAGCCTAAAAAATTGTATTTTTATCAAGTAGTTTCCGTATTTTAATTAGTTATTAAGGCTAATTAAATATTTTTAAAAATAGAACTGCACCTAATTCACATTCTACTAACTCCGCCCGCACGCGTGGAAATGGCAGGTAATTCCCTGTGCAAATAAAATGCCCATTTGTTGTGATATTTATGCACTAGCCACACTGCTTTAGAGCTATGTCAACACGTTAATTGTCTTTTTATTAACTACCGGAAAACTAATCACCTTTAAGCTAACTGTGACAGATTAAATTCATCAGCACAACAACGTACTACTTTCTGCATGTTATGACGAGAGACAAGCGGAATGGTATCCATATCATATTTGTGACTGGAGCTTTTAGGAAAGTAAACTCTAGCAGCTACACGAAGGCAGAAGTAAAGGTACACTAGTTTCAATGTCAGTTGTCGCAGAACACACATCGCTCTACGGACATTTCACCAACATGTTCCAGTATATTAGAATTTTTTCGTTCGTGCGCTTCAGCACTTGCAAAGTTTTTGTGCCTTAGATATTGGCAGGACTCAACCTATTTCGCGAGATCATAGGATTTAGGAGACCCCTGGACCGCGCTCTAGTATTATTTCGGTTGTTACTGCTAATGAATATGGCATAGATATTTCTTCACTTGCCCCATGTGGGGAAATAACTGTAGCTGCTGCTTGTTGACCACTGGTTTACTCTGAACTTCTTTATACCCAAACTCAAAATTTTATGACGCTTCTCTAGTGTATAGATTTAAGAGTGAGTCTAATTACTTTTAACTGCATTTAAGTCAAAATTTTTCAACGAGTCTGCAGATAATAATTTTGTATCTACTAGTAACTCGAATTGAGTCACATATTTACAAGCAGGGTACAGTGCATGAGGTATTTGAATAAAAATTCAATTCATTTATTGAATTTCCGTTTTCACTCTTGTGTGTTTAGTAGCTGGCCTCATCATCAGCATAAAATTTTATGACTGTGCACATGCATCGTATTTATACAGCTGACGGGTGCGACGAACAACTAGACAACTACGAATCAAAAACAGTTTATCTCGTCGTGTTTCGAGTTCAACCACTTCTCGCAGGCTAAACACATTTTACACATTCGTGCCATATTCCAGGCGGAAACTGTTGACAAAAAATGCTCCATGGTGATTAGAAGCTGCACTCATGGGAACGTGAAGTTGTTTATATTACGCCATCTCGCCTCATCGGTACTCAAACTGGCAGCACGAAAGTCATTGTGGCAGTGGTTGTATGAGGAAATCATCAGCAAAATTTTATCCATATGAAGTCAGGTATGTCTTTTTCGTTCCTGAATTGTTCTTGACATGATGCAATACACATTCCTCCAATGAAGAACCCATACACGACTATGTCGACGGCCATACATACCGCAGTGCAGAGTCTGTTTCAGACAACGATCCAATAATGTTATATAGCAGTTGCTGTCTGTATGGAAGGTACAGGGTGGTTATAATTAAACTTTCGTTATTTGAACCAATGCAGACGGAAAGCTATATGTCGTACTGGTACCCAACTTTATAGGAATGGTGTTCACACTATACACTGCCAGATATGCGTTCTTAGTAACGTTCGTCCTCTGACTTGCCGTTAGGCGCTGGTATTGGGACGGCGACGAAGGGTTGAAAAATTACTCATAAAGTGGCTCTATGAGAACAACGGCAATACTGCTACTATTTTTTGCGAATGTCGATATATTAAAGGAATATGGAGAGGTGTCATATCCGCACTGAGGTTTAAGAGCATGATTCGGAAGTCCGAATTCAGTGATGATTTGGGAATTGCTCCTGGTAGGGGCTGATGGCCAGCTGCCCCACAAATGGTTGAAGAAGTTACTGTTGCCATGCCTAAGATTGCTAGATGGAATGTGTGATCTTAAAGCAGTGTACAAGCTGTTCGTAAAGGACTGCAGGCAACTGCGAAATGGTGACTTTAGTGCGGTTCTAGGCTGTCGTGGATGCAGATGGTCGCCACGTTGAGCAACTTTTGTAACAAGGAATGCAAAGATGGTTTGCAATTAACAAGTGTTACTGTCTTATGTTTAGATAAAAATGTGTCAATTTCAATAGTTTATCTGTTATTTCTCTTACGCATTTCCTTATAAATATTTAATTGTCCTATGGTCTCCTGTTTTTAATGGGAACACTATCAAGCAGTTAAAGGTGATAAAAGTATGGGGCAAAGAGAGTTCTGAGCCATTTTCTTTGTACTGGTTGCATGCAATTAGGAGAAGCATACATTCAAGGGAAAATTATCTCGATTCTCTTAAGAAATTGTTATGCTAATTGATTTATGACACTGTGGTGGTTGAATTTTGACCCTCTGGGGATAATCCAGCCTTATAAGAAATCCTTCCAACCCACACCTTCTCCCTCCGCCTCCTCCCTCACCCCAATTGGAAAAGGAACACTTCTTTTGTCATCCCCTCCCCAACAACAAGCCTCTTTTCCCCTAATGGGAAATCCCCAGCTGTCCTCTCCCCTCCCCCCTCCCTCATGTGGACATTGACAGAAAAAACACAGTCTATTTTGGAGAGAAAGTATCACATGACACTAAATTCAAATATATTGTTGAATTCAATTTGCATATTCTTCATTTAATCAGTTTGTGGGGGACAGCTCTCCTCACCCCCCTCCTTCACTTCCCATGATGTAATGACTAAGCACCAGGGAATTCAATCAAATGTGGTATATTAGCTACCAATTTTGGTCAGCCACTATCTCTCTAACGTCCAGGTGCCTACAGGTACCAAACATGCACCTACATGCCACAGAGGTCGAAAACAACTCAACATCCTAACTACAGGTCATGAGATTAAATACCACCGACTGCAGAGTGGTAGTCAATATACTTTGATATTCGATCCCCAGGCCACCATCTCTGCTCTCTTTCAAGTGGCCACTTCCTGTAGTAACACCTGCACCTCAAACATGTAAACCATGCCTACTTTCCCAATGAACATTCATCTGTTCTTGCGACCACCCAACAAAGCATTAGGTTGTAGCATTCCTTTGATCGGGTAATTCCAGTCTCGTTTACTGCCGCTTTCGCTTTCAAGTGGTTACTTACATGCATTAACCAAAGTATCCAAACAGAAGATGAACATTTTCATCCCTCCTCAGAATACTGTGTTCCTATTGACTAGTGCTTGGGACATGAGAGAGTTGGCATAAGTGTGATAGCAAACCTGGTGGGAAATACTTTATATGCACTACCCTATAAAATTCATCGTTTAACAATTTGTATGAGTCAAACAGATACCTTGAAACGCTCATTACAATCTTATGACAATTTTTTTGTAATAAAAATTTTTTTAAACTTTTGAGAATCATACACAAATATTTTGAAATTCACGTAATTGAATTTCTACCACAAATAGATCATAGCGTTAAATGTATCCAGGGCCTTGTATAGACCAACATCTGAGAACACAAGCTTCCTCCTCCACCAAAAGGTTTCCACTACACACATTTGTCGAAAAAGAAAACATTCTGACTGCACACAGTCATGATCATGATGTGCATGCCATGCACCAACTGCCAGGGAGCCACAGCCCCACCAGTTAGGTGTGGCCCACATACACATTGACCATGTCGGGCGTCTCCAAGTATTCATACACCAACTGTACCAGGTGCTCCGAGGCTTGAGAAACTGACACAATCACCGCCAAGCCGACAGCTGTTCAATTTAAATGGAGGGAATAGGTGTCCAGTGCAAACACTCGCCATCTTGAATACTATCATCCATCACAGATGTCCACTCCTGCCAACTCTCAACCAGCATACAAGACAGTTTGCTACACAGTCATTCAGAGTTCGCTGCAAGTTCTGAACTGGGACTTGTCCAAACAGCTGTGGGCAAGAACCAACATGTTGGATCATACCTTGTAACTGCCAGTCCCACAAGGATAAGCTGCAGCTTTCAGTCAGCCAAGGACCCATGACCATACCTGCTGCTGACTGCGGCACACAGCAAGACAAGCTGGCGCAACTCTGATGTATGGCTCTAACTGCAGTTCCACACTGACATAGACTCCCCAGTTCAAAACATTCACTGTAGCAAATCCAAGACATGAATGTTGTTGTCCATAGATCTCAGATTTCTTACGTGAAATGTGAATTCCTCTTTTTTATACGAGTTGCTTCAGAAGGCAGAAAAAATAGAGGCATACACACAATTTCACGTCGCTAAAGTGTCGTTACTTGTTGCGAAAATCCTGTACAACAGTACAGCATATGCTATATTTCCTCTAAGTATTCTCTAATCAGGTACACGAATCTGTTCTTCTCAGCTTAGTACCTGTTAGTTTCTGCATCACAGGACTGGAATAGTAAACAAATTTTTGTCTCATTTTGTGATCTAAGAGAATGCTCTACCTCTGTCACAGGACGCCTCCACACATTTGAACTCTCTTAAAGTAGCCATATGCCCCCCAACCTAGGACGTCTCTTAAGGCACCAGCAGAGATGATTTTTAAACATGTTTACACTGCGTATCACTTGATAAATTTGGTAATATAGCTGATTTTATTACTATGACAGCTCTCCCTGAGCGGATGGGAGATTGAAATTTCGGCAAGATATCTTGCAGGAACTAAATAACGCCTGATTACCACTCTAACTCGCAAACCATACCTTCTGGTAGTCTCGTCCTCGTCACAGCCCACCCATAGGCCTGTCATTGATATCAAACTGATTGATTAATTAATGAAATTGATTATGCAAGTCACTTTGAGTGGTGAATAATTATCTTGCAGTTTGATTACACTCGCCAGGTAGCTTGGATGGGGATCTCTTGAGAGAACGCAATCTTCAATTGAGGAAATTTTGAGAACCGGCATTTGAAGCTGGCTGGACTATGTTTCTACCACCGCCAACATGCTTTTCGCAAAACGACCACCAAGATAAGGTATGAGAAACTGGCGCTCATATGGAGGCATATTCAGAGTCTTTCGCCCTCGCTCTGTTTGCGAGTGAAATGGGAAACGAAGTGACCAGCAGAGGCATAGGAAAAAAAAATTAACTTTTTCACTGTAGTCACTTCGTGACATATTAGTGAACGGCTGTAATATGTTTGCCAACAACACTTAGAAGAAGCTGTATAAAGCTAACCCCTCAACTCCCTTTTGTCAGAGTGTAATTTAGCTGCCATACTCTCACGAATCTTCCAGTCTTAGATGTACAGCGTTTCGATCCACATGATTTGCTAGAAAATGAGGTGTCCACAAAAATTCACAGACCCATGCTAATTCCTTCGAAATTCCATCACATTCTGACAGCACTGCTCCATTAGTCAGAAGGCTTTTTAGTCCTTCGCGTGTCACTGGTCTGGCAGAGAGCTATCATAACGAGACAAACAGCTTAATGATGTACAGGAGGATATTCAGAACCATGCAGAGTATACATGATCTACTGAAGAGCTTCAGAAGAATAACACCTTTAATTTGGAGATATCAAATGACTGTCTACAAATATCCAGCTGTACACATTCTAACATGGTTTATCGTATCCCTAAAATTACTAAGCTAGAAATACCACAGCGTAATAATGTCAGAGTCTTCATTAACAGCACAGTCTCTCTTTCCCTTTCTCTCTCTCTCTCTCTCTCTCTCTCTCTCTCTCCCTTCCTCACTATTTTTGTTACATCAAATGGAGTAAAAGTACGAACTATAAAAATTAGCTAACGTAAGCTGGTAGAGAACTGAACAATATTGTAACATGTGTCTCTCTTCCGATATAAGGAGTTAGATACAATGTATTTTGCTGTAACTCCATGACTTTGCGGTTTGTGACAGGTGCTAAACTGACATTAGATTAGATTAGATTAATACTAGTTCCATGGATCATGAATACGATATTTCGTAATGATATGGAAAGAGTCAAATTTTCCAATACATGGCATAATTAAGTTAATTTAACAACATAATTAAGCGAATATAACAACTTTTTATTTTTTTGTTTTTTTATATATATTTTTTTGGCTTTTTTTCTTTTTTTTCTTAATTTATATCTAAAACTTCCTCTATGGAGTAGGAGTTGCCATTCAGAAATTCTTTTAATTTCTTCCTAAATACTTGGTTATCTCTCAGACTTTTGATACTATTTGGTAAGCGACCAAAGACTTTATTGTCCCAAAGTTAGATTTAATCTTGAATAGTGAAGATAATCCGTTCTCCTAGTACTGTAGCTATGCACACTGCTATTACTTTTGAATAGGGTTTGGTTGTTAATAACAAATTTCATAAGACAGTATATATACTGAGAAGCTACTGTGAATATCCCTAAATCCTTAAATAAATGTCTGCAGGATGATCTTGAGTGGACTCCAGCTATTTTTCTGATTACACGCTTTTGTGCAATAAATACTTTATTCCTGAGTGATGAATTACCCCAAAATATGATGCCATATGCAAGCAGTGAGTGAAAATAGGCGTAGTAAGCTAATTTACTAAGATGTTTATCACCAAAATTTGCAATGACCCTTATTGCATAAGTAGCTGAACTCCAACGTTTCAGCAGATCATCAATGTGTTTCTTCCAATTTAATCTCTCATCAATAGACACAACTAAAAATTTTGAATATTCTACCTTAGCTACATGCTAACAGGTTGGTTGAAATAAGAAACAGAGACAGTGTTTCTTATTAGCAAAAAACGTGGAAGTCATCCAAACATATGGAAACTGCATGAGTTTGCTGCGTTTTGGAGCATTTCCAAACAGCCTTCTGAAGATGATGACCTCTACATTTAACCATGTTCCACAGTGATGAGTCAGCAGATGTCTCAGTGGTTCAGTTTTTAAGAGACCAAGAATTCTGGTTTCTCATATTTGTAGGGCGTAATGCACCCAGATATATGAACAATATTCCAATGTCCGAGGTGGTTGTCATCATTTTTATCGCTTACCGTGCATAATCACATGTGGAACAAGGGAGTGTTTAGCAGGGCAAAGTCATAGAGTACAGGTAGTATGCACCTTCAGTTTCAGTTCAGCAATGGTTTAATGGAATGATATTCATATGGCCAGGGGTGCTGGTGAATACTCGTAGTCATCCAGGTTCCTGTTTTTTTTCTAAATTATTAGCATTTTCTATCGATTTTCATGATTTTACCGGATTTTCCGTAATTTCAACGCATTTTACCCAATTACTCGATTTTCAAACCGCCATTCTCGACTACTTGTCACGTCAACGTAACATCTCATGGGGTTCATCTCGTGATGCTATCAGCCAATAACAGTGGTAAATGGCTTTCAATTTCTGTGTCACTGTTAAACCACACCCCACATTACTCTGAGAGTGCTACATAAATGTGATCATATCGTGAATCCCATTACACTCCATGCAGCAGATGTCACAAATATTGTTTGCTATTGTAGGAAACAGCGAACAGCAGAGGGGCTCCAAAAATACATTCCTTGCCCGAAACAGTTTTTAAATTAGGTAAGATTTTGTTACAAATGAGTGTCGCTGCCTATGTACGTGGGAGTCACAATGTAATCTCACATTCATAGGATATAGTCTGATAACGAAGGAGCTCACCAATGCCTTTGATAATTAGCACCTCTACAAACGAATGATATCCGTAGTAGCTTTCTGCCATCTATTTTGAACTGACCTGCTCCTTTGCTCAACTTATCAGCCAATGGTCCTGAGCAAAACTTAACATAGTCGTCCTATGCTCCTTGTAACTGTTCCCATGGTTTTAGTCAGTCTTCCCTGGAACATTTTTTCCAATACAATTGGAACGGACGAGAAGTAGGAGGGCACTATACACACCACGTTCGACGTCTGGTGCAGAAAGAGTATGAGATAAGTTCCACATAGCCAACGCACTTCAATGGTTTAGCTTTCATAAAGAGCATAATACAGTTTTACTTGTCTGACCAACACTAATGATAAAGACCATTGTTCTGATTCGAAAGCTGTAACTTGACATTCTGCAAAGATTGTTCCCTACTCACGTCACCCATTTCGTACCAAGAAGGTACTGGAAGGAGAGACATGATCGTAGAACAGGGCTCACACTTCTAAGGCCACATGGTTCTGCATTTAAACATGCTATAATTTTAAAGCAGTGTGGTTTCCGATCTATTATTCATGTAGAATGCAACACTGTAAACACTCCAATGCAGTGTATATGTTAGCAACACGTGACACACATTAACCTTGCAAGTTTCCTTTCTCACTCTCTAGGGTGAGAAAATTTCCCATGATAAATCTAGTACCTTTTACTTCTGGAGGTGTGTAGAGCCCACTATCCACGTCCAGTAATTGTTCGGAAATTACGCCATGGTTGCACAAGAGCTATAAAATTAACATCAGCTACTGAAAATGCTTGAAACAACGACATCCATTGAGGAAATAGATAAATGAGCAGCAGCTGTGTTTGTCATCTGAAATTACACGCCATGCATGCTGCGAATAGTATACAGTTTCTTCCACGTACAAAAGTGTCAACCAAATGTGCGCACAGTGATAGCAGTACCTCACAAACGCCTATCACTGACTTAGTACAATTGCAGCAGTTACGAAAATGAAGACCCAATTTATGTCAAAGATGTGCCAAGAAATGGAGTACTTCGCACACATCTTTGTCTAGAGGTGGGTCTCGAAACAAGCTTTCCATCGATTTGTGGGCATGGCTTATCATTCCTCTTCTGACTGTGGTATGTGGGGGCTTCCTGTTAACGATTATTTGTAGATAGTGCTTTAAGTCACACACGGGTCACGGAATTGTATACATCTCAAATGCTGAAACAATATACAGTCCGAGAGAACAACAGAAATAAACGATTAAGTATGCAATAAGTGGCCTGCCACAACGTATCCCTCTCTTTAGAACGTATCTTCAACCTACCATTAGATTCTACCTCGTTACAACTCCACTCAGCCGATACTCGTTCTACTTTCTGTCACCGTTTGACGTAGATCCGTGTCAATTTAGCGGCAGATGATTCTCTTGTCTACGAAAGCATCAAAGACAGCAGTCAACCTGCAGGTATTCCTATTACCTCACTAGACATACTGCAAAATGTTGTTAAAAACATGCAGCAACTGTTCTGTAAGATATTTGTTAGCTGACATGGCATGGTAGAGGGAACAGAGAAGCATATTGTAAATGTTGTTAGAGGTCAAAACTGTTAAACAGTGGCCGGCCGTTGTGGCCGAGCGGTTCTAGGCGCTTCAGTCTAGAACCGCGAGACCGCTACGGTCGTAGGTTCTAATCCTGCCTCGGGAATGGATTTCTCTGATGTAATAAGTTAGTTAGGTTTAAGTGGTTCTAAGTCCCAGGGGACTGATGACCTCAGAAGTTCAGTTCCATAGTGCTCAGAGCCATTTCAACCATTTGTTAAACAGTCTTGCGCAGGCCCAAACAAACGATCCACCCAGTAGCCGTATATTGCAGTCCCCAGGCTGGAAAGACAACACCCGTTGGCTAAGGAGGATGTAAAATCTATCACAATCACATTTCCTGACTCTTTATGAAAATCTGTAAGTTGGTTGTCGGTAACCTGAAATTGTGAGCCAACAAATATAAGTTTATTACTGTACATTTCTGGCCAGCAACGTTAAACAATCGATTCCAGTCATCTTACCACTGTCCACCAAAATTTAACGTTTTCCTTTTTGAAAGTGCTTCCATGTCGATTTTTTCTCGTATTCATCTTGCTCTCATACACTTGTTCCCATGTAGAAGAAATTTCCTGCACCAAGCTGATCTGTAAGTACTCGCTCTCTCTCTCTAAATTTTCATTTTGTCGTATTTTTCACAATTTATACGTATCTTCCGTCAATTTTCTTAATTTTACTAATTTTTTGTCACTACTGCTTATGAGATCATGACCTTGCTTCTGGCCACGTATTCCAAATTTGCTTATATCCGTAGCATAGTTGTCCAACTAGAGCAATTGTAGTATTTTTCTGCATGTGTGTGTGTGTGTGTGTGTGTGTGTGTGTGTGTGTGTGTGTGTGTCAGTTTCACGTGGCGGGGAGGGGGGGGGGGGGGAGTGAATGGCATCCGGTAGGTTCAGGATAGAGCTAGTTTGTGGATCCACCCTGCATCACTTCAGCGATAGAGTTTGAAAGTACTTACATGTGTCCTTGGTGCAGGAAAATTCTTGTATCACGGAAGGAGTGTGTGACACCAAGAGGAGTATAAGAAAAAAGCGACGTGTAAGAATTGGAAACCAGGGAAAGGTAATTTTTCGTGGGCAACAATAAGACAGCTGGAACAGAATTTTTAATGTGGATGGCCACCAAATGTAGAGTAATAAATTTATACATATCGTGTCACAAGCCCAAGAGTAACCCTAAATTTATCAGCATCCACTTTATACATTTTTATAAAGTGTCCCGACATGTGACTACGAAAACCCATGTTCTCCTTAGCTAAAGGGCATTGTATTACGAACTTCGGTACTGCAATAAAAAACTACCGACTAGATTGCGTGTTTGACCTGCGGGAGACTGGTTAGGTACCTTAATCTATAACAAACAGTATTTACAATTAGTTTGTCTGTTCTTTCTACCAGTAACAATCATGTGGTGTCAGATAACAATTACCTTACAGAAATATAGCTGCATGTTTTTCTACAACATTCTGCAGTATGTCTTGTTGCATGGAACTAGTGCAGCATGGCGTGTAATTTCACATGTCAAACAGCCCTGCTATGTATTCATCTGTTTCCTATACAGTGTTCTTGGCTGGCTCTGAGCACTATGGGACTTAACATCTGTGGTCATCAGTCCCCTAGAACTTAGAAGTACTTAAACCTAACTAACCGAAGGACATCACCCACATCCATGCCCGAGGCAGGATTCGAACCTACGACCGGAGCGGTCACGCGGTTCCAGACTGAAGCGCCTAGACCGCACGGCCACACCGGCCGGCTATATGCAGTGCTTTTGCTTCATGAAGATACTATTATAGGACTGATATGAGCATAGCATAATTTCTGAATCGTAATCGGATATGCATAGTGAGCGCTATACACCTCCAGAAAGCAGCACTATACACCTCCAGAAAGCTATATAGTGCATGAATCACAAAGAGTATTTTTTCCTTTGGTGTAGAATGTAGTAGCTTTATCATCTTAATATTTCTAATCACGGATAATGACAGTGGGAACATGCAGGGTATATGTATGTCAGGAATTACAAATATATTTCCTGTATTGGAGTATTAACAATGTGGCAGTCCATGCGACCAATATATCAGAAACTACACTGATTTAACATTATACCATGTTTCACAGCAGAACCGTTAGCTTAAGAGTGTGTGCTTATGTTCTAAGGTCATCTCTCTCTTTCCAGTACCTTGTTAGTATGCAATCCAAACACTAAAACTATACTACATAAGTGACAGGACAGGTGATTTATGTAATATGTTTCAAATTTCTTCCGTTTGGAGCTCCGTCATGCATAAATCGAATGATTCTTCCCTTAACCATCTGCTATACCATCACAACATTTTCAGGTGTATCATACTCGTATCTACTATACACCAATAAGGAGTGCTAACCACCTCAGCATGCATGAATCTAAAGAGATCATGTGTAATTAAATGGGCAACGTGAGTAATATTAGTATGTAACAGACTTAGCTGAATAAGAGTTACAATATTCCAATGAGAATACCACTCTGTATCACTAGCATCAGTTGGTTGTGCAAGTTTGGAACATGTGTTATCCCCTTTCTGAAAGCAAAATATCGAAGTTTATTGATTATGTAGACCTCAGCTCGTTCTGTTCCTTCATCAGACATAGAATGTACTGGGTGTAGTACCCACTTACTTCGGTTAGTTCCAAATTAAATCAGTGCTAATGTTGCAGGGATGGCTGATGAAAGACACGTGAATTGTTACTAGATACATAGAGCGACCATGTAGAGCTTTGGTCAGGATACTTTGTCGATAGGTTCAATAAAGGGGCAGGTAATTTTGATATAAAGGGCAGAGAGCTGCTATGGATATGGTTCGTTTGTAGTGGTGGTAGCCCTCAAAAGTGTTGTGAGATCTTTCAATCTCATGCTTTACCCTACGAATGCGAGAATACTTTGTGACTCCCATGTACACAAGGAGTGGTGGGCGATCATAATAAAATTTTACCGAAATTATTAAGTCTTTCGGATAAGGAATGTATTTTTCGCAGTTCCTCTATGCTGTTGGCTATTTCTATAACTAAAAAACACTATTTGTGTCATGTGATGAAGTCAGTGTAACAGGGTTCACGTAATGTCCACATTGTATATAGCACTCGCAGAGTTATGGCAGATGTGGTTTAGCAATGATACCGAATTTCAGAACCATTCTGCAACGTCACTGGCTGAGAGCATCATGAGAAGGACACTATGAGACATGTTGTTGATGTGACAAATTGTAGACAGTGGTGGCTTTAAACTAGAGTAAACGTGCAAAATAAAATTACAGAGAAAATGTTAAAAATTTTAAAAAAATATGGAAAATACGAAAATCTGAGAAGAAACAACAAAACTGTGGAGGATTGAGGATACTTACATGCTCGCCTGGGGGTATGAAACTCATTCCATTCTTCCACCAGTACGACTGACAACTGATGGTGCATACTATCCGTGTTCGAAGGGGTGAAGACCAGCTGAATACCCTCTGGTTCCATATGTGATTATGCACTGCAAGCCATCAGAATGAAAGACACAGTGCCCTAAGACTTGGAGGTCAAGATGACCTAGAACACCGAAATAGTGATCGTATACCTGGCTCAAATATGCCACATCAGTATGGTAAAACAATGCTCTTGCTCTCTTTGAAAATGGAACACCAAGTCATCCACCACCCCATCATTGTGAATATGAGTTTAAATGTGGACATAACCACCTTCAGGGAACTGTTTGGATATGCTCCACAATGCTGCAAACTCATCCAGTTTCCTTATGTTGTGATATGTAACACACACTTGTCTACAGCAAACACTGCCTCTGTGTCTTATTTCAGTCATCCTGTGTATTGTGGGAGCACCGTACCTTACCCCATGTGATGGCCGGTGTGGCTGTGCGGTTCTAGGCGCTTCAGTCTGGAACCGCGAGACCGCTACAGGATCAGGTTCGAATCCTGCCTCGGGCATGGATATGTGTGATGTCCTTAGGTTAGTTAGGTTTAAGTAGTTCCAAGTTCTAGGGGACTGATGACCTCAGATGTTAAGTCCCATAGTGCTCAGAGTCATTTTACACCATGTGATGGGCTTTCTGCGAGAGCTTCTGGTTTCAAACATGTTAATGTCGGTTTAGCCTCTGACACATACCTCAAACAAATGTTATAAATGCAAAATGTATATGTGTACAAAGCTGTAGTCATAAACTGCTTGGGTTTGTTACAGCGAAAGGACAATATCTCAGATAGCTTCTGTAATGCAACACAAGGCTACTTTATTGTAACTGATAGGCTGTAGGATATGGTCTTCCTCCAACACAGGAGAGAAAACTTTAAATTGGTCTGGGAAAGCCATTTTGAACATGGGCGACCTGCTCCATTGGACCAATATGCCTATATTCAATATGCTGACAGTATTTGTTTTGCATATATTGGAAATGAGAGACACAGTGAAATGTTATTGAGTTTTCTACCACATAATGTTAGTGAAGTTTTTACAGTTCGTAGTTTTACTCCACTGGATGTCATAAAAATAAAAAGAAGAGAGAGAAAGAGAGAGAGAGAGAGAGAGACAATGTTGTGTCAACGAAGATTGTGACACCATTATACCGCTGTATTTCTAGCAAAATAATCACAGGAATACGATAAAGGAGATTAGGACATGTACAGCGAGATATATGTGTAGACAGTCTTTCGATAATGATGAACTGTAGGCGCTATGCTTCTGAATTTCTTTGGGGAGTCCTTATATATTTTACACGGTTGTGTTTCCTCCTGTATGTAAATGTGCAATTATTCTCGTCGTGATAGCTCTCTGTCTAGTCAGTGAGGAGTGGAAGAGTAGAGAGCCTTCTAACATACGAAAAATCATGTCAAAATGTGATGGAACTTCTAGAGAATTAGTGGGGGTCTGTGACATGGCGGGGACATTTATTACTCGTTTAAATCAGGCGGATTCAAATACTATGTGTCGAATACTGGAAATTTCGTGAGCATATTGCAGGTAAGCGGTATTCTGAACAAGGGGGTTTGAGAGGTGAGCGCTGTATCGCTTCTTCGAAGTTCTAAGTGCAAATATATTAAAAACTCCCACAGGCATCTGGCAAAGAGACTGCAATGAGAAAGTTTTGGGCTAATACGAATATTTATACTGAGAGACAATCAGCAGCAGACTTTGTTTCTTGTTTTCTCAATAAGTAATAGTTAACATTCTGCGATAATGTTTGAGTGTTTACAAATTGAAGGAGTAAAATTTTAGTAGGTAGACTAAATTTACATTTAAATCTATATTCTTACTTCACAAGTCCTCATATGGTGTGTGGCAGAGGGGTCCTATGCCTCTACTAGTTATTTCCATTCCGACTTCACTCACAAAGAGAGTGAGGGAAAATGACCGTCTATATGCCACCATATGAATGCTAACTTTTTGTATCTTTTCTTCGTGGTCCTTATGCGAAATGTATGATGGCGGCAGTAGAAAACATCTGCAGTCTGCTTGAAATGTCAGTTCTCCAAGTTTTCTCAATAGTGTTCATCGAAAGGATCATCGCCTTCCCTCCAGGAATCCCCATTTGAGCTACCTGACGTGTATAATTCGACTGCATAAAAAGAAATTACTCACGACGCACAGGGACTCTCATGATCAATTTAATTAATTACTGAATCTTTTGATGCCAACGACTTGCTGCAGGGTGGTTGGAAGCGAGGGCGATATTACTATGGATATGATTCGCTAATTGGAGTGGTATTTAGGCGTTTCTTTGTTACTGTCAGATCTTCGAACAAAATTTCAATCTCCCACCCATACAGGGAGAGATAACCCTCGTAATAAAATCCGATATATTACAGAATTTATAAACTCACACAGAGTATAAACCTGATATTTAAAACTCATCTGTGCCGCAACCTTAAGAGACTTTGAAGGTGAAGAGGCATCTGGTTACTTTAAGGATGTTTGAAAGTGAGGAGGCATACAGTGACAGAAGTAGAGCATGCTACTAACACATCGTCATGAGCCAATAATTTGTTTAATATCTAGTCCTGTGTTGCAAGAAGTAATGGACGCTAAACTGATAATAAGGGATTTTTGTACCTGATGTGAGAACACTTACAGGAAATGAGTCTATGCCATTCTGTTGTACAGGATTTTCACAACAAGTAACGATACTTTATCGATGTGAGATCGTGTTTATGCCCCTATTTCTTCTGTGTTAGTGAATAACTCTTATAAGAGGGAGGAGTTATCAGTTTGCTTGAAAAACTCCGATACACTAAAGAGAATTTTTTTAACTGGGGAACGTATGTCAGAGCGGAACTGCAGTTAGAACTACATTTTCAAGTCGTACATGCTTGCTCCGCAACAAACTGTAGTCAGCAGCATGGCTGGTCAGAGATGCTTGTCTGACTGGAAGCCGCTGCTTAGCCTTACATGTCTGGTGGGTACAAGGAATGCTCTAACCATCGGCTCTTGGCCATAGCTGCAGGGACAAGTGTAGCGGCAGTCCTCATTTCACCCACTGAATGGCTAAATAGAATAGTAGCAAGTATGCTGGTTCGGTGGGGGCAGAATTGGGCGTGTATGGCGCGTGAGAAGACTCAATATTGCGAGTTTTTACTGCGCTGGGCAAAGTAAAATGATCAGATGAGTGCTTGGCAGTCAGAGTGGCAGTCTCACTGCCCTCCAAGCCTGTCGTATGGCTGGCGTGTGGATATCTGGAGATGTGTGAGCAGCTTAGGGCGTGATCAATGTGTGTGAAGGCCTCCCCCGGCCAGCACGGCTGTGGCTCCCTGGGTAGATGTATCTATTTAGTGGTACCATCTGTTTGTGGGGAAAATGTAATTTTTAAACAATTACGTTGATAGGATAGTGTAAATGGAATATTTCCCACCATTTCTGATGGTGAAGTTGTGCCAGCTCTCTCTTTGTCTGCTGACAGGAACATAGTATTTGGAGCTGCAGTGGAGACCAGCGTCTGTGTATTTTGTCTTTGGATACATTTGCTCATGCACGTTTTCACACAATAGGAAGTCACCAGCTGAGAGAGACAGAGACATGAAGCGAGTCTGGAATTTCCCAATCAAACAATGTCACCATCTGATACTTTCTTTTGGGCCATAAGAACAGTAGTGGATAGGCATGTCACCTTGGCCTACAGATGTGAGGTGCAGGTAATACAACAGGAAGCATCCACGTGAGAGATAGAGGAGGTGGTTTCTTGGGTATTGAACATCGAAGGATGTGGGCTTCCTGTTCACAGTCAGTGATATTTGGTATCATGATCTGTAGTTATGACAGTCGCCAGTTTTCGACCTCTGTAACGTGCAGATGTGTGCTTGGTGGTGGCATCCCTGGACGAGAGACAGGATAATGAGGATGAGGGGGAGGCGTTGTGGCTTCCTCAGAAGGACGAGCCATCCACAGGAGGTCATAAATCAACCCCAGGGGATCATAGATCAATTAGCATAACAGTAGATTATGGTGAGGGAGCTAATTTGCCTCCGAAAATATGTTTGACACGGAATGCATGCAACCTGTTCAAAAGTGACCCAGAATTATAGCTAATGTATCACACTTCATTTCAACCTCTGAGCTTACAGTTATTAAGTCACAGAAGGCAGAGGAGAGGAATGGGAGGACTGTTGTCTCCCACTAAATGATTAAATAAAGAATATGCAAAATGAATTGAACACAGACTCATTTGAATTTCATGTCAAGAGGTCCCCCATCTCCAGGACAGACTCCTTCTTCCCTCTAATTTCCAGGTGGGGAATGGAAAGGGAAAGTGGAAGAGGGGAAGGGAAATCTTGGAATTCCCGAGGAGGGGGCAAATAGGCTCAGAATTTGAGAGAGTGTGACACAAAGTGTCCATTTTCCCAGAGGGGTTGCTGAGGTTGAGGGGAAGGCGTGGGGGCTTCTTCAGAAGGACGAGGCATGCGCAGGAGGTCATAAATCAACCCCAAGGGATCATAGATCAATTATCATAACAATAGATTGCGGTGAGGGAGCTAATTTGCGTCCGAAAGTATGTTTGACAAGGAATGCATACAACCTGCTCAAAAATGACCCAGTAACCTCATTGCCACAACAGTAATAACAAGCACCAAATATTCGTGATACAGAGTCCTCTCCTCATATGCATTGCCATTTGCACGGTACTAAAGAGCAGCATGTCGTCTTATTCGTCGTGTATACACTTTTCAAGTGTCACACACGTAACCAGCTAGTTGCTCGTCTGCCCATTAGATGTCCATGTGTTCCCACCTGTCCACCACATAATGTTAATACCAGGTACAATATGTGGTATCTCTTCGTTACACATTTGCTTTGTCCTGCACTTCTCGTGCTACAGATGTCTCCATAGCAGAAGTATCACCACAGTACGTTGCGACAGGGGTAATGGTATGCTACCCCTCTTGCTTATTGACCCTTCTATTTATTTGCGTCCACCCTACTCTGAGAGAGCTACTCTTTCATATGAGTGGACTCGTTACTACTCAAGAATGTTTAAAGAAATTCGATGAACAAACGAGCACCATCACAAAACTAATATTTTTATATTCAAGCCGTATCAGAAGTATCGCCGACGCAGAAAGCCGACTACAGTAACACCTTCAGTTAATCACTAATCCAATCTTCAAATGCATCATAAAACATTAATTAGAATTCAAAGACTTTCCGTGTTCTTACAGGAGGATTAGACGCATTAATAGCGTGTAAAATGATTTTTAAAATTATATCCTAAAGAGCTGTCCCCACCGTAATCAGAGTTCGATGATGATGATGATGATGATTAATGTTTTAGGGCGCACAACAACGAGGTAATCAGCGCCCGTTCCCAAAATAAATGTTGACGAGTGCAGCCAAGATCTGTTAAACAAGGATCAATTCAGAGCGGATCTTTGCGAGAATTGTAAATGCTCAAATTTCAAGACTAGACACATCCGCCGGCCTGTGTGGCCGAGCGGCTCTAGGCCCTTCAGTCTGGAACCGCGCGACTGCTACGGTCGCAAGTTCGAATCCTGCCTCGGGCATGGATGTGTGTGATGTCCTTAGGTTGGTTAGGTTTAAGTAGTTCTAAGTTCTAGGGGACTGATGACCTTAGATGGTAAGTCCCATAGTGCTCAGAGCCATTTGAACCATTTTTGGACACAGCACATCAAAATAGGTAGATAAAACTAAAAATGAAATACCAGTACAAAACAGGTAAAAATAATTAACTGTGGCTTGGTGACCACTTACAAATTATGGGTGTCCATACCACTTTACAGCACATTAAGATCGCAATCCCAATATTTTGGGAAGAAATCCAGACATCACACAAAAACGTAAAACTCTAGCCCAACTCGCCTCATTATTAGTTAGAATAGAGGGCAGGTCTGGTGGGAAACTTAAATCTTCCCTCAAACCCGCATATAAAACACACTCAGTTAAAATATCTCGTATTGACAGCTGTGTCCCACATGTCTGACACGTTGGTGGCTCCTCACGACGTAACAGATAACCATGTGTGGCTACTTCCTCAGCTCGTCGTTGTCGGAAGGAGGTAAACCACGGTCGGACAGAATCCTTTACCAGTCGCAACTTATTATCTCTCACTTCCAGCTACTGAGCCTCGCACCAACGCATGACCTTCCGAATCACGAAAGATATTATTGCCTGCAGGGGAACGGAACAGCGAGCAGGAGGTGGGATGGAGCAAACCTCCTTGGCAGGCGCGTCTGCAAGTTCATTTCCAGGAATTCCTATGTGCCCTGGAACCCAGCAGAAAATTACATCCTTACCCTGCTTTTGCAAGAGCAGGAGTGCGTCCTGCACTTCTTGCACCATCCGATCTGCTGGGTACATCTGTTCAAGAGCGTGTAGAGCACTTTGGGAATCGCAGCAGATGACGAATTTCTTGCCATGATGTCGTCGCATATGCTCTAATGCTTTCAGAAGGGCAAACAGTTCTGCATAGTAAACTGAGAACTACTCTGGGAGCCCTATCCTACGGACAGTATCGGGAAACACAGCAGAGCAGCCCACAAAATCCCCCTGTTTGGACCCATCTGTGTAAACAGTAATAAAATCTAAATGGCGGTCTAAAATCTCAGTAAATTTAATTTTAAAACGGTGGTCCGGTGTACAATACTTCTTGTAAGCAGCCAGATCAAGAAGTAATCTCGGCCGTTGTAGCAGATCCCCTACTCCATCCCTGGTTGATGACATTAATGCCCTCCAGGTGTACTGACTCGAGACACTACTTTGCACGGATGCCAAACGGCTTTGTTGCCTTCGGACGGTGGCGGAAGAGACGTTCCAGTGATGGCTGTGAAAAGGTGTTGGACACACTTTTTTGCACCAAAGGGGCATAGGATATGGCAAAGACAGGGGGTTTTGTCGCCTTATACTCTTTTTGGCTTACACATAAGGTATCCTCTTTGTCACCTTTATCTCCCGAATTTTTCTTTCCTCTGCAAAGATGGTGCAGTCTCTGCTCCAGACTGGATGGCTCCCAGAGCAGTTGATACACAGTTGGTCCCAGCTTCATGAGCTGCCTTGCCACATATACCACAAGTCGATTCACCCCCACAAATCATCGTTGTATGACTAAATCGTTGACATTTGAAACATTTCATAGAGTTAGATATACAGGGTGACAAGTATTTAAACAGACAAACTCTGGGAGGTTGTAGGGGATATCCAAACAAATATTTATCCCTAATGTCATTTTTTCCTATGAGGAGTATTTAAACCGGTAGAGGAAGATTTCTCTGGCGGCAAATTAATTAAACCAACGAACCAAGAGACAACACATTAACACAACCTAATTTCAATGACAGTAGATTTCCAAAATGTCTCCATTGACGCGAAACAAAGCTTACACTGCCGAATCATGTTCTGTCTGACACGGGCAAAAACATCAGGAGTGTCCTGAATTGTTCCCCACACAAAAAAGTGGGGATCGAGCAGGCCCTGGGTCAGGACCACCTCTGCCAATCCACGCGTCTGGGAACCGTCGGTCCAGGAATCGACGCACACGACGACTGAAATGTGCCGGCGCCCCGTCATGTTGGAACCACATGCGTTGTCTTGTAGGGAGCGGGACGTCTTCCAGCAATTCTGGCAATGCTCTAGCGAGAAAATTGTAATAGTGCCTGCCATTTAATGGCCTAGGTAGCAGATACAGCCAAATTTAACAGTCCCCAACATTACCGACCCACACATTAACGAAGAACCGCACTTTATGAGCGCTAGCAGCTGTGGCATGCGGGTTATCCTCACTCCAAACATGCGAACTGTGCATGTTGATGATTCCATCACGCCCGAACGTTGCTTCATCGGTAAACAACACACAGGATGAAAATGTAGGATGCATTTCACACTGTTCCAGGTAACACTGCGGAAACTGTGCTCTGGGTGGATAATCAACTGGTTCCAGGTTGTGGACACGCTGTAAGTGAAATGGGCGTAACAATTGCTCTCGTAGGACTGTTGTTACACTCGTGTGATTCGTCCCCGTTTTACGTGCAATTGCACGAGTGCTGATTGAAGGATCCCGTTCCACACGCTGCAAGACAGCTTCCTCAAATTTCAGCGTTCTTACCGTGCGACGGCGTCCCTTTCCAGGTAATCTTCTAAATGATCCGGTCTCATGCAGACATTGGTACACGGCAGCAAATGTCGTATGATGAGGGATACGGCGTTTAGGATATTGTTGTTGATAAACCCGCTGTGCAGCTCGTCCGTTGTGGTGCGCTACGTAGTACGCACCAACCATATCAGTGTACTCACTCCAAGTGTATCGCTCCATTAGTAAACAGAGACAATGCACTTCTACACTGGCGGACAGCAGTTTCCTACAACTGAAGAGCGTAATACGCCCTCTAACAACTGAAAACTGTAATACGGCCTCTAATACCTGAAGAGCGTAATACGGCCTCAACCGGTTTAAATAATCCTCATAGGAAAAAATGACACCAGGGAAAAATATTTGCTTTGATGACCCCTATAACCTGCCAAAGTCTGTCGGTTTAAATACTTTTCACCCTGTATAAGGCCTAACCCTCAGTAGGAGGAAACCAGCCATAACGTATTCAGGCAAGATAGGAGAATTGAAAGTCACAATGAAGGTGGCAGATTTCTCAACAACTCCATTATTCCTACGCGTCCGTTGTTCCGCGTCTACAATCCCCTGTGTTGCCCATTCTTGCTTCAGCTCTTCTACCTCGATATCCATTAAATCACCGCAGATGACAACGCCTTTACTGGAGTTGAGGGAATTGTGCAACTCGACAGTAATATCATACTCGCCTAACTTGGTTGACTTTCGAAGCAGCTCCATATTCTTTGCCGTAGTAGTCTCAACTAACAGGGTACCATTACTCAGGTGTTTGATAGATTTCAGTGCACCTGCGAGTCTTTCTAAACCTTTATGTATATAGAAAGGAGACTTTTTCAAATGAGCCCTACTTCCTCTTAATCACGATGAAAACATTGTCATTTATGACTCCATGAGCCCTGTTACTCAGTTCTATCTGCTTATCTGGAGGACTATCCTCCCTCATGCGCTTTACTGATTGCGAAGTTGCTGAAAAATACGTGGTTGCCATGTGCGTCCCATGAGCAGCTAGGGAACTAAACGTCCGCCCAGACAGAGCCCCGCATGCCTGGGTAAGCCTTATACAACTGAGGTGCGGCAGGGTCCTCAGAGGTTGCCCGCTAGCGACTGTTCCACCTCAACGGCAATGCATCTTATCGGCGCGCAGCACACCTTAAGATTGAAGGTTTTTTTTATAGAGGTATGTACCGTCCTCGCGATCCATGCAATCAAGCCAAGATCCCCGGTCCCTGCCACACACAACGTTCCACCGTTGCGCCACACGGTGGTCGCTGAAGCATGCCCAGAGCCTACGGTATCAGAGGACTGGCAGCGCACACCAGTCCACAACTTGGGGACCCCGGGTTCGCCATTAGAGTTTGAGAGAAGCCTTAGATAGCTTTGGGAGATACAATATAGTGGCACCACGTACTGTCCAGTGCTAGACCTTCACTACAAGTTCATAGTAATGTTTACATCGTAATGTTACAAGGGCCCTTTTGTCCCTATTTATTGGGTCACAAGTATAAAATAGCTGCTGCTCTGAAAGATTACACGCTGATCATTCCTTAATACACTTTCAATCGATGCCGCTGATTTACTTATTCGCCATTGACATATGCTCGGAAGAGTCTACGTTATTTCACATACCTGTCGACAGTATCCGCTCAAGCTTCCGCGTGCCACTGTCTCTTGTCACCAACAATACGGTGTCCGTCTCCTGGTTCCTTGACCTGTTGCGCCTTTCAAGCTGCACACGACAATGGCCATAATACACAACGTTTCTCTATGCGTCAAACTTTTGTTTAGCCTTGCTTTCAGTGCTGAAGGCTGTGCAGCATCGACGATCAAACACAATATGCACGGTGTCAGCATCGTTACACCACGAAAATAACCAACAATATTCTTCGCTGACTTTACTAGGACGTATTTAACAGACCGAAAGCAGAGGAACTCATTTAAAACTTCAACTACTTGTCGAGGTTCCAACTCGATTACATTACGTCCATTGTTCGGTAACGCTGGAGACCACCACTAATCTGACTACATCCAATTACCACATACTGACACTAATCCGTAGTTGGAATTTCTGTATCATTGTAGCACCTTTCTCAATTACTGAGATTTTCGGTGAGTTTTGAGGATCTATATTGTAAATGTTTTGAAATCTGATTACATTCATGTCTTGAGCCGTTCGGAGAGTGAAGCTGATGTATAAGTTACTATCAACGATTGCTTCACTCGACGTACATTTCTGGGTTGATTAAATGTATCCCCAGGACACGTCAACAACGTACGGTAGAAAAACCATCCTCTTGGAGTTCTCTGTTCCTTCTGGCTGTTCTTGAGCTTCAGTGCGTGCAGGTTTAAAAGATCTACGGATCTGTTTATCTGAGTAGCCGTTTTGTACTAATACATGGTGCAGATGGCTAAGCTCTGCTGATAAGCTCCCTGCATCAAAGATTATTCTAGCCCTGTTAACAAGATTCCGCAATACGCGACTGCGTTGAGGTGAGTGATGACAGCTCGTTGCTCATAGTTACAGGTCAGTGTGAGTCGGTTAGCGAAACAAACTGTGACCCAAGCAACCATCTTCCTTTTTGCGTACCAAGACATCAAGAAACAGGAGGTCTTAAGATTGGCAGACTGTTCAAAAAATCAAATAAAATGTGTCATCCGTCCTCCAGCGCATGTGCAAATTGTGCTGTGTTCTGTTACAGATGACCTTGGTCCAAGGAGACCAGAGATATATAAAATCCCTTTGCCAGTGTGGGAAATCATACATTGGCCAGACGTGTTGCACTCTTAAGGATACATGTGCTAAACATAGACGTCACACCAGACTGGGTCAGCCAGAAAAGTCTGCTGTGGCTGAACACGGTCTTGACACGGGATACAGCATGAACTACGGAGATGCTTTCGTCCGCTTCCACGAACTGGGACTCCATCATTAAACACGCAGTCTGAATTCGTGTTAGTAATGAACTGATCAATAGAGACAAGGGATTTCAATTAAGCAAGGCATGGGAACCATCACTGGCGGTAGTAAGGCAACATCGGCCGCAGTCTAACCAAGCCGAGTCAACACGGACGGAGCATCAGAGTCAGCAAATTTAAACTGGGCGCCAACACTCTGCCTGCACGAGCGCTGGGTCGCTATTTGCGGCCGCGCTTTTCCCACGTCGCGAATGAGGATCCCGTGGCCCGTTTGTACGGCAGGGGGCACTTGATGTCGCCGTGCTCTATGATTCGTCTATGATTACATTGTACCCTATCCTTAACCCCTGGCGCCTGCACTCTTCTGGCGAGTCAGCGTATATATTTGCGAGCCATTGCAGCAACACATCAATAAGCACCTGAAGATGACTAGCAGCTGTCTCGTTGAAATATTGTGCATCTTCTTCAACATTATCTGACACGACGCCCGCAAACCATAGAGGCGATGTTTTAAATGTCGTGCGACAGTTCACATCAAACTAGGTGACACAGTGGTCAAACGTTGAACTCGGGATAGGGATGGTTCAAATCGCTCTGAGCACTATGGGACTTAACAGCTGAGGTCAGCAGTCCCCTAGAACTTAGAACCACTTAAACCTAACTAACCTAAGGACATCACACACATCCATGCCCGAGACAGGATTCGAACCTGCGACCGTAGCGGTTGCGCGGTTCCAGACTGAAGCGCCTAGAACCGCTCGACCACTCCGGCCGGCGGATAAGGATGAATGGTGTTCAATTTCCCATGTTTGAATGCAGATACGTGGTCTCTATGGGTTTCCTACATCAATTAAAAATAGTGCTGGAATAGCCACTTAGAAAAATACACAGCCGATTTCCTTTCCTGTCCTTCGCCAGCCTGTCTTTCTCCAGTCCGAGAACGTACTGCCTCTCAGCTTTATCACTGAAAGACGTTAAATCCTGATCTTCGTTCATTCCTACGATACTTCATAACTACTTTCGGTCCCTCCGTAACATTCTTCTTGGTTGTAGATTACATTATCTAAGATATACCTACGTTTCGATCACTAATGTACGATGTTTACGTGTACTACATGGGCGAAGGAACTCGTAATTCTAGTGTCCTGTCTTCACTAATGCACCTACAGTTGCTTATAAGTGGAATAAGAATTAAAAGTTGCATTGCCTCCATAGTATTGCGTATTCTGAAAGAGTGACAGAAACGTTGCTGCATTTTACATAAACTGGTTTAGAACCCAAGAGAATTTTTGGCAGTAACTCTGACTATAATTCCAGGCAAATTATGGTGTATAAGGAAACTGTAATGTTGTGTAGCATGGGATGAACTCAACTAGATGTCATACATTATGTCGCTGTCACATGCTGAGGGTGTGGTCGGTCACGTGACACGTCTTGTATCCAATAGGCTGTCCGGCGTAAGCTCGTGTAAGGCCTTTTCTGTCTTCTAATTGCGTAGGTTTTAATAATAGGCTCGAGCATGGTTTGACGGGAATGGGTGGTGTCAGAGTGTAAACGTGCATAGAGAAAGACTTGTATAGCGTCTGTGTGTGTGTGTGTGTGTGTGTGTGTGTGTGTGTGTGTGTATTACACGATTTTGTTTTTCAAATGTTTGTCCCTTTTTTTTCCAATGTTCTTGTGATTATGAGCACATTCTCTTGAATAGTTCTTTCAAGTATTAGGGAAACCTAAGTGTTAACCGTGGCCTTTATTTATTATTCCTTGGCACTTTCTAGCTCTTAAGGGTAATCTCTCACTCTCCATTCTTTCTACGAATTCATTCAGCTTTCTTCCATAATTTAGAGTTGTGTCATTTTTTAGTTCTTCTCAAATATCTTGATTCATTAGCCTGTCTTGTATTGTGAAACCTTTAACTATTCTCGGAAATTCATTGCTTGTACCTGAAAACGGCTTTCTTTCTAGTTATTTATTAACTGCCCAGATCACGCTTCCAAAGATCGATGTGAGGTCTGGATCTTTTTATCACATTTATTGGATGATTCGGATATCAAGCGCTCGTCATTAACTTCCAATGTTTCTGTCTACTGAAATTGTCAGACACTTATTTTGTAGAGCCGATAAAACCTAATGGGTGGTTGTTTATTATATTCTCTGCATTTCTTACGTTATCCTTTGCAAAATAAGAACTGCAATTTTCGGTTAGCGTCCTTCGGTAAAACTCATTCATTCCCCAGGCAGTAGTGCTTTCGTTCTGTTTTTAAGAGCCATGTTTAAAATCTTATCATATATCTTGTACGCTGAGTCGCGTCGACTAATTCGTCTGTAGTTACCGTATAGGCTTTTTTCTCCTTTTTGAAAAGTGAAACACCCTTACAGTCTTTGGGTGTACTTTAACTCTTGCACCTCTAAGAGATGTAGTAGTCGTGGGTTAAGAAGAAGCAGAACACATTCAACGACTACAGACATGTCTTTCATATTCACAGGACATGTGCACTAGCACTAGTGTGTTTTGCAGAAATAATTAGCTTTTGAACCATGCCGTCAAGCACGTTCAGAGTCAACAATGATAATTATTTCGCCGCAACATCACCTACCGGCAAAACGTGTCTACGGCTGCCGTTTCCGCTATAAACCGAAGATAATGGATCAGTGTCATCCGAGCATATTTGCAAGATGCCTCGCAGACATATAAGCGAACCGTACCGTCAAATCAGAGAGTTTGAAAGAGGTCACATTATTGGCATGAGAGAATGTAATGCATTCATCCGGGATATTTGCTGCTCGTGTGGGACGAAGAGTTTCTGCAGTGCAACGGGTGCGTGCAGAATGATTCACGGAAGGCCACAGAACGCGACGAGATGTGTTAGATCGCACCACCCAGACTATCTTCCGAGAAGACAGACATTTTATCCGAATGGCAATTCACGATATTTCTACGTCCTCCTCAGCTCTGGCGCAACAGTGGAACAGTGTAACACACCCTAGTCTCCAACAGATGACAGCCCGTCACAAGTTTTACGGCACGGGTTACGTGCGTGTCGTTCGCTTCTCTGCCTACCTTTGATGAATGTGCAGATACATGCTAGACCGTAATAGTGTGTGGAATGACGTCGCTTGGGTCACGAACGGCAGCAAATAATGTTTCCAGACGAATCTAGGTTCAGCTACATCTACATCTACATCCATACTCCGCAAGCCACCTCACGGTGTGTGGCGGAGGGTACCCTGAGTACCTCTATCGGTTCTCCCTTCTATTCCAGTCTCGTATTGTTCGTGGATAGAAGGATTGTCGGTATGCTTCTGTGTGGGCTCTAATCTCTCTGATTTTATCCTCATGGTCTCTTCGTGAGATATACGTAGGAGGGAGCAATATACTGCTTGACTCTTCGGTGAAGGTATGTTCTCGAAACTTTAACAAAAGCCAGTACCGAGCTACTGAGCGTCTCTCCTGCAGAGTCTTCCACTGGAGTTTATCTATCATCTCCGTAACGCTTTCGCGATTACTAAATGATACTGTAATGAAGCGTGCTGCTCTCCGTTGGATATTCTCTATCTCTTCTATCAACCCTATCTGGTACGGATCCCACACTGCTGAGCAGTATTCAAGCAGTGGGCGGACAAGCGTACTGTAACCTACTTCCTTTGTTTTCGGATTGCATTCCTTAGGATTCTTCCAATGAATCTCAGTCTGGCATCTGCTTTACCGACGATCAACTGTATATGATCATTCCATTTTAAATCACTCCTAATGCGTACTCCCAGATAATTTATGGAATTAACTGCTTCCAGTTGCTGACCTGCTATTTTGTAGCTAAATGATAAGGGATCTATCTTTCTATGTATTCGCAGCACACTACACTTGTCTACATTGAGATTCAATTGCCATTCCCTGCACCATGCGTCAATTCGCTGCAGATCCTCCTGCATTTCAGTACAATTTTCCATTGTTACAACCTCTCGATACACCACAGTATCATCTGCAAAAACCCTCAGTGAACTTCCGATGTCATCCACCAGGTCATTTATGTATATTGTGAATAGCAACGGTCCTACGACACTCCCCTGCGGCACACCTGAAATCACTCTTACTTCGGAAGGCTTCTCTCCATTGAGAATGACATGCTGCGTTCTGTTTGTGAAACGTCCTCTTAGAAAAAATAATGAATTACTGTGCTGATAAACCTCTTACATTATTTGATTTTCAAACAGCTGAGCAGAACTGAACGCACTCAGACATTTCGCTCTTTACCTATTCTGATCAACACTAAACTGACACACAATATTTTTAGCGCAACGGAATCTCACTTTCAAATATCCCTACAAAAGAATGGCCCTGACTAACATTAACCTATACCTTTCACAAATCACTTACCTCACCAAAAACCTTCGTTACTTGAACTACTGCAATACAGCGAGCGCCACTACTGCCAGCTAAATAAAAGATTCAAACTAATGAAGGCACTAACTACTGATAGGCATAGTTAGCAAATGAAAGATTTTGATAGAGAACAAACAATGTATTTACCTTAATAGTGTTCAAAAGTCATAATATGTATATCAGTTCACGACGTCCAGTCTCACAAATTTCAAAACTCCGCCATTTCTCTCCCCACATCCACCACTGCTGGCGGCTCACCTCCAACTGCGCAATGCTACGCGCTGTTAACAGCCAACAGCCCAACACTACAATGGCAAACAACAATGCAAACCAGCCACAGACTGCACACAGCACAGCCAGTGATTTTCATACAGAGCGCTAAGTAGCGTTACCAATATAAAAACCTAAACAGCCTACTTACATTTGTTCCAAACGTGGCCATATTTTGCTTCTCTGCAGCAGGATGAGCGGCGTCACAGTGACTCCGCACAAGGAGTAAAGTAACAACTGAAGCCCTTATGGTGTGGAGACTTTTGGATACAACCAAAAATCACAGTTGGTGGGTGTCCAGGGCACTGTGATCAGTGTGACCTACGTGAATGACATCCTGCGACTCACAGCCATACACTTGCTGCACATCACCCAAGACGCCATTTTCAGCAAGACAACGCACGAACATGTTGCTGCAGGAACACGTGCCTTGTTGGTGGCACAGGATGTCAGCCTTTTGCCCTGTCCCACCAGATCATCAAACTTGTTGAAAGTCGAAAATATGTGGAATATGACGAAACGACAGGCTTAGTGCTGCGACCCAGTGCCAAGCATCACAGATGAACTCTGGAACCAGGTGAATGCAGCATGGATGGCTATACCAAAGGATGCCATCGAGCCTTATACGCGTCGACGTCAGCACACAAGTAACATATTATAAGGGTCCATTGAGGACCCTGGGGCTACTAGGCAACATGACATATGCTAAACTGAGGTAACTGATATGCTAATCAAATGGTTCAAATGGCTCTGAGCACTATGGGACTCAACTGCTGAGGTCATAAGTCCCCTAGAACTTAGAACTACTTAAACCTAACTAACCTAAGGACAACACACACAGCCATGCCCGAGGCAGGATTCGAACCTGCGACCGTAGCGGTCGCGCGGTTCCAGACTGTAGCGCCAGAACCGCTCGGCCACCAGCGGCCGGCGATATGCTAATCATTTCTGCAGAACACATTAATGTACATGTCCTCTGAATACGAAAATCCCATCTCTAATCCTAAACATTAGTGTAATTCGGGACTATCTGTCACTTTTGCGTTCTTCAGTGATGTTCAGACAGATGTCACTTCGTGACACTTTATTTTAACAAATCCCTCCTCATCCCTCCGTTCATTTTCAATACCTTGTGCTGATGCGTAGTTTCTATGATGAACAAATGTATCACAGCACCCAAAAATTATTTTAATATCAGTTTACTGTATCAAGTAGTCTACGAAACATGAAAATATGTCGCGTTCCGCATTATACTCAAGGTGACTACTGTGAACATATCGTGCAATATCTTCTGCGTAAGGGATACGCCTACAGAAGGGATAAGGTGAGCGGGAAGAACATTTGCAACTACAGTTACAATCAGTCCACATATTCTCGTTGGCAGTGGAGTTGTTGCAGTATGTTTGAACATCCGAAATTCTTCATTCCTGCACGGGTAATGTTTGAAGGCTTTCCATAGCTACTACGTTACAGCACGTCAGAATCGATGGGGTGCAAGGTTCACCATCGTCTTCTGAAAGACACTAACTGCTCTACTAAACTGGTGACCATGGTTAGGACTTTGAGGTGCGAATAACATATTAAAAAAAGGAAGGGAAATGATGCTAACATAAGGTTGGGAAAAGTACAAAAAGGTGATGATTTACCGAACTACTTCAATAAATTCTCTTTCTCCTGTTCTAGTTTATTGAGCTATAAGCAAGTGCATGAAATCATCGGTCATCAAAAGAAGGAAGAAACATTAAGCTGTTACACTTCAAGACATTGAGCATCCCTAAATCTTCAAAAATAAGTCCGTCTCTATTAGTAGACTTTTTTTGGTAAAAAAGCTTCTTTCGACATCCAAGGAAACCAGTGGGAAAATTTTTATTCACACAGAATGACAACTCTACAGATGAGGCTAATTCTTAAATATCCGGATTCTTCTGATGATCCGACTCAGATTTACCTTTGGCGAATCCATCTAACTGCCCCTGGCGGATGTAAAAATATGTAAATGTTTTTCCTTTTCAGAGCATTCTTCTTCTAAACATTCAATAGCTGCAGGCATGTTCATGAGGCTATGGAAATAAAAGAGTTCTGTCTACAGTTTATGATTTTTTTCTTCTCTAGCAGAGATTACTGTCCATTGGATATTGCATCTTCGTCGGGTGGATCCAAAGAAAGCTCAAACTCTTTAATCTTTTCAAAATTCTTACACAACATAACTGCACACGCAATCCAAGATCCCTTGCGAGTAATGAGACAAAAATTTCGAACGTTCAAGTCAGTAATTTACCTTTAGGCATGACTCGGAAGCCTTCAGCAGAATCTTCTTCAGGGCAGAGATAAACTGATCTGTGATATCGTATTCGTTTCTTGTGGATTCACAAACCCTGTGCTGGTCACGGACCGAGCATGTCACATGCTTCAACTAGGGATCAAAGGTTTCACCAACTGGTTGACAGTGGAAACCATGCATGGAGCGTAGTCGGTAATCATCAAAAGAACATTTTCAGCCTCGATACCACTAGGCCACAGTTTTTGAGAGAAGTGCATGATTGATTGCATTACTGTGCTGGCTTCGGCTCTCTGCAGCTCACACTTCATTAACAATACGAACATAACATTATTCTGCACTAACGGAAAAACTAAACATGTTAAAATATATGATTCTTCTGCGTCTATTGTTACACCATGAATGATTCCCACGCCACAGTCAAACAACATCTATAAGTGAATAGCATCTTGGTAAACAGGCTCTATTGTAGATTTTTATTGAACTACTCCCATCACATACTGTCAACGTTGCGTATTTTTCAAGACATGCCTTGAGGACTGCGTGATTCACCTTGCTGAGTGGATTTCTTTCTTATTTAAGGGCTGTGTATAGAGCAGTGTTGAACTCCCTCAGATTCTAGCTGTTGTAGAACACTGCTTTAATGAATTTTGTGGTAGGTGTTGCTGTGAACTGCTTGTTTGAAGAGTCTTATTCTTTTGATCCTGCCTTCTTTGATGTGATATCGTTAGTGTTTCTGACACCTGGACTTAGGGAAAGGCAGGATTCGGTGTGGACGGGGCCGTAATCAGTTACCGTTGGTTGCTCATTTTTTTTTTCAAAAAATCACATAAACATTATTTGGAAACAATTGCAAATAAAGTTGACAATGAGGAACAATTATCAAGCCTGTTACGAGACAATGTCTAATTAAGAAAAATTCTTCAGCAAGTTGCACTCATGGATGAAGGCCTTATTGACCAGAAATTCAAATTATTTGTGGGCTGAAGGCCCCAATAGTAATAACTCAAAAAACAGTTGGACGGCTGAAGGCCTGGATAGCAAATTTTTTAGAAGCAATGAAACATCTTCGAGAGATATTTAAAAACGATCATCAACATTTCAGTGTTTAGTTATTTTGTCTAATTAAAATTTCTTAAGACATGATACATTCACAGCTGAAGGCCTTATTAACAAGAAATTCAAACTCTTTGTCGGCTGAAGGTCCAAAGAGTAATAGTTCAAAATTAAAATATTAAAAAAAGCAATCATCACAATCTGACCAATTGAAGAGAGAAGTGGGCCTCCGACAGTCCCCTAAACATAGAACTCGTTAAAGCTAAGTGTGCTCCCTGCCGCCTTTGGATAAGCAGCTGCAGCAGCAAGTCGTATACTCCTAGCTCACTCATTTGCTACATAGTTTAATTCTTAATTTCTTTGCGTGTTTTTGGTACTTGCATTGTCTAATTCATAAATTTCTGGCGTATTATAGTATTTGAGAGTTGTAGCATCGCGTTTTAGTACCTGAATAGTGTAAAATCGCGTAGTCTCCTTCCACCGCCGAGCAGTGTGTCAGCAGTGCGCAAGTAGCACCATTACTGCATTTACTAGGCAGTCTTGTATTTTAATAACCGTTTAAATTTTGTGTCGATTTGTTTGCGCTCTCTGTAGTTTAGTTCAGACGTTCTTTGCACAACAGTTTTTAGCATGGATAGGGACTGCAACTGCTGTGTTTGGATGCAGGCTGAGTTGGCATCCCTTCGCTCCCAGCTTCGGGCAGTGTTGGCTTCGGTCACACAGCTTGAAGCTGTTGCCAATGGGCATCACTGTGGGGTTCCGGGTGGGGGTTTGTCGGGGACGACCAGCTCGTCCCACGCATCCCCCGATCGGACTACGACTGTGGTTGCCCGGGATGCTGCCCGCATTGAGGCTGATCCCTCATCTGTGATAGAGTGGGAGGTCGTCTCAAGGTGTGGCAGGGGGCGAAAGACATTCCGGAGGGCTGAACGGAAGGCCTCTCCAGTTTGTCTGACGAACCGGTTTCAGGCTCTGTCTCAGGCTGATACTGATCTTCGGCCTGACATGGCTGCTTGTCCTGTTCCGGAGGTTGCCCCTCAGTCTGCAAGATCCGGGCGGTCGCAGAGGGTGGGCTTACTGGTAGTTGGGAGCTCCAACGTCAGGCGCGTAATGGGGCCCCTTAGGGATATGGCAGCAAGACAGGGGAAGAAAACCAATGTGCACTCCGTGTGCATACCAGGGGGAGTCATTCCTGATGTGGAAAGGGTCCTTCCGGATGTCATGAAGGGTACAGAGTGCACCCATATGCAGGTGGTCGCTCATGTCGGCACCAATGATGTGTGTCGCTATGGATCCAAGGAAATCCTCTCTGGCTTCCGGCGGCTATCTGATTTGGTGAAGACTGCCAGTCTCGCTAGCGGGATGAAAGCAGAGCTCACCATCTGCAGCATCGTCGACAGGACTGACTGCGGACTTTTGGTACAGAGCCGAGTGGAGGGTCTGAATCAGAGGCTGAGACGGTTCTGCGACCGTGTGGGCTGCAGATTCCTCGACTTGCGCCATAGGGTGGTGGAGTTTCGGGTTCCGCTGGATAGGTCAGGAGTCCACTACACGCAACAAGCGGCTACACGGGTAGCAGGGGTTGTGTGGCGTGGGCTGGGCGGTTTTTTAGGTTAGATGGCCTTGGGCAAGTACAGAAAGGGCAAAAGCGACAACGGGTGCAGGGCAAAGTCAGGACACTCGGGGACCAAGCAGCAATCGGTATTGTAATTGTAAACTGACGAAGCTGCGTTGGTAAAGTATCGGAACTTCAAGCGCTGATAGAAAGCACCGAAGCCGAAATCGTTATAGGTACAGAAAGCTGGTTGAAGCCAGAGATAAATTCTGCCGAAATTTTTACAAAGGTACAGACGGTGTTTAGAAAGGATAGATTGCATGCAACCGGTGGTGGAGTGTTCGTCGCTGTTAGTAGTACTTTATCCTGTAGTGAAATAGAAGTGGATAGTTCCTGTGAAGTATTATGGGTGGAGGTTACACTCAACAACCGAGCTAGGTTAATAATTGGCTCCTTTTACCGACCTCCCGACACAGCAGCATTAGTGGCAGAACAACTGAGAGAAAATTTGGAATACATTTCACATAAATTTTCTCAGCATGTTATAGTCTTAGGTGGAGATTTCAATTTAGCAGATATAGACTGGGACACTCAGATGTTTAGGACGGTTGGTAGGTACAGAGCATCGAGTGACATTATACTGAGTGCACTATTCGAAAATTACCTCGAGCAATTAAACAGAGAACCGACTCGTGGAGATAACATCTTGGACCTACTGATAACTAACAGACCCGAACTTTTCGACTCTGAATGTACAGAACAGGGAATCAGTGATCATAAGGCCGTTGCAGCATCCCTGAATATGGAAGTTAGTAGGAATATAAAAAAAGGGGAGGAAAGTTTATCTGTTTAGCAAGAGTAATAGAAGGCAGATTTCAGACTACCTAACAGATCAAAACGAAAATTTCTGTTCCGACACTGACAATGTTGAGTGTTTATGGGAAAAGTTCAAGGCAATCGTAAAATGCGTTTTAGACAGGTACGTGCCGAGTAAAACTGTGAGGAACGGTAAAAACCCACCGTGGTACAACAACAAAGTTAGGAAACTACTGCGAAAGCAAAGAGAGCTTCACTCCAAGTTTAAACGCAGCCAAAACCTCTCAGACAAACAGAAGTTAAACGATGTCAAAGTTAGCGTATGGAGGGCTATGCGTGAAGCGTTCAGTGAATTCGAAAGTGAAATTCTATGTACCGACTTGACAGAAAATCCTAGGAAGTTCTGGTCTTACGTTAAATCAGTAAGTGGCTCGAAACAGCATATCCAGACACTCCGGGATGATGATGGCATTGAAACAGAGGATGACACGCGTAAAGTTGAAATACTAAACACCTTTTTCCAAAGCTGTTTCACAGAGGAAGACCGCACTGCAGTTCCTTCTCTAAATCCTCGCACAAACGGAAAAATGGCTCACATCGAAATAAGTGTCCAAGGAATAGAAAAGCAACTGGAATCACTCAACAGAGGAAAGTCCACTGGACCTGACGGGATACCAATTCGATTCTACACAGAGTACGCGATAGAACTTGCCCCCCTTCTAACAGACGTGTACCGCAAGTCTCTAGAGGAACGGAAGGTTCCAAACTCTGACGTCGATCTGTTGTAGAATTTTAGAACATGTTTTTTGCTCGAGTATCATGTCGTTTTTGGAAACCCAGAATCTACTATGTAGGAATCAACATGGATTCCGGAAACAGCCATCGTGTGACACCCAACTCGCTTTATTCGTTCATGAGACCCACCTGGGCCGGCCGAAGTGGCCGTGCGGTTAAAGGAGCTGCAGTCTGGAACCGCAAGACCGCTACGGTCGCAGGTTCGAATCCTGCCTCGGGCATGGATGTTTGTGATGTTCTTAGGTTAGTTAGGTTTAACTAGTTCTAAGTTCTAGGGGACTAATGACCTCAGCAGTTGAGTCCCATAGTGCTCGGAGCCATTTGAACCATGAGACCCAAAAAATATTAGATACAGGCTCCCAGGTAGATGCTATTTTTCTTGACTTCCGTAAGGCGTTCGATACAGTTCCGCACTGTCGCCTGATAAACAAAGTAAGAGCCTACGGAATATCAGACCAGCTGTGTGGCTGGATTGAAGAGTTTTTAGCAAACTGAACACAGCATGTTGTTATCAATGGAGAGACGTCTACAGACGTTAAAGTAACCTCTGGCGTGCCACAGGGGAGTGTTATGGGACCGTTGCTTTTCACAATATATATAAATGATCGAGTAGATAGTGTCGGAAATCCCATGCGGCTTTTCGCGGATGATGCTGTAGTATACAGAGAAGTTGCAGCATTAGAAAATTGTAGCGAAATGCAGGAAGACCTGCAGCGGATAGGCACTTGATGCAGGGAGTGGCAACTGACCCTTAACATAGACAAATGTAATGTATTGCGAATACATAGAAAGAAGGATCCTTTATTATATGATTATATGATAGCGGAACAAACACTGGTAGCAGTTACTTCTGTAAAATATCTGGGAGTATGCGTGCGGAACGATTTGAAGTGGAATGATCATATAAAATTAATTTTTGGTAAGGCGGGTACCAGGTTGAGATTCATTGGGAGAGTCCTTAGAAAATGTAGTCCATCAACAAAGGAGGTGGCTTACAAAACACTCGTTCGACCTATACTTGAGTATTGCTCATCAGTGTGGGATCCGTACCAGATCGGGTTGACGGAGGAGATAGAGAAGATCCAAAGAAGAGCGGCGCGTTTCGTCACAGGGTTATTTGGTAACCATGATAGCGTTACGGAGATGTTTAACAAACTCAAGTGGCAGACTCTGCAAGAGAGGCGCTCTGCATCGCGGTGTAGCTTGCTCGCCAGGTTTCGAGAGGGTGCGTTTCTGGATGAGGTGTCGAATATATTGCTTCCCCCTACTTATACCTCCCGAGGAGATCACGAATGTAAAATTAGAGAGATTAGAGCGCGCACGGAGGCTTTCAGACAGTCGTTCTTCCCGCGAACCATACGCGACTGAAACAGGAAAGGGAGGTAATGACAGTGGCACGTAATGTGCCCTCCGCCACACACCGTTGGGTGGCTTGCGGAGTATAAATGTAGATGTAGCACTAAGGACATCACATACATCCAAGCCCGAGGCAGGATTCGAACCTGCGACCGTAGCAGCAGCTAGGCTCTGGACTGAACCGCTCGGCCACAGCGGTCAGCTAGTCGTTCCACATACCCGGCTGATTTTACTAAGCTTAATTTCTATGTCTTTGGTGTAGCGATTTATCGTCACACATCCTAGGTAAGTGAAGTGGTTCACTTGCTCTAAAGTCTTCTGATCTACTACTGATTTGGTTCAAATGTGTTATTTCGTCATGAAGACTATTCTCTTTTTCTTTGCTTTTCTTTTTTTAAGGTTTTTCACATTTATTCGTTTCAGTAAATAAATTCTTTTCGGAAGTTCCTCTTCCGTACATGCTGGGATCATAGCATCCTCAGCGTACAGTAAGATATTTAAAACAGTCCTCCAGTACTAATGTATACCTTTTTGAAATTTTGCTATCCGTACATGTATTCCTTGATGCACGTAAATGATAAACAAAGTTAAGAAGATACAGCAGCGTGGTCTTACTCCTTTATTGGTTGGTGACTCGTTAGTCATTTTTTCACTGAGATCTAGAGTGACAGTTGTGTTCTGATAACATCTTTCTATCTCGCTAATTAGCTGTTTGTATAGGTAGATACATGATTTAGTGAGGAAGTGGAGCGGACTGGTTGTCGAACAATCCTTATTAAAAATGTTAATTAATTTTCAGTAGCCCAACAACTTTTTTACACTTCGGGTGAATAGCCAACATCATGACGCACTATTTCATTTATTTTGCTAACAGGAAATGTTAATATCTTCCTTTATTTAAGGTTTCACAATAATTAGTTAATCAGTTCAAATTTACACTGAAATCCTTATCTTTTGTTGTCTAACATCCACTTTCAAGAGCTTATGCAAAGACAACACCCGAAACAATATATACAACAATATTAAAAACAATTTTTTGAACAACCACCATTGAACAAAGTTGCATTTCAAGTTGATATTAAAAAATACTTAGAGAATAACAAAAGACAGTTCTTTTTCAGTAATCTATAACGGACAGTTCCAGGGGACACTTGCCATTAAATTTCCACAGATTAAAATCAGTCTAAAAAAACCATTTCCGAGAGCACTTGATAACAAATAATTTAACCAAAGCTCACTCAGAAAATGATCTGCTTAAGTTCTGACGCGACCATGTACAGTTGGTAAACCAAAGGAAATTCAATTTATAAAATTCAGTTTACCATGAACAGTTAGCAACAAATTAACCTGAGAGCTCTCACCACTATCTCCGGTAATTACTGCACTGTGCCAATACACGCAGACCTCAAACAAGAAAAACTCCAGTGTACTATACAACTGTACAAAGTGAGATGTAATAATAACAGAAAAGACAACCTTTCGTCGGTACCAGGCACAGACTAATCTTACTTAAAAGTAACCCTGGGACCGATCGTGCCTCTGTACTGCTAGTACCAGACTTCTCAGTCCTGACTACCAGAACAACACATCCTTCTCGACCAATACTGCATGTTACAGGTCGTGCGTTATTTCCACCGAACCAAAGCACCTTATTCGTTACCGCAGCTGTTTATGTTTTTTCCCTCTTACGAGAAATGCTTCACAACACAGTCCTACGATGTTCTATTAAAAGATCACTTCATCGGGTGAAACTTAAACCAGTTCCGTCATTTTGAATGACCATCAGTTTCAAAAGTTCTAAAAGCGACATACCATCATTGTACACAGGTTGGCTACCATGGGGTGCCGTCTTCTTCTTCAGAACTAGTGAAAGTCTGAGTACGTTCCTTCCTTCACACACGCACGCTCCTCGGAACCCAGCAGCCTCACAAAAGCCGTCCACTGTCTAGCCGTTACACTAGCAAACTCTTGTAGCGCGTGCAGAGCCATTTCGACACCTTCCTTGTTCACGCGTCCTCACACACGCTGAGCTCACACGCCTCATGCATACCAAAGACATTCTATGAAGACAAACTTGACAATCGATCCCAGCGGAAATCTTGAACCACCGAACATGATTTAGTTCCGGATGTTCGCGATTAGTGATTACCTTCCAAAGTTTCTGCCTATTGACACCGTCAAAAAATGATTGAAATGACTCTGAGCACTATGGGACTTAACATCTGAGGTCATCAGGCCCCTAGACTTAGAACTACTTAAACCTAACTAACCTAAGGACATCACACACATACTTGCACGAGGCAAGATTTGAACCTGCGATCGTAGCAGCAGCGCAGTTCGAACTGAAGCACCTAGAACCGCTCGGTCATACAGCCGACCAGTGTCAAAAGCTTTTTTTATTTAAATCGATAAACGCTATGTGTGTTTCTTTATAATATTCGCTGCGTTTTTGTGTTATCTGTTGTAAAATATAATCTGTATCTATCCTAGAGTGTCCTGTTCTGAAACCCATTTGTTCCTGTTGCACTACCATTTCCCTTATGTTTTTAAGTTTTGTGTTGAAATTCTTAGCATATATCTTGTATGCTGTGTCTATTAAACTTATTCTTCGGTAACTACGCATAGGCTTTTGTGACTTTTTTAAAAACTGGTATCGCTCCAGCAGTCTTCCTGTCTTTGAGCACACTCTTCTTCTTACAACGGGGTGCGCAACTAACTGATGCTTTTGCTGGCGTTCTGACGTGAGTGAACTTGGTCACGAGAAGACGGCCTGTGCACACCGTTATCGAGAGGTCCTCCTCGATAAGCACTCAAAGTGTGTCGTGCGGCCGCACAGTAAACGGCCACTGGAGTCGGCAGCAGCGGCGGTTTGCTCTGTGCGGTCGTCTTACAGTTTGTCCGGCCAAGAGGCGTCGCGCCACTGCGGCTGCGCTCGATACGGGGGCGGAGGAGGCGGCGCCGGGGGCGGAGGAGGCGGAGGGAGGAAGGGAGGTGAAGTCGGGAGGCGGGGGCGGAGGCCGCGGTCCGCTAAATTAGGGCCAGCAGCAACTTTCCTTTGTATGCGGCGCGGCCACACTTTGTGCGCGCCTAATGGAAACTGGAAATTGGGCTCAGGTGGAGCCGCCGCTCTGCGCCGCGACTCGAGAAGGCGCCGGGAAAACCCGCGCTCTGACGCGGCCGCGGCGGTACCGCGTTGTGCTGGCTTTTGTGGTGTGGCCATCGCGTGCCGGGAGATCCGCCGGAGGGGCCGGTCCGGCAGCGCGGATGTAACGAGTAGTCTTAGGCTGTGCCTTTACTGCCGCATCGTCGAGTTCTAGACCTTGTGTTTTGACTACTAACGCACCGCACAGCCAAAACATATTTTTGGAAAAGCCAACACTCTGCTGCACTGCATGTAACTAGTTGGATTAGAATACCCTTTCATTTTTTATTCTCCGTTAACGAACGGTTTCGGCTGTGTAGACATTTCTGAATTGGTGCAGTATGATTTATTTTTGTATTCGTTGCAGTCTGAAAATTAGAAATTAATTCGATGTCTGCCAGTTCCTCGACATCACCTATATGATTATAGGTTTACCACCCTTTAGTAAAATATGAAAATTTGTGCTGAAGGAAAAATTATTATTCCGTACAAACCATAAGGACATTGGTACTTTGTACTTTCTATTTGGAGCATGAGCAGGAATAGGATTCGATTCAGGATTTCCCGCTTGTCGCGAGCGAACTCGTGTAACCAAACCCTTCTCTCGCTCTCTCTCTCTCTCTCTCTCTTTCTCTTTCTCTCTCTCTCTCTCTCTCTCTCTCTCTCTCTCTCTTTCTCTCTCTTTTTGTACAATTGGAGAGCCGAAGCACATCACGGTTATTTTTCTTGTGGAAAGGAAACAACAGCAACACGTTGTCCAGTAATGAATAATAAAAAAGTCCATCTGCCCTACGCAACAAACAAAAAAGCCGAACACACTTGGCTGTATGTGAACGGCTACAAGTTGATCCCCTTTTCATGCACGCCAGGTTCGGGAACGTCGTCTCGAAGAAAAACGTCGTACGTACAAGCCACTGTTCCTGTGCAGTGAATTAGACACTTGCCATGAGTTACTTTCTCGTGCCCAGCACACCTCACTGCGAGGTAGGTGCAATGAAACACTTAGTACTGTCAAAAGCATGGGTGTTGCTGAAGACGAGTAAAACGTTCCTGCAGAAAAGCCCAAAAATCAAGGTTGCTATTGTCACCGTCATGGAACACATAAGATAACGCCGTGCCTTTGATCCATCTCACTGCAATAGTCTTAGTGCGAGGTGGAAAAGCCGAACTACATAGGAGGGAGTGTCGGACTACTGCTTGTGGGGAAATGCGAAGAAGAAAAATGTTTAAATGTGTGTGAAATCTTATGGGACTTAACTGCTAAGGACATCAGTCCCGAACCTTACACACTATTTAACCTAAATTATCCTAAGGACAAACACGCACACACACACACACAAACACACACACACACACACACACACACAAACACACACCCATGCCCGAGGGAGGACTCGAACCTCCACCGGAATCAGCCGCACAGTTCATGACTGCAGCGCCCTAGACCGCTCGGCTAGTCCCTGCGAAGAAGAAGGGCAAGCAATTACATTATCAGTAGCTACACCTCCGTAGAAGATCGTATTCAAGCCGACATGTATCTGCGTCATTCAGACGACAATGTCGACACAGTGTTGAGTCCGCATGGAGCCGCTGCCGTGTCATATGTCTTTTGTTGTCTACCATATTGTCCAAAGCGCTGGGTGAGGTCATTTCTTTGTTCGTAAGGGGAGGCCGACATTGAAACAAAAAGAAAAAATTTGTATTACTTGTAGCTTTCTGTGTCAGCTTTATGAGGACGTACCCATCATTTCGTTAAGGGCCTTAGTTATTGCGGTATTTGAATTTAAGTAAGACACCGCACTAAGTGCGAAGAACTTTGCAATGAAAACTAGGGGTCACAACGATTTTGCATTTGGTGCACATTACGTAATATGTTGCTGCTTTTGAAATCTGGCTAACAATTTGAATTGAAGACATGTGCGGAATAACCGGCTAACCCATAAATGTAAAAGCTTAGAAATAAGTGTTGCCATCTGTTGCCGAGTACGCGAATTATCAAAACTGTCATTGGTCTCACCCATAAATATCATATTACGATATTTAGGGGTGAGATCAATGTCAACTTTGATAGTTCCCATAACCGGCAACAGATGGAAACACCTGTCTCTAAGTTCTTACATTCGAGGTTTTAGACTTGGGTGGAGGTTTCTATCTGCCACCAATCTCGAAAAAATCGGTCTTATGTAGCAACTCACTTGCGATGGTGCCTGCCATTGATAAAATCAGAATGACATATCTACAGCATTCCTCATATTTCATAAATGGTTTGCGATATCGAAATGAGGTTTTGGCAAATGACAGCACGCAAGGCGGAGAGTACTTTACCATATTGTTATTATGCAAAGCTTCATTTTCTGCCGTGTTATTTCACTAACAACAGACCATTTCCATAAACGATTGTAACTTCTAACGATCATCGATAGTTGGTTAAGGTAGAAATGCTGTAGGTTTTGGAACAACATAAATGAGAACGTTATACACTCAGTTTTGTGCCGATGACGTGTTTTCTCATAAGCTATTGTTCTTACCTTTTCTAATTTACTCCATTAATAATATTAATAAACCACTGTTTCAGAACTCACTCGCAATTCCGTCTGCATAACATGTTGGGGATATTGTGTAAACACCGCTGAGATTTGGCAAATGAAGCAGATTTTGACATGCCAATGAGAGGAATGCATATTTTATTCAAACCTCGCCGCTCGTGACACTTTTCTGAAAGTTTCAAATGGTTATCAAGACAAACGAAAATAAATCGCTGTTTTTGTTGCATTATTAGCGGAATTATTTTAGATACTAACCACAGCAGAATTGACAGTAGATCTTTTTGAAGGTCACCATCAAAGAGTGGGCGTGAAGGGGCTTCACTTACAACGTATTTACAAAAAAAAAATGTGAGTGCAGGCTTCAGTTTAAAACGGCACCTTTCCTTCAGCGCTTGACATTTCTCCTACAGCCCCGCCCTTAGCTCCACCCACTACCATTCACTGCACGCTTGTTCCGCCAACTGTGAATTGTACTGGTCACGTTATTCTGCGCGTACTCTACAGCAACCGGTCTTGAATGCAAATTGTTTTATCTATTTATTGGCAATAACGCATTTCACCCTTATGAGTATCTTCAGATTATCCTACAGGTGTAAAATAATACTTTGAGGCATAGATACGTTAGAAATGGAGAGACGGGTATAGTATGAGGGTAATTTACAGCCTGTGAAGCCGTCTCTACAGCTAACAATGACTGTGAATTTTACCTAAGAACTAATGAGGTGAGCCAACATCTGTCCTTTAATACCAGCATATGGCATTAAGATGAAAATGATAAGGAAGCATCGTCATATGGTCAATAGGCAAATAAATGCATATGGGACCTGAAACCGGCAATAAAAAGCCGGCCGGAGTGGCCGAGCGGTTCTAGGCGCTACAGTCTGGAACCATGCGACCGCTACGGTCGCAGGTTCGAATCCTGCCTCGGGCATGGATGTATGTGATGTCCTTAGGTTAGTTAGGTTTAAGTAGTTCTAAGTCCTATGGGACTGATGACCTAAGAAGTTAAGTCCCATAGTGCTCAGAGCCATTCTTTTTTTCAATCGGCAATAAAATGCCAAATTATAACCATAATAACCACTGGAAGCAGCAACTATGGAAAACCGAGAAAAATAACTTACGTAATACGGAGCCAACCGTGTTCCGGCTTACACAGCATGGAGCGTTGCGTTCAGAGGACGAAATGTAAATATCCTGCGGTCGAGAACACAAGATATGCCAGGCTTCGCAGCCAGCCACGTAAACATGGAGCCGTAAAGACAAAATTGTACAACTGGAGTAACAGATATTAAGGGCAGATGGTTGGTTAACTAACGTACTTACAAAAATCGGTTGCACAGCTAAATACATAAGTGGAAAACAAAAAAATAATGTAAAAATAAAAATTATTAAAATAAATTAGTACAAGTATAGTTACATACTAAGTGCAGAAACACATGCTGTGTCGGGGTAAAATGACCTATATGAAATATAAAATTACTAAAACCTGCCCAAGAATAAAACTTGAAATGAGAGTATAACGTAGTAAGTTACAAGTAACACGAAAAACCAGTTAGAAGATAAAGGAATGAATAAGGTAGCGTCAGCACTACGTCTACAGGGCACAAGTGGCCCATCGAGACCATCCGGCCGCCATGTCATCCACAACTGACGATGGAGGTACGAGGGGGGTGTGGTCAGCACACTGCTCTCCCGGTCGTTATGCTGTTTTCCTTTGACCGGAGGCACTACTATTCGGCTGCAGAGTTACTCAACTGGCATCACGAGGCAGAGTGCATCCTGTAAAATGGCAACAGCACGTTGCGGCCCAGATGGTCTCACACCCAAGTACCGGCCACGCCCGACAGCGCTTAACTTCGGTCATCTAACGAGAACAGGTCTGTCCACTGCAGCAAAGGTAGCGTCATGTACACAACAAATCGCGATCATGGGTTTCAGCTAACCAGTTGATAATTCACTTTTTTATCACCATATTGATTGAGAATTTCCATTTCATCTAAAACATGTAGCTTCTTCAATTTGTTGGCAGTATGCAGTACGTGCAAATTCTTCGTCGCCGGGAGACGGTAGTCGCTACATTTTATGTGTTCAGTAAAAGCCGAATGCTATTTAATCTGACCTCTCTTGTTAAGTAAATGTTCACTGAATCTTGTTCGAAATTTCCTACTAGTCTGGCCCATGTATGAAACTTCACAGCTGACACAGTTCTATAAACCCCAGAGTCAGTGTAGTTGTCTTTGTTAGTCGGTTATGGATGTACCTGTGCTGGACTTTATCTGTTGATTAACTGGAGTCTGAAAATTCTAAATTAACTCGCTAACTGTCACTTGAATTAATCCAATGTGGAACAGTCCAAGAACAATATCCAATAACCTAAAATAACGTATCTTAATTTGTGAACGAATTACATTTCCGTAAGAAACTTCCTGTGAAGCTCAGTCAGTTTTTTCATGGTTTAAGATTGCTCTGGACGGTTACTGCCAGGTTAAGGATGATTACTGTTTCCACTAGTCTGTCACCAACAGCGTAACTGTATGGTAATGAATTTCTGCTCCTATGTCTCCTCAGTATGTTACATCTATTTATGTTCAGGTATAAGTGCCAATCCCTGCACAATTCATCAAGCCTCTGCAGATCTTTCTGCTGTTCGTTACAATAGTCCGATGTTACTACCTTCTTATAGACAACTGTATCACCTACAAACAGCCTCAAGGAACTTCCGATGTTATCTAGTAGGTCATTTATGAGAACTGTAAAAAGTAAAGGTCTTGCCACATTTCCCTGAGGTACTTTCGAAATTACCTTTCATGTGTCCACTTTGTTCCATTCAGAACCATGTGTTGAGTTCTATCTTCAAGGAAGTGTTACATATAGTCGCATGTATATTTCAGTACACGGTAAGATCTGTTTTTTCACTAAACGAGGGTGCAGGACTGTAGCAATGGCCGATTTTCATTTTACACCCTTTGACACTAATAATAATTGTCTTATGGTAATTTATTGGTAAATTATATTGTATAATCTCTTTATTATTGCGTCATTGGAGGTAACAATTAAATGATGCAATTATGTTGTGAATTTTCGACGTGTGGGATTCTACTTCACGACTTGGTTTAGACAGACAGAAGAGTGGGTTTCCAATATGGCTTATGAGGATGTCTGAAAGAAAAGGCGCTTGACGATCCACAGCTGTATGAAATACTTCGGAATTAATTGTCTGGCACTGAGTTCCTTGATGTCAGCTGTATTAGGTATACTGTAGATCTAGTACCCAACAGTGACTTATGAAAACTTATCCCGGTCTAGGATTCGAACCCGATTTTCCTGCTTATCGTGCGCAGTCGCCTTTACACTTTGGTAGCCAGCGAGTTAATTTCGAATTAAAGTGCGCTAATAAATTAATTATACAAAATTAGTATTTAACCGTGAAAAATGTAAACAACTCATTGAAATATTTGATACAGCACTGTTTGAAGTATATCTTCAAGTGTTCTTTTTTTTAATTTTCTTTTTTCATGGTTCTGCTTTTTAAAACGACAAATGTCCAGTCTGTAATCGATTTCCTGACCTACCATGAAACCAGCCTTCATGCACGGTGGTAACTGCTAGTGGTATCCGTTGTCGCAGTTCGTCAACGTTTTCAGTAGCAGAGGAACAAACACACTGTCCCATACACAGAAGTCCATTGTGGTCAAAAGGTGACAGTGGTGGCCGGGATGTTGCTCCACCACGTCCAGTCCAAGTCGGCACATTCCTGTGGAGGTACGCGACAGCTTCACGATGATGATGTGGTGGCGCGCCATCTTGCTGGAAAAGAAATCCTGTGCACATGTCCTGTTGCAACTGAGGCATTACATAATGTTCAAGCGTGTCTAGGTACGATGTGCCAATTTTAGTTGACTCGGGAAAAAAGAAAGGACAGATAACCACGTTACAGATAACAGCGCAAGAAAACGTTTACCGTAGTCGAGTGCCGAACATGCTCAATTACGTGACGTGGTCTGTGCTCGCCCCTTATCCGATGCCGATACACTTTATCACAGTGGTTTCCTCGCTGAACGCAATTTTATTAAGAAAAACAGCTCCTGCCTTCATTTTGTTAAACACTTCAACTTTTCTTTGTACTTTCTCCTAATGGTTGTAACAGTTCTAATTTGTAGGGTTTGAATGACAGCCGTTTCCGTAACACCTTCCAGGCCAGTGGTGTGCTACACACTTACAACCAAAAACAATTATCCAAAGTAGCACAGAAAACAGCACATATTATGCTTAAAGGATCACTACATAGACACCCAGTGATTAAAATAAATATCACAAACATAAAACGCGAAATAATAGCAAGATATTTTGGGGTACACATTGACGAACACCAGAGCTACAATGAACACATACGAATAATCACAAACAAAGCCGAAAGTATACTTCACAAACTAGCCACTTTACATTCGACATGATGCAGGTTACCACGCACACACGTAAGAAAGAACCGCTGCGTACTTTTCGAGTCGGCACTGACCTTTGCAGCTAGTACATGGGTTCATGGACTCGCACTTATCATGAACAGGATAACTCTTGGGTGGGTGCAGAGGTGTATGCTAGTTAGATTATCTGGAATGTGCGGAACCACATCAGTCGATTCGCTGAATGTGGTGCTAGGAATATGCCCGTCCGATTCAACCATCACATATTGGGCTGCAACATACTGGTAGAAGTTGGATAGACCTAAGAAAGTGTTTGAGATCATTGGGCAACTCACAGAAGATAGGCGTCAAGTAAAAAAATTGGCGTATAGACGATTGGAAGAAAAAGTGGGATGAGAGTGATAAGGGCCGTCGAGTCTATTCATTTTTCCCCAATATCAGGGAGGGGTTACGGTTGTGCCATGATATCCTGGCCGACACTAGGTTCATTTTGTGACTGAACGTGATTCTTATCCTACGCACTTGCAGCGCAAGTCGCTTTCAGAAAACAATTGTTGCACAAGCGGCTAAATTGGTTCCTAAGAACTGTTCCTTTTCACATGCAACAGATACAGGCGCTTACGTAAAACGTAGAGCACACAAAGGAAACAACATTATACGATGCACGGAACAGCCCAGATACATGGACAAAGCCGAACTCAATCGCCAACAGCACCTCAAAAGTATAACTTGACATGTACAAAAAACAAACTTATCAATACAGAAGGCGCAGTAGACCAAGACAAGTCGACATAGATGGATCAAGCAGCTCCAGTACTGATGTTGCAAGGAATGGAAGTGGCAACCCTAACATAACATAGACAAACAAAACATATTTCACATAAAACGCGTAAAACATACATCACTACTCACGTAAACATTAATCAAAGATTGTAATTTATATCTTATTATGAATTAATCTAATTAAAAGCAGAAGTAATTAGATTAGTTCGTGGATAGATATAGTTCAAGAGTCCATTTAAACCTGTGCCCAACACTGTTAAATAGGTGCATTTAATGTAAAATAAACAAACAAAATCAACCAGTGTAAATGCACAACAGAAAGAGATCAAGGATATTACGCAGTTACATGAAACTAATGGGTCCACCATCCAATAAGAGAGGACACAAAAACACACTAGCACTGGCGAAACGAGCACTTCTGAAAAACAGAAGTCTCCTAGTATCACTCATAGGCCTTAATATTCGGAAGAAATTTTGAGAATGTACGTTTACAGCACAGTATTGTATGTCAATGAGATATGGATTATGGGAAGACCGGTACAGAAGAGAATAGAAGAATCTGAGATATGGTGCCACCGAAGAATGTCGGAGATTAGGTCGACTGGTAAGTAGTGACGAGGTTCTCGGCAGAATCTGGGAACAAACGAATATATGAAAAACACTGGCAAGAGGAAGGGCCGCATAATTGGTTATCTGTTAAGACGTCGGCTCCCGCGAATACCACTTCGTGGTGCTGGTAGGAGCTGTAAAGGTTAAAGACTGCAGAGGAAGATAGAGATTAGTGCATCCATCAAATAAGTGAGGAAGTAGGTTGCAAGTGCTACTCTGAAACGAAATAGCAAACTCACTAGAGGAATTGGAGGTGGGCCGCATCAAACCAGTCAGAAGGCTGAAGACACAAAAAAAAAAAAAAAAAAAATAAAAGAAAAAAATAAAGAAAGAAAGAAAGAAAAAATGTGAACTGTACTTCTGTGTTCCAGAATTTCCCTGAAGTTGTTTATACTTTCTTCTTACGTCAATCAGCTGAAGTATTTCTTTTGTTACCAATTGCCTTTTCGTCGTTATCATCTTTGTACTTACGTTTTTCTTTCCTACTTCTGTGATTGCCGTTTTTAGAGATATTCATTCCTCTTCAACTGAACTGCTCACTGAGCTACTCATTATCGCAGAATCTAAGACCTCAGAGAACTTCAGGCGTATCTCTTCACCCTTAAATACTTCCGATACCACCTCTTTGCGCATCGACTCTTCTTGACTAGTCTGTGTGTGTGTGTTTGTGTGTGTGTGTGTGTGTGTGTGTGTGTGTGTGTAAATTATTAAGAGACCAAACTGCATAGGTCATCGGTCCCTAGATTTACACACTACTTAAACTAACGTAAACTAAGAACAACACACACAACCCTGCCCGAGGGAGGACTCGAACCTCCGGAGGGAGGGGCCGCGCAATCCGTGACATGGTGCCTCAAACCACGCGGCCAATCCACGCGGCCCTGATTAGTCTCCTAAGCTTGAGCTTGCTCTTCATTATTATTAAACTGTGATCTGAGTATATATCCATCTGATCGTTGTTAAGCCTTACAATCCAACATCTGATTTCGGAATCTCTGCCTGACCATGATGTAATCTAACTACGGTCTTCCTGTATCTCGAGGCCTTGTCTATGTATATTTCCTCTTCTTGTGAGTCTTCAGCAGGGTATTCACTATTATTACCTAAAAGTACTGCAGAGTTCAGTCTTACTCGTCTCTCATTCATAATAACGAGAACATATTCTCCCCTAATCATTGCTTCTACCCTTGCCCTACAACCGCATTTCAGTTCCAATAGACTATTTGATTTTCCTCTCCCTTTACGTACTGAATTCTCTTTCAGTGCCCTTGTATGCTTCCTCTATCTCTTTATCTTCTGCTTACGACATCTGGCTGTATACCACAACTACTGTTGTCGGTTTTCGTTTGCTGTCGATTCTGACCAGAAGAACACTATCACTGAAATGTTCACAGTAACTCATTCTCTTTCTTATCTTTCTATTCACAACAAATCCTACTGCCCTTAAATCATTTTCTGGTGCTGTTATGTTACCCTACTCTTGTTTGATCGGAAATCCTGTTCTCTTTCCATTTCACTCCACTGGCCTTCACTAACCTGTATTAAGCGTATCACTTTCAACTTACGACATCTCACTGCCCTTTTCGTAGAATGATAGATTTAGTTGGTTATTTGACCTTTTTCTCATAGTCACAGCCCTCTTTGCAGTCCTCTCCGTGAGGTCTGAATGGGGGAATAGTGTGGAATCTTCTACCAATGGCGTGATCGTAGTCACACTCTTTCAGTTGTTTCAATTGGAGGCCACGTGTACTGTAGCTACACATCATGTGTCTTTAACGCAGTGGTTTTCATTGCCTTCTGCATCCTCATCCCGTAAATCATTGTTGATTTCCCACCCTAAGGGTCAGAGAGTGACCTGAAACTCAGTCCGCTCTTCCGCCCTTTTGGACAACGCCCTTTTCAGAACGAGGGTGGCTTCTGATGCTGTAAGTTTTCGGCTGTCATTTCTGATGATCTTTAGTCAAAAGTTAAGCGATCGTGAGGTTCTCACTGTCGCTTGTATTGAGAATCTCTTTGATTTCTTCCTCTGTACAAACACGATGGCGTATCATTTTCTCAATAACAACGAAGATGAAACAGCAACACATATAACATTACAGCAGTAAATGCATGTACGCCGAACGTTGGAAAACTACTAAAGGCTACGTGGCCACAATAACCTATCCACGAAGTACATTGCGTATTAACGCGTCGGGAGGAGACAGTGATCCGAACGGCAACCCATCTTAACACGTGACAAGCAGAAGAGCGTTGTCAAGTCAGTGCACACGAACACGTCTAGGGTAACTGGGGACATTACGTGCAGCGTGTGCTGCAACGTCTAGACCAGTGAAAGTGTAGGCAGCCTTAGACAATGGAGTTTTGTGTCACTGTTGTTTCTCATTTTGGTGCCACACCCCAAGCTGAGCGGTGGCGCTCTCTGGTGTAGACCCCTATTGAAGCCCAGAATCATCAGGGATAGGTGACGCCTCACAGATCAGCAGCCTTTTCTGCTGCTGAGGATGGCATAATTATCCCTATAATTGGACAAATGACTGGCGCGAAGACTCTGCCACTCGATTGCGCAACAATGATGAAATTCTGCTACCACCAGATATAGAAACAAATATAGTTCTTTTATTCGTGGTGTGTTAAGACAACAGGTTGGCTCTCGTCATGTGGTCAGCTGTGGAAATGCGGCATTGTGGTACGCCATATAGGAACCTATCCAGACCTCTTTGTTACGAGATATCAATCACAACCGATCAGTACAACACTTCGTACAAGAAGAATGATCCAGAAGAATCATAGATAGCAAAATATTGAGGTTTTAATTATCTTTTTCCATGGGTATTGTCTGAGGTATAATTTCTTGCAGAATATTAAATTATGTCATTGATAGTAATTAATTACTATTTTACTATCGATGAAGTCTTTTTATTAATATCATGAGAATGTTCATTGGCACTCCACACACAACGCTGTCGTGAATAGGATTCTGAATAAAATATAGGCGTGGGTATTACAAGCTATGTGCCGGTGTTCTCCATCTACCGAGTCATCCAGAAAGTGTTTAGATATTTTTTACTTCCTCTAGCGTTCCCACGACGAGCTACGTTTATTCTCATGTCAACGTTTGAACAGTTCTGTGACCTCAGGCTGCTCTTATTTTATTAACAATGTAATCAATAGCTGTTGCACGCAACAAGTTTAGAAGCCCCATCCCTCAAGGTTTAGTTACGTCCGTTGCTTGTGATAGCAAATATGTGTTTCAGGCGTTTCTACCCAAAGGTGTTTCCTTGTTAACGCATCGTAAAGGCCACCTTGATGATTGATGTTTTTAGACGCCAAGGAAACAACCATTTGACAGTGGGCCTTGTATCTGTGCATTATTACTTGGAGCCAGGCTATTAAGTTAAGCAATCTGGGTTTTAATTTGATAGTCAATGCTTTTCTTGGAATTACCACTGTTTCTAGTGAGATGCATCAACTGTTATAGGAAGATACTATTTGAAAAGATTTTGTGCCTGACATTTACCTTTTCTGGTATTCATGTATTCGAGCTTAAATTTTACAGTGTTCACTGTTTGACGTTATGTAACTGTTGCTGCACATTTAATAATCTCTTCACTCCAGTGAACTTGCCTATAACTCTTTTTACAAGGTTTGGAATGCGGTGTAGGGGAAAAAGAGACTGTTAGGGGAGAATATGTGCTTGGTGGTAGGAATGAGAGAGGAAAAAGTCTAATTGAGTTCTGCAACAAATTTCAGACGGGTATAGCGAATACTCTGTTCAAGTATTACTAGAGGAGGGGATATACAAGGAAGAGATAGGAAGATACAGAAACATTCCAGTTACATTATTTCAGTAACTTTACTTCTTGATCAGATAGAGATCACGTAATGAGATACTGAATGGTAAGGCGTCCCCAGGGGCAAATACGGACTCAGATCACATTTTAATAAAGATAAACAATAGGCTAAAAATTAAGATAATAGGCAGCAAGAATCAACGGGCAAAGCGGCTACAGATACTGCCATAGTGAATAGCTCAGTAGGCAGTTCCGTTGAATAGAAATGTACATCGCTAACTAGGGCAATAAGAGGAGTTGGATCGAGAAACATAGACGCAAGGAAGGAAACAACTAAGAAACCATGGGTAACAAAGAAATACTTCAGTTGTTGGATGAAATTCAGTCTGGAACCGCGTGACCGTTACGGTCGCAGATTCGAATACGGCCTCGGGCATGGATGTGTGTGATGTCCTTATGTATGTTTCAGTAGTTCTACGTTCAAGGGGCTGATGACCTCAGATGTTAAGTCCCATAGTGCTCAGAGCCATTTGAACCAGTTTTGATGGATGATAGAAGGAAATACAAAAATGCTCACGGATATTCAGGATTACGGAATTACAAGTCACTTCGGAATTAAATAAAAGGGAAGTTCAGGAAAGCTAATGCCAAATGGCTACATTAAAATGTGAAGAATTCGAAAAAGAATTGATTGTTGGAAAGACTGTCTCAGAATATAGAGACGTCAAAACAAGCTTCGGTGAAATTAAAGGAAAAGGCTGTAACATTAGTAGTGCAGTGGGAATTCCACTGTTAAATGCAGAGGAGAGAGTGAGCAGTGGAAACAGTACATTGACCGCGTGTATGAGGGGGATCACTTATCTGAAGAAGTGATAGAGAACGAAACAAGAGTCGATAGAGAAGAGATAGGGGATCCAATATTACAATCAGAGCAATCAGAATTCAAAAGAGCTTTGGAAGACTTAATAGCAAATAAAACAGAAGGGATAGATAAGATTCAATCGAATTTCTTACGGACATTAGTCGAAGTGGCAACAAAATGAATATTCACGTTTGAGCCGTGCTCACTCCCAACTATACGTTTTCGTGACCTTCGCGGTCTATCTGTGTTAGGTTTCCCGCCCTTGTTGCGGATACGTCGTGGTTCTTCTTCCATCTACGTGTGGCAGCTGTGATGTGTATCGATATTTTCCCTGTGTACCATCTTTGGTTTGGTGCATATACTTTCCGGCTAGGGGGTCTGCAGGCCGTCGGTCGGTTGTTGCGGCCGAGGGAAGTTATCTCCGCGCGCTGCAGCCGGCTGGGTCCGCTGGCGGTCCCTGTGCAGCATCGGAGCGTGTGTGGAACTGTCCAATCGCTACGAGCTTCGTGGTTGATCGACCCAGGACGTAAACGCTGAGTAGTGGTTTCAACTACTCAAGCCACGTCCATTCATGTTGTGGTGGTTCGTTTCGGTGGTTTGCTGTTTGGGATGTCTTCCTGTGAGCTGAAATTTCGCCGCCATGCGTTGCAATTAATTATTTTGGTCGCCTACAATTCAAGTGAACCAGTGGAATTTTCTGCCTTGTGGCCGTTAATGTTCCGGTTACCTGCCCCTGGCCACTAACGTAATTTCAGGCAGTGTCCTTTCCTCACCTGTTGTCGCTGTCCAACATGATGTGTAGTTTTGACAGCTAATTATACTCCATGGTGGATTATTACGTTTGTAACTTTTGTGTTTGAGTTCGCACGTACTGATTGATGGGAAGCAAGTCGTTGTGTCGGTCGGTCCGTGGCTGCCCCTGGTTGGTTTCCAATGGATAAAGTGTAGTTGAGTTCACCACCTGTCTCGCCTAAGTGAAGGAGGGCAAACCGACCTCCTTGGAGGCTTTTGAGTGCCGTTGTCTTTATTGTATTTCCCACCAGTGTTTAATTATATGTTTCCAGCTACTTAAGCTTTAAGGTTTATCGTTATTTATTTCTTTTTTTTTCTTAAAAAAATTGCAAAATTATTTGTGGGTTTTCACTCTTGCAACCTTATTCTTAAAATTATCTTTCACGCTTAAACATTGCGGCTTTCGGCCGTTAAAATATCATGGTAACATATTTTAAAATTTTGAAACTTAACTGTGGACTTCAGCCGTTTGTATTGCACTTTGCATATGTTTGATATATCTACTTCCGTTGAGGCTTTCCACCTAGCTGTCATATATGTGTTTCTAATTATTTTATTGCTATTTCAATTAGATTTCTATCTTGTTGATTTTTTAAAGATTTCTTGTTTGGAGGCCTTCAGCCGTGAAAGAGTTGCGTTTCGTAAAGGTTCGGCTATGCGCCACTTTGGTTGTAAATGTGTTATTAAGTTACAATAAATTACAATTAGAAGGTGAAACTGACCCCAACGTAATTTGGCCCTTTCCACAATCCTAATTACCTGTTCTGTCCAGCGGGTTTAGCGGGCGTATCAACGTTCTTGTTTAGAATGTATGAGATGACAGATGCCGATAAACCGACAGACTTCCGAAGAAACATCGTCTATACAATTCGCAAGATCGTAAGAGACATCAAGTGCGAGAAATATCACACATCAGTTTAACAGCTCATGCTTGCAAGTTGCTGACAAGAATAATACAAGAAGAATGGAAAAAGAAATTGCGGATCTGTTAGATGTGGATAAGTTTGGAGTTAGGTGCGCTAAAGGCGGCACCAGAACGGTAATTGCGACGTAGTGATTGATAATGGAAACAAGAAGGACGACAGGTTATTTTCATTGAGTTTATCGACCTGGTAAAAGCACTCGACAATGAAAAACGGCGCAAGATATTCGACATCCTGAGAACAATAGTGATAAGCTATAGGCCAAGACAGGCAATATACGAAACGTAAAAGGACCAAGAGGGAAAATAAGACTGGAATATCGAGAAGAAAGTACACGGTTTAAAAAGGGAGTAAGGCAGGGGTGTAGTCTTTCGCGTTTACTGTTCAGTTCTATACATCGAAGAAGGTATGAGGGAAACAACAGAAGATTTAAGTGCGGTATTAAATCAGCGTGAAAGGAGATCAATGATACGATTGGCTGATGACATTCCTATCCTCAGTGAACGTGGAGAAAAATTATAAGATCTGTAGACCGGAACGGAGAGCCTAATGAGTATACAATATGGAGTGACAGTAAACCGAAGGAATCCGAATGTAATGAGAAGTAGCAGAAATGAGAACAGCAAGAAACTTAAGATCAGGATTAGAGCTAACGAAGCAGATGAGCCGAAGCAATTCTGCTGCCTAGGCAGCAAAATAACCCGCTAGGAAAGTAATATATGGAAGACACTCACAAGAAGAACAGGCAGGATTATAGGACATCTGTTAGGACATCTGGGAATAACTTCCATGGCACTAGGTCGGGATGGAGATTTTACCCACTACTACCTCTGTATTCCAACATTACGCGATTGTTTCTCTATTCACCTGCATTGTATTCACCTGCATTTAGAACCAGTTTTCATTTATTACAGTGACAAGAAATTTTGTTTAAGTCATCTTGTACTCCCCTACATCTATACACAGCGACGAGACCTTCGCATACACCACAGCAAACAGCTGCAAACTGCTTATTCGCCCTGCTCGTCAGGTGATTTACGTATATATATAATAGTAGCTGTCTTATCACACGTCCCTGGAGCATTGCTTACGATACCCTCGAACATTCACCATTACTGAAAAAGTCCAACACACATGTATCTGGGAACCTAGTCGTATATTCAGAAACAGTCTCCAGTGGGACACCGTGTTAAACGCTTTTCGGAAACCTGAGAACATCAGATCTACCTGTTGCTCTTCGCCCGTAATTCCCCTTCATCCATAGTTCGCAGTAGAGTATAGAACCATTGTCTGAATGGTGCAGAGGGGAACGGTGCGCTGGTAATATCATGCCGGTTGAGTGCGTCCCCATCGCCAAGGATCGTAAGAATTACTCCGATTAGCGACAAACTACACATTTTTACCAAAAACTTCGATGTATTGGACCACTGTTGAGATTAGAAGTGAATAGGTGTGTATGACGAAGGGAATCATTGTCTACCATTGCGTTTGATGAAAATGTATTATTTTCTACGGTGTGCACTTACAATGACCTTAGTTACTGAGATAAAATAAATCACTTCAATATAACACCAGTGAACAGCGAAAGTCACATTGAAATATGCCCCGTAGCAGAGAAAACCGATGAGTTTACCCACTTGGTCAATATCGTTTAAATCAGAGGTTAGGCTTCTGCACTATTTGATCACCAACAATCGGAAGTTTAAACGGGATTCCTTCCTCTCCTTAGCTTTAAACTTAAGTACTTACGTCGGATGCTTTTGAGGAAAGCTACAGTATCTACATTGACAAGCATGGCTGTACTCGTCAAGCGCTTTTAAACTGATATGATCAGACAAAACTACTTTCATCAGGCCATAACTGTGTTTTCTTTGCTGTTCTGGGAGAAGGCTCACCAAACTATAACACCTGAAATACTAGTTCAATTTATTACATAAATGAATAACAGATTTACTTAATTTTGACCCACATATTTGTCACAGGAGTACTGGATAATTTATAGCTGTCACTAACTACCAAAGTGTCACTAGATGCGCTAACTGACAGTTGAGGTATAATGATCAACATTTACTACGGCACAAGTTCATAATAAACTTCAACTACTAGTTGGCGCTACACTGTTGTGACTGACTATTCACAATTTTTTCACAATCACAGCTTTTACTGAGATAAGTTCACAAGGTTGATGACTGATCAACAAACGAAAAGGTAACAATAACGAGGCAAACAAAAGTTCACTTCTAATTGTCCACAAACAAAGGTTCACGGTAACACACACACTCTAGTAAGAGTCCAATTCAGGGACGAAGATGTAATCTTGAGCGGTCGAAGTACATGAGGTCGGCATCCAGAGTGAAGTGAACTTCGGGGCTGGTTCTAGCCCCTTGGTAGCTGTCTCCAGTCAATCAGGGTTTGGCGTACTGATACTTCCTGCAGGCCGTGGCTCGATCTCCCCTTGCAGGAAGAAGTGCTCGGAATTTCTGTTTCCATTATCTAGTATGTAAATAACCGGTGTTTACCATTGTGCATTTGTTACGCCTTGGACATAGATAACCGCATAGTATGTGGTGTAATATGGGTTGCTGGCCCTCAGGGGCTACCTTGGCTCCCGCATAACATACACTATGACGCTAACTCCTTCAGGTGAGGTCACGAACTGGGGATAAACTCTGGCATCCTCGACACCATGTTGATCTCAGTGTGAGGGCGCTGCTAGCTGAGAAGGAGGAGTGATTTTCTACATTGCTTCCTATTGACTATTGGGAATTGTGGCGATCCCTCCGTAATGTGTGTGCTGTCGATTCGCATTGCCAACTTATGCTTCCGGGATCTCTGGACAATATTACACGTGCACTGTTAAAGTAATACGTGTCATTTAGAAGACTAGCTTTATTATCTACTTTCGGAGTATTATGTATACGATCCTCAGGTATACCAATGCATTCACAATTCGCCGCCATTATAGAGCACACGTTTTTTGAATCATTTTTATCCGAGGTTAAAGATGTGACGAATTCTACTTGCACACCTAACTTGCACTGTAATTAATTCGGAACACCTTTCTACCGAAAACTCTCTTGAAAAGTTACTGCGGTTCCGCCAAAATCGACGGCAGAAAAGTGTCTAGAGAAGTTCCAGAAGTATGTACCGCCGCTCCACACCAGGTGAGCGGTTCTTGCGGTGTTTTCGCCATCGGACCGGCTTCTGACGCAGCAGCAGCGAAAATTGAAATTCTGCAGGAGGACAGAGCGGAGGTAAGTCGGAGCCACAGCTCGGGTAAAGCACCTGAGGGCGGGCATTATGAAAGTGTTTCTCAGCTCACCGGTCGGCCTTTGGCCCATCTCTGGGGATATCCACACTCCGCCGCAGGAGCCGAGAACAAACTTGAGAAATTCCCGCGCGGCCGCCGCCGGCTGCCGAATCGCTATCTATAAGTTAGGGGATTACAGTTAGAATGTTTCTCGCGGTGTGAGTGCGGTCTGAAACAATTATGCGAGATGAAATGACGAAACTTGGGAGGGCTGCGTCGTTACTCACGCCGACCTTATTCTCTTGCGTGGGGGCTCCTCAGCGGAGTTCACTCATTCGCGAATTTCTTGGCGGCTTGCAGCTGCTGGAGGCTGAGAGCTAGTTTCGTTTTGGTTCAGGTAACTCGGCAAAATGTTTCGGTGCAGAGGTTGCGGCTATCTATTTTTGATGTCTTAGAATACGAACTTAATTTCTTCATTCTGGGGAACTTATCGCAATTTTTACACACATTTATCACGTCTCTTACACAGTTAAAGGATTACTTTCGCTTTCAAATTATTCCATTGCTTACATCCCTGTACTTATATAAGGCTTTCATCTTTTCTCAATAGATTGTACATTCTGCATTTCGGTATTGCCTGGTTTACAACAAACCACAGATCGTACAAGAGGTGAATATACACAGCCCGATCTGTTTACCAAGAAGAAAAACTTCTGTTTCGCCTTTTGGTTTTTAGGAAGGCGGGGGGGGGGGGGATACATGAATGAGACTCACACCTACTGCAGTAACTGCTAACTTCTCCTTTAAATGATTGTAGAAATAAGTTGCCTTTTCACGTTAGATCAATATTATGACACCAAAAGCTTTTATTTATTGTTTGCTAACCCTGTCTTTCTTCCACATGATGTGCGACACGTTATTTTATAATAAGAGCCCACAACGATCAACTGGGGCTCACAACTGAGACCAGATTTAGACTGGGGAAAATTCAATTTCAAAGTAATTTAATTTTCTGATGCTCAGGTTATTCTGGCACTAACTAGGATGATATGAAAATAACTTATCATTCTCTGCAAATAACAACATAAAGTGCAAGTTAAAAGTATAGTTCTACCAACGATAAAATTAATGAATTGCTGACTCTTATCTTCGTGCAAAAATGGAAGTAGATTTCAATTACAAGATGACAAAGTTCATACTTTTGTATCTGTATGTTTCTCAATTCTCAAATGGAGGAGGAAATCTGAAAAAAAGGCAAAGTTTCAACATATTTTTAAGACCGTCTCCAAATGCTTGAAAAATGAGTGTAGAAAATAAAACATTTAGAAGTTTTATGCATTATTGTCAGCCTAATGTGATGCGTGGAAATGAGAACTATGGTCACACGAAGAATAAGTGTAATAAATTAGCAGCACAGATTAGATTACTCACGAGCGGCTACAGTTTATTGTAATACGTACACGACTTTTCGTCTCACGCGACCTAACATCACAAACACGAACTCCACAATATAACTCATTTGTTATATTACTTGCATATCAGATCGCCAAAATAATGTTTAAATTCTGTGTAATGATCACAATACTGTTCACAGAGATAGTACACGTAAAACAGTTATGTTGGCCACTGGTGCAACGTATGTAAGGATCGTGATAACCCCTTCAGCATCAACTAAGCCCTGAAGATGGTGACTTGAAGGGCCGAAACTGGTAGCTACACAATAAATAAGATCATAAGGACGGCTGAAGACGTTTCATTTTCTTACAATAGTGAACGGCCGTCATCTGCAAGACCTCCAGCCAAAAGGATGGACATACAAAAACTGTTCAGGAGGTCATCTACAGCACTGATGTTCCGACACTTCAGCGGGTCACGCAGACTTTCGCTATTCGTCTATACCACAGCATCACCAATGATAGCAGGCATATCGAACATAACTTAAATCCGAGTACCTGTAGTGACGTTTACATGTTGAATAAAGTGTGTGGGCGCTTTTGCTTGTAACTAATTTATGTCTTTTTCAAGGACTTCAGTAACTGTCACACTGTATGTTCTATCCACTGTGACTTCAACCACTGTCTAAGGCTCTAAGCGTTACTATTCTCGTAGTTATCAGCGATTCAATGCTGACGGTATTTTGTAACATAAGGCGTCGAAACATTTTCCTTCCCATTTGAAAGAAAAATGCGGAGGTAATGTAGGGCTAAAGAATCTACAAAATAAAACAGTTTTCTGCGTCGGTAATTATTACGCTACGACGCATTTCGAAGGTTCACACCATCATCTTCAGGTGCAGAATTGTTTATCCATATACCTAGTGTTACTGAAGAGTACAGACGCTTTTTAACAGCAGAAGATCAAGGACCATGTAAGATATGTTGCGTCCTACGCTAATGATGTGAATTGCTTTTTAATTTTCTTTACGAAAGGCATTTTTAAGGTGAAAAACCACCTATTTCAGACAGTCAATTGTACTTACAGGGGAGGTAGAGTCGAGAAAGGTTTGCGAACTGCTGCCTGTTGCAAGTGCTATCCACTGCACATAATGTTTAATCTGTCACTTCAAAGGTGTTGTACATTTTACAGATATATTTGCTTACATTGGATACAAAAATAAACGTTAAGTGGTTTTACACGTCAGTATATTTGTCTTTTATTTTAAAAATATGAATGTGCTGCACCAAAATTAGTTATTATATTAGATGGTTATATATAAATAAGTAAATTTTTCTTTTATTTTAAAAATATGAATGGTCTGTAGCATTGGACGCAAAGATGGAAGATTAAATAGTTGTCTACATAGATATGTTTACTTTTATTTCAAAAATTTGAATGGGTGCATCAAAATACAGCCATGTGCACAATTAAATTATTGCATTACTTTCTTATACATAGATCAACCAGAACATTGTGACCACATACCTAATGGCCGGTATGTCCTACTTTGTCACCGATAACAGCGGCGACGCGTCGTGGCATGCAAGCAGTGAGGTCTTGATAGGCCACTGCAGAGAGTTAACACCTGATCTCCACACACACAAGTCACCTGATTCCCGGAATTTCCTTGGGGGAGGGCGATGAGCTCTGACGCCACTCTCAATCACTCCCTGATGTGTTCGATCGGGTTCAGATCTAACTAATTGGTGGAGAGGGGGGGGGGGGGGGGGGGAGGGTGGGCAGCACATCAATTGCAACTCGTCTCCGTATTCCTGGAACCACTCCATCCCAGACCGGTTCTTCTGACACAGTGAATTATCTTGAAGAAAAATGCTATTGCCGTCTGGAATCCTGATCGTCATGAAGGTGTGTGTGTAAGTGGCCTGCAACCAGTGTATGATCCTCCTTAGCCGTCATGGTGCATTCCACGAGTTCAAAAATGGTTCAAATGGCTCTGAGCACTATGGGACTTAACATCTGTGGTCATCAGTCCCCTAGAACTTAGAACTACTTAAACCTAACTAACCTAAGGACATCACACACATCCATGCCCGAGGCAGGATTCGAACCTGCGACCGTAGTAGTCGCGCGGTTCCGGACTGAGCGCCTAGAACCGCTAGACCACCGCGGCCGGCTCCACGAGTTCCTGTGGACCTATGGGTGTGGGCGTAAATGATGCCCCAGAGCAAAATGGAGCCGCCACCAGCTTTTCTCCGTCCCACAGTACAGATATCAAAGAACTGTTCCCCTGGAAGAGGCCGATTCTTGTTCTCCTATCAGCATGAAGAAGATATCGGGAATCATCAGGCCATGCAACGCTCTGTCAATGCACCAACGTCTAGTGCCGATGGTCAGGTCCCCATTACAATTGTAGTTGCCGATGTAGTGGTGCTAACATTGAGATATGCGTGGGTTGTCGGCTAGGGAAGTCCATCATTAGGACTGATTGGAGCACTGTGTCTTCAGACATATTTATACTTTGTCCAGCATGAAATTCTGACGTTAGTTCCGCCACAGTTCGCCACCTATCATGTTTTACCAGTCTACCCATCCTACCACGTCCGACAACTGTGATGAGGGGTGGAGCCCAACACCATGATGTCTGGACTTGGTTTCATCCTGGTTTCGTCACGTGTTGAACACTCGACAAGTCTTGTAGTTTCCCAGATGTTCGTGCCGAGCCTCCGGGTCATCACAATCCGCCATCGGTCAAACTCATACAGATCGTGCGCCTTTGCCATCCTACTCACAGACAACATGCTAACTGCTACTACGTGTACATATCGATAGTAGGCCAGTGGTCATAATGTTCTTTCTGATCAGTGTATATAAAAAGACCACAACAAATCATACACATATATTGCAGGTGGAACTTATTGGGAGGTGAACGGGAGTGGTCACACTAACTTCTCTTCACAGTTATTGTAAATTACAAGAAAGTTTCTTTTAGGATGTCTCTATACGTTGAACTACATATCTAAATACTATGAAAGAAATTTGGGGAACATCTACTCAACATAACAGTGAAATAGCCTGGATCAACTTTTTCAATATCTATGAAAATGTACTTCAAGCACTCTCACAATGAGCCAACTATCGAAGTTTCGAGAAGGAAGAGTGTATACCATAACTGTCTTGAAACAGCTTAGCTCGCTGTTCGCAAATTACTCAGACTATAATCATCCAGTATTTGAGAATTAGAGCACTCAGTGACTTCCAACAAACTTTACTCATACTTTCAAATCTCTTCGAACCTTTTTACCGCTAGCAACCCTTGCAAAATAATGAAAGAACATACATATACAGGGTGGTCCATTGATAGTGACCGGGCCAAATATCTCACGAAATAAGCATAAAACCAAATAACTACAAAGAACGAAACTCGTCTAGCTTGAAGGGGGAAACCAGATGGCGCCATGGTTGGCCCGCTATATGGCGCTGCCAATGGTCAAACGTATATCAACTGCGTTTTTTTTTTAGATAGGAACCCCCATGTTTTGTTACATATTCGTGTAGCACGTATAGAAATATGAATGTTTTAGTTGGACCACTTTTTTCGCTTTGTGATAGATGCCGCTGTAATAGTCACAAACGTATAAGTACGTGGTATCACGTAACATTCCGTCAGTGCGGTCGGTATTTGCTTCGTGATACATTACCCGTGTTAAAATGGACAGTTTACCAATTGCGGAAAAGGTCGATATCGTGTTGATGTATGGCTACTGTTATCAAAATGTCCAACGGACGTGTGCTATGTATGCTGCTCGGTATCCTGGACGACATCATCCAAGTGTCCGGACCGTTCGTCGGATAGTTACGTTATTTAAGGAAACAGAAAGTGTTCAGACACATGTGAAACGTCAACCACGACCTGCAACAAATGATGATGCCCAAGTAGGTGTTTTAGCGGCTGTCGCGGCTAATCCGCACATCAGTAGCAGACAAACTGCGTGAGTATCGGGAATCTCAAAAATGTCAGTGTTGAGAATCCTACATCAACATCGCTTGCACCTGTACCATATTTCTATGCACCAGGAACTGCATGGCGACGATTTTGAACGTTGTGTACAGTTCTGCCACTGGGCACAAGAGAAATTTCGGGACGATGACAGATATTTTGCACGCGTTCTATTTGGCGACGAAGCGTCGTTCACCAACAGCGGTAACGTAAACCAGCATAATTTGCAACATTGGGCAACGGAAAATCCACGATGGCTGCGACTAGTGTAACATCAGCGACCTTGGTGGATTAATGTATGGTACGGCATTATGGGAGGAGGAATAATTGGCCCTCATTTTATCGATGGCAATCTAAATGGTGCAATGGATGCTGATTTCCTACGTAATGTTCTACCGATGTTGCTACAAGATGTTTCACAGCATGACAGAATGGCGATGTACTTCCAATATGAAGGATATCCGCCACATACCTCGCGTGCGGTTGAAGCAGTATTGAATAGCATATTTCATGACAAGTGGATTGGTCGTCGAAGCACCATACCATGGCCCGCACGTTCACCGGATCTGCCGTCCCCGGATATATTTCTGTGGGGAAAGTTGAAGGATATTTGCCATCGTGATCCACCGACAGCGCCTGACGACATGCGTCAGCGCATTGTCAATGCATGTGCGAACATTACGGAAGGTGAACTACTCGCTGTTGAGAGGAATGTTGTTAGACGTATTGCCAAATGCATTGAAGTTGACGGACATTATTTTGAGCATTTATTGCATTAATGTGTTATTTACAGGTAATCACGCTGTAACAGCATGCGTTCTCAGAAATGATAAGTTCACAAAGGTACATGTATCACACTGGAACAACTAAAATAAAATGTTCAAACGTACCTACGTTCTGTATTTTAATTTAAAAAACCTACCTGTTACCAACTGTTGGTCTAAAATTGTGAACCCTATGTTTGTGACTATTACAGCACCATCTATCACAAAGCGAAAAAAGTGGTCGAACTAAAACATTCATATTTCTTTACGTACTACACAAATATGTAATAAAAATGGTGGTTCCTATTTAAAAAAACGCAGTTGATATCCGTTTGACCTATGTCAGCGCCATCTAGCGGACCAACCATAGCGCCATCTGGTTTCCCCCTTCAAGCTAGACAAGTTTCGTTCTTTGTAGTTTTTTGGTTTTATGCTTATTTCGTGAGATATTGGGACCGGTCACGATCAATTGACCACCCTGTATATACATAGCTTTCTACAGTTTTGACGTCCATGCAGTAAAAGATAGCAACAGGTATGTAGTTTTAATACATAACTTTTTTACAACTAAACATATCACAGCCAGTGTCGACATCCTTTAAAAGTCAAAGTAGACCGATACGCAGGAAATGAGAGCAGGGTAGCAAATGCAGGAATCCTGTATCGCCGCTCTTGCCAATATCGTAGTAGAGGTGGTTTACCGTTGCATTCTCCAGAGCTAGTGTGAAGTTTAAAGTGTGGATCTGTGTCGCTTGAATGACTGATCAGTCTGTCTAACTTGTTTAACGTCTGTTTTTATTGATATGATAACGGGTGGGAGATATTTAAACCCGGTGCAGTCACGAAGTCTAGTGCTCTCTAATAACACCAAGGAGCCGCGGTGATTAACGTCTCCATCCGACGGACGGTTCACCATTATGTGTGTCACATGCCCTCACTTCATGACACATTGCAGATAGATGAAGAATCTAATCCATGACAGTGACGCAAGGACTGGTGGTCAGGAACCTTACGTAACCACATCTCCTCGTGTTGACGCCAAAACACTGGGAATTGATACCCACTCCAAGCTAATGCGCGTCCAGCACCTTAACCTCTGAGTCACCTCACTCTCTCTCCAAACTTCAGAATAACGTGCTCCATCAGCGATTCTTGGATAGAGATAGGAGACACACTGCCAGTCGATGTATCACGTCGCCTCGCAAGCTGTAGCAGTACTGGTCGTATTAGGGACAAAGAGCTTAAGCAGTCGAAGATGCTTGACCAAAGTTTTTGAAATGCTGTAGGGATCTGCCGTTGCGTGGTAGGATACTGGGCCATAACTTTATTACCAGATTTAATAAGAAATAGTCCACTTCACTGCCACATCAGAAAGATCTAAAACATATCAACAAATGCCAACAGAATTTAATTTACTTGTGGCTTTTCCTTTTGGTAGAATTTAGAAAACCTCGAAACTAAGAAAAAAATTTAAGAAGAAGGTCAATCTTAAGAAAACAATTTCTGTTATCTATACATTAATTACAAGCCTTAACACAGATATTTAGCCGGCCGCGGTGGTCTTGCGGTTAAGGCGCTCAGTCCGGAACCGCGCGACTGCTACGGTCGCAGGTTCGAATCCTGCCTCGGGCATGGATGTGTGTGATGTCCTTAGGTTAGTTAGGTTTAAGTAGTTCTAAGTTCTAGGGGACTGATGACCACAGATGTCAAGTCCCATAGTGCTCAGAGCCATTTGAACCATTTTTGAACAGATATTTAATAAGATCAAATATTTGGCGTTTGACAATACATTCCTAACCTAAACTTTAGAAACCTATATGAACCATTAACAGTCAATTAACGTCCGATATCCGCTGGAAAGTAAAGCAAATTGCATGTAATTAGGAAAAATAAGCGATTCAAGTAAATAGTCTGATGGAAAGTTTACGTACAATACAATGTTGATCGTCCAGACAAGGTGCCCGTGTAGGGCAAAAATAGTGTAAAAAGAACTTCTCTCCTCTGTTTACGGACAACACTCAACCTGTTTGGCCAGTTGATGTTTTAGACTCTTGCTTTAGTTCGGTTAACAGAGAGAGGAACCACTTTAGGGTTACCCATTTTCCTTTCAGCAGAGCGCACTATTTGCAGGGTGCGACTCTTAAATCCGGAAAAATGAAAGTTCTTTTTAAAAGAAAATTTATTAAAGCAAAATATAGATGAAAACGGAAATCCATTTACATATAAGTAGTAGTATTTTCCAAGAGTAACAATGACCGTCTCCAATCTTGTTCTGAAGCGATCGAACGCACTCTTTACACCAGCGCTATTCATATTCGCTTATGCCGCTTCAATAGCGGTGCACAGAGATGCGACATAACGGTGCCTCTTTCGACTACGCTCCAAACATAGTAGTCATGGGGGTTCAAGTCTGGGCTATTTGCGGACCAGAACTCCTTTGACCAGAACATTTCAACGTTATCCGAGAGCCAGATTGGGACTAAATGGCTAGTACGAGGTCCTCCTCTGCCATCCGATGCATTGTTCGATCGCTGACGTTCAATACAAATGCCAATTTCCCCAGCGATTTCCCTGGGTCTTCGAAATCAACTCCTGGGCCTTTCCGACGACTGCAGCAGTTCGTGACACACGTTTCCTCGAATGAGGTTTCCTCGCTAGCGGAACATTCACCACACTTCACCGAAGTATTATACCTTATCACAATATCGTGAGCAGTCGATCTCGGGTACCCGCAGATCAAACCATTTCAGTGGGTGGATGCCCAGCGCGAAGACGTTCGATAATCGCTGCACTTCCGTTGCACTCTGCACGTGTCTAGAACATTTCTTCCATTTTGAGTTTCTGTTTAATAGATGCTTCTGGCCTTAAAGTATGACGATCGCGATCTCCGGCGGTACTGCGGTATGGAGGGAAATTCAAATTGAAATTAGTCCGTATCTAAGCGCTGCACACTGTAAACCACATGTGTACTCACGCTGTCCTGGACATATAAATTACTAGTTAAGGATTTTAGAAAAAAGTACAACACCAAAAGAAACTAGAGAAATTTTAGAAAAAGCAGACGTTATATACTGCTTAATTTGAATAACGCAAGTTAGCGTGTCTAACTTGGTAAGAAGCTTCCACACCACCAGTTTAACAGAGAAAATATATTGTAAAATGACTTCAAAGCGATCACCTCAAAGCTGCACAAAAACTGCTTTATTTATGACGATTTGTAACCTGGATGGTAAGTAAGAGAACATATTTTTCACACGTAAACTATAACGGTTGTGAATGTAATTCAATGTTATCGTAATTTCCAGGAACTAGGAACACAAGTCAACAACCGCCCGACCAATGGTAGCAATCGGTTGAGCATATGCACCAGTTGTCCTCGTGTTCAGTCGTTTGGAACAGAACGACAGGATATCAACCCCTGCACCACAGTGGACACAGGTTTCTTCAGAATGATCCGAGAAACACATCAAAATAACTTCTGCGTTGGGCAATGTCCACTGATCCGACCGACATAGAGCATCCGACAACCCACTCTGGCTAGCATTCTTAATGTAGCAGCGAGCCAAATACCATATCGGCAATGGCGTCACGGCTTTTACTACCCTCTGTCACCACACAAACAGCTTGATACGCGACCACTGAGAGAGAGCAAAGGTCCTCGCAGTCGCGCTTAACCTAATCGCCACTGCGCTTCACTCTGACGATGGAAAATCGCGATATCTCCACCACCGATAGTGATGCTGCCACCAGAGAGACCTGTCAATACTGCATCGCACCACGATGTACCCGTATGGCACAATACGCCTAATGGAAGGTTTACCTCTCATTCATTACAGCTCATGAAAGCCTGATGGTACACTACGAAGTTTTAGACACAAGAAAAAAAAGTTTAATGATTGTACTCCGTAATTTCTAATTTCCTTTACTCTCACAACAAGTTAAACATTAAATGAACTGAAAAGTTAATAACAGACAAACGCGTTTTGTATTACATTAAATAAACACTGAATAACAATCAAACGTGTTTGGAAATCTGTTGGAAAAGAAAAATGTGCAGTTTTGAAGATTATATACCCACATTCACTGTATATGCACAGCGAAGCGCAGTAGGCCGTAGATTGCGTTAGGAGAAACGACTGGGTGATTAGTAGAAGCTACGCTAGGGTATTTATTACTGAGATGCGTAATGTAAAGGGAATTTTTGTCTTGCTTTTCATGTTGTGTATAACTATTTATTGGTCTGGTACATGAGAATTCTTCGGTCCTGAAAGGACATAGTTAACACTGTGTTGCCAACAGCACCATGGGAGAACAACTTCGTTAGTGTCGTTTACACAAGGTAGCGCAAGCTCCGCACTTGCGTTGTTTACTCTTAACGTACGCCGTGCTCCCGTGCGGCGCTCATGCGGTATTTGCCAACTACGTGATATTCCTCGCACGGTTTCACCGTAACGCAATTAGCGACGTGCATCATTCCGGGCTGAAGACGCTACGCCATTTTCACTGTTTTATTTCATGAGGCAAGGTATGTGAGACACAATTACCCTTTTCCGAAAGGAGGGAAAGAGGATGGTTACAATGTGGTAACAGTAGTGTGGTATGTAACACAGCTGAACACAGCGTCAACCTGCATGCCACAGAAACCTTTACGGTACTGCTGCATGATGGTGCGTAGAGAGTATGAGAATGACAGGCGGCATATGAAACGCGAACTTTGTAATTCACTAAACAATTGCGAACCTTTGTCATCAAGTAATTATGTGATTCGCGTTCACAGCGTTTTTATAATATTTTAGTTAATACAATTCTTTCTGTTTTTTCCATGCTTTTGTTCTGCAAGACCTAGGCTTCGATTCTAGTCAAACCTTCTCGTATTACTGTTTGAAAAACGTTATTCGTGCTTTCTGTTGTGTTACGAACGAAGAGCTCACGATTGACGTTCTTCCATTTTTCTTCTGCAACTGAACGACCAAATACATTTTGCTTGATCGACACTCATAGACACTATCATCATAGCTAAAGGAAAACCTGATCGATCTATCTCTCTTCCTCCTCCCCACTCTCAACACAACTTTGTGCTCTTCACTTACGAAATACCAAAGGTTTCATTCTTATAAATTTGAGAAATAAGTGAAATTATATTGACTAAATTTCATGTACGAATTATTAGGTTATGTTCAAAATTATATTGGCACTGTAAATTATGCTGGATGTTACACTATATTATTTTCGTTATTCTGTGTACTGTAATATCTCTACGTATTACTACATTCTAAGTCCTATTTTACTATCATCACAAGAGCTGAATAATCATAACCTCAAAGATAAGTTTCGACTTGAAATCTGTTGTAAAACACAGGCACAACCGCTTGTTTTCTTGACTGACTGTTACAGATTCCTCCCAACCCCTAAGTACAACGAAACCGGTTAAGGTAAATTTTTTCTATGCCTTTTATGATTAATTCCTACAACGGCTACCTCGTTTTTGCCGTTTCATCATTACTCAAGTCTTTCACTGAAACTTCCCTTCTAATACGTCACACATGTGTAGGAGGCTCATACAGAATATTTCGCATTTTTCACATAGTGATGACTAGGTTCATTTTTTAACACTTAATTTAGTCACTACTTGAATCATATAAGACACAATATCAGACTCGAATTACTGATATTCACAATTTAGCACAACAGTTGGCGCATGCCTCCTCATAACAAAGTTCTAACCACTGCTATGAGAGGGACAGGAAGCTGTATTCACTTTCGTACAATCCAGTAAGCCAATAGAGATGGTTCGACAATAGAGGCTACTTCAATCAGACAACAGTACTGCAACTGATCTCACGATGTGTGATGGAGTGTAGTTCGGGCACCACTACCGTTTCACCCCTTCTCGGTTTCATTCGGGAATAGAGCTCTAATTTCTAGTTTGATTTCTCTGAATTCATTGAAATGGTATTGACGGACATTGAAAGATTTATGCCAGTTAAATTAAGAAGAGACGAAAAGGAACAATCTTGACACACAATACGGGTCGGGACAATGTTGTAGAAATAACAGAAAAAAAATGCCTGGTTTATAAGAACGCAAAATATCCAAAAGTCTTAGTAGTTTACAGAAGCTCAAAACTTTGGTCAAACTTCAATGCAAGATGCTTTTAATAGTTTACTCAAACACTGTCTCAAAATCTGTGACAGAATTGAGAATGATCCTTGTCGTAAGTAAATTCTACCAGCGGCAATACATAGAGCGTTCAATGTGCATTAACTGATAACAACACCACTGAACTGGATTTGTTAAACACATTTTTCTGAAATTCCTTCGCCAGTAAATCGCAACGAATACTCCAGAATTCAAATCAATAACAGCAGCCAAAATTTGTAGTTTAGTTGAGGGTACCCGGCATGTAGCAAAAAAAACTTGCGCCTCCCAGTCCAGATTGTATGGTAATTAGATTTGTGATATGTGTACTAGGTTCAATTTTAACTAATAATACACAAACGCTCTCTCGAAACACACGTACCTAAAGATCGGGAAGTTGCACTGGTCGCGTTAATACACAAGAAAGCAAACAGAGGTAATCTACTGAATTATAGACCCAATTCATAGATTTCGATTGGCGATAGGATTTTAGGATGTATACTACGTACAAACATTATGAAATACCTAGAATAAAACGATATGACGACACATTACCAGCAGGGATGCAGTAAATCTTCCTGTGAAACCCAACTGGCTGTTCATTCATATGAAGTAATGAGTGCTATCGATAGTGTATTTCAAGCTGATTCCGTGTCTCTAGAATTCTAGACACCTTTTGACACAGTTCTTCACACAGGACCTTTAAAAAAATTGCATGCCTTTGGGGTATTCTCTCAGTTGTACTAATGGATATACGACTTGCAACTAACACCGGTGCATCACCGCAATATTTCCTCCGATGTCCTCTTTTATTTATTTTGACGAGTTCCGTTCTTCAGGTGTTTGATTGTTGACTGCGAACGTTGGAGGCATCTCGGTGTGATAATGTGACACTATTTTCACTTGCGGGTGCTGTTTTAATCCAACGAAACTGGTGGTGATAACGAAGAAGTTTCCAATTACATCTGTCCTGTGGCTCATTTGAATTCAATTTATTACGAAGTATAACGGCTGTGGGTGTCCGCATTACAGAGTTCTGTGCTCTCAGTAACTGATAGGAAGTCATGTAGGGAATCAAAGTGACGTCTGCGTTTCGCAAGGAGCTGTTAAAGATCCTCTTCTGTTCTTCAACTATTTAAATTCTTGAACTACATATAAACGATTTTGGAGGCAATATGATCGTGGAATGTTAGCAGAATAAACCGTCATTTACCGTCAAGTAAACTCATCATAATTTATAAATCGGTTCCAAAATAATTTAGACGAGCTATCCTTTGTAAGGTTCAAAGAGTGACAGTTGAGTCCAAGCAACATAAAGCGCAAGGTATTGTTCACCAGTCCTAAAGAAAACGCTAAATTTATGTTACCCGTTAAGTGACATAAATTTAAAAGCTGTCGAATCAGGGAAATAACTAGATGTTTAAATTCAGAACATCTTAAATTAGATGACAGCATAGAGGATGTTGTGAGGAAGGCGAATCAAAGATTGCATTGTATTGGCAGAACAAAAGATGCAACAAATCTACTAAAGAGATTTCCTACACTCCGCTTGTTCGTCCTGTTGTGGACATAACAGGACGAACAAGCGGAGATTTTAACCTGGCAGGAGAGATGGAGTTCATCGAAAACTTTCAAAAAAATGGCATCTAGGTTTGTATTATCGTGAAACAGCGAGGAGAGCGTCATACGTCATAGATATGGTAAGTAGGGGTGGCGATCAAGGGTGATGTCGGTTGCGCTTAGTTATCATGAAATTGCAAAGACAAAATTTTTCTGCCGATTGCTAAAATATTGTTTTTCTTTCACCTACAAAGGAAGACATGATCATCATTGTAAAGTAAGAGAATTCAGAGATGACACAGAAAGATTTAGGCATTAATTTTTCCATTCTGCTAGTCGAGAGACGAACGGTGCAGAAACACATCGTCAAGTCCTATTAATGCGGCTACTTACGAGAAGCGGTAGATACGTAGTTGTGTTGATCCACTGTGTCTTGGAGAATAAAACGATCACCCACGTAATGCCTCGTAAACGTTCCCCATACCATAACGCTCCCTCCTCCGTCCTAGGGTCTTGCGATGACGGTTGCAAGGTTTTTATTTTGACGTTTCACGCTGTACACGCCAACGGCCATCTCTTCAATAGACTATGTAACGTGATTCAACTGAAAAGGCCAGCTGTCGCCACTCATTGGAAGTCCAGTTGGGGTGTTGGTTTGCAAATTCTAGTCTTTGCCGCCGATGGACGGCAGTCAGCATGTGGACATGAACCAGGTGAATGCTGCGGAGGCATACGTTCGCTGAATTATTGCTGAGGAGGCACTGTAGCCCCTTGGTTCGTCTGGATGGTCAGGTGCTATACAGGTTCACGTATCTTCACCCGTACTCATCTCAGCACCCGTCGTTAACCGCTGTCGTCTATAGCTTGTGGTAGGTTACATTTGCCTTGGCACCAGTTTTGGATGGAGCCATTTTACCACGCACAGTATACAATGAAAATTGTGACCACATACTTAAAAGACAGTATGTCAAGGACAACAGCGGTTATGCGTCGTTGCGTGGAAGCAATGAGGCCTTGGTAGGCCGCTGGAGGGAGTTGGCACCACATCTGCACTCAGAAGTCATCTAATTCTCGCAAAGTGATGCCACTTAAAGTACAACTGAAATGTATTTGGTCGGGTTCAGGTCTAGCGAGTTGGTGGGATGGGGGGACGGTGGACACATCAACTGTAAATCGCCACTGTGTTCCTCGAAAGACTCCATCACACTCCTCCCCTGGTGAAATGGCCCATTATCCTGTTGAAAAATACCACTGCGGTAGGGAAACATGGTGGTGAAGGGATGTACGTGGTCTGCAACCCCTGTACGATACTCCTCGGTCGTCGTCATAGTGCCTAGCACCATCTCCACTGGACCCAAGGATTCCCACATAAACGTTCCCTAGGGCATAATGGAGCCGTCGTCAACTTGTCTCCTTCTTGCAGTACAGGTGTCAAGGAGCTGTTCCCTGGAAGACGACGGATCGGCGCCGTCCCATTGGCATGATGAAGAATGTATCGGGACTCCTCAGACCATGAGTCGCTCTGCCACAGCACCTGCGTTTTGTGCCGATGGCCACGTGCCCAATTCAGTCGTAGTTGCCCATGCCGTAGTATTAACATTGGCACACGTATGAGTCGTCAGCTGCAGAAACCCATCGCTAGGAGTCTTCGGTGCAGTGTGTGTTCAGTCATAGATGCCCAGCATTGAAGTATGATGTTAGTTCCGCCACCGTTCACCATCTCACCTCTTTTATCAGTCTGCCCAGCCTACGACGTCCAACTTCTGTAATGATAGATGGCTTCCCAACACCACGACGTCTGGACGTAGTTAAGCCTTCGTTTCCCCCGTCTTGAAACACACAGCGCAGCAATTTTCGAACACCCGATAAATCGTGCGGTTTCCGGAATGCTTGTGCCGTATCTGAGGGTTAACAAAATCTGCCTTCGGTCAGACTAAGATTGCACGCTCTCCCCATTCCACGTACGAACAGCACGCTCACTGATACTACATGCACCGTGCGTTCCTGACTGCAATCATCTCTCGCGTGTTGACGCTGCTGTTGCCTGACAGATTTTTATCGATAGTGGGTCGATGGTCATAACGTTCTGGTTGGTCAGTGTTCTGCTTGACTCCTGTATTTTAACCACAGTGGCACGCGAACAGTGGAAAGAACTTAGCCCGCTCTGAAATTCTTCCGACCCTTGGGTCGAATGCCAATGATCAAGCACCTATGGACGTCAGGCAAATCGTATTGCGACGAGGACTGCACGGTTGTCCACGTCTTTCCGAAACTATTTTTATACCCTCCACAGGCAGTGCAGCCGCCAGCTGTTTGTGAGTGGTTTTGGCACGTTGAGTCGAACATATTAATTTAACAGGACCGTGTATGTTGAAAGTAGTTCTATAAATCCTCAGTGAATACTAGAGTAGCCATATAGATGTAGATGATTTTTTTCGTCATAGTCACTTGGTGAGACGTATCTTCATGGGGTATTTTGTAATCATCGCTCTTGTATTGATTGCATGTTTCCACATATGTCTTCCGAAATGAACACGAGTAACGTGTCAGAAAAATAGAGCACATATGGTGAATCCTGGCAGTAGCTCTTCTGTCAACATTCCAAGATGGATTAAGTAAGGGAGGCGGGAATGGGGGTACGACCACGTACCGTAAGGAACAGTACAGCGGTAGATGTACACCGGACAAGCTAATCGGTAGTTAACCAGGTAACTGTAGAGTTACATCACACTACGATTCTTGAGGACTGACTAATGGCTCAAGTTTTCTAATACTTAGGCTGCTTTACTTTCTCGCAGCGCGCTTCTTTGCGTTTCGCGAACCTGGCGTAATTGTTAGAGAAACTTTCCCGACACGTTTCCACTGCCTGGGTGTTTCGCTGAAATACTCTTTTCCTCGATAACAAATTGCGGAGATATGAGCCCGCTTGTTGCAGTCCTCAGACTGAAATTTCTTTCCTTATTTTACATCTTGCGAACAAATGAGCGACAGCGCCACAGCCCCTAGCAAGAACTTGGACGGCACAATTACAGGCGCGGCTGCAGCACGCTGATTAACTTCTGGAATTGCTAATTTAGTTCTCCGCTCTTGCATGTCTGCTGGGACGTTGAAGCGCATTCAGCGAGACAAATGCTTAACTTCTTGAACGTGGACGAGTTACAGGGAGCCAGCTAACGCAGTTATGGCGTAGCTGGTGCGGGTTTACTGCTTGCCGTCCTCGATTTAATGTGGCGCAGTTTTGGACACCAGGGATTCGCATTCGAACCGCTATGAACTTAGGCTTGTGCGCTTCTGCTCTACTTAAGACTGAGTGGTGTAGACATGCGGATATTTTCAGATTTAACTGAACCCCTTCGTAGTTTTAATGGTCAGTTAATTTTGTGTTATCAATACACAACTTTATCTAAGCTCTTCCCTCCATGAACCATGGACCTTGCCGTTGGTGGGGAGGCTTGCGTGCCTCAGCGATACCGATGGTACCGTAGGTGCAACCACAACGGAGGGGTATCTGTTGAGAGGATGGACAAACTTGTGGTTCCTGAAGAGGGGCAGCAGCCTTTTCAGTAGTTGCAGGGGCAACAGTCTGGATGATTCACTGATCTGGCTTTGTAACACTAACCAAAACGGCCTTGCTGTGCTGCAACTGCGAACGGCTGAAAGCAAGGGGAAACTACAGTCGTAATTTTTTCCGAGGGCATGCAGCTTTACTTTATGGTTAAATGATGATGGTGTCCCCTCGAGTAAAATATTCCGCAGGTAAAATAGTCCCCCATTCGGATCTCCTGGCGGGAACCACTCAAGAGGACGTCGTTATCAGGAGAAAGAAAACTGGAGTCCTACGGATCGGAGCGTGAAATGTCAGATCCCTTAATCGGGCAAGTAGGTTAGAAAATTTAAAAAGGGAAATGGATAGGTTAAAGTTAGATATAGTGGGAGTTAGTGAAGTTCGGTGGCAGGAGGAACAAGACTTTTGGTCGGGTGAATACAGGGTTATAAATACAAAATCAAATAGGGGTAATGCAAGAGTAGGTTTAGTAATGAATAAAGAAATAGGAGTGCGGGTAAGGTACTACAAACAGCATAGTGAACGCATTATTGTGACCAAGGTAGACACGAAGCCTATGCCTACTAAAGTAGTACAAGTTTATATGACAACTACCTCTGCAGATGATGAAGAAATTGATGAAGTGTATGATGAGATAAAAGAAATTATTCGGGTAGTGAAGGGAGACGAAAATTTAATAGTCATGGGTGACTAGAATTCACGAGTAGGAAAAGGGAGAGAAGGAAACATAGTAAGTGAATATGGATTGGGGGTAAGAAATGAAAGAGGAAGCCGTCTGGTAGAATTTTGCACAGAGCATAACTTAATAATAGCTAACACTTGGTTCAAGAACCATGAAAGAAGGTTGTATACATGGAAGAATCATGGAGACACTAGAAGGTATCAGATGGATTATATAATGGAAAGAGAGAGTTTTAGGAATCAGGTTTTAAATTGTAAGTCATTTCCAGGGACAGATGTGAACTCTGATTACAATCAATTGGTTATGAACTGTAGATTAAAAGTGAAGAAACCGCAAAAAGGTGGGAATTTTTTGGAGATGGGACCTGGATAAACTGACTAAATCAGAGGTTGTACAGAGTTTCAGGGAGAGCATAAGGGAACAATTGACAGGAATGGGGGAAAGAAATACAGTAGAAGAAGAATGGGTAGCTCTGAGGAATGAAGTAGTGAAGGCAGCAGATGATCAAGTAGGTAAAAGACGAGGGCTAGTAGAAATCCTTGAGTAACAGAAGAAATATTGAATTTGATTGACGAAAGGAGAAAATATAAAAACGCATTAAGTGAAGCAGGCTAAACGGAATACAGTAATTCAAGAACAGTCTTAATCGCATTTATTATTGTTATAATACCGCCAACCGGTTTCAAACCGACGTAGGGGTCATCTTCTGGGCGTTTACACCATTGGTCGACTGCTGGTGGTGTCACTCCTTTCCACATAACGGCAGGAAACATAGCAGTCGACCAATGGTGCAAACTCCCAGAAGGTGACCCCTACGTCGGGTTGAAACCGGATGGCGGTATTATAAGAATAATAAATGCGATTAAGACCGTTCTTGAATTATTGATTAATCATAGTAATCGCTGCTCCTCTCCACAACCATGTTGTCCAAAAAAGGAATACAAACGTCTCAAGAATGAGATCGACAGGAAGTGCAAAATGGCTAAGCAGGGATGGCTAGAGGACAAATGTAAGGATGCTCACTAGGGTAAGATAGAAACTGCCTACAGGAAAATTAAAGAGACCTTTGGAGAAAAGAGAGCCACTTCAATGAATATCAAAATCTCAGATGGAAACCCATTTCTAAGCAAAGAAGGGAAAGCAGAAAGGTGGAAGGAGTATATAGAGAGTCTATACAAGGGCGATGTACTCGAGGACAATATTATGGAATAGGAAGAGGATGTAAATGAAGTTAAAATGGGAGATACGATACTGCTTGAAGAATTTGACACAGTACTGAAAGACCGGATTCGAAACAAGACCCCGGGAGTAGACAACATTCAATTTGAACTACTGACGTCCTTGGGAGAGCCAGTCCTGGCAAAACTCTACCATCTGGTGAGAAAGATGTATGAGACAGGCGAAATACCCTCAGAATTCAAGAAGAATATAATAATTCCAATCCCAAAGAGACCAGGTGTTGACAGATAAGAAAATTATTGAACTATCGGTTTAATAAGTCACAGCTGCTAAATACTAACGCGAATTCTTTACAGACGAATGGAAAAACTGGTAGAAGCCGACCTCGGGGAAGATCAGTTTGGATTCCGTAGAAATGTTGGAACACATAAGACAATACTGACCCTACGACTTATCTTAGAAAATAGATTAGGGAAAGGCAAAGCTACGTTTCTAGCATTTGTAGACTTAGAGAAAGCTTTTGACAATGTTGCCTGGAATATTCTCTTTCAAATTCTAAAGGTAGCGGGGGTAAAATACAGGGAGCGTAAGGCTATTTATGATTTGTACAGAAACCAGATGGCAGTTATAAGGGTTGAGGGCCATGAAAGGGAAGCAGCGGTTGGGAAGGGAGTGAGACAGGGTTGTAGCCTCTCCCCTTATGTTATTCAATCTGTATATTGAGCAAGCAGCAAAGAAAACAAAAGAAAAATTCGGAGTAGGTATTAAAATCTATGGAGAAGAAATGAAAACTTTGTGGTTCGCCGATGACATTGTAATTCTGTCAGAGACAGCAAAGGTCTGCGTTTCTGAAGAAGAGACATTTCTTAACATCGAGTATAGATTTAAATGTCAGGAAGTCGTTTCTGAAAGTATTTGCGTGGAGTGTAGCCATGTATGGAAGTGAAACATGGACGATAAATAGTTTGGACAAGAAGAGAACGGAAGCTTTTGAAATGTGGTGCTACAGAAGAATGCTGAAGATTAGATGGGTAGATCACATAACTAATGAGGAGTTATTGAATAGAACTGGGGAGAAGTGGAGTTTGTGGGACAATAAGAAGGGATCGGTTGGTAGGACGTGTTCTGAGGCATCAAGGGATTACAAATTTAGCATTGGAGGGCAGCTTGGAGGGTAAAAATTGTAGAGGGACACTAAGAGATGAATACACTAAGCAGATTCAGGAGTATGTAGGTTGCAGTAAGTACTGGGAGATGAAGAAGCTTGCACAGGATAGAGTAGCATGGGGAGCTCCATCAAACCAGTCTCAGGACTCAAGACCACAACAACAACAACAATCTAAACTCTTAGGTGACTGCTGGGGATTATAGTATATAGATTGAGGCGTTACACTATAAATCACTGTCGGGACAAGAACGATAAAGATAATATATTTCCATATATTACGTATCATGGGGGGTAGCACAACAGACTTGAGAGTTGACAGTTGATTCATTAGGGAAGACATTAAACAGAACAAACCCTTCAGCAGACTGTCACGATAACTTTACTGGGTGAGGGAGCGACTTTGAACTTTTCTTCGGAGGTGTCGCGCCACTCCATGGAGAGCAGTGTTGTTTACTTCAGAGAATTGTTACGATCAGTCTCACAACGCGATAGCCATTCCGCACGGAGTCTCCATAGTTGCTCTTTATGAGCGGGGAACCCAGCAGGCACACACCTTTGAATACGCCAACTGGTGGACGAGTGTTTCAGCACTACCGACAGAGACTTCCAGTTGTGCAGCGTGGTCTGTGATTGTTATCCGTCGATGACGTCGACTGAAAGCGACTGTACGTTCCATCATTTCAGGAATCACAGCTGTGTGCAGTCGGTAGGCACCAGGAAGATCGGGCAAATTTGCTCAACCTTGTTGCGATCATGACAGTCGTCTCACCCAACTACTGACCGTCCTTTCCTTCACTGCCAGGTCTCCGTTGATATTCTGCAGACGACTGTGAATCTCTGTGATGCTCTAATATTCCGCCAGAAGAATATGACTGATTCGAACTCCCGTCCGTTGCAGACGCTATTTTGCTGGTTACGTAAAGCGCCGCTATCTATCCCAAATTCGTGAAACTATAGGGGCTTAAGCGGGAATTTTGCAGGACGTCACACTATCAAGACCGCATCTTTTCAACCGAAATTTGACGAGAAAAAATGTGTTGCATTACTTATTGAAACCCCTGTGTGTTGGTATTTTATTAGTATTTGTCATAGAGCTTTGTGGTTAACAGTAGTCGGCCATGGAATACCCAACTGTCGAAAAAGTGAGAAAAGCGTCATGGTGACCACCAACAACCGTTAGTGGACAGGTGGAGTCTAGACGGTAAGAGGAGCCAACTCAGTTATTACTTGTGCTACGTATGACGACGTCGCAGTTGTAGGAGGCTCAAGTTGAATGGTGGCAAATAACGTACTAGTGTTGATATTGCACGGTTCTGTGAAGATTTTGTTGTACAAATGCGTAGCAGTGTCGCAACGAATATACGTGTCTACGTTTGAAAGGCTCAAAGACGTTCACCTGTAGGAAGTGGTCTAGAGAATATCTTTCCAGTGATTCACTATCTGCAGTACGTGTTTGTTATTTTTGACTCACAGGATTTCATTAGTGACTTTGGGTAGGGCAACTTAACTCATTTGTTTTCTTAGTGTCATTAGTCTCACCCGTGCAAATGCTGCTGTTTCCATAGTAACTGTTGAGGCCTCGGAATAAAGCTGGCAGGTGTAGGCTATGGAGACAAAGGAAAGTAAACTTGGACTGTTTGCACAGTTCGCTAACGAAAAAGAAAAAGTTTCCAACATCTGCTCATTTATATCATATTGGTAGTGTGCTATTCCGCGACCTTTCGCTACCTCACCTAAACTTACCGCCACAGCGCTCGTATCGTAGACGGTACAAATGACCACAGCTTGTCCCAGTTAGTGGGTAAGATAAATATTGATAAGCCAACAGGATCCCTTTTAATATTCTACCAAGTATTTGACAGTCGGGAGGCATGGGCTGTCACCTCCCCTGCAGGGAGCTAGTGATACCTGGGGAAAGATGATAGAATTCGCCACACAAATAAAAAAGGTATGTATCTTGAAATCAGTACAGAACAAGTCACTCGTAACTGAGGGTAGCCCCCAATGAAACAAAAGCATTCAGTGAACGACATATAGAAAGCACTGATCTATAACTACGAAAGTTTAAATGAGAACTGTTCGGAGTGGGTGGCAGACTTCGGTGAACCTTACCGCACGGCTGGCGCTGCTGCTCTCCTGTAGTATAACGAGATACTTGAGATCGCCAAACGATAGAAAGGGCGATCGAATCCGAGCGCCTGTGCTCGAAGTAACTAAATGTTAAACTTTGCCGCAGCATGGCTGAGAGTACGTGTCGAAAAGACGTGGCTGTGAGCGAGACGGCAACTGGTGGTCTTTCCCGCAAGACGTTTCACAACGTACGGCAGTGCTGTTTTGTTAGCAGACCGGCACCTCTAACAAGTGTGCCTAAGATCGAAGAAAGTAGTCCTGGTGCCAAGGTGGTGCATGCTCAAGGGGTTAGCTGTCGCCTGCTGGGCCACAGAACTGGTCGCTTCGTTCCTGCCCGAGAGCTGGCGCATCCTCAGCCGTTGAGACGGCGAGCTTTTCAGTATTTGTGCGTGCCTCAGGATCAATAAGATGCTCCGCTTAAACCTTAATCTTTTTAACGTTTGCCACATTCAACAATTAATAAATTCCTCTCTAGATGAGGTCAGTTGAAATCTGCTTACAGATTTTGGATCCTCGGTATTTACATATAATTATTCTGTGTCTTTGATGTAATTATTTTGACTAATTCGCGGTTGCATTTTTATATATGTTGAAATAACACTGATATCTACATTATCGGTGAAGCAGCGGTGTGGTCCTCATCAAAAGATCCCGAAACTATCACCTCACTTCATGTTCATTAATTTCTTCTCGAACTGTTCGTTGTTTATGGGCCTGCACGGCTGTCCACGAATTCGTCACGGCACGTGCATTCTTGGGAGGGTTGGTAACGCGATGTGCTACAACCTGAAGACACGTCACGATGATATAGAATACTCGATAAGCCGAATACGCGTCCGAAACGGGGATATAGTGTCTGAAACTAAAAGCGGAAGGTTGTGCTTAGAAACTGAAACATAAGTGCGATTGGAAAAAAGGAAGGGCTGCACAGAGTTACTTAAATTTTAGGAAAGCTATTCCTATTAAAGAGGTTGAGCAAAGAGTAATGCAAAGAGGAAACATCTGGAAATCAGCTACACTTCATGCTGCGTCAAGAATGTAACATACGTTTTAAAGAAACGATGCAGATTTCCCACGCATCTGAAAATCATAACTGAAACGTCACACACTTTGAGATAGTTTCCTGGTGTGTTTAATGATTTTATATTTGCAGCGTTCTTTTTCCTTTTTTTTTCTCTGACTTCTGTCACCCACGTTCTACGCGGTCGACCTACTTTCCCTTTTCCCTCTAGGATCAACCCCACATCTTCTTTGGATGTTTATTCTAAATGGCAGTACCACGGTAACACCTTAGTGTCAATTGCATGAATTATGTTCCCCCTCTGCCTCAATCACTTCCATGACCTCGTCATGTCTGATGTGGTGTAATGGAGAAGACTTCGTGTCCAGTAATCCACTTCCGTTCGTAGCAACTGATCTTTGCTTCTCTTTCTTACTTCCCAAAAGATTCACTCACACACATGTGCGCTTTCCACTACTTTGTACATAATATTTTAGCTTTGTTTCTAACATTACTACTCCAAAGGATTTAGCGTATATTGAATCGTGGAAGACGATAATTGACGTTTGATGCCTATTTTCCGGTGTTTCTTCCCTGTGTATCTGCATCTAAATAGATACTCCGCAAGGCATAGTACATTATCAAGGAAGCGCAGCACCCAATGGTGCACTGTTTCCTTGAGTGCAAATCCCAAGGGGCAAGTCGTAGTCGCAGTTGTAACGGATATGTTCCGCCTTTTGGAGAAAAAATCTGTGGCAAATATTATAAGTCACGCTGCAAAACAAAATCAGATGTACTTAAAACAGTAGCAGTGTTTTCTCTACATTTCTAACAGTTCTAACGATGTTCATCATCTACTCTATATCTCAAAGTACTTGGGGCTCCATTTACTTACCGTCTGCACTCACAGTGAGAGACATGATGTTATGAAAAGTTCCAGTAACAGCTGATAAAATTGTTTCGCTGCCTACAGCCGCATCATGATGTGCTACCTATACGGTAAAACACAAAGTACAGTGTCATCACGTTTTGTGGATACTAAGTAAATAAAGAAATGTCTAAAACACTCACACCGTTAAAAGATCCTAGATATACACTTCGCTCCTTGTCAAAATTTACTACTCAGTGAATATTACCAATACCATGGCGACCTAAAGGTAAGGAAGAGGAATTCCATATATTAAGGACAAATAGCTGGTAGGTGACAAATTTTTTATCACCAATCCGGCCCCATTAAAAACTTTCAGCATCATCACAGTATAAAATATTTTTCTATTTTAATACACGCAAATGTTTAAGACATGGCTTTCTAACCGAAAATTTCACCTATCAACAATTTCTTCTAAATGAATGGACCACGTCCTCGTTACTTTCGCTCGCCATACTATTGACAATATTCAATGAATAGTAAATTTTGACAGGGAACGATTGGTACGCCAACGATCTTTAACGCTGTGAGCATATTTTAGACACTCCCTTATTAATTTTAATATACACACAATGTGGTTACACTGTACCTTGCGTTTTACCATGTTGGTTGCACATGATGATGCGGCTTCAGATAGTAAATCGATTGCGTTTTAATAAACAACAGTTTTACCAGCTGTTAGTGGAAACGACCTTAATATCATCTCTTCCAGTAAGACCTTAAGTCCTCCTAAGCTCTTTTAAATTCAGGTTCTAGCACTGGATCCACTGCCTCTTCTCTGTCAATAACTATTTCTTTTTTTGTCGCGTCACCAGACAAATCCTCCCTCTCACAGATTGCTTCAGTGTACTTTTCCCTCTTATCCGCTCACTCTTCTATATTGACAGTGGAGTTCCTGTTGCACTCTTAATGTTATGTCCTTGCTTTTCATTACATCGAACGTTAGTTTGACTTTCTGTATGCTGAGTCAGTCCTTCCGACAGTCATTTCTTTCTCAGTTCCTTCCCATTTTTCACGAAGCCATATCGCATTAGCTTCCCTGCTCTTCCTATTTATTTCATTCCTAAAAGACTTGTTATCTCTGTATTCTTGATACACTGAACTTTTTTTTTACTTTCTTCTTTCAGCGATGTTGTTGTTGTGGTCTTCAGTTCAAAGACTGGTTTGATGCAGCAATCCATGCTACTCTATCCTTCGCAAGCTTCTCCATCTCCAAGTAACTCCTGCAACCTACATCCTTCTGAAACTGCTTAATGTATTCATCTCTTGGTCTCCCTGTATGGTTTACGGCCTCCGCGCTGCCCTTCAGTATTAATTGGTGATCCCTTGAGGCCTCACAACATGTCCTACCAACCTGTCCCTTCTTCTAGTCAAGTTGTGCCGTAAGTTCCTCTCCTCCACAATTGTATTCAGTACCTCCTCATTAGTTACGTAATCTACCCATCTAATTTTCAGATTGCATCTACAGCACCACATTTCAAAAGATTACATTTTCTTGTCTAAACTAGTTATTGTCCATGTTTCACTTCCATATATGGCTACACTCCATACAAACACTTTCAGAAATGAATTTCTGAAACTGAAATCTATACTCGATGTTAACAAATTTCTCTTCTTCAGAATCGCTTTCCTTGCCATTACCAGTCTACATTTTATATCCTCTCTACATCGATCATCATCAGTTATTTTGCTCCCCAAATAGCAAACTCATTTACTACTTTAAGTGTCTCATTTTCTAATCCAGTTCCTCAGTATCACCTGATTCCCATACATTCCATTACCCTCGTTTTGCTTTTGTTGATGTTCACCTTATATCCGCCTTCCAAGACACTATTGATTCCGTTCAACTGCCATCTGGTTTCTGTCCAAATTGTAAATACCCTAACGTTCCCTGTATTTGACCTCTGCTACCTTCATAATTTGAGAGTATTCCAATCAACATAGTCAAAAGCCTTCTTCAAGTCTAAAACCGCTAGAAACGCAGGTTTTCCTTTCCTTAATCTATCTTCTAAGGTAAGTCGTAGGATCAGTATCTCCTCACGTGTTGCAACATTTCCATAGAAACCGAACTGATCCCGAGCTCGGCTTCTACCACTTTTTCCATTCGTCTGTAAACAATTCATGTTAATATTTTGAAGCTGCGACTTATTAAACTGATAGTTCTATAATTTTGACACCTGTTAATAAGTACTTTCTTTGGGATTGGAATCACTATATTCCTCTTGAATTCTGAGAGTATTTCGCCTGTCTCATACATATTGCTCAACAGATGGTAGAGATCTGTCAGGGGTGGCTATCTCAAGGCTTAAGTATTTCAGTGATCCGTCAAACTCTTCACTCAGTATCGTAACTCCCATTTCATCTTCTTCTACGTCCTCTTCCATTTCCACAATATCACCCTCCAGTACATCGCCCTTGTATAGACTCTCTATATACTCCTTCCACCTTTCTGCTTTCCCTTCTTTGGTTAGAATTGGTTTTCCACCGGCGCTCTTTTCCCCAAATGTCTCTTTAACTTTCCTGTAGTCTGTATCTATCTCACCCCTTGTGATACATGCCTCTACAACCTTACATTTGTCCTCTAGCCATCCCTGCTTAGCCACCTTGCACTTCTGTTGATCTCATTTTTGAGACGTTTGTATTCCTTTTGGCTACTTCATTTACTACATTTTTATATTTTATCCTTTCATCAATTAAGTTCAATATCTCTTCTGTTACCCAAGGATTTCTACTAGCACTCGTCTTTTTACCTACTTGATCCTCGACTGCATTAACTATTTCATCTCTCAAAGCTACCCATTCTTCTCCTACTGTGTTTCTTTTCTCCGTTCGTGTCAACGTTCTCTAATGCTCTCTCTGAAACTCTCTACAACCTCTAGTTCTTTCAGTTTATACAGGTCCCATCTCCTTAAATTCATACCTTTTCGCATTTTCTTCAATTTTAACCTACATTTCATAAACTGTAGATTGTGGTCAGAGTCCGCATCTGCCCCTGGAAGTGTCCTACAATTTAAAACCTAGTTCCTAAATCTGTGTCTTACCACTATATAATCTATCTGAAACCTTTCGGTGTATTCAGTCCTCTTACACGTATACAACCTTCTTTCATGATTTTTAAACCAAGTGTTAGCTATGATTAAGTTATGCTCTGTGCCAAATTCTATCAGGCGGCTACCTATTTCATTCCTTACTCCCATTTCATATTCACCTACAACTTTTCCTTTCCTCATTTTCCTACAATCGAATTCCAGCCCCCCCCATGACTATTAAATTTTCGTCTCCCTTCACTGTCTGAATAATTTCTTTTATCTCATCATACATTTCTTCAATCTGTTCGTCATCTACGGAGCTAGTTGGCATATAAACTTTTGCTACTGAGGTAGGCGTGGGCTTCGTTTCTATCTTGGCTATAATGATGCGTCACAATGCTGTAGGTAGTAGCTTACCCGCGCTCCCATTTTTTGTTCATTACTAAACCAACTCCTGCTTTACCCCTATTTGATTTTGTATTTATAATCCTGTATTCACCTGACCAGAAGTCTTGTTCCTCCTGCTACCGAACTTCGCTAATTCACACCATATCTAACTTTAACCTATACATTTCCCTTTTTAAATTTTCTAACGTCCCTACCCGATTAAGGGTTCAGACATTCCACGCTCCGATGCGTAGAACGGCAGTTTTCTCTCTCCTGATAACATCGTAATCCAGAGTAGTCCCCGCACGGATATTGAAAGGGGAACTATTTAACCCGCGGAATATTGTACCCAAGACGACACGATCATCATTTAACCACACAGTAAATCAGCATGCCCTCGGTAAAAATTACGGCTGTAGTTTCCCCTTGCTTTCAGCCGTTCGCAGTACCAGCACAGAAAGCCCTTTTTGGTTAATGTTACAAGGCCAGATTAGTCAATCATCCAGACTGTTGCCCCTGCAACCCACTGCCTCTCTTCAGGAACCACACATTTGTCTGGCGTCTCAACAGATACCCCTCCGTTGTGGTTGCACCTACGGTACGGCTACCTGTATCGCTGAGGCACGCAAGATCCCCACCCCGGCAAAGTCCATGGTTCTTGGGGAGAGGTGGGGGTGGGGGTTGGGGTGGGTGCTTTGGGGAATTCGGCGATAAGACTATTTCGTCTGTTAGGCATGGTTTCTTTGCATTTGCCTTCCTTGTAGCTACGTTTCTCCTTCCGATTCCTGTGATTACTCTTTTTTACAGATGTTGAATCCTTTCCAATTTAACTGCCTACTGCAGTATTACTTATCGCAGTAGTTATAGCCTCAGAGAATTTCAGGCGTATCTTTTCATTCCTTAGTACTTCCGTATCCTACTTATTTACGCATTGATTCTTCTTGGCTAGTCTTTTCAACTTCAGACTACTCTTCATCACAACTAAATTGTGATCTCAGTCTATATCTGCTCATGAGTACGCCTTACAATCCAATAAATCATTTCGGAATCTCTGATGGATCATAATGAAATGTAACTGAAATTTTCACCCTGTCTCCCGACCTTTTTCAAGCAAACCTCTTCCTCTTGTGATTCTTGAACAGATTATCCGCTGTTACTAGCTTAAATTCATTACAGAACTCGTCCATCTCCTCTCTCGTTTCTACTACCGAGACCATATTTTCCCGTTCCCCTTCTTCCTACTGCTTCCGTTACAAACACATTGCAGTCCACCATGGCTATTACACTTTCATCTGCCTTTGTATACTGGATTATGCATTCACTGTCTCTGCTTCTTTATCTTTCGCCTGCGAGTTCTGTATGTTTATCCGAACTATCGTTGTCGGTGTTGGTTTGCTATCGATTCTACAGAGAATAACCCTGTCAGTGAACTGTTCACATAACTCTCTCTCAGCCTTACCGTTCTATTCATAACGTACCATATTCTCGTTATAACATTTACTCCTGTTCTTGATATTACCGTATACTCATCTGACCAGATTTTCTTATGTTTTTTCCATTTCGCTTCACAAACCCCCACTATATCTAGAATGAGCCTTAGCATTTGAGTTGTAAGAATGTAAGGTGATATAAACTGCAGCGAGTCTGTTGAATTGAAACGCAACTGCGCTGAGGATGGCTATATATAGGCGAAATCTAGATTTTTCAAGAATAATAAAAACTAATGAGATGACGACTGGCTGTTGTGTGCCTCTCCTTCCTTATAGTCTACGATCGCTGTGCACAGCGCTTCCTGATGGAACGAAAGTTGGCTCTGTAACTGATCTCAGTTTGAAATATTTAAGGAGTTTTATGATTAGGAGAACGTGTCGAAGGAAAAAATTGTGCAGCTATACAAAGTCCATTAATCGGTTTTTCGCCAAAATTCGTGAAGTTGTACTTCAGAACATTAATTGTTCCTGAACGTTAGACTGAAAATGTTACATGTGGCACCAGCATAGAAGAGGAAAAATTATTAGAGGCAATCATAACTCACTAAAAAATTCAGACAGATAAAATACTTGCCCAAGATAAACTACCAGAAAAAATAGTACCACTGGAAACACGAAGTCGATTTTGATCTGTTGCCACCTGGAGGATGGAGACGGACTTATACTAGTTTCAACGTCATCCGCCGACAGATACTGTAGTGGCATAACCACCGGAGACCATCTTTGCCTACTCTTTAAAAGGGAATGCTCATAGCTAGGAGGCCCATTGTAGTGAAAATGTTGGAGCAGGTAGGCAGCCATGCCACGGAGATCCACTCATGGTTCCTACAGCCAACTCAGCGAGTTTGGAAGGGGTCAAATTGTAGCTCTCCAAGTATAGGGGTGCTCCTTTCGTTGAACTGCCACAGTAGTTGCACGTGTTGCGTCAATTATCCAACGATGCTCATATCCGAAGACAAGGTTCCGATGTCCACGCAGCACAGACGGCCGCCAGGATTGTCATATTGTAGGGGCAGCTATAGCAGACCTACAGTTACCGCAGCTCACATAAGACGGCCTGTGAGCCAAGACATGTCAACACGAACTGTTGCGAAAGTGTTACTAACAGTGGGACTACGCTCACGCACACCTCTAGTGCGTCTTCCACTCACGTCACAGCATCGACGTGGACGGCTCGACTAAAGCCATCAGATGATCGCTTGGGAGATGGAATGGTGCGCCGTGGTCTTGATGAAATCAGATTCTGCCTTCTTGCATATGATCGTCGTTTGTGCGTATGATGTAGACCTGGTTAGCACAGCACCGTAGAGCGCGTTCGTCCAAAAAAAAAAAAAAAAAAAAAAAAAAAAAAAAAAAAAAAAAAGAAAGAAAAGAAAAGCTAGTCCCATCCAGGCCTTATGGTCTGGCTGTAAATAAGCTACAACTCTGGTGCACCTTTCGTGTTTCTGGAAGCGAAGCTAACCAGCGCTCGGTACGTGCAGAATGGTATTACAGTCGTCTTTTCGCTGTTCTTGGAGCAGGTGGGTAATGCTTTGTTCCAACAGGAGAATGCTTGCCCACACACTGACCATAAAACTCAACATACTCTGTAAGACGTGCAGCAACTTTCCTGGCGAGCACGATCTCCAGATTTGTGTCCGATGAAGCACATGTGGGATACGGTTGGACAAGCCATCTGTAATATCAACTGAACCCCCGAATCAATGCCCGCATGGCCCCCCTTCGAGGCTACATTACGTACTAATATGGGCGTTTCAGCATGGGTCGGTAGCTGGTACCACAGGACCGCTTGTGCTATTTATTTGTTAAAGCAATCATTTCATGTACTCCATGTGCACTGTCGCAATAATAAATACTGAGTGAATTGTAAACCTCTAAAAGGTAATACTTTCCTTCTGGCTGCGTATTTTGCTGTAAGAGTATTTTATTTATAATTATTTATGTCTAAGATTTGTATACTGCACCCGCGCCAGCAGCTGCTTTGCTTTTGCTTCTACAGTGATGTCAATTCGACAGCCATTGGCACCTCCTTTCGGCCGGGTCGTAATCTTTTTTTCATAATAACCTTAGACGTATGGAAGCTGTGTTACAACTTCACGCGTTTGTAGCACTTCGTTGTGGTCTGAGGTGCTCAGTAATTGTGGAAAAGAATTGTGCTAGCCACCGACTTAATTGTACCTGCAACGTTTGAATAAAGCATTAGAGATCATCTACGGATGACCAAATGAATTCATGCATCCGCGTCGGGAACTGATATGACATCTGAAATTTCAGTGTGAAATAATTTATTGGTACCTCGGAGCAAATATCTGTTGGGTTACATTATAAATTTTTGTAGGCGAACGAATGATAAATTAAGTACTTGGAGACGCTAAGACATTATTCAGGTCATTATGGGACAGTCATTGTTTGTCTTACACGAGTAGTAAGAGAACAGACACTGTGAACCGCAGGAGGCCGTTTCCATAGCTCAAGCTAAAATAGCAGATTAAGAGAAACCAACCAAAGTATGGTTAGTGTAGGAACACATTCTGTAATGGAGATCAGAAAAGTGGCTCTTGAAGGTCGAGTCAGGGCTCCACGGCAAACGCACCACTGGCTTGGAATGAGCAGATTCGACCATTTTGTCCGTGGACTGCTACCAGGCGCTACCTCGATAGAGAGTTGATCGCACCTGACCCCTTCATGCCGCAGTACAGCAAAAATATTTAAGTTATCGTGTGCTGTACTCAGAGATCAAATCATTTGTGTAATCAAACGAGGGGAAGATTCGTCTAGACATTACTAGAAAACATGGTTAGTGCAAAAAATGAGGAGAAACGCAGCGTGTGTGATGTAAACAGAAGAGTACCAAAGTTGGGGCGTATTTCCTGTCACAAATAACTTCACAACTACAGGGCAATTATTTCTGAGTGTAGTTGCAAAACAACTTGAGTAAAATTTTCACGATTAAGTTCAAAATGGCCGCGATAACGGCTGAGAGAAAATTTCCAGTATGTCATGAATTAATTTCCTGCATATTCAAAACATTTATTGCAGTCTTACCACTATAAACTTTTCTATGAAATGTAGAACAACTTTACCTTCCACTCTATAAAAAGTCTACATACTACCAAATCTATGTGCCCACAAACTGTTGTCCCACTTGAATGCGCAACTGAGATAAATCAAGTATCCCTAGTTAAAATTTCCACTTACCTCGCCTCTTGACAAAATTGTTGAAGAGATCTCGAAAGCACTACAGCAAACAGCAAACAGGTAGCGTCTAAGCTGTATTTGTATTTATAAAAAATACTAAGATTGTAACATGACACAGGGTGCAATGTGGTGATGCCTAGTGATAAAGCTGCTTATAACAGTGGACTGGGAAGAGTAACTATTCCTGTGAAATGATATTCCAAGACAACGATTTTAGAATGAAGTATGTAGTCAAAAACACATAACTAAATTTTGGGTAATCTTCACACATAACGGAGATCTGAATAATACTATGATTCACAAAGGGAATAATGATTTGAAAAGTATACAGTGTTAACAGCTTAAGCGGTTGATACCTTAATGTATGACTAAGCGAAGTGGGATGGTCTTTCTCTCTCCTCTGAGTATGTTAACTAGCTGACAATAATTATTCTACGAACTTAGCTGTGCAGTGCTGCAGTCTTACCTAAAACCTCTTCTCTTTAGACATAATAGCATTATTTAAAATTCAAGTTCTTTTCGCCTTCCAATATATAGGGTGAGTCACCTAACGCTACCGCTGGATATATTTCGTAAACCATATCAAATACTGGCGAACCGATTCCACAGACCGGACGTGAGGAGAGGGGCTAGTGTAATTGTTTAATACAAACCATACAAAAATGCACGGAAGTATGTTTTTTAACACCAACCTACGCTTTTTTAAATGGAACCGCGTTAGTTTAGTTAGCACATCTGAACATATAAACAAATACGTAATCTGTGCCGTTTGTTGCATTCTAAAATGTTAATTACATCCGGAGATATTGTAACCTAAAGTTGACGCTTGAAACCTCCGACGTTCAGTTGCGTGTTGTAACAAACACGGGCCACGGTCGGCGAGCAGCATCTGCAGGGACATGTTTACGATGACGACCGTGTTTACGAGTGTGGCTGTAGTGCACTGTTGTGGTTTGGTCTAGCTGTCGCAATGTCCGCATGTAGCGCTTGCTGCTATTGTTATTCAGCATTCGTCTCCGCGCGCAGACCAACTGTAGTACACCGTGTTACCAGACGTCTGGGATAGTGTAGTGTTGTAGGAACTGTGACCATGGTGTATTCGAACTCTGAAAAGGCGGAGATATACTCATCTATGGCGAGTGTCGACGAAATGCAGCTGAAGCCTGCAGGGTGTATGCAGAACGGTACCCGGACAGAGAGCATCCAACGTGCCGCACATTGTAAAACATCTACCGCCAACTGTATGCAACAGGTATGGTCGTAGCACGCAAAGGGGTCCGTAACAGGCCCGTCACAGGAGAAGCGGTTGCAGTTGGTGTGTTAGCTGCTGTTGCCATGAACCCACACGTGAGTAAACGGGACATTGCGAGAGCCGGTGGACTTAGTAAAAGTAGTGTCATGCGCATACTGCATCGTCACCGCTTTCACCCGTTTCATGTGTCGCTACATTAGCAATTACATGGTGATGACTTTAACCATCGAGTGCAATTCTGTTAATGGGCATTAACAGAGAATGCGTTGCAGTTCTACCTGTTTACCGATGAAGCGGGTTTCACAAACCACGGGGCAATGAATCTACTGGTCCGTGGACAATCCTCGCTGGCTCAGACAGGTAGAGCGACAGCGACCGTGGACTGTAAATGCATGGTGCGGAATCATTGACGACCACCTCATTGGTCCTCACTTCATTGCAGGGGCCTAAACAGCTGCAACATACATCGCGTTTCTACAGAATGATCTGCCAACGTTGCTCGAAAATGTCCCACTGCCAACGCGTTGACGTATGTGGTATCAGCAAGATGGTGCACCTGCGCATTTCACAATTAACACTAGGCTGACCCTTGAGAGGATGTTCGACGGGCGTTTCATAGGACGTGGAGGACGCATAAATTGGCCAGCCCGTTCTCCTGATCTTACTCCTCTGGACTTCTTTCTGTGGGGTACGTTAAAGGAGAATGTGTACCGTGATGTGCCTACAACCCCAGAGGATAAGAAACAACGTATTGTGGCAGCTTGCGGCGACATTACACCAGATGTACTGCGGCGTGTACGACATTCAAAACGCCAGAGATTGCAATTGTGTGCATCAAATGATGGCCACCACATTGAACATCTATTGGCCTGACATGTCGGAATTAGTAAATGCTGTGGCAGAAAGAGCAACATATCTGGTCTGGTGAGAACATGTTTATAAACACAAAATAATATAGGAGCAATGCATAATGAATCAGATAACATGAACGGGTGTAAGGTTCTATGAAATGCGCAGTGAGCACATTATCGTACCCGAGATATATACGAAGCCAAATCCTACCAAGTAGTACGAGCTTCTATGCCACCTATCTCCGCAGCCGACAAACAGACTGTAAGAATGTGTGATAAGATAAATATATTGATGATAATATTACTAAGATAATTGACAGGCACGAAAATTTAAATGCTATTCACAGCGCCTATGTAATGTTTTCAGACATAAATGCATGTCTGAAGGAACAGACACTGCTGCGATCTACGGGTGGATGAAATATGAGAAATGTATTCGCAATTGGGAATACGATGAGAATGCAGATCCTGGATTTCGCACTTCACGCTAGCAGTCGCCGTAACAAATCGGTTAACCGAGCACGTTTCCTAGACCAGCCAAAACCTCCATATTTCACCGCGTGTCGACGTCTTGCACCCACACAATCGCTGAGATTCCCGCACAAGAACAAACCTACGTATATTATCGCGGCCTTTGCATTTCCACGTAAATACTGTTTGCAGTGTCTGTGTTTAACGGTCTACAGTGAAATGTCCTTCAGTCACGCATGGCATGCAAGTGTGAAGGAACAGACGATGCTGCAATCTACAGTTGTATGAAATACAAGAAACCTTTTCGCTACACGAATACGATGAGACTCCGGCTACACACCTAATTGGCGATGAATGAATCTTTGCGCGTAGGCAAAAACTGTGAAAACTATAAGTAAGTCTCTTCCTGTGTGGGAATCACAGGAGTTGTAAGATGGCACCACATGGACACACAGCAACATGTAAACGTTTCGATCGGTCCTGGAAACATGCTCACGCAGCAGAGTGGTTACAGTGACTTCTCTCATAAAATAGGAAAGCAGGTATGAGTTCCAATCCGGCACAAATTTTTATACGTCGCCAACATATTGTACAGCTGCGGTCTGATCTTATTCGCAGCTGCGAATACATTTCTTGTATTTCGTCCAGTTATTCTTGCACACCTTAGGTTTACGAGGCGTGAGGTCTAGCACCTGCTTTCTAAATGCTCCATGGAAAAATTAGCAACCACTGGATTTAGTAGACTACATATGTCGATGCATTCTAGTAATCTATAGACGTCTCTATTCCACATAAGAAAGCTCTTGGTAGGACAGGCATTAAAGAGCTCAGTGATAGCCTGCAAGGAAAGAAATCCGATATGCTTCAGAAAATCATTGAATGGCACTTTGGTAAACAAAGAAATGACATCAAAGTTTAACTAAATAGCGTACGGCCCAAATTTTAATTCACCTTCTGAATAAAATGCCCCGATTTCTTCATGTATTTGGAGGTCTTTCCCATGTGTGACTGAAGTAGAGATGCCATGTGTTCAGCCAGCTCATACGTCTGTATTCGAGGAGTATTATGATTGGTCCTAATGGTATATCATCTTAATGAGTTACGGTAACTCTTACAGTTCAGGTGGTAGGACTTCTCTATTGGTCAATATGCCATACCTGCCCAGGCTGGTGGACAAAACTGTCAGTACATTGCACAAACAAGGCATAAAGATTATACACAAACCGGCCAAACAGATATCTGTGTCTCATATCAGCAAAGGACAAAAGCAAGCCACGCAAAATATCAGGAGTATACCGCATACTGTGTACGTCTAAGGTATCTTTTACATGACTTGGCAATCTGTCAGAACTACAATAATAGAAAATAAATGGTATTGCAGGTTGGGACAGATGGAGCTCGACCACAGTAGAGCAAGCGCTTTGAGAATAACATCCGTGACATGGAGGAGCATCGGCCTCTCGTTCAGGGAGGCCCCATAAACCCACGAAACGTTACAATACCTTCAACAAGAAATCCTCAGGGTAAATGGATCCTGGAATCCAGTGTTGCAGCGTTGAAAGTAGCAACAGGGCAACCAAGAAGATAATGACCAGTGAAAAGCCATCAGACGTTGACGCACCAGGAGCTAATAATTTGTGGCCGCTAAGTGGACTCCAATCGGTCACCGGCAATGAAAGGTGAACCTTTTAACAAGTCAACCATTCATGATGATGAAACGTCAGGAACAAAGATACCAGAATCAGAAACCGATAGCTAATACATCATAAATTTAACTTTTTTTCTGAATGCATTTCTCTGCCATGTAGCCTTGTACGGAAGTGAAATTACGATAGATTGTTCGGACAAGGAGTCAATAGCATCGTTTGAGATTTGATGCGATAGAAGAATGTATTTGCTAGGTAAAACAAGTAACGAATGAAGAGGTAATGAATCGGACTGGCGGTAAAAGAATTTAATGGCACAGCTTGACAAAAAGAAGAGCTCGGTTAAAGGACACATACTGCTGCACGAAAGAATCACCAGTTTGGTACTGGCAGAAGACGTGTAGATAAATACTATAGACGGAGAGCAATGAATGAATACTGCAAACACGTTCAAATTGTGTAGGTTGCAGTAGCTATTTCATGAAGAAGATATTTGCACAGGGAAGAGTAGCGAGGAAAGCTGCATCGAACTTCAGTCTCCGTTTTTCGCTACAGTTTTTGCCCTGGTGTCTAACCACATGTCTTTCCATCCTGTCCCTTCAACAGATCAGTGCTTTCCATTTGTTTGTTTCTTCGTCGTCTCTGCAGGGAACACAATTTCTTATGAATCCTCTTAATTCTTAACGTCCTTCTGTAATAACATTCCTCATATCCCTCAACTGCCTTCTAGTTCGGCTCTCCTACAGTCCATGATTCACATCCGTACAATTCTGTGCAACCCGATGCGCTCATCATAATTGTCTTTCCCAAATTAAAGAATGTAGAGAGTAGATGAAAAAAATTCAGTAAGTTCAATATGAGTACAACAGTTATTTGCCGACTAAGGTCAATGTAGATCTCATTGTCTTGTTACGAAATCCGACAATCGTCAAATATTTAAATGACGTCAATAGCCTTGTTGGCAAACGAAAGCCGAAAGAAGCCAAAAAAGTGTGAAAAAATGCTAGAAGCGTTCATTTAAAACTAAAGTAAAATTCTGTCTACCGATACTGGGAAAAATCCCAAAATGTTTTGCTCTTACGTGATGTCAGTGAATAGATTAATACCATCCGATAACTCAAAGACAACGAAAGGGAGTATAACACAGAAGAGCCTGAACTCCGAAGTTCCGGATTCCGAAATTCATTCAGTGTGGAAGAACGTGTCGCCTTGAAATCGTCTCACCAACATTGCAATGACAGTTTTTGGTATAAGTGAACTGGCTGTGAAATAAATAATTTTTGAAACAATTCCAATTTTTCTGAGGAATTTTGTTTTCAAATTTGCTTTTGGAAGCCTTCATCAAATGCAGCACTCGTGTAGCAAAAAGCTTCTTCATTCAAAATGTACCGTATACTCCCTCCTAATGTGCCTTTGGTATCAGTTGTTTCCAGTTTCCATCGTTCAATACGGTAATATGCTTTTCTCGCTGTTTTCATTTTTAGTTGCTAGAGGCGTGGAGGAAACCAGCTGTGTGTATATTAAAACATGAAGCAGATTTCTCGTAAGAGTTCACCAACTTTCGGTTAATCTCCTCTGGCGATAAGGAATCCGAAACCGACGCATTTGCGAAGAAGCGTATTAGGCTCAGTCTGCTACAGTCAGACCTTGTACAACAAGAGAGAGAAATGATATGTGTTAGCATGGTTCTCTATAGCTACAGAATGTCAACACCTTTCGGAGGCACACTGAAGATTTTTTCATCGGAAGGCACTTAAAGCCTAATCAATATTGGCGAAAACTATTACGATAGAATTACAAATGGCAATGCCCAAGAAATCAGAAGAACGGAGGAATCTGAATGTAGCGAAATTTTTAAAGAATTTGCTCTGAATAAATGATGCTTTGATCCTAGTTAATGACGGAAACGACTCACGTTTTCCGTTTTGTACACAAACAGGAAGAATTGGGACTTCAAGTTAACATCGAGGAATTGAAATCGTTGGTGTCTCGAAGAAATCCTTTTATCTCTGAGTTCAGAAGGCTAGTAGGCCTCAAAGAAAGTTTTCGACTAGCACGTTCTTCCTGCTTTTACTTACACATACAAAACATGAACATTAAAATAAATCACAAAAAGGAATCCGAGAACCTGACAGAGGACAGTTACAGATTTTCCTACTCGGGTGGTAAAGGATAGCAGCTCACTGATAGATAACTTCTTTATAGACCAAGATAAGTTTAACCAGATAAATGCTCAGCTTGTTGAGAATGGTCTTTCTGATCATGGTGCACAGCTAGTTACAATATATGACATAGCTCCATTTAGCAATACTAAACAGTCTTCCAAAGTAGTACGTTCAGTCAACGATTTAACAATTGCAAATTTCAGGGAAAGCCTACAGCAGTTAGACTGGGATGAGGTGTACCGTGAACCTGATGCCAATTTAAAATATAATTTATTTCATGACATTTTTGTAAATGCATTTGAAAACTGCTTCCCCAAGAAAATAGTTAAATATACTCGTAAGAAACCTTGTAACAAACCATGGCTTACTAAGGGTATAAAAATATCTTGTAACCGGAAAAGGGAAATGTATCAGACAGCAAGAAAGAGTAGTGACCCAGAAACTATCAAAAATTATAAAAACTACTGTGTTATATTAAGAAAAGTTATTAAAAAATCCAGGAGTATGTGTATCATGTCTGAAATCAGCAACTCTGATAATAAAATTAAAACAATTTGGAATATTATTAAAAGAGAAACAGGTCAACCAAGAACAGAGGAAGACAGTATTACCATCGAATTAAATGAAAGCTTTACGAACAAAAAGTCAGTAGTTGAAAATATTTTTAATAATCATTTTCTAAATGTTGTGGATATAGTAGGATCCAGGTGTTCATTAGAAAATGCTAGGCTGTTAATGGAAGAGGCCATACCTATGCAATTTGATATAATTGAAATCTCACCCACTTCTCCCTCTGAAATTAGGAAAATAATAAACTTGCTTAAAAGCAAAAACTCACATGGAATTGATGGCATTTCCAGCAAAATACTAAAAGCTTGTTCTCAACAGATAAGTAAGATTCTCAGCCACCTGTGTAATAGCTCTCTGGACCAGGACATTTTCCCTGATAGACTGAAATATGCTATTGTTATACCTTTGCATAAAAAGGGGGATAGATCTGATGTCAACAATTACCATCCAATCTACCTTCTAACAGCTTTATCCAAAATTTTTGAGAAAGTAATGTATTCAAGAGTAGCTTCACATATCTGTAAAAATGAAGTACTAACAAAATGTCAGTTTGGTTTCCAGAAAGGTTTTTCAACAGAAAATGCTATATATGCTTTCACCAGTCAAATTTTGAATGATCTGAATAACCGAACACCACCCATTGGGATTTTTTGTGATCTCTCAAAGGCTTTTGATTGTGTAAATCATGAAATTCTGCTAGACAAGCTCAAGTATTGTGGCATGAGTGGGACAGTGCACAAATGGTTTAATTCGTACCTCACTGGAAGAGTGCAGAAAGTTGAAATAAGTAGTTCTCGTAACATGCAAAAATCAGCACATTCCTCAAACTGGGGAACTATCAAGAATGGGGTTCCACAAGGGTCAGTCTTGGGTCCTTTGTTGTTCTTATTATATATTAATGACTTGCCATTCTATATTCATGAAGAGGCAAAGTTAGTTCTCTTTGCTGATGATACAAGTATAGTAATCACACCTGAGAAACAAGAATTAACTGATGAAATTGTCAATACTGTCTTTCAGAAAATTACTAAGTGGTTCCTTGTAAACGGACTCTCACTGAATTTTGATAAGACACAGTACATACAGTTCCGTACAGTGAATGGTATGATGCCATTAATAAATATAGACCTTAATCAGAAGCATATAGCTAAGGTAGAATATTCCAAATTTTTAGGTATGTCCATTGATGAGAGATTAAATTGGAAGAAACACATTGATGATCTGCTGAAACGTTTGAGTTCAGCTACTTATGCAATAAGGGTCATTGCAAATTTTGGTGATAAACATCTTAGTAAATTAGCTTACTACGCCTATTTTCACTCATTGCTTCCATATGGCATCATATTTTGGGATAATTCATCACTGAGGAATAAAGTATTTATTGCCCAAAAGCGTGTAATCAGAATAATAGCTGGAGTCCACCCAAGATCATCCTGCAGACATTTATTTAAGGATCTAGGGATATTCACAGTAGCTTCTCAGTATATATACTCTCTTATGAAATTTGTTATTAACAACCAAACCCAATTCAAAAGTAATAGCAGTGTGCATAACTACAATACTAGGAGAAAGGACGATCTTCACTATTCAAGATTAAATCTAACTTTGGCACAGAAAGGGGTGAATTATACTGGCACTAAAGTCTTTGGTCACTTACCAAATAGTATCAAAAGTCTGACAGATAACCAACAAGTATTTAAGAAGAAATTAAAAGAATTTCTGAATGACAACTCCTTCTACTCCATAGAGGAATTTTTAGATATAAATTAAGAAAAAAAGAAAAAAACAAAACAAAAATATAAAAAAATTAAAATAAATAAAAATAAAAATAAAAAATAAAGAAAAACAAAAAAAAACACAAAAAAATAAAGTTGTTATATTAACTTAAGTATGTTGTTAAATTAACCTAATTATGTAATGTATTGGAAAATTCGACTCGTTCCACATCATTACGAAATATCGTATTCATGATCCATGGAACTAGTACTAATCTAATCTAATCTAATCTAAGATCGATCCCAGGGTATCACGAAGTTAGTATTGAGGCCAAAGTGAATGACCAAAGTAAAACAACGGTTAAGGCACTGTAAATGAAATGGTCAGAAAATGTCACAAGACGAAATGACGGAGGGTAGACAACAGCAGTCATCAACTGTACCCAAATTGAGACGAACCACCTGAGAGTTAGGTCATCAGACCGATTGGATGAGGACACCAGATGACCAGAAGACTCTTCAAGAACGACGATAGTGACGAACTTCCAAGAAAGGGCAACATCTTGAAACTTCCCCTTTTAACAATTATACATGACTGTGCTTAACCTGACACACAATATTTTTAGCGCAACGCAATCTGACTTTCAAAATTCCCTACAAAAGAATGGCCCTGACTAACATTAAACTATACCTTTCACAAATCACTTACCTCACAAAAATCTTCGCTGCTCAAGCTACTGCAATACAGCGAGCGCCACTACTGCCAGCTAAATAAAAGATTCAGACTATGGAAGGCACTAACTACTGATAGGGATAATTAGCAAATGAAAGATATTAATAGAGAACAAACAATGTATTTACCTTGATATCATCATATATAAATATAGCAGTTCATGACAAATTTCAAAACTCTGCCATCTCTCTCCCCACATCCACCACTGCTGGCATCTCACCTCCAACTGCGCAACGCTACGCGCTGTTCACAGCCAGCTGCCTAACACTACAATGGCGAGTATTACAGCAATGCAAAGCAGCCACAGACTGCACACAGCACAGCCAGTGATTTTCATACAGAGGTGGCGTTACCAATAAAAAAACCTAAACAGCCTACTTACATAGCCCCCATGCTCCCCACAAAAAAATTTACAAATTGGATTGGGCAGTGGCCAATACAGATTTGAAAAATATTTTTTCATAATTACAATAACAAAGAAATCAAATGCACACACTTATTGATACAATGTTGGTCAAAAGCTAAAATTGTCTCACAGTCCATAAAGACAGTCCTAATCGTACATAACAGGAGAATAGCAGTGTTTTTCTCAAAGTCTGAGCAGTAAAAGAAAATGCACACGGAAGTAGTGGATTTCCATCCAGTCTTGAAGAAGTAGTGTTGTCCTTCCAATGGAAAGACAGTGCTGACTCTCGACATGCAGACAGGTAATGGGCCACAACAGATCAAACCCACAGCAGAGTCAGTTGAAATTTTGAAGAGTATTGGTAGGTAGGTCATCACAGAGCAGACCCACTGTAGTCCTGGTAGGGATTACGGTATTGGTGGGCCACCAGAGGTGCAGACCCACTGCAGTCCTTGTAGAAATAATGGTATTGGTGGGTCATCAGAGATGCAGACCCACTGTAGTCCTTGTAGAAATAATGGTATTGGTGGGCCACCAGAGGTGCAGACCCACTGTAGTCCTTGTAGAGATGGCCAGCAGCCATGTGTTGTGACTGTGCAGGTGCACAATCACCATCGAAGAGTCTTGCGGATAATATAGCAAGTCCATAAACCACCACTTGTGCACTCACAAAGTTTTTGAAATTGTCCTTAGAACCAGCAATGCTGTTATCCAGTCCCTTGCTGAGTTATTAACACACGTGCAAACACTAACAGTCCCAACTTCTCACATATTGTCCATATACTATGACCAACAGAAACGTGTGCAGTGAAATGTAACTAACAAGTTAATCATATCATGAACTGGTGACAATTACAATTTTATAACATAAGAATACAATAACAAAGGTACAAAATACATCATTAAAAACATAACAATACTGATAACATTTGTAGTACCGGCTTTACAACAGAATAGAAATAAACATATACATCAGTGGAATTATGACATGAGTACATACATAAAAGATCACAATAACTTTTGAAACATCAACTTCACACATGAGCATTAAACAGAACAGAATTAATAATGTCTAACATCTTTACAAAGTAAATAACATATTATTAATGCCAATTATATTCCAGGATAACAGTATTCCTCATCATAGTGAATATAGCTTAATATTAAAAGAAGAAAAAATTCTATGAAACTACACAGACACAGGAAGAAAACAAATACACAAGGGTACAGAAACACATAGTGGGATAACACCAATAGGAAAGGACAGGGTTCGTTTTCAGTGTAACATGTGGTACTGCAGTCCAACCCAAAACTTCATATATCTTTCCTCTTATTTCATCCTTTGTTTCCACCAAAAAAATTCTATCTAAGCATGCTTTCTGTATTTATATGTCCACACATTTCTTACCTCAACATTTATTTCCAAGAAAATCCTACCTAAACCTGTTTTCTCAATGCATTTCTTCCAATTCATCGCAACTCATTCTCCTAGAGGCTACCCCCTCTTAAGCTAACTTAAATCTACTGAGCTCAGATGCTAAACTAAGGGACGAGGCAATGCAGCAGCACAAAATAAGTAACACAAACAGCAATGACCAAAAAAATGGAAAATTGCAAAGCAAGCTACAGTAAATCTAAATTACCAAGCAATGCAACATTACAACTAATATGAGCCTATGTGCAGCAACAAAAAAATTAATCTGGCTTAGCAGAGTAACACAAATTAAAGTTCAGTAGCACTATGCCTGGCAAACAGCAGCTTATATCTAAACATGACAGAGCTCAAGCAGAAAAAATATTACAGTAAAAACAACAATGCATATAAGGGAAATGTATAATCACATCTTAATGTCTATGTAATTAAAGTGGTGCACCACAAGAAGTTATTCTACCAAAAAGTTACCAATTACTTGAAAAGAAAATTATGAATGCAGTTCCTGTGAAGGTAAATGTCATTTTGTGCTCCCTCATTTTTTTAAAAAAATTATTATTTACTCGATCTGTAGACAGAAAATATTTATATAAGTACATCTATAAAATTTTATTTTAACCAATGCTGCAGTGCAGCTAGAAACTAGATATCAAATGAAATAAGCAACTATGTACAAAGCAAAGCATAAGAACATCGTTCAATAGTCATGTGGCATTTCATAAGTAGTAAAAAAAATCTCTCATCTAGAAAGACAGTAGTCATAGTCAGGTGTGTAGACAAACTATTTCTTGTCATTTCATTAGGCATTTCAGTAAATATCAGAAAGTACGATATGTTTCCAAGTAATTAGCATGTCGGATTTGCGATGCTTTCTCTAAAGGAATGACAATGGCCAGGATAATGGCCTCCCTTTTTTTTTCCTTCCTGTGCTCTGAAAGGCACGCGCCAATGGCCCTCTCTCCAGGCGTCCGACACAGCTGGGTGCCCACGACGCATTACGTGCAGGTGGTCACTTAACTTTCTTACGGAAATATTTACGACAGCAGTTTCCGCTACAGTGACAGTCTCACATAAAAATATTTCACAGGTCAAGAATTAGCGTTGCAAATCTGTAGAAAGAAAATCCTATAAATATAAGTGTCCAAATAAAATATTCGTTAGCATTGTGATACAGTCACGCATTTACGCACATTTCATAACTCTTAAAGTACGATTCTTGGTTTCCAACATACTTCTTATTCCTCATATACGGTAGCAACATCTTATTGATCATAAACATATCTCAACAGTATAGTACACATCGTCGTCGTAATAATATCATAACATCTCAGTCAATTCTCAAAATCGTCGTAGCTTCCTCCAATAATTTCAAAACCTAAAAAAAATTCTCTGCTCAGTTCAATAGTGTCATCTACCTCAAACGTACTTTAAAATCATGCTCCCTTACCAAATATATCATTCAAAGCTCCCATAGTATCACAATGGTTCCAAAAAAATATGAGCATTTCACAAAGTACAGACAAAATACAGTTTTATAAGTGTGAAGTTATCCAACTGTGTATTGCGTAAACATGTGTCACTGATGTAGTAAAAAAATGTTTATCTCTCAGTTAAATGATCAGATAGCTGTGTAATTTGTGTGTTAGAGAAATATGGTACCGATGTGTAAAGTTGTATAAGCAAATACCACATTAGCTAGGGTTCCTTGTGGTTGCCACACACATAGTACACAAAGTAAGCGTGTACCCCCCTGAGGATTAATGTAGTTATACCCTCAGGTGTTACAGATTACAGCAATGGAATGAAATGTATCACGGAAAACTTTCTTTGTAATTCAAAAATCTTTAAAAATAAATGTTTTAAGTACAAAATTAATCACTCAAATACGTGTCCTGTAGCGCTAAATATGCGTCTTGCTGTATGATAATCTCTGTGGAAGTGTCGTAGTTATCGTCCTCCGAAAGCTAAGTTCTGCAGAAGTCAATGTACTTACCTCATAATACACAAAAGTGAAATGCTTTGCGTATAAATGTCTTAGTTATTACGCTTATTGCCGTGATGAGGAAAGTACTGTGCTGTAACGTATTGTTGTGCTACGGAAAAGGATGTCTCCTTGTAGCAATAGCACAAAAGTCACCACTAAAACATGTCTCACTTTATAGAAGAATTCAGAAAAAACTGTGCAGATATAAAACAGATACACCGCAAAAGCAACATTGTAAATTGTCACGCATTAGCAGCGTCGTGATAAAATCGTGTAGCTGTCACATAAACTAACCACTGTGTCATCTGGTATCTCTCAAAAAGTACTTTAATTCAGAATGTATTTTCAAGTAAACCAAAATGTTGCATTAAAATCTCATTAGCAGTACTGGTAAATGTTCGAAGTATCTAAGCCTTATAGTCGTTCCATAATCGTGCAACTAACAAGCAAGAATGTAAAAATACAACACTGTGTCGTCTGTTCACTACAACAATGCATTCGTAACTTCTGTTTAAAAATGTTCCCTAGGTTCTAGACTGGATATTTAACTTCAAACATAGTTGTATGTTAACAGTTTCTTAAGTCTGACAAAGCATATTAGTAATGTGAAGCGAAAAATTTTATGACAAAGACTAAGTTAAAAAGCAGATTATCTTTCAATAAACGGTTTTACATGTGAAATGTGGTGTAAACCTTTACTCTTCCTAGTGCACAGAGTTTCAACTTCAAAGCAATTATCATGTTGTATACATCGGTAAGGAATGCTAAAATTTTTCTCCAGGCTAGCGTCTTATGTTATTTTTCTCGGAGCCAGCGGGCGCACGCGGCTGCCTGCTGTGCGAGTCATTGTCTGTCTCTTTGTTGGCGCGCGCCGTTATTGGGATTAGGAGACCTAACTTCTACAAATTCACTCTGACGAGAAGGCCCTGCCCTGTTTGAATCCCGCCAGTTCTGATGCAATTCAGGTCTGTCGTTACGATCACATCGTCTGTCGTCATGTCGGTAGTTCCTGTAATTTCTTTCTTGTCGGTTCAGTGGAGGAGAACTTCTCCCTGAATCGTAACTGCGCGTTGGACCGTTGCGTCTAAAGTTATTCTGTCTCCCGTAATAATAATTATTTTGGTTCCCATATTGTCTGATTCTTCGATTGTCTCTGTGATAGTCACTACCGCGGAGAGGTGATCTTTCCCTGTAATTATTACTACTCTGCCAACGGTTGTCGTACGGGTGGTGTCTATTTTGGTCACGATTTGCGTTGTAAGAATAGATCTGTCGTGTCCAGTTATTATCGAGGAATTGTGACGGATGTGACCTGTAATTGTTGTGTTCCTGTTTCCGCATTCCGCGATTGTCAGTGTCAATTTCCAATTCTTGTAACAGTCCCTGAAAAGCTTCAATGTCATCTTTGCAACGTCCTGCTAAAATAATATGCCGTAAATGTTCAGGTAATTTGATTAAGCAAATGCGGATGTGTTCTGAGGGGCTGTATGGGTTTGACAGGTACTGATTCTTGTGCAACATGTCTTCAAAATATTTCACAAGACTGGAGAATTCAGATTGTTCGAAACGTTTCATCATTATGATGCTATGTTTTAGTCGGTCTTGTGTAGCTTGAGACCAGTACGCTGAGAGGAAGGCATGGTAAAATTCTCCTTCACTGTGACAATCGTGAATGACCGATCGCATTCTTACAGCTGGTTCATTCTCTAAATAGCCACACATAAATTCTAATCTGTGTTCTAACGACCAGTTGGGAGGAAAACAATGAGAGAATTGATGGAGCCATGCTTGTGGATGAATGTCGTTAGCAGAATTCTTAAACGTTTTGAATTTACGTGTAGTAATGAACAGCTTATAGTCAAAATCGTCATGTCGGCGAGTCGCATGTCGGTCATTGTTACTTCGTTTCGGCGGTTCCATCTCAAAATTCGGTGCACATTGCCAATTTCTTTCATAACTTCCGAAATGCTCTGTGTTATTATTTTGCGGCTTTTCCGTGTTTCTAAGTCCCTCTTCCCGTGTTGGAGCGCCAGTGTCCTCTGAAATACGTAATTCTTGTATTACCTGCGTCAACTGATCTTGTACTTCCCGGATTTCTCTTTTGTACTGTGTATTGATTTGATTTTGATTTTGTTTGAATTTTCTTATTTGTTCATACTCTTCTGTGTCAGTGAAGGCTACGGGTCTTGTGTCATTTAGATCATCATCTACCTTTGTAGATAAGTTAGTGACCTGATCCGAAAGTTCGGCTACTTTCTCCGATAGTGTACTTATTTCCTCCATGTGTCTTTCCGAACCAATTTGCAGGATATCTACTGTGTCCTTTAAGTTTTCCTGAGTTCTTGCAAGTTGCGTAACCGAATCGGTAGATGCAACTGAGTCAAATTTAGCTTGCAAGGTCTCATGATTTTCATGAACAATGGTTTGCAGTTCTTTTATGGCTGCTTCGTGATTCTGTAATGCATTTTCATGCCGCGAAAAAATAGGTTGAAAATGCTCACAAATTTGTGTTTTTACGTCATTACAGACTTTTTGACATTTCGATTCAATGTTATGTAACTCAGTAGTTAAATCTTCACGTGTTTGTTCAAGTGTGGTGTCTAACTTTTTAAGATTTTGTTCCACTGTGTCTAACTTTTTAAGATTTTGTTCCACTGTGTCTAACTTTTTAAGATTTTGTCCCATTTGTCTCTGATTTTGTTCCATTTGTTGCATTAATTGCAATAATAATGTATTAGTGTCTGGAATCTGTTTCTCTACGCTTTTCGGCAGTGCATTTGCACCGGCAACATTCACATTTTGACAAGCGGAAAATGTGTCTTGACTTATTTGAGAAAACGGTGATGACCCAAAACCTGAATCTACAGTATTTGCGAAATTGTGTCCTGACATTTCGGATTCCTGAGGCGAGCAGTTGCCGACCGATCGATCGATAATGCTTCCCTGTTCACTACCAGTTTCAATGTCTACACCATTGTTTACAGCCCGCTCCATTTCCCTATGCACAATTACCAAATTACTACTTGGAACACCAGTTAATTCATTACTCGGTGGCGCTAACACACTGCTTTCATTTTCACTGTCATTTCTCAGTTTACTTTGGAGCCTAGTATTACGTTTTTCACACGCCATTATTGTCACAATATTTCACGATAACACAGAAAAGCACAATTTGAAGAGCAAAAATAAGAGAACACATTAACATAACACTGAAAATAATATCTAGTTAATTGCAGCTGCGAAATACTTGGTGCAAATCTACGTGCATGCCACAACTGTTTTACTGTACAACAATGAAAGACTGCAACTACAAAGGAGATTTTCTCTACAATTACGCGCTAGAAATAAACAAAATCTACACTAATTACACAAACTACAACAAAAAATCAGAAGATTCCAGTGAGGTATCCTCGGCTAAGGGTCGACATATGAAACTTCCCCTTTTAACAATTATACACGACTGTTCTTAACCTGACACACAATATTTTTAGCGCAACGCAATCTGACTTTCAAAATTCCCTACAAAAGAATGGCCCTGACTAACACTAAACTATACCTTTCACAAATCACTTACCTCACAAAAATCTTCGCTGCTCAAGCTACTGCAATACAGCGAGCGCCACTACTGCCAGCTAAATAAAAGATTCAGACTATGGAAGGCACTAACTACTGATAGGGATAATTAGCAAATGAAAGATATTAATAGAGAACAAACAATGTATTTACCTTGATATCATCATATATAAATATAGCAGTTCATGACAAATTTCAAAACTCCGCCATCTCTCTCCCCACATCCACCACTGCTGGCGTCTCACCTCCAACTGCGCAACGCTACGCGCTGTTCACAGCCAGCTGCCTAACACTACAATGGCGAGTATTACAGCAATGCAAAGCAGCCACAGACTGCACACAGCACAGCCAGTGATTTTCATACAGAGGTGGCGTTACCAATAAAAAAACCTAAACAGCCTACTTACAATCTCTTTGGAGACATCAATAGCAGTCCGGAGCCGCGCTGCTGCTACAGTCGCAGGTTCGAATCCTGCCTCGGGCATAGATGTCTGTGATGTCCTTAGGTTAGTTAGGTTTAAGTAGTTCTATGTCTAGGGGACTAATGACCTCAGATGTTAAGTCCCATAGCGCTCAGAGCCATCTGAACCATTTTTGAGGTATCAATAACTGCATAGTATTACTACTACCGTAGGGAAAACTGTTTCGCGGGATACTCTTGAGACTTGAATTACATTACTGCGCGAATGCTGCTTTGGAATAACGACAATCTTAGCATCACATTGAAAAATTCTTGTTGGACTGGGATTTGTAGCTCATTGCACTGCGCTACAATAGATATACAACTCGAACCTGCAACACGATTTTCTTCAGTTGTTTTAATTTATCTATTTCGTGTCTTTTACATCTAATTTTACATATCTTTTCTTTTTGCCTACCAGTCTATTCATAAACAGCAAGCAGCTGTTTCACAAACTGCGCGTTCTAAATAAATACTGGTACACAAATTTAGTATTGATTAGTTTGAGTCGTATTAAAATATTATTTGTGAAGTCTTTTTCCTTGGAATTGTTGGTTGAACTGTTTGTAGCTTACCACAGTGTTATGCTGTCGTCTGCAGTACGTAAACAACCGACCGTGGCTGTTTTATAGCTCGAAACACCTATGACTACTGAAGGAGGAACGACCTTGGGGATTTTGTGATGATTCCGTACATAGCAAAATTTGCGAGGCTAACTATTAAGGGGTTGAATCAGAAAACATTAAGCCTGATATAAATTCAGGAAATTTCTGATGAAGTCGACATTTGAAGAAAACAATATTAGGGTAAGGGTTCTTCCTCGAGAGATGGAGTTCAAGACGTAATTGGGAAAGTTTAGGGAAGGAAATCGATAGTTCCCCTGCAAAGGAAGTATCCCGGTTTTAAGAGATTAAGTAAAGCACAAGAAAACTGAGTCTGGCTGGCTGAACGGAGATTTGTACCTACGTCCTCCAGAATACGAATAACACATTGTCTTACTAACTTACTAATACGTTATCTTGCTGGGTCCCAGTAGTTTTGTTGTATTATCAAGTGGAGAGTGATTAATGTGTACGATAGTACAAGTAATAAGACGAGCTGCACCCTAGAGGAAATTTAAATCAACCGATCGACCACACATAACCGATACTTTGCATCCAGAGAGTGTGGAACAGCTGCACGCTTAACAGACGCTCGAATAACTTCATCATTTCCTTACTTTGACGCCTTCTAAATGTGTACTCGGCGGAACAGAAACTGAAATGTTCTGCACTGAGTTATATAGAAACACTTCAAATTACTTTTCACGGTCAGAATACAGTACGCAACGAAACATTCTTTGTGAATCTAAATGCGGATTCAACAGACTTTCAACAGAATATTCAGCAAAACGAACGGTATTGAATATATTGCAAGCGGAGACGTTCTCTCTGTTACTAGCAGGGTGTCCTTTGATAGTAATTATGTAGACTAAAAGTTTTATATCCTTTCATTTTTAATTTTATATCCTACCAATAAGTATGGGGTGTTTATTTGTATCAGGCATTAAGATTTTCTATAACCTTTCAGTCACAGGCGCAATGCGTATAGAATGTAGAGCGATACGATTTCGTGAGGTAGAAACCACCACTGCCGTAATTTTTTGACATCCACTATCGTGATTTGTTGATAGCCTCAGTACGTATAAATCTGTTAGAAATTCTTGTTACGAATATGTCATATTATTTCTTTTCAAGCGTGGTAATGTTTAATGTGCACCTTACATAACAAGAAAAAGAGAAGTACAAGACATTCACTACAATAATTAAACTGAAGATTTGATTATTACTTTTATCTTTGAGAAGAAAATAATCGTATTGTTATTTGTATGAACGCAGAACGTCCTGTCAAAAATCAGGGCAACACTTTTAATGAGGAAAATTTTAAAGTGTTTGTTAAAGCGATGTAAATTATCCTAAATCAGTCATGTATGTATTCTGGAATCTCTAACTAGGAAGCAAGAAAAAAAGAAACCTTCGCATTTTAATTTTAGCCATGCATAATGGGCTTTTACAAGTTACATTATAATTAACTGCATCTGTATTTTAGAAAGGTTTTACTCCTACATATTACATTCATATTAATTGCATCTGTATGTTACAAAGGCTTTAGCTTAAAGTAAATCACTTTCAGAGCTTTTCAGATAACTGTTTCTATATAAAACATTATAACTTTCGGTTCGGTCTGACATGAAACATTGATCTTTGCAAAAGTTTGAAACGCCTGATTCGGTGTGTTATCAACTAACACGAAAATGAAGTTATATATCTATATATGTTATACCAATGTAAGATTTCTATGAATTCCTGTAATATGAAACGGACAACATGGAAACACCGCCGAGCGATTCTAGGCGCTACAGTATGGAACCGCGCGACCGCTATGGTCTCAGGTTCTAATCCTGCCTCGGGTATGGATGTGTGTGATGTCCTTAGGTTAGTTAGGTTTAAGTAGTTCTAAGTTCTAGGGGACTGATGATCTTAGAAGTTAAGTCCCATAGTGCTCAAAGCCATTTGAAAACACCATATCGTAAGGTAAAATGCGATATATATGTTATAGCAATTGCTGAATAATTATGCTAGGATGGACGAAGGCTGTGTTTGACGGTTACTAAGAGAAGCTGTATGCTGCACGCAAGACGTTGCAGTGCCATATGATCAGGTCACTTGGTAGCACTGAAAACTAAGAACGAAATAGAGAAAGTACTGATTAAAAGAACAGGTATGGATAATGATGCGTTTCGGTGGCCATCAATTCTAAGAATCAGAAACTTGAGCTTTTTGAAATACATATGCCACCAGTGACTTCTTGCCTACATATCCAAGAAACCTAACCTCCCTGATCTTGTCCCTCTGTGAGATGTCACAATTAATCGCGTAAATGCATTCAGTTGAAAGTACACGATAGTAGTAGTAAAAGTGTCTCAGTAAACAAGGGCTGTAAAACAGATACACTCAAAGCTTTGAGCACTACTTCATCGTCGATATTGTGAAACAAAATTCTTTTACTGTAAGCTTTTCGCTTCCCGTATTTTGGGAGGAGGTAGTATGGAGAACAACAAGGACAAAAAGTCCAATAAATATACGTTAAGAGCTATGAGCACTTCCTCGTCTTTGCTTATACGGAATAAGTGCTCATAGCTCTTAACGTATGTTTATTGGACTTTTTTTCCTTGTTGTTCTCCATACTACCTCCTCTCAAAATATGGAAAGCGAAAAGCTTACAGTAAAAGAATTTCGTTTCACAATATCGTCGATGAAGATCTGCTTATACCTCGTAAGGTATGCGTTTTAGAGCCCATGTTGACTGGGACTTTTTTGCATCTAGTGTACTTGCAATTGTCGGTGTTTATGAAATTAATTGTGACACACCCTGTAGAATAAAGACATTTCTTTTTACGGTTCCGTGTAAGGTAAAGTTCTCCTCAGCCCGAATTTGATTTGAGCACCGTCGTAATTTTTTTTGTCATTGGTGGTGGTAAGCCCTTGCTTTCCCGCTATCTTCCACCTGTCTTACACAGTTTTGGAGGCATCTTTAGGTTAACTTGGACTTGGAACTCTCATTCTACTTGGCGTTTCCCACGTATACAATTGTAGTGCTAAGTAGCATGTGTTAAGAATTGTAATATGTTTAACCAGTCCAAAAGTGGTTCAAATGCCTCTGAGCACTATGGGACCTAATATCTGAGGTTATCAGTCCCATAGAACTACTTAAACGTAACTAACCTAAGGACATCCAGGATTCGACCCTCCGACCGTAGCGGTCGCGTGGTTCCAGACTGAAGCGCCTAGAGCCGCTTGGCCACACCGGCCGGCGTTTAACCAGTATTTTGAAGTCATTACAGTCATTGGCTGCCTGTATATGGAAAGAAAACGTCTATAATTGCTTATTTGTTGATATTGTATCTACACTCAAAACTATACATGGAGCGACAGTAAACAGTTCAGTATTGCCATAATCTATTAAAAGTTGTTAGATATTTTTCCAGTAACTGGATGATAAATATCGTGCCAGTTGTGTGATTAAGCAGCTTTGATTCCGAAAAATTTGGTGAGCCCGTCAGCCCCAAAAGACGGGTAGAAAACCGTGATTCAAAGTGTGAGGTAGAAAGGAGTATTTATCTCAAAATGAAATGTCGCAGACTGTCTCCATTCACATTGAGTAGCCCTTTACCCACTTTATACTTGTTGATACTTAGCCGGAGAAAGGGGCACATTAGTACAAGCAACAAAAATCTAAACTAACAATAGTAAAACAAAGTACATCATGCACGCGCGTGCGCACGCACGTACGCACACACACACACACACACACACACACACACATACACACACACACACACACACACACACACACACACACACACACACACACACACCACAGAGAGAGAGAGAGAGAGAGAGAGAGAGAGAGAGAGAGGTTGTAATTTTGATTTGAGACATTGCACTACATTAGGTGTGCAAGAAACTTTCCTAAATATTTCCAACCGTTCAGTTATTACGAAGGTTTGCGGCGGCTTCTCTGTGGTTGCTTGACTACGGCTATAACTGAAACCTCCTCTCAAATATTCTCATTGGATAGCCTCTTGCCACGCTCGCACTACCGTTCAATAACAGACGGCGGCGCCCACTCGTCGGAGGATAAATATAATAGGGACGGACTGGGAGGCCAGTGCACTTCATTACATGACTAAAACATCGACGTGAGGCACAGAAACACACTACTGAACCAACAAACATACTTCAGACTTCCATATTTTTGCTTGGGATATATGGCACCCGACAAAATAAAATAAAAATATGCCGAATCCAATATGGGTTTTCTGGAGGCTCATTTTGGTTTTAGGACAACTGCTGTCACTGGAAAACCTTTCCTAAATAAATCCTCTCTGTCCGATCACAGGTTTCTGAGGCCAACTGAAAAATTTCAAACATAACAAAATTATGTTATTATGGTCAGTATGGGTTGGTGTCTACATGTACATCTGTATCTACATGGCTACTCTGTAAACTCACTCTTAAGCTACCTTCACATTAATTCTCTATTATTCCACTTTTGAACAGCGCGCGGAAGAAATAACATTTATATCTTATGACAGTCGTTTGCCCATATGTAGGTCAGCGTCATCAAAATATTTTTGCATTTGGGTACGAAGCTGGTGATTGAAATTTCGAGAGAAGATCCCGCCACAACGAAAAAAGCATTCGTTCACGACAGATCTCTCTTATTTCTCGATCATACAAAACGTGCTGCCTCTCTTTGAATTGTCGCGATATTTTCCGTTAATCGTACTTTGGTAAGGAGCCCGCACCGCTCAGCAGTACATCAAAAGAGGTCAGAGAAGCATAGTGTAGGGATTTGTTTAGTAGATCTGTTGCATCTCGTAAGTGTACTCCAAATAAAAAGTAGTGTTTCGTTCGCCTTCCCCACAACATTTTCTATGCGTTCTTTCCAAATTAACTTGTTCATAATAATTATTCCTATGTATTTAGTTGAATTTACGGGCTTTAGATTTGATTTATCATGTAAGCGAAGTTACGCGGATTCATTTTAGCACTCATTTCGACTACTCACACTTTTCATTATTTAGGGTCAAATTTCAATTTTTGCAGGATCGTTTTGCAATTAGCTTTGATCTTCTGATGACTTTAATAGACGATAAATGACAGCATCATATGCAAGCAACCTAAGACTGCTGCTCAGATTGCCTGCTAAATCGTCTACAAAGATAAGGAACAGCAATTGCCCTAAAAGAGTACTTCAGGAAACACCAGAAATAACTTCTGTTTCACTAGATGACTTTCCGGTAGTTATTACGAAATGTGACCACTCTGCCAGGAAATCACGAATCTAGTCACATAACTAAGACGATACTCCATAAGAGCGCTATTTGATTTCAAGCCGCTTGTGGGATACTGTCAAAAGCCTTCTGGAAATCTAGAAATAAGAAATCTATTAGAAACCGCATCGACAAAATTAAGACAAAGATAATGGAATACAGTCGAATAAAATCAGATGATGCCGAGGAAATTAGAATAGGAAACAAGGCACCCAGAGTAGTTGGTAGTTTTTACTGCTCGGGAAGCAAAGCAACTGCTGATAGCGCAAGTAGAGGCCGGCCGGCGTGGCCGTGCGGTTCTACGCGCTTCATTCTAGAACCGCGTGACCGGTACGGTCGCAGGTTCGAATCCTGCCGTAGGCATGGATGTGTGTGATGTCCTTAGGTTAGTTAGGTTTAAGTAGTTCTAAGTTCTATATTAAAATTTTGATAAATCTTATAAAATACATAGAAAATTAGGTATGACAGAAAACACATTAACCAATATGACAATTTTCGTGACGTGCAAAGATTACTTAATTATAATTACATTGTTAAAAAGCAATGGTCGGAATTTAGAGCAGCTATGGTCAAGTCAAATGTGAAATAAAAAGTTCTAGCCTTTACCATGTCTGCGTAGCTGTGAACAACATAAGTCTGATAGGCCAAGTGGCTTACAGTGCTGCCACGGAAAGAATACAAGTTGCACCACGTATCAGGCGAGGACAGTGACTTGAGCCAATTTGAAACATTATAACAGAAATAAATGAAAAAAGGACAGTTAAAAACAGAACATAAAGAAAGAGAACTTCATTTTTTTTAATAGACAGTGGTCAAGCAGATTGAGTATAACAAAGACATCCGTTGCCTTTGCAGAAATTTCTATTACATAAACGACAGGATGACGTAGAAAAGAGTTTTACAAACAGCTGTACAATCCAGAAAATATTTCAGCAGCACATATCTATGGGATCCGAAGAAAATGACGTTTTGGAATCAGAAACAGGGAAAAATACAGTAGAAAATAGAGGAATCAAAATTCTACGGGTAGTGGATCGAAACCATTGAAAAAAAATTTTGTTACGTAGTAGCAACTGTTCATTGAGGATGAGGCCATTGTCCTTAGAAACATGCTTGAAAATCTCTAGCTGTTCGAGTACGCTGAGTCTATGATCTTTTTATCTCTGTGTAAAACGGAAGTTTCTTGAACGCATTTCGGTTTGAGTCCGGAAACTAGCAGATCATCAGCTAAAATGGAGTTGTGTACATTATTGCCTCTTTTTCCCAACAAATATTCCTTACACCTAACACTAAACGACTTCCAATTTCTCCTATGTAATAAACGGGACACGTATCCCAAGTGATTTTATACACTCCTGAATTGCGTATCAGAGCAATTGTGGACTTGTGACTGAATGAGATTTTTTTGCAAGTTATTGTTCGTGAAAAAGGTGATGTGAATCCATATAATTTTAATCAGAAGACGACGAATTTTATACGAAGTAGGAGCTATAAATGGAATCGAGAAAACATTTCAGTTCTCCTTATTTTCAGGAACAGCACTGCTGCCTGAAGACTTAAGTTTTAGGATGTCTTTTCTGAAGGTATTTGTCTGGATTATAGCCATGTACAGAAGTGAAGCATGGAGGATAAACAGATCAGACATGCAGAGAACAAAAGCTTTTAAAATATGGTGCTATAGAAGGATGCGGAACATTAGCTGAGTAGACCACGTAGCTAATGAGGAGGTACTTAAGAGGAGTGGGGAGACAAGAAATTTGTGGTACAACTTGACTAAGAGAAGGGATCAGTTTGTAGGACACAATCTGAGATATGAAGGGGTGACCAGTTTAGAACTGGAGAGAAGTTTGTAGTGTACAAATTGTAGAAAGTCCAAGAGATGAATACAGAAAGCAGATTCAAAATATGTAGGTTGATGTAGTTATTTCGAGATGAAGAGGCCTGCCAGTATAAAATTGCATGGACATCTTCATCAAACTAGTTTTTGGACTGAAGACCACAGCAACATCAGGGTGTTACTCATGTAGGCACAGACTAGATATTTTTCGTACCTTACTATGTACGCACGTTAGTGCGTTAGTTGTTTCTCTGCATTCCCGCAAACCCATCACATAATTTACCACCTGATATTTTCTGCATATTCGTAGTTGTAGTGCAAAGTGGACTATGTCTGTCAGTATAGACCAGCCGTTTTTCTATCACATAACGGAATTTCAATCTCTGACCTACTTCCCAGGTGAAAATAGACATTAATGACTTGCTTATACCAAGCATACATAGAGGTACTAAGTAACTAAAGCCATACTACTCGTAGAAGTTATTATTATTAGCCAGTAAATGAGGTAAATACTGATTTAACGTTGTTCAAGGCCCTATCCTAAGTAAAAAAGGGAAATACCTGCACTTATACCCCTAACTCACTGTATATTGTTGGTTTCAAGATGGACAACTACACATTGAAGGTTAAGTTTTTGGTGATCTCTCTTACAGACGAGACTTGTGTCTTTCATTGTCGTCTGCCAGATAATTCTCTTTTGGTAGTTTACAACATGTTAGCCATGTTGACCTACAAGAATGTGTGGACACGTTTGTTCACAAAAGAAGCATGATATAAGTTGACAACACAGCTTTAAATTAAAAACAGTAACTTTCTGTCATTTCCAAACAGAGCAGTCGAGTACAAAGATAATTACATTCAACCCATATGCAGAAGGACATTTTCTCATTAATAGCTTTCATCAGAAGAACATATTTCGCCATGCTCTTAAATAGGTGTTGAAACAGTTGAGTAATGTGACGGGACATTAATTAAGCGATTGTCATCCTGTTATCCATTTTAATGAAATACAGTCCTTTGTATTGTATTGAACTGGGGACCTAGAAACGAAAGAGAGGATTCGTCCCCGCCGTACATCTACATGACTACTCTGCAAATCACATTTAAGTGCTTGGCAGAGGGTTCATCGAACCACAATCATACTATCTCTCTACCATTCCACTCCCGAACAGCGCGCGGGAAAAACCACCACCTAAACCTTTCTGTTCGAGTTCTGATTTCTCTCACTTTATTTTGATGATCATTCCTACCTATGTAGGTTGTGCTCAACGAAATATTTTCACATTCGGAAGAGTAAATTGGTGACTGAAATTTCGTAAATAGATCCCGCTGCGATGAAAAACGTCTTTGCTTTAATGACTTCCATCCCAATTCGCGTATCATATCTGCCACACTCTCTCCATCATTACGTGATAATACAAAACGAGCTGCCCTTTTTTGCACACTTTCGATGTCCTCCGTCAATCCCACCTGGTAAGGATCCCACACCGCGCAGCAATATTCTAACAGAGGACGAACGAGTGTAGTGTAAGCTGTCTCTTTAGTGGACTTGTTGCATCTTCTAAGTGTCCTGCCAATGAAACGCAACCTTTGGCTCGCCTTCCCCACAATATTATCTGTGTGGTCTTTCCAACTGAAGTTGTTCGTAATTTTTACAGCCAGGTACTTAGTTGAATTGACAGCCTTGAGACTTGTACTATTTATCGAGTAATCGAATTCCAACGGATTTCTTTTGGAACTCATGTGGATCACCTCACACTTTTCGTTATTTAGCGTCAACTGCCACCTGCCACACCATACAGCAATCTTTTCTAAATCGCTTTGCAACTGATACTGGTCTTCGGATGACCTTACTAGACGGTAAATTACAGCATCATCTGCTAACAACCTAAGAGAACTGCTCAGATTGTCATCCAGGTCATTTATATAGATCAGGAACAGCAGAGGTCCCAGGACGCTTCCCTGGGGAACACCTGTTATCACTTCAGTTTTACTCGATGATTTGCCGTCTATTACTACGAACGGCGACCTTCCTGGCAGGAAATCACGAATACAGTCGCACAACTGAGACGATACCCCATAGGCCCGCAGCTTGATTAGAAGTCGCTTATGAGGAACGGTGTCAAAAGCTTTCCGGAAATCTAGAAAACGGAATTCACCTTGAGATCCCCTGTCGATAGCGGCCATTACTTCGTGCGAATAAAGAGCTAGCTGCGTTGCACAAGAACGATGTTTCCTGAAACCATGCTGATTACGTATCGATAGATCATTCCCTTCGAGGTCATTCATAATGTTTGAATGCAGTATATGCTCCAAAACCCTACCGCAAACCGACGTCAATGTTATAGGTCTGTAGTTCGATGGATTACTCCTACCATCCTTCTTAAACACTGGTGCGACCTGCGCAATTTTCCAATCTGTAGGCACAGATCTATCGGTGAGCGATCGGTTGTATATGATTGCTAAGTAGGGAGCTATTGTATCAGCGTAATCTGAAAGGAACCTAATCGGTATACAATCTGGACCTGAAGACTTGCCCGTATCAAGCGATTTGAGTTGCTTCGCAACCCCTAAGGTATCTACTTCTAAGAAACTCATGCTAGCAGCTGTTCGTGTTTCAAATTCTGGAATATTCCATTCGTCTTCCCTGGTGAAGGAATTTCGGAAAACTGCGTTCAATAACTCCGCTTTAGCGGCACAGTCGTTGGTAACAGTACCATCGGCACTGCGCAGCGAAGGTATTGACTGCGTCTTGCCGCTTGTGTACTTTATATAGGACCAGAATTTCTTCGGATTTTCTACAGAATTTCGAGACAATGTTTCGTTTTGGAACCTATTAAAGGCATCTCGCATTGAAGTCCGTGCCAAATTTCGCGCGTCTGTAAATTTTAGCCAATCTTCGGGATTACGCGTTCTTCCGAACTTCGCATGCTTCTTCCATTGCCTCTGCAACAGCGTTCGGACCTGTTTTGTGTACCACGGGGGATCAGATCCATCTCTTACCAGTTTATGAGGTACGAATCTCTCAATTGCTGTTGCTACTATATCTTTGAACTTGAGCCACATCTCGTCTACATTTGCATAGTCAGTTCGGAAGGAATGGAGATTGTCTCTTAGGAAGGCTTCTAGTGACACTTTATCCGCTTTTTTAAATAAAATTATTTTGAGTTTGTTTCTGGTGGATTTGGAAGAAACGGTATTGAGCCTAACTACAACGACCTTGTGATCACTAATCCCTGTATCAGTCATGATGCTCTCTATCAGCTCTGGATTGTTTGTGGCTAAGAGGTCAAGTGTGTTTTCGCAACCATTTACAATTCCCATGGGTTCGTGGACTAACTGTTCGAAATAATTTTCGGAGAAAGCATTTAGGACAATCTCGGAAGATGTTTTCTGCCTGCCACCGGTTTTGAACAAGCATTTTTGCCAACATATCGAGGGAAGATTGAAGTCCCCACCAACTATAACCGTATGAGTGGGGTATTTATTTGTTACGAGACTCAAATTTTCTCTGAACTGTTCAGCAACTATATCATCGGAGTCTGGAGGTCGGTAGAAGGAGCCAATTATTAAGTTAGTTTGGCGGTTAAGTATAACCTACACCCATACCAATTCGCACGGAGTATCTACTTCGACTTCACTACAAGATAAACCACTACTGACAGACACCGTCTGAGACTTCTTAAAAATTTCTGCAGAACTTATTTCAGGCTTTAGCCAGCTTTCTGTACCTATAACGACTTCAGCTTCTGTGCTTTCTATTAGCGCTTGAAGCTCGGGGACTTTCCCAGCACAACTACAACAATTTACAACTACAATTCCTACTGTTCTTTGATCCAACCACGTCCTGTATTTGCCATGCACCCTTTGAGATTGCAGCCCACCCCGTACTTTCCCGAGGCCTTCTAACCTAAAAAACGGCCCAGTCCACGCCACACAGCCTCCGCTACCCGTGTAGCCGCCAGCTGAGTGTAGTGAACTCCTGACCTATTCAGCGGAACCCGAAACCCCAGCACCCTATGGCGCAAGTCAAGGAATCTGCAGCCAACACGGTCGCAGAACCTTCTGAGCCTGTGATTCAGACCCTCCACCCGGCTCTGCACCAAAGGTCCGCAGTCGGTTCTGTCAACGATGCTGCAGATGGTGAGCTCTGCCTTCATCTCGTAAGCAAGACCGGCAGCCTTTACCAAATCAGATAGCCGCTGGAATCCAGAGAGGATTTCCTCAGATCCAAAGCGACAACGTCATTAGTGCCGACATGTGCCACCACCTGCAGCTGGCTGCACCCTGTGCTCTTCATGGCATCCGGAAGGACCCTTTCCACATAAGGAATGACTCCACCCGGAATGCACACGGAGTCCACACTGGATTTCTTCCCCTCCTTAGCCGCCATATCCCTAAGGGGCCCATTACGCGCCTAACATTGGAGCTCCCAACTACCAATAAGCCCACCCTCTGTGATTGCCCGGACCTTGAAGGCTGAGAATCATCCTCTGAAACAGGACAGGCAGCTGCATCTGGCTCAGCCAGAGACAGTACCTGAAACCTATTTGTCAGACGCACCGGGGAGGCTTTCTGATCAGCCTACGGGGACGTCTTTCGCTGCCTGCCACGCCTTGGAAGGACCTCCCAATCAACAACAGGCGAGGCTCAGCCCCACTGCGGGCAGCAACCGGGGCGACCACAGCGGTAGACCAGTCTGGGGACAGATGGGACGAGGTTGACATCCCCGTGATACCCAAGTCCGGCTCCCCACAGTGGTGCCCATTGGCAACAGCCTCAAGCTGCGCGACCGAAGTCAGCGCCGCTTGCAGCTGTGAGCGAAGGGATGCCAACTCAGCCCTCATCCGAACACATCAATCACAGACCCTGTCCATTCTAATCGATGTTGAACAACAGTTACTGAAACACGAGTCCGTGCCTCGATAACGCAAGGGAAACACGTAAAGAATGTATTAACTAACCTGTACAAATGCCTAACGACTGCGCTACAATCTGCCTGCATTTACGATTACAGTAACTAAAACTCGAAATTACACCTCCTATACGATACTCACACGCAATTTAAGTTAGAACCTACGAACTAAACACTAAAGCGCGATGCTACAACTCTCAAATACTATAATACGCCCGAAATTTATGAATTAAACAATGCAAGTACCCAAAATACGCAAGGAAATTAAGAATTAAACTATGTAAGAAATAAGTAAGCTAGGGGTATACGACTTGCTGCTGCAGCTGCTTATCCAACGGCGGCAGGGAGCACACTCGCCGCAATGGTACACAACCACACAACAAGCAACAGCAGTCCACTCACCCCACCGCCGTCCCACACCGAACCCAGGGTTATTGTACAGTTCGGCCCCCAGTGGACCCCCTCCACCTTCAGGAACGTCTCACACCTGACGAGTGTTACCCCAATGTTTGCGTGGTAGAGTAATGGTGGTGTACACGTACGTTTAGACTTAGTGTAACTGAGGCGGAGTAAGGGGCACCAGTCCGCACTGGCGAGGCAGTTGGAAAACCGCCATAAAAACCATTCACACGCTGGCCGGCACACCGGACCTCGACACTAATCCGACGGGAGGATTCGTGCCAGGGACCGGTACGCCTTCCCGCCCGAAAGGCAGTGCGTTAGACTGCACGGTTAACCAGGCGGGCGATAATATAATCCTTGGTATCATAAATATTTCATGGTTTGTAAATGAAAGCAAGAAAGAAAAAGATCCGCACCTGGGTGTCGTTTTAGTGTCACATAACTATACATACATACAGGTGAAAAGTTTTGTAAAGTTACTCTGTTAAGCACATACATATAATCAGTTCGTCCTCAACTACACCTCCAAGCTATTCAAGTAAGGCGGCAGTTTCTGTAACTCAGTAACTTTCTATAATGGTCACCGAAGCAACCGCTATATTACGCTATTGGAGCAACCAACTCTGTCCTCATAACACAACAAATATACTGTATTTTGTAAAGAACCATTCGCGTTGGGGATAATTATTAATTATAGCTCACGTACAACGAGGATAAGAATTCCGTTTGGCAACTGACAGTGCCCTGTCTTTCGGAAATGGGAATTCTGTAGAACAGACTGAAGGCTCATTTAGACCGGACACGTTGCGTGCAAGCGTACAGAAGATAGAGATTAATGTTTCACAAATTACTTCGAATCAGGTTATGTCGAAGAAGCTACTTCCTTCTGTCCATCCGCCTTGCAGCAGTCTTGTACGTTATGTTGTGCTTATGGCAATTTCCGAAAACGGAAGGAGGTTTACTTTACGTGCAATAACCTTCGGTTAAGAAGAATATCTCTTTATAATAATTCGACACACCCAATTGAAAATAAAATAGAAGGTACAGTAAAAATGTTGATTGACCTTATTTTTTTATTTTCTGTGACTAATTGTATAATAAAACTAAAATAGGTCATCCTTGCGTGGGAATGCAAAAGAGAGAAAAGCATGGCAGACACAGGCATTGTGTGATGTTTAAAACCCACAAGAAAAGAGAAAACGAGGTCAGTAGGTATATACGACAAACAAAGTAATTGTATTTGATATAACACGATACGGGTGCGGACGACTGTAACGTTGAATTCGAGATGTGAGTTGTTTACTGTGATCTCAAAATGGTTACATTATCATGCTGCGTATTCCCCATTGGAAACATTATCTTTTTGACTTCGCCCTTTTTAACGGACTTTGAAAACCATAAACAGAAATAAAACAAAATCACGTGGCCTAGTGTTTTATTTACACTTCGTCTTTCTCATTCTTGTTCGTAGGAGCCATTCCGGTCACCCGTGCTCGGGAAAAAGAAATTAACATCAAACGATAAAATCAGAATACAGTAACTGAAAATATGGTTTTAAAAACATATAAAAAGTGTCTATATTAAACAGAGTTACAAGGTATCCATTACGAATTCTATTTATATTACATAATAATCCCTGACGTTTGTTTTCATTAATGATTGTAGACTTTGTGAGAAACCAATCCGATTTTCATGTTTGGGACAGCATCTCACCTACTTTGTTCCCATTTTCTTTTGCTGTTTTTCTGTACTTCGTAAAATACTTCGTTTTCGATCGTCCTTTATTATAATAGATATTAACCAAAATTGAAGTGCACAAATATTAAAAAACAATGGAGATCAATAAAGCAGCATTAGCAACTACCAAACAATGGAATTTCACGTTGCGGGAGGGGATAGCCCGCGCGCGCATCATATCTGAGACCATTTCCATGCCAGCTTGGAGGAACGTCAGTTGCCTTGAACGGTATCACTTTGGCTAACATCATTAGTAATTAGTACTAAATACTGGAATGTCACGTGAAGGGAGGGGAAGGCTGCACTTGCTTCATGTCTCATCGCTTTCTGATTACACTTCATGTATATTTATATAGTTCTATGACAATTAGCTTTATTAAAATTTATCAGAAACAAATATTATATACTTGACCTCAAACCAAATAACCTAATCTTCATCATTTCATACCCACCGACGCGCAATTTGCCGAAGTGGCGTCAAAAAGACATGCACCTGGCGAATGGTCTACCCGACGGGAGGCCCTAGTCATACGACATTTACATTTATTTAGCAGACAATTGTTCTGTATTACATTACTGAGTGCATGTACGCAAAATTTGTTTAAAGGTTGAGTATTTTATTTTCAAAAATACATTTATACAATCATACGAAGAGGAAACGTAGCCGAGCTCAATTGTTTGAGCAGCTCAGTAATTCACTTCTTTCCGCTTCAAATGTTCATAAAAATGTACACCCAGAATAATTTGGAGTATTCTAGCCTGTTTACTGACTGCGGTTCTTCTGTTACGTCATTTGTTGGTACGTCTCCATTTGTTGTTTTCGGACTGGGAGAAGAAAAGTGAAATAGAAAAAAATATGTGGTGAAAAACAGCCTTTTCTGGCCGCATTTACCGAGCTTGTCTGTTATAATAGTACAGCAATAGCGAGCCGATTTTGTAAACGGCGGCGAGGAAATTAACTGCAGTTAGCAGTAACGGGGTGTGAACGAGCGCTAACTGCCATAATTAACTCGCGGCCAACAATCGTACCGACACGAAGTGCAGGGCGCAGCTCGCAGTTACCGCGTAACGGCCGACGGGGGCACCGAATGCCACGCGCCGAATGGGCCGGAATGCTTCACGCTGTTCGTGATGTCACACTCATAGTAAGAGGTCGCTACTGCTCCCAGCAAATATTTCCCGCCATTCGATGTTTGAACTTCTCGATTACTCGCAACACAGCGATAACTGTTTCTCGCTTCTGTCCTACATTCAGCCGCGAACAACGAACATGCAACTATGATTCATTTACGCTATTCCTTATCCCTTACATCAGAGGTGGCAAACAATAACTTAACTCGAATAAATAACCAATATTGAGTATTCACAGTTAGCAAAATAACCGTGATAAGTACCAGGCAGTTATTTCAGTAACAGTTAATACCGCTCGTCATCTATCTGTCATCTTGCGTATAGCCACTGCAGCTTCGAAATCGATCTAACCACGAATATATTGACCACGTGAGGTTCGTACCACCATAGCAATAACAAGTAATTGCTAATATTCTACACAATTTGTATATCGATGAATTTACTTCTAATTTGGTCTCACTTTATCCGGCCACGGATAAATCACAGTGACCTTTCGATATTCGTACTTCAGTGGAAATAACTGGTTATTTCCAAAGATAAACGAAAAATAGAGGTTACTGGTAGCCAGAGTACAATACTGGCTATCTAAATTACCACTTCAGGATAAAATTTTCGCTCTGCAGGGTTGTGTGCGCATATATGAAACTTCTTGGGAGATTAAAACTGTGTGTTGAACCGAGACTCGAACTCGGAACCTTTGCCTTTTGCGGGCAACCGCTCTAGCGACTAAGCTACCCAGACAGGACTCAAGACCGTCCTTACCCGCGAAAGGCAAAGGACCAGATTTTGAGTCTGGGTCAAGCACATAGTTTTAATCTGCCAGGAACTTTTAAGTTATCACTGTTATTTATTAGTAGTTAATGATGTCAACAGCAGAAATTAAGCTTCGAATATTACTAACATAGTACAAATTATACTTCAAAAAGGTCTTACTGAAATTTTATCTGTCATTTGCCTAATGAAATTTTTCCTACACTCTGCTTTCGAAACTAACTTTCTGAGTCTGCTTAAATAGCTAAATTTCACATTAAGTCACGACCCTCATCTTACATGAAGCACCGATAACCTCTGATATATCATTACCTGGAAGGTTCTGGAAACGTAGTCAACAGTTCAAATGTGTGTGAAATCTTATGGGACTTAACTGCTAAGGTCATCAGTCCCTAAGCTTACACATGACTTAACCTAAATTATTCTAAGGACAAACACACACCCATGCCCGAAGGAGGACTCGAACCTCCGCCGGGACCAGCCGCACAGTTCATGACTGCAGCGCCGTAGATCGCTCGGCTAATCCCGCGTGGCCCTAGTGAATTCAAGATCGCTGCATATACAGGGTAATGAGAACACAAGTGCAGATATTTCCATTGATGACTGAGGTCAGTATACATAAAATTTGTATCTACTTAATTTGTAGACAAAAACTTCCAAATATTACGAACAGTATATTTTTAAGTATGTTACTACCAACAAGTATTAACGTTTATATTCCCCTGGGCAGCAAGTCATGTATTGAAGTGTGAACATGTGAACACCAGACTGGTAGTCTATATTGAAAAGGTTATGCACTTCTTCGCGCAGATACAACTCTGGAGAAAACATCAGGTAGTTAACTATTGTGATGTTTTTGCGGGAACATTGTTAGATGTAGAGGAAAAGTAACTAACACCCTGAGATGGCAGTGTATTAGGGTATCAGTTATCACAATATATATATACCTATACCCTTGCCAACCTGTACATAGTGAGCTCAGCACGATAGTATGGCACAGTTCAGCAGATATTGCTGCCAGCTAGCCATGTGTTCTATAACTTTTTGATAAATAATCACATCTTCAGTACCTTATAGACGATTCTGAGCGATGGTGTTGTTGCAGTTGATAGTGACATAAGTTATCTTTGGCAGATATTTATAAATGTTCTAAGTAATAATTACGTAAAGAAAACTTAAGTACCACAACTGATATCGGAAATAGTATAGTTACTCCCTACACAACACGGGGAGTGTTCCGCATACCTTAAATGATTCAGCAAATGCTGTGACATAGAAAAGCAACTTCCAGAAGCTAATTCCGCAGGCTGCATTAGCGGTTAACTATTATTAAATTGTGTCAAACTAGTTGCGGTTGCACACCCATACACTAACGTAACAAAGTCAGAACGTAATTGGTAGCAAATAACAGCACCAGTTGTAATTTGATTTTTTAGCAGCACGACCAGTTTCAGTGGTCATCTGAATAAAAGGAAGTAACAACGTTAAAAAGAAACAAGGTACAAACAGAACAACTCGCATAAGGGAAACTGGCAACATACATCTTAAAACCTAGGCAGTGAAGTAAATTAAATGATGTTGTATAAGGACAAGTCGTAATTATGAACTTACAAGCCTATCGCCGTGGAGACTGGTGAGACATGTGAAGTGGAAGTGTTTAAATAGGGGACGGTCGGGTTAAGGGACGAACAGCCTGTAGAGGGCAGGGGAGGTGGAAGGGAGGAACATGTTGTGTTCTGCCTACTCGTCGAATATGGTGTGTCTAGGAAACCTGCTTTCTCGGATAGCTAGACAACAATTAAAGCAAATCGTATTAATAGATCTTTATTACAGTAAGATTGAGAAATTTACAATGGGATGTCGCGAGCAAAGGGCGACATGAAACGTAAGCAATCTCTTCAGTGTATAGAATTCCTAACGCAAGCGAAACATTACAGATCCTACGTCACTGCTGTAGACCTCGTGGAATGGCTAGACTTCAACTTTGGCCGCGGCTAGGCGGCGCAGCACTTATGTCCTCTTCGTGTAGATGGCGCTACTCTCTCGGTGTCGTCCTAGAGAGGGGTCGGTCAGCGTCCTATTGGCTGACGTCGTCTCACTGCCTTCTGTGCTCTGATGTTCTTGGCCGATGTGCCGGAGCTTGACGTTACGCCGGAACAGAACCAAATTATGAAATGTACGTTGTTCGTAAGTACAATGCTTTAAAACCGTAAACAGGCATGGGAGCCCACTGCGCATCCCGGATTCAAACGTGGGTTCTCTGCTGGGCGTGAGAAAGGGAATGGTGGGGGTGTACCCACAGATGGCTCCTCATGACAGAATAACATCTATTGATCAGCTGCAATTCATTGCTGCTTACACTTCTGGGCGAGGTTTGCTTTAGTTCTTAATATTGTCGGCGATAAGAAAGTTGGCCGGCGGATTCTCCCACGTACGCCCGCTGCTGCGACTGTAGCTGCGCTGCCGTTACTGGAATCCACTGGATCGCAGCAGCGCTACGCCCTTGCTACGCCGTACGGTGCGGCTGGAACCACGGGCCGCCGGCTTCTGCTGCGATCGCGCCTGGAGAAGTGGAGGCGGCAGCAGTGGGACAGGTCAGCGCCCCGTCGCAGCGACCATCCCCGGCGGCGGCTATCTGCAGTCGGCGGGACGGAGCCCCGGCTCAGGCCACGGTCAGGGTGTTTGTAGAGGCAGCATCCCAGGACGACGGCGACAGTGCGTCACCACAACGCTCCCCAAGCGACGACTCTCCTTACAGGCGATAACAGTGACGACTGCGATAAAGGCGGCGATGGCAGTGACGATTCGAACTGGTGGCGGCGATGAGTCAGATAGGCTCTGCGTCACTCTAACGCCCCACGACTATCGATGATGAAGAATAATGGCTCCCGGTTCTCAAATACGGCTTTCTGCTGCTGATGATTGTAGTCGATCCTACTCAGTAGGTCGGTGGAATATTTTGGGGTTACTCAGCTGGCATAAATGACCAGATTACCGCCCTCAGTGTTGACACCCTGGTAGGCAGCGAGTTGCTTCTTGTCAAAAGACTGTTACGCTAGCTTAAGCAAAAATATCTATTAGATTTCAGTTTTGACAGCATTTGGTTCAAATGCTTCAAATGGCTCTGAGCACTATGGGACTTAACATCTGAGGTCACCAGTCCCCTAGAACTTAGAACTACTTAAACCTAACTAACCTATGGACATCACACACATCCATGCCCGAGGCAGGATTCGAACCTGGGACCGTAGCAGTCGCATGGTTCCGGACTGAAGCGCCTAGAACCGCTCGGCCACACTGGCCGGCCGGGGTTACTCAGCTGGCATAAATGACCCGATTACCGCCCTCAGTGTTGACACCGTGGTAGGCAGCGAGTTGCTTCTTGTCAAAAGACTGTTACGCTAGCTTAAGCAAAAATGTCTATTAGATTTCAGTTTTGACAGCATTTGGTTCAAATGCTTCAAATGGCTCTGAGCACTATGGGACTTAACATCTGAGGTCACCAGTCCCCTAGAACTTAGAACTATTTAGACCTAACTAACCTAAGGACATTACACACATCCATGCCCGAGGCAGGATTCGAACCTGCGACCGTAGCGGTCGCGCGGTTCCAGACTGAAGCGCCTGGAACCGCTCGGTCACAACAGCGTTTGGTCTTAACAGTCAAGATTAGGTATTTTAGTGTGTTCAATTTATTAACAGTTCATAAAAATGTTTCTTTCTGACAGCATATTAATTCTCTAAATATTATGTGTTAAAGTTTACTGCATTGTATTAATCTATTTTGATAATCTCCTGACAAAAATCATCAGAGTAGTTAGTATGACATTCAAATGATTTATGTTCTTTATGTTATACATTTTAGCATATTCCACATCCACGAGAATCATCTCACTTTTTGGGTCTATGGAGCGAAAACAATCTAATCTAATCTAATCTAATCAAACGTTCTCCGCGGATCGGTGAAACAGTGTTCTCCTTCGTGTTGCTTAACTCGGCTCTCCACCGACCCACTTCCAACACAGTACCATACCACTGAGCTGGTTGCTAGTATTCCTTCACTTTTTAACAAACTTCATTACTGTAAAACTCCTGCCTTTAACTAACTTAATCATTTTGATCATTCGACCTACATCCCCACCCCCAACTAAGAAAAAATACATCCTCGCACTCTGCATCTACATCTATTTACACTTGACACTTGACTCTATTTACTACATGGTGCTGAACCCTCGAACAATACTGGACTTGCACCATATTTATACGGTTCACTTCCATTCTAGATAAACGTTGTGGTCAGTCATTTCTAATCACACCATAATTCTCCCTCTTATGCATCATTGTTCATTACGGTCCTTGAGCACATTTGGTCTATGCTTTCATGCCGTTCGGTTCGGTTCGAACCAGTAAGCTGCAAATCGGGCGAGATGGAATTTGCGCAACTCTTCCCTCGAAATCCAATCACCACAAGGAATACACAAGCGCCTGATGGTGATGAACCAGTGACTACCAGCTGCTGCTGTTGCTCACCTCTACATCGTTTCACATACTCTAACAGATGCTCTATGGTAACACGACCATGCTGGGTGGCTATTATTTGATTCAGAAAGGCGAACACGTCCACGTCAGCGCTTTCATTAAGAAACTAAAGGTTTTCTGGTGCAAAAGTGAAGGAGGTAGGTCAGACATATAAATTTAGGAATGGACAACACTGAAGACTATGGTTCTAGTTATCGTAGATGGTAAGTGGAAGGTGGGTCCAATGTGTATTAATTGTTGACTCCGCAGAACGAATATTTGTGTGTCATCTAACTTGCCCTTTTTGTAACACGTGCAAATAATGAGTGTCGCCTCTGCCACCGAATACAACCAGTGCTGTCCTACCCGCTGGAAGTTCTTCCCTGCTCCGACATGACTTCCTTGGGGCAGTTCGTGAACCCCTTCTCGAAACGTAACAGTGTGAACTCTCAAGCCTTCGGTACTCTAGGCACTAACTTCGGAACGCGGGTGGTAACCGGTCCAGTGCACAGCATAACAAATGTTGTATAGACAGTAACGCACCACTGTGTCTATCTGGTGCTAATAGTGAGACCCCCCGCATTTTTAGTCGCACATACTTCTTCAAAGACTCCCATGCTACTGCCTATAGTCGGCCGCGGTGGTCTAGCGGTTCTAGGCGCTCAGTCCGGAACCGCGCGACTGCTACGGTCGCAGGTTCGAATCCTGCCTCGGGCATGGATGTGTGTGATGTCCTTAGGTTAGTTAGATTTAAGTAGTTCTAAGTTCTAGGGGACTGATGACCACAGATGTTAAGTCCCATAGTGCTCAGAGCCATTTGAACCATTTGAACTGCCTATACGTGTATTGCATAGCACTACAAATAATAGTCTCTACCACTTAGTTGTAGTTCTATGCCAACTTCCAGGTGAGACCCTCTCTGCTAGCCCATAATGGTAGCCTAGCGATAACACATAATCAAGTACTCCTCTCGTCCTGATTTAATAAGTAACAAACGAGTTGGAACAATTTTTTTGAAACACGTCAACAATCTTTCCAGTAGAAGTGGAACTGGTGTAAGGTGGCCGTGTGTAGCGGGCAACAGTGGTTCCTGCAACTCCAAAGTTTCAATATGAGCATCCATCAAGCTGTCAGCAAGTTGAAGAGTAATGCAGCAATCATTAACAGTGCATCAGTGTTGTCCACGCGATCACCAATAACACACAAGTCCCGACTGCTGGTTTTGGCAAATGATCAAATAAGCAACATTAAAGTAGCGGCCAACCCATAAAGCTGCCGAGTGTTGTTCAGTACACCACTTTCCACATTGGCGAGCTGGGTTGTGTAGAAATTGACTGTCTCCTGGTTGCTTTCCGCTTCCTCCCAAACTTCTTGTAATACCTTGCTTGCATTAACTACGTCATCCGCATCGTCTGTACCAAACATTGTCTTCAGGATCCTACCACCTGCGTGCAACTATCATCTTTTTCATCTAACCTCGTCATCAACTCTGTAGTCTTCCGCATTTTCCCATGTATCTTTACAAATTCCTGTTGTAATACGCAATGTACAGTTGTTCCCTGACTATTGCTCAACGTGCTGTGCAATTTCTCAAACGTTTCTTCCAGTCTCCGAATCTCGTTCACGAGGGTATAAAGGTTGCAGTTTACCACTAATGTTCATTGGTGATCCGAAATAATCACGATGTCGGCTTGGTAAACAATAATTCCTCCGACACAGAACGTACCTTAAATGCTTCGGCCACACACCCATAGTACCTTAGAGCTAATACTATAGGACCCCGTGCTCCACGCCTCCTCCAAGGATTACATGTGTTCCCAGGTGCTACTTCGATCTTCTCCCATCCTGGGGTAGGAACAAGTGTCCTGTGGGGAAAGAAAATCCTAATGTCAGTCCTGCATCCTTGCTCCAGGTCTTCTATACCAACTATTTGCCATATTATCCTGTTTCCTTCACTTTTCCTTTTCCTTTTTCTCCCCCTCTTCCGTCATTTCTCCCCCCAACCTCGCGCTTAACCTGGAGTCACACAAGGCAAATTGTCAATGAATTCGGCTTACATGGACTGTCAAACCGCAGGTGGGGAGCTACAATTTAACTTTAACTGGCGACTTCATCTCTGTTACCTCATAATGGCCATTATGCAGCGACAGAGACTTCTCCGTTTTCCTATTCGGCACATGAAGATTCGCTGGCACGAGTCCTTGACCCTCAAGGTACTTAGGTAACACTGCTTTCACATTATACGTTCTTTCCTGTTTCGCTAATAACTTCATATTCATTTATCCTACTTGGCTCGAGATACGTTTTGTCTCCTAGCAAAATCTTTCACTGACGGGATGTCTCCTTGCAGTTAAGCTTTGCAAAACTGAAACAGCGATGGCATCTTGCGCCCAAAAATTACTTCATATGTTGGTAACTGTATGCTCTGGACAGATTTCGAGTTTTATGGAGCGATGACGTAGGCCAACAGGACTTCCCAATTTTCATGTTGGGAATTAATGTAAAAACTCAACATTTTCGCAACTGCCCTGTGGACTTGTTCCGCGTGACCGTTAGATTGAAGATGCGTCCACCTCCTGAGACTCATAACAAGACATCGGCTGCTGCGGCGTGGGCGGGTCCAGCTCCATCGGTAGGATGAGAGGAGGCGGAAGCTCTGTCTCCATAGGGCCATCCTCCGGTGTCGTGCTGACACCCTATGGCGGCTGCTGTGGCTGCGCTGTCCGCAGAATCCGTGAATCTGCGGGAAGAGATACAGAAGGATTACCGAGCACATGACAGTGGCGAATTTGATTGTGAAGTCGGCGCTGCAATCCGTCAGGGCTAGAAATGATATACAAGCTTCGTCAAGTCGACGAAGGAGCTCGCCTCGTGTCACCGTTAGCTGCGGCTGAAAACCCTGAAAAACACGATATCGTGCGGCGTGAAGCGATACTTGAGGCCTGGCTTCGGCGGCGGATGCTGAGGAGCGTGGAGCAAGTGGCGCTGTGTCCGATGGCAGCGGTAGTGAAGCAATTACACCGGTGATTGTCCTCTCGCGGGTGAGAACGATAGGAGGCGAGAAACAGTTGCAGTGCTTGATCTCTGATGTGTGCGGTGCTAAATTTGGGCATTTGCTACTTGAAGGTTCTGACAAAACGTTCCACTTCGCCATTGGACTGTGGATGTAAAGGTGATCTCTGATGTGTGCGGTGCGAAATTTGGGCATTTGCTACTTGAAGGTTCTGACAAAACGTTCCACTTCGCCATTGGACTGTGGATGTAAAGGTGATCTCTGATGTGTGCGGTGCGAAATTTGGGCATTTGCTACTTGAAGGTTCTGACAAAACGTTCCACTTCGCCATTGGACTGTGGGTGTAAAGGCGATCTAGTTAGGTGCTGCATGCCATTGCTTTCACAGAATGTTTTAAATTCATGTGACGTGAAGTGAGGGCTGTTGTCTGAAACTATGACTTCAGGCAATCCTTCAAATTGTACTACGTGACGTTGTCGAGTTCATTGGCACAGCAAAAGGAAACTTGCTATGTCTTCCACAATCAACCAACTAGTGTTCCATAAAGGTCCTGCAAAGTCTATGTACACACGCTGGCATGCCGACTGCTATTTAGGCCAAGCAGAAAATTTTTGTGGCGGAGCGGACTGATTTTCCGCACATGCGTGACACTGTGAGGTCATCTATTATATTTAGGTGTCCATACCCTGCCAAGTGCAGTTTCGTAGGGACAATCCCCCAGTGGCTTTAGTGAAGTTTCTACAACAATTCTTTTCGCAAAGCTTTGGGGATCAAAACACGTGATTGACCACTGTCAGTTTTAAGAAGAATCACACTATGCTGTATAGCAGGGCTATGCCAAAGTGCAAAGTTTCGGCGCACTACAGAGTTCGTTATGCTATCCACTGATCGAGGTCAAGACGTGCGAATGTATTTTAGTACAATGTCCATACCTGAATCAGCTTCCATAGCCTGTGCAACCTTCCTAAAGTTCAGAGGAAATGACTGAAGCAATTCAGAATCATGAGCGTCGATGTGACAACAAGATGCAGCAGTAGCGTCAAAGTCTGTATCAGGACCAACCGGAAGACCACCGCATTACCACGTTGAACAGTCGGACGATACACAATCCCTTACTGGTACTGAGACAACAGAAAAGCCAATTTTTGCAATTTTTGGGCATCTCATACAGGAACCGGCTTCTTTGGACGAAACAAGGAGTGCAATGGCTTGTGATCCGTTACTAACAAGGGAACCTCCCCATCGCACCCCCTTCAGATTTAGTTATAAGTTGGCACAGTGGATAGGCCTTGAAAAACTGAACACAGATCAATCGAGAAAACAGGAAGAAGTTGTGTGGAACTATGAAAAAATAAGCAAAATATACAAACTGAGTAGTCCATGTGCAAGATAGGCAACATCATGGATACTCTGAGCGAAGGAGCGCCGTGGTCAGGTGGTTAGCGTGAGCAGCTGTGGAACGAGAGATTCTTGGTTCATGTCTTCCTTCGAGTGAAAATTTTACTTTATTTATTTTCGCAAAGTTATGATCTGTCCTTTCGTTCATTGACGTCTCTGTTCACTGTAATAAGTTTAGTGTCTGTGCTCTGCGACCGCACCGCAAAACAGTGAGGTAGTAGACGAAAGGACGTGCCTCTCCAGTGGGAACTGAAAACAATTGGTCGCAAGGTCATAGGTCAACCGATTCCTCCACAGGAAAACACGTCTATACGACACTGGCGACGGCATGGGCGTCACATGACAGGAATATGTTGTCGACCCAGCTAACTTGTACACTTGGCGAATGGGTAAGAAGATTCTTCCACCTTGCCCGATTTATGTTTTCTTGTGGATGTGATAATCACTCCCAAAAAGTGATGAAAACATAAGAGTTTGTCACAGAAACTGAAAAATTCAAGTTTTCACTCGAGGGAATACTTGAACCAAGGACCTCTCGTTCCGCAGCTGCACACGCTAACCACGGGACCACGGCGCTCCTTCGCTCACACTATCCTTGATGTTGCGTATCTTGCACATGGACTACTCAGTTTGTATATTTTGCTTATTTTTTCATAGTTCCACACAACTTCTTCCTGTTTTCTCCATTGATCTGTGTTCAGTTTTTCAAGGTCTATCCACTGTGCCAGCTTATAACTAAATCTGAGGGGGGTGCGATGGGGAGGTTCCCTTGTAAGTAGAATTTTCTGCCATATAAATAGTGGTAAAATTCGGCGACACCATGCACAATAGCCAATCTCTTTCTTTAATTGTGAATAGTTATTCTCTGCGTTGGACAACACTCTTGATGCGAAAGCAATACGCCTGTATTTATAACCAAATTGTGTGAAAGCACTGCACTGATTCTGTAAGAGGAAGCGTCAACTTGCAACAGAACTGGTTTGTCAGCATCAAAGTGAACCAAGCATCGATCACTGAGCAATGCATCTTTGAGTTTTGGAAAAGCTCATTGGCACTCATATGTTCAAAACAGGGGCCTTCTTGTAACGCAAGTGATGGAATGGAGCTTCGATTTGTGTAGCATTCGGTGTGAACCGAATACAGTACTCCATTTTGCCTAAGACTGACTGCAAATCTGTGACATTGTGTGGAACTGACAGGTCTCGTATGGCTCGCTAATGTGACTGAAAAGGATTTACATCTTTACTCTTTATAACATGACGAAGATACTGCAACTCAAGTTTAAAAAATTAGAGTTGTCCTGTCTACACTTTTGTATGTATTGCACTGTATGTTAACCGGGGACCTAGAAACGACGGAGAGGCTCCGTCCCCGCCGCAGCTGAAGTGGTCCACAACCCCACGACGACTACCGCAGTCCACTTCACCCCTCCGCCGCCTCACACCGAACCCAGGGTTATTGTGCGGTTCAGCCCCCGGTGGACCCCCCCCCCCCCCCCCCTCTCGTCCCACGTCAGACGAGTGTGAACCCTGTGTTTGCGTGGTAGAATAATGGTGGGGTACGCGTACGTGGAGAACTTATTTGCTCAGCAATCGGAGATATAGTGTAGCTGAGGCGGAATAAGAGGAACCAGCCAGCATTCGCTGAGGCAGATGGAAAACCGGCTAAAAACCATCCACAGAGTGGCTGGCTCACCGGACCTCGACACAAGTCCGCCGGGCGGATTCGTGCCGGGGACCAGGCGCTCCTTCCCATTCTGGAAAGCCATGCATTAAACCGCTCGGCTAACCGGGCGGGCTTGTCTACGCTTTAGTCCTGCGTCAGATAACACATAAACAAAGCACACAAATCTGCAGTGTGGTTTTCATTGTACGACCTGCTATGACAATATCGTCCAAATAGTTTGAACAGTTTGGTACTTGAGCAGTCAGCCGTTTCAAATACCGTTGCCAAAACGAAAAGGAAATATTTAAACAAGGCCAAATGAGTGTTCACTACACACACTTTTTGAGATTCTTCCTCTAGTGGTATCTGAAGATATGTGTCCTGCAAATCATTTTTTTGAAAGTAACGACCAGCGCCTAATCTGTCCATGAGGTCCTCTGGGTGTGGCAATGGGTAATTATCAGGCACAGTTTGTGGGTTGACTGCAGACGTAAAGTCAATATAGAGGCGAATGCCACCTAAAGGTTTGGATAGCAAAACAAGTAGACTTTCCCACTGAATAGCTTGTAAGGGTGCAATAGCTCCGCTTTCTTACTGCAATTCAGCAGCGACTTAGACCCGTTATGCAATGACAACAGTTCGGACCCGGCAAAATTTCGGCTGAGCCTTGTGTTTCACGGTAATATGTTCAAAAAAATTGTTAGCTTTACCTAAACCTTGAGAAAAGAGTGCAGGGAATTCTTTCAGCAATCTAGCTATACTTTCTTTAAAGTTGAATGCAGTCATTGACAACAAATTATCCTGAATTTTAAAGCCAAACATATCAAACGAATCAATCGCCTGATTATAGCGTAGTGAAAGTCACAGTTCGCGTATATGAGCAATACACGGCAGGCAAAGTACATTTTCCAAGAACTGGAATGTCTTATTCATTATAAGCCGTCAGGTGTGTACTAGCTTTAGACAGGCGCAGGGAGCCTAACAGTTCATATGTGCTATGATTCAGCAATGTAACAGATTCATCCATGTCCAACTGAAATTCACACTTTCTCCACTAATATAGAAATCAAAAAATTTTTGTTTGACTGGCGTAGCACTGAAGAAACTGTTCGCTTGCTGGTTTCGTTAATGCACGCAGCAGGCTTTGAATACACTGCATTGATTAAATGGGAATTGTTACTGGATTTTTGTGAGTTGGCAGAATTCGTAAGTTTGTTCCGGTGCAACCATACGGATGTTTGTGCCGTGAATAGCATCGAGGGCACGACTTCATTCCATTCGCCTGTTCAGAGAGCTATTTCCGCGGTGCAGCGCGTTCGGGTTGTCGCTGCCCTCTGTGCCAGTCGTAAGCAAGGGACGCCTCGACCCAACAAATTGCTGGTAGCTCAAGTTTGTTGACCGACACTGCACCTGAATCGTACTGATCTAGTATTTGCACTGCCTGCTGAAATGAGGAGTCTCACTGTTTCAAAATCTCTTTTCTACGTTTGATATCAGTTACATTGTACACGATCGCATCACACAACGTAACATCTGAATATGAAGCACCATAAGTAGATTTAAATATGCATTTCCTCCTCATACACTGAAAATCTGTTACCCATTTCCGATAAGATTGGTCTGACCATTACTTGCAATGAAAGAACTGGTACCCAGCTGCTACCACATCCACTCGTTCGCTGTAATAGTTGGTTAGAAAATTTACTATCTGATCATAGGAAAGTTCACTCGGCGTGGTGTTAGGAAACAATTTCTGAATCTACATCTACATCTACATCTACATTGATACTCCGCAAGCCACCCATCGGTGTGTGGCGGAGGGCACTTTACGTGCCACTGTCATTACCTCCCTTTCCTGTTCCAGTCGCGTATGGTTCGCGGGAAGAACGACTGCCTGAAAGCCTCCGTGCGCGCTCTAATCTCTCTAATTTTACATTCGTGATCTCCTCGGGAAGTATAAGTAGGGGGAAGCAATATATTCGATACCTCATCCAGAAACGCACCCTCTCGAAACCTGGCGAGCAAGCTACACCGCGATGCAGAGCGCCTCTCTTGCAGAGTCTGCCACTTGAGTTTATTAAACATCTCCGTAACGCTATCACGGTTACCAAATAACCCGGTGACGAAACGCGCCGCTCTTCTTTGGATCTTCTCTATCTCCTCCGTCAACCCGACCTGGTACGGATCCCACACTGATGAGCAATACTCAAGTATAGGTCGAACGAGTGTTTTGTAAGCCACCTCCTTTGTTGATGGACTACATTTTCTAAGCACTCTCCCAATGAATCTCAACCTGGTACCCGCCTTACCAACAATTAATTTTATATGATCATTCCACTTCAAATCGTTCCGTACGCATACTCCCAGATATTTTACAGAAGTAACTGCTACCAGTGTTTGTTCCGCTATCATATAATCATACAATAAAGGATCCTTCTTTCTATGTATTCGCAATACATTACATTTGTCTATGTTAAGGGTCAGTTGCCACTCCCTGCACCAAGTGCCTATCCGCTGCAGATCTTCCTGTATTTCGCTACAATTTTCTAATGCAGCAACTTCTCTGTATACTACAGCATCATCCGCGAAAAGCCGCATGGAACTTCCGACACTATCTACTAAGTCATTCATATATATTGTGAAAAGCAACGGTCCCATAACACTCCCCTGTGGCACGCCAGAGGCCACTCTAACGTCTGTAGACGTCTCTCCGTTGATAACAACATGCTGTGTTCTGTTTGCCAAAAACTCCTCAATCCAGCCACACAGCTGGTCTGATATTCCGTAGGCTCTTACTTTGTTTATCAGGCGACAGTGCGGAACTGTATCGAACGCCTTCCGGAAGTCAAGAAAAATAGCATCTACCTGGGAGCCTGTATCTAATATTTTCTGGGTGTCATGAACAAATAAGGCGAGTTGGGTCTCACACGATCGCTGTTTCCGGAATCCATGTTGATTCCTACATAGTAGATTCTGGGTTTCCAGAAATGACATGATACGCGAGCAAAAAACATGTTCTAAAATTCTACAAGAGATCGACGTAAGAGATATAGGTCTATAGTTTTGCGCATCTGCTCGACGACCCTTCTTGAAGACTGGGACTATCTGTGCTCTTTTCCAATCATTTGGAACCCTCCGTTCCTCTAGAGACTTGCGGTACACGGCTGTTAGAAGGGGGGCAAGTTCTTTCGCGTACTCTGTGTAGAATCGAATTGGTATCCCGTCAGGTCCAGTGGACTTTCCTCTATTGAGTGATTCCAGTTGCTTTTCTATTCCTTGGACACTTATTTCGATGTCAGCCATTTTTTCGTTTGTGCGAGGATTTAGAGAAGGAACTGCAGTGCGGTCTTCCTCTGTGAAACAGCTTTGGAAAAAGGTGTTTAGTATTTCAGCTTTACGCGTGTCATCCTCTGTTTCAATGCCATCATCATCCCGTAGTGTCTGGATATGCTGTTTCGAGCCATTTACTGATTTAACGTAAGACCAGAACTTCCTAGGATTTTCTGTCAAGTCGGTACATAGAATTTTACTTTCGAATTCAATGAACGCTTCACGCATAGCCCTCCTTACGCTAACTTTGACATCGTTTAGCTTCTGTTTGTCTGAGAGGTTTTGGCTGCGTTTAAACTTGGAGTGGAGCTCTCTTTGCTTTCGCAGTAGTTTCCTAACTTTGTTGTTGTACCACGGTGGGTTTTTCCCGTCCCTCACAGTTTTACTCGGCACGTACCTGTCTAAAACGCATTTTACGATTGCCTTGAACTTTTTCCATAAACACTCAACATTGTCAGTGTCGGAACAGAAATTTTCGTTTTGATCTGTTAGGTAGTCTGAAATCTGCCTTCTATTACTCTTGCTAAACAGATAAACCTTCCTCCCTTTTTTTATATTCCTATTAACTTCCATATTCAGGGATGCTGCAACGGCCTTATGATCACTGATTCCCTGTTCTGTACATACAGAGTCGAAAAGTTCGGGTCTGTTTGTTATCAGTAGGTCCAATATGTTATCTCCACGAGTCGGTTCTCTGTTTAATTGCTCGAGGTAATTTTCGGATAGTGCACTCAGTATAATGTCACTCGATGCTCTGTCCCTACCACCCGTCCTAAACATCTGAGTGTCCCAGTCTATATCTGGTAAATTGAAATCTCCACCTAAGACTATAACAGGCGAAACACTGCACTTTCTAACCATTGACAAAAAATAATGTAGTTTTAGAGTACCCGGTACGTTGTAAGCAATTACGAGGGCTCCAAACTATAGCAACCAATCGAGCCATTCATCTTGCTTTTCATTAAACTGCCGAAAACGCGGTATGGCACTCGGAGCTACGGTGGTTCCCTGTTGCACTGTATTTGGGGCTTGATTCGCCAGAAGCTGCTGTACCGTGTGTAGCAGCGAGGCAGTTTGCTAGGTCTGTAGCTGAAACATCTTTGTTAGCTACATTGGATCTCTCGCTTGCAGCTGCGGCGCCTTAGCACGGGTGGGAGAGGTGGGTTGCTCATTTTGGACTATGTAGATGCATTAAACAGGCAAGGCAAGCAATAAAAATAAGCACACAAGCAAAGAAAATTTCCGCTACATCCACCTGAAAACACTGATTATCAAAAACACTAGAAGAGACACTATTAAATCAAGTAAAGACACCCTTGCAAAGAAAAGACAAAGATGAATTAAGGCGCCAGAAAAACATGGCGGCCAGGCACTGGGTTCTTCTTGTAACTATTCGCCAAATGTTGAATCCCGGCTAGTAGTCAATATCGGATGTCTAGGAAACCTGCTTTCTCGGATCGCTGGACAAATAATTCAAACAAATCATATTAATGAGTCTTATTACGAAAAGTAAATGACAATATTTAACTTTGACAACTATGTAGATGAGTCGTAAGCAGTGGGGCGACATCCGAAACAGACAAGCTTCTTCAGTATATACAATTCCTAATACAAGGGAAGCAATACAGTTGAGCTTCTATTCACGTCGTGAGTCTTTAAGATTTTCTTCGACTGAGCCGCGACCAGTAGGGTGGATCGCTTATGGCCTCTTCGCATAGAAGCCACTGCTATCGCGTTGTCGTCCTGGAGAGGGGTCGGTCAGCGTGAAATTGGCTGACGTCTTGTAACAGCACTCTCTGCTCTCTCGTTCACGACTGACGTGCCGGCGCTTGACTTTGCGCCGTAACACCTTGTCAAAGATGGTGGAAGAGCGGACAGAGGTTCAGGGTACTCTCTTGTGTTGGGAAACTGCCCCTAAAAGCAGAACGACCGTCAACGATCAACGGCATGAGGATGCAAAAGATAAGGAAACCACTGCATTACAGACACACCATGTGTATTCTAAGCACATGTGGCCGGTAATCGAAAAGTTGTCACGATGATCTCTCTATTGGCAAAATATTCCAGAGCAGTCCCCCATTCGGATCTCCGGGAGAGCACTGCCAAGGGGGAGGTGACCATGAGACAAAGACTGAATACCAACGACAGGATAGCGTTCTACGAGTCGGGGTGTGGAATGTCAGAAGCCTGAACGTGGTAGGAAAGCTATCAAAATGGAAATACAAAGGCTCATTCTAGATACAGCAGAGGCCAGTGAAGTGAAATAGGAAGAAAACAAGGATTCCTGGTCCGATGATTATAGGGTAATATGAACAGCAACAGCAAATGGTGTAACGGGAGTAGGATTCGTTATAAATCGGAAGGTAGGACAGAGAGTGCGTTACTGTGAAGAGTTCAAAAAATGTGCTAATGTGTGTGAAATCTTATGCGACTTAACTGATAAGGAAATCAGTCCCTAAGCTTACACACTACTTAACCTAAATTATCCTAAAGACAAACACACACACCCATGTCCGAGGGAGCACTCGAACCCCTGCCGGGACCTGTGAAGAGTTCAGTAATAGGGTCGTTCCTATCACAATCGACGGCAAACAAGCGCCGACAGCGATAGTTCAGATATACATGCTGACGTCTCAGTCTGAAGATGAAGATATAGAGAGAGTATATGAGGACACTGAAAGGATAATACAATTTGTAAATGGAGCTGAAATCCAATAGCCATAGGAGACTGGAATGCAGTTGTATGGGAAGGAGTAGAAGGAAAGGATATAGGACAATATGGGAGTGGAACAAGGAATGAGAGAGAAAAATATTTTTTAGCCAGTAATAGCGAAGACTTTGTTGAAGAATCACATGAGGAGGACGAGGTGTACTTACAATGGCAGGTGATACGGGAAGATTTCAGTTAGATTGCAACATGGTATGACAGAAATTGCCAACCTAGACACTCATACTCATGAGCTGATGTAGACTCCGATCACAATGTATTATAATACTGATGAAGAGCTGTCTGAAATACACTCCTGGAAATTGAAATAAGAACACCGTGAATTCATTGTCCCAGGAAGGGGAAACTTTATTGACACATTCCTGGGGTCAGATACATCACATGATCACACTGACAGAACCACAGGCACATAGACACAGGCAACAGAGCATGCACAATGTCGGCACTAGTACAGTGTATATCCACTTTTCGCAGCAATGCAGGCTGCTATTCTCCCATGGAGACGATCGTAGAGATGCTGGATGTAGTCCTGTGGAACGGCTTGCCATGCCATTTCCACCTGGCGCCTCAGTTGGACCAGCGTTCGTGCTGGACGTGCAGACCGCGTGAGACGACGCTTCATCCAGTCCCAAACATGCTCAATGGGGGACAGATCCGGAGATCTTGCTGGCCAGGGTAGTTGACTTACACCTTCTAGAGCACGTTGGGTGGCACGGGATACATGCGGACGTGCATTGTCCTGTTGGAACAGCAAGTTCCCTTGCCGGTCTAGGAATGGTAGAACGATGGGTTCGATGACGGTTTGGATGTACCGTGCACTATTCAGTGTCCCCTCGACGATCACCAGTGGTGTACGGCCAGTGTAGGAGATCGCTCCCCACACCATGATGCCAGGTGTTGGCCCTGTGTGCCTCGGTCGTATGCAGTCCTCATTGTGGCGCTCACCTGCACGGCGCCAAACACGCATACGACCATCATTGGCACCAAGGCAGAAGCGACTCTCATCGCTGAAGACGACACGTCTCCATTCGTCCCTCCATTCACTCCTGTCGCGACACTACTGGAGGCGGGCTGCACGATGTTGGGGCGTGAGCGGAAGACGGCCTAACGGTGTGCGGGACCGTAGCCCAGCTTCATGGAGACGGTTGCGAATGGTCCTCGCCGATACCCCAGGAGCAACAGTGTCCCTAATTTGCTGGGAAGTGGCGGTGCGGTCCCCTACGGCACTGCGTAGGATCCTACGGTCATGGCGTGCATCCGTGCGTCGCTGCGGTCCGGTCCCAGGTCGACGGGCACGTGCACCTTCCGCCGACCACTGGCGACAACATCGATGTACTGTGGAGACCTCACGCCCCACGTGTTGAGCAATTCGGCGGTAAGTCCACCCGGCCTCCCGCATGCCCACTATACACCCTCGCTCAAAGTCCGTCAACTGCGGATACGGTTCACGTCCACGCTGTCGCGGTATGCTACCAGTGTTAAAGACTGCGATGGAGCTCCGTATGCCACGGCAAACTGGCTGACACTGAGGCGGCGGTGCACAAATGCTGCGCAGCTAGCGCCATTCGACGGCCAACACCGCCGTTCCTGGTGTGTCCGCTGTGCCGTGCGTGTGATCATTGCTTGTACAGCCCTCTCGCAGTGTCCGGAGCAAGTATGGTGGGTCTGACACACCGGTGTCAATGTGTTCTTTTTTCCATTTCCAGGAGTGTATAATAAAGTAGTTACGAAGGAGTACAATACGGAATTACTAAGGAATGACGCGCTACGCTTGAAGCTCTCTAAGGCTATAGATACAGCATTAAGGAATAGCTCAGTAGGCAGTACAGGTGAAAAGGAAAGGACATCTCTATCAATCGCAACCACAAAACTTGTAAAGAAAAACATAGTTACAATGTTGTTAACTGGGACAGAAACCACAGATGACGACCACTACCGCTGAGGACGCCAAAACGGGCGCGGAGGGCAGTCGGTACATCCGGGACTGGAGGGGTTCATTGAAGTCGAATATAGCGGGCGCGGACCACAGAAGGAACACTCGATTCGGCGTGAACCGATTACGGAACGCCCAGCTCCTTCCAGGCATAAATACTACACTCCATCGTCCCAAGGACCAGTCTCAGGTAGCCCCTGAAGAAAACAGCGAAGCACGCTGTTGAAATATCGTGCGAGAACAACGCGAACATCCGGCTGGATTTCCGAATATCCAAGATGTCAACTGATCGCCGGGAAAGCATGAAGAATTACAACTACAAAAATGTTAAGGAAAATTCGCGAATACAGAAATACAAGTAACTCACGAATGAAATAAATAGGAAGCGCTTGGTAGCAACGACGAAATGACTTCAAGATAAACGCGAGGAAATGGGAAAAGAAATGGTTGTCCTAGGTACTAACTGAGTATATAGGTAAGTCGGAACATGGTTCAGTGAAATTAGAAGCAAGGGTGGTAACATTAAGAGAGCAACAAGAATTCCACTGTTAAATGTAGAGGGAGCGGGTATGTGGAAAGAGGCTTCTGTGAGGGGGAAGGATTACCTGAAGTGATAGAAGAAGGAACTCTAGTCGATTTAGTAGAAATAGGGGATTCGGTATTAGAATCAGAATTTAAGAGAGCTGTGGAGGACCTAAGATCAAAAGCAGAAGGGATAGGTAACAATCCACCAGAATTTATAAATTATTGGGTGAAGTGGAAACAAAGCAACCATTCACATTTTTGTGTAGAATGTATGAGACTGGTGACATAGCATCTGACTTTCGGAAAAGTATCACCCACACAATTCCGAATACTTCCAAGAGCTGACAAGTGTGACGATTATCGCACAATCAGCGTAAAAGCTCATGCATCCAAGCTGCTGACGAAAATAATTTACAGAAAAACTGAAAAAAAATGTTGAAGACGTGTTACATGACGATCAGTTCGACTTTAGGAAAGGTAAATGCACCACAGAAGCAATTCTGTCAGTATGGTTGATAATGGATGCAAGACTGAGGAAAAATTAAGACACATTGATACGATTTATCAATCTGAAAAGTGTTTCACTGTGTAAAATGGGGCAAGAGGTTTGAAATTCTGAGAAAAATAGAAGAATGCTATAGGGAGAGACGAATAAGGCACAATTTGTACCAGGACAAAGAGGGAATAATAAGAGTGAACGACTAAGAAAAGAAGTGTTCCGATTAAAAAAGGTGCAAAACAGGAAAATAGCCTTTCGCCCTTTTTACTCTATCCGTACGTCGAAGAAGGAATGATGGAAACAAAAGACAGGTTCAGGAGTGGAATTCAAATTCAAGGCGAAGGATATCAAAGATACGATTCGCTGATGACATTGCTTCGTGAAAGTGAAGGAGAATTACGTGATATGCTGAATGTAATGAGTACTAAAACGAGTACAGAATATGGCTTGAGAGTAAATCGAAGAAAGAGGAAAGTAATGTAACATAACGGAAATTAGAACAGCGAGAAACTTAACTACAGGTTTGATGGTCACGAAGTAGATGAAGTTAAGGAATTCTGCTACATACGCAGAAAAACAGCCAATGACGGACAGAGCAAGGAGGTCATCAAAACTCACTACAACTGCCAAAAGGCATTTCTGACCAAGAGGAATCTTCTAGTATCAATCATTGGCCTCAATTTGAAGAAGAAATTTCTGAGAATAAAGGTTAGGAATACAGCATTGTATGATGGAGAAATATGGACTGTGTGTAAACCAGAACAGAAGAGAATCGAAGCATTTAATATGTTGAGCTACAGATGAATAGTGAAGAACATCTGTACTGATAAGGTAAGGAATGAGTTGGTTCCTTATAGAAGCGGAGAAGAAACGAATATGTGGAAAACGCTGACAAGCAGGAGTGGCAGGATGATAGGTCACTTGTTAAGATGTCAGAGAATGACTTCCAAGGTACTAGGGGGAGCTTTTGTGGGCAGAAACTGTTGAGGAAGACAGATGTTGGAATACATCTAGTGAATAATTGAGGATGTACTTTGTAAGTGCTACTCTGAGATGAAACGGTGGGCACAAGAGAGGTATTCGTGGCGAGCCGCATCAAACCAGTCAGAAGACTGATGATGCTCCCCCACCCTCCAACCCCAAAAAAAGGATAAGAAAGAGTTCAACCGATGGGGTCACGAGCCCACGACAGGCTCTGTAGGCAGTGTCACGCTTTTAGCATAGACACTAGCGTCAGATCTCTGCTGCCATAGCCCGTCAACGCCAAGTTTCGCCGCTTAGCTCTAATGGATGCGTTCGTCGCGTGTACCACGTTGTTTTGTGTGGTTGTTACACACATTATTGCTTATCCGTTAGCATTGACGACTCTCAACAAACACCGCTCCTTTCGTTCGTTAAGTGTAGCCCGTCGGCCAATGCATTGTCGTGGTAAGGTTGAGCCTGAAATTTGGTATTCTTGGCCCCCTCTTGACACTGTGGATCCCGGAATAGTGAATTCCCTATAGATTTCTGGAATGGAATGTCCCATGCGTCTAGCTCCAAGTACCATTCCGCGTTCACAGTCCGTGAAATCCCGTCGTCCTACCACAGTCACGTCGGAAACTTTTCACATGAATCATCTGAATAGAAATGACATCTCCGCCAATGCACTACCCTTTTATACCTTGTTTACACGATTATACCGCCATCTTTGTATTTACATATCGCTATCCTATAACTTTTATCGCCAAAATATAATTTACTAACTTTTAAATGAGTGGGTGGTAACACATGTTTCCTACCTTCGACTCAGTTTCTGTAGAAATAATGTAGTACTAATAAAACGTTTTTATTTATACAGGGTGGTCCATTGATCGTCACCGGGCCAAGTGTCTCACGAAATAAGCGTCAAACGGAAAAACGACAAAGAACGAGACTAGTCTAGCTTGAATGGGGAAAACAGATGGCGCTATGGTTGGCCCGCTATATGGCCCAGCTATAGGTCAAACGGATATCTACTGCGTTTTTGAAAACAGGAACCCCCATATTTTATTACATATTCGTGTAGTACGTAAATAAATATTAATGTTTCAGTTGGACCACGTTTTTCGATTTGTGATAGATGGCGCTGTAATAGTCACATCCAACTGGCTCACAATTTTAGACGAACACTTGGTAACAGGTGGGTTTTTTTAAATTAAAATACAGAACGTAGGTACGTTTTAACATTTTATTTCGGTTGTTCGAATGTGATATATGACCCTCTGTAAACTTATCATTTCTGAAATAGCAAACGCATGCTGTTACAGCGTGATTACCTATAAACACCACATTAGTGCTCAAAATGATGTCCGTCAACCTCAATGCATTTGGCAACACGTGTAACGACATTCCTCTCAACAGCGAGTAGTTCGCCTTCCGTAATGTACGCACATGCATTGACAATGTGCTGACGCATGTTGTCAGGCATTATCGGTGGATCACGATCGCAAATATCCTTCAAATGTCCCCACAGAAAGAAATCTTGGGACGTCAGAACTGGTGCACGTGCGGGCCATGGTATGGTGCTTCGACGACAAATCCACCTGTCATGAAATATTCTATTCAATACCGCTTCAACCGCACGCGAGCTATGTGCCGGACATCCATCATGTTGGAAGTACATAGCCATTCTGTCATGCTGTGAAATATCTTGTAGTAACATCGGAGGAACATTACGTAGGAAATCAGCAAACATTGCACCATTTAGATTACCATCGATAATATGGGGGCCAATTATCCTTCCTCCCATAATGCAGCACCATACATTTACCCGCCAAGGTCGCTGACGTTCCACTTGTCGCATCCATCGTGGATTTTCCGTTGCCCAAAAGTGCATATTATGCTGGTTTATGTTACCGCTGTTGGCGAATGACGCTTCGTCGCTAAATAAAACGCGTGCAAAAAATCTATCATCATGTCGTAATTTCTCTTGTGCCCAGTGGCAGAACTATACACGACGTTCAAAGTCGTCGCCATGCAATTCCTGGCGCATACAAATATGGTATGGGTGCAATAGATGTTCATGTAGCATTCTCAACACCGACGTTTTTGAGATTCCCGATTCTCGCGCAATTTGTCTGCTACTGATGTGTGGATTAGCCGCGACAGTAGCTGAAACACCTACTTGGGCATCATCATTTGTTGCAGGTCGTGGTTGACGTTTCACATGTGTCTGAACACTTACTGTTTCCTTAAATAACTAAACTATCCAGCGAACGGTCCGAACACTTGGATGATGTCGTCCAGGATACCGATCAGCATACATAGCACAGGCCCGTTGGGCATTTTGTTCACAATAGCTATACATCAACACGATATAGACCTTTTCAACAATTGATAAACGGTCCATTTTAACACGGTTAATGAATCATGAAGCAAATACCGTCCGCACTGGTGGAATGTTACGTGATACCACGTAACTACAACAGCGCCATCTGTCACAAAGCCAAAAAAGTGGTCCAACTAAAACTTTCAAATTTCTTTACGTACTACACGAGTATGTAATAAAAAATGGGGGTTCCTATCTTGAAAAACGCAGTTGATATCCGTTTGACCTATGGTAGCGCAATCTAGTGGGCCAACCATAGCGCCATATGGTTTCTCCCTTAAAGCTAGACGAGTTTCGTCCTTTGCAGTTTTTTTTATGCTTATTTCGTGATATATTTGGCCGGTCACTATCAATGGACTACCCTGGATACACCATTAAACTTTGCGTGTTTCAGCCTTCGCCATCATCGTAATCTGTGTGATAAGGACAAAAACTAAGGATAAGCACTTTTGTACGAAACATTACAAGCATACACATGTATGAAATGGAATACAACATATTTAAAAGAGCGTCGTATTCCTTCTCCCATTAGAATTCTGTGATTGAACAGGTATCATAGAGTAGTGCGGGTTGTTCAGTGACAGAACGTTCTTTAAACAAAACAAAAAATATATTTTATTTTAAGCGAACTTCGAATGATCTAATGTTAAACAAAGGCATAAATAAAATCTATAAATCTCGAACAATTTTATGCCGTTGTATCTGATTTTAGTCCTATACAGTTTCGGCATTCATCATTCATATAAATATGATTTAAATATGAATACAGTGCCGTATGGGTTTCATACTTCCAACATGTAATCAGCTAGACATTCCACAAATCACATACATGCTTGCCGTGATGATAAGCCACATGTGATGTCACCCTTTGAATGCGTGTTAATACTGACGGGTCTAAAATGACTACTAAGAATTAAATACGAGAAATTATTAAAACCGGTAATCTTATAAATAGTTAAATGCTAGAAATGTAATATTAATTCTAAAAGTGTTCTACACCGAAGAACGTGATCTGTGCATTCCAGAACCCATGAAGTTGAAATTTACTGACCAGGCTAATTTATTGTTCGGTTACAATAGCTCAGGAAAGATTTTGGAGGTGCTAAAATGGAGCGAAAAATCAGCACACTTGTCAGCAAGTCACCAGACTAGACTGACCAGATGTTTAGGTGTCATTTCCTACCACATTTACTTAATTGCTGAAAATCACTGCTTATCTAGGAGCGATCATTTCAATTGCATTGTCAGTCGTTAAGTCGTGCTGAAAACAATGACCAACTTAACGATATTGGCGCGAATATACGAGTACAATCACTTCGAGATCATGATCACTAACGCTGAGATATCACCACATACTTCTATTTCATTGCTATTGTATTATTATGTGACGAGAGTTGTCTCTCACTTGCGTTATTATCTAAGTCTTTTGATGAACCTGTTATTTTCATTCTCTAATTTTTGTTTGATGGCTACCGTTTTAAAAATACTTTCGTTCAGATTCAACGAAATAGGCATTTTGTGATTCCCGTTTCAGTGAAGACCACAATCAATCCTTCCTAGCATGCATCTCGTAGAGAGTCCTCTGTATTCGTGATTGGCGAATTTATGTTTGTTTTAACCGGTTGCCTTACTTGTCACCACACTCATTAGTTACTATGAGGAAAAGCGTGTACACCATCTGTTTATTAATCGCAAATACTTAGCCACGTTTTATAATACTTTAACTGCTTGCGTATCTTATTTACTGATGCAATGATTACAGACCATTCCAGAAGTAGCCTAAATGAGCGTGGAGCCCTAAAAGCCACAATCACACTATCCGGTGTTCCAGACAAACGACTGCTTATTATCCGCGCCAATTCGATTCGGGATAGTTTCAGCTCACTGCCTCGCATGCAAGTGCGTGACACATTCTGTTACACGATCAAGATCAGATTATACGTTTTATTCAAATTTGAGTACGGCACTTATATGAATAGTGTTGTAAGCTCCTGTCTTATAATTCTAAGTGCAGAATTCATCTTGTCACTTTATAACCATTCCATACCCTTCACTATACGTTGAAACTGAATTTGTGTACATGTACCTAGGCTATAGCCAGGGCATCTGTCCCTAAGAAAATGAACCGAAATACTGTGGAAAACTGCACAGCTAATCGTTAACACTGCGAGTGAATACACAGCCATAATAGCGAATCGGTGCAATCACGCCTAATAACGAACAATGATGTTTGATATATAGTCTAATGTTTTACGAGTTCAAGACACTGCAGTTCAATGAATTTCTTATCGCTCAAAGCAATAAAGAAATTGGTCTCAAGTCCTAAATTGGACAATTTATTACTGAAACCAGTTGGATTAGCCTGAACTTAAACTTATGTAATAAATAGTAATATATGTATGGAAGACGACACTCATTACTCACAAGGAAAGTTATTTGCATATGCCAGTGAATTCAGAATTAATTTGTCAAATCAAACTACGCATTTAAATATTTAGAATTACTTAAAATCTAATCTGAATAAATTTAAGCAGTATTGATAATAATTACATAGTGTAACGTTATGGTAATCTTTATTGTTACTTATTTTGGCTAGTCACCCCTTCCAGATATTTATAATCCAGTACTTTAAACATAGCTGCGCTACAGCAATGGTTCCACGTAAATCAGACTAAGAACAGCCGACCAGTTGCAAAGGATAAAGTAATCTTTACCTAGGTTTCAATAGATATAAATCTATCTTCTTCAGAAGACGGCAGTATTATAACAACATGAAGTGATATGTCCTTATCGTTTAGGCAAACATCTGCATAGTTACATTAATCATATAAATGATTAATGTAACTATGCAGATGTTTGCCTAAACGATAAGGACATATCACTTCATGTTGTTATAATACTGCCGTCTTCTGAAGAAGATAGATTTATATCTATTGAAACCTAGGTAAAGATTACTTTATCCTTTGCAACTGGTCGGCTGTTCTTAGTCTGATTTATTTATAGTCCTTTATCAAAAACATAGTAATTAAGAATGACTGACATAAAAAGTGCAACAAAATACCATGGAAACCGTGGTAAACGACAATCTACTAAAACATATAAAAATGAGTTGTATACTAGAATCAAGGTTAAAATTCATTTTCTTTTGCCATATTTAAAAAGTTCTGCAGTTAATGAATATGACATTCAAAAGTTTATGAAATTTGCTGTAGAAAGAAACGTATCTAATGACTTTGATTATTCAACAACAAAAAGTTATTCAGCCTAACAGAAAAATTTAGCTTTATTTTCTGACAATTTTATAATTATTTATGTTGAAGAATTCTTTAATTTTCTTTATTTTGGATAGTGGGATATGAGTCCTGTGTATGGTAACAAAGACTTCTATTAATAGCCACTACACTATTGCGATTTAGTTTCACGCAATTAATGTATTGCGCAAGGAAAACTCTAAGACACTGGCAAGCCTTTTACAGAACTGGGTGCTTGTAACGGTTCAGTCTTACTTGCTGCGAAGCTGCTGGTTCGATGGATTGACTCGGTGGCAACAGTAACACTAATGACGACTCGTATTATATAAGAATAAAAAATTTGCTATTACTTACTGCTCTTCATCATATGGAGTTTGTGTGATATATCGACGATTGCTCTTTCCTTTCTTTACGTGTGAGACCTGTCATATTATTTTCGTCTTTCTGTCTCTGTGGTTGGCGATGTACCACACTGACTTCAATGCACGTACAAGTTTAGCGAGCTGAGCTTAACATTTGTATTTTATTTTCTCGTGAGGTGTAAATGAAATAATTTCTCTAAAGACTACCGGCTTTATCGTGCCTTACCATCAATTGCCTGAGCCAAGACCATACCAGACATTATTTAAAAAAGGTAACGTAAATGATAACAGTGTTATGAAAGATAGGAATGCTATCTACAAAAATATTATTTTTACACCAATTATCTCTCTCGAAATTTCTTGGTTCTCGAAACAAACAGTTATGTTTCTGCGATCGTAATTAAGAAAAGTACAATATGGCTTCTTTACAATTAAGCTTCCTTCCTCTTCCAACCAAAACAAAGTGAGTATTAATTCATACATTTTGCCGCCAGAGGCAGCAGAAGTAGCGATAATACCTACACGCTCGATGCTTTCGACTCGTGCCAACACACAATAGCTACTCTGGAAATTCTCACACAGTCACTAAAATTTTTGAGATTGTGCTCTCGTCTTAAAGTTGTCAATGTTTTTATGTAGAAATTTATCTTAATTAATAAAACAGATAAAGAAGCTCGTGGTAGTGCAATGCATTCTCTTAAATACATGCAATGCAAATTTGGATCTTAAAGAAATTATCTCCTATGAAAAGGAATGTTCAGCAGGTAATGGGGATCGGATATTGACGTAGCATAACCTGAGTTACTCTCTAGACCAATTTTCGTTTCAAAATACTTTATTAAAAAATAGTCATCTCAAAAAGATTTCTTGACACTAATCCTCTTACAAATTTTTTTTCAATAGAAGGCTTAGCAAACAGTAAGAAAATATTTCATTACAAATTACAGTTATGTCAGATCAATGATGGAGAAATACAATAATGTAGCTCATCATGAAAATTTATGTAACAAGGAAGTCCTCATACTAATGATTACATTCTTTTCGTCACTTCAAACTCATTAAAACTGACGTCACTAAACTTTATAAATATGGCAAGAAATTTGTGATCTCAAAGTTTGTGTTGAACCAAGAATAAATTAAAATGTTGCAATAAAGTAAAATTGGTTCATTCATTACCTTAAGTACCTATCTTCTCAAAACGGAGTCCATCTCATGAAAACTATCTCATTCAGTGCCTCGTGATAATATTCCTTCTGCAATAATAATATCTTCCATCCGATCAATAAAGTAATTCCCAAGAGCACCACGTTCTACATTCCTGCTGTACAAGCTCAGTGCCACGACACTACATTACAACTCTCTGTCTCATCTCCTCGTGGTCAACTCTTAACAACTACGCATTCTCACACAGCAAAGATGACCAAAGTAGTCTCCGGGCAGTGCAGCGTCTCTAACGAAACTGCTCGCCTATAACTAATCGATACAAATGTTACATGTGCGTCCTGAAACATCCAAGAACCAGAAAATCACCTATAGAGTCATGTAATCCACTTTTCAATGATTTTTGTTCGAACAGTACTCCACCTTTATAATTTTCTTGAGGCCTCTTCATAATTTAAATTGTTCTGTGACTTACAAGAACTGCGTCACTCTTACAGCTACAAAACAGTGCTGTATGCTTTAGTAAATCATTATGACTTGTCAGAGACTTAACTGTACTGCAGAAAGTTTACTTCTTGTGCCCAGATAATTTTAGTACCGTACTCCATTAATCGAAAACCTTTTACGTATTTTCCAACCTGTTAAGTTAGCTGTAAGTGGGCAGTTTAGTGACGGAAAGATCGCAGGCCATAAGCGCGCTAGCGTTTCCAAATTACGGTGTACATCATTGGCGCCTGAATTCGTAATTTTAACGAATTCCGATCGTAATATTGTTGTTTCAACGCAAAGCTGACTTTTGGCATTAGACGTAACAACTACACTTTCTGGAATCACTAAGCTTCTGGCTGCTGTAATTTTAACGTTGCGACGAGAAAACACAGATTGTGAAACTAAAGATGAACTTACGACATGTAATGCATTCCAGCAGCAAAATATACACTCCTGGAAATTGAAATAAGAACACCGTGAATTCATTGTCCCAGGAAGGGGAAACTTTATTGACACATTCCTGGGGTCAGATACATCACATGATCACACTGACAGAACCACAGGCACATAGACACAGGCAACAGAGCATGCACAATGTCGGCACTAGTACAGTGTATATCCACCTTTCGCAGCAATGCAGGCTGCTTTCTCCCATGGAGACGATCGTAGAGATGCTGGATGTAGTCCTGTGGAACGGCTTGCCATGCCATTTCCACCTGGCGCCTCAGTTGGACCAGCGTTCGTGCTGGACGTGCAGACCGCGTGAGACGACGCTTCATCCAGTCCCAAACATGCTCAATGGGGGACAGATCCGGAGATCTTGCTGGCCAAGGTAGTTGACTTACACCTTCTAGAGCACGTTGGGTGGCACGGGATACATGCGGACGTGCATTGTCCTGTTGGAACAGCAAGTTCCCTTGCCAGTCTAGGAATGGTAGAACGATGGGTTCGATGACAGTTTGGATGTACCGTGCACTATTCAGTGTCCCCTCGACGATCACCAGTGGTGTACGGCCAGTGTAGGAGATCGCTCCCCACACCATGATGCCGGGTGTTGGCCCTGTATGCCTCGGTCGTATGCAGTCCTGATTGTGGCGCTCACCTGCACGGCGCCAAACACGCATACGACCATCATTGGCACCAAGGCAGAAGCGACTCTCATCGCTGAAGACGACACGTCTCCATTCGTCCCTCCATTCACGCCTGTCGCGACACCACTGGAGGCGGGCTGCACGATGTTGGGGCGTGAGCGGAAGACGGCCTAACGGTGTGCGGGACCGTAGCCCAGCTTCATGGAGACGGTTGCGAATGGTCCTCGCCGATACCCCAGGAGCAACAGTGTCCCTAATTTGCTGGGAAGTGGCGGTGCGGTCCCCTACGGCACTGCGTAGGATCCTACGGTCTTGGCGTGCATCCGTGCGTCACTGTGGTCCGGTCCCAGGTCGACGGGCACGTGCACCTTCCGCCGACCACTGGCGACAACATCGATGTACTGTGGAGACCTCACGCCCCACGTGTTGAGCAATTCGGCGGTACGTCCACCCGGCCTCCCGCATGCCCACTATACGCCCTCGCTCAAAGTCCGTCAACTGCACATACGGTTCACGTCCACGCTGTCGCGGCATGCTACCAGTGTTAAAGACTGCGATGGAGCTCCGTATGCCACGGCAAACTGGCTGACACTGACGGCGGCGGTGCACAAATGCTGCGCAGCTAGCGCCATTCGACGGCCAACACCGCGGTTCCTGGTGTGTCCGCTGTGCCGTGCGTGTGATCATTGCTTGTACAGCCCTCTCGCAGTGTCCGGAGCAAGTATGGTGGGTCTGACACACCGGTGTCAATGTGTTCTTTTTTCCATTTCCAGGAGTGTATTATATTCCTTTTCAATTATGCTATGCACCCCTCAGTTTTCAGAAATTTAACTTTCAAACATTTTCCTTTAAGGGACGTATTGTCACATGAAACGGGGATACCGGCACATTGCAACGCATAACCAATTAACGCCCCCCCCCCCCCTCCTGACCCTTCTTACACAAACCTTTTCGCTCTTTTTTATCTCGCAGCTACTTCGCGTCCGTACTCGTTCACTGCTTTCTGCTTGCTCTCTGCTCTCGCCCACGCACCAAAGATTCCACGGTACGTTCAGGCTATACCGTTAACTCCATATGAAGCAAGACCCACATACTGCCATATGTTTACTTTACAAAATTAATAAAATAGTTCAAATGGCTCTGAGCACTATGGGACTTAACATCTGAGGTCATCAGTCCCCTAGACCTATAACTAATTAAACCTAGCTAACCTAAGGACATCACACAGATCGATGCCCAGGCAGGATTCGAACCTGCGACCGTAGCAGCAGCGCGGTTCCGCACTGAAGCGCCTAGAACCGCTCGGCCACAACAGCTGGCACAAAATTAATAAATGGCATTGTTTTTAGTAGTTGACAACAAAACTAACTTCAGGATATTGGAACTGACTGTAAATGACAAAGAAACAACGAAAAAATTATATACGTAAGAATGGATAATAAGAAGCGGTATTGTATTATGGTGGGACATGGAGTGTTGAAATGTTACAAGCTGTGATTACGCAGAAAGTCCGAGCTTAATTTCACATTCCCAGTAGGAAAAGAAATATAATAATTGGGTCGCGTATACGATGCTATCAGCCAGGTCACTGTTTTAAGCGGAACGTGGATTGATAATAGAGGAAAGAATTCCAGCTCTTCTACCAAAAGGGTAAAACTACCGTTTTACGCAATCTTTAAAGAGCGTCAGGGGTTTCTTCGAAATGCTTGTGTCAAGGAGCAAATTTTGTGAATGGGACTGCATTGCGTCCCTACAACACACCGTCTTCAAATTTCACCTTGCACAGTCAAACTACTACTATTTGACGTCTTTAGAATCCCCGTCTGAAATAGATTCTAGTATAGAGACACGCACTTAGATGCGTTGGACTTTGTGATTTTACACAACAGGCGGTCTCCTTCCATTTCGAAGTAGGCGAAATGCATATCACACTAACTCCGAAAGTCAAGCAGGGCATGGCTGTGGTACACAGTCCTCCCACTCCATTCCGCGGCTCCCCCATTGCGCTTAGCAGCGTCGAAGCGCTACCGTGAGGGCAGCAGCGGTAAACACCAACTCCAGTCCGCGAGCTCACAGTTAAAATTTCGGTGTTGCGCTGTGTCATGTTGATAGGTGATTGTTCTCAAACTTGCAGTGCTACGTAGCGAATACAGAAGTCGGACAAAAATATAAAACACCGCGCAACATGTGTGCTGGAACATAAATGCTGATGCTACCCAAGCCTGCAGGTTGCGCTGTTGTATTTGATCACGAACGGTATCTATGCCATATCCTCAATACTTTGCAAACATCAGTTATGGCCAGAATACTGTTGCGTATAGTTGAGAGTGCATCACGTCGAAGGTACGTAAATTCGAACGTGGACAGATTGTTGATGCTCGTATGACGTCTTTTGTGTTTGAAAAGGCTAACAAGGAGGAGGACAATGTGTGCGGAGTGATCGTGTCACACGATCGTTGAAGAGGATTGTGAAGATGAGTAAGAGGACGATAGCCGAAAAAGTCACTGTAGAACTGGATGTCGCGTTGGCGAACTTTCTGCATAAGCAGAGAGCCACAGGGCCAGTCAAGATTAAAAAACGTCTCATCAGCGGTGTAAATGCCCGTAAAGTGAAACGCGGTGCCAAACGCATTAAACGTGGACTGCGGAGAAATTTAAAATAGTCATTTAGACAGATGAGTCTTCTTTCACACTGTTTCCAACTTCTGGTCGAGTTTACTTCCGAAGAGTGATAAATGGTGAGGATTCTGTGACGATTTCGGTAGCCATATGTGCTGAATAAGATAAGTAAGGAGCAGGTTCTAAGGAGAATCGGTGAGGAAACAAACGTATTGAAAATACTGGGAAGAAGTAGGAACAGAATGATACGACACCTTTTGAGACATCAGGGATAACTCCCAAGGTCCTAGACGAAGATGTAGAGGGTCAAAACTGTAGAGAGATATTGGAATACATCCGGCAGATAATTGAGGACATAGGTTGCACGTGTTACTCTGAGATAAAAATATTGGCACAAGAGAGTAGTCCGTGGCCGGCCCCTTGAAGGCACACATGACTCAAAACAATAAGAACAAAAAGAGCAGAAAAAAATGTTTTATTCATCGGGCCCCACTGGTACTGTGCAAGGCCATATTACTACCAGGAATTAAATGCTCATTTTCGCTCGTCAGGTCCATCCCATGGTACAGTCATTGTTCCCCAATAGAGACGCTGCGTTCGAAGAAGATAGGCCTCCCGTTCACAAGGCTTACATCGTCCAGGAGTAGTTTCGTGGGCAGGAAGAAGAAGTGTCCCATATCCATTGGCCAGCACAGTCACCAGATGTCAATATTATTGATTCTTTGTGGTCTACTTTTGAGAGAAACGTACATGATCGCTACCCACCTTCACAGGATACTTTTGAGACCCATATTGTATGTGTTCCAGCTCCTTTGCAAGGCTGCCTCAATTATATCCTAAATTACCCTGTAAACCAAGGTTCAAGCAGCACACTCATGTTGAGGTGCTTACTGCGCACATTAGGTACTCTAAAAATCGAAAGATACGCAATAAGCAATAATATATTATTGGAATCGCTGTCAGTATAGTGTTTCACTGTTTTAGCATGCGGTGGTTCACGGAAAACAAGCTAACGTTTGCGGTGGAACCAGTATTTCCAACATAAGTCATACATTAAGGAATTGAGAACACCACTGGACGAGAATAATGTTTTGTCCCGCACATCAGTGCCACAAAATGCATTCCTACTGAATCATTTCCAAGACATAATACAGAAGAGGGGTGAAGTTTTATGGCTTAAGACGGAGTTCACAAATGAGACTGGACAAGCTGATATGATGGTAAATTCTCAGCAACGATTCGGAAAACAGTTCGATTGGCCTATAAGCTCTCTGATAGGCCTATTTCCAAGTAATGGGGGAGGCTTAGGAAATTTTGGATCATAATAATGGAGCAGTCTTGGGATATGTGGGTAGATGGGTTTTGGTGGGTGTGCAACGGAAGGAGGATAGGATGAGAGGGACGGCAGGGAGGGGGGTGGAGAGTGGCTTATTAAGGGGCGATGATTTGCCCGTGGCACGATGATAATATGTGTTTGCCCCTTCATTTAGTTAAACCCGTTGAATCTCAGATTCTGTCCCAAGAGTTCATTGCTGTCCTGCTTGCGTGCTAGTAGTCCAGCGTACAGCAAACGGCGTCGAACTGTCGACTGAGAAATGTCTACAACCATTCCAGTGCTCCAAAGTGGAAGCAGAAGCGTGCACAAAGCTGTTCTGTCGGCTACGGAGATTCAGACAAGGTATCGTTCATCCAGCGCGCCGATCGCATTCTGTGGTTCAGTACCTGCTTGTCGCTGTATACGAGCCACTTCCATGCACATGTATCACTATCAAAGCAGTTTCAGATGTACAGGTGCAATATCCACGGGGTCAATCATTCTGCCGTGTCCGAACATGATGATATTCTGCTCTTTGATGTCGACGAGGTATACCGGCGCGTGCCAGCACGTCGCCTCTTCGTCTGAGGACTGCGCACTGACTGATGGCACCGTAACGCTGGCCTGTCCAGTGCTGCTGTAACTACCTGTGTGGCATCTCTTCGCAGTCGTAGTCACTTACTACGGTTCAATTGTTCTACGCATCATCCCACTTTGGAGTGATTGGGATCATTCGATCTGAGTGTTCAATTTTCAGAAGCAGTTGCGTAATGATCATAATAAAAACTGTCTTAGCTGCTTAGGCTTCCGTGACCGGTGCCGTGATAATTAAAATTCTTCAGAGTGTTGTATCGCGTCATTGCCCTGAGGAAGGCCGTTGTAACACGGTCGAAAGGTTGGATGTAGTTTATAATTGAAATATTTTATGCACTGACGCGGTACAACACCCAGAACAGTTTTAATCATCATAATAAAAATTATTTAAGTGAAAAACTTTTTAACAACTTCTTAAAACTGGCTAAAGAATATGAAATAATTTCTCCTAGCCCCATAAAAATTCCTGAACATATGTACATAGTCCTGAAAATTTGTGCTTCTGAATTTTTAATAGCTGTGACAATACCCGCAAATATTTGAACGATAAACGCAGGCACACGCAGTTTTATTGTACTGAAAATAATTCACATAGTTGTGTGATCTTTTCTTAACGACAGCTACTCTCTACATTAGTAGTGCCCATCTGTTGCATGCAGCTCACGTTATTAGTTTCAGATACTACAAATATTGTCACAGCTACTAAAAAAGTCATGACCACAAATTTGGAAGACTCTCTGTGTTATTTAATACTTAGCAGAGCGTTTAAAAAGGTGTTAAATCAAAAAAGGTTTTATTTTAATAAAACTTTTTTGGCGTTGAGGCCTGTATGTGTGAAATTTGCCAACCGATTTCAAATATTTTGGTAAGGTTGTAACAGCGGTGTGGTAAATTTCAGATTTAGTTCACTTTCAATTCACATCACAAAGCCAATGTACGGTATCCTCCTGGGTATATCTCACAAAATGACCGTGAAGGTAGAAAACAGGAATAATCGTATTGACTAGGAGGATTAATAGCAACTGTTCTTCCCGTGAAACGTTCGCGACTGAAACAGCAAAAGGGGAAACAGCAATTGTACGGAAGGAGCCCTTCGCCACACACCAAATGCGGAAGCGAAGTATTGCATTGTCATTCTGTTATGAGCTATATTAAAGTTTTGAAGTCTCCAGCACATCGGGATACAGATAAAAGCTCGACAGACCAGACACGAAAGCGAATTACATACAGGCTGGTCCATTGATAGTGACCGGGCTGAATATCTCACGAAATAAGCATCAAACGAAAAAACTACAAAGAACGAAACCCATTTAGCTTGAAGGGGGAAACCAGATGGCGCTATGATTGGCCCGCTAGATGGCGCTTCCATAGGTCAAATGGATATCAAGTACATTTTTTCTAAATACAAACTCCGATTTTTATTACATATTCGTGTAGTACGTAAACAAATATGAATGTTTTAGTTGGACCACTTTTTTCACTTTGTGACAGATGGCGCTGTAATAGTCACAAACTTAACTAACATTCCGCTACTGCGGACGGTATTTGCTTCGTGATTCATTACCCGTGTTAAAATGGACCGTTTAACAATTGCGGAAAAGGTCGATATCGTGTTGATTATGGCTATTGTGATCAAAATGCCCAACGGGCTATGTATGCTGCTCGGTATCCTGGGCGACATCATCCAAGTGTTCGGACCGTTCGCCGGATGGTACGTTATTTAAGGAAACAGGAAGTGTTCAGCCACATGTGAAACGTCAACCACGACCTGCAACAAATGATGATGCCCAAGTAGGTGTTTTAGCTGTTGTCGCGGATAATACGCACATCAATAGCACACAACTTACGCAAGAATCGGAAATCACAAAAACGTCGGTGTTGAGAATGCTACATAAACATCGATTGCACCCATACCATATTTCTATGCACCAGGAATTGCATGGCGACGACTTTGAACGTCCTGTACAGTTCTGTCACTGGGTACAAGAGAAATTACGGGACGATAACAGATTTGTTGCACGCGTTCTGTTAAGAAACGAAGCGCCCGCATCTCGTGGTCGTGCGGTAGCGTTCTCGCTTCCCACGCCCGGGTTCCCGGGTTCGATTCCCGGCGGGATCAGGGATTTTCTCTGCCTCGTGATGGCTGGGTGTTGTGTGCTGTCCTTAGGTTAGTTAGGTTTAAGTAGTTCTAAGTTCTAGGGGACTGATGACCATAGATGTTAACTCCCATAGTGCTCAGAGCCATTTTTTTAAGAAACGAAGCAACATTCACCAACAGCGATAACGTAAATCGGCATAATATGCACTATTGGGAAACGGAATTGTACTATGGCTGCGACAAGTGGAACATCAGCGACCTTGGCGGGTTAATGTATGGTGCGGCATTATGGGAGGAAGGATAATTGGCCCCCATTTCATCGATGGCAATCTAAATGGAGCAATCTATGCTGCTTTCCTACGTAACGTTCTACCGTTGTTACTACAAGGTGTTTCACTGCATGACAGAATGGCTATGTACTTCCAACATGATGGATGTCTGCCACATAGCTCGCGTGAGGTTGAAGCGGTATTGAATAGCATATTTCATGACAGATGGATTGGTCGTCGACCATACCATGTCCCGCACCTTCACCGGATCTGACGTCCCCGGATTTCTTTCTGTGGTGAAAGTTGAAGGATATTTGCTATCGTGATCCACCGATACGCCTGACAACATGCGTCATCGCGTTGTCAATGCATGTGCGAACATTACGGAAGGTGAACTGCTCGCTGTTGAGAGGAATGTCGTTACACGTATTGCCAAATGCATTGAGGTTGACGGACATCATTTGGAGCATTTATTTCACTAATGTGGTATTTACAGATAATCACGCTGTAACAACATGCGTTCTCAGAAATAAGTTCACAAACATACATGTATCACATTGGAACAACCTAAATAAAATGTTGAAACGTACCTATGTTCTGTATTTTAATTTAAAAAAACCTTCCTATTACCAATTGTTCGTCTAAAATTGTGAGCCATATTTTTCTGACTATGACAGCGCCATCTATCACAAAGCGAAAAAGTGGTCCAACTAAAACAATCATATTTCTTTACGTACTACAAGAATATGTAATAAAAATGGGGGTTCCTTAAGAATAAAAAAAACAGTTGGTATCCGTTGACCTATTGCAGCGCCATCCAGCGGGCCAACCATAGCGCCAATTGGTTTCCCCCTTCAAGCAAGACAAGTTTCGTTCTTTGTAGTTTTTTCATTTGACGCCTATTTCGTGAGATATTTGGCCCGGTCACGATCAATGGACCACCCTTTGTATACACTCAAGCGTCAAGAAACTGGACTAGGCAAGCGTATTCAAATACAGAGATATGTAAACAGGTAGAATAAGGCGCTGCGGTAGGCATCGCCTACATAATAAAATAAGTGTCTGGCGTGGTTGTTAGGTCTGCTACCACGATATAAGTGAGTCTGAACGTGGTGTTACTGTCGGCGCCCCAGCGATGGGACTGGGACACAGCACCTCCGAGGTAGCGATGCAATGGGGGTTTTCCCATAAGACCATTTCACGAGTGTACCGCGAACATCAGGAATCCGGTAAAACATCATATCTCCGACATCGCTGCACCGGAAAAAGATCTTGCAAGAACGGGAACAACGACAACTGAAGAGAATCGTTCAACGTGACAGAAGTGCAACCCTTCCACAAATTGCTGCAGATTACAATGCTGGGCCATGAACAAGTGTCAGCGTGCGAGATATTCAATGATACATCATCCACACAGTGGCTAGCACACTGGACTCCCATTTGGGAGGACGACGGTTGAATCCCGCCAATCTGATTTAGGTTTTCCGTGATTTCCCTAAATCGCTCCAGGGAAATGCCGGGATGGTTCCCTTGAAAGGGCACGGCCGACTTCCTTTCCCGTCCTTCCCTAATGCGATGAGACCGATGACCTTGCTGTCTGGTCTCCTTGCCTGAATCCAAACCCCCCATCATCTACATGGGGTTTTGAGGCCGTAGGCCCACTCGTGTCTCCTTGATGGCTGCACGACACAAACCTATACGCCTCGTCTGGGCTGCTGATTACGAGAAACATGTTACCCCGTCGGACGTGTCTCGTTTCAGATAGTATGGTGCTGATGGACGTGTACGGCTATGGAGACAACCTCATGAATCCATCGATCCTGCCTGTCATCAGGGGACTGTTCAAGCTGATGAAGGCTCTGTAATTGTGTGGGGCATGTACACTTGGAGTGATATGTGACGTCTAGATACGACTCTGACAGGTCACACGTATGTAAGCATCCAGTATGATCACCTGCCATTGTCCATTGCGACGAACTTGGGTAATTCCAGCAGAACAATGCGACAGCTCACACGTCCATAATTGCTACAGGGTGGCTCCAGGAACACTCTTCTGAGTTTAAACATTTCCGTTGGCCACCAAACTCTGCTGACATGAAAATTATTGAGCAATGTGGGATGCCTTGGAACGTGCTGATCTGAAGAGAGCTCCATCCCCTCGTACTCTAACGGATTTATTGACAACCCTGCAGGATTCGTGGTGTCAGCTACAGCACTACTTCAGACATTATTGGAGGCCATGCTACGTTGTGCTGTGGCACTTCTGCGTGCTCGCGGGGGCTCTGCCAACCTAATATATTCTTTCGGAAGTGGCTATTGTTACGGACATGTACGAAAGAACATACACAGCATATACAGAATTAAGGTGAGAACAGCCAATGATATTTTCAGTGCAGATTCACACCAGGCTCGAACTATCTCAAGGAAATCGGAAAAATGCCGCGAGTAATTCGTATGATGAGCAAGGACACTGCGTTGTCAGTGTGTTCACAATTCGAGAATATGGGTCTGAGCAACACCGACTCAAAGGAAGGCCTCGACGCTTGTTCGTGACGTCACGTCAGCTAGGCACGGCGAACGCCAGGTCTGTTGCAGGCATACTCATAATGGTGGTGTCTCCCTCTCTGACGCAGAAAAATGTGAAACTATTGGTGGTAGTTGACCAACACACATTGTTCTCAGAGATTTCTGCAATTCATTACACTTCTTAACAAATAGTGTTCTCCTGAACTTAAATTTCCACCTGTTTTAAGGATTGACATACAAAAACAACTTCATGGGCCAGCAGCAACAGAATTCGTGCTTCTTTACCTTATTTGTAAATCTGCGGAAGTTACGTTTGTACTGGGTTGCTTTTACAAGAAACTGTGAACATGTTGGTGCTCTTCTTTAGGTATCTTGGTTGACTATGGGGTGAGGAGCACTGAATGTTAATGAAATATCTTGCGATTGTACACGTTGGGGAAAGGGGTGGGGACAGAAGAAGAGGGAAAAGAGAGATACTTGTTTTATCAAATAAATTTTTTTTATCTTATCAAGTTTCTCCTTTCAGTTGCAAGAGAGGAATATTTATCTTTTCTAACGTGCATGTTTAAAAAAGTTTAAGCTCAGCAGTATTTTCGATGTATGAAGCTATTTTGTTTCCTGTTTAGAATTCCTTTCTTTGAAAACGACTGTAATCTAATGACTGGCAACAGTTGGACATCGACACATGCAAATTAGTTCACATTTCCAGTGACGATGTCAAACGAAAATAAATAAAAGAAACGAGTTCATTGTAAGGTCATTGGGGTAAGGTTCGATAGCAAAATGGATCAAGTAAATATAGTTACTTGAACGTAAAATTTCCGAAGCTTGCAATGGGGCAAAGCATCTTCTCATATTGATCTACGTTTGTTTCGATAGGATTGAGTAATACAGAACTATAATCTTCATTTGTAACTTTACGATCGTAAGAAAATCTTTCATCTAAATAAAACTGCATAATCCAAAACAATACCAAACAGTTTGTCCGAAAATAAGAGATTTATAGTGATAAGCGTGCCCAGTCGTTTCTGCCTGCAACAGACCTGGCGTCCGCCGTGCATAGCTGACGTGACGTCACCAACAAGCGCCGAGGCCTTCCTTTGAGTCGGTGTTGGTCTGAGGGGAGGCGAGACAGTGCAGTCCGTGGGGTTGCGATTACCACTCTGTCCGGGTGGTGCAGTGGTCAGCGCATCTGCGTATTAAGTAGGAGATCCTGGTTCGAATCCTGATCCACCACAAAATTTTCAACTTTCCCCTCTGTTTTAAATCAATGTCCGCTCACAGCCAGTGTCTGTAATTACTTCGTGTCCTAAAGCGAATTAATATTGCATTGTCACGCAGTTCTGAATTGGACTGTGATGCTGGTCCCGGCGGAGGTTCGAGTCCTCCCTCCGGCATGGGTGTGTGTGTTTGTCCTTAGGATAATTTCGGTTAAGTTGTGTGTAAGCTTAGGGACTGATGACCTTAGCAGGTAAGTCCCATAAGATTTCACACACATTTGAACATTTTTGAACAGTTCTGAGTTACATTGAAACTTTCGGGCCTCTAGCTCACCAGAGGTCATCAAAAGTCAATTTCAACATTTCTACCCAGGAGATAAAGAAGCACGTGTCAAAATAAGGAACATAGCACAACGTATTGCTAGTCTTGATACTCATTCTTTTAATATTTCGTCGCAGTAGTAACGGAAGGATGAAGTTTCTCCGGACTGAAGCTTGGGAAGTGTGTGGGTGGTGCCTTGTAGCACCCGTTAGCAAGACGCGCGACTGATATGCTCAACAAAGCCAGTGGAGAAAAACTTGTACAGCGAAACAAGACGTTAATTAAAACTAGTCGGCTGCTTTGTGATGAGGGTGGGCAAGACGGCGAACTAAACGAGGCGGGCTGGAGTGTGGTCCTTTAGGTGGGCGGGTGGTGGCGCCGTGTGAGCGGGGCGACTGCAGGTCGTCGATGCTGACCCGACCTGACCCCGGCGTCCGCCGCAGTCAGCTGCCGCACTTGGGATGCGCGGCGGAGGCGGCAGCGGCGCCTAGGCCCACCGCATGCACCCAGTCGGAAGGCGGCCGCCGGCGCGGCGCACGGACTAATTAGCTCCTACAGGGCCGGCTAGACCAGACCGGCTCTGTGTGGGCGTTCCGCGTTGGCGGGCGCGGGCGAGCTAGCGCACGGTGCCGAAGCAGACCCAGAGGAGGAGCAATGTCGGGGTATCACGCGAGGTCCCTTGCAACGAGACAGGTTCATTCGAAAGAAAAACTGCCGTGTTTTTGTTACGGAAATAGCATAAATCTGTACTAACAAGGGAACCTCCCCATCACAGCCCCCTCACATTTAGTTATAAGTTGGCACAGTGGATAGGCCTTGAAAAACTGAAGACAGATCAATCGAGAAAACAGGAAGAAGTTGTGTGGAACTATGAAAGAAATAAGCAAAATATACAAACTGAGTAGGCTATGTGAGCTCAGGAGCGCCGTGGTCCTATGGTTAGAGTGAGGTCCTTGGTTCAAGTCTTCCCTAGAGAGGAAAGTTTAATTTTTTTATTTTCAGACAACTATCAAAATTCAGGCACTCACATAAAATCAACTTCGTTCTTCAAAATTCCAGGACATGTTCAGATTTGCTTGGACATACGCAGGATTTGACGGTCTACATACGGAAAAATTTGAAAACGTCAAAAACATATGTTTTGACAGAGCACAGGGAATACTGTGCGACTGTGAAACTGTTGCATTCATTTGTTGCACTTTATGTGACAAACTCTTATTATTTTATCATTTTTTGGGAGTAATTATCACATCCTCAAGAAAACCTAAATCGGGCAAGGTAGAAGAATCTTTTTACCCATTCGCCAAGTGTACAAGTTAGGTGGGTCGACCACATATTCCTGTCATGTGACGCACATGCCGTCGCCAGTGTCGTATAGACGTGTTTTCCTGTGGAGGAATTGGTTGACCTAAGACCTTGCGACCAAAGGTTTTCGGTTCCCATTGGGGAGGCACGTCCTTTGTCTACTAATCGCACGGTTTTGCAGTGCGGTCGCAAAACGCAGACACTAAACTTAGTACAGTGAACAGAGACGCCAATGAGCGAACGGATAGATCATAACTTTGCGAAAATAAAGAAACTAAACTTTTCACTCGAGGGAAGACCGGAAAAAAGAACCTCTCGTTCCGCAGTGGTTCACGCTAACCACGGGAACACGGCGCTCCTGACCTCATGCTATCCTTGATGTTGGCTATCTTGCGCATGGACTACTCAGTTTGTATATTTTGCTTTTTTTTCATACTTCCACACAACTTCTTCCTGTTTTCTCGACTGATCTGTGTTCAGTTTTTCAAGGCCTATCCACTGTGCCAACTTATAACTAAATGTGAGGGGGGTGCGATGGGGAGGTTCCCTTGTAAGCTGAATAACAGATTTTGCAGGGAACCTGTTAAGAAGCAGTATATTTGAAAACATTTTTCTTCAGCACAGCGGTTTTTTATTACTTAAAAATGGACATTGTTGCGGCGCAAAGTCAAGTGCCGGAACGCCAGTCGGGAAAATTAGGGCAGAGACGGCTGTGAGAAGACGTCAGCCAGTTGCACGCTGGCCTACCCCTCTCCAGGACGACAACTCGATAGCAGCGGCCACTATACGAAGAGGACATAAGCCCCGCTCCCGAATGGTAGCGGCCAGTCGAACAGCAGCTTCAGGACTAGAAGCTTGGATAGAAGCGTCATCTCTAATCACTTGTTTGTAATATATATGTAGCACAGACTTGGGAATTGTTGTACTGAAGAGTTTTCTTATTTTGTCGGTCGCCCTTTGCTTACGACACATGTGTGTAACACGAAGTTAAGTATTGTATCTTTTCACTTTATAATAAAACTCATTAATACGATTTGTTTGAATGTTGTCTACCGATCCGAGTAAGTAGGCTTCCTAGACCCCATTCGATGACGAGCATAGAGACACAAAAATACTGACGAATAGTCTGGATTTAACGGTTGGCGACGAGGTGTAAGAAGAATCCAGCAACTGGCTGCCACTAATTTTTCTTCTGTCGTGGGCTTTTGTGTTTTGCTGGCGCCTTAATTCTACATTGACTTTTCGTTGCAGGGGTGTGTTTACATGTTGCAATAGTATCTCTTATAGTGCTTTTTGATATCCATTGTTTTCAGATGGGCGTAGCAGAAACTTTCTTTGCTTGTGTGCTTAATTTTCTTGCTTGCCTTGTCTGTTTATTGCATTTGTCTATACTCTATTCCGATATGAGCAACTCACATCTCCCACCCCCTGCTCAAGCGCCTCAGCTACAAGCGATAGATACAACACAGCTAGCGCATATGTTTCAGTTTCAGACCCAGCAGATCACCACGCTGCTAAGTACTGTACAGCAACACCTCGTCAATCAAGCCACAAATACAGTGCAACATGCGACAACTGTAGCTGCGTGTGTCACACCGCCTTTTCGCCAGTTTAACGAGAAAGGCGAGGAGTGGCTCGATTGGTTGCAACAGTATGAAGCCCACGTAATTGCTCACAATATACCAGGTACTATGAAACTACATTACTTTTTGTCAACGATAAGAAGAGCACAGACAATTGTTGAATGTGGCGACAGCTAGGTACCAGTTCTTCCGTTGCAAGAAAAGGCTAGAACAAGCTTATCGCGCGTGGGTAACAGATTTTCAGGGTATGACAGGGAAATACAAATTCAAATGTGGTTTATATTAAGATGTTATATTGCATGATGTGTTCATGCAACTGATGTCAAACTTCCAGGACATATTTTGAAACAGTCTCATCCGTCATTTCAGCACATAGTGCAAATTCTGTATCAGAATGATTCCAATACCGTGTCGTCCAATAAATTTCTGCAGCTACCAATTTGTCAGGTTGAGTCATCACTTGCTCACGACTGTCCCATTAAGCAGCAACAGCACATGCGGGCCACACTGCCTAATGAGATCTCTACACAGGCGAACAGAATTAAGTTATACCCTCAGTGCTACTCACGGCACAAACGCCAAGAATGCCTATCCCAACAAGCACAGTGTTACACTTGTGGCAAGAAAGGTCACGTACAATCTGTATATTTGCAACGGAACAAACATAAGAATTCTGTCCACTCACAAATATCTAGTTACAAGACCCATGTAGTAAATGCATTTTATTCAAACCTAGCTGTAGTCATTAGTAAAACTAGCAAGCAATCAGTTTCTTCAGTGCTATACCAGTCCATCGACCTTTTGGTTTATTTGCCTCTTAGTGAAAATCTAGTGAAATTTCAGTTGGACATTGGTGCGTCTGTTACTTTGCTGAATTGTAACAGATATGAACTGTTAGGCTTCGCATGCCTGTCTAAAATTAGCACGCCCCTGATGGCTTTTAACGGACAACACATTCCCATTCTTGAAAAATGTTCTTTGCCTCCTATGTACAGCTCGCCTAAGCGAACTGTAACTTTCACTGTGCTACGGTCACGCGATTGTGGGAACATACCTGACCTTGATACGTTTGGTTTGTTTGGCTTTAAAATTCAGGACAATGTGTTGTCAGTGACCGCATTCAATGCCAAAGACAGTGTATCTAACTTGCTGAAAGAATTCCATGAACTCTTTTCTGAAGGTTTAGGCAAGTCTAACGAATTTATTGCACATATTACTATGGGACATAAGGCTCAGCCGAAATTTTGCTGGGACAGAAATGTGCCTGTTGCATTACGCGAAGTAGCAGTGCCAAACATACAAAGCTTATGTTAAAAAAAGGTTTATTAACTTGCAAAATTTAAATACAATAAAATCGATCAATTTAACAAGCACAATAAAAAAATTTCTTAAAAATCTGTTGAAATCTGTATAAGAAGTACATAAAACGTTAAGAAAATTTCTGTTGATGTGACTACTTAATATAATGAAAACTTGCCAAACTCTGAACCCGCAAGGTTCTTTTGCATCCAAGGTATAACATTAAGGCATAACATAATGCAAGCAACAACGAGACAACTTCTGAGACTTGAACGGACAGCAATGAAGACACCGGACGCACGAACTGGCTAAGGAATAATCCAGTTGATGCCAGTGCAGGTAGGCACGAATTAAAAAAGACAGTTAATAAAAGCAGCAACTCGGCATCTAAACATTCGCTGAGAACATATGCACATGAAACCCTCCTTTATAAGAATTAAAGTTCACAATCAGCATACAAGGTACAAAGATGATAAAAATGGCTGATAAGGAATTACAGAATTAATAAGGCGGCGCCTCCAGCAACCCGATCGGGCACTAATTGCAGAGTGACCAAATCTTACATCTTTAAATTCATATTTCGAATGAAAGGTGCATCGGCTAAGGCGGCGGGGTAACGAGCTACAAAGCTTAACAACTTGACAGAGCCGGGAACAAAGAAAACAGCAATATTCAACTTAAGGGCGAAATCGAGACAGAAGACCAGGAACATGGAGCCCCGATCTAACGCAACACAGTTCCACCGGTAATGGCCAAGTCTTCAAACCCCGGTGCCACGTCCCACAGTACCGGAGGAACACAATGCGCTCCGCCCAACTGAAACATATATCAAATACAACAGCACATTTGCGAATGCACATTCAAATTACATGAAAGTACTAAACATAACACTGAAACTGGAAGGCTCGTCATTTTCTTTTCTGTTTTAGATTCAACCCTTAATAAGTCTTTTAAACACTGCAATACACGCGTAAATAAGATTTTTCATTGAAACGTAATAACAGCTGAGTACTGCCTTAAACGGGCAAGAGTTCACCAGTACTACACTTTCATTGATTCTGATGTAGTTTTACAACATAGTATTTCGTTACTCGTTAATTAATATGCAAGTGTTGCTACTTAAACACCATAATTACAACAATTTTAGATATACCATCACTCAATAATGAGGAGCTCAACGGGTTTCGTTAGGTATTGCTGCAGACCCGTCACTAAGCGGTAGGAAATTAACATGGAAACCCCAAGCCCCTTTACCATATCACGTGTGACGTAACTTTGGCATATCGGACTTGTCACTGAAGAAAACATTGGTTAACCATCGACAAATATACAGGGTGGCCCATTGATAGTGACCGGGCGAAATATCTCACGAAATAAGCATCAAACGAAAAAACTGCAAAGAACGAAACTCGTCTAGCTTTAAGGGGGAAACCAGATGGCGCTATGTTGGCCCGCTAGATGGCGCTGCCATAGGTCAAACGGATATCAATTGCGTGTTTTTGAATAGGAACTCCCATTTTTATTAAGTATTCCAGTAGTACGTAATGGAATATGAACGTTTTAGCTGGACTACTTTTTTCGCTTTGTGGTGGATGGCGCTGTAATAGTCACAAAACGTATAAGTACGTGGTATCACGTAACATTCCGCCAGTGCGGACGGTATTTGCTTCGTGATACATTACCCGTGTTAAAATGGACCGTTTACTAATTGCGGAAAAAGTCGATATCGTGTTGATGTATGGCTATTGTTATCAAAATGCCCAACGGGCGTGTGCTATGTATGCTTCTCGGTATCCTGGACGACATCATCCAAGTGTCCGGACCGTTCGCCGGATAGTTACGTTATTTAAAGAAACAGGAAGTGTTCAGCCACATGTGAAACGTCAACCATGACTTGCAACAAATTATGATGCCAAAGTAGGTGTTTTAGCTGCTGTCGCTGCTAATCTGCACATCAGTAGCAGACAAATTGCGTGAAAATCGGGAATCTCAAAAATGTCGGTATTGAGAATGCTACATCAACATCGATTGCACCCGTATCATATTTCTATGCAACAGGAATTGCATGGCGACGACTTTGAACGTCGTGTATAGTTCTGCCACTGGGCAGAAGGGAAATTACGAGACGATGGCAGATTTTTTGCACGGGTTCTATTTAGCGACGAAGCGTCATTCGCCACCAGCGGTTACGTAAACTGACATAATATTTGTACAATTGGGCAATGGAAATTCCACGATGGCTGCAACAAGTGGAACGTCAGCGACCTTGGTGTGTTAATATTTCGTCCGGCATTATGGGAGGAAGGATAATTAACCCCCATTTTATCGATGGCAATCTAGATGGTGCAATGTATGCTGATTTCCTACGTTCTACCGATATTACTACAAGATGTTTCACGGCATGACAGAATGGCGATGTACTTCCAAGATGATGGATGTCCGGCACATAGCTCGCATGCGGTTGAAGCGGTACTGAATAGCAAATTTCATGACAGGTGGATTTGTCGTCGAAGCACCAAAGCATGGCCCTCACGTTCACTGGATCTGACGTCCCCGGCTTTCTTTCTGTGGGGAACGTTGAAGGATATTTCCTATCATGATCCACCGACAACGCCTGACAACATGCCTCAGCACATTCTCAATGCATGTGCGAACGTTACGGAAGGTGAATTACTCGCTGTTGAGAGGAATGTCGTTACAGGTATTGGAAAATGCATTGAGGTTGACGGATATCATTTTGAGCATTTACTGTATTAATGTGGTATTTACAGCTAATCACGCTGTAACAGCATACGTGCTCAGAAATAGTCAGTTCAATAAGATACATGTATCGCATTGGAACAACCGAAATAAAATGTTCAAACGTACCTACGTTCTGTATTTTAATTTAAAAAGCCTACCTGGTACCTACTGTTCGTCTAAAATTGTGAACCATATGTTTGTGACAATTACAGTGCCAACCATCACAAAGAGAAAAAAGTGGTCCCACTAAAACATTCATTTTTCTTGACGTACTAAACGAATATGTAAGAAAAAAATGGGTGTTCCTATTTCAAAAAATGGAGTTGATATCTGTTTAACCTACGGCAGCGCCATGTATCGCGCCAACTATAGCGCCATCTGGTTTTCCCCTTGAAGCTAGAAATGTTTCGTTATTTGTAGTTTTTTAGTTTGACGCTTATTTCGTAAGATATTTGGCCCGGTCACGATCAATGGACCACCCTGTATGTGCACACAATTGCACCTGTTTAAATCGAACACATACCGTATGCCCAGGCGAACGGCTACTGCCAGGCGACGCTCTGGCAAGCTCTTCTTCTCAACGTGCAGTGCGTGGCGAGAAAAGCCAAAACACCACGGCTCGAGTCGGACCCCAAAACCTTTCCACCTTCTCCGGCCACAGCACTTCATAAATACCACGCGCAATGAGTAAGCGCAATAAGTAAGGGCCAATCTCTCGCCCGTGTTGTAACCGCAACTGACAGACCACACAGAGAGACCTGTTGCCTCGACTTTGCAGACTTAAATAGCCGAAACCGCGGTGAACAAGTAACTCGCTGCCGGCCAAAGCGAAATCGACGGCATAGGTGACACTACAAGAAAAGGGTACTGGCGCCAACTGTGATTGATACTTGTCCTTCCCCAAGCCCAGAGGGTCTCAAAAATTGATTCGCGTGACGCGTATCTTCAAATTCCAGTAGATGAAGAATCCCTAAAAGTGAGTCTTGTCAACACTCGTTTAGGCTTGTTTAAATATTTGCGTTTGCCTTTTGGCAGTACTTCCCCACCCGCCTATTTCCAACGGTGATTGGAACAACTGACTGCTCATGTTCCAAACTGATCAAACTGTTTGGACTATATTGTCGTAGCAGGTCATACATCTGAAGAACACATTGCTAATTTGCGTGCTTCGTTTCGTGTGTTATCTGATGAAAGTCTAAACTGTAGACGGACAAGTGTGATTTCTTTAAACCTGAGTTGCAGTACCTTCGTCATGTCTTAACAGTCAAGGTCTACTTTCTCTTAAGTCACATTTGCAAGCCATACGATCCTGCCAGTTCGTCGCAATTTTACAGAATTACAGTCAGCGTTAGGGAAAATGAACTATTATATTCGTTACATATCGAATGCTGCAGAAACCGCAGCTCCATTGCATCACCTGTGTCGAAAGAACGTCCTCTTCATTTGGAAAGATGACTGAGAATAAGCTTTTCAAAAACTTAAAGATGAATTGCTCAGCGATCGATGCTTGGTTCACTTCGATCCTGATAAACCAGTTGTGATGCAAGTTGACGCTTCCTCTTACGGAATTGCTGCAGTGATTTCACACAGGCCTATTGCTTTCGCATCAAAAGTGTTGTCCAAAGCTCTGTGCAACTATTCACAATTAGAGAAAGAGGCATTGGCTATCGTGTATCGTCTCACCAGATTCCACCACTACTTGTAGAGCAGAAAATTCTACTTAGTAACGGATCACAAGCCACTGCAGTCCTTGTTTCGTCCGATGAAGCCGCTTCCTGCAAGCACTCCCAAAAAATTGCAAAGATTGGCTTCGTTGCTGTTTCAATATATATTCTGAGCTTTTTCAATATTTCCTCAGAACAATAAAAGAATTGCTCAGGCCACGGAAGTTGAGTGAGATTTGAACATTTTGCGAAATGTACTCGCACATCTTGGCCTCGCTTATTGCGTAGCATAAAGAACTCTGTAAAGCGCCGATACTTCGCACGTCGCCGTAGCCTCGCTATATATCAAGGCGTGATTCTTGTTCAAAATAGCAGTGGGAAATCACGTGTGTTCGTACGAACCAAGAATCACACCTTGATATATAGCGAGGCTACGGCGACGTACGAACAATCCCCAAATGTCCTAGGTGAAGTAACTACAGTACTTCTTTTTGCAAAGCACGACCGAATGTCAATCCTAAGGACCCGGGTTCGATTCCCGGCTGGTCGGAGATTTTCTCCGCTCAGGGACTGGGTGTTGTGTTGGTCTAATCATCATCATTTCATCTCCATCGACGCGCAAGTCGCCCAAGTGGCACCTGGCGAACAGTCTACCCAACGGGAGGCCCTAGTCACACGACATTTACGTTTACCATGGCAACGTGTGCACATAGACTTTGCGGGACGTTTTTGGAACACATGTTGGTTGATTCTCGTAGGGTCTTATTGCAGGTTTCCTTTTGCTACGCCAGTAAACTCGACAACGTCACGTAGCACAGTTCAGGCGTGGTCCTCTATTTTTTGTCTCGAAGGTTTGCCTTAAGTCATAGTGTCGAACAACGGCCCTCAGTTCACGTCAAATGAATATGAGAAATTCTGTGAACGCAATGGCATACAGCATATCATTAGTGCACCTCTCCTTCCACAGTCAAACGGTGAAGCGGAATGCTTAGTCAGAACTTTCAAGCAGCAAATGGTCGAACTTCGCTCCGCATACGCCAGGGATCAAACATTGCAACTACTTCTCGCCTCCTATCGTTCACCTGCAAGAGATGGACAATTACCGGAGGAGTTCCTTGACGGCCACGGCCATCGGGTATTGCTCAACCTGATCCACCATCCTCAGCATCTGCGCCAAAGGAAGGCTGCAATTATCGATTTGCGGAGCATGATATTGTGTTTTTCAGGGTTTTTATCGGCAGCAGACTGTGGTAGCGAGGCGAGATGCTTCGTCGAGTTGCCGCATGCATGTATTTCAATTCAGGACCAGATAGATTGCAGCGCCGACATGACAATCAAATTCGCCACTTTCATGTGCATGGTGATCCTTCTGTACTTCTTCCCCCCAGGTTCACGGATCCTGCAGACAGCGCGGCCACAGTTGCCGCCAGAGGGTGTCAGCATGAACTGCAGGACGACCCCATGGACCCTTCGCCTCCTCTGCTTCCTCCCGTACTACCGATGGAGCTGGAACCGCCTACGCCGCAGCAAGTGACGCCTTTCACATCTTGTTATGGGTCTCAGGAGGTGGACGCATACCCCTCTGGGCGTTTTCCAGGGACGTTTCTACCAGAACGTAGGACGGATGGTGGGGTACGGCTGGAAGCCTGACGTCCCATGCAGCCACAGCTTCGAGTCCTTCAGAGCGTCCACGTTCCTGCCTCCTCCGCTGTTGTCGTGCTCCATGAGCCGTAGCCGGCTCGAGTTGATGCCGTTTCTTCTTTGGCATTTTGTCACAATCGAGTTCCGTCTTATTTCCCCTGAGTTACTACCATAACAAGTTGCTGACTTGCCTACATCAGTGGCAGCATGAGAGCTTATCGATGCTAGTACTGCAGTACCATCTTTGGTGTGACCGCTATATTTCCGTGTGGTGGTGTGTGTGGCGGTCGGTCGGTGGAGACAGAGAAGCGAGGAAGTCTCCATGGCGCGCCGTCAGCCTGGGACCGCTGGTGGCATGCACACACGATCGAATTGTGAGGCGCTGGCTGTGAGAGTTACAAAGTACGTTGCCCACTGAACCTGGACACTGAAGTTGAGTGATCAGTTAACCTGTATGAAGCCTCAGCTCTTCGTTCATTGCCGGTTGTTGCTTCCTGGGGCATTCCGGCTAGTAGCAGCGTATGGTGTGTTGGAGTAGGTTCAAATGGTTCAAATGGCTCTGAGCACTATGGGACTAAACATCTATGGTCATCAGTCCCCTAGAATTTAGAACTACTTAGACCTAACTAACCTAAGGACATCACACAACTCCCAGTTGTTGGAGTAGGAGAAATTTTGCAGCCATCTTGCTGTATGGTCTCTAACTATTAAATTGGTCGTTAATTATCAATGAAGTGCACCAGCGGTATTTTCTGCCGTGTGGCCATTATCGCCCCAGTTACCTTCCCTGGTTGTTAGCGTACTTTTCTGGCAGTGTGTTTTTCTGACTCGTGTTGATACTCTCTGGCACAGCGTGTAGTTCGACAGGCACGTTTCAAAATGTTACGCACGATGCCGCGGTTTTTGACTGTCTCTGTGTGCGATGTCATATATTCGTATCTAAGTATCTTACAATAATATAACTTTGCAGGTACAGTCAGTTCCACAATACAGCCAATTCCACAACAAAGTGGACACCATAATATTAACTGTAACGTCCGCAGCGATATCTCTTGTAGTGGTCTCGAATCTGTATTCAATGCGCTTTTGCACATTATGGAGATAAACAGTGTCAGAGTTGAATGTTTTGTATTCTCGATTGAAAGGCACAATAACCACTCTAAAAAAATATGAACTCAGATGGAAACCCAGTTCTAAGCAAAGAAGGGAAAGCAGAAAGGTGGAAGGAGTACACAAAGGGTCTATACAAGGGCGATGTACTTGAGTACAATATTATGGAAATGGAAGAGGATGTAGATGAAGATGAAATGGGAGATACGATACTGCGTGAAAAGTTTGACAGAGCACTGAAAGACCTGAGTCGAAACAAGCCTCCGGGACTAGACAACATTCAATTAGAACTATCGACGGCCTTGGGAGAGCCAGTCCTGACAAAACTCTACCATCTGGTGAGCAAGATGTATGAGACAGGCGAAATACCCTCACCCTTCAAGAAGAATACAGTAATTCCAATCCCAAAGAAATTAGGTGTTGACAGATGTGAAAATTACCGAACTATCAGTTTAATAACTCACAGCTGCAAAATACTAACGCGAATTCTTTACAGACGAATGGAAAAACTAGTAGAAGCCGACATTGGGGAAGATCAGTTTGGATTCCGTAGAAATATTGGAACACGTGAGGCAATACTGATCTTACGACTTACCTTAGAAGAAAGATTAAGGAAAGGCAAACCCACGTTCCTAGCATTTGTAGACTTAGAGAAAGCTTTTGACAATGTTGACTGGAATACTCTCTTTCAAATTCTAAAGGCGGCAGGGGTAAAATACAGGGAGCAGAAGGCTATTTACAATTTGTACAGAAACCAGATGGCAGTTATAAGAGTCGAGGGGCATGAAAGGGTAGCAGTGGTTGGGAACGGAGTGAGACAGGGTTGTAGCCTGTCCCTATATTGAGCAAGCAGTAAAGGAAACAAAAGAAAAATTCGGAGTAGGTATTAAAATCCATGGAGAAGAAATAAAAACTTTGAGGTTCGCCGATGACATTGTAATTCTATCAGAGACAGCAAAGGACTTGGAAGAGCAGTTGAACGGAATGGACAGTGTCTTGAAAGGAGGATATAAGACGAACATCAACAAAAGCAAAACGAGGATAATGGAATGTAGTCGAATTAAGTCGGGTGATGCTGAGGGAAGTCGATTAGGAAATGAGACACTTAAAGTAGTAAAGGAGTTTTGCTATTTGGGGAGCAAAATAACTGATGATCGTCGAAGTAGAGAAGATATAAAATGTAGACTGGCAATGGCAAGGAAAGCGTTTCTGAAGAAGAGAAGTTTGTCAAGATCGAGTATAGATTTAAGTGTCAGGAAGTCGTTTCTGAAAGTATTTGTATGGAGTGTAGCCATGTATGGAAGTGTAACATGGACGGTAAATAGTTTGGACAAGAAGAGAATAGAAGCTTTCGAAATGTGGTGCTACAGAAGAATGCTGAAGATTAGATGGGTGGATCACATAACTAATGATGAGGTATTGAATAGGATTGGGGAGAAGAGAAGTTTGTGGCACAACTTGACAAAAAGAAGGGACAGGTTAGTAGGACATGTTCTGAGACATCAAGGGATCACAAATTTAGCATTGGAGGGCAGCGTGGAGGGTAAAAATCGTAGAGGGAGACGAAGAGATGAATACACTAAGCAGATTCAGAAGGATGTAGGTTGCAGTAAGTACTGGGAGATGAAGAAGCTTGCACAGGATAGGGTAGCATGGAGAGCTGCATCAAACCAGTCTCATGACTGAAGACCACAACAACAACATTGTCGCGTAAGCACTCCGCCATAGGTCTTGCATTATGAACAGGTGCTCGATCGTGTTGAAAGATGCAATCGCCGTCCCCGATTGCCTCTTCAACGGTGGGAAGAAAGAAGGTGCTTAAAAATCAATGTATTTGATACTCAAAATCAAAGTGCACTCAGCATTTTTTGACCCGAACAACTCTACGCTTACTCACTTACTCACTGCTGTGATACCACCACGCAAAACACTAAGGGGTGCCAGACCCTTCAATGAAAAACACGATCAGACCGTAACACCACCACCTCTGAATTTTACTGTTGGCACTGCACACGCTGGCAGATGATATTTAGCGGGCATTCGCCATATCCATACCCTGCCATCGGATCGCCACTTTGTTGGTTGTTTTGGGGAAGGAGACCAGACAGCGAGGTCACCGGTGTCATCGGCTTAGGGAAGGACGGGGAAGGAAGTCGGCCGTGCCGTTTGAAAGGAACCATTCTGGCATTTGCCTGGAGCGATTTAGGGAAATCACAGAAAACCTAAATCAGGATGGCCGGACGCGGGATTGAACCGTCGTCCTTCCGAATGCGAGTCCAGTGTCTAACCACTGCGCCACCTCGCTCGGTGATCGCCACTTAGTGTACTGTGATACGTTACTCCACACTATTTTTTGCCACTGTTCAGTCGTCCAATTTTTAAGTTCCTTACACCAAGCAAGGCCTCGTTTGGCATTTACTGGCATGATGTGTCGCTTATGAGCAGTCGTTCAACCACGAAATCCTACTTTTCTCATCTCCCCCCTAACTGTCGTAGTACTTGCAGTGGATTCTGATGCAGTTTGGAATTCCTGTGTGATGGTGTGGATAGATGTCTGCCTATTACACATGATGACCCTCTACTGTCGACGGTCCTGTCAGTCAACAGACGAGGCTGGCCTGTAAGCTTTTGTGCTGTACGTTCAAAGTGGCTATGAGCACTATGGGACTTAATATCTGAGGTCATCAGCATCCTTGAACTTAGAACTACCTAAACCTAACTAACATAAGGACATCACACACATCCATGCCCGAGGCAGGATTCGAACCTGCGACCACAGCGGTCGCGCGGTTCCAGACTGAAGCGCCTAGAACCGCTCGGCCGGGCTGTACGTGTTCTTTCACGTTTCCACGTCACTATAACACTGGAAACAGTGCATGTACGGATGTTTAGGAGTGTGTAAATCTCGCGTACTGTCGTGTGACACAAGTGACATCCAATCATCTGACCACATTCGATGTCCGTTAATTCCGCGGAGCGCCCCTTTCTGCTCTCTCATGATGTCTAATGACTACTGAGGTCTCTGATATGGTGTACCTGGCAGTGGGTGGCAGCAAAATGCACCTAATATTAAAAACGTATGTTTCTGGAGGGGTTCGGATGCTCTTGATCACACTGTGTATATACCACAAATGATTGAATTTGCTATAACGATGCTATATATTTCAGATGAATGCGTGGTGTCTGTTATTTCCGACATTCATATATAACTGATTCGCCTCGATGGGCAACGAATCCACCTTTTCCACTGCGGAAGCACAAGTACGTCTGACCGCCGTACGGGAATCTCAGTGTCGCAAGCATGTGGGCATAGACTGGGACCGCTACACTACACTATACCACAAGTTTCCTTACGAGCGATCTTTAGCTCGTGAGTGGGCAGGGTGAGCGGCAAGCGCTATTCCTGCAAATCGTGGGTTTGGAAGTGAGATAGAACAGAGTTGGACTGGCCTGTCTGATGCTTTGCATTCGTTGACTGTTACGATTTCTCAGGCTCGCAACAGGTCAGGCCAGCGCATCGTTGGCTTGCGGTGGATCGAATGGCCTAGTGCCTGAATGAGCCTACTTTGAGACCGTTCGGTCTCTTGATAGAAATTTCGCGCCGATTGACGAAAACAGTCCCTGAGAAGAGGGATTCCGGTCTGTTCGTGTAAATGGGCAGTCAGGTAACACCATGGCAGTCGAATGGCGAGCCAATGTGCTCTGTTCTGCACCCTCTGAACCTCAGAAACGTTTGTGTCGGTGACATTCCCCCACAGCACGGCAGCATACTCCAGCACTGGACGAACCAGTCCTAGACACATGGTGATGCCATGGCGAGGGGGAAGCGTCGACTTCGGGTTGAGGAGAGGGTACAGGACACGAAGACGCCCTGCAGCTCTACCCTTTACCTCGCGAATATGGGGACGCCACGTTAGCCTCTGGTCGGGCGTGACCCCGAGGTATTTCGTGGTTCTGCTCCATGAGACGGGGCCTTCCGCGATAATAACCGGCTCTAAATCTCGTGGTAGCAGTCTTTTCGTCAAGATTACTGCTTGGCTCTGGTCAGCATTAAATGTAAGCCACCATTTCGTGGACGACGTCCCTAATGATTCACACCCTAATTGGAGACAACTTCGCATTTCGAACACGTTCATGCCCTGATCCAGTTGCGGAGTGTCGTCGGCATAAAGCGCCAGCGACCCCCACGCCACCCGCGGAGCATCCTCAGCGTAAATGGAGTGCAGCAGGGGTTCTAGTAATGACTCCTGCGGCACCCCCGCCTGAATTGCTCGTTGCGTCAACACTCCGTCGTCCAGGCGCACGTGGAAAGTTCGTGCACAAAAAGTTTATTCACGAGGCCGTCATGCCACACAGAGTTAAATGCCCTAGAAACGTCTAGGAACACCGCGCCAAGGTATTACCGGGTCTCCAGGGCTCGCATGCCCTCCTCCACGAGTCGCATGAGTTGATGCTCTGTGGAGTGACCCTTGCGAAACCCGAACTGCTCATCGGGAAGCAGGCGTTCGGCTTCCACGTGCCTGAAGAGCCGTTTGGCTTATAAACCCTCAAATAGTTTGGAGAGCGACGGCAGAAGACTGACAGGGCGGTAGTATGCCGCCATACGAGGGTCCTTGTTTGCCTTGGGGATTCTACACAGAAGGCTAGATCCCCGTACGCAGAATTACGGTAAAGGTCTGTAAGGCTCCTGCTGGCACTTCACGCAAGAGGATACCGACGATACTGTCGTCCCCTCCCGCCTTTTTCGGGCTGAGCGACCGCAACTGCAAGGCCACTTGTTCCACCGAAATACGTTCAATGTCGTCGCCATCTTCTTGGCAGCCAGGAAGGTGGGTAGTTGCGCATCGACTAGGCGAACGTGCTCCACGTCTACAATGTCTTCCATAGGCGTAGAAGACGCCGCAAAGTGGTCTGCCAACACATTCGCCTTTTCATCAGGGTCGCGAAGGACGTCTCGTTCTACCTGAAAAGGCGGAACGCGCCGCCGACGTCTCAGGAATGATTTGGCAACACGCCATGCGTTGCCATCCGCAGGACCCAGTGTTGCTACCAGATCTGCCCATTCCATATTTCGGTGGACCTCAACCGTCGCCTTCATCTCGCGGCGCATACGGTTTAGGCGAGCTTTGGTGCGTTGGTGACGCGTCAGTCGCCATTCACGGAAGAGCCGATTCGCCTCCCGAATTATCTCCCTAATTTCCGGAGGAAGCCGACAGGAGTAGGGAGGTGGGTGTTGTGGGGGAGGCGGACAAGCTGCCTTCGCGGCCCGGAGGAGTTTTGCGTAAGAAACCGCAGGGCAGTGTCGGTGCCAACCACAGAAGGGTCTGGGGCGTCTGCCAAGAGAGAGAGGACCTCCTCTTGGTAACGCTCGCTGTCCAGACGTTTAAAGTTCGGGCGACTCGGCGGAAGAGCAGCACCAACGATGTCCACGTCGTAAATCACTGGCACGAGTTCTGACGACAGTGTACAACGTGTCGAGTCCGAGATGTGCTGCCCGATACACTTAATAAGGGCAATGTCAAGCACATAAGATAAGTGATGCACAGGAAAGATCGTGTGATCAAATGGTCCAAGCGCAATGGCGCCATTTCTCTGGACAGCCCGGAGTAGGCGTCGGCCGCTGGCATTTGTGAGGTGGGAATTCCATGCCGAGTGCTTCGCACTGAAGTCACCCGCAATGAAAAACCACCTCCCAATTGCCAGTAGCGCGTCAACATCTTGTTCTTCGAGAGGGGTGGAAGAGGCATAAAGGCAGCTAAGAAGGTAATCTGACGTATAGCGGTGAACACGCTGACTCTCGTAGCCTCCATGTCTACTAGGTTAGGGAGGTGAATCGGGTGGTGCCGCAGTGAGCGCCGAACATGCCGTTCCACCACCGGCGGTCGGCCTGTCATGCTGATAGCAAGCATAGTTCGGTACCCGAACTTGAACGCCCAGCATAAGGTGAGTTTCGCAAACGAGGCAGACGTCGATTGCTTCTTCCTGCAGGAAATTGCGAAAGTCACCTTGCTGTCTCACCAGGCCGCTTGCGTTAGAGCCGCAAAAAGACAGGCCATGTATATGCAGATTATGCATTATGTTTCGAAATCTGAACCGTGCTTGCCCGAAGGACCACCGTGATTGCCTCGACAAGGACAGGCAGTTGCTGCGAATTAATTGAACGCAGAAGCGCATTCAGTTCCGATGTATCCATATGTATCCATACCAGGAGTGATTGGGGGGTGGGGGCTCAGTACCGGCCATCGGCGTAGACACAGCCAAGGTTCGCCGGAGAGACAGAGGTCTCTGAATCGCCTACCTGCGCGACTGCTTGTGAAGACTGTGGTGGAGAGATGGAAGTGGAGTGCTCTGGACGCGTCCGCCACCTTGTGTGTCCGCTGAGGACGATTTGGAACCAGCCTTGTCAGCTGGCAACGGGTTTGATGCCGCGGGTGTTTTCGCAGGGGCACTGGGCGGCTGTTTGCGCCGCTGGCGGATACAGTCCGAGACCTTTGCAGCTGCAGTGTATCTGGTCCCTGGCTGAACTGGACGAGAGGCTGCACCAAGACGATGACCACGACGGTTTGTTTTCCTGAAAAGAGTACGGCCCTTGCAGCTTTCCACATGGGTTCCTTGCAATTGCAGCACTTGAGTTTGTCATATTTCGTCTTCTTGCAATCCTTGCTTTGATGCGAGCCCTCGCATTTCACGCAGCATGTTGGCATCGAGCAAAAACGAGCCACATGATCCAGGCCTTGGCAAGAAAAGCACTGAGCTCCTCTTCCCTTAGCCCTGAGAGGCTCCTCTTCGACACTGACCCGAGCAACTATCTTTAACTGAAATATCTTGTGAGCCACGATGCTGTCAACCAGGACAACAAGGAACAGTGGCATGTCCCTCCGTGTCCTGAGTGACTTCATGAGGCGCACAGATCGTACCCCGTACCCCAAAGCGAGGATTTCCTCCCTGAGACGGGATGGTTCCATACTCATAGGGAGGTGACAGAAGACTACGTTCAGGAGGGGAAGTCGCTCTGCGTCGTGAGTGTAGCAAACGAACCCCTCATCCCGAAACTTTTTCATGGTTGCGCGATAGTCCTCCATGCTGGCGAGCGTGATGCGCAGTAATTCACGCCCGATTGTTTTGACCTTGAGAGGTGCGGACACACCTTCGGAAAATTTCTATAGGAAGGCGTGATATGTGTCCTTCCAAGTAACATTAATCGGTGGAGGGCCTACCCTTTCAGGAAGCACAGGTGTTTTCTCCATAATCTCGTTCTCTACCGTGACAAGCTCGAAAGAGTTCGACTTCGGAAGCGACTGCTTCTCCTAGAGCTGTCTTGCACGGGCAACGTGCTTCCGCATGGGGACGACGAACTCCCCACCCGCATGAGCTGCAGTGGCTGCCGTTGGCTTCTTTTTCTGCGGCAGTCTGGGAGCAGAGTGACATTTATGTGAGGAGTCATCGTCCTCGGAGGCAGCGGACCTCTTTACCAATGGCAAAGAGATGTCCATTGCCTCCTGCTCACCTAACAGGTCCCCTACATTTGCCTCTGCTATCTCAGCCGCCTTTTGGGCAACTGGTAGAGATGTCGCACCCGGCTGAGCAGTGACAATTTGAGTTGTCACATCAGGCAGGTTGAACACTGTCGAACCGCAGCCTCTTCATCGACCACGGCCGGGGGTGTGACAGGCAGACCATTGGCATCTTGAACAACCAAACCTGGCTGTGTGGCACCCGCTGAGGCCGCCTTGCGCTGGATCGTGTTGTCTACATCTACATCTATATTTAGACTCCGCAAGCCACCCAACGGTGTGTGGCGGAGGGCACTTTACGTGCCACTGTCATTACCTCCCTTTCCTGTTCCAGTCGCCTACGGTTCGCGGGAAGAACGACTGCCGGAAAGCCTCCGTGCGCGCTCGAACCTCTCTAATTTTACATTCGTGATCTCCTCTGGAGGTATAAGTAGGGGGAAGCAATATATTCGACACCTCATCCAGAAACGCACCCTCTCTAAGCCTGGACAGCAAGGTACACCGCGATGCAGAGCGCCTCTCTTCCAGAGTCTGCCACTCAAGTTTGCTAAACATCTCCGTAACGCTATCACGCTTAACAAATAACCCTGTGACGAAACGCGCCGCTCTTCTTTGGATCTTCTCCATCTCCTCTGTTAACGCGACCTGGTACGGATCCCACACTGATGAGCAGTACTCAGGTATAGGTCGAACGAGTGTTTTGTAAGCCACCTCCTTTGTTGATGGACTACATTTTCTAAGGACTCTCCCAATGAATATCAAATCTGACACCCACCTTACCAACAATTAATTTTATATGATCGTTCCAATTCAAATCGTTCCGTACGCATACTCCCAGATATTTTACAGAAGTAACTGCTACCAGTGTTTGTTCCACTATCATATAATCATACAATAAAGGACCCTTCTTTCTATGTATCCGTAATACATTACATTTGTCTATGTTAAGGGTCAGTTGCTACTTCCTGCACCAAGTGCCTATCCACTGCAAATCTTCCTGCATTTCGCTGCAATTTTTTAATGCTGCAACTTCTCTGTGTACTACAGCATCATCCGCGAAAAGCCGCATGGAACTTCCGACACTATCTACTAGATCATTTATATAAATTATTAAAAGCAATGGTCCAATAACACTCCCCTGTGGCACGCCAGAGGTTACTTTAACGTCTGTAGACGTCTCTCCATTGAGAACAATATGCTGTGTTCTCTTTGCTAAAAACTCTTCAGTCCAGCCACACAGTTGGTCTGATATTCCGTAGGCTCTTACTTTGTTTATCAGGCGACAGTGCGGAACTGTATCGAACGCCTTCCGGAAGTCAAGGAAAATGGCATCTACCTGGGTGCCTGTATCTAATATTTTCTGGTTCTGAGGCGGGGCTCTCAGCGGCACAATAGTCTCTTCTCTGACCGCGGCCAACGCGGCGGCGAATCTTTACTATGCGCGCCAGGCTCGCTCATTATCCTCACGCCTATCATAGACACCGAGGCAACTAAGGCGATGCATGATTGATTGCAGTTCCTGGGGCGTAAGCCCATGAAATACCAAAGAGGGATGGCGCCGCTGACGGCGCAAGCGCCGCTAGACGGCGATCTGACAAGTCTCTTCGCTGCAATACTCTCCGTGCTCTTCGACATCTCAAACCGCTTTGCATGGGTGACTGGGACGGCGGATAAGCAGCGCTTGGTGAGAATGTGCGTTGGCCGAGAAGCGCGTCGAGATAGTCCACGCATTTGCGATAACGGGTGGCGCTAGTGGCACAGTTTGCCTTGTGCGCCGAAGGGCAGGTCGTTGTTTACGTATTCGCTCAGCCGCAGCATCGCAATTGTCTGGGAGTTTATCACTTCAGTGGTTCACATGGTTCAAATGGCTCTGAGCACTATGGGACTCAACTGCTGAGGTCATTAGTCCCCTAGAACTTAGAACTAGTTAAACCTAACTAACCTAAGGACATCACAAACATCCATGCCCGTGGCAGGATTCGAACCTGCGACCGTAGCGGTCTTGCGGTTCCAGACTGCAGCGCCTTTAACCGCACGGCCACTTCGGCCGGCTCACTTCAGTGGTGTTTGCGCATTTGTGTTTGTGAGACATTGTCATTTCGTCTCGTCTCCCGTTCGGTGTGCGTTTGACAGCGGCCTAGTCCGCTCCTGTCTGTTTCTCAAGGGTTCCAAGCGCGTTCCACGAAAAGGTGCTGACAGTTTTCGTTTGACAAGTCGAAACATAACGTGCAGCCACGTGCTTTAGAAATCCATGACCGATTAGTTGATACCTTTCATGTTACTTCATACCATGTGCAACTGCATACCACCTATTTCGATACAGAGAATTATGTGTTCTTTGTGAAATTCGTTGATCTCCTACAAGAAGACACGTTTTTATTCAAGCATGGTACTCAGGTTCCCTTCCGACATAGAGATGGTTTCATCAGTATGGTGCTGCTTCCGAATGTTGGATCGTTCGTATGTTCAGTCTTCCTCCGGAGGGAGGAAGTTTTGGAGCGATATGGTGACGTGAGAGGCATTCGTCGTGTGAACGTTGGTCAAGTCAACACAAGCTACAGTATTGTACCGGCATAAGTTCGCTAGAAATCAAAAAGAATATTTCGTCTCATTTGCAAGTTTGTCTCGCGGTTTTCCTTGGGACAGCGCCGCAAGTTAATGGTTGCGACCTTTTCCCCTCTAGTAACGATCTTCCCCCGTTTCTGTAGATCATCCTATAGTTCCCACTATCCCTGTGGGTAATTTTCCGCCGTTGTTCACAAAGCCTGACGCCGTTCCTGCTGCTTTTCGGAGGTGGCGAGCGATTCATAATAACCAGCTTCGCACTCAAGATGCTGGTGAATTAGTTGCCCTTTCCTATGCCCCACCTTCCTCTGGGCCATGTTTGTCTATCACTCCTACCAGTAGCGTAGTATCGCTAGGCCCTGGCTAAGTGGATTTCTGGGAAGCAGTATCTGATACTCCTGCTGCTGCAGGGCTGTAACCGAAGGCACCGTCCCAGAGCGAGTTTGTCGGAGTTGTCTCCTGCGCAGCGTCCACCAAAGGTCCTACCGGTAATACAGCCACGCCCTCCTGTTTCTCTGTCTGCTCTCCGTCGTGGAAATTGTGGTTTGCCGCTTATTGCGCCTCCCGTTGCGGGAGCTGTTATCCCCGAGTTGCCTCCCCCTATCCCTGAGATTCACTCTGATTGCCCTCCTTTAGGGAGTCGGCATGCTTTTCAGCTTCTGTAGGGCAGGCCTCGACCCTGGGCAGTCGCAGAGTGATGTGGATGTGATGCAAGATCCGTCTACGCTGCCTACTGCAGCCGGTAAGTGCAACGTCGCGAAAAACAACCCGGGGTAAAGATTAAGTTAGAGGTCTGTATTGGCGCCCCACTCTCGCATTAGTTATTGACCCCCTGCGACGGACTGTAGCTGGCGATTCGCAGAATAATCATGATGCTCTGTTGTTTCTTCTGTGTTTTTTTCCTTAATAGCTCAGGTGTACACATTTCTCGCACTAAATGTAAACACAGTAGTTTCAGAGCCGCACCTAATTTCTCTGCGTCAGTTTATATATGACTCGTGTGCAGATACAGAATTCCTGCAAGTGGCTTTATTTACCAGTTTCCACTCTTCCGGGATTTCGTAGTGGGGCCCGAATTTACGAGAAGGCATTCCCTCTGATAAGATAGAGGTTCTTGACAGCGGCAGAGGAATAGGCTGCAGACCTTTTGACTTCACCTTGGTTGTCTTATATGCTCCGTCTAGTTCTCGTCACACAGTGGAAAGTTCGAGTTTTTACAAAGAGGAGATGATGTATCTTTTATGTAGCAGTTCCCGGGGCATGTAGTTGTGTGGAGATCGTAACTGTGTTCTGCGTCCTGTTGAGCAGTCTTCCCATTTTAATTGTTGATACGCTCGTTGAACTTGAAAGATGTTTGGGAGTATGAATATCTGTCGTTGGTCAAATTTCCCCATTTTACCGCGACTTCTAGTAGCAGGTTTGACCGATTCTATGCATCGGATTGGATACAAGATAGCATTATTCAGTCGAAGTTACTCCAGTTAGCTTTTCTGATAACAGTGCTTCGGCTGCCACTCTCCGTCTTGATCAGCAACCGGTGTAAGTGTTTCGTTTCCAGCGAATGTTACATGTTCTCACTCGGCAGATCCTTCTCTCCATGATGTGATACACAATGTGTGAGAGCGTATTTTTAGATCCGCTGGGATATATTCAACTACACTGGAACGGTGGACCTCTCTGTCTAAACCGAAGGTCCGTCAAACTTTGATTACTTATTGTACTGCTATGGTGAGGGATTTTCGGAGAATTTGTGGATTTTATTATTCTCCCTTGCGTGATTTATATGACGGTGCGGACCGCGCCTCCCTGCGGAATGCAGATGTACGATGTATAAAAGCAAATTTGTTGCAATTGAATCTGTGGCAGATGATACGGCTGCCGGTACGATCGAAAGCAGGGTCACTCGTGGCGGAGAGACTGGCTTCGTTATATCATTTGCTTTGACGGCCATCAGCCAACAGCGCAGGCTGACACACTTCACGGCTTACATCGCTACTGTGTGGATCTTTATGACGTGAATACACCTAGCGACTTTCCCTTCGACCGAGCTATTGAGGCACTAGGTACACCACTCACGCCTGATCAGAACACCGAAAGCGTCACCACCTTTCAAGCAGATTATGTACAGAATCTTATTGTTTCGTTTGCTTCTATATATGGATGGGCTCCCCGAGGAATTTTATGTGTGTTTTTGGCACCTTTTGGGCGTAAAATTTGCGTCCATGTCGAACGAGGTGATCGGGTAGGGTGAGGGGGGGGGGGGGGGAGGGGCGGGGGAGGTTTAGGAGGCAGTTCTGTCCGATCCATTCAAGATACGGAAAACTGGGATGATACCTAAACATCCTGGTCGTGATACTGTTGAACTGTTGATAATTTTCGTCGTCTCACGTTACTGAATTTTGCTTATAAGACAGTGGCGAAGGAAGGTTCTCTGTATTGCTGGCAGTTGTCGACGAGTATCACAGATGTCTCACTGATCGCTACTCTTACGTTGTGCCCGTCTACCGCTACTTCAGTCCATTGTGCTTTTGCCTTTTTGGATTTTAATAAAGCTTTCCATCGTGTAAATCATGACTCTCTGCTTCGGAATTTTGAGATTACCGGGTTTACTGTTCAGGCTCGTAGAATGTTATCGAACAGGTCCACAGGCATCGCAGCTTCGGTAGTTGTAAATGGGCAACTGACGTCCCCGATCCCCACCCGTTGAGGTGTGCCACAGGGAGTCCGCTCTCAATGTCTTTCGTTTGCTCGTCTATGAAGCCGCTGCTTCGGAAGGTTGCGTCCCGGTTTCATGGTTGGACTCTTTCTGGAATGACCCTCGCTGTTTGCGTGAACACTGATGATGTTATCGTTTTACTTCGCCGACGTGCAGAGACACATCCGTCGAAGATGATCATCAATGGTTATTGCCCTGTCTCGGGAGCGCCACTTAACAAGGCAAAAGGAAACTCCTTAATTAACGGGGTTTCGACTGAGCAGTGATCACTTGGAGCAATGCTGTGGATCGACACAAGTCAATAGGAATCGTTGTTGATCGCTTTCCGCTCCCAATGGTGACTGTCAAATGTAAATAGCTTACTGATAAGGTTCAAGGAGCACTACACGAACATGAACATGGCTCTTTTACTCTTTTTCAGAAGATAAGAGCTTTTGATAAACATGTGTTGCGCAAGGCGTGTTACATCGCACACCTTTTCTCGCTTGCGTCTATGATGGCTAAGAAACTGAAGCAGTTGCCTGGTCTGAAACTTCCTGGCAAATTAAAACTGTGTGCCGGACTGAGACTCGAACTCGGGACCTGTGCCTTTGGAGTTCGAGTCTCGGCCCGGCACACAGTTTTAATCTGCCAGGAAGTTTCGTTCAAAAAATGGCTCTGAGCACTATGGGACTCAACTGCTGAGGTCGTTAGTCCCCTAGAACTTAGAACTAGTTAAACCTAACCAACCTAAGGACATCACAAACATCCATGCCCAAGGCAGGATTCGAACCTGCGACCGTAGCGGTCTTGCGGTTCCAGACTGCAGCGCCTTTAACCGCACGGCCACTTCGGCCGGCAGGAAGTTTCGTATCAGCGCACACTTCACTGCAGAGTGAAAATCTCATTCTGGAAACAGTTGCCTGGTCACTTTTTATGGAGGAGTCGTATCTTCAGGTTGCAATAGGAGATTGTGACGAAGCCATGTTCCCTCGGGGGATTGGGCCTTTCTGACATGAAGAAGGTGTCTGTCTTATTTGTTCGATGCACCATTTTGACGATTATTCTGGGGCTGCATATCTTCACGTCTCGGGTGTTTACCTTAGTGCGTCGAGCGAGTCTTGATCCGCTCGTGATGATGGTTGCCTGCATTTTAAGCTGAGACACATTCGAGAGTTCTACCTAGCCCCGAACTGAGTGCTGACGTGGTGCAGCGGCCTGTGCTCACGACCAAGCTTTTGTTGACCCACTGGGAAGGAATTCCACGATCCAATCCTGTCGAACAATTATCACCGCATATTTTATGGAAATTTGTGTGGGCCAACATCAGCCTCCCCGTTTTATCAATGGCAGCGATCTCTTCCTAGCACAGGGTGGTCAACAATTTGATTTCCGCCAACGAGCATCTATATCGTATCAGGATTAGTGAAACGGATGAATGCAATAGGTGTGCTTCTCCAGATACGCTGCAGCACCGGTTTATTTGTCATGGTCACCTAGCAAACTGGTCCTGGTTCAGGAAGCAATTGGTTTTCCCCACTCGCTCTGTTGAAGCTTCACATTCCAATGACGTCATTTTGCGGCCGGATACTTCTTTTTTCCGAGGACATAGGCTAATATGTTAACTTGGCTGTTTGGTCAATTTGTACATTTTGTTGATGCTCCCGAAGGAGCTGGTGACCATTTGGCTTTTCTCCAGTTTATTCTACGGCTTACTTGGTTAACTTGCAACCGCCCCGATTTCAAGAACTCTTTGCCAACATTCTGAATCTTAGCTTTCAAAGACAGGACATTGGATAGTTCCAGCAGCAGCTGCTGCCCTCATTGCACATTTGTTTCCTCGTCTCTGTTTTTCCGCTGTATTTCTTCCTTCCGCGCTACTGGTATGTTTTTGGAAACTTACACAACACCAAATAAAAAAAAAAGAAGTTGAGGGAGCAGCTCAGTCCCGGCGAAAGGGGAGGAGTCCTAGCCACGCCACAGGATTCGACACCTTCTCTCCAACAGCCTGAAGCTGGCTGTTACCATTATTGCTACTTTATTTGTAAAATGTATTTCCTGTTTGCACGAATGTTAAGATACCTCTGTTGAGCATCTTATAATTAATCCTGATTTCCAACATTTAAGGTGTATTATGCTCATGTTTATGACCATTATTTCAATGTAAGTCAACTGAACACGTCACCTATTCAATAAATTCCTGTTTTATATGTATATATACACAAAAAGGCTTTTATTTTGCTCCACAGTGCAGCACATTCATGCCGATCAAAATGTAAGTTTATCCCTTGAATAGGTTTACTTATTAGTCAAATGAAACTATGTGGTTTCAGAGATCTTTTCAAGTCCCAAACATCTACGGTGTGTATATGCAGATTGAAACGATGACTGAAAATTTGTACCGATGCCAATATGGGGTAGCGGTTAGTACGTCTAGTGAGCAGGAGAGCCGGATTAGAATCCCCGGCTTAGTACAAATTTTCCTTCATCGCTTCAGTCTGCATATATACCTCCTAAATACTTAGTGCTGTCCCTACATATCCAGGATAGGTTGCTACTTATCTATAGTTTCTTGATGACGGCTATGTCAAAATTCACCTAGGAGAACGCATTACAGCACTGGAGACAAATGACCTCTGGGATCTCACTTTTATTAGTTTTTGGTGAAACAACGCATCAAAAGGGTAAAAACAAAAAAGGGGTACGGGAACATGGGGGAGGGGGGCAGAGTTAAGCAGGCAGTTGGGAGCTAGTTTAGTGTGGGCAGCCACAAATGCGGATGGCGAGTGTGAACTGCTCGGAGAGTAATAGCCGCAAGAAAGAAGTTGGGAGTTCTACCTGCAGTGGAGGGAAGCGGAGATACTGCTCACAGCAAAAGGTTAAATGGCGAAGGAAATTCGCAGTGGTTTATTTACGTTTCGGAGGAAGGAATTGTGTTTGGTAGACGACTGGAGGGCACGAAGTTTACTGTTACGGTAAGTAGCTTCCAGAAAAAACTCGTAGTCGCTAAGGCTGTTCTCAGGGTAAGCTGAGCTTACGTTTCTTAGCGTGTGGAACTACAAAGACAAGAACTACCGGGCATTAATTAAGGAGCTTCATTTATATTTACACGGTTGAAGTGTTGTTAATGGCGTTCTCCGTTTCTAGTCATAATTTGTTTTCTTCGTTCTTTCCATGCGAACTGTAATCTTTGTGTGGTAGAAGTAAGTGAACAGAAGAAGAGTTCGTCTACTTTTGTTTATATCTGTCAATCATCCGACGTTGATATTTCTGCGGTATCTCTAAGCTATGAACAATGGATCTGGTGATACATACTAAGGAAAATACTCTTCTCTCATAGGATGACCCTTCCGTTCTTAGGCGGGCGACATAATTTTCATTAGAAGTGTTGGTGAATTGTCTCGGACATAGATGAAGGTGAATACCTTTCATTAGATAGCTAAGTAAGGCTGCGGTACGTCAAACTTTGCCTCTCTTCTGGTGAGAGTGTTTTTTTGCTTTCTCCCCTTATCTATTTCCAGTTCTTCCTCATTTCCTATTCTGTTCTGTCGGCTTAGAGTTTAGCATCCTTCGATGGCATCACATTTCAAGTGCTAAAGTTTCCTTCACTCGAAGTTTGCGATTATCTACCTGATGCTTTCAGAAGTACTTCCTCATTTCCATGTAAGTGTGTCATACGAATGCTTCCCTTCGTTATAGAAAGCTTACTTCCCTTGCGTCTGTCTACTTCTCTTATTTTCCGTACTTTCGCCATTATGTATATAAAATCAGTTTAAGAAACTCATTATGTCACTAAAATTCTGTACGATATGGAAGTCATAATTAAATATGAGTGTTAAACAATAATGTATCTGTATCTCCCATATTTTGTTAAGATTCATCCTCCCAGAAGGAAAAGGAAACATAGCTTAAAATATACTCACTCATGCTTTGCATGCTGCAGACAATCCTAAACAAGTGTTATTAATTGAAATTGCTTTTGGAAACTTCTGAGTTTCGTAGGTTATGCGAACATAGCACACATCGAGATGCAACTATATTTTAGAGAACTCGAATACAGAGTGAACTACACGTATGTAAAGATAAATGCACATAAAATATCGTGTTCAAAACGTAGTTTGACTCTTGAAAGATCACTCTACAATTAGTCTGCTGCCTCTGAGAATGTCGATATGGGCGTAATGGTCAGCGTTTTGTGGACATATGCATTGTCAAACTGCTGCTGGAATACTAAGTGAATCAGTCTTTCCACCTGTTCATTCCGTTCAACAGGTCTCGAAATTCTTCCTCACTTCCACCGAGGATAGCAATGCCATCAGCGATTCTCATCATTGATACCGTTTCACGCTGTGTTTAACCCCACATCTAACCGTTCCCTTTAGTTCTCACATTTTTTCTTCTATACACAGTATAAGCAGCACACGAGAAACGACTAGGTGGTCTGAATTTCTCAGGGTTGTAGACACAATGAATATCACAGTTAGAGTTTCAATCGACGAGGGATAGAAATGGATGAGGAGTGAAACAACAATAGATTTAGAGAGAAATATAGGCATAGAGAAGGTAACTACAAAGAAACTATGGATGGTAAAATAAATACTTTAACTGCTTGTGGAAAAAAGGAAGTATACAAATCTCCAGGAAAAGGAAGGAATACAGCAACATAAGTCACTTCGAAACGGAACCAATAGGTAGTACTTTAAGCGCTTTTAAATCGAAGTGTTCTTCTCTCGTGCTTCCATATCGCCAACATCAGTGATCACACCGCGTATAAGATATGTTCATCCATCTTGTATATTTGTACCTGAGTACGGGTGGTAGCCGCTTGTTCTACATTCGTTTCATTCATCATAGCGCAGCCGTTTATTTGAACGGTGACGCGTGCGTGACGGTAATGGCTCTCCAAAGCTACACGCAAGTCACTTTCGTTCTAATCCTTCAAGGCTTTTTGAATTATCGGACACATCGTCAGCACCGTCTATTCTATCCAGCGGTGGGGGCTGACCCACTTTGCAACGTTGACATTTTTATGAACGCTCAGATGAATGCTGCCACTTCTCAGTCAATGTCTGCTCCCGTGTGATTAGTTTACATTCATTACACCATGCGCAACTTGATCAAGCCATTACAAATGATACTGTTCGGCACGATGTGTAGACCACGTCAACATGTACAGAGTATACTTATATTCTCTAATACCAAATATTTATAAAAATCGCAGAAACTTTCTTAACATTGCTGCCTTCTTTACAAGTTTATAGTTGTGATCTATATCCACTTTATTCATTACATTTCCTGTTCCAAGCGCACATAGAGTGACTGTCTATATACCTCCGTACTGGCATTAATTTATCTTACCTTAACCAAAATGTAGGTTGGAGGCAGTAGAATCGTTTTGGAGTCCCCAAATTTTCTCAATAGCGTTCCGTGAAAAGAAAGTTGTCTTTCCTCCAGGGATTTCCATTTGCGATCACGAAGCTTCGCTCTAGTACTGGAGTGTAGATCGAACCTACGCGTAAAAGATACAGCAGCCCTCCTCTTAATGGCTTCCAGGTCTTCATTTAATCCGAAGTGCTGGGGATCCCAAACACTCTCACAGTACTCAGGACTGTGTGGATCCAAATCGTTACATCAGAAAGTTTAAGTATATCTGTATGGCGTTAGCTTTATGAAATTCACTTTCAAGTTATCGTTCGGATTTTTTAATTTTACTTGATGAGTGTGCTACTGAATTATTTTTCACCGCATGGATCCATAGCCTCGCCATACTTATTTAAATCAGTTCGGCAAGAGACAAATTATTCCTTCTAGGATGAGCTTTCATGGAATATTCAGATTCATTAAAGCCCTCGTTGCTTGTGATTCTGGAACTGGGACAATTAAGACAGAATTCTGCAGTATCAAATTATATTTTGACTTTATCAGTTTTCCAAAATAAATCACAATTAATTCCACTTAGTCTATACATAATTTTAAACAGTAATGGTCGTCCTGTCAACATTTTGAAAATCTTGTGAATGAGGCACCTACAACACGAAGGAGGAACAGTGCGAGAAGCAACGCAGTTACCAGCACAATCCGACAATCACACTGCAAGTATTCGTATGCGATCAGTGATGGGCTACCATACGGACTCTTGATAGGTTTCATGCTCGTGTTCTTCATACCTCGATCAGTGTATATTTTTTAATGTGGTAAATGCCAGAAATACACAGTCCTTGATGCGCTGAACGTTCGAAAGTGCGTCTTTATACTCATTGGATGGATATATTTTAGAATATTTGCACCTTATCGTTACACAAAATGTTACAAAAGATAGTTTTAGTAGTCCATACAGAGATAGCCTTCGTGTTCATAATAACAATCATTGGACGCAGTCAAACGAAATCAGTGATGGCAACCGCCAGAAGAAATGTACCGTGTGGCGCGGCCTTGCATATAGTGTATGAGGCAACAAATATACAAAGTGTTCGAAAGTTTCCGTTACAAACTTCCATGACTTGTAGAGGGCATTGAATACATAATAATTTGTACAGGAACCCATGTCCGGAAATGTACCGTTTCCGTGCGACAGCCGTTTAAAAACATGTTTGCTAGTTAGGTATGCAACAGGGTAGTCATGGTGGGGTGTGATTACGTCGCATCGGCTAATGTTAGGTGAAGTCTATCCTATGTCTCTGACCTGATTCGAGCCTCACTCACGTGTCTGTGAGTATAAAAGGAACATGGCTGAGTACACGTCTGCAGAATACACCGACATGGTTCTTCTGAATGGCGAAGCTCACGATGATGGAAGAGCGTTCTTCACCTTTTATCAAGGTGGTTCTCCACAATGTCCTACTCCATCGCATGGCCTATTCGCCACAGTTACGCAACGTCTTCGAGAAAGGGTACCTTCAACGTCAGCAGGCGTGACTCTGGTGCTCCAAAGCGACGTCGCACACGCGAAATGGAAGAAGCCGTATTGCATCACGTTGAAGAGAATCCGTCAACGAGTGCACCAGCAATATCTTTGGCTATTAATGAGTGCGAATGCAAAACAAGTGATGTACTGGGTCACGTCTAAACTATTGCTTGTAAAACTGGTCGCGTTACCAACATGTTTTCAAATGGTTATAGAATGAAGACAGTACGTTTCGGGACATAGGTAACAATTCACTTCCCTTTAAAAGGCCTAGAAGTGTGTAACAGGAATTTCCCAACACCCTGCCGACCGACGATATCCGCGGCAGCAACAATTCTACACATTCCAGCAGTAGGTTGTTCTCGACAATCCCGCTGAGATATCAGAGTTGCTACCTAAAGTCACGACAAAGAAGTGTCGTCAGAGCGATGTGAAAAACATTTTTATTACTATGCAGAGCTCTGAAATATTTACTGAGGAAGCGGTGAGTCAGAGTCAACAACTGTGTGAGAGTCTATCTGGTGCTTAGCGAAGAGACCGGAGATTATTCGATGTACACTAAATGTATATGTAGGTGTGTGGTTGTCCTACGCAGTCTTGAGTCAGTATTTAAGACCAATATAACAATAAATGCATATCGTAAATTTACGGATGGAGATTAAACTGAAGAATGGTTGAGGTGTTGAAGAGAAGTAGAAATATGATTCGTGGTAAATATTGATGCTGAACTTGGAGCCCACAAAGTATCCAGCATGAAGGGATTCAACTGTCTTGGAAGCAAATTAATGCATTACCTTCGAATAAAGTTGCTCACAAGCAGCAGACTGGTAGATGCAAAGAGAGAAATTCTTACCAAAAGATATTTCCTAGTGGGAGGTGGCTGTTTCTCAGCACTTTCTTTGCCTCACAATTTATTTTACATTTTTTTTTGTGTATCACGATATTTTGTTTCGATCTATGAGATCTCTCTGTAGCCAGTTTCAGTCTATCCATATGATTAGTCACTGTGTAACCAGTAAGTCTTTGGTGAGTCGTTTTGTTCTTATATAGTAACAATCGTTCGCGGTTTTATAAGCCATTTGGCTTCCTCGTCTGAAGAGAGTCACTCACACTACTACCAGTCTACTTCCGGTTTTGAGTTGGACAGTTACGTCCAAGACTACACGCTGTTGTGGACCAACACGCCTCAGTCTGAAGGATAACCTCGCTGTTGAACCGGCATTAGAATGTACAAGATTTCTGGTAAGATGAGTCCAGTTTATATTCAGCGACACGGTCATTCGAGTGTCTCCGCACAGTGAAAATGGTGGAGACAGGTTGCTATTCGTAATCATCTCAAAGCTAGCTCTGCCATCACATATTACTCTATTCACCTCTTGCTTTTAAATTCAAAGAAATTAATTTTCCAGAAATTTAAGATTGATTTAAGGAAAAATTAGTAATTACGTATTGCACACTACTGGCCATTAAAATTGCTACACCAAGAAGAAATGCAGATGATAAACGGGTATTCATTAGAGATGGGTAAAACTGTTCTTTTCAGAGATTGGATCAGAACTGTTCACTCCCTGAAATGAATTAGCTGTTTTTCATGACTCACCACTCATTTACAATAGAAAATAAAGGGAAAGCACATTGGAATTTAAACTTGGTTTATTCCAGTAATATACCTGTATTTTGATCTTATTTTATCCTATTTTGAAGTAACACAGATAATGAGTAAGAATTTTGTATTGTTTATTAAAATTTCCACGATATGACAAAGTTTTTGATTATTGGTTTATTTTGCACTATCGTGGTTTTTTGGGTGATCGGAAAATGTTGTAACTTGAGATTTACATTAACAATATATTTGGCTATAATGTATTAAAATTTCATTAACCTCATACAAATACATCGCAAGCCATATATTTTTAAAGTGAACGTTTCCTTCCGAAGACGCCTGAAATCGCAAAATCCGTACCAGAATAAGAAAAAAAAAATATAAATTTGACTGTAAAACGAAAGTGCTGCTTATAGAATAAAACAAGGAAAATATTGGTGTATCACATTTTGCGATACGTTTATCAGTTCGCTCGTAATTAAAGCGAAAATTCGAGTGTCCATAATAAAAATCCCATAGTAAGAGGAGTCATCAGGAACCTAATCTAATCAGTTTAAACAAATAAAAATAAAATAAAAACAATTGATGTATACATAACATAATAATGTAATATACATAGCGGTATTACTACGAAGAACAATTGAGTCAAACAGAGCTTGGATGGCGTATACAGGTAGAGCTGCCCATGCAGCTTCAACACGATACCACAGTTCATCAAGAGTAGTGACTGGCGTATTGTGACGAGCCAGTTGCTCGTCCACCATTGACCAGACGTTTTCAGTTCGTGAGAGATCTGGAGAATGTGTTGGCCAGGGCAGCAGTCGAACATTTTCTTTTCCGTATCCAGAAAGCCCCGTACAGGGCCTGCAACATGCAGTATTGTATTATCCTGCTGAAATGAAGGGTTTCGCAGGGATCAAATGAAGGGTACAGCCACGGGCTGTAACACATTTTAAATGTAACATTCACTGTTGCTGTCAATGCGAACAAGAGGTGACCGAGACGTGTAACCAATGACACCCCATCACGCCGGGTGATACGCCAGTATGGCGATGACGAATAGACGCTTCCAACGCGCGTTCACCGCGATGTCGCCAAACATGGATGTGACCATCATGATGCTGTAAATACAACCTGGTTTCATCCGAAAAAAATTGACGTTTTGCCTTTCGTGCACCCAGATTCGTCGTTGATACCACCATCGCAGGCGCTCCTGTCTGTGATGGAGCGTCAAGGGTAACTGCAGCCATGGTCTCCGAGCTGATTGCCCATGCTGCTGCAAATGTCGTCGAGCTGTTCGTGCAGATGGTTGTTGTCTTGCAAACGTCCCCATCTGTTGACTCAGGGATCGAGACGTGGCTGCACGATCCGTTACAGCAATGCGGATAAGATGCCTTTCATCTCAACTGCTAGTGATACGCGGCCGCTGGGATCCAGCATGGCGTTCCATATTATCCTCCTGAACCCACCAATTCCATATTCTGCTAACAGTCATTGGATCTCGACCAACGCGAGCAGCAATGTCACGACACGATAAACCGCAATCGCGATAGGCTACAATCCGACCTTTATCAAAGTCGGAAACGTGATAGTACGCACTTCTCCTCCTTGCACGAGGCATCACAACAACGTTTTACCAGGCAACGCCGGTCAACTGCTGTTTGTGTATGAGAAATCGGTTGGAAACTTTTATCATATCAGCACGTTGTAGGTGTCGCCACCGGCGCCAACCTTATGTGAATGCTCTGAAAAGCTAATCATTTGCATATCACAGCATCTTCTTCCTGACGGTTAAATTTTGCGTCTCTAGCACGTCATCTTCGTGGTGTAGCAATTTTAATGGCCGATAGTGTATGAATGATGTGAAGTACTTGACAGTGTAGGGTGAAACAGATTTAGACGTTTTTAAAGTATGCTTTTGCATGCATTTGACAACTTAGCTGTCACTATTTCAGTTTTCCGACAAGCCCATTATTTTTTGTGTAAAAATACACTTAAAGTACTGCTGGAGTTGTAGTCTCACTGATTATTAAATGTGAATGGTTCAGGCAGGGCAGAAATGAACAGAAATTCTGTGAGTACCAGTGAGGTTTCACGACGTGAGAAAGATAACACTATGTAGGTTGTGCCCCTATGAGATCAGTGGTTGCACTACCTCACTGAAATTTGATAATAATATGTCCACCGGGAAATTAGGGTTTTATTAAATGATCATTCTGCTAGTTAACTATTTTCTGCAGTGCATAAACACGTGCAGAGGGTTGGGCAGACTGCCGAACTGCACTGCAGGACGTTAAGGAGACAGGATAACTAACACATATTCAAAAACTTTAATACGTTTACGAAGTAATTTATTCATGTACTACGACATATTATGACAATCAGGCCCTCATGTCCCTCCGTTGGGATGAATTTATGAAAGAGTGTACTGTGTAACCATTTTATATGCGATTTTCGAGTCAGATCGCTTTACAACTTTTATTCTCTTGGACTTAAGATAGTTCATTCTGAATATCTTCTAAGTTTAAGGGCTTGTGTATCACTACCAAGGCCTATAGTACATGGCTCTTATCTAGCGCGAAACATAAGCCTTACTTGGAGAAAAAAATTAAAAATTTCGCATACATCATTTCATTCTTAACGGAGAGAAATCCTCAGACGTAAAAGTTATTTCGTACTGATATAGGACCATTACTTTCCAAATTTCCATAAGTCTTTTCGTGGATAAAGTTGCTGTATACGGAGAAGTCATAGGGCGGGAAAATTGTAGCGAAATGCAAAAAGACCTGTACACAATGGAACCTTGATGCGTGTATTGGTAACTGATCTTCAACGTAAACAAATGTATTTCCCATAAACAGACTGTATGGCCCATTATCGAATTATTACACAACTAGCTTAGCGCCCGCTTCTTCGCTCGCCTAGACTGTGTGGCCTGCAGAGATTTCTTGTTTTGTTTTTATTTAACTGAATTTTTATGTTGTTCACAAATCGCAACACTTTCCAAGCTTTTAACGCTAATAAAGGCTGTCTAATCACAATTAGCTTTAAAAAGTTTTTTATGTAACGAAATATTTTCTTAAAAGTTTTCTGTCCTTATTATACTCTTTAGGGGTAGAATTTCCAGAAACACTGAAACACGCCTTTTGTAAGATTTCTAACTGAGAAGTCAAATACCAATTGCTACAGATGCAGCCCTAAAAATCTTTTAGTAATTCTTTAGTAATTATTTGATTTAAAAAAGCTTTCAGCCACTATTTTATCGCCATAGTATTCAATTATTTTCTGAATGAGGAACCAAATACCAGTTTTCGTAGTTATAGCTTCTAAATTCCATTAGTGGCGACAAATTTTGAAAAAGCCTTTCATGCCCTATTTCACCTCCTTTATGAGTGGAATTTCGGGCAATTCCTTCTTAAACGATGCCTAGAGTATAAGATCCACACCGTCTGCAGACTTGGCCCCTATCGCACCCCCTTAGGGATTCAGCTTCCAAAAACAGTGACATGAGTATGTTTTACTTCTAACAGAGAAGCCAAATATAAAAATTAATAGATTTTGTAGCTTCAAAATTGAAATACTTGTATTAAAATTTTCATATCCCATTTCACGCTCATAGAGGATGAATTTCCAAAAACAGTGAACCACATATTGTTTATTTTTAACTGAGAAGCTAAACTTAATTTTCATGGATTTAGCTTTAAAAATATGTCAGTAACAATATATTTTCATCCAAAATCTCAACCCCTGTTTCACCTCAGGCCTTCAGTTTTCAAGAACACTAAGACACGATTTTTTAAGCGTGAAGTGAAATACCAATGTTCATAGAAGTAGCTTTAAAAATGCTTAGTATTTCTTCAATAATGATATATTTTCGAAAAGCGGTTTCGCCCAGTATTTCATCCCCATTGGGTTAAATTCCCAAAAATTCTAAAACCCGTATTTCTTTATTTCTGATCGAGAAACCAAATACCAATTTTCGTAGGTCTAATTTCAAAATTGCCTTAACAACGACATTTTTCAAAAAATACCTTTCATCCCTTATTTCACCTCTTTGGGACTGGAATTTCTGACAATCCCTTCTTAAACGACGCCTACAGTATAAGATCCATATCTTCTCCAAATGGTGATGATGAGTCAGTCAATCAGTCCACCGCCTTCTATATACAGAGACTGCAGAACAATCACTGCAAACAGTTGTATCCATAAAACTAGTACGAATATGCGTACGGGGTGATTTAAAGTGGAATGATATTCTGTGGTACGGCCATGTTGAGATTCTTTGGAAGACCCTGAGGAAGCACAGTTCAAGCACGAAGGAGGTACCTTACAAAGAACTCTTTCGACCGGTAATTTAGTATTCCTCGTTAATCAGGGATCAGTACCGGATAGAGCTGATGAAATAGAGAAGGTTGTAAGAAGAGCAGCGCGTTTCGTTTCAGATTCCTTTAGCAAGCGCTAAAGCACTAGGACATGCTCAGCCAACTCCGTGGCAGACCCTTCAAGAGAGATGGCTGCGTTACGGTATGGCTTCCTTTTAAAACTCGGAAAACGCACGTTCCTAGAAGAATGCAGCAATAGAGAGTGAATCACCAAACACTTGCACGTCATATTTTTTGGTACTATCAACATGTAGTTTTCACAGAATTGAATTGTAGGCAAGTGCGTGTAATTTTAGCCACTACACCGATTTTGAGACATTGACAGAAGTGCAGTTTTTTCACGACAGTTACAAAATTTTAAATGATGTAGTGCCTATTGACAGTAAAATCTTAAAAGTAGCGTAAATGGGAATGACAGTGGTGTTTGTTGCAGGAAACCAGTGCAAGCAGTTTACGAGTCACCGCACTTCGAACATTGTAAACACCGACAACTGTTTGCTCCATGCTATAGCTTAGATCCTAGGCGCCGATGTTAGGTTCGTTTACATGGTGCTGTGAGGAAACTGCGATTGCATTGCGATGGCCATGTTACTTATTGTGTGATAGTGGAATAAACGGACATGCTCATGCTTTTTGTTGAATGTAGGAAGCAAGCCGTTGCTTTGTGTACCGTGTACAACGAAATATATCCCAATAGACGCAACCTCTTCATCCTCTTGAAACAATTACAGATCTCATGAAACGGAGTATTAGTGCTGCCTGCAGTTTCCTCTGAAATGTTAGAGTATTTGCGGCAGTCATTGCGTGGCAGACTGCAAGCTTGTGTTGATGTTGGTCGTGGCTGTTTTGAGCACATGTTTCTTCGGTATATCGGTTCTTTACGTGACAGACCCCACAAAGGCACGGTATTTATTTATGTCTTTGGTTTTGCTACAACATGGGAACAAACAACTGTCGGTGTTTAAAATGTTCATATTAAGAGATTTCGTAAACCAGTTGCCCTAGACAGTTGCACGAAACACCAGTGACGTTCTAATTGAGTCCTGTGTAATTGTGGTACTGTCATTACGCATTGTTCCATTAGAATATTTGTACCCTTTTTGAATAAATACACTTTTCGAACTCATAACACACTGCGTATAGGCTGCAATGGTGGGCCCCTACCCACTACTCCAATCTCTGAAATCCACGTATCCATGGCGCCTCCCACATCGACGTATTTGCGGTGCAAGTTTTAGCTGACTCACCCTGTATATTCCTTCTCCCTGTGTTTACATCGCGAAAAGACCGTGACAAAATTAGAGAGCCCACATGGAGCCGTACTGACACTTGTCATCCTGTGAGCAATTGGCGGCTGGAAGAGAGGGAAATGGGAGTGGCACACAAAGTACTCACCGCAAGCACTAAAAGTAACTTGTGAAGCTTAGATTCACGTATAGACGAAAAAGTGCCTCTACAGCACATAATTCACAAAAGTGAATCATGGACTGCGGATAGACTGGAATGAAAAGCTTTCAAATTCTTTAATAGGTGATGTTACAGAAGGATGCTGGAAATGTGGGAAATTCTTGGAGGAGATAGTTCGCTGAAATGCAAGGAAAGGTATGGGTAACAGAAAAATTGACTAGAGAAAGGGTAAATATAATGAGACATGAGTGAGGACGTCTGGAATCAACCTTTTTAGAGGACAAAAACCTTACGTGAAGACGGAGATAATATATGCAACAAAGAATTGACTTCGACTGTTACTCTGGGAAGAAGGAAATGGAACAGCGAAGGAAAACTTAGCTGGCTGTAACAAACCAGTGAGAAGGCAGATTAGCGCGAAAAAGGTGTTAATCAACAAAATATTGCACTTTTTTATATCATGTAGCTTCCAAACATATAGAAAAATACTACTGATTGTAACCAGCCGAGACGACTTCCGCTCGTGTTTGATCGTCGTGTTCCAAGATGACTTCGTTGGCAGCCTTCTGTTGTCATACTTTCACTTGCAATTCTTTGCATATCTGGTGAACTACTCGTTATTTGGTTAAGATATCACCTTCAGCAGTACCTCTCAGTTTTTTATTTTTTGGCTATAACAGCTAAAAGAATCACTTTCTAAGACAAAAAATTTCCATCACCAATGTGCTATTCAAACAGACGGAAATTGGTAGACGTTACGTTACAATTTCATAAAATATGGATGATTTATTCGAGAGAAAGAGCTACAAATATTGCGCAAGTCAGTAACGTGTTGGTCCACCTCAGACTCTTGCAAGCAGTTACTCGGCTTACTTACGCTGACTGACAGAGCTGCCCGATGTCCTCCTAAGGGATATCGTGCCAAACTCTGTCCAATTGGCACGGTAGATCGTCAAACTACCGAGCAGGTTGGAGGCCTCTGCCCATAACGCTCTAGATATTCTCAATTGGGAAAAATCCGGCAAACTTTCTGGCCAGAACTGGTTTTGGAAACTACCAAAAAACGTAGTAGAAATTCTAGACGAGTGAGGCCGGTCATTATCTTGCTGAAATATAGGCCAACAATGGCTTGCTATGTAGGGCACCAAAACGGGGCAATGGTCTCGGTGTCATTTCACATCAAAGTACGACCTCTTTCGTTGTCGTCCGTAGCGCCCTTACACCACAGCAATATGTCGAAAACATCCTTCAGCTCATGTTGTTGTCCTTCATGACAAGCCATCGTGGGCTTAAATTTCAGCAAGATAACTGCCAGCCGCACATGGCGAGAATTGCTACTGCTAGTCCTCGTCGTTGCCAGACCATGTCATGGCCAACAAGGTTGCCGATTATCTACTCAGTTCAGCAATTTGGAGCATTCAGGGCAGCACCCACCAAACAGCTTGGGATTTTGGCAGTCCAAAGAGCCAACTGGACAGAATTCGGCACCATATCCCTTTACAGCTCTATCAATCAGTGCCACGACGAATAACTATTTGCGTAAGGGCCAGAGGTGGAGCTAGGCGTTACTGACTTTTCGTCCCATTCGGAAAATTTCTTCGTGATGCGTGTTTTTATTTTTTTCTTCTCTTAGTGTGTACGACAGTACCACAGTCAATAATGTGGTAAAACCTTTATTGAACAGATAGCTCAAAAGTCAATTTATTATATGATATAGTTGGCATCTTCAGATCCAGATGTGACGGTACAGTACTAAGATGTCAAACGTTCCTCATCACTTGATTTAGGCCGACCAGAGTGGCCGAGCGGTTCTAGAAGCTTCAGCCTGGAACCGCGCGACCTCTACGGTCACAGGTTCGAAATCTGCCTCGGACATGGATGTGTGTGATGTTCTTAGGTTAGTTAGGTTTAAGTAGTTCTAAGTTCTAGGGGACTGATGACCTCAGATGTTAAGTGCCATAGTGCTCAGAACCATTTGAACCATTTTGAACTGAATTTAGAACACCTCTAAACAAATGTTTCACGCATTACTGCTGGAATAAGTCTACCATACAGTTTTTTTATCAGAAGAAAGTAATGACGTTCGAAACCTGCGCTCAGACGGCTGTGTAGCTATCTCGATAGTTGGAAGAATTCCGATGTCAGTCCTATGCACTTTTCTGTAGCAAGGCTCACGTGGCCTGCCAGGAACTTTGGCAGATGTGGTTCGATCCTGCGCACGGAGATATCTTACAAAACAAACATTGCTCGGTTCGCAATTATTCTTGCATACCTTGCACCAGTTGTCGATTACCAGTGTCTGGAATTTAATTCTTATAAATCAATTACGGAAGAGCATGGAGCGGCTACGTCTCACACGGCTTTTGTGTTTTGTATCCAGGAAACTTTGGAAGACCACTTCTTTCTAACTATTTTACTTTACATTTTTGTGTCTTGGCAAGTCCACACATTTTACAAACTGGGAAAAGTGCATCAATTGATTTGATAATCACTTTTACAGACTTGGCCAAATTACACTGACGAAAAGAAAATCGTAACACCAAGACGGAGAAGTGTGACACAAACGAAAGCCTGTAGGCGTGTTTCTACATCTGAAAGATGATGTAAATTCAAATTTCACATCAGCTGCATAAGAGTGGATTTAATAGCGTCACTATGAGGATGCAAATCAGCTTTGCTTAAAATACACGCTATAGCGGTCGTGAGCGTAGTTATCTTTGAGACTGGACGTGATTAGCTGATGTTGGTCAAGAATGCATTTAACGGAACTAAACCGCGATTGCCGACACCTCACTGAGTTATAAGGAGGTCGTGCACTTGGGCTACGAGAAGCTGGATCTTCCTTCGGCGATATTGCAGGGAAATTTGGTTGGAATGTAGCCACTGTATATAATTTCTGGTAGTCGTGGTCACGAGAATGTACGGTCGCAAGAAGACCGGGCCTCGGACGCCCACGTGGCACTATAGTTTGGGAAGTCCATCGTGTTATCTGCAGCAACAATTTGAGCAACAGTTGGCGCCACAGTGATACAACGAACTGTTACAAATCGGTTACTTCAAGGACAGCTCCGAGACAGACGCTCTGTAGCTGCGTTCCACTGACCCCAAACCACTACCATTTGCGACTACAGTGATGTCAAGTGAGAGCTCACTGGGAAACAGGATGGAGGTCTGTCCCGTTTTCTAATGGGAGTTGGTTTGTGCCTCGCTATCAGTGATGACGGTGTGTTGAATAGAAATAGGCCTGTTGAGTGTTCACAACCAACCCGTCTGCGCGCTAAACACATTGGACATACTGCTGGAATTATGGTTTGGGGTGCGATTACGTATGATAGCAAGATCAGTCACGTGGTTATCCCACCTCGACTGCAAATCTGTACCTCAATCTGGTGATTCGAACTGTTGTGCTGCCATTCATAAACAGCATTCCAGAGGGAGCTTTGCAACAGGAGAACGCTCGCCCTAGACCGCTCTTGTAACACAACATGCTGTACAAGTGTCAAAATGTGGCCTTGGCCTGCTCGATCACGAAATCTGCCTCCAGTCAAGCACATCTGGAACATAATCGGACAACAACTCCAGCGTAATCCACAAAGAGCATTAACCGTACCTGTATTGGCGGACAAAGTGCAACAGGCATGAAACTCCAACCCACAAATAGATATCCGGCAACTGTTACAACGTAATGCATGCACGTCTGCATGCTTCATTCAACATTCTGGCGGTTACACTAATCATAAATGTACCAACAGTTCACATTTGCAATGGCTTATCACACGCTTACCTTAACGAGTGATCTTGCCATGTTAATCACTTACATATGTTACCTAGACAAATTTATTCCCGAAATTTCATAATTCTGCATTAAATATTTTTAGTGTCACGAGTTTTTTCCTTCAGTGTATTAGAAAACATTTCAGTTTTAGTTAGGACAAGAGGTGGCCAAAATGAGAAACAAATTAATGATAAAATGCAAGTCTTGTTCAGCTGAGTTTCTTCGCCAAGTGTTTGATGTTGTTTGTTAACTGCTTCTGTGATTATGCTATTTTCTACTCTAGTTAATTGATCATGTGATTATTTGTACTACATTTCAACTAAAAGCTATTTCGAAGTAGATGTATTCTTCCTCTAAGGAGAAAATAACGTTCCCTAACATTGTGACAGGAATCTTTCTCAGAACAGAACAGCCACAGTAATGGCGAGAGTAATACAGAAAAGTGTTACGTACTGGAAGCAATAGCCCAGTAATTAGATATGTGACAAATATCGGTGAACAGCATTATAATAATCAGAAAACGGTGGCGGAGTTAACTTACAGTGGCGTTCAGTTAACTGTGGACGGAGAACAATTTTAACTCATATAACATGTTAAAAAACTAGTACTGAGTGATCAAAAATCTGCAAGTACTGAGTTGAGCAAGACAATGGAGCATATTGAAGTGAATGTACCTCTCAAACCTGTACGAAGGCAGTTGTTCTAGATCAGTGGGGGGGGGGGGGGGGGGACCATGAACGTTGGCTAAGATTAGGCCTTTAGTGGCTTCAGGAGTCTTCAGTGGGTCACGAAGTATGACAACTAATCAGCTGATGAATGGAGGATATAGTATTTAAAAGGTTATATCATTTTGTAAGCTAAAATTTCCTAATTTACGAGCTTTCCTTTTATGAGGACCTCAAGGAACTTACTTGCCACTGTTTCCAACATTTAATGCACCTGTTATTAATGGATATCATATTTCTTTCATCATAAATGATTCACTGATGAAAGTATCTTCTCAATTGGCGAAGAGACATACCAGTATTTGAGGCATTCGTGGTCGAATGTGCAACATTCTACTCCGATTATGGTGTGTAGCGTTAGTTCATGGGATCACGATGGGGAATTTACTTTGTAGAAGGGACAAGGAGATAGTATTAGCACTTAAAAGTGCTGATGCTGCAAATGGGCCAGTTGTACTGGGACGAGAACTGTATTTTTGTGTAGGATTGTGTTCCATCTGAAAGAAAACTAAAACCTGCATCCTAAGAGTGTAGACTGTAGTTTGGCCAGGTTTGGAAAATTTCAAAACGCCAGCCACTCTCCTGTCGTCATGTGCTAAAGCTGAGGGTGCATTCCCACTGCTGCTCTCTCACCAGAATATAGATCACACTCTATTAAAAAATGATAAAATGCAACGTGTATGCCACAGGCATCAGAAACAGGCGGTTTCGTCTGCAGGAGAAAACCTCAACGCGCAGTAATGTGCTATATGAAGTCGACTGAGAAGAATTTCATCCCTCCAGGCCATGCAAGCCTACCAACTTACATTCACACCGCCCGTTGACTACGGGAAGGAACGCCACGAACCACAGCCAATAGCTTGTCATCGTCCTCAACCAGTCACTCTTCCTCTTACTGATTCTTGATTTACTGCCTCAACAACGAGTTCGCACCTTGTTGAAAACCAGGTAAATTGATAAGGAACGAGGCTGGTTTCCGAAGATCCGATGAAGGAAGGAGCAAAGAGAAAAGACAAAACAGTGAAAAGAGGAAGGGGCAAGACGGTAGGACATATATTAAGGCATCACGAAATAAATTCCATGGTACTAGACGTTTATCGTACAGGGTAAAAACTGCAACGGACATCAGAGATTTGATAAGCGCGTGACTGCGTGTGAGACCGCTCTCTAAGTTTTCATCTATTTTTAGGTTTCAGATATATATTTTAACTGTTTTTGTCATAATATTTACTATATAAGTGACTTATTAGTGGTTTCTTCATTCACCTCTGCATTTCTTGTGTTGTGTCCTGATATTTGTGAGTGTTTCGTGTCGAGCAACTTAACCTCTGACCCGTGTTTACATTCCGCGCTGACCAGTTGCAGCTGTAGCGGCGCATCGAAAGCTAAGTACTAATTAATTGTTTGTTTATAGTAGTTTATTTAGGAACTTTAGTAGTCTTCAACCGGTGTTCTTGGTGTTTTCCGGTGAAATAACTTCAGAAGGAATTTTTGCGAACTGCTTTCAGTTTCGTTACTGTCATTAGACGTTTGATTTTCTTTCTGTGTTAGTATTTTGTTATATTCTCATTTGTTGTTGATTAATACTGTCAATAATAGTAGTTACTTCCCTTGTAGAGCAAGTTTGTGATAATTGTAGTCAGTTTTTAACATCTTCTTATTGTAGTAGCGAAACTTAGATAAAGTTGTTTTCTTGTTTCAATAATTGTAAAATTTTACCATGAGTGAGAAGTGTGGGCTTTGCCGTAGGTTCGTGAGTAGTGGATTGCGGTGTGAGACTTGTTCGAAGTATTTTCGCTGGGGGGAATGCAGTGGGGAAGCCAGTGGGCATTCTGGTGAGATCATCTCCTGGAACTGCAGGTTATGTAGCAAGAGTAAGTTGATAGAGGAGCAGGAGCGTAAGATCTGTGCCCTTCAGGTGCAGTTGAAAAACGCACAGGAGGAGCTAGATAGGATGAGGAGGGAGAAGGGGGTTGGGGAATGGGAGCTGGCTGTTGGCAAGAGATCTGCTAGGAGAAGGAGATTTTCAGATAGTTTTACTATTGGTGTTTGTAATAGATATGACCAACTGTCAGAGTCTAGTGGAGAGGAATCTCTAGTAGCTGTAGATGTAGGAAGTATGCAGCAGACCTCAGCAGTTACGGTGGCTAGGACTGTTGCAAAGTCTAAGAGAAAGAAGAAGGTTCTGCTGTTAGGTAGTTCTCATGGTAGAGGTGTAGGCCAGCAGTTGCAGGACGTTTTGGGGAGTGAGTACCAGGTCACCAGCATTGTGAAGCCTAATGCAGGATTGGCTCAGGTGACTTTTAACATAGGGGGGTTATGTAGGGATTTTACTAAAGATGATCAGGTAGTGATTGTGGGTGGGGCTGGTAATAGTATTGATAGGGATGGGGAGTATGACATGGATGGTGACCTGGAAAAGATAGCCACTCAGACTGGCAACACGAATGTGCATTTCGTGGAACTGTTTCAGCGTCACGATCGGCCTCATCTTAATACAGCCGTCAGGCGTAATAACATGAGACTTGGGGGTGCGCTGATGACAGAAGGCATGAGTCACATTTCAGTGGTGTCGGTGGAGTCTATCAGTAGGACGGGTTTCACTAGACATGGCCTGCACCTCAACAGGTATGGGAAGGGGAGGTTGGCAAAACTTATAGGTGACAGCATAGGTGGGGGTGGTGGTATCACTCATGGGAAAATTCCGGTAGTTGTGGGTGTTAGAGCTGTACCTTTTTTAGAATGAAGTCAGCTGATAGGTATTCCTGCTTAAGGGAAGTCTCTCTAACAAAGAAACCACTTTCTACAAAGCTTGGGTATCCGATTAATGAGGGAATTAGTATATTTCATCAAAATATACAAGGTATTAGAGATAAAGTTAGTGAACTGCTTATAGATGTTGACTCTGAAATTATTGGTATATCTGAACACTTCTTAAATAAGGAGATAATTCAGAGGCTTCCTTTACCAGGATACAGGTTGGCTGGCAGCTTTTCTAGGAGCTCTTTGCGGTGTGGGGGAGTAGCCATGTATGTGAAAAACGGTATCCCATTTGAGTCAATTGATGTTTCAAAGTACTGCACTGAAAAGGTGTTTGAATGTTATGCAGGTGTGGTTAAATTTAGTGGAGCTAAACTTCTTACTGTTGTTATTTATAGATCCCCAGACTCAGATTTCACAATAATTTTTGCTAAAGCTAGAGGAGGTTCTTGGTTCACTTTATAGGAAATACAAAAAGTTAGTCATATGTGGTGACTTCAATATTAATTGTATAAGTGATTGCGCAAGGAAAAGGATGCTGGTAGACCTCCTTAATTCATATAATCTTATGCAAACCGTATTCTTTCCAACGAGAGTGCAAGGGAACAGTAAAACAACCATAGACAATATTTTTGTTCATTCGTCATTATTAGAAGGGCCTTCTGTTAGCAAAAAGGTGAGTGGTCTTTCAGATCATGATGCACAAATTTTAAGTCTAAAAGATTTTTGTGCTGCAACACATGTTAAATATAGTTACCAACTTTTTAGGAAAGCTGATCCAGTTGCTGTACAGGCTTTTGTAAACCTTATCAAGGAACAAGAGTGGCAAGATGTTTATAGTGCTGATACAGTAGACGATAAATATAACGCTTTCCTCAAGACTTTTCTCGTGCTCTTTGAAAGTTGCTTTCCGTTAGAACGTTCAAAACAGGGTACTAGCACAAACAGGCAGCCTGGGTGGCTGACTAAAGGGATAAGAATATCTTCTAGAACAAAGTGGCAATTATATCAAAACGTTAGAAACAGTCAAAATCTAAATGCAGCAGCCCATTACAAACAGTATTGTAAGGTGCTTAAAAAAGTTATTAGGAAGGCAAAAAGTATGTGGTATGCAGATAGAATAGCTAAGTCTCAGGATAAAATTAAAACCATATGGTCAGTCGTAAAGGAAGTGGCTGGTCTGCAGAGACAGGTCGAGAATATAGAATCAGTGCGTAGTGGGGATGTCCGTGTTACTGATAAGTCGCAAATATGTACAGTACTTAATAATCACTTTCTGAATATAGCAGGTGAACTAAATAGAAACCTAGTCCCAACAGGGAATCATATAGCGCTCTTAGAAAAAAGTGTTCCGGGACTGTTACCTGAAATGCTCCTCCATGATACTGACAAGAGGGAGATTGAGTTAGTAATTAAATCACTAAAGACCAAGAACTCTCATGGATATGATGGGGTATCTAGCAGAATACTGAAGTATTGTTCCACGTATGTTAGCTCAGTACTTAGCCATATCTGTAACTTTTCCTTTAGGAGTGGTCGGTTTCCTGACCGATTAAAGTACTCGACAGTGAAGCCACTTTATGAAAAGGGAGACAGGGATAATGTTGACAATTATAGACCTATTTCTATGCCACCGGTGTTTGCTAAAGTTATCGAGAGGGTTGTATATACAAGGTTACTGCAGCATTTAAATTCACATAATTTGCTGTCAAATGTACAGTTTGGTTTTAGAAATGGCTTAACAACTGAAAATGCTAGAGTCTCTTTTCTCTGTGAGGTTTTGGACGGATTAAATAAAAGGTTGCGAACGTTAGATGTTTTCTTTGATTTAACGAAGGCTTTTGACTGTGTTGACCACAAAATATTACTGCAGAAGTTGGAACATTATGGAGTAAGGGGAGTAGCTTACAATTGGTTCGCCTCCTACTTTAAGAACAGAAAGCAGAAGGTAATCCTCCGCAATATTGAGAGTGGTAATGATGTTCAGTCCCAATGGGGCACTGTTAAATGGGGCATTCCCCAAGGGTCGGTGCTGGGGCCACTGCTGTTTCTTATTTATGTAAATGATATGCCTTCTAGTATTACAGGTGATTCAAAAATATTTCTGTTTGCTGATGACACCACCTTGGTAGTGAAGGATCTTGTGTGTAATATTGAAACATTATCAAATAATATAGTTCATGATATAAGTTCGTGGCTTGTGGAAAATAATTTGATGCTAAATCACAGTAAGACTCAGTTTTTACAGTTTCTAACCCACAATTCAACAAGAACTGACATTTTAATCAGACAGAATGGGCATGTTATAAGCGAGACGGAACAGTTCAAGTTCCTAGGCGTACGGATATATAGTAAGCTGTTGTGGAAAGCTCATGTTCAGGATCTTGTTCAGAAACTAAATGCCGCTTTATTTACCATTAGAACAGTATCTGAAATAAGTGACATTTCAACACGAAAAGTAGTATACTTCGCATATTTTCATACGCTTATGTCACATGGTATTATTTTTTGGGGTAATTCTTCTGATTCAAAAAGGGTACTTTTGGCTCAAAAACGGGCTGTTCGAGCTATGTATGGTGTAAGTTCGAAAACCTCTTGTCGACCCCTATTCAATAGTCTGGGAATTTTGACATTGCCCTCACAGTATGTATTTTCTTTAATGTCGTTTGTTGTTAGCAATATTAGCTTATTCCCAAGAGTTAGCAGCTTTCACTCAGTTAATACTAGGCAGAAATCAAATCTGCATGTGGAATGCACTTCCTTGACTCTTGTGCAGAAAGGAGTGCAGTATTCTGCTGCATCCATTTTCAATAAGCTACCACAAGAACTCAAAAATCTTAGCAGTAGCCCAAGCACTTTTAAGTCTAAACTGAAGAGTTTCCTCGTGGCTCACTCCTTCTATTCTGTCGAGGAGCTCCTGGAAGAGCTAAAAAATTAAGCAAATTCCAGTGTTACATTCTTGATTTTCTTTATTTAAACTAACGACTTGTCGCCTGAATATGTTTCTTATATTTCATTTTATCTGTTTCTACAATCGTGTTATAATTTCATGTATTGACTCGTTCCATGACCATGGAGACTTCTCCTAAATGTGGTCCCACGGAACAATAAATAAATAAAAAAAAAAAAGACATCTAACAAATAATTGACGAAGTAGAGTGCAAGTGCTACCATGAGATTGAGAGGTCAGAGCAAGAGAGGAATTTGTGGTGGGCCGCACTGAACCAGTCAGAAGACTGATGACTCAGAAAAAGGCCTATAGAAACCACCTTGACTGCTATGTCAGAGTGCTCGCTTCCCTTCGTTCCCATCTAGCCAAGTACTCACGCCGCTGTAGCAAGAAGAAAGGGAAGAATATTTGCTGTACCCTTAACAACTATTTCTGCTGGGTATAATTGTTATAGGGCATGTAGAGCATTAAGGGAATCAGGGAGAGATGAAAAACATGTTTCCTTATTCCCGTCTCAAGTTCCTCAGTGCTTTCTGACGCGCATAGAGCTCACCTTGATAGGCTGGAAACATTTACTGAAAAGTGAGCTCGTCCCCTTCCACCCTTTATTAGCTGCCAAATTTCGATGTTAAGGATGTGCTCAATAGTGATACAATGGTCTCCACAGTCTGACATTCGGTAAACGCCATCCACTTATCTCCGAAGGTAGCGCTTGCTGGTAAGTGCAAGAACTGTCACTCAGTCAGCTTGTATCCGTGTCACTGACACGAATATTATACAGAATATTACACATCTGTTAGATGAGAACAGCTTTAGGAATGGTAGAGGAACCAGAGACGCAGCGCTGACTTTGCGCTTGATAATGTAATTAAGATTGAAAAAAATTAAGCGACGTTCATAGGATTTGTCGAAATATAAAAAGCGTTCGACAACGTAAAATGGTGCAAGATGTTCGAAATTCTGAGGAAAACAGGAGTAAGCTATAGGGAAAACAGGTGATACACAACATTTACAAAACCATGAGGGGAAATAAGACTAGGAGAACAAGAACGATGTGATCAGATAAAAGTGAGTGTAAGACAATCTTGCGTCCCTACTGTCCAGTCTGTATATCGAAGAAGCAAGGCAGAATTAAAAGAATGGTTCATGAGTGGGATTAAAATTTAAGATGAAACAATATCAGTAATAACAGTAGATGATAACACTGCTATTCTAAATTAGGGGGAAGAGTAATTGCAGGATCTGTTGAACGTAATGGAATGAAATGTGCGTGTGGCACACATTCTGGGGAATTCGGCCATCTGATGCAGGTCGTCATATTTACGCTCATAGTGCTTCGATGATGACGATGATATGATGAGGAGGACCACGCACAGACAACCAGTCTAGAACGGAGAAAATCCCCGACATGGCCGGGAATCGAACACAGGGCCCTGTGATCGAAAGTCATCAACGAGACCACGATCTGATGATACGAAATGAACATTCTAACGAGTACAGAGTATAGACTGAAAGAAAATTGAAGAAAGACCAAAGCAATCAGATGAAGCGCAGATGAGAATATCGAGAAACTTTCCATCAAAATTCGTCGTAATGAAGTAGACAAAGTCGCAGAATTCTTACTCCTGGAAGCAGACGGACGAAACAAGCAATACGTAAAAAGCAGTTTAGCTCAGGCAAAGAGAGCGCTCCTGGCCAAAATAATTCTACTACTGTTACACATGGCTCTTAATTTGAGCAAGAAATTTCTAGGAGTGTGCTTTTGGAGTACAGCATTGTATGGTAGTGAATCACGGACTGTGCGAAAACCGGGAGAGGAGCGAATCGAATTTGTTGAGATGTGGTACTAAGGAAGAATGTTGAAAACTAGGTCGACTGATGGGGGAAAGTAACGTATAAGATTCTCCGAACAACTGTCAAAAAAAGAAACATTGGAAAACACTGGCATGAAGAAAAGATGTGTGTTAAAACCTTACGGACTGATATCCGTAGTAATAGTAGGAACCGTAGGCGAAGACCGAGATTGGAAGACATTCAGCGAATAAGTGAGTATGTACGGGGAGTGTTCAGTTTTTCTGAAAGTAAGTTGATTTTATTCTGGGTTCTAATAAATCATTGCATTCCCCACTCTTTTGGAAACATATCCCTATTTATTAATATAATCTCCGTTCAGTGCGAAGGCACTATTCCACCTTAATGGGCGGGTCTGTATGCCCGCGTGGTACCCCTCTACTGGTCGACTTCGGAACCAATGTTTCATTCATTAGTAACCTCCTCATCCACCAATCATTGCTTCCCTCGCAGTGCATCCTTCATCGGGCCAAACACGGAAATCGGAAGGTGCCAAATCCGGACTGTAGGTTGAATGAGGAAGACCAGACCAATAAACTTTTGTGAGTTCCTCTCGGTTGCGCAGACGTGTTGTCATGCAGAAGGCGAGGTTTGTTGGCCTTTCTGGGGCGACGAACAAGCTGATCTCATTTGTGCACTTCAGAGCTGACAGTTGTAACATGATGGGCGACATGTAACAGAATAACCTCTTCAAAGTCTCAGAAGGCCGTCGAAATATCTTTACCAGCTGAGGATTCGGAGTGGAACTTCTTCGGAGGTGGAGTTGTGGTGTGATACCACTCCATGGGCTGCCGTTATGTTACCGGTTATAAATGATGAAGCCGTGTTTCATAGCCTGTGACGATATTCGACAGATAATTGTCACGATTATCCTCGTAATGCGCAAGAGAATCCGCACAGATGGTTCTACGCTTCTCTTTATGATCGTCTGTTAGGCTGCGAGGAACCCAGCGGGTACACACCCTTAAGTATCCCAACGGGTGGGAGAATGTTCAAAAAAAGATTTCCAAATGTGTGTGAAATCTTATGGGACTTAACTGCTAAGGTCATCAGTCCCTAAGCTTACATTCTACTTAACCTAAATTATCCTAAGGACAAACACACACACCCATGCCCGAGGGAGGACTCGAACCTCCGCCGGGAGCAGCCGCACAGTGTGGGAGAATGTGTATGCACTACCAGCACAGTTGTGCGGCGAGGTATTTGATTGTGATCACTTCGCATGAGCGTGTCCGCACATTCCAACATTGCAAGACTTTTGCAGCTTTGTGCAGCTGGCCGGCACACTGGATATCAGAGAGCTTTGCGAGACCTTGTTCGGATGATGACAGACACCTCGCCCAACCAGTCAACAGTGCTTTTGTTCACCGCCAGATTCTTCAATCGCCTACGAATATCTGCGATACTTTGGTTTTCCGCCGAAAGAAACTCAATGACAGCTCTCAAGTTGCAACGCGCTTCCGTTACAGACCCCACTTTGAAAGCTTCGTATAGCACCGCCACCGATCGCAATTTCATGAAACTACAGTGGCTGAAGCGGGAGTATGCCATGGTGACCCACAATAAATTATGAATTATGTCAACCAAAATTGTCCGAGAGGAAATGTGTTGCATTACTTACTGAGCACCCCTCGTAATTTGCAGGAGAGCTATACTACGGTGGAAATGTTGGCACAGATGACGAATTCGTGTCGTGCTGCCCCAGACCAGCCAGGACACTTATGACTGAAAAAGAAAATATTCAGACATGTAATGATACACAACTCTTAATCACTTGGTGCCGTGCGCCCGCGTTTAATTTCGCGTAACTCCAGCGGGTCTGGTATCGCTCTGGCCGCAAGAGCGCATGGAGCGTTACTGTCGCCGGTAGAGGGCAGGTCGGAGGTGGAGGTAGTTATGGGCTGCGGCGACCTGGAGAAAGAGTGTGCCACGGGCGATGGCGCATTGTTATGGCCAAGAGTCTGCCGTGGTCCGTTGCCAAGAGTAGTTGGTGGCTTTGCTAACAGCGGGTTTGGTGGGGTCGAGTGTCGGTCACAGCCCTGAACACCGCTCGTTAGAAGCTACTTCGCCAGAACGCACAGTATTTGGCGTGTCCTCTGCTATTGAAGTTGCAAGCAGTTTTTCTCCATTGTGGTGCCGGGTTGGAGTCAAGTCTGACCTTTTTAAGTACTGTACGCGGTGGCGTCTGCTTGATGGTACCAGTGGGTTTCCGACTAATCCTCGTTACATCCTTCTCTCGGCACTCTCTAAGCAAGCGTTTGTCAGTGGGCCCTGGATTTTACGGGAAATCACGGTGAGCAAGCCGGCCGCTGTGGCCGAGCGGTTCTAGGCGCTTCAGTCAGGAACCGCGCTGATGCCAAGGTCACAGTTCGAATCCTGCCTCTGACCTTGATGTGTATGATGTCCTTAGGTTAGTTAGGTTTAAGTAGTTCTAAATCTAGGCGACTGATGACCTCAGATGTTAAGTCCTATAGTGCTCAGAGCCTTTTGAACGGTGAACATCTGATTAGCGTGCATGCTACTTGTAGTCCTATGGTGGCTATTTTGACTCCGTATCCTGGTTGCCCATTCTTATATATGTAAATGTGTTATTTATGAAGGTTTCTCATGGTACTACTTGAGTACAGTTCTGTCAGTGTGTGTGGGCTTGTGGCTGTCACTGTTCCACATTGATTTTAGAATCTAAGGGAATGCAGATATAATTCTTCTGACTTACGGATTGTCCTTTATACTCAGTGAAAATTGTTTAATCCAGCTACCTTATTTCTGAGGCATGTTGATAGTTACCTGTTGGCATTTGTAGTATGTTTAATTTTTGCTAAATAATTAGGGAGTTGTCTGTTTTACAAGAGAGATGATTGTATCTCTTGTTAATTGTAGTTTGAGGCATGTTGATAGTTACCTGTTGGCATTTGTAGTATGTTTAATTTTTGCTAAATAATTAGGGAGTTGTCTGTGTTACAAGACAGATGATTGTATCTCTTGTTAATTGTAGTCTAGTTGAAGATACCTGTGTACCGTGACTGAAATTACTAATGGAGGTTTACTAGAGATGGAGGAATTATAGCTACTGGATTTGCCTCTGCCACCGCCTCTATCATCATAAATTTGATCTACTTCGAAGGCAATGGCGTTTCGACAATTACTGGCAATAGCCGATGGTTGATATTTCTGACATATTCATATCATCATACGTTTTCTGTTTGTAATGTATATGTATTTTTACTTCATTTAATGTTCTTTAGTAAAAGGAATTGATTTTATACTGTTGCCGCTTTAAGGTGTTTGCTATCAGGTGTGTAGTTGAAATTTAGTCTTTTCAGTTCTGGGGGCTATTTGTTAATGCTGCACTTGGAGCTTTGCCTTTTAAAAATAAATTCATTTGTGTTTTTAGAAATGGTAATAAATTCATTATGGCTGAGTACTCTTCCACTCAACACCAGCTCCCTACCGCATTTCACAATTATTTATGTAACACACAATTACGTTAATTGTGAAAATACAGCTTCATTGTAACAACTGAGACAATATTTTATAGCATTTAGGTACAGACAATATTTACAAACACTTGACATTATTACGAGGTTGGTTCAAATGGAAACTTATAAAGCTCCACAAAATTTCAAAAAGTTGTGTGTTAGTGTTGGTATGTGGCACTAGTGCTCCATGAGGTCAAGAAAGTGACCGAGAGGTGGCAGAGTGATGCTACAACGCAAGAGAAGGCAGCAGTGTCCACAAAAGCATGGCCTACCCGCTGTAAACATGCAACGTCATGAGCAGCGGTCTGCGATGCATTTTTTTTTTTTTTTTTTTTGTGTGTCGTGCAGGTGTCAAACAGATCGAAATGTGTCACTGAATGACTGCGCATTACGGTGGTTTGTATTTGCCATTGCAGCAAGTTTACGAATGGTACAGGAAGTTTAAAAGCAGTGTAAGGTGGATCAGGGCAGGCTCACCGCATAGTGACGGACGAGAACATTGCGTTAGTGGAGGAACTAGTAAAGGTGAACTGACGTGTAACTCTCAACAAAATATGCACAAGATTTAATATTAGTACTGGTTCAAACAGAACATTGTTCGCAATGTACTGAACTTAAATAAGGTGCCCGCTAGATGGGTGCCACATCAGTTGACTGCACAATTGAAAGACCGTCGTGTCGATGCCTGAGAAGAATTTTTCATCGTTTCTACGTCGAAGGTGATGAATTTCTGGGAAAAACTGTTACATGCATGAGAATTGGGTCCTCTATAACCAACCAGAATCGAAAAGGTCAAGCATGGAATGGCTCCACAACTCATCGGTGCAACCGAAAAATTCCGCTTCAACCATCTGCTTCAAAAGTCATTTGCATTCTATTCTTTGATCCAAATAGAGTAATTTTGGAGCATTACATGGCTAGGGGAGTGACGGCAACCAGTACTTCTTATTCAGACATACTGAAAAATCAGCTTAACCCAGCAATCAGGAGACAAGGACTTCTGATTTTAGGAGTATGGCTACAGCATGGCAATGCCCTACCAAATATGGTCCGTAGGATAGTTGAGATTATTGAGGCAATTAAATCTGAATGTCTAATACATCCTCTTTATTAACCATGTAACTGTTATTGGTCTGCTAGAGACAATGGCATTAATTAAGGTGATTACTGGAGCAGACGAATTCTATGTCCCTTGCAAGCGGTGATCTCTGTTATCCACCTACCCGTCGGATGTCGTTTCGACTAAGAGTGGCAACGAAAATCTGTTGTGCTTGCAGGGGTTCACTTGGTGATTAACTGAAATAATGAATGAAACAACAGGGGAAGCTACAGACATCTACATCTACATCCATACTCCGCAAGCCACCTGACGGTGTGTGGCGGAGGGTACCCTGAGTACCTCTATCGGTTCTCCCTTCTATTCCAGTCTCGTATTGTTCGTGGAAAGAAGGATTGTCGGTATGCTTCTGTGTGGGCTCTAATCTCTTTGATTTTACCCTCATAGTCTCTTCGCGAGATATAAGTAGGTGGGAGCAATATACTGCTTGACTCTTCGGTGAAGGTGTGTTCTCGAAACTTTAACAAAAGCCCGTACCGAGCTACTGAGCGTCTCTCCTGCAGAGTCTTCCACTGGAGTTTATCTATCATCTCCGTAACGCTTTCGCGATTACTAAATGATCCTATAACGAAACGCGCTGCTATCCGTTGGATCTACTCTATCTCTTCTATCAACCCTATCTGGTACGGATCCCACACTGCTGAGCAGTATTCAAGCGGTGGGCGAACAAGCGTACTGTAACCTACTTCCTTTGTTTTCGGATTGCATTTCCTTAGGATTCTTCCAATGAATCTCAGTCTGGCATCTGCTTTACCGACGACCAACTTTATATGATCATTCCATTTTAAATCACTCCTAATGCGTACTCCCAGATAATTTATGGAATTAACTGCTTCCAGTTGGTGACCTGCTATATTGTAGCTAAATGATAACGGATCTATCTTTTTATGTATTTGCAGCAAATTACACTTGTCCACATTGAGATTCAATTGCCATTCCCTGCACCATGCCTGAATTCGCTGCAGATCCTCCTGCATTTCAGTACAATTTTCCATTGTTACAACCTCTCGATACACCAAAGCATCATCTGCAAAAAGCCTCAGTGAACTTCCGATGTCATCCACAAGGTCATTTATGTATATTGTGAATAGCAACGGTCCTATGACACTCGCCTGCGGCAACCCTGAAATCACTCTTACTTCGGAAGACTTCTCTCCATTGAGAATGACATGCTGCGTTCTGTTATCTAGGAAGTCTTCAATCCCATCACACAATTGGTCTGATAGTCCATATGCTCTTACTTTGTTCATTAAACGACTGTGGGGAACTGTATCGAACGCCTTGCGGAAGTCAAGAAACACGGCATCTACCTGTGAAACCGTATATATGGCCCTCTGAGTCTCGTGGACGAATAGCGCGAGCTGGATTTCACATGACCGTCTTTTTCGAAACCCATGCTGATTCTTACAGAGTAGATTTCTAGTCTCCAGAAAAGTCATTATACTCGAACATAATACGTGTTCCAAAATTCTACAACTGACCGACGTTGTAGATATAGGTCTATAGTTCTGTACATCTGTTCGACGTCCCTTCTTGAAAACGCGGATGACCTGTGCCCTTTTCCAATCCTTTGGAACGCTACGCTCTTCTAGAGACCTACGGTACACCACTGCAAGAAGGGGGGCAAGTTCCTTCGAGTACTCTGTGTAAAATCGAACTGGTATCCCATCAGGTCCAGCGGCCTTTCCTCTTTTGAGCGATTTTAATTGTTTCTCTATCCCTCTGTCGTCTATTTCGATATCTACCATTTTTTCATCTGTGCGACAATCTAGAGAAGGAACTACAGTGCAGTCTCCCTCTGTGAAACAGAAGATACATGTCAGTTCTGGTAAAATCTGAGCAGCACAAAAAAGGAATGCGGAGTAGTATGAACTACAAGTCTGACTATACATTTATAAGACAATTCCTGTATCTTCTTGCTGGAGGTCAAAAATACTACGTAGAAAACATTCAATCGACAGAAAATTCTTCAATTAGCTTGGTCCAGCTCCTGAATGATGCGAGAGTTCGAGGACAGAAATCACAGCGCACGCTGATTATCGGCAAGGAGGGTAACGAAAGCACGGGCAGGGCAGTTCATATAATTATTCAGTAATCACCGTGAACAACGTCCAGTCTATGGCGCGCCTATCGACAGTCAGTATAACCGCGAACGCCGCTGAATGTAAGTACTGATGTTAATTTACTGTCATCTCGCAAGTGGAACGACTACGGCGGAAAACGATGTATTAAACCTGATCACCGATGCAAAGATGGCGGTTGTCTCCGAACTGACGGCTGTCGTAGCTGTTCACATCCATTCCACTCAGACCACTGCCTTTCCTGGGGTCTCTCTTGAGGAGGCCTCAACACTTTACGCTTCCGTTAGCGTGAAGGAGGGCACATAGTCAACAGTCAACCTAATAAGCTTGGCTGTGGCCGTTAGCACCCCTACGCAGGAGCCAGAGCCCGCGGCTCAGAAGTTTGTCTTGCTGTGGCGGGAATTACGTGAAAACGGCGGGCTCTCGTGTGTCCTTCCATGGATAACAGCAGTGGCCTGAATTTGACCCACAGGTAAAACCCCTGGAAAACCCCGTTTTAATGCGCAGCGCTTTTGTCAGTTTGGTACCGCGTGCTGTCACGAGTGTAGCCGGCTAGCCTCTGCCGATTTTCATCAACTTGAGGTATTGTAGAATTTGCTGAATTTGGACCCTGAAAATTGCCCCTCCCCCTCACAAGTCTTAGCCTACCGGCTAGACAAGCCGACGGTGGTCTCAACTTATAGAGGGAACTTAATTTGAGGTCGTATAACTAATGATGGATTATAATGTTTTTGAGATAATTATGTTATCAATTCTAATTTAAAGAACTCCCAGAATCTGAAGTCAAAATTATTGATTTAATTTAATCTGTGCAGTCGCTTTTGTCATTAACCTGGGCAATGTGGCAGTATATAGGCTTGAGTTTGTCTTGGCGTATACAGTTTTCAAACAACTTACGGGAATTCAGAGGTAATATTTACAGCGACCGCCGCCATTTTCAAGGCACAAACTGCAACGGACAGACGATGTACAAGCTGAAACACGTATGTAACGCAGCAGCGATGGCGAGGCATTGTAGCATCTGTGACCAGAGAGTATGCGCTTGACCGCGCGAGTGTTGCGAGCGGTTCTCAGTCAGTAGTAGTCTTTGCGAGTTAGTTGTCGCTATGCAGAGTAGTAGTCAGTCAGTCGTTGCTAGTACTCAGTAGTAGTCGTTGCGAGTCTGTAGCTCTGTCTAGTTGAGAATAGTACTCAGTCTGTAGTCGTCATGCAGAGCGGTCGGTCAGTAGTAGCAGCCCAGTGCGGTTGTGTGATGTAGGCGGTCGGCAACAATGGTCAAGATGAGGAATAAGGTATACTGTTAATTAATATAATCATTAGATAATGAAAAATTTTATTTATTGTAATTATTCTCCAACAAGTCTCCCAATAATAATTTTTTATTTCAAAAGCATTTTCTCAAAAGTTTAATTTTTTTGAACTAAAGATCTCGTTGCACTTCCCATTTCATTCCACTTCTTTTTGAAGAAAAATTTCACTAGAATTACAAAAAAAAAGGAGAATATTATTATTTGCAATGTAGTTCCTCCAAGTGGTGCGCAACAACAAGAGCAGATATGTGACATCCATTTATTCTGAGGTAAGACTTTAATTCTGATTGTTTTTACACAGGGCCAAAAACCGATATTTCGGTTTAATTGAATTTTCTTGTCACTGAATGGACTTTAATTTTTTGAAGGATTTATAATTGAGTCAGATTGCGAATTTCACATTTGTTGCCATTGTCAGTACATTTGATTGTAGGCAGGTTACGCATAGAGCAATGTCCATCAGCATTTCTAATTAATATCGTCCTTTTTCTTTTAAAAAATTTGTGGGGAGGTTACACTTGGCTCCCATTTCTATTAAGTATTGCTCTATTTTCTTATAAAAAATTACGGTGGGGAGGTTACACTTGGCGACACCCAGTCCAGGATCGTATTTCGTTGAGAGTCTTTTGAGCAACAGTCAGATATCTGCTCTTATTTGCTTAAGTATAATTAGGATTTGGCGCTACGCTTTTATTAATCTTGTGACTTTCTCTCTACAGGTCAACGGCAATTTGTTGCTTTGTTGTATTTGTGTGTTGCTTTTGCATTGTGCTCATTTGTTTTGTGAAAAATTTTGACTATTGTAAAAATGCCGCGAAAGACTGTGAATAGTGTATCGCGAAGTATTGTGAATGAAATTACCGACTTAAACAACGTGACCGATAGTAATTGTGATACGCAACGTAATGATGACAAACCTGCGTTCACTAACAATCAGTGCATTCCAACCACTAAAGATGACTTTCACCTTAATGATGAACAAACGAACTCAATTGTCTCGTCTGTTAACTTGACGACAATTGATGACGCGGAGCGGTCTATAGTAATGAGCGCTGCCGAGCTTAACACACCCGATTTAGAAAATCCAAGTAATGTACAGACAAATTTGTCTAATGAAAATGAACAGGATACTGAAAGTACGACGGATTTATTTAATTCCGAAATAATGTCTGACAGTGTACATCCGACTGCTCAGAATAACCAAATGGTTACAGTAAGCGTGAAAGTTCCAGATCCACCACTAAACAGCACAGAGAGTATAAACGCTAACTTTGGCTTTGAACAAATCATGGTAAGATTGCTACAACAACAGAGTGAAGATATCAAACAAGATAATGAAAAACTCAAACAACACTTAAATGAGAAACTTGACAATAATGACGAAAATCTCAAACAACTTAGGGAAGATAACAAACAACAAAATGAAAACCTCAAGCAACTTAGTGAACAAATTAAAGCTGTTGCCGCGCAGTGTCATGACACTAAGGAACAGTTGCGCGCGGAAATTGAGGCGTGTTCACAAAAAAATAGCGAAGAAATTAAATCTGTTGCGCAAGAATTAAGAGAAATGCAAACAGTCGCAACAGAAACACTCAGAGACGAAATTAGCGGAGTCGCTAAACAATGCTCTGAAAAAGCTGCACAATTACGGGACGAGTTTAAAGCAATGACGGTAGAACTTTCGCGCACTATGGACGCAAAGACAGACGCGAAATTCGAACAGCAGTACACTCAGATTAACGAGCGCTTTAGTCAGCACATACAGAACAGTAATACGCGTTTCCGCAGATTTATTCAAGATCAAAACAAAGTAAAACGACAAGTCATGGAAACAATCACTGTACAGAGACAAGAGGACAAACGTAAAATATTCGCGAAAGCGAAGACGTATGTAGACAATAATATTACTACAGTGTCCGACAAAATTAATACCATAGAACAATTGAACGCGGAATTACAGGATGAAATTTCTGATCTTAAAGCAAAAACAGATACACACACAGTAAATATTCAAACAGTGACAGATAGAGTCGAACAACTAGATCTAACACAGGATTGCGATGTCATCAAAGCTGATGTTAAAAAACTGAGCGAAACTACGCGCAAGTTGCAAAAACAGATTAATGCGTCTGATTCTAAAACCGATGATCAGGTTAAGATATTGACTGAAAAATGTGATGAATTGGCCAGTCGTATTGATGTTATCGAAAATGCTAATGACAATAAATCAGACGATACTGCACCGGTTTCATTTATCCAAACGCCTGAATTTCAAAATTTACAGCAGACTATTAATGAGATCGATTCATCTAACAACACGTTACGTAGGAAATTATCAAATTTACAACAAGAAGTAACAGAAATGAAAAACACTTCTGTTAATAATACACAACAGACGCCACTTTATGAACATGTGTCAGAGTCACGCAGCGTGTATAATGTGAGCAATTTACAGCAACTTCGCGACTTAAAATCCGAAAAGCCACGCGACTTAAAATCTGAAAAGCTACGCAACTTGAAATCCGAAATGACACAGACGAACAGATTCACACACAAACCTGAACGTGTTATCAAACTGAGTGACGAGAACGTAGATTTCGAGCAATTTGCATTTGTAAGCAAATGTAAAGAATTTAATAATGACAGAACACAGATACACGATTTGCACTGTATACGACAATTTATCTTTGTACATTCACCGCTATTATCGGTAATGGAGAAACTAGCTTTGAACCAGATGCGACAATTTATTTTTGTATTTACAACAGCATTGCCTGTAATGAAGAAATTTGAATTAGCACGAATACAACAATTTGCCTTTGAAATTTTACCGCTATTGCCTGTAACACAAAAGCTAAAATTTATTTGCAGTGCGTAAATGACCTCAGGGGATTCATTACGCTTTAATGAATATGTGCCGTAGCGAGCATAGGGCCCCGAGCTGTAGTAGTGCTGTTTCATCTTTAGTTTTCTGCACTGCTGCCTTTTCTTCTACTATCCTTTATATCTATCCAAACTGCTCTTTAACTATTGCTCTACCTAGCATTAAGAAACAAGTAACGAAAACCGGATATGAGAAATATTTTACCGAATGTGACAATTTTCAGTAGGCACTACCGTAATGACAATTACCGCCGTAATTTTTAATAACAGATAAAATCGTAATCATCAGTATGTGTAAAATTAACAGCAAATGCATTTTTTTTGGGTAACAATAGACGTTTTCCACCACAACAGCATGAAAGCCAACCGCTTAGCATACCTAACCAACAATGAAGTCTACAAGGTCAACCAGGCTTTAATGTTTCGCCGCGTGCACGTATAGTCCCCGCTCCAACAAATAGTAACGCATGGCAGCAAAGAAATGACTACGTACAGACAACACACTATTTCAACTCGCATCGCTATGCGCCGTATAGAAATTACTATCATGACAGACGTAAAAATGATGAGCACAATTTTCAGCGTACATTTAATAACAGTCGATCTTTTCAGCAGCAAGAACATTAGCAACAATACATTATCATGAATGATCCAGACAATAGGTGTCATCCATAGCGTAACACGTCAGTAAGAAATAACAGAACAGTTCATATAGTGGATATGCCACAGCATCCTCCCGTAAATAACAGGACGAACGATAGAATTTAACCAGATACAGCACAGATTGCATACTACAGTAACGCAAACATTACTTTTGACACGCAGAATTTTGTTCACGAGAATGTTATTTGAAACATGCTTTATTGAATGCTCTACTTTTATCGCACCCAGATCTCACCAGAAATTTTTCCATTGCCACTGACAGCTCTAACACCGCTTTAGGTGTACATATTTTTCAGGAAATTGAAGAAGATGGTTCTACAGTAATTAAAAACATCGCATTTGCAAGCCGCATTCTGTCACCTGCTGAGCGAAATTACTCTGTTACAGAATTGGAAACATTATGCGTTGTCTGGGCTTTTACGAGATTTCGGCACTTTCTTTATGGCAGACATACCACCGTTTACACAGACCATAGAGCTATACAATTTTTTGCTTTCAGCTAAATTTACTCACGACAGATTAAGTAGATGGAAACTATATTTACAAGAAGTTAATTTTACGATTGTTCATATTCCCGGCACACAAAATGTTATAGCAGACGCACTATCGCGTTCTCTCGGCAACAATCAGCAAGACATCGCAACCAACTTCTGCAAAGCAAATTTCAGCGTCATGTACATTCAACAAGTTGCATTTGAAAATTTCATTTCGTCGTCATTACGAGACATAGTATTCCTTTTTTTTTTCTTTCACATGCTTTGGTCAGCTGCACGAGCTAATGCTTCTGTCCGTCAGCTGTGTTGTCTTCTGCTGTCACTACCAATTTACGACACTCACAAAACACAAACAAATGTTTTTCAGCAAATGATTAATTTTGACACGTGCAAACTATTACGGATAGTAACAAAGTAGAATCGGAACACAAAAGAACATGTCCGACCTCACTACCATGTTTTTGCTACATCTTTGTCGCTGTTGAACTCACTTCAACATTTGTTACTTTCACTCCATTACGCAAAGCTACTGCTAAAACTGTTTCAAATGCATTTATAAAACATTTTCTATCTCATGTAGGGCATGTAATGAAAGTAATTTCCGACAATGGATCACAATTTCGTAGTAGTATATGGACACGCATGTTACGAGCTAGAAACATTTCTCCGATTTATATATCCAAGTACCACGCTTCTTCGAACCCTTGTGAAAGATTAATGAAAGAAATTGGTAAGCTGTGCAGAATATACTGCCACAAAAGACATATTGATTGGGATACACACATACTCTCATTCCAAGATGTAATTAATTCCATTCCAAATGAATCCACTATGCTATCTCCGACTGTTATACTGAAAAACGTTGAACCACCGAACAAAATTAAAGAATTAATAGAATTCCCCAAAAATCGTCCCCTACGACACCACGAAATAATTGACATTGCGCTGAACAACATCAAACGTGCCGCAGAGCGCCGGAGAAGACAGCAAAAACAGGTTTGTACACGCCGCGACTTTCACGTTGGACAGAAGATATTAGTACGTACACACTATTTATCCAGCAAATTAAAAGGTAAGTGCAGTAAATTTGAACTTCTATACGCAGGTCCGTATCGGATTCGCAGCATCCCTCACCCCAATGTTGTACACGTCGAAACTTTGAGAACCAGAAAATCGAAAGGCAATCACCATATCTCAAACATTAAACCGTTTATTGAGTGAAACCACTGTATGATTCAACACACTATGATGCCATTTACTAATGCAATTAATTCACCTGACTAATTATTGATGATTATCGTATTTTTTTCTTGGCAAGTGCCCGGCAAGGTAAGGTTAGCAGGTCGCTTTTCTTGTCGTCACACATCAGACCGTGCATATTTTTCCAGATGAATTTACACATTTACGACTATTTCTGCAATTATATTTATGTGACTACTTATTGATGATTATCGTATTTTTTTTCTTGGCAAGTGCCCGGCAAGGTAAGGTTAGCAGGTCGCTTTTCTTGTCGTTACACATCAGACCGTGCACATTTTCCATTTTTTGTGTATATGACTGTACTCCAGTTTTGTTTGTATGCACTATGAAATAGTTAAGATATAACACACACCAGTCGACTTTGACATTTTTTTTTTGCCTTATGACATCTCAACATCGTGACTGTTTCACATTTTTTTTGCTACTGCATTGTATTATTCTGTGTACATTTTTTCGCATCCGAACACTGTCAATGTCTTGGACATATTACGTTTTCTGTCATGTTATGCTGTATGGTTAATTGTGTCACCATAAACCAGTCATTATTTAGTGGGTATAGGATTTAAATGCAAGACATTAATCTTTGTTCATCAATTTCAGAAAGGAATGATGATTCTAAGAAATAAATTTAACATAAATGGGAATTTCACCTACGGAATAAACGAAAGGAGATGCAATAACTTTATGAGGAAGAGTAAAGGGATCAGGATTAACAAGCATTAACAAGACTATACTATACTCATCACAGAATAGCAGTCTTAATTAATTTTTTCTTTCAGAATACAAGGTGATTGATGCAGGCTGTCAGACTGAACTACACATCTTAGTTTTAGTGATGAAATATGCTAGAGATAAGGAATAGTTATGTAATGAGTAATGAAGTGATTTTTTGCAGATGATAGTGAATACTGATGAATAATGATGAAGGAAATGGTATTATGAATAATGAAGTTTTTCTTTACAGGTGATGATAATGGTGAAGTTATGATGATATGGATAATGAAGTTTTTTTTTCTTTACAGATGAGGATAATGTTGAAGTTATGTATTTATGTTATGTAGTTATTTAAGTATTTGTTGCAGTTTGCTTTGACAGCAGGTGTTACATTGCATAGTAGGATGACTGAAAGTTTTGGAAAGGACAGCTATGGAACACATTTTTATACACACTTCACTGCCTGTTAATTCGAAGTTCACTTCTTTTCAGCATAGTGTGCGTTTCTTCTTTCAGGTCAATAATCCGTTTTTGTAATTTTTCCAGGAGAAGTTTTTTTTCATGACACTTACTAAACCTGTTACTTATTATACCTGTTCTAGTACTTGCATTTTTATATTTTTTACCCATTTGTGTTTATCATTTATAAATGTGATTACATGTACTGCCTTGTTACATAATCTTGCTACAGCTGACTCATGACGAATGACGTTACCTATCCTCATTTGCAGCAATAGGTCAAAAGCAAAAAGTAGTATGCCTCAGCAATTAATTATCGATCCCAACGCAATGCATTGCTACCAAAAAAATGTATTACCAGTCCCACATAATGTCACTAGTTTATGATAATTCTGAATAATACTGATCAACTCTGAATAGCATGTCACTCGAGTAATGACCTCTTAATGAGACTATATTCAAAATAATGCTTTGTCACTAGCTAATAACTGCCACTGTTTATTGTAATGCCTGTGATTACTAATGATTTGACTGTAATTAACTGATTTTTAATAATGACTTTGTAATGATCTGAATAATACTGAATGATGAACTATGTTTTATTCTATTCAATACTTGATGGCCACTGAGTGCCAATAATTAATGTCAATCAACGAAATTGTTATTAATTATGCCATTAATTAACTCTTGTTTTCAATGTTCATAATTTGTAATTGGAAATAAATGTGATTGTTTAATAATGCTTTGTAATTAGAAGAAGACTAATGATTCTTAATAGATTGGAATGACACATAATTAATTAACTATGGTACTGTTTAATAATGCTTTGTAATTAATTAAGGCTACAAATGATTAATTAATTAACTGTAATTAGACAAATGATTAATTAACGACAAATGATTAATTAACTGTAATTATACAAATGATTAATTAACTGTAATTAGACAAATGATTAATTAATGACAAATGATTAATTAACTGTAATTAGGAGAAGGTTAATGATTCTTGATTATACTCTGTAACTGAAAAGAATGCGATTATTTCATAATGCTTTGTAACCAGGAAAAGAAGGCTACTGATTCTGTGTAAAACAATTAATGAACATTTTTCTGTAATACTACATACTTGGTACAGAAATGTTCAATAACTGGGCTATGAATGCCACGAACTATCAATGAAGACTGTAATTGTCAATATTATGTGACTTGATGTCCTTCACCTCATAAGCTGACTACCCTGAATTACTGCAATGTCCATTTGTCCTGTTTATCCCAGTGATCATGGAGCACTATATTTGGTTTTGCACTAATTCTACGTTGGTGTGCCTTGTAAGAGTGTGGTGTTGACACGACATGCTGTCCACCACCATGAGCGATGAAGACATTATTATGGTCCCACTGTTTGGTGTACCTAATGTACTGCCAAAATGAAAACATGGAACATTACTACGACAGTTCAGTGTCTTGGCTACACTGATAAATTCTGATGGGAAAAGAACTTCAAGTTGTGTCACTTGGTGTTGTACTACTGTGGAAAGATATGGACTTTCAGAGCAGCTGTGTGCAATCTAAAGTGCTACAACCATGATGCAATCCTTCCCTTTCCTATCCTGATTCTTGTCACATAAAGAAAAAATTTTTTTTTTGGTAACATCATTTATGTTCATAGGTTATACATTTTTCGATTCGCTAAACTCCAGTGTGAGTACACTTATGTCACTGGTCGACATGATGTTTGCCATTATGTTTATTTGTTGTGAAAATACTAAAGACATTTTTCAGTGCATGTGCACTTTGGACATGAATTTTGTTTGCCATTATGTTTATTTGTTGTGAAAATACTAAAGACATTTTTCAGTGCATGTGCACTTTGGACATGAATTTTTTTTTTTTGCCATTATGTTTATTTGTTGTGACAATGCTAAAGACATTTTTCAGTGCATGTACACTTGTCAACATAATATTTTTTGCCAGTCTGTTTATTTGTTCTGCATATGCTAAAGAATTTTTTCAGTGCCTGTGCACTTTGTTATCTGTCAAATAATTTGTATATACTTTTCTGATTTGCTACTATGTTTTGTACTCACATTTTGTCTTTGTCTGATATATTTTGTACTTAGTGCGTGTGCACAACATTTACTTTATGTACTACATCTAATTATTCTTGCCAGTCTGTTTATTTGTTCTGCATATGTTAAAGAATTTTTTCAGTGCCTGTGCACTTTATCTGTCAAAAAAGTTTGTATATACTTTTTTCTGATTTGCTACTATGTTTAGTATTCACATTTTGTCCTTGTCTGATATATTTTGTACTTAGTGCGTGTGCACAACATTTAAATATTCTGTAGGTTGTAGGATTTTGTTAATTAAAGAAAAATTTTGCCGCGCTTGGCAAGTCCAAATGACTCACCATCGCTGCCAAATTTTTGCCCCCCGAGTGGAGGGTTATGAAACACGTATGTAACGCAGCAGCGATGGCGAGGCATTGTAGCATCTGTGACCAGAGAGTATGCGCTTGACCGCGCGAGTGTTGCGAGCGGTTCTCAGTCAGTAGTAGTCTTTGCGAGTTAGTTGTCGCTATGCAGAGTAGTAGTCAGTCAGTCGTTGCTAGTACTCAGTAGTAGTCGTTGCGAGTCTGTAGCTCTGTCTAGTTGAGAGCAGTACTCAGTCTGTAGTCGTCATGCAGAGCGGTCGGTCAGTAGTAGCAGCCCAGTGCGGTTGTGTGATGTAGGCGGTCGGCAACAATGGTCAAGATGAGGAATAAGGTATACTGTTAATTAATATAATCATTAGATAATGAAAAATTTTATTTATTGTAATTATTCTCCAACAAGTCTCCCAATAATAATTTTTTATTTCAAAAGCATTTTCTCAAAAGTTTAATTTTTTTGAACTAAAGATCTCGTTGCACTTCCCATTTCATTCCACTTCTTTTTGAAGAAAAATTTCACTAGAATTACAAAAAAAAGGAGAATATTATTATTTGCAATGTAGTTCCTCCAAGTGGTGCGCAACAACAAGAGCAGATATGTGACATCCATTTATTCTGAGGTAAGACTTTAATTCTGATTGTTTTTACACAGGGCCAAAAACCGATATTTCGGTTTAATTGAATTTTCTTGTCACTGAATGGACTTTAATTTTTTGAAGGATTTATAATTGAGTCAGATTGCGAATTTCACATTTGTTGCCATTGTCAGTACATTTGATTGTAGGCAGGTTACGCATAGAGCAATGTCCATCAGCATTTCTAATTAATATCGTCCTTTTTCTTTTAAAAAATTTGTGGGGAGGTTACACTTGGCTCCCATTTCTATTAAGTATTGCTCTATTTTCCTATAAAAAATTACGGTGGGGAGGTTACAAAGCAAACTTAAAACCTCTGTTCTTGGAGTAAATCAGGAAAGATAACACACACATACACACACAACACACACTGCAACCAAAGATGACCAAAGTCAGAGGTATCGATAGTGAAAAACTATGAACTAGCAAGTGAAGTAACACAGTTTCTGCCCCTCTGTTTTTTTGGCAAGAGAGAGCGCAGCATTCCAAGCAGAGTTTAAACAAAAAATAACCATCCCTGTGTACAAGATTGCCCGCTAATTTAATCTCAACAGCCTCCTTACTAACACTGTCCCAATAGCTGCATGTGCTTGCCAATATCTCGGTATTGTTATGTAACACGCGGTGACCAATATCCAAACAGTGTTCGGCAGTAGCAGATCTACTTGGCTGCTGCAACCGTGTGTGCCGTTTATGCTCAGTACATCGGTCCTGATTGTCTGACCAATGTCTGCATGCCACGGCTACAAAGAATGCGCAAACTAAGATCATCGTTAACAGAACCCAAAAGCACTCAAATTTTAGATAAAGGTCTGAAAATTCATTTCACATCGTATAACTGTAAAACACGACCGATCTTGTTGGAATTGCTTCCTGCGTAAGGCAAAAAGGCAGTAAACTTAGGTGTAGACTCAGTATTATCATCAGTCACCCGATGCACAGTTGATCGATAGCGCAACACACATTCTATCTGTCTTTCACTATAACCATTTTGACGAAACGTAGCTTCAAGATGTGCCAGCTCAGCCGGCAAAGTCTTAGTGTCGGAAATGACATGGGCCCTGTGCACCAAAGTACGAAGTACCCCTTCACGCTGAGCCGGACGGGGACAATTATCAGCCTATAAATACAAGTCAATGTGAATACGTTTCCGGTAGACTGCACGTCCCAATGATCCATCGGCCTTCGTCCTAACGTAAACGTCACGAAAGGGAAGGCAATCATTCTCCTCCACCTCCATCGTAAAACGAATGTTCTAGTGGATGTAGTTCAGATGTTCTAAAAAGGCATTCAAATTCTCCATACCATGAGGCGAAACAACAAAGGTATCATCAACATATCTGAAGAAACAGGCGAGTTTCAAAGGCGCCGACTCCAATGCAAGTTCCTCGGAGTCTTCCATAAGCAAATTTGTAATCATAGCAGACAATGGGCTAACCATCGCAACTCCATCTATTTGCTCGTAATACTGGTCATAGAATAAAAAGTAAGTGGATGTCAACAGATGTAGAAAGTGATTAGTTAATTCAGCACCAAACCTAACCTTAAATAACCACAACGAGTCGGGCAGAGGAAAACGAGCGAAGAGAGAGACCTCATCAAAACATTAAAATATCAGAGTCATTCAACCGCATTCCCTCCAAACGACGTAAGAAATCAGTTGAGTTCCTGATATGATGTTCACACCGACCAAATTGTGGGCTTAACACAGAATCAAGACTCTTGGCTACACAATATGTCGGAGGGCCGATATTGCTCACTATAGGACAGAAAGGAACTCCTTCCTTGTGTACCTTCTGAAGGCCATATAACTTAGGGGGTAGAGCACTATAGGTGTGTAGACTCTTGATAGTGTCCTGAGAGAAACCACTTTTCTGCAGGAGGCTGTTAGTCTTTCTCTCAACACATTTTGTGAGATCAGCATCGAACCTGCGATACGGTGAGTCAGATAATAAACATTGCGTCTTCTGTACATGTATTTGCTTAGAACAACCCTGGCATTGCCATTGTCTACAGTTAAAATTACAATATCAGTATCAACTTTGAGCGAGCGTCCCGGCCTGGGTGGCCGAGCGGTCCTAGGCGCTACATTCTGGAACCGCGTGACCGCTACGGTCGCAGGTTCGAATCCTGCCTCGGGCATCGATGTGTGTGATGTCCTTAGGTTAGTTAGGTTTAAGTAGTTCTAAGATCTAGGGGACTGATGACCTCAGTAGTTAAGTCCCATAGTGCTCAGAGCCATTTTTTGAGCGAGCATAAGTACCCTTCTCTGCTGCTGTTACATTACTATTGGGTGGACGAGCCCTAGTCAGCACACAGCATGCATCCCTGCCAACCTCCTCTGCACCGTCAGGAGGCAGTTTGCAAACAGCCTGTTCAATTGAACTAATACAATAAACTACCGGCAAACACTTCGGTGTGGGTGCCAAATTTAAACGGTTCACTAACACGGATAAGGTTGCATCGTCAAAAGATTTCTCTGTGAGATTTATCACAAAAGTTGCGATGCCACTACTAGAATTTGCTGTATTATTATTAGACCATGCGGCATCAAACTTCCGGAAAGCGGTTCAAGCGTGCAATAGGTTTGAATAGGCACCCTATGGAATTTTTGGAATAAATAATGATAATGGCGCGTAACAAACTTATTTTTACGTCTATATTTGATTATTAGTAGCACTGATAATCTCTTTGAAGTGACTAAACAGGGAGCACTTAATTCTGTATGGCCGGCCCGGGTGGCCGAGCGGTTCTAGGCGCTACAGCCTGGAACCGCGCGACCGCTACGGTCTCGGGTTCGAATCCTGTCTCGGGGATGGATGTGTGTGATGTCCTTAGGTTAGTTAGGTTTAAGTAGTTCTAAGTTCTAGGGGACTGATGACCATAGTGTTCAGAGCCACTTGAACCATTTTATTGTTTTCAGCACACTTCTAAATGGTCTGTTAGCAACATTACCGTAGTACACTCCGGCAGTCACTTTTACGCCACTTAACACTTATTCTGCCTCAGAGCTACGTCAACTAACTTTTACTGCCAAAATTACGCGCCAACCTGTACACTGTTCTCATTCTCGGGGTTTCCCCCCACACCTAAACATTATTTTACATTACGCCAAGTTCTATATATACAATTAAACATACCATAGCATTACAATATTCAATTACAGTGATTTTCATTTATTAAAGTAGTATTACATATTTATTTTTACTACACGTAACAATATTATTTAGTTTAATTCTTTTGTTATTTTGCTGTCAGAGTGCAGCAGAAGCCAGACTCTGTCTCCCGCATAGCGTTCTTTAATTTAGCTGCCACCAGGTGGAAGTACTTCGGCTTTGCCTTCGATTCTGGCCCACAGATGGCACAAGTGTCCACTTTCTCTACCATTGCGCTTTGACTACGCCTGGCATTCACTAGGCGGCATGTTGTCACATTACAATGTCGAGATATAAAATCAGACTCCTAGCGATGGAAACGCGGAAACTATGACAAATGCCGAGCAGTAACATAACTGCATTCCCAGTCAGCTTGAGTCCATGAGGCACCGCCCAATCAATCCCAAGTGAAATCAGACAATTTCGAAGCAACCATTAAATGGAAACAAAACAATTCTTTGGAAACAGAATCCAAACGTCGATGAGTGAAACGAATCCTTTCACGCACAGGAGTCAAGACAGCATGTTGCTTTATGCGACTGGTGGCTGGAGAATTAATATGGTGCACAACCTTGGAAAATGTTGAGACACGGTTTTCATCACAACACCTCAATAAAAAACGACAAAGCAAATTGCAGTCTAACTCGACAGCTATGAAGATTATCCAACTTTAGTGAAAATCTCATTCTGGAAACATCCCCGAGGCTGTGGCTAAGCCATGTCTCCGCAATATCCTTTCATTCAGGAGTGCTAGTTCTGCATGGTTCACAAGAGAGCTTCTGTAAAGTTTGGAAGGTAGGAGACGAGATACTGGCAAAAGTAAAGCTGTGAGGATAGAGCGTGAGTCATGCTTGGGTAACTCAGTTGGCAGAGCACTTGCCCACGAAGAGCAAAGGTCCCGAGTTCGAGTCTCGGTCCGGCACACAGTTTCAATCTGCCAGGAAGTTTCAACTATTTTTTTTTTTTTTTGCCTTGAAAATGTCGGGGTGTACTTCTGCTGAAATATCTTCGGTCGCTGTAAATATTACCTGGCCGAATTCCCGTATGTTGTTTGAAAAGTATTTAGGCTGATGGGATGCCATGTAGCTAGTCCACAAAATTTTGCTCTCTAGAACCAGGCGTCATTCCTAATGTTTTCATCTGTTTGTTGCACTCATACAAGCAATGGGAGGCAGGTACTTCAGAAGTGATGAAAGGCTGAAAATCTACATCTACACTCCTGGAAATGGAAAAAAGAACACATTGACACCGGTGTGTCAGACCCACCATACTTGCTCCGGACACTGCGAGAGGGCTGTACAAGCAATGATCACACGCACGGCACAGCCGACACACCAGGAACCGCGGTGTTGGCCGTCGAATGGCGCTAGCTGCGCAGCATTTGTGCACCGCCGCCGTCAGTGTCAGCCAGTTTGCCGTGGCATACGGAGCTCCATCGCAGTCTTTAACACTGGTAGCATGCCGCGACAGCGTGGACGTGAACCGTATGTGCAGTTGACGGACTTTGAGCGAGGGCGTATATTGCGCATGCGGGAGGCCGGGTGGACGTACCGCCGAATTGCTCAACACGTGGGGCGTGAGGTCTCCACAGTACATCGATGATGTCGCCAGTGGTCGGCGGAAGGTGCACGTGCCCGTCGACCTGGGACCGGACCGCAGCGACGCACGGATGCACGCCAAGACCGTAGGATCCTACGCAGTGCCGTAGGGGACCGCACCGCCACTTCCCAGCAAATTAGGGACACTGTTGCTTCTGGGGTATCGGCGAGGACCATTCGCAACCGTCTCCATGAAGCTGGGCTACGGTCTCGCACACCGTTAGGCCGTCTTCCGCTCACGCCCCAACATCGTGCAGCCCGCCTCCAGTGGTGTTGTGACAGGCGTGAATGGAGGGACGAAAGGTGACGTGTCGTCTTCAGCGATGAGAGTCGCTTCTGCCTTGGTGCCAATGATGGTCGTATGCGTGTTTGGCGCCGTGCAGGTGAGCGCCACAATCAGGACTGCATACGACCGAGGCACACAGGGCAAACACCCGGCATCATGGTGTGGGGAGCGATCTCCTACACTGGCCGTACACCACTGGTGATCGTCGAGGGGACACTGAATAGTGCACGGTACATCCAAACCGTCATCGAACCCATCGTTCTACCATTCCTAGACCGGCAAGGGAATTTGCTGTTCCAACAGGACAATGCACGTCCGCAAGTATCCCGTGCCACCCAACGTGCTCTAGAAGGTGTAAGTCAACTACCCTGGCCAGCAAGATCTCCGGATCTGTCCCCCATTGAGGATGTTTGGGACTGGATGAAGCGTCGTCTCACGCGGTCTGCACGTCCAGCACGAACGCTGGTCCAACTGAGGCGCCAGGTGGAAATGGCATGGCAAGCCGTTCCACAGGACTACATCCAGCATCTCTACGATCGTCTCCATGGGAGAATAGCAGCCTGCATTGCTGCGAAAGGTGGATATACACTGTACTAGTGCCGACATTGTGCATGCTCTGTTGCCTGTGTCTATGTACCTGCGGTTCTGTCAGTCTGATCATGTGATGTATCTGACCCCAGGAATTTGTCAATAAAGTTTCCCCTTCCTGGGACAATGAATTCACGGTGTTCTTATTTCAATTTCCAGGAGTGTATATTTACGTCTACGTGATTACTATGCAACTTAACAATAAAATACCTGCCAGAGGGTTCTATAAACCACCTTCAAGCTGTCTCTCTACCATTCCACTCTAGAATGGCGCGCGGGAAAAACGAGCACTTAAATTTTTCTGAGCGTGCCTTAATTTTTCTTATTTTATCATGATGACCATTTCTCCCTACGTTGGTGGGTGGTAAAACAGTGTTTTCGCAATCGGAGGAGAAAACTAGTGATTGAAATTTCATGAGAAGATCCCGTCGCAACGGAAACGCCTTTGTTTTAATGATTGCCACTCCAATTGACGCATCGTGTCCGTGGCACTATCTTCCCTACATCGCGATAATACAAAAACGAGCTGCCCTTCTTTGTCCTTTTTCGATGTCATCCGTCCGTTCCACCTAATGCGGATCCCACACCGCACAGCAATATTTCAGACTAGGGCAGACAAGTGTGGTGTAAGCAGTCTGTTTAGTTGACTTGTCAAACCTTCTAAGTGTTCTGCCAGTGAATCGGAATCTTTGGTTTGCTCTACCCACAACATTATCTATGTGATCGTTCGAATTTAGGTTATTTGTTATTGTAATCCCTAAGTATTTAGTTGAATTTGCGGCCTTCAGATTTCTGTGATTTATCGCGTAATCGAAATTTCTTTTCGTACTCATGTGAGTAGCTTCAGACTTTTCTTTATTCAGGGTCAACTGTCACTTTTCGTCGTTAATATAGATAAGGATCAACAGAGGGCCTAAAACAGTTCCTTGGGGAACGCCGGATATTACTTCTGTTTTACTCGATGACTTTCCGTCTATTACTACGAACTGTGACTTTTCTGACAGGAAATCACGAATCCCGTTGCACGACTGAGGCGATAGTCCATAGGCAGGCAGTTTGGTTAGAAGATGCTTGTGAGGAACAGTGTCGAAAGCCTTCTGGAAATCTAAAAATATGGAATCATTTTTACATCCATTGTTTGTATCACTCATTACTCCATGAGTATAGAGAGCTAGTTGAGTTTCACAAGAACGATGTTTTCTGAATCCGTGCTGACTATGTGTCAATAAATCGTTTTCTTCGAGGTACTTCATAATGAGTATATGTTACAAAACCCTACTGCAAATCGACGTTAGTAATATGGGCCTGTAATTCAGTGAATTACCCCTACTTCTCTTTTTGGGTATTGGTGTGACTTGAGCAATTTTCCAGTCTTTAGGTACGGATCTTTCTGTGAGCGAGCGGTTGTACATAATTGCTAAATATGACGCTGTTGTATCAGCGTGCTATGAGAGGATCCTGGCGTATACAATCTTGACCGGAGGCCTTGGCTTTATTAAGTGATTTAGGCTGCTCTGTTAGACCGAGAATATCTGATTCTGTTTTTCTCATCTTGGAAGTTGTTCTTGATTGGAATTCAGCAATATTTACTTTGTGTTCTTTGTTGAAAGAGTTTCGGAAAACCGCGTTCTATAATTCTGCTTTAGTGACACTGTAATCAGTAACTTCACCGTTGTTATCGCGCAGTGACGGTATTGACTGCGTCTTCCCACTGGTGTGCTTTATGTATGCCCAGAATGTCTTTGGGTTTTCTGCCAGATTTCGAGACAGAGTTTCGTTGTGGAAATCATTAAAAACATCTGGCACTGAAAACGCGCTATATTTCGAACTTCTGCAAAACTTTGCCAGCCTTGGGGATTTTGCGTTCTTTTAAATTTAGTATGCTTTTTTCGCTGCTTTTGCAACAGCGACCTGATCCGTTTTGTGTACCATGTGGGATCAGTACCACCACTTGCTAATTTATGTGGTATATACACTACTGGCCATTAAAACTTTTACACCACGAAGATTACGTGCTACAGACGTGAAATTTAACCGACAGCAAGAAGGTGCTGTGATATGCAAATGATTAGCTTTTCAGAGCATTCATAAAAGGTTGGCGCCGGTGGCGACACCTACAACGTGCTGACATGAGGAAAGATTCCAACCGATTTCACATACAAACACAGCAGTTGATCGGCGTTGCCTGGTGAAACGTTGTTGTGATGCCTCGTGTAAGAAGCAGAAATGCTTATCATCACGTTTCCGACTTTGATAAAGGTCGGATTGTAGCTTATCGCGATTGCGGTTTATCGTATCGCGGCATTGCTGCTCACTTTGGTCGAGATCCAATGACGGTTAGGAGAATATGGAATCGGAGGGTTCAGGATGGTAATACGGAACGCCGTGCTGGATCCCAACGACCTCGTATCACTAGCAATCGAGATGACAGGCATCTTATCCGCATGGCTGTAACGGATAGTGCAGCCACGTCTCGATCCCTGAGTCAACAGATGGGAACAATTGCAACACAACAACCATCTGCACGAACAGTTCGGCGACGTTTGCAGCAGCATGGACTGTCAGCTCGGAGACTATGGCTGCGGTTACCCTTGACGCTGCATCACAGACAGGAGCGCCTGCTATGGTGTACTCAATGACAAACCTGGGTGCACGAATGGCAAAACGTCATTTTTTCGGATGAATCCAACTTCTGTTTACAGCATCATGATGGTCGCATCCGTATTTGGTGACATCGCGGTGAACGCGCATTGGAAACGTTTATTTGTCATCGCCATACTGGTGTTTCACCTGGCGTGATGGTATGGGGTGCCATTGGTTCCACATCTCGGTCACCTCTTGTTCGCATGGACGGCACTTTGAACAGTGGATGTTACGTTTCAGATGTGTTACGACCCGTGGCTGTACCCTTCATTCAGTCCCTGCGTAATCCTACATTTCGACAGGATAATGCACGACCACATGTTGCAGGTCCTGTACGGGCCTTTCTGGATACAGAAAATGTTCGACTGCTTCCCTGGCCAGCACATTCTCCAGATCTCTCACCAATTGAAAACGTCTGGTCAATGGTGGTCGAGCAACTGGATCGTCACAATATGCCAGTCACTACTATTGATGAACTGTAGTATCGTGTTGAAGCTGCATGGTCAACTGTATCTGTACATGCCATCCAAGCTCTGTTTGACTCAATGCCCATGAGAGTTAAGGCCGTTATTACGGCCAGAGGTGGTTACTCTGGCTACTGATTTCTCAGGATGTATGCACCCAAATTGAGTGAAAATGTAATCACACGTCAGTTCTAGTATAATGTATTTTTCGAATGAATACCCGTTTATCATCTGCATTCCTTCTTGGTGTAGCAATTTTAATGGCCAGTAGTGTACATCTCTCAATTGCTGCCGATACTAACTCTTTGAAATCATCCCACAACTTTTAAACGGTTACATGGCCAGATCGGAAGGAGTGAAGAATGTCTCTCAAAAAGGCGTTAAGAGTATTTTTATCAGATTTTGTAAATAGATATGCTTTGTGTTGGTTTTTTATGGTTGTAGGTGTTATGGTACTCATCCTAGCAGCAACTTCCCTGTGGTCGCTAATCCCTGTATTCGTCAAGATATTCGCTATTTGTCTAGGATTATTTGTTGCTAAGAGGTCAAGCATACTTTCGGAACCATTTACGCTTCAAGTGGGCTCATGAACTACTTGCTGAAAATAATTTTCTGAGTAAGCATTCAGTACAATTTCGGATGACGTTTTATGCCTGGCGCCGGCTTTGTGGCTCTGAGCAGTATGGGACTTAACATCTGAGATCATCAGTCCCCTAGAACTTAGAACTACTTAAACCGAACTAACCTAAGAACATCACACACATCCATGCCCGAGGCAGGATTCGAACCTGTGACCGTAGCGGTCGCGCGGTTCCAGACTGAAGCGCCTAGAACCTCTCGGCCACGCCGGCCGGTCGTCGCCGGCTTAAAATGTATAATTTTTCCAGCATATCGAGTGTAGATTGAAACCACCACTGACTATAATTGAATGAGTGGGGTACGTACTTGATCGCCGTGCATAACAGGCCTCACACACTACCAAAGGAATTCTTTTTTTTTGTTATCTGTGCTTCAACATCAGGGAGACTACGTCGAAAAATTATTTGTAAGTTTCTTGATCACTTTTACAATTAAAAAAAACTGTATCACTTTTAATGTCATTAGGATCATCCTCGTATAGGAAACGACAAAGAAATGGAGAGGATTGTACTTGTAGTTAAAACTGCGTCCATTCGCTACATGATGACTTAAAAGAAGTCTCGTATTCAGTGTTATTCTGGCGCCACGGGAGTTTGGTGCTTTGGCCCCACCTGGTGGACTGAGCGGATGAGGCGGCGCTGATCTCCGGAGCAGCGCCGGCCAGCAGCTTAGCAGCTTCTCAGCCGTGGGCCGTGGCTGGCCGCAGCACCACACAGCGGCTGGCCAGCCGACTGGAAGCCGGCCGGGTTACTGCAGCGCCTGGCATAATTAGCGCCGGCACCACGGGCGTGGGCTGCTGGCCCGTGCATCTGGCGGGCCCGCTGCTGTCGACAGGGCGTGAGTCCGCCGTTACCGGCCCAGAGGGCGCTTCCCTACCAGCGTCGCACTGCTGCCTCCAGCTGAGAGGGTGATTACCGGCAGGTGCACTGGCTGGGGACTGGCAGTGAATGGGCGGGTTCTGTGGTGACTGTATGTGGACTGAACGACGTGAGGAACCCAACAGACTGACCTGATACGTGCTATACAAACACAGGGGACATTACATATATGATATCCCTTTTGGACATGTCCGAAAGAAAAGATAATACATATACAGGGTGTTACAAAAAGGTACGGCGAAACTTTCAGGAAACATTCCTCACACACAAATAAAGAAATGATGTTATGTGGACATGTGTCCGGAAACGCTTACTTTCCGTGTTAGAGCTCATTTTATTACTTCTCTTCAAATCACATTAATCATGGAATGGAAACACACAGCAACAGAACGGTGCAGCGTGACTTCAAACACTTTGTTACAGGAAATGTTCAAAATGTCCTCCGTTAGCGAGGATACATGCATCCACCCTCTGTCGCATGGAATCCCTGATGCGCTGATGCAGCCCTGGAGAATGGCATATTGTATCACACCCGCCCACAATACGAGCACGAAGAGTACCTACATTTGGTACCGGGGTTGCGCAGACAAGAGCTTTCAAATGCCCCCAATATATGAAAGTCAAGAGGGTTGAGGTCAGGAGAGCGTGGAGGCGATGGAATTGGTCCGCCTCTACCAATCCATCGGTCACCGAATCTGTTGTTGGGAAGCGTACGAACACTTCGACTGAAATGTGCAGGAGCTCCATCGTGCATGAACCACATGTTGTGTCGTACTTGTAAAGGCACATGTTCTAGCAGCACAGGTAGAGTATCCCGTATGAATCATGATAACGTACACCATTGAGCGTAGGTGGAAGAACATGGGGCCAAATCAAGACATCACCAACAATGCCTGCACAAACGTTCACAGAAAATCTGTGTTGATGACGTGATTGCACAATTGCGTGCGGATTCTCCTCACCCCACAGATGTTGATTGTGAAAATTTACAATTTGATCACATTGGAATGAAGCCTCATTCGTAAAGAGAATATTTGCACTGAAATGAGGATTGACACATTGTTGGATGAACGATTCGCAGAAGTGTACCCGTGGAGGCCACGCTGCACATGGTACGGAAACAACTGGTTCTCCCGTAGCACTCACCATACAGTGATGTGGTCAACGTTACCTTGTACAGCAGCAACATCTCTTACGCTGACATTAGGGTTATCGTCAACTGCACGAATAATTGCCTCGTCCATTGCAGGTGTCCTCGTCGTTCTAGGTCTTCCCCAGTCGCGAGTCATAGGCTGGAATGTTCCGTGCTCCCTACGACGCCGATCAGTTGCTTCGAACGTCTTCCTGTAGGCACACCTTCGTTCTGGAAATCTGCTCGATACAAACGTACCGGGCCACGGCTGTTGCACCGTCCTAATCCATACATCAAATGGGCATCTGCAAACTCCCATTTGTAAACATTGCACTGACTGCATAACCACGTTCGTGATGAACACTAACCTGTTGATGCTATGTACTGATGTGCTTGATGCTGTACTGTAGAGCAATGAGTCGCATGTCAACACAAGCACCGAAGTCAGCATTAACTTCCTTCAATTGGGCCTACTGGCGGTGAATCGAGGAAGTACAGTACATACTGACGAAACTAAAATGAGCTCTAACATGGAAATTAAACGTTTCTGGCCACATGTCCACATAACATCTTTTCTTTATTTGTGTGTGAGGAATGTTTCCTGAAAGTTTGGCCGTACCTCTTTGTAACACCCTGTATAATTGTGGCGATAACAGCCAATGATCCCTTCAGTGCAGATACAGACCAAGCTCGAACTCTTACGGGAATCGGCGAGATGCTGCGAGTAATGAAGCTAAAGAGCGGGGGGCACTACATCAGTAGCGTTTGGTAACGGTTGGGAATTTTGATCTGAAGGAAGGCCTGCTAGGGTACTTGGTGCTGCTGTGGTCACCACTGCGTCTGGATGGCATATTGGTCAGCGCATCTGCCTAGTAAACAGGAGATCCGGATTCGAATCCAAGGCTGGCACAAACTTTCTGCTTGTCCCATTGATATAAATCAATGCCCACTGGCAGCTAATGTCTTTAATTCCTTTCTGTCTTGTTTCTTGATTCAACATTCAAGGTATACAATTGCTAGCAATATGTCCAAAGCGCTGGTTTTTACAAAGAGATTTACCAGGGACTTATACCTCGGGTTCTGTTAGTGATAGAGCGGTAGGGTTAATGGTTTGGATAGACCTCGGTCTAGGAACTCTTTATAGAGGGTGGTCCATTGATCGTGACCGGGCCAAATATCTCACGAAATAAGCGTCAAACGAGAAAACTACAAAGAACGAAACTTGTCTAGCTTGAAGGGGGAAACCAGATGGCGCTATGGTTGGCCCGCTAGATGGCGCTGCCATAGGTCAAACGGATATCAACAGCGTTTTTTTTTTGAATAGGAACCCCCATTTTTTATTACATATTCGTGTAGTACGTAAAGAAACATGAATGTTTTAGTTGGACCACATTGTTCGCTTTGTGATAGATGGCGCTGTAATAGTCACAAACGTGTAAGTACGTGGTATCACGTAACATTCCGCCAGAGTGGTCGGTACTTGCTTCGTGATACATTACCCATGTTAAAATGGACCGTTGACCAATTGCGGAAAGGGTCGATATCATGTTGATTTATGGCTATTGTGATCAAAATGCCCAACGGGCACGTGCTATACATGCTGCTCGGTATCCTGGACGACATCATCCAAGTGTCCGGACCGTTCGCCAGATAGTTACGTTATTTAAGGAAACAAGAAATGTTCAGCCACATGTGAAACGTCAGACAAGACATGCAACAAATGATGATACCCAAGTAGAGTTTTAACTGCTGTCGCGACTAATCCGCACATCCGTAGCAGACAAATTGTACGAGAATCAGGAATTTCAAAAACGTCGTGTTGAGAATGCTACATCTACATCGATTACACCCGTACCATATTTCTGTGCACCAGAAATTGCATGGCGACGGCTCTGAACGTCGTGTACAGTTCTGCCAAAGGACACAAGAGAAATTACGAGACCATGACAGATTTCTTGCACGGGTTCTATTTAGCGATGAAGCGTCATTCACCAACAGCGAAAATGTAAACCGGCATAAAATGCACTATTGGACAACGGAAAATCCACGATGGCTGCGACTAGTGTAACATCAGCGACCTTGGTGGATTAATGTATGGTGTGGTATTATGGGAGGAAGAATAATTGGCCCTCATTTTATCGATGGCAATGTAAATGGTGCAATGTATGGTGATTTCCTACGTAATGTTGTACCGATGTTACTACAAGATGTTTCACTGCATGACAGAATGGCTATGTACTTCCAACATGATGGATGTCTGGCACATAGCTCGCGTGAGGTTGAAGCAGTATTGAATAGCATATTTTATGACAGGTGTATTGGCCGTCTAAGCACCATACCATGGCCCGCACGTTCACCGGATCTTTCTGTCGTGAAAGTTGAAGGATATTTGCTATCGTGATCCACCGGCAACGCCTGACAACATGCGCCAGCACATTCTCAATGCATGTGCGAACGTAACGGAAGGGGAACTACTCGCTGTTGAGTGGAATTTCGTTACACGTGTTGCCAAATGCATTGAGGTTGACGGACATTATTTTGAGCATTTATTGCATTAATGTTTTATTTACAGGTAATCACGCTGTAACAGCATGCGTTCTCAGAAATGGTAAGTTCACAAAGGTACATGTATCACATTGGAACAACCTAAATAAAATGTTCAAACGTATCTACGTTCTGTATTTTAATTTAAAAAACCTACCTGTTACCAACTGTTCGTCTAAAACTATCAGCGATATGTTTGTGACTATTACAGCGCCATCTATCACAAAGCGAAAAAAGTGGTCCAGCTTCAAAATTCATATTTCTTTACGTACTACACGAATATGTAATAAATATGGGGGTTCCTATATAAAAAAAAACGCAGTTGATATCCGTTTAACCTATGGCAGCGCCATCTAGCGGGCCAAGTATAGCGTCATCTGGTTTCCCCCTTCAAGCTGGACAAGTTTCGTTCTTTGTAGATTTTTCGTTCGTCGCTTATTTCGTGAAATATTGGCCCGGTCACGATCAATGGACCACCCTGTATAACGAACAGAAGGATCGTCTTACTGTAATTATCCTACAATAAAGGGCCAAAGTTTGGATATTACACTCTCCCTCCAGTAAAGGCAAATGGATCAAATCGATTGATTCTCTTTTTGCATTGAATGTGGCCTGTGGTGCACACTAACGGACTTACGGAGACATTGTTTAGCTCATGGTCAGTTCCTCAGAAAACTCGAAAAAGGCTTTTCTCGCCATTCTCGGCGTCAGCTGCTGGTAACTACGTAATTTACCGTAGCAAATTTCTGAAATTGACACGTAAGCGGTATATTCACTAGGAATGTATCTACAAAGTGACACATTCGTGTCTTCAAAAATCTATATCCGTCCTCGAGAGATACCAAAACATATGTTTTTGGGGTACCAAACAGAGCCACGAATTCGAAGACGTCGATGTTCACCAAATAGCCATAATTTTTATGTTCCTAACATTCCGACTTCCAAATGTCACATGTAAACTGGTAGTTTCTAGCACCAGCAAAACTGAAAGCAGTGTACTTGCGTGATTCTAAGGCAAGAAGGATCCGCCCATGGTGATGCTCACAAACGAATGCTTGGCAGATAATTTACTCAATGTGTGCTCCGAATTTTTTCTTCAAAGTTTTCCAGTCAGGTCCTGTCTGGAACTAGTATGCTGTTCATGGCGCTTGAGTCGAGCGTTAGACGTAGGCTACCTCCTGGGACAGGTATGACAAGTAATGGATTGAAATATGGACTTTTTGAATGTTCAGTTGTGCTTAGTGTAGCATCTTTTGTAATTTTCTTTGTAATTCCCAGTCGTATTGCTCTAGGAGTACTGTAGGAAGCATGGCAATATGATTCTGAGGATATACGGCCACATTGCATTCATGTACACAAATAATAGCAGAACGTTGCTCGAAAAGAGCATCATAACATTTCAGTACTTAATTATCGAAGGAGAGGAAATGAATTACAATCTCTGCTGCGGCGGGGACTCGAATCCAGGTCTGCTTGATTGTTAGGTAGAAATGCTAATCATTACACTACCACAGAACAATGGTAAACATGGCTGCATGAAGTACCAAAGCTGAGTGCTCTCCCCACACAAACTTCAATTCATTTTCCCTTATATATTGTCATTACTGCCAAGGCTCTCCGATATTGGCAAGCACCCCTGCATTGGACGTAATGGGTCGTCCTTGTACCATTGCTGGGGTGCTTGCCAATAACGAAGAGCCCCGGCAGTATTGACAGTATATAAGGGAAAATGAATAGAGGTTTGTGTTGGGGAGGGCAATCAGATTGCGTAATTCGCGCAGCATTGTTGAACATGGTGCTTTGGTAGTGTAATGGTTAGCGTTTTTGCGTAACAAACAAGACGACCCGGGTTCTAGTCCCGGCTACAGCACAAATTATAATTCATTTCGTCTGTTTCGACTTTCTCCTTTATGGCACACAGTACGTTTTCACTCTTCCTGTCATGGTTAGTGCTGCCTATTGTCTGTGGACTCTGGCAAAAATCCAACTTTTAACTGCTTGGCAGAATTTGGCAGGCTCTGTCACTACCATAATAAAATCTACAGTGATGTCATGAGGACGAGCTATTACGCAGAGTTTACCAGCAGAGAAGTCGATAACCCGTGTCCCTCTTAAGGTGCGTTTACAGATGTGTGCCTTACATACAGTCGGCGTGCTTTTGTAGTTAGCTCCACACGGAAGAAGAGGCGTCCAGTGTGAACACAGGTGTAATGGAATCACTCGCATATACATGTTGAGGAGGGGGTATGCACCTACACCCGTGTCTATACTTGTGTGTGCAGCAAGAACAGTTGCACTGTGAGTAGCCACAAGGCACACAGATGTAAACGCACCAGTAGAAAATCAGTCCCTTTCATGCAGCCATTTGTCAGACTTTGGGAGCGTAAAAAATGTTTCTCTTAGTCTGATCTGCAATGAAGTTTGAATTCTTACGGGTTTAGATTTGGAACTAACTGCTCCCACAATCGTGGATCAATTTACGGCAAGTCTACATACCATTTGTGTTTCACAAATTATTTAAATAGTTCACCTGATATGATACCTATGTCTATAACTACTGTTACGGGTAACCTTTTAAGCATCGTTTTGACTGTGGGCTGCAATACACCTTCGCATCTCCCCTAACACATTTTGCCTTTCATCCTTAATCCATTATTTTACCAGGCTGACTTCCACGCCTTGCTGTATGCCCATATTATTCTCAGAGACTGACTCTGCAGAGCACCTTCACATCTCATCTAATTTTCCGGCTTATTGTGAATCGAACTGGAGCAAATTACTATTACGTTCAAAATGGGCTCATGTTTGCTAGATTGGTTGTTGCATCCATTACCATGTCAGTACTGTCATTGTCCATTTGACAGTTGACAGAAGTGGCTCCCACTATTCGTATTAATATCATCATGACTGTTCAGCGTGGTTGTTATTGTGATGTGTCTCTCGTGTCGCAAACATTCAATACGAGAATGAGAGTGACCGTCTCATCTGCGCCGCTCCTTGCAGCAGCGGACGTTTTTATTACATTCGGAAATTCTGATACCTTTACTGTCCAACCGCCACTTTCCTCTCTGTGAGAACGTGTGTTATCTAATACTGATATGAAGGCATCCAGATGTTTGTGAGCTATTATTATTAATGTCACTCTCATTTTTGCAGGCAACTTTACCTTCAATGTGCAAAATACATTTTGAATCATAACTGCCTCGTATTTTTTTCGAAATAGCTTCTAAAACCCACTTATATGATCTCAGGTTTAAGAACTTTTTTTTCAGTTGCATTCCTGAACTCGTCCTAACTGAAATATTATGAGGATGACCTTTGAAATACCTCATAAGCTTTGCACAGCGCCTATATTGCCCTTCCTATAATTAACAAATTTAAATTTTACACTATTTTTTACTTTAAATTAATGGATATAACCCATTGGATGCACATTCCTTTTGTCTGATGGAGGTACTCGGAACTGGCAATACCCGTACAAAGTTTTCCTCCATTACCGCATTTGCGATTCCTGGACTAGACCTCATTCTGTTAGTGGGTTCATTGTTGGTTAAAACACTGTGATTCGGTTGTGAACTCTTGGAGTGAATGTGCTATTTAGTCTTTGGTCTTGATGCATTTTTGCTATCACTAGTTTCCGATGAAGTATAGGCTTCTATACGTAGATTTAATTTTTAATGTTTCGCTTTATCGTTGCTATTTATTTTGTTATAGATTCACACCACTTCTTAAATCTGGAAGTAAGGAAATCGCTTACCTCTGTAATTCGTTTCTTGATATTTACTACATAAAAATCTTTTTTTATTTATTGCGTAAATTCAGTGTCAAAAATTTAATCTATACTTCTATCTGCCTCTTCTTCCTATTTTTAAGTATGTTTCTGCTTGTAACTTACGGTAACTGTTCCCAATTGGAAAATTTTTCATTGTCTCTGTCCACTTAACCATTTCGGCTTTAGTCATTTCATGTTCTTTAGCAGTGCTTTCAGTTTTGTTAACAAAGTTGTACTGCACTTTGGCATTAGTCGTAGATAATTGAAGATGAGAAGATTCTTCTTCCACCCAGAAATTTGTTCAAGTTAACATAACAATTCACGCATGAGACGTGCACGAGGAATTTCTACCTGAGTACTGCTAATTTGCTCAACTCTAGCCAACAATTCCGTTTTTATCAGGTTACCTTCCATTCAGAATGCTGTTACGCTCAGCTACTGTTATACTGACTTGTAAATTGTAGATTGCAGCGATCAGTCGTCCTTTTTCGAATTTTATTGTGCAGGCCTAGGTTTCGGCTAGAAGCTAGCCATTCTGAATGCACTGCATCGCATGCTTGCAGTGCATTGAGAATGGCATGCTTGTAGCCGAAATCTAGGTCTGCACAATAAAATTTAAAAAAGGGCGACTGATCGCTGCAATCTATAATTTACAAGTGCAGTTCCGTTTTCATTTCGGCTTCTGGCTGGCAGGGGAAAGAGTTTTGTATTACTGGTCTCTTGACATCACTGAGATGATGTATAGATACGTCTGTGACACGAACACAGAACATATATTAAAGATATTAAGAAAATTATACAGAAGTAAAAATGTTACGAGCAATTGTTTTTTAACTTTGCAATGGCCTGACTATAGAAGTTGTTTAGTATCGCCATAATGTACAAGACACATTTGTCCCGTTCGACGGTACTGTTGACAGAACTAATACGAGTAGATGTAACCAACAATCCAATAGGTTACATAATGATTATCTTCATCATAGAGTATGAGGACAACCGAAGTATTCTGTTTTGGATATGAAGGTGTAAAGAGAAAGCAGGTCCACGCCTGTTGAACCCACTAAACAGACTGCATATTTAGTTACAGGTCTTCCCATCTACCAGCCCCTAGCGAAACGTTGTTCGACTCAGCGAATGACAGGACATTCAAGTATCAATTAAGTGAGGCGAATGTTAATACTGTGTTACAAACAATGAAAAATATAGCTTCTAACAGTGGATTTGACACAACACACGGGAAAACTGAAGGAACAAATTGTTAATACAGAACAGGCCACATAAGAACGAGTGACAAAACGAACTAAGATAGATTTATAGTTTTGCAACATAGGGGCCGAATATCCGATAAGTCGTTTATATTGAAAACTAGGCTCCAAATGCGAATAAGAGTCAGGCATACAATGTGCTCGGTAATTCGCGTTAGAAACTTCTAGGACCTTTAGAGGCGAGTGAGTACATAATATTATTGATAGGACCCATGTGCGTAAGAGTACCGTTTCCGTTCTACGACGAGCTCAGGTCAAATGCTTAACTCATCCACTTCTGCCTGAGGAGTTGGTGTTGATACAGTCGTTGTACTGTAAATGAACGTTTCGTTGTACTGTAGACACTATTTCAGATGCGATAGGAGACTTTAGGACTCTTTATCCTGAGCATCGTTTCACGTTTTCATACCGTGATAGCAGTGATCAATACGACCACGTATTGTGGCTGTTTAGCTTGTGACACCTATAACACATCGTTTCGTCACAAATGTAAGGCAAATAGTGGACTCTCTTGTGAATGACATAGATACTATTCCAATCAAAGCTGAAATATTCTCAGGGTTCTATGTTTTCTAAATCCACATCTATTTTAACGTCAATATGGATAAACAACACTAATGCCTGTATTTATACTGAAATGTATACAAAATGATTTTACGTTATAGACGTCGATATGCACACACTTACAGTAGTTGTTTGTGCGCTGTATAAGATGCAGTTGGAGATGGGCTATACACCCGAATACAGGTCTGGCCATTCAGTACTTGAACATAAATTTATTAGTGTCCCTCAACAGATATTTACAAGTCGCAGAGCATTAATAATAAAACATTTTTGTATTATTTCATAATCATGAATCGTTGTGTAATATGATTTCGTCGTAACTGTGTTATTTAGGATGGATCTGTACATCACAGCAGCTCATGGTTATGTAATAACATACTTTGTGACTGCGTAGTTAAGCTTGAACCATATATGATAACAGTTCCTTATTGCGAAATAATGAACATTGCAATTGCATAGTGAAACGTCTCGGTAGAGCCGTTTCATAAGGCTATTGCCTCCTGTGATCATGTGTCACCTGCTTTTGCGCAGTGCAGGTTTGGGGTTTAGTTCTTCAACTACGTACCTCGGGAGGTCTGTGCAGTATATATCGGATCAATTTTATGCCTGCATGACATGCATACAAGCAGCCTGTGTCTGTTTGTATCAGCTATTCAATTAATTATGCTCCACATTTTATCTTCAAACCTGGATCCGAACATCTGCTTATCATGTCCTTTCTTTATTTTAGTGTTAGTTTCTCTGAACGTGAACGAATAAGTATTTTTAAATATATTTCGGGGTTTGTTGGATAGTACAAGTAGTAGTGGTCGTTGTGGCGGTACGTCACATAACGTGGAAAAATAATATTGAAGAACTTCGCAAATATAACAAAACTGAAGTCATAATGAAATAAATATTATTGTAGAAAAATCACAAGGACTCTATAATCAATTAATCTGTGTTCCTTTTGAAAAAGGATCTCTCTCACTTCCCTTTGTTTGTGGGTAGCACAAGAAGCCATTTTGTTACGAAGCACGAAAACGTGTAAGTTTCATGTAATATTTAGCCTAAATGTAATCAAATATTGCTTAAAAGAGTCGCTAATGTTTTACTGTAACAGATCCTTCATTCATGAAGTGAATGACATAAATGCTTTAAGCAAATTTCATAGGAGAAAATTGGTGCAGAGGTCAGCGCCATTGTTCTAAATGATAACTTCCCAGAGACGTAATAAGTCTTAGTATTCGCTAAATTTGACGAGTAATGTCAAATGTTGGAGGATTCTCTTGATTAGCGGTTCTTCCATTGAAACAGTAGAAATAATCAGTTTTTCCAGTAGCGAATCATGTTTAAAGAAACTTAATTCAGTAAGTTCTTTGATCCCCACTGAACAGGAATTGCATTGCATTTTCATAAAAGGAAAGAATAATTAACAAAAGTTAAATGTAATGGTGAATGAAGTTACGAATATGGAATTTTGAATATTGTTTTTTTTGTGATATGTTACAATACAGCATCACCGGCCTATTGCGACCTAACTGTGTTGGTGAGGCGTAAATCTATCCACAGGGCAGTGGCACTGTGTCACTGCAATACACTTTGGAGGTGTGGCGGTGAGACTTGAGGTCCCGTACCACCCTCTGACGGTGACAGTACTACATCAGTCAGGCAGAAAAATTTAGCCTAGCGTGGGCGGGTGGATTGGGAAAGTAATGGACGTAGAATGTTCAGTCAGGCAGAAAAATTTAGCCTGACGTGGGCAGGTGGGTGGGGGAAAGCAATGGACGTAGAATGTTCAGTGAGGCAGAAAAATTTTGCCTAACGTGGGCGGGTGGGTTGGGAAAGTAATGGGCGTAGAATGGGAGCTAGTCCCGCCAATAGATGCAAAACACCTCCGAGGTGTGGCGGAGGGACTTATCGTCCCGTACCACCCTCTGACGGTGACAGTACTACATCAGTCGGGCAGAAATATTTGGCCTAACGTGGGCGGGTAGGTTGGGACAATAATGGGCGTAGAATAAAAGCTATTCCCGCCAATGTATGCATCCATGGTGGGCGTGCCAGGCATATCGTTAGATTTTTTTTTTTTTTTTATATGTTACAATACACCATCACCGGTCTATTGCGGACAAACTGTGTTGGTGAGGCAGTAAATTTATCCACAGGGCAGTGACTGCATCACTGCAATTCACTTTGGAGGTGTGGCGGAGGGACTTGTAGTCCCGTACCACCCTCTGACGGTGACAGTACTACATGAGTCAGGCAGAAAAATTTAGCCTAACGTTGGCAGGTATGATTGGAGAGTATTGGACGTAGAATGGGGGCTAATCCCACCAAAGGATGCGTCTGAGGTGTGCGTGCCAGGCCTATCGTTAGCCATGCTCGGAATCCGATTCCTCTGGGATGGTTAGGGGAACCGGATGTCGATGACAGTGGTGTGGAAGTGTGGTCCCAACGTGGCGTAACCCATGGATAGTGACCCGCAAGACATCCACTTTCTCATAGAGCCGCCGCGCGTTGCTGCGTATGGTCGTCTTTAGGGGCACGATATCCGCTTCCTCGTGGAGAGCGACAAATCTCGTGAGTGGCGGGACGTGCAGGCTCCACCTGAGCACCTTGTTCTGCAGTCGCTGCAACGTCCGCGTCCTGGTGACACTAATCGAGGCCCATGCAGCAAATCAATACGTGAGGGTAGGTAGGATAACTGTTCCGTAAATGTGGAGGTTGGTATGCAGGTTAAGTTCCCAACTGCGAAAGAGCGGGTACAAAGCCCTGGTTAGCTTTTGCCCCTTGTTGGTGACATACTCCGCATGACAGTGGAAGAGCAACTTGCGGTCCATCTGGACCCCGAGGTAGGTGGTTTTCGGGGACCAGGGCACCTGGACACCTTCAATCGAGATATTGCGGCGGAGGACTCGGCGCCGTTTCGTGAAGTAAACTGCCGCAGTTTTGGCGGCATTGAGAGCTATTTTGTTTGTCTGGCACCAGATGATGGTGGCGTCCACCTGTCGCTGGGGGTGGGTGACGACGACTTCAGTAATGCAGCCAGTGGTGTATAGTGCTGTGTCGTCAGGATATTGTGCAAGGTGGCACTCGGGGATGACCGGCGTATCATTGACATAGATATTAAAATGGATGGGAGATAGCACCGATCCTTGCGGCGTGCCTGCCGACAATTGGCGAATGCCAGAACACATTCATCGTTGAGACACTAGGAAAGTCCTACCACGGAGGAAGTCATCCACGATCTTAACATAAATATCCGGTATAGGGGTCTGTGTCAGCATCTTGTGTACCAGGTTGTGTTGCCAGATCTTGTCGTAGGCGTTTTGCAAGTCCAGAAAAACGGCATCTGTCGACTTGGCAGTGTTGAAGCCTTTGCTGATGTGTTCAGTGATCCGTAGGACCTGAAGTTCAGCAGAGAGGTGCGAAGTGAATCCAAACTGTTCAGGACGGATCGTCCCAGCTGCCGCAAGAGGTTGGGAAAGTCGGTGAAGGATCACAGATTTAAGGACCTTCGCCATAGTATTTAGGAGACTGATGGGCCTGTTGTTGGTGGGGACTGTAGGGTCCTTGAACATCTTGGGGATCGCAATCAGCTTGGCTTGTTTCCATTGAGGGGGGGAAAGGCCAGACGTGAGACTACAGTTAAAAGTCTTCGTGAACAAGATGAGTGGTGTGTGGTAAAGGTGGCAAAGACGTTCATTTAAAATTCCGTCCAATCCAGGGGCCGACCGGTCACGTTTCCGTCGAACGATGCGCTGAATTTCTGCCATGGACGTAAGAAGGGGAGCAGACTGGTGTGGGCGGTTGTGGAAAGCAGCAACAGCTGTCAGGACTTCATGTTCTTCCTGTAGTTCGTTCGGAGAAAGGTCCTGCACCAGAGGGCGGTTTTGGGCCTCGAACGCATCTGCCAGCGTTGCCACAATTGGGAGGGTATCATGTGACAAGCCCGCTGCTGTGCGAATAGGATGGGCAGTATCTGGCATAGAATGCCGCTGGGTGCGAATGACAGCCCAGTCAGATTTTTGGTGGAGTAGGAAAGTGGACATCCTGTCCTCCCACTGTTCAGACCTCCATTCGGCGAGCCGGTGGCTGAATTCGCGTTGGAGGCCTCTCATTTGGCGTTTGTCCTGATGGTCACGAAGCTGCTTCCACCTCCGGCGGTAGCGGTTCTTTTGCACCTTCAGCTCTCGTAACGGAGGGGGCAAGTCGTCCAGGGGTGTTAAATTGCGAGGTGCAGTGGAGGTGTAGGGTTTCACTGCTTGACAAGCCCGCTGCTGTGCGAATAGGATGGGCAGTATCTGGCATAGAGCGCCGCAGGGTGTGAATGACAGCCCAGTCAGATTTTTGGTGGAGTAGGAGAGTGGACATCCTTTCCTCCCACTGTTCAGACCTCTATTCGGCGACCCGGTTCACTGCTTTCTGTATTTTGACGGTAAGGTAATCCACAGCACGGACTATATTGGCCGGTGTTGTCAAATCGAGGTCGTGTCGAGTGGTGTTATTAAGTACCCTGGCTATCTGGCATAGAGCGCCGCAGGGTGCGAATGACAGCCCAGTCGGATTTTTGGTGGAGTAGGAGAGTGGACATCGTGTCCTCCCACTGTTCAGACCTCTATTCGGCGAGCCGGTTCGCTGCTTTCTGTATTTTGACGGTAAGGTAATCCACAGCACGGACTATATTGGCCGGTGTTGTCAAATCCAGGTCGTGTCGAGTGGTGTTATTAAGTACCCTGGCTATCTGGCATAGAGCGCCGCAGGGTGCGAATGACAGCCCAGTCGGATTTTTGGTGGAGTAGGAGGGTGGACATCGTGTCCTCCCACTGTTCAGACCTCTATTCGGCGAGCCGGTTCGCTGCTTTCTGTATTTTGACGGTAAGGTAATCCACAGCACGGACTATATTGGCCGGTGTTGTCAAATCGAGGTCGTGTCGAGTGGTGTTATTAAGTACCCTGGCTATCTGGCATAGAGCGCCGCAGGGTGCGAATGACAGCCCAGTCGGATTTTTGGTGGAGTAGGAGGGTGGACATCCTGTCCTCCCACTGTTCAGACCTCCATTCGGCGAGCCGGTTCGCTGTTTTCTGTATTTTGACGGTAAGGTAATCCACAGCACGGTCTGTATTGGCCGGTGTTGTCAAATCGAGGTCGTGTCGAGTGGTGTTATAAGTACCCTGGCAAGCTTATCCCAATAGTTGGGGGTCTGTTAGATATTAATGGTGTATTTTAATAGAAAAACATCGAGTCGGGAAAACTAACTGCGAGAAAATCCACACGTATGTCATTGACATAAATAATTTTCCAGTTGTGATACAGCCAGAATAATACTAACTCCAGCTTTTCATAACATATAAAACCAATACAGATAATAGAACCACCACAATGGCATCTAACGCATGGGGTGCTAAAAACTTGCACTGCAGTTGCAGAAACCTCTGCATAGGTGTACTAGCTCCATGCATGTACAGAGTTAAGTCTTGAGTCAATTTGAAAGAATTTTAGTTAGTGATAGGCTTACATAACTAAAACAAAGTGAATTTAAGTGGCAATTCCTAATTTTTGTTGAGTTTCTTTTTAAGTATATTATGACTTAATTTCGCTTAAGGTGTGTGTTATATTTCTTGTGTTTTTGTGTGCGTCTTGTTTATATTGTCACTGAATAAACATGGGGAGGCCACGTAGAGAGAAAAGTACCGAGAGTGAGGCACTGTCTGATATCAAAGTGGACGATAATGCTCACGAGCTCCAAATAACTGACCCATCGGAGAATCGGAGAATACCCGTTCGCAAAGTGCTCAAAAGGAACCAGAATAAGGACCAACATCTAACGATTTCACTGAAAATACACACATGTTCAAGAGACTGGGCCAGAACCGAAGACAAGATTTTTTGCGATGTTGTTAGCACAATTACATATCCAGGATAGACAACACGAACAAGCACTTTTAGCTGAAGTAATAGGCGTGTTACGATCGGAACGTAAAGAATGTGATGAAAGAGAAGAGCGTGATGCCCTTCTTGTTCAATAATCAGACGACTTTGTAGAAACACGAGATAAGACTGTCATCTCATACCTATCGCAATTTTGTTGTTGTTGTGGTCGTCAGTCCTGAGACTAGTTTGATGCAGCTCTGCATGCTACTCTATCCTGTGCAAACTTCTTCATCTCCCAGTACCTACCGCAACCTACATCCTTCTGAATCTGTTTAGTATATTCATCTCTTGGTCTCCCTCTACGATTTTTACCCTCTACGCTTCCCTCCAATACTAAATTGTTGATCCCTTGATGCCTCAGGACATGTCCTACGAACCGATCCCTTCTTCTTGTAAAGTTGTGCCACAAACTTCTCTTCTCCCCAATCCTATTCAATACTTCCTCATTAGTCATATGATCTCCCAATCTAATCTTCAGCATTCTTCTATGGCACCACATTTCGAAAACTTCTATTCTCTTCTTGTCCAGACTAGAAATCGTCCATATTTCACATCCATACATGGCTACACTCCATACAAATACTTTCACAAACGTCTTCCTGACTCTTAAATCTATACTTGATGTTAACAAATTTCTCTTCTTCACAAATGCTTTCCTTGCCATTGCCAGTCTACATTTTATATCCTCTCTACTTCGACCATCATCAGTTATTTTGCTCCCCAAAAAGCAAAACTCCTTTACTACTTTAAGTGTCTCATTTCCTAATCTAATTCCCTCAGCATCACCCGATTTAATTCGACTACATTCCATTATCCTCGTTTTGCTTTTGTTGACGTTCATCTTATATCCTCCTTTCTAGACGCTATCCATTCGGTTCAACTGCTCTTCTAAGCCCTTTGCTATCTCTGAGAGAATTACAATGTCATCGGCGAACCTCAAAGTTTTTTTTTCTTCTCCATGGATTTTAATACCTACTCCGAATTTTTCTTTTGTTTCCTTCACTGTTTGCTCAGTATACAGATTGAATAACCTCGGGGATAGGCTAGAACCCTATCTCACTCCCTTCCCAACCACTGCTTCCCTTTCATGTCCCTCGACTCTTATAACTGCCATCTGGTTTCTGTACAAATTGTAAATAGCCTTTCGCTCCCGGTATTTTACCCCTGCCACCATCACAATTTGAAAGAGAGTATTCCAGTCGACATTGTCAAAAGCTTTCTCTAGGTCTACAAATGCTAGAAACGTATGTATGCCTTTCTTTAATGTAGCTTCTAAGATAAATCGTAGGGTCAGTATTGCCTCACGTGTTCCAACATTTCTACGGAATCCTGACCAATCTTCCCCGAGGTCGGCTTCTACCACTATTTTCATTCGTCTGTAAAGAATTCGCGTTAGTATTTTGCATCCGTGACTTATTAAGCTGATAGTTCGGTAATTTTCACATCTGTCAACACCTGCTTTCTTTGGGATTGGAATTATTATATCCTTCTTGAAGTCTGAGGGTATTTCGCCTGTCTCATTCATCTTGCCCACCAGATGGTAGAGTTTTGTCAGGACTGGCTCTCCCAAGGCCGTCAGTAGTTCTAATGGAATGTTGTCTACTCCCGGGGCCTTGTTTCGACTCAGGTCTTTCAGTGCTCTGTCAATCTCTTCACGCAGTATCGTATCTTCTGTTTCATCTACATCTACATCCTATTCCATTTCTATAATATTGTCCTCAATTTCATCGCCCTGGTATAGACCCTCTACATAGGGGAAGGCGGGGCAAGACGGGGAGGTGAGGTAAGATGGGGAAGGGCTATAAGCTACAGTTAGAGTGCTGCCATCTATGGATAGTTAAGTCAACATTATCAATACACAGGTCCCAGTGTGTTGACACTGCTGAACCTTAGTTTCGTGGCGGTTTCTGTGAGCTTTGCGAGGTACGTACAATTGTTGTACTGATTTGCAATGTTATACACCTTTGTCCAGACTGTGTATATAGCACTGAATAGTACCTCTTATTAACAGTAAACTGCTGTGTCAGTAGTCTATGTTCACTAAATAGTGTTCATGTAGGCGTAACATAACCTGACAGCATGGTAGGGGATAACACGGGGTGGGGCAAGATGGGGAGCTTCCCCGTCTTGCCCCTACTATTTGTCCAACCATAAGGTTTTTATCGTCTCATGTGTTTATCTCGCTGCGGGGTTTGAACACGTACATTATACGTTGAATACAATTGTAAATAGAATGGTATTCGTTATTCAAAAGTTTCCTAATTAATTACGAAGTATGCCTTAGGCTACATGGTGAGTAAAAATACACAAAACGAAAAGGAATCCCCAAACGTGCTGCATGTAAAAGAAAACTCTTCACAAAGACGTTTAATAAACCTGGGATACCACCAAAAGGACATAATGACAACGCAAAAGTGACGAACGTTACTGACGACTTAATCACCCCTTCATGCTGAAGGGAAAATAAACTGAGGTCGAATGACCACGAGGAAGAGAGTGAAGAATGTTTATACTGCTATGACTTCTCTGAAAGAGGCTGGATACGGTGTATTAGCTGCGGACGCTGGGCCCACGACACTTGTGCAGGGATACAAAGTGATGATGACGAGGCTGTCCACACTTCTGTACTATGTGAAAGTAAGAGGCCCAAATAAAATTTAATGCCTGATTCTACAATTCTCAGAACCATGTTTCGAAACCTTATCGTCACATTATTTCGTTATTCCAGTACTTATTTAAGCTTTAGAGATGAATTCATGCTAGTTCCCCATCTTATACCCGCATATGGGGCAAGACGGGGAATTGGTAGTTTATGTTTCAAATCGAGATATTTCTAACCAAATGTACCAAGTTTGCAGGTTTCTTTGCATACTATTGTAATTCAGTGGTTAAGTAAACAAATGATAGTCAAACCTACTTGAATGTGCTTATTTTTGTCCCTTTTGTAAGGGTTTAAAGTTAGCTTCCCCATCTTGCCCCGCCTTCCCCTACTCCTTCCACCTTTCTGGTTTCCCTTCTTTGCTTAGAACTGGGTTTCCATCTGAGCTTCATACCAGTGGTTCTCTTTTCTCCAAAGGTCTCTTTAACTTTCCTGTAGGCAATTTCTATCTTACTCCTAGTGAGATAAGCCTCTACATCCTTACATTTGTCCTCTAGCCATCCCTGCTTAGCCATTTTGCACTTCCTGTCGATCTCATTTTTGGGACGTTCGTATTCCTTTTTGTCTGCTTCATTTACTGCATTTTTATATTTTCTCCTTTCATGAATTAAATTCAATATTTCTTCTGTTACCCAAGGATTTCTACTAGCCCTCGTCTTCTTACCTACTTGATCCTCTGCTGCCTTCACTATTTCATCCCTCAAAGCTACCCATTCTTCTTCTACTGTATTTCTGTCCCCCATTCCTGTCAATTGTTCCTTTATGCTCTCCCTGAAACTCTGTACAACCTCTTGTTTAGTCAGTTTATCCAGATCCCATCTCCTTAAATACTCACGTTTTTGCAGTTTCTTCCGTTTTAATCTACAGTTCATAACCAATAGATTGTGGTCAGAGTCCACATCTGCCCCTGGAAATGTCTTACAATTTAAAACCTGGTTCCTAAATCTCCCTCTTACCATTAAAAGATTCGTACTTAATAAGCAAGCATACTGTGAAGAAATTTAGGTTAGTTTGAATATGTATTTTTGTGATTTATGTGTGCTTTGTTCATTTTTGTAGGTACATTCTTTTATTTTGTTTAGAGTGTAAATATGTTTATCTTGAATAAGTTAAATTGGATGTGTGCATCATGTACGTACATGAACTAAAACATTAGCAAATGAATCGGACGTACGTGTCCATAAAAGACATACTAACACTGAGCATCCGAAAATTTGTACCACTGAATCGTTCGTATTTCTCATTTCAACTACAGTACAGCTTGATAGATTTAGCGCGAATACCAGGTAGATGTACTTGTGGCTGCACTCTCACGTGCAAGGCAGCTGCAAGCGCGCAATCTACGTCAAGCTAATGATTCCGTGTTGAACGATAATATTATGTACAAAATTTACTGAACTCAAGATGTCAGAGTGCCCAGCTGGCCGACACTTCATGAACAAGAGGATTTGGCAAAGAACATGATAATTTTGTAATAGACAAAGCATATTATGGATTAAATTACTGTAGGTAAAGGCGAGTAAAAATGTAATATCGATTGTATATGTATTTATGTGTATAGTTTTACTGAAAATGATCAAAATGTGCTCAGTGTGCCTTTAATGTGAAGTAATTTTCCGGACACTGAGATAGTGACATGAGGAAAGAAGTTACTCACACAGTAAAAATTTTAAACAAAATAAGAGTGGAACAGGCTGTACGTTTTATAGCTTGGAAAACATTGATAAACTGAAAACGGAAATGCCCATCACATATTGCTGAACTGTAATAAGTAAAGGTTGCTATAGTTTCACTGAACTGCTGAACTGTGCTTGGCAAGAAACAGTGGTGTTTATTGCAAAACAGTGAACCTATACATCGTGATTAGAACTGTGTGGTTAAGAAACGGCCAACCGCGAGCTAAAATCACAAGTGAATGCTTTGAGCGGCACAAGTGTTAGAAGAACAGTGTGACAATGGGACACCGACAAACCTTGCACGGATGCCCACCATAGTGACGTACAGGAAAATCAGAGTGAACACGTGTATTACGAATCACTACTTACGTAAAGTAAAAGAGTGACCTGAAAAAGCCTAACTCCCAAGTGAAGTACTGTTATTGTCTGTTCTCAATCAACATACTACACACACTTATAAATACACACGTGACTGTGGAGCGTAAAGCCTAATAACGTTTCCCTTACAGCCAGTGTGTTTTGTAGTACTATAGGTGTGAAATCTAATGCGTGGTGGGTTACCTTTCATGTCGCGCGAATGGCGAGCGGGCGAGTAGCACTTCTGGACTGCTCAGCCGATCGGCGCTGGGCGACGCTCACTTGTTCGCTGGTGTCATACACCGATCGAATCCGCTTTCCGCGCGCCTTGTTCCTGCTTAGCCGCTGTCCTGCGCTGAATACTCGCCTACACCGTCGTCAACTGCCGTCGCGACGAATTGACATGAATACTTCAGAAAACCTGGACCATTTTGCTCATGAGTGTAAAATCAAACGAACCTGATGTGCTAAAACATCATAAACGTCAGACCTTTCGCTAATATTGTTAAACTGACAAAGACTTTTGGCTTATATTTGAAACTAGTATAACTTGTCACAGACTTGTACCTTAAGGGACAAGACATGTCATGGACTTTCTTAACCAGCTGAAACAGAAAACTTTCTAAATTTTTTTGCAAATTAACCAACTTCTACGAACTATTTTGCTTTTGTGTTGATGTAAATACTGTTTTATCATAATTGTTGTATATACTTATGTTTAAATCTCTGGGGAATAAACAGTTCGAAGACTCCGGGCGGGGTTATTTCGCCTACTACCCGAATGGTGCAGTATAAGCCTTTTGTTATCGGGTCATAGTTTATTCCAAACTGTTCGCCTTCATGTGCAGACACAAGGCAAAGAGTTAAACACAAGCCCTAATAAAATAATTGTAAACCTGAAAATACATTTTAAGCAATACAGTAGGTGTAAGTGAAAGCTCTACCTGCGTAATAATTTGAATAATCTGAAACTAAGCTTGCCAGTGACAAGCGTGACTGAAGACATTAAAAATCATTTGAAGTGATCCGTTCTAGTGGTGAGTGAGACCCAACACTGGAAATATTTGGGTCCACCCTCACTAGGGGGCCTATGTGGCCGTACGCCACATAACGTGAAAACATAATCTTGAAGAGCTTCGAAAATATAACAAAAATGACGTCATAACGAAATATGTATTATCGCAGAAAAATCACAAAGACTCTATAATCAATTAATATGATATGCGAATCTAATTGTAATCTCCGTTCCTTTTGAAAAAGGATCTCTCTCACTTCCCTTTTGTTTCTGGGCAGCGCAAGTAACCATTTTGTGACGAAGCACGAAAACATGTAAGTTTCATGTAATATTTAGCCTAAATATAATCAAATATTACTTAAAAGTGTCGCCAATGTTTTACTATAACAGATCCTATATTCATGAAGTGAAAGACTTAAATGCTTTATGCACATTTTATTTAGGAACATGGGTGCAGAGGTCAGCGCCATTGTTCTAAATGATAACGGCCCAACCTCGTGATAAGTATCGTAATATTCGCTAATTTTGATAACTAAAAATAAAGGTAAATGTAGGAGGATACTCTTGATTAGCGGTTATTCCTTTGTAACAGTAAAAGTAATCAGTTTTTTCAGTATCGAATCATATTTAAGTTAAGTGACTGCAGTAAATTTGTTGATCCCCACTTAATAGGAATTGCTTGAATAGCATTGCATTTCCATAAGAAGAGTGATTAACAGTCAGCTACAATAATGAATGGAGACATAAATCTGGTATTTAGTGTTTTTTTGTGACACGTTACAATACAGCATCATCGGTCTTTTGCGGTCTAACTGTGTTGGTGAGGCAGTAAATTTATCCACAGGGCAGTGACACTGCAATACACTCTGGAGGTGTGGCGGTAGGACTTGGAGTCCCGTACCACCCTCCGACAGTGACAGTACTACATGAGTCAGGCAGAAAAATTTAGCCTAACGTGGGCAGGTAGAGTGGGAAAGCATTGGACGTAAAATGGGGGCTAGTCCCACCAAAGGATGCATCCGTGGTGGGCGTGCCAGGCCTATCGCTAAACATGGTCGGAATCCGATTCCTCTAGGATGGTCAGGGGAACCGCATCTCGTTGCCAGCGGCGTGTAAATGTGGACCCAACGTGGCGTAACCCATGGACAGTGTCCCGCAGGGCCTCCAGAGGGGGACGATATCAGCTTCCTCGTGGAGAGAGACAATTCTCGTGAGTGGCGGGGTGTGCAAGCTCCACCTGAGCACCTTGTTCTGCAGGCACTGCAACGTCCGCGTCCTGGTGACATTTTCGTGGCCTATGCACCAGTGCCATACGTGAGGGCAGGCAGGAAAGATGTTCGGTAGATGCAGGTTGGGTTCTCTACCGCGGAAGGATGGGTACAAGGCTCTGGTCAGCTTTTGCCCCTTGTTGGCGACACGCTCTGATACTCCGCATTTCAATGGAGGGGCGGCTTGTGGTCCATCTGGAGCTATATAGTTTGTCCGGCACCGGGTGATGGTGGCGTGCGCCTATCGCTGGAGACGGGCGACGACGACGTTAGAAATGCGGCCGGTGGTATATGTTTTTTTTTTTTTTTAATTTTGATATGTTACAATACAGCGTCACCGGTCTATTGCGGTCTAACTGTGTTGCTGAGGCAGTAAATTTATCCACAGGGCAGTGACTGTATCACTGCAATTCACTTTGGACGTGTGGCGGGGGGACTTGTTGTCCCGTGCCACCCTCTGACGGTGACAGTACTACATGAGTCAGGCAGAAAAATTTAGCCTAACGTGGGCAGGTACGATTGGAAAGTATTGGACGTAGAATGGGGGCTAGTCCCGCCAAAGGATGCGCCTGTGGTGGGCGTGCCAGGCATATCGTTAGCCATGGTCGGAATCCGAATCCTCTAGGATGGTTAGGGGAACCGGATGTCGATGCCAGCGGCTTGGAAGTGTGGTCCCAACGTGGCGTAACCCATGGACAGTGTCCCGCAAGGCATCCACTTTCTCATAGAGCCGCAGCGCGTTGTTGCGTATGGTCGTCTTTAGGGGGACGATATCCGCTTCCTCGTGGAGAGTGACAAATCTCGTGAGTGGCGGGGCGTGCAGGCTCCACCTGATCACCTTGTTCTGCAGTCGCTGCAACGTCCGCGTGCTAATGACACTAATCGTGGCCCATGCAGCAGATCAATACGTGAGGGCAGGCAGGATAACTGTTCGGTAAATGTGGAGCTTAGTATGCAGGTTAAGTTCCCTACTGCGAAAGAGCGGGTACAAATCCCTGGTTAGCTTTTGCCCCTTGTTGGTGACATACTCCACTGGACAGTTGAAGAGCAACTTGTGATCCATCTGGACCCCGAGATAGGTGGTTGTCGGGGACCAGGGCACCTGCACACCTGAAATCGAGATATTGCAGTGGAGGACTGGGTGCCGTTTCGTGAAGTAAACTGCCGTGGTTTTGGCGGCATTGAGAGCTATTTTGTTTGTCCGGCACCAGGTGATGGTTGCGTCCACCTGTCGCTGGAGGCGGGTGACGACGGCGTCAGTAATGCGTCCAGTGGTGTATAGTGCTGTGTCGTCAGCAGATTGTGCAAGGTGGCACTCGGGGATGACCGGCATGTCATTGACATAGATATTAAAAAGGATGGGAGATAGCACCGATCCTTGCGGAGTGCCTGCTGACAATTGGCGATTGCCAGAGCCCATTCCCCGTCGAAAAACTAGGAAAGTCCTACCACGGAGGAAGTCATCCACGATCTTGACATAAATATCCGGTATAGGGGTCTGTGTCAGCATCTTGTGTACCAGGTTGTCTTGCCAGATCTTGTCGTAGCTGTCGACTTGGCAGTGTTGAAGCCTTTGCTGATGTGTTCAGTGATCCGTAGGACTTGAAGTTCAGCAGAGAGGTGTGAAGTGAATCCCGACTGTTCAGGACGGATCGTCCCAGCTGCCGCAAGAGGTTGGGAAAGTCGGTGAAGGATCACAGATTCAAGGACCTTAGCCGTAGTATTTAGGAGGCTGATGGGCCTGTTGTTGGTGGGGACTGCAGGGTCCTTTAACCTTTTGGGGATCGCAATCAGCTTGGCTTGTTTCCACTGATGGGGGAAAAGGCCAGACGTGAGACAACAGTTTAAAATCTTGGTAAACAAGATGAGTGGTGTGCGGGGAAGGTGGCAAAGATGTTCATTTAAAATTCCGTCCAATACAGAGGCCGACCGGCCACGTTTCCGTCGAAGGATGCGCTGAATTTCTGCCATGGACGTAAGATGGGGAGCAGACTGGGGTGAGCGGTTGCAGAAAGCAGTAACAGCTGTCAGGATTTCGTGTTCCTCCTGTAGTTCGTTCGGCGAATGGTCCTGGACCAGAGGGCGGTTTTGGGCCTCGAACGCATCTGCCAGCGTTTCCACAATTTGCAGGGTATCATACAACAAGCCCGCTGCTGTGCGAATAGGATGGGCAGTCGCTGGCTTAGAACGCTGCAGGGTGCGAATGACAGCCCAGTCAGATTTTTGGTGGTATAGGAAAGTGGACATCCTTTCCTCCCACTGTTCAGACCTCCATTCAGCGAGCCGGTGGCTGAATTCGCGTTGGAAGCGTCTCATTTGGCGTTTGTCCTGAGGGTCACGATACTGCTTCCACCTCCGGTGGTTGCGGTTCTTTTGCACCTTCAGCTCTCGTAACAGAGGGCGCAAGTCGTCCATGGGTGTTAAATTTCGAGGTGCAGTGGAGTTGAAGAGTTTCACTGCTTTCTGTATTTTGGCGGTAAGGTAATCCACAGCACGGACCATATTTGCCAGTGTTGTCAAATCGAGGTCATGTCGAGTGGTGTTATAAGTACCCTGGCAAACTTGTCCCAACTGGTGAGGGTCGCAATTGAACGAACATCAAATGAATGGGCAGCATTGGTGAGGTGCAAGAGTACTGGCTCATGGTCAGAGGCCAGTTCGTGGAGAACTTCCAGTGAAAACTGTGCAGTGATGTTTTTGAAGATGGCCACATCCAGAACGTCTGGCTGGCAGTACGGGCTGGGATATGGATAGGTTCGTGGGGGCCATAGACCAATTGTGCTAAAGTATCCTCCAGGTCAAGGAGGAGCCGACCTTTTGGGTTAGAGATGCGAGAATGCCAAGCTGGGTGCTTGGCATTGAGATCCACCCCAATGATGAGCCTTTCGAAGGATGACATAGGGCGGAGGTCTGCTTCCAGCAGTGGCTTGTTTGGGCTCAAATACGCTGCTGCAAAGGTAATGGCACAAAGGCGTGTGGGGACACCATGTTGTGAAGGCGGAAATCGTCTGCCAGTTTGAGGTGTGTTTCTGTGACCAGTAAAACATCCACACAATGGTCGTGGAGGAAGGTGTTCAATTCCTTCATCCGTTTTATGCCATTAGCATTAAAAATGCAGGTGACAAGATCCCGAGGGGGCTAGTGGTGGTGTGGAGGTCCATTCGCCATTAGAACAATATTTGACTAAGCCCTTCCACTAGGGCGATGACCTTGGAGAGTCCGTCCTCCGACCGACGGATATTTTGTGCAGTGTCACGAATAACTCACAGGATGTAGGGTTTCGTGAAAAGACCTGGAGTATTTCGCGCATGTTCGCCCGAAAGGACACATCAATCTCCACCACTGGGGGAGGGTCCCGTGTGGTCTGCTTGCCCCTACGGCGGGCAGGTGCAGGTGTAATAGTAGGCAGAGTGGAGGTAGGGGCAGAGGGCTGGGATAGAGCCACAGGTGGACTGGAGGGAGCTGCAGCTGGCTCCTGTAGTTGGAGCAGTCACGGAAGACGGACAATGAGGAGGAGACTGGGCTACAGCAGCAAAGGATGTCGTTGGACTCAGGGCAGGAAGGGGCACAGGAGTCACCGAATCATCTGGTACCTGAGTGGCTGGTATCAGAGTGGCTGCTGAGGACAGTGCACCAGGCTGACCCCGCAAAACAGGATAGTTGGTCATGTCCCGTAGTGGTGGGGGAGATCGATTAGTTCCTGTTTTCTTTTTGGGAGGACGAGAAGACTTCAGTGGCTTCTGGTAAACAGGGCACCCCCTCCAGGATGCCATGTGGTGGGGATCATGAGTCCTTCCCAAACATCTGGCACAGGTAGGTTTCTCCAAAGCAGGGAGTGTGTAGTTCTCCACTAAATGTGGGCCAGCACACGTAACACACCGCAATGGCAGGGACCAGTATTCCCAGTATGTCGTAAACGTTGGTATTTGCGACAGATAGCTGGCCCATTGCGGCCCTCGTAAGATTCAGTCCGGACTTTTGTGTACAGAAGATACCGGATTTGGTAAATCCGCTATATGTCCTCCCTCCGGGAAAGGGAGACGACGTGTGTAGGGCAGGGGATCAATGCCCTGGTCTCAGGATCCCTCTTGCTATACTGGTGGACCAAAGGATCTTCGAAATCGAGTCGAAGCAGTTCCTCCTTGACCTCCTCTGCTGTAACCTCTGGTGGCAAGTCCTTGATGACGATTTTGGTGCGGCGACTACCCAACGTTTGGTGGGTAAAGTAAGGCATTGCCTTTGATTTTACGAAATCGAGAATGGTAAGATAGTCGTCCCTACTGTCAAGCAGGTATTTCACATGATCTTTTTGGTAAACAGCTCTCAATTGGCCGACAATGATCCGCTGGAGCTCAGTGTTCAGTTTCGTATAATTAGTGACATTATATACCACAATGGGGGTATCTTCTCTTTCTTCAGAGGGCTTGGCGGGATCTCTTGAGAAGGAGGGTCGGGAGCATGAGCCATTTCCTCATCCACAGGACCATCTGGTGCGGCGTCCCCCGGCAGGGGGGTATCGTAACACGATCAGACTTTCCGACTGGGTCAGGGAGTCGAGAAGGCTCGCCACGGTGGCGGGACGGTGTAAGAAGAGATGCAGGTACAGCTGGGTGGTGGTCAGACAGCCGTCGCGAAAACTGCTCAGCGAGTTTCTCCATAGTGGACACGGGTCCGCCTGACACAGCCAGGGGCCCGGCAGAAGGAGACTACGCACACCAAAATCTTCCCAGTTATGTTGGGGTAATAACTACTAAAGTACCAACGCCGAAATTGCACATATACCAACGCTGCTACGCGGTGATAAAACTATAACGATACGACACGGAAACGCACACAATCAAAAGACACCCTCAGGGATGAAACCTAACTTACGTGTAGGATATTCTGGTGTCTTTAAATATAATAACATTCTGTCGGGCAAACTAACTGCGAGAAGTACCACAATTGAGAGAATGACGCAAATAATTCTTCAGTTGTGAAGCAGCTAGAATAATACTAACTCCAACCATTCATAACATACAAAAACCAATAGAGAAAAGAGAGCCACCACATCGTGTGGACTGTCGTCTTCTCGGAGCGGAAGAGAAGTCGCTTTTCCTCTGCTCTGATTACGCGATGACCAACCTAGAGTCCCACTTACCTGAACGGAGGGATCTACCCTTTATGCAAGGGTGTTTCTTTCAAAGTCTATCAGTGAGCGAAACTTTCTAGTTCCTTTGGAACAGCGGGTTGGAACCATCACCAAGATGGCTATTTGATGAGAGACAGTAACTAAAAACATCGTGTGAATAAGGGGTGATTTAATCTATAGGAGTGTGTGTTTTTATTTTTCTGATTTTCCGTATTTTTCTGTCTGTTTTCTGTTTTTGGTCCATATTCGTGTTTGAACTAAATGTATATCAGGCGATGAGCCATGTGTGTGCTCGTTGTTTGTAATCGTGTTTCTTGATTCGGTATAAATTTCAATTGTGTTTGTAGGTCATTTGAACTTTCAGATTTAAGTGTTTTATGCGAATTGTGAGAACTCCCTTGTTCAGTGGAGAGCGACGTGTACCGTGAAACCGTTCTCAGTATTAATATTTGCAAGGTTAGTTCTCTCACGTGTGGTTCGCGATCATTTAATTTTGTCGTGGCTTTAGTCAACTTTATGGTATTCGTGGCATTTCTGTTTTCTTGGAAACGTTTTAATTCGTTTAAATGTCTATGGTAACCTGCCACGTGGAGATGTCGGCTCTCGGTTGACGGGCACGATTCGTTATACTTTGTTATTACTTTTGTGAACTGTTCTAAACAGGTTATATCTCTTTGTGAGTTCGTGCCTGCATTTATTGGTGGTAAATTGTGTCTTGACCTGTTATATCGCGTGAGTGCGTGAATGAATGTTTACCGCACTTAATCGTCTCAGTCCCTCACCGAAGTTACGACATGAAGTGCTTTATTTTATCATATTTCCTTAATTAGTTAGTATTCAGGTGCCAGGTTAGAATGTAAACTTAATGTCCTCCCCAGTTTAATGTGTTCTTTCAGTGAGTAAACCTGATTCATGAAAGTCAACCTCCTCTGTAGTGCTCGCTCATTTAGAATCGCTTATGTGCTTTTCCCATTTAAAAAAATTATATTATGCCCTTCTTGTATCCTCCCTGATAAGGGCTGTAACCAGGTAAACTCATAACAGCAGTATTTCCAGCTTAAGAGAAGTGAGTAATATCTCAAGCTACCGGCTTATCATTTAGGTTCATCAATTGTCGCAATTAATTTAATTGAAATTAATATTTCAAATTGAATGAATTATTCAACTGATGATGCAGTTCAGTTATTTTCAATACTTAGGATGGCCTAGGGCTGGTGGCAACCCTATTTTATTGTCATAGTTTTTGTTTCTAATAGAGACTTAACCACGCAGAAGTATGGATGTTTAGGAAGCTTGCACGTGGAAACAAAATAGCAAACTTACACATATGAAATAGCGTTCTTTGCACCTGCATGGTATGTCAATGGCCACCGTGTTATTCTGATGACGGGACCTAGAGCGTTTCGGCATTGATAGCTGTGTGATGTTTATATCATAATAAAAAGAGTAAATAGGTCCGTAATCTCCACAGACGATAAATTCGTGGCATAACTTGGCATAAAGAAGGGCTAGATTGATGGGACACCTCATGAGGCATTCCGTAATGGAGGGGAGTTTGATGGTGATAATTTTAGAGAGAGAGATGCCACGGCTTGTCACCAAAAAACAGATTCAGGCAGCTTAGACTAAAGCAGTAATGAAGAAGCGAAGTGACTTGCAGGAGAGCTGCATCCAAAGAGTTTTCGGTCTGACTACCACAACAACAACGTAAGTTTTCCATCGTCGAGTACGTTAAGTTTGGTCGGGCCGGAGCTAATCTTAAAACAAATGGTGAACTTTTACACACTTTAGCGTTATATTTACGTCCTTGTGACACTATTTATGACTCCAAAGTTTCGTTAGTCACTTTGATACATTACGAGCGCAGCTCTGACCTTTCCTTCCAAATAGACAGACAGTAGCGCTAGCGGTCTCTGTGGACAGACGAGCACAAACGGCCGGAGCATCGCTTCGGGTGACACAGGCGGCCGCGTCAGAGCGGCTCCCCCGCGTTGCGTAGGAGTGTGCTGGAGGCGGCAGTGCGTGCGCCACGCAGCGTGGGTTCCGTGCCGTGAATGGGCACGCCCGCCACTGTTGTTCGTCCGGCACAATTTTACTCGAGTGCCTCATTCTGCGTGTTCTGTCTTCAGCAGCGTTCCGGCGCCCGTTAGCTATATTTTTGTGGCGAGTGGCATAAATAGAGCTCGCCTCGTAAATGGGAACGACACGCGACAACGGCCCCCGCACTCAAAAATACGCATAAAACACACGCGCGTCGCCGCGGCAGCAGCCTCCGGCACCGCCCGCCGCGTGTCGCTGTTGTCGCCTCGCGGCCGAGATAGCGCCGCGACGTGGGCTGGAGCACGCTCCACCGCTGCGCGCGACGTGCCAAACGCCATTAACTGCACTTAATGCACACCGCCGCGGAATATCTCTAACAATACAGCAAATTTATGCTCGTGTACAGCGACGTACTGCAAACATTTTTGCTCTCTCTTCCACCCTCTCTCTCTCTCTCTCTCTCTCTCTCTCTCTCTCTCTCTCTCTGAAATATTCTACTCACTCTCCCTCACCCCAGCCGCAATAATAATTCTTCATCTCCTATTCGTGAATGATTATGTACCCACACTGTAGTCGTACAGTCTTATTTTACAGTCTTGAACACCGGATGAGGGAAGCAGCACATGACGTCATGCAACTGGGGTGATAGCCGAAATCACTCAATAATCAGTTTTCATCATCCTGCACGGCATTCTGAACAAGACATTGGTCACCACCCGCAGAGTTCCGCGACTGTTCAAATACGTTTAAAAAATAAATAAACACGATCTGAGGCAACAGCGGAAATATTGCTCCACTTTCCAGCCAGTCCAGATGACCTGTTTGGAAGAGTCATCGCTGTGGGCGCATTGTGTGTTACATGACCACAATACCAAGGAAGAAAACAAACATATGAAGTCACACAAGCTGCGATATAGCCGCAGATAGAATCAGTGATGCAGGAAGTGAGGAACTGGTTATTTTATTCCAGTCAACGTACACAAAAATTTGCGGTATCAGATTATTTATTTTGGCCAATGGTGAACAGTTTTATCCCTGCTTTTGTTTTATTATATACTCTGAGGGGCAAGAAGGAGGTGTAAATCGATAGATTTGGTGTACATGTACTGACAGACAAATGATTACAACGTCAAGAAAATCGGATGATTTATTCAAGAGACACAGCTTCACAAATTGGGCAAGTCAGTAGTGCGTTGGTACACCTCTGGCCCTTATACAAGCAGGTATTCGACTTGGCATTCTTTGACAGTGTTATTGACTGTCCTCCTGAGGGATATCGTGCTATGCTCTCCAGCTGCCTTCTTATATCGTCAAAACACCGAGCTGGTTGGAGGGCCCTGCTCGTAATGCTGCAAACGTTCTCAAGGTGGTGGTTTTGGCAGACAAAAAGACAAGCAGCAGAAACTCTCGCACTGTGCAAGAGGTCATTACCTTTCTGAAACGAAAGTCCATGGGAGCTTGCCATGAATGGCAACATAACGAGGCCTAGAATATCGTCTATATGCCTCAGTAACATAAGAGTGCCTCGGATAATAACCAAAAGTCCCTGCTATGAAAAGAAATTGCTGTAGGGTCTTATGGTGAGCACCAGTCATTCCAGGGTGTACTTAGACACACATTGACTGGAGTAGAATGTCTTGACTGTTAAGTCCCGCTTGGAATTCAGTCCAAATGACAAGTGAACACTTAACTGGGGACGCTCCGGACAGCGGCAGGATGATTGCCTAACAGTTGCCCGCCATACGGCCCGACAACCAGGAGTGCCTTTTCTTTTAACACAGGACCTCTTTCCTTGTTATCCGCTGCACTCTTACAGCACAGCGGTACAACAACGCTATTCAACGCCGCCTTTTGTTCCATGTTGTTTTGATCATCCGTCTCCTGATTGGTTTGATGCGGCCCACCACGAATTCGCCTCCCGTGCTAACCTCTTCATCTCAGAGTAGCTGTTGCAACCTACGTCCTGAATTATTTACTATAAGTATTCCAATCTCTGTCTTCTTCTACAGTTTTTGCCCTCTACAGCTCCCTCTAGTACCATAGAAGTCATTCCTACATGGCGCTTCAGCCTGGAACCGCGTGACCGCTACGGTCGCAGGTTCGAATCCTGCCTCGAGCATAGATATGTGTGATGTCCTTAGGTTAGTTACGTTTAAGTAGTTCTAAGTTCTAAGGGACTGATGACCGCAGATGTTAAAAGTCCCATAGCGCTCAGAGCCATTCCCACATGTTTTAACAGATTTCATATCATCCTGTCCCTTCTCCTTATCAGAGTTTTCCATATATTCCTCCCCTCTCCGATTCTGCGCAGAACCTCCTCATTCCTTACCTTATCAGTCCACCCAATTTTCAACATCCGTCTGTAGCACCACATCTCAAATGCTTCAATTCTCTTCTGTTCCGGTTTTCCCACAGTCCATGTATCACTACCATACAATGCTGTACTCCAGACGTACTTTCTCAGAAATTTCTTCCTCAAATTAAGGCTGTTATTTGATATAAGTAGACTTCTCTAAACCAGGGATCCCTTTTTGACATTGCTAGTATGCTTTTGATGTCCTCCTTGCTCCATCCGTCATTGGTTATTTAAACTGCCTATGTAGCACAATTCCTTAACTTCCTCTACTTCGTGATCATCAATCCTCATGCTAATTTTCTCGCTGTTCTCATTTCTACTACTTCTCAGTAGCCTCGTCTTTCGTCGATTTACTCCAATCCGTACTCTGTACTCATTAGACTGTTCATTCCGTTCAGCGTATCACGTAATTCTTCTTCATTTTCACCCATGATAGCATTGTCATCAGCGAATCGTATCATTGATATCCATTCACCTTGAAGTTTAATTCAATTCCTGAACCTTTCTATTACTTCCATCATTGCTTCGTCTATGTACAGATGGAACAGCAGGGGCGAAAGGCTACATCGGTGTCTTACACTGTTTTTGATACGAGCACTTCGTTCTTGATCGTCCACTCGTATTATTCCCTCTTGGCTGTTGTACGTATTGTGTATGACCTGTCTCTCCCTATAGCTTACCCCTACTTTTCTCAGAATTTCGAACGTCTTGCACCATTTTACAATGTCGAACGCCTTTTCCAGGTCTACAAATCCTTTGAACGTGTCTTGATTTTTCTTTAGCCTTGCATCCATTATTAACCGCAACGTCAGAACTGCCTCTCTCGTGCCTTTACCCTTCCTAAAGACATACTGATCTTTATCTAGCGCACCCTCAATTTTCCTTTCCATTCTTCGGTATGTAATTCTTGTCAGCAACATGGATGCATCAGCTGTTAAGCTGATTGTGCGGTAATTCTCGCACTCGTCAGCTCTTTCCGCCTTCGGAATTGTGTGGATGATGCTTTTCCGAAAGTCAGTTGGAATGTCACCAGAGTCACACATTCTACATACCAACGTGAATAGTCGTTTTGTTGCCACTTCCCCCAATGATTTTAGAAATTCTGATGGAATGTTATTCTATCCCTTCTGCTTTATTCGATATTAAGTCCTCCAAAGCTCTGTTAAATCCTGATTCTAGGGCTGGATCCCCTAGCTCTTCTAAAGCGACACCTGTTTCTATCACATGAGACAAATCTTCTCCCTCACAGATATTTTGAATATACTCTTTCCACCTATCTGCTCTCTCCTCTTCATTAAACAGTGGAATTGCCGTTGCGCTCTTAATGTTATCACCCTCGCTTTTTATGTCATCGAAGGTTGTTTTGTCTTTCCTGTATGCTGAGTCTGTCCTTCCGACAATCATTTCTTTTTCGACGTCTTCACATTTTTCCTGCAGACATTTCGTCTTAGCTTCCCTGCACTTCCTATTTCTTTATTTCCTCAGCGACTTGTATTTCTTTATTCCTGAGTTTCCTGGAACATTTTTGTACTTCTTCCTTTCATTGATCAGTTGGAGTATTTCTTCTGTTACCCATGTTTTCTTCCCAGTTACCTTCTTTGTGCCTATGTTTTCCTTCTCAACATCTTTGATGGCCCTTTTTAAAGATGTCCATTCCTCTTCAACTGTACGGCCTAGTGAACTATTCCTTACTGCTGTATCTATGGCCTTACAGAACTTCCACCGTATCTCATCATTCCTTAGAACTTCCGTGTCCCGCATCTCTGGGTATTGATTCTTCCTGACTAATGTCTTGAACTTCTGCCTGCTCTTCATCACTACCATATCGTGATCTGAGTCTATATCTGCTCGTGGGTACACCTTACAATCCAGTATCTGATTTCGGAATCTCTGTCTGACCATGATGTAATCTAACTGAAATCTTCCCTTATCATACGGCCTTTTCCAAGTGTGCTTCCTCCTCTTGTGATTCTTGAACAGAGTATTCGCTATTACTAGCTGAAACTTGTGACAGAACTCAATTAGTCTTTCTCCTCTCTCATTCCTTTTCCCAAGCCCATATTTTCCTGTAACCTTTTCTTCTACTCCTTCCCCTACAACTGCATTTCAGTCTTCCATATTAGATTTTCATATCCCTTTAAATACTGTATTACCCATTCAATATCCTCATACACTTTCTCTATCTCTTCATCTTCAGCTTGCGACTTCGGCATGTATACCAGAACTATCGTTGTCGGTGTTGGTTTGCTGTCGATTCGGATAAGAACAAACCTTTTGCTGAACTGATCACAGTAACACACTCTCTGCCCTACCTTCCTATTCATAACGAATTCTACACACGTTATACCATTTTCTGCTACTGTTGTTATTAGCCTTACTCATCTGACCAGAAATTATTGTCTTCTTTCCACTTCCCTTCACTGACCACTACTACATCTAGATTGAGCCTTTCCATTTCCCTTTTCAGATTTTCTAGTTTCCCTACCACGTTCAAGCTTCTGACATTCCTCGACTCTTAGAACGTTATCCTTCCGTTGATCATTCGATCTTTCTGTCGTGGTAACCTCCCCCTTGGCAGTCCCCTCCCGGAGATCCGAATGGGGGACTATACCGGAATCTTTTTTTCAACGGAGAGATCATCATGACACTTCTTCAATTACAGGCCACTTGTCCTGTGGATACACGTTACGTGCCTTTAATGCAGTGGTTTCCGTTGCCTCCTGCATCCTCATGCCGTTGATCATTGCTGATTCTTCTGCCTTGTTCCATGAGGTCCGCAAATGAACCAACACGTTCTCGATTGCCGTCCCATTCGGATTATTCCTTCGTGTTGCATCGTGTTTCGTGTGTGTGTGTATGTGTGTGTGTGTGTGTGTGTGTGAATGTATTAGGATATGATTCAAACAGATCTGAAGAAGGTAGACAATGAACAAAATTTTTTGTGACCATAGACTGTGTGCCGTCACAAGACGCCCCCCTGGCGCAGCCCTTTAAAATTCGTGCCATCGCTGCGGCATGGATAGTCGGGTAACTCGGTGGTGGCGATGCGCGACGTTCATCGCGAGACAAGTGCCACCATTAGAGCCTTCAGGAGAAGAGGAAGCGGGAGGGACTACTGATTTGGAAAGCGAGCGAGCAACAAGCGGCGGCGAGAAAACCGATGGAGAAAATGGCTGTTGAATTTGTTTGCACACTGTAGTTGTGCTGGCGGGACAACGGCAATAAGGAAGATTGCGCCGGCCGGAGACTTGCGATATTGTGAAGATGTGCGCAGTTTGCTTCAGGGCGATCTGGCTGGTCGCTTACGAAGCAGAACTCGCGTGTGAGTGTGACGAGGCTGTTCTCTACTGGTTGGATATCTACAAATCTTATAACTTAGAGTGGGCTGCTATATCGGCTGCGTGTAATTTAGCCTGATCAGCACACATTACATTGCCAATACTCTCTGTGTGACTTGGGTCTGTGTCTCTGAATTTCTTTCACATCTACATATACATCTACATAGATACCCCTCAATTCACCATAATACGCTTGGCGGAGGGCACCCCGTCCACTACTAGTCATTTCCTTTTCTGTTCCACTCGCAAACAGAGCGAGGGAGAAACGACTGTATAAATGCCTCCCTATGAGCCCTAATTTCTCGTATGTTATCTTCGTGATCCTTATGCAAAATGTATGTTGGAGGCAGTAGATTCGTCTGTAATCAGCTTCAAATGCCGGTTCCCTAAATTTTCTCAATATTATCCCTCAGAAAGAATTTCAGCGCCCCCCTCCCTTCCATGGCTTCCCATTTGAGTTCCCGAAGCATGTCAATAACGCCTGCGTGTTGTTTGAACCTACCATTCACAAATTCAGCAGACCGCCTATGAATTACTTCGATGTCTTACTTCAACCCGACCTGGTACAGAACACAAACACTCGAACGGTATTCTAGAACAGGTCGTACTAGCGTCCTATATACGGTTTCCTTTACACCTGAACAACACTTTCCCAGGATCCTCCCAATATATATAATGTTAAAGTTGTCAGATGCCTGTTTGGTTGCCCTCTGTCAGCTTGACGTCATTTGGGCGTCATCTGACTTTCTGAAACCATCATACTCCTTATTTAGTGTGAATTTCCTTTTAAGATTTGAAGTGGAATTTGCCCCGTGTATAATGGATTTAATGTCTGATATAAAATACTGACAATTTATGAGATTGTTAATGAGGTTTTAGATGAATTGAAGTACTTCTTTAAAGTTTACTTAGTTTAAACTGACCTTAATTGCGAAGCAGGGCTGGCGTTTCATGTTCTGTGACTTCTAATATAATTGGTTTTTACGCTACTTGTTCGGCGTCTTGTTGTTTTTGTGAATTTTTTCTGTTAATCTACCACAAAGATGGCTCATTATTTCCTGTTGTAATAGTTTTTCTTCTGAAAAATGACACTGCCTGAAAATATACATAAAGATGTACTGCATGTATTAACAAGTAAATCTTGAGTGCTTCTTTAAATAAAACAAAAATAATCTTACCAATGGACAGTAACCACTCACAGCTCAATCCGGTCCTACCACTCACTCCCTCTAGTGGTATAGACTGGAATAAAGGGGGCGAATTCTATATGGATTCACCACAGCCGAACCATCATTGGACAACGTTGAGATCAGTGTTTTTTGCTTTTCCATGGTCTGGTGCTATTAGATTACGCTCGCAAGGGGGAATCTGTTACAGAACCATACTACTGGAAACTCCTAAAGAGGGTATGGAAAGTTGACGAGTCGTCGATATGAGTCGCCAAAGAGAGTTGATTTCGGTCAGCAGTGCAACAGCTCATTCTGCAAGGGATACAGTCACACAAGCAGCTTTTTGGCGCTAAGAAATATCGCCCTCCCCCCCCCCCCCTCCCTCGCAACCCCTTGACGTGACACCCTATGACATATTGCTCTTCCTTCGCATAAAGAAATCGTTGCAGGTCAAGCCTGTCAAAATGACGACGACGTGATTTTCGATGAGAAACGCTTCCTTAACAGCAAACCTGTAGGATTATGCTACCGAAGTCTCTGCCTGGTAGTCCATCACCGAAAAATGTGGGTCGCATTGAAAATTATGTTCAATTTTATGTTTACTGGTAATCCACAGCCGGCCGCTGAGGCCGAGCGGTTCTAGGCGCTTCAGTCCGGACCCGCGCTGCTGCTACGGTCGCAGGTTCGAACCCTGCCTCGGGCATGGATGTGTGTGATGTCCTTAGGTTAATTAGGTTTAGGTATTGCTAAGTATAGGGGACTGATGACCTCAGACGCTAAGTTCCATAGTGCTCAGAGCTTGATTTTGTTAATCCACAGTGTGTGCCGATTCGACTGTTCACTCCGTTCACCAGGTCCCGCAGTTCTGCCCATTCTCACTGAAGATAGCACTAACATCAGCGAATCTCATCATTGATGCCATATAATCAATCGTAATTCTGTTTTTTAATTCCGTCAGTGTTTCTTCAAGCCTTTCATTGAACAGTAAGAGACAGTAAGACAGAAAGACTAAATACCTGTCTTACACTCTTTTTAATATTTATCACCTTGCTCTTGGTATTCCATTCTCATTCTTGCCTCTTGAGTAGTCTTGTACATATTCTATAATAGTCGTCTGTTGTATATCTTGCACAATTTTACATAACTGAATTTTTGTACAGGTCTATAGATTTTATCAACGTCTCTTGACTTTTCTTAATTCTAGCTTCCGTTATGAATTGCAACGCCCGAACTGCTTCTCTCGTGCTTCTACCTTGCCTGCATGCAATCTATTCGTCATCTAACTGATACTCAATTGTTTTGTTTATTAGTCTCCTCAGCAACGCATGCGTGACCTGTCAATTTGATTGTGTAATAGTTCTCTATTCTTCCTGTCTTCAGGATTTTGTGGGTGATAATTTTCCGAAAGTCTGACATAATCTCTCCATGCTAATGAATTCTACAAAACAACTTGAACAGCCGTTTGGTTGCCACTTCCACAAAATGGATTTATAATTCCTACGGAATTCTGGCGATCATTTTTTCCTCATCCGTTCGCAAGTCTTACGGACGGTAATACAATGTCTACCCTACGAATAATTTTTCTTCTTCTGTTTCGTCGACATTTCCTCTTCCTCTTAGGAAGCCTTCAGTATGCTCTTTCCATCAATCCGCTCTCCACCACATAACACTGGAATTACTCTTCCATTCCCAATATTGACAACTTTGTGCTGAATTTCATCGAAGGTTGTTTTGAATTTTCTCTATGCTGAATCAGTCCTCCCAGCTATCATTTCTTTTTCGGTTTCTACGCAATTTTCCTGGAATCGTTTACCTTTGGTTTCCTTGTACATTAGATTTACTTCATTCCTAAATAATTTATATTGCGGTTGGTTGAGGTTTTTAGTATATTCCTGAGATGCTACCGATCCAACACTCAGAGATCTACAGAAATATAAGGCTCCCCATAACATCATGCGAACTTAAAAGGAACGAGGTTGCGCGGTGACTAACGCTTTATTAAGTGAAAACCACTGAGGGTGGCCCCATCAACCATGATAGTATGGGAACCTGACCACCCACAGACGTATTGATAACACAATCATCAAACTACAAAAGGAAATAAGTGGTAACCAATATAGAGCTTGTGCATGGGAGAGGACTCTCGTTCAGAACTCAACCAGCCTTGTTGAAGGGCACTATTGGGTTTGGCTAGTTTACACAAGCGGCATTGAGCTATCATTTGTCTAACATACTGGTCCATAGAGGCCCAAGTTAAATGCTTCTTCATCTTTTGGAGCGTCTTTTAAGTCCCTAAATGGCAACCCACCAATGAATCATGAAAATAACGGAAGACTGGACCCACCAAGGTATCAGGCAAACAGATCTTAGACTGCTTAGAATTGCCCACCTTCCAGCAAAAATTACCTCTCTTAATCTCGTATTCTTCCGAGAGCTCTCCTGCCAACACACGTTGCTTAATACCAGCCCAAACAGAGTCGTAATTCTGATGGAGCGCAATTTCAAACTAAAGGGGAATTTCACCTAACACCTTACAATTAAGATTGTCGCCATCTTCCCGCTCCCTTCCCTGACTAGACACGTCTTCGATAAACATCCGGCTGAGAATGTCCGCCAAGACATTTTGAGAACCTTTAACATGTTTGACTGAAATACCGAAATACGTACTGCCCACCTGGCAATACCGCCTGTCTTACGCGGCCTCGCCAGTACCCAGCTCAACGCTTCATTGTCGGTTTCCAATTGGAAAACCCGATACTCATGGTAGAACCGATACTTCTCTAATGCAAACAAAACAACCAAGGCCTCGCACTCATAGACAGAATACTTAAGCTCGGCATCTGTTAACCGCCAAGACGCGTAAGCTAATGGTTGTCTCTCCCCCTCAAATTCCTTGAGGAGAACAGCTGAAATACTGGCTTTAGAAGCATCAGTCTGCACACGATAAATCTTTTGCTAAAATCGTGTACCCCAAGAACCGGCGGGTTGGCTATCGTTGTCTTAATATGCTCAAAGGCAGCCTCCTGGGCAGATCTCCATTCAAAACTCACGCCTTTACGGCGTAACTGATTTAAGGGTGCCGCCAAGTGAGCAAAATTGGGCGCAAAGCGCCAAAAGTAATTTTCCATGCCTTTAAATCTAGTGATTCCCCACTTATCAAATGGAGGAGGCAATGCCCGCAGGGCTTTCGTCCGCTCTTGGTCAACCCGAATACTCTGACCCAAGACTATATGACTAAGGCCTCCCGCCTAGCTAGCGTAATTTTACTAGGTTTAACAGTTAGACTAGCTCGCTGAAACCACAAAAGAACTTGCCGGATATGCTCCAGATGATCCTTAAACGAAGACTATAGATAATCAAGTCGTCCAAGTAATTATAGGCACAGACTAACTTCAAGTCCCCAAGAATATTATCCAATAAACGAGTAAGCACCACCGCTCAGGTAGCTACCCCAAAGGGGACTCTGTTAAACTCGAACAAGTTCCAATCAGTACAAAAGGCAGTGGTATGTTTACATTCTTCAGCCAAAGGAATTTGATAATAGGCCTGATTAAAATCAAGTAAAAGAATTATGAAAATCCGGCAAAGGTACTGATTCGAGTACAACCTTGGCGTTCAAGCGCCAGTAGTCAACGACAGGTCTAAAATCCCGCCCCTGATCCTTAGGTACAAGAAAAATTGGAGAAGCATAAGCAGAAGTTGAGGGTCTGATGACTCCTTGTTGCAGCATCTGAGATACTTTAGCCCTGAGTATCTTAACCTTCAGGCGTGAGAGGCGGTATGGAGACTCCCTAACGGGGGTGTCATCGGACAAGCGGCTATGATATTCAAGAACGCTGGTGACACTCAGGCTATCTTGAAGCACTTGAGAAAAACAGTGCAACAAATCGCGTAGCTGAGACGCCTGATTGGGCAAGAGATGCGCCAGATGAAAGTCATTAGCTGCAACCTCTACGCCGAAGGCACCGGCAGTTCGCCACACACCAGGTTTAGCGCACTAGTAAAGGCCAAACTTCTCACCAGGAGAGAACTTAAGGAAGAATGTGTGCCCGGAATAATTCAAGATGAGCCCGGTTTTATAAATGATATCACACCCCAATATTAGATTAACAGGCAGTCCCTTAACCAAGGCTAAAGATACAGGCCAGGAAAAATCTGCAACCGATACACACACCCAGACCCAACCCTGAAAAAGTAACACCTGGCCATTGGCCACCCGACATCTCTGCACCGGGGACGGGACCGAATGAAGTCTAGTAAGATGTCCAAATTCCAAAACCCACTCAAAACTTAGTAATGACAAGGAACAACTGGAATCCAAGAGAGCGCAAAGGGACTCGCCACCTACCCGAGAACTAACATAAGGCAAAGGGGATAATGCGGGGGTGACCACTCGAGTACACCAGAGCCTACAGGTTCGAACCCTGGTTCACGTGCCAACCCGGTGTCATCTATTAGCTTTAGGAGCACGAGGCAGATCACAAGAGCGTACCAAATGAGCTGTACTGCCGCATCTGAAACAACGCCTGGGTTCCCTTTGTTAATTTCAACTGATGTGGATAATCCGGAATCGGCCCCTATGTCGCTCGCTGCAACCTCCCGACGCCCGTGGCTCTCGAGGGGTAATGCGGATGCTGCTGTAACCACATCACGGAGTTCTCCCCAGGTCTCAGGCTGATTACGGAAAACAAAATGCGACTTATCTGCATCATGCATTCCCTTGAGAACGATGGAAACTAATTCGCGTGCAGGTAATTCAATCAACAAGGCCAAGGAGGCTGTGTGGACTCTATCGACATACTGATTTAACTGCTCCAGCTGCACATCCCAAATGTGGCGACACTCAAGTTGTTTTACCGAACCCCGGTGGTTAATCTTTGACTAATTACAAGCCCCCTTAATTACTGCAAGGAAAACTCTGCGGCCATGGTTCATGAGAGGATGTTCTGCAGCTGGCCTCTAGCTAGCGGGTATAGTAACAACAGTATAACGTGGTGCGGAACGCCAAAGGTGGCCTCGTGCTGCTCGAGACGAGCCAACAGCCACAGTAGATTTTCTGCTTGATCAATTCAGTCTACAATCAATTCGGTCAGGCCCTGAAAGATATACGCCAGACGGTTAGGCAACTTAGCCAACACGGCATCTAGCTTAACAGCCGCTGGATCAATGTCACCCCCGGCCTGGCCCCTCAGTTCCCCATGATAATGCAAGTCAGTATCTTCAAACTTCCTCCCATCCAACTCCAAGAATTTAAGCTTAAACTGCAACACGCTTACCATAGTTCGCAACTCAGCGGCACAATTTTTGTGATGCTCTCCCGGATCTAACGTAGTCAAATCAGCCACCCATCAACTGTGCTCGCACCCAACCCAGCTGACTGTCAGTAGGGTGTGTTATTTCTAAGAGACCAATAGTATCCTGAAGGATAGGGTGGTGGTCAGTTTCACTTCAGAATTGCAATTTACTGTAATTTAATAACACATTTGAACCAAAACGGCACACAGCCGAACCTTTACAGCCACGAGTTTCAAAAAATCGAATTCTTTCACGGCTGATGGCCTCCGAACAAGAAATCTTAAAAACCAACAAGATAAATTTCAAGTGACCGAAGACACACAGTTAAAATTGCAAATAAAATAATAAATATCATAGGCCTCCGAACAAGAAATCTTCAAAACCAACAAGATAAATTTCAAGTGACCGAAGACACGCAGTTAAAATTGCAAATAAAATAATAAATATCACAGCTAGAATGAAAGCCTCAAGGCAAAAGTGGATGGAACAAACTTAAACAAGGAGCAATACAAACGGCTAAAGGCAACAATTAAATTTCAAAATTTTAAAATATACATTACCATAATCTCTTAAGACAGAAGGCCACAATGTTTTCACTTAAGGGAAATTTTAAGAATAAAGCTTTAAGCGACTGAAGGCCCACAGCTTATGTCCCGAAAATTCAAAAATACCTTATACCTCCACATTTTAAGTGGCCAAAAGCTCACTAAATGAAAAAAAGCAACGACGAACTTAAAGAATAAGGTTTTAAGCGGCTGAAGGCCCACCCACAACAGATTTTCCAAAAGTTCAAAATACCACAAACCTTTAGGTTTTAAGTGGCTGACAGTATACTAAATGAGAAGATAGCACAACAACAGTAACTTTCAGCAAAATATCCTGTCTCCAGAATTCAAAGTTTCCTTTACGGGCTGAAGGTCCTTGATTTACATAAAACACCAAAAAAAAAAATTTTAAGCATTGGCTACAATAGGTTACCAACATATCATTAAACAACCTTGAAAAGAACAGACAACAGCACCCAGACGCCTCCACGGGGGGGGGGGGGGGGGGGGGAGTGGACTTTCCCTCATAACACATTAACGTTCACTTACGTGAGACAGGTGGTGGGCCCAACCACACTTGATTCGTCCGTAACCCAACCAAGAAACGTTCACGAACCAACTGACCAAACGACTTGCTAGCCACCAATCGGTACATGAAAACTCAAGGACCACACTGTTATGGACGTGATTATCCACAATGAAGTATGTATTAAGCTGTCGAAACTACACACCGTGTTGGACAGCAACAACAGGTGAAGAATGGACACTGCCTGGAATTGCGTTAGTGGCCAGGGAAGGTAACCGGAACACCAACGTCCACAAGGCAGGGAATTTTGCTGGTACACTTGAATTGTAGTGAACAAATACACTTAATTCCACTGCATGGTGGCTCGATTTCACCACTACAGCCACCCGGTGTTGCTCACAGGAAAAGCTCCCCAACAGCGAATCTCCGAAACGAACAACAACATGAACGGACGTGGCTTGGGTACTTAAGACACCACTCAACTTTGACGTCTTGGGTCGGTGATCAACGAAGCTCGTAGCGATCGGACAGCTCCTCACACGCTGTGACACTGCGCAGGGACCGCCAGGGGATCCAGCCGACTGTACCGCACGGAGATATCCTTCTTGGTCCGCACCAACCTACCGACTGCTCGCACACACCCTAGCCGGAAATTATACGCACAAGACCAAAGATGGTACATGGTGCAAATATCGATACACATCGCTGCTGCCACATGTAGAAAGAAGAAGAACCACGGCTTAACTGCAACAACGGTTTGAAGTAAAACATCCAAAAATATACAATCTTATGTACCCAGTTCGCACAATAACCAAAAAATATTCTTTATAAAAAAAGTGAAAAGTATCTGGTGTAATTATCTTTAATTAAATTGCAGTCAACTGAAGATGGATAACCAATAGTGAACTAACGTTCTTAGAAACATTTTGCAGACCGATGTGTTACTTCTAGACATGACTGCTCAGAGAAACTCTTATTGTGAAAAAAGGTAAGCTGTTCAAATGTATTATTACTTGCAGTGACCCTGGATACCAGTAGGTTTGGAGCATTCTAATGGTCTACAAGCAGATACCTAGCCTGAGTATCAATAGCAGGGACCTGATATAATCTTATGGCCTCATCTAACAAATAATGGTAAGTGTTCTTAATTAATTCTAGGGGTACATTTTCGGAGCTTCTGCGAATACCTCATAAGAACTACGCAGATATTAAGGAACAGTTGTGTGATGAAAAAGCAAGAAATTCTATTCTCGTCTCCCACACAACGAGCAAAAATCCAAGCCCAACAGAAAGAAACTCCAACCTTTAAACAACACAAAGAAGCGACGAAAGCCTACCAAAAGGAAATAGACTTTTCAATCCTATTCGTGGTGAAAATGTGCTTCCTTCGCAGTTCTCAATTCTTCCCAAATTTATTCTCCTTAATCATTAAATTTGGTGCCCTAATTATATTGGTTATACCCGACCTCCCCCCCCCCCCATCCACCCATGAACCATGGACCTTGCCATCGGTGGGGAGGCTTGCGCCCGTCAGCGATACAGATGGCCATACCGTAGGTGTAACCACAATGGAGAGGTACCTGTTGAGAGGCCAGACACGTGTGTGGATCCTGAAGTGGGGCAGCAGCCTTTTCAGTAGTTGCAGGGGCAACAGTCTGGATGATTAACTGATCAGGCCTTGTAACACTAACCAAAACGGCCTTGCTGTGCAGGTACCGCGAGCGACTGAAAGCAAGGGGAAACTACAGCCGTAATTTTTCCTGGGGGCATGCAGCTTTACTGTATGGTTAAATGATGAAGGCGTCCTCTTGGGTAAAATATTCCAGAGGTAAAATAGTCCCACATTCGGATCTCCGGGCAGGGACTACTGAAGAAGATGTTATCAGGAGAAAGAAAACTGGCGTTCTACGGATCGGAGTGTGAAATGTCAGATCCCTTATCCGGGCAGGTAGGTTAGAAAATTTAAAAAGGGAAATGGATAGCTTAAAATTAGATATAGTGGGAATTAGTGAAGTTCGGTGGCAGGAGGAACAAGACCTTTGGTCAGGCGAATAGAGGGTTATAAATAGAAAATCTAATAGGGGTAATCCAGGAGTAGGTTTAATAATGAATAAAAATATAGGAGTGCGGGTAAGCTACTACAAACAGCAGAGTGAACGCATTATTGTGGCCAAGATAGACACGAAGCCCACACCAACTACAGTAATACAAGTTTATATTCCAACTAGCTCCGCCGATGATGAAGAAATTGATGAAATGTATGATGAGATATAAGAAATTATACAAGTAGTGAAGGGCGACGAAAATTTTATAGTTATGGGTGAGTGGAATACGAGAGTAGGAAATGGGAGAGAAGGAAACATAGTAGGTGAATATGGATTGGGGGTAAGAAACAAAAGAGGATGGCATCTGGTAGAATTTTGCACAGAGCATAACTTAATCATAGTTACAGCTTGGTTCAAGAATCATAAGAGATGGATGTATACATGGAAGAATCCTGGAGATACTCGAAGGTATCAGATAGATTATATAATGGTATGACAGAGATTTAGAACCAGGTTTTAAGTTGTAAGACCTTTCCAGGGGCGGATGCGTACGCTAACCACAATCTATTGGTTATGAACTGTAGGTTAAAACTGAAGAAACTGCCAAAAAGTGGGAATTTAAGGAGATGGGACCTGGATAAACTGACTAAACCAGAGGTGATACAGAGTTTCAGGGAGAGCATAAGGAAACAATTGACAGGGATGTGGGAAAGAAATACAGTAGAAGAAGAAGGGGTAGCTTTGAGAGATGAAGTAGTGAAGGCAGCAGAGGATCTAGTAGGTAAAAAGACGAGGGCTAGTAGAAATCCTTGGGTAACAGAAGAAATATTGAATTTAATTGATGAAAGCAGAAAATTTAAAAATGCAGTAAATGAAGCAGGCAAAGAGCAATACATACGTCTCAAAAATGAGATCGAGAGGAAGTGCAAAATTGCTACGCAGGGATGGCTAGACGACAAATGTAAGGATGTAGAGCCTTATCTCACTTGGGTTAAGATAGATACTGCCTACAGGAAAATTAAAGAAACTTTTTGAGAAAAGAGAGCCACTTGTATGAGTATCAAGAGCTTAGATGGTAACACAGTTCTAAGCAAATAAGGGAAAGCAGAAAGGTGGAAGGAGTATATAGAGGGTCTATACAAGGACGATGTACTTCAGCAGAATATTATGGAAATGGAAGAGGATGTAGATGAAGATGAAATGGGAGATATGATACTGCGTTAAGTGTTTGACAGAGCACTTAAAGACCTAAGTCGAAACAAGGCCCAGGAGTAGGAAATATTCCATTAGAGTTACTGACAGCCTTGGGAGAGCCAGTCCTGACAAAACTTTACCACCTGGTGAGCAAGATGTATGAGACAGGCGAAATACCCTCAGACTTCAAGAAGAATATAATAATTCCAATCCCAAAGAAAGGAGGTGTTGACAGATGTGAAAATTACTGAACTATCAGTTTCATAAGTCACAGCTGCAAAATACTAACAAGAATTCTTTACAGACGAATGGAAAAACTGATAGATGCTGACTTCGGGGAAGATCAGTATGGATTCCGTAGAAATGTTGGAACATGTGAGGCAATACTGACATTACGACCTATCTTAGAAGAAAGATTAAGGAAAAGCAAACCTACATTTCTAGCATTTGTAGACTTAGAGAAAGCTTTTAACAATGTCGACTGGAATGCTCTCTTTCAAATTCTAAAGGTGGCAGGGGTAAAATACAGAGCGCGAAAGGCTATTTACAATTTGTACAGAAACCAGATGGCAGTTATTAGAGTCGAGGGACATGAAAGGGAGGCAGTGGTTTGGAAGGGAGTGAGACAGGGTTTTAGTCTCTCCCCAATGTTATTCAATCTGTATATTGAGCAAGCAGTAAAGGAAACAAAAGAAAGATTCGGAGTAGGTATTAAAATCCATGGAGAAGAAATAAAAACTTTGAGGTTCGCCGATGACATTGTAATTCTGTCAGAGACAGCAAAGGACTTGGAAGAGCAGTTGAACGGAATGGACAGTGTCTTGAAAGGCGAATATAAGATGATCATCAACAAATGCAAAACGTGGATAATGGCATGTAGTCGAATTAAGTCAGGTGATGCTGAGGGAATTAGATTAGGAAATGAGTAGTAAAGGAGTTTTGCTATTTGGGGAGTAAAATAACTGATCATGGTCGAAGTAGAGAGGATATAAAATATAGACTGGCAAGGGTAAGGAAAGCGTTTCTGAAGAAGAGAAATTTGTTGGCATCGAGTACAGATTTAAGTGTCAGGAAGTCATTTCTGAAAGTATTTCTATGGAGTGTAGCCATGTATGGATGTGAAACATGGACGATAAATAGTTTAGACAAGAAGAGAATAGAAGCTTTTGAAATGTGGTGCTACAGGAGAATGCTGAAGATTAAATGGGTAGATCACATAAATAACGAGGAGGTCTTGAACAGAATTGGGGAGAAGAGGAGTTTGTGGCAAAAGTTGACTAGAAGAAGGGATCGGTTGGTAGGACATGTTCTGAGGCATCAAGGTATCACAAATTTAGCATTGGAGGCCAGCGTGGGGGGCAAAAATCGTAGAAGGAGTCCAAGAGCTGAGTACATTAAGTAGATTCAGTAGGATGTAGGTTGCAGTAAGTACTGGGAGATGAAGAAGCTTGCACGGGATAGAGTAGCATGGAGAGCTGCATCAAACCAGTCTCAGGACTGAAGACCACAACAACAACAACAACAACAACAACATATACCCGACTGGAGTATTTCGTATAATTATTTGTATTCTTGAAGGATGGGATTGAATCTCCTGAGAAATGTGCAAAATGTGACTTACCTCGTTTTTTCTGTGTGCTCTTCAGATGTCAGCAAATCTAACCATGATGTCAAGTAAGCAAACTGAGACTTGTTCTGTTATGTTGTGACTTGTTCTAACAAGCAAAAATGAAAAGCCAGAAAATTGAGACTTCACAATGCATGCAACTCAAGACTTGTTCCAACAAGCAAAATGCGTAGTCATAATCGTGGCATCATGTGCACAAGTCACTGCTTTATCCACTATGTCACAAGCCACACCCTACTTACGTTATCATGGCATCATGTGTGTCTCAATGACCTTGACTGAATGATGTCACAGTCAATAATAATGAAATAGATGATGTCAGTGCGAGATTCATTTAAGTGATCAGTTCAATACTGAAAATATTTCAACTGTTTCGTTTTCATTACCACTATAACATCACTGAGGTATCATGGATCCGACATCTTGGCTTGTAACACCATGCAGTTATAGTCAGTCATCTGGGCATGATGTCATGATGATATCATAGTAAAGGTGTGAGATCATTCATAAGACACAAATCTGTGTGTGCAGTTTGACAAATCTGACTAAGACTTGACTTGCTGGCATTGGTAAATCTTAACTTGCCTAATTGCTTTTGTTTGTTAACACAAGCCACAACTTGCTGGAACAAGACTCAGTTTGCTTATTCGACATCATGACTAGACTTGCTGATGCCTCTGGATGCGGGCTGATACAATATCTAAAGTATACCATATTTCCCCAGGCCACAATAAATGTAAAGGAATGGTAATCACAGTCACCATGCCACCTAACCATCATTGCCAGTCAACTGTATATGGCATTATATCATGCAGTTTGCTTTTGTAGCTAAGTGTGTGAATTAGCTTCCGTTTCATTCCAACCTATTCCATTATTTGAAAGAAATTCCGATCCATTCAGTCTAGTACTGATTCGTTCCATTCCGATCTGTGACATTCTGTTTCACTTTTTGATTGAGTGTCCAGTCCATTCTAATCAGTTCTTGTCTGTTTCAATTTCTTTAATGGTCTACTTCAACGAAATTCAGATCTCTTTAGTCAATTCTCTCATTGCACCACTCAGTAGTATTAAACATGAGTTTAAGGTAGTGGCACCCATCCACTGCACATACAGACACTGAGGATACTGTATTGTTCTATTTAAATCTAGTAGCTAACGCAATAAAGCCCCTCCCCTCCCTCATACCAAATACCATCTTCCAAATTACCATCACTCTTTCAGAAGTATAATTTTGGGAATAATGTGAATCGACTGTTTTCCCCCCCAGGACTAATAGTGGTCACAACTGCCCTGCTTTTCCTTCCTATTGAAATAAATTGTAAGTTGGTCAGCGAGCATAATGTGGACTTTGTATCACATATTAAACATACCAAAATACAAATAAATTAGCTCTATAACATCATGTTGACAAATGGGCGCTATTGCTTACCTAATGTACAGCTTAAAGTGCACTTGTCAATGATAATTACCAAAGTTAACTACTTTATTTTCATGTTGTCATAGAAAAGAGTTAATGCTCACAAAATGCAGTTTCATTTAGATCTTCGTTTATCTGTATGTCTTTCCATGTTTGAAATGCATTTAGCACAGCAGTACAATCAGAAGTCCAGGATAACGGTATTACAGTAAAATTGTATGAATTACCCGATGTATCAAGATGTTACTGCAAAAATGTAACATATTTCCTGGTGGTACCATGATGGACAATATACAAGGTGACCATCATTAACAGTGTGGGTGGGGGCAGTGATGGTCAGTTTACAAGGCGACAGTCGTTACCTATGGGGGGCCATGATGGTCACTTATAAATCTATCACTATGACCTCTGGGGCAATGATGTCAGTTTTCATGGTGAATAATATTAGCCCTCTGGGGCTTGGTGGTGCTGCTTTTATGCAGGTGTAAGCTGTTTTAAGTGCCAACGCCACCGTAATAACAAAGTTTACACTGGTAATCCACATTGACAAGTGCACTTTAAGCTGTATGTTAAGACATTAGAGAGTACACGTGTGTTTCCAAATGTCATGGAACGAATTTTCAATATTTTTTCGTTTCTTTGATGTGTGGTACAGTGTTAAAATTAGGAAGGTTGACTGACCTATAATTTATGTTAGTAGTAATGGATGAAGAAGTAAGTAACATCACAATTTAGATATTCATATATTTCTAGGTCAATGTGCTTGCTTAGTGTGTTACAGAAATCGAGCTTTGATCATCAGCAAGTGCTACTTAATCTGTAAGTTTTACATGAGTGCCAACATGAAAGCAGAATATATGTTTCAATTTCAGAGAACAAATAACTTATTGTGATAGTGCTTCGTGTGTATTGTACTCGAGATCTTACATATGAGGGCTATTCGGAAAGTAAGTTCCGATTGGTGGCAAAAAGGAAACCACTGTGAAAATCCGAAAAAGTTTTGCATAGATGTGTTGGGTAGTGTCTTTAGCACTCCCGTTGATCGCGACACGTTGCTCTTTTCAATTCTGAGCGAAGAGTGAACACATAGAAATAACTAGGACATAGTGTCTCCTGCCAAATATGAGAGGCTGCTCAAAGATTTCGCCTGATGTCGTGCAGCCCTCATAACATAACGGTCATGCGTTTCGTTCTGTATGAAAATTCTATGCAATGAAGATGCTTCTGCAGCATTTTCGATGGGAAGTGTTTGACTCACAAGACAGCCTGGAATTGTCTCGTCCTGAGTTTCATCTCTGGACACATGAATCGCTGGCTATTAAGACAACATTTTGGCACAGACAATGAGCCATAGACGAGCGTAGAAACTGGTGGAAAGCACAAGCGGCTACCTTCCATGACGATATTGGAGAGTTCGTACAACGCTGCAACAAATTTGTAAGTCAGGGTGGTGACTGTGTAGAGAGGTAGCTGTAAGGAACAAGCGTACTATTGTAAATAAAATATTTTTGGTTTCCACAGTGGTTTCCAATTCGCGATAGAACGGAACTTTCTTTCCGAATAGCCCTCCTATATTGATAAAAAATGCAATTTTATTTTGGTGCAAATTTCGGTTTTTCCTGTCAGAATGCTGTAACTCGTACTTGAATATTAATATAAGCAGATTGCGTGTTTTGTACTTGGAATGTTTACTTATTTTTGAAGACAAATATATTTTGGTATAAAGATTGTAATTTCGAGAAGTCAGCCTTCCACCTGTCTCCTTTCACAACTCTCATTGGACCTGTTTCGTCTCTGGCGCCTTTCATCATGTCTTCAGGAATGTTATATGTCAACATTTAGTTTCCTATGGATGTCTTCTTCTGCGTGACGAATATAAGCAGTTCAATAGCAGCGCAATAAAGAACTCGTTGAAGCACTTTTTTCCCATCTTAAAATTATGCTTGGTCAGTTCGTTAGCCTTTTGGCTGTGTCGCATGTTTTACAGAGTGTATGTTGCAGCATTCTGATTACATCTTTGGTAGCTTTAGTAGCTGATTATAGAAGTATGGTCTGTAACCGTTTTAAAGAGCCTTGATGTCATAGTTCAGATCAGTAAACATTTCAGCTCTCCTCAAAAGTTGTTTCCATATATAAGCTCAAGTAGATTGAACGTTTGCGACAAAAATCAATAACTGCCAGTCGATATCATCAGTTATGTTTTTCTAGTGTAGAATATTACACATATATTCTTCTCCCGAAATTCATTTTTGGTAGGCTTAAGCATTACAAAAAACTTGTAAAAAGTCAGATGATGCCAATGAATCGCCAGTGATACAGACAAAGATCGAAATTCCAGCAACGTTTACATATTTTGATAAATATTTGAAATGTGTGTGTGCATGTGTGTGTGTGTTTGTGTGTGTGTGTGTGTGTGTGTGTATTTCTCTGGTGTATTTGTTGACAAGATGAGCAAATAACATTGACATAAACATTCTGTTTCCGATTTACTTTTGCAAGACATTTTAGATGTTGATTTTACATTATGACTCATGAATAGACCAATAAAGCAATTTAGACATGGAATTATTTAACTTAAATTTCATTGTTTCTTACACCAAGCATATGCTGAAAATGCAAGTAAATGCATAGTATTTTAACTGACATATATTTGTGGAGTTATAAGCTTGGTCAGGTTTGTTTTGACACATCCTCTTACTTAAACTCAAAAATGGACTAATAACCGTCTTTTTTATGATATTCTTTTTTGACCTTGAGTGCTTCACAACAGTTTAAGTATGGAAGTAGCTCTGAAATACTAAATTTGACAGTATTCTCACATGTTTTAGATATCAGTTTTGATGAAGGTTTGTGTTTTTGTGAACATGTGTGTGTGTGTGTATGTATGTGTGTGTGTGTGTGTGTAAGTGGGTGGGTGTGGGACTATGAGGGTGGGTCTGTGGATGGGGGTGTGGGTGTGTGGGTGTGGGTGGATGTATAGCTGTAGCACTAAGACACTCAACATAAAACCTGCTTAGTGTCAGTAGACCTCATACTTGAAGGTCCCGTACAGTGTGAATGTTTTGTATAGACAGTTTATCCATCCTGGGTTTCAAGAACGTCTACCTTTTTTCCCTGTTATTAATATCGATATTGGCAAGATTACGGTCCGAGGAATTCCAAAACTTTCAAGAATATTTTTGTGTAATTGCACAATCATTGTTAAAATTTCCATTTATTTTTTGAATTTTGGATTTATATTAATATGCTATGCCAACTAGAAATCGCTGATTCATTGACTTCTGCTCTTTTCCACATTGCCATTAGTGATAAGATTCGATGTAAGTCTACAGGGATGAAAATTGTACAACTGGCCATTGGGCTATTGTTGGTACCCAAATGTTGAACTGTCCTGTGGAATGGAATATTTCATCGCATATGTTACGGGGTAGTTGAATCTCGTCCTAAACTGTGGAAGTGCAAACCTTCCTCAGTTTACTGTATTACTCTGCTCTGAAACATTACAGGTGTTGTACCTGTCTTATGTGTAGACTGTAAAATAATATTATTACATCGAATAAGCAATTTGTAAAGGACCTGTGATGCTAGAGCAGGCATGATTTGGTAATCAAGTGGCCTTATGCCTGTCACCATAACATCGGAAAAGCAACGTTATCACAATTTCCTTGCTCAGCTCGTTACCAGAAATAATTGTAAATTATACACACAAACCTTCTTCATGTACACACACATTACTGAAAAACATCTCATAATCGCTACAGGAGCTCGTCAGATTCTGGACATAACGAATGCACTGTTGTAATGCGAAAAATATTTTGTGTGTGATATAATTAAAAATGAATACTATTTGGATTTTTTCCTTTGTAAATACCAAGTGACCTTCCTCCTCGTCAAATTTCACGGTTCTTGGTCAACAGGAAATACACTGTTGGATCTGAGAAGCATGTTGGCGAATATCAAAAAATTACCTTATCTTTCATTGACGAGCGGCTTAAAATTTTTACAAATCAAAGAAACGTTGATCTCAACATGAGACAAGATTCATCTTGTTGCCTCTACTCATTCATGACGAAAACGAGCTATAACAATGATACATACAGGTGAACAAACCTACAGATATACAGACATGCACAGAAATATGGGTAACGAAGTGATACAATAAGAGTTTTGATCCTACGGACTAAGGTACAGAACCCTAAGCATTGCATTATTGTGTTGCTGACATTTTTTTGTATACATTTCAGACGCTGAATTAACACTTAGACACTGGACAATAATCATTGAACGATTTAGATAAGCAAATACTTAATTTGAGATTCAGTTGCTATTTGTATCTGTTATATCTATTTATATATGTTATAGGCCATAAAATGGAACTCACCTACCTGCTTAGGATGTAAATTTTTTGGTACATGTATTTTATAACAGTTCAAATATGGGCACTTAATGTGGGAGTCCAGCACCAAAAGCAGCTCACTCAGTCACTCACTTGTCATACCGGACTCGAGAGTCCATTTTCGCAGCAACTTATTTTCGCCATCTATCCCTGTTTTGACAGATATTTGTGTGTGTGGAAATCAGATTGTAACACTTGAGAAAAATAACAAAAATATTGCAATTTTTTACTGCTGACATGTTTTTGCAGTTATTTTAGATGTTGAACTGTGACACTTGACAAACGTTAGTGAACACCGTAGATGTGGAAAATATTTAAAACGAAGTTCAGTTGTGCCTTACAATAAGTATCGTACACAGACCAAATTATGGACATTCAGTTTTGCTAGTTAACTTGTAAGCCCATGGCATTAACACAGTGCATTGCGCGCGAGCGTGTGTGTGTTTGTTGATGACGTATTTTAGGTCTGTAAATAATACAAGTAATATGATGTAGGTATTTTTCTGGATAGTTGCTTTTCAAGCAGTAGATCAGGAAATGTTAAGAGTTGGAGACATGCAGTTTGAAAAAGTGAATACATTTAAGTATCTAGGCGTGGACACCACTTCGAGAAATGAGATTGAATCCGAATTGAAGATGAGATTACGGGCGGGAAATGCGTTCTACTTCTCACTGAATAGATTCCTTTCATCACGGATATTGTCTAGGAATTTAAAGATTAGAATATATAAAACTATTATTCTACAAGTTATGCTGTATGGATGTGAGACTTGGTCTCTCACTGTGCAAAATGAAAAGCCGTTTTGAGTATTTGAAAACAAAATTTTGAGGAAAATTTTCGGAGCAAAAAGGGATGACATTAACGGAGAGTGGCGAAAATTGCATAATGAAGAGGTTCACGAACTCTATTCAAGCCTTGACATAATCAGTATTATTAAATCACGTAGGCTGCGATGGGAGGGTCACATAGCTCGAATGGATGAGGGCAGGGCAGCGCGCAGAGTACTGGTAGGGCACTTATAGGGAAAACTTCCTGTTGGGAGACCGAGGCGTAGATGGTTGGACAATGTGAATGCTGATTTGAGGAGCGTAGGTATTGAAGGTGAATGGAAGGATATAGCCCAAGGCAGGGATAGATGGCGAAAATAAGTTGCTGCGAAAATGGACTCTCGAGTCCGGTATGACAAGTGAGTGACTGAGTGAGCTGCTTTTGAACATGAGCCACAAAGTCCAAATCGTTCAGTTACTTTTGATCAATGTGAAGACAGTTGCGACAGGGCTAGATTGTGATTGGATGTTACAAGTCAATTGTCGCCCTGATTTTATTTGTTGTTTAAATGATGGATAAAATACTAGGCTTTGATTGAAGGTGAAGGGTAGAGGTAGCGGAGGGCATAATTACATGGTTGAAAGGAAATGTGTCGTACCCTATTACGGTGACGTCATTGACATGGGGCGGGGGGTGGCTCGAGTGTCCCATTCGATGATGTTTACGTTGCATTATGCCGAAATTCTGACGAAAGTCTTGATTCGACAAAAGATTAAATTAATGACTCAGTGAAACAAGTTATTTCAAAGACAGCGTTTCTCAGTGTGGTGTCACCGCCAGACACCACACTTGCTAAGTGGTAGCCTTTAAATCGGCCGCGGTTCGTTAGTATACGTCGGACTCGCGTGTCGCCACTGTCAGTGATTGCAGACCGAGCGCCGCCACACGGCAGGTCTAGAGAGACTTCCTAGCACTCGCCCCAGTTGTACAGCCGACTTGCTAGCGATGGTTCACTGACAAATTACGCTCCCATTTGCCGAGACGATTGTTAGCATAGCCTTCAGCTACGTCATTTGCTACGACCTAGCAAGGCGCCATTATCAATTGCTATTTATCTTGTGATGCATGTACCGTCAGACCGATGTTCACCAATTATGGATTAAAGTTAAGTATTCCAACAGCTACGTACTTTATTTGCTAGACTCAAATCCTTTAACTGTTCCAGACCTCACGCCAGCCTGCGTGATCTTAAACGCGTGCTTGTCGGCTACCCGTCACTGTGGATTGGCTGTCTTGCCAGTCCACAACACTCAGTACATTTAGCTACATGGTTTCATACTGTTTCAGGATATGTACCGGATTTAGTCAGTCATAAATGTAAAGGCATAGTTTGTTCAACAGCACGACACCATTAGATAAAATTATGTATAATTTTCGATTACGGTATAAAAACGAATTTATATGTATTTTAGAATAATCGTCAGAAATGGAAATGCCTACTACTACATCCATAGCTGGAACATGTCTTGAATAAATACATCCCAAAATTCTCGACTCATCAGATTTGTAGTAATTGTCGCATTTTCGTCTATTTTCTCTATCGGCATACTAAAGTTACAGAAGAGTCGTGCGACAGCGTTCTCACTTCCCACGCTCGGGCTCCCGGGTTCGATTCCCGGCGGCGTCAGGGATTTTCTCTGCCTCGTGATGACTGGGTGTTGTGTGCTGTCCTTAGGCTAGTTAGGTTTAAGTTGTTCTTAGTTCTAGGGGACTGATGACCATAGATGTTAAGTCCCATAGTGCTCAGAGCCATTTGAACCATTTGAACCAAAGTTACAGAAGGCTGTCACTTCATATTTTGTTACTTGGCTAAATTATGTCATGAAGACTATCGCATGATATCAGAGATTAGGGTAATTTATATAACTGAAGAATACTGGCAGCCATGTAGATTTCTTTGCATGGTGGATAACTCGGTTAATACTTTCTCTAATGCCTTTCTACATCAAGCACCCGCTTCCAAACACCACAACGGTATGCGTATAGCCACAGTCGCGGCTTAAGTTGTTACATATTTCTATCTCAAGGTCTTCTTTGATGACATAATCCCAACATAGCGAAGGAAGCAAAATGATAAAAAAGGAGATGAATTTAACGTACGTTCTTCGAAGTGATTCGTAAAGAAATTAGCCACTGCGGGAGACAATGCAGAATCCAAGGGCATTTTACCAATCACACCTTATACTTAGCTCCTCTTTGTCCATCTTTCTTTTTCGTTATGTTAACGATACCTACAACATCTGGCCAGATGGGATCGAAGCCCTTCACATGTCCGTTGATCATATCAGTAGTATGTACCCTAATACCAACTACACCGCTGAGATAAGGAAAATTACAATTCTTAGATGCTCGTTCCGTAGGCGTTCCTCATCCCGCGTCTTCTTCGGTTGTTACTCCCGGGAAGAAGTTCTGAAAGCTGAAACTGATTTCACTTTGTTAAACTGGCTGGTTGAATTCTGATGTACTAGCAAACTGCTCTGTCTATGCGGCTGTGCGTCATGTTTGTAATTGTTTCTTTAGGCTGAAAATAAAGAGAGACCAGTGTAAAATGTAACACAGTACGTTTTTCATTTGTTATTCCTATAATTAAATTTTCAATCTAAATATTGTAGAATTCTTTAGCGATGGCACCGTTATTTGGTGGTCAAAAGAAATCAAATGGAAGGGCTAAAGATTGACGAGCAATGAATTAAGACAGAAAAAAATGGTTCAAATGGCTCTGAGCACTATGGGACTTAACATCTATGGTCATCAGTCCCCTAGAACTTAGAACTACTTAAACCTAACTAACCCAAGGACAGCACACAACACCCAGTCATCACGAGGCAGATAAAATCCCTGATCCCGCCGGGAATCGAACCCGGAAACCCGGGCGTCGGAAGCGAGAACGCTACCGCACGACCACGAGCTGCGGACAATTAAGACAGAAATATGAAGTATTACGTCTATGTATCTTTCTACAAGTTTAGTTTCGTTTGTTCAGTAAGGAAATTGATTTTCATCAACAGCAAAAATTAATGGCAATATATTGTGCACAGTACATATGCAATAGACAGGGTGTATCAGAAGTACCTTTGAAAACTTTGGGAATGGTTTCATCACAGTAAAAAGAAAAAGACATTCATGGAGCATTGAGATTATTCTCCCTCGAACGTTTCACGTGCGTAATAGCAGTGATTGACTTAATAAATATTCATATTAATCACTGCACGATATTCAGTTCGTTAGCAGTCAGGTTGAAACGCATCTGCCAAGTTTTCGGTCGACCCGTTTCATAAAACGAAAGAGTATAAATATAAACGAATAAAAGAAATGTCCCGCATCTGTAGGTCGATGACATGCTTTTCCCGTCCCATCCTGAACCTAATATAAAGCGATAGTTATGGCAGCCATAAAAACAATCCTTCCAATTAACATTGGGCATATCTACATCTACATCTACATAGATACTACGCAAGCCACGATTAGGTGCTGGCGGAGGATACCTTGTACCACTACTTACCATTTCCCCTCCTGTTCCACTCGCAAAGAGAGTGAGGCTAAAAATACTGACTGTACGCCTCCGTATGAACAATAATTTCTAATATGTTATCTTCGTGACCCTTACGCGTGATGTATGTTGGCGGGAGCGGAATGTTTCTACAGTCAGCTTCAAATGCCGGTTCTCTAAATTTTCTTAATAGTGTTTCCCGAAAAGAACGCCGCCTTGCCTCCAGGGATTACCATATCAGTTCTCGAAGCATCTCCGGTACACGCTTTTCTCGAACCTACCGGTACCAAATATATCTGCCCTCCTCTGAATCGCTTCGATGTCTTCCTTCAGTCCGAGCTGGTACGGATCCCAAACACTCGAACAGTAGCCAAGAATAGGTCGCACCAGCGGCCTGCATGCGGTCTCCTTAACAGGTGAACAACTCTTTCCAAAAATCCTCTCAATAAAACGAAGTCGAAGATTTGTCTTTCTTCCCACAGTTTGTGCATGCTCGTTCCACAACATATCGCACTGCAACGTTACGCCCCGATATTTGAACGACTTGACTGTGTCAAACTGGACACTTGTAATACTATATCCGAACATTATAATACTGTATCCGAACATTAAAGGTTTGTTCTTCCTACTATCCGAATTAACTTAGATTTTTCCACATTTAGGGCTAGACGCCATCATCACACCAACTGAAAATTTTGTCTGAGTCATCTTGTATCTTCCTAGTCACTCAACTCCTACATCTTACGGTACACCATGGCGTCATCATCAAACAATCGCGTACTGCTGCCCACACTGTCTGCCAAACCATTTGTGTATATAGAGAACAGCAGCTGTCCTATCACACTTCCCTTGTCCCTGATGAACACTGCTGTCCAGTACAATATACTGTGTTCTGCAGTATTATATAAGAAGTCTTCGAGCCACTAACATATCTGTGAACTTATTCCATACTCTCGTGCCTACGTTAACAGCCTGCTTTCTGGAAATCTAAAAATACGGAATCTGCCTGTTGCCCTTCACCCATAGTTCTCAGTATATCATGTGAGAAAAGGGCAAGCGGAGTTTCGCACGAGTGATGCTTTCTAAAACCATACTGATTCGTGCACATAAGCTGCTTAGCCTCAAGAGGGTTTATTATATTGGAACTGATAATGTGTTCAAGAATTATGCAGCAAACAGAACTTAGGGATATTAGTCTGTAATTTTGCGGGTCATTTCTTTTATGTTACCTGTGCTTTTTTCCAGTCACTTGGGACTTTTTGCGACAGATTCACGATAAATGCAAGCTAGCTAAGGGGCCAATCTTTGGAAAATCGGGCCGGGATTCCATCCTCACCTGGTGATTTATTTGTTTTAAAATCGTTAAGTTTCTTCTTTACGCCAGGTATGCTTATTTCTATGTCGTCCGTACGAGAGTTTGTCCGATGATCAAATGAAGGTATATTTGTACGGTTCTCCTGCGTGAAATTTAAAATTTCGGCGTTCGTTTTGCTATCTTCAACCGCCACGTCAGACTAGTTACCAAGGGGCTGTGCTGTTTAACGATTTTACACAAGTCCAGAATTTTCTCGTGTTCTCTGCCACATCTTTTGCTACGGTGTGACGTTAGTAGTTGTCGTATGCCTCGCGCACTGATCTTTTCTCAGACTCACGAATCTCTACTAACCTTCGCGTGTTGTCATTTGTGCGTGCTCTTTTGAACAAAGAGTGCTACAGCCTCTGCTTCCTCGGCTTCTTACGAATTTCGTTATCAAACCATGGTGGGTCTTTTCCATCCTTTATCAACTTACTAGATACGTAACTCTCCATACCACGATTTACAATCTGCTTTGACTTTGCTCGTAATTCCTCTACATCCATCTTACTGGTTCTAAGTGATACCAATTCACTGTCTAAGTAAGATGTTAATAACTACTTATCTGCTCTATCTAGCAGAACGACTCTCCTAGCTTTCTTGTCTCATTTATTAACTTTCGTAATCATAGTTGCTATAATGAAATCATGGTCGCTATTCCCAGTTTCTATACTGATATTGTCGATAAGGTCTGGCTTTTTTGTAGCTACAAGTCTAATATGCTTCCACTGAGTGTGAGCTGCCGAGCTAGTTGCTCAAAACAGTTTTCAGATAACGTGTTCAAAAGTATTTCGCATGTCTGTCTGTAACCCCCGCAATGATTCCATAGACATCCCAGTCTATATTCGGCAGATTAAAGTCGCCTCCAACTATTACTGCATGATCCGAATATTTACGTGCTACTGACCGTAGACTGTCCTTGAATGACTCTAGAACTGCCACAGCGGAATTGCGTAGCCGGTAAAAACATCCAACAATTAACTTAGTTTCACCCATAACTGTTACACGCGACCAGACGACTTCACTGTCTCACCCATCTTCGACCTCAGCAGAGACAATATTTTTGTCAACTACAATGAAAACTCCCTCTCCTATGGCGTCTAATCTGTCTTTCCGATATACTTTCCACGACTCGCTAAATATCTCAGGTTTCAGCCAGCTCTCAGTCCCAAGAATAAGTTGAGAGTGAGATCTTCCAGACAGGCATAAATTTTGAAACCTTATTACGCATAAAATTCGATATCTTTGGTTCCGTCGGTTGACAGGGAGGTCGCTGCCCTGAGGTCTGACGTGCGTTAGTTGGTGAGTCGAAGTTGGCAGGGGTCACGTGGGTGACGGTGACCGTTGAGAGCTTAGTTTTCTTTGAGCGGTGGGGAGACAACCATTATGAAAATCCCGGTTGATGTGCGATCAGAAATGGACGGGCTCTCGTCCGTTCCTGCAGTGCTTTGAGTGTCCACTAGATTCAGAGTGTTAGGATGTCAGGCTAGGTAGTCGTAGTTAACGATTTCCCTGTCTGTTTCTTCAAACAGTGTTTTACGTCACTCTTTGTCATTTTGCGATCCTTAATTCTATGGCTTTGACAACGAGTTCTTTTGATCGTGAGCACATGTATCCAAGAGGTTCTTTGCTGTCTTCTGAAATGTCATAAAGGCTCATAAAGTGCTTCTTTCTCGACAAATTCTTTTATATAATATTTATGCAAGGTTTACGATAGTTTACGACCTAAGTTTCTATATTTTCAGCGACCTTTCCATGTTGACCGATTGGACATAGGGTAAGTCAGTATTTCGTGCAAGTCTTGATATTAAATCCAACCACTGCATTTCTTCTGTATGAATTATTTGCATACTTAACTTTTTTATGATAATGTGACCCTTTCTTTGTAGCACACTACACTTGACACTAAACAATGGTACAGGTCGCTGATAATGTCAGGGAGATCCTCCTGAGTGTTCTTTTGTTAGTTAAATTTTCTTAAAAGCCGACCTAAATTGTTTCCTCTCATTTTTCGTAGGTTATTTCTGAATCTTTACCAATCTTACTCTGTTAAAGCGACCCATGCGGTACGAGATCGACGGCTGGGTGCAGAGTGGCTTGTGAATGGGACCTGAGTGTGCTCCATTCATTTCTCAATTGGTTTCGATAGTGCCGCAATGAAGCGCGCTATTGGTTGCGATTGAAATGGACGTGATTCTTGTGGCGTCCCTTTGTGTGGCCAGCCACGTGTGCCATTTATGCAGCCCGCTAGCTGAGCTGTTACGTGTAGTAACATAATTTCTCTTGCATGTTACCACTGTGCATTCAGTGTGATCAGAACAGTAATTTCTTTATTATTAATTGAAGCAACTGACTCAGGCAGCAATCATTTTGTAATCTGTGAACCATTCTCCCACACGTGCGTGATCAGTGTAATGGGTATGAAGTTTCATTAGGCAGTAAATATATAGTTTAGAAACTGTAGCCACATTAATGAGATTCATTTGAACAAAACTTGGATTACTTAGGCTTATAACGTTTTTTGAGAAATGAAAACCACCGTTCTTTCTTTTTGTAATTGATATCAATAAATAAATTGAATGTGAATCTGTGCTGGCCCGCTATTGATGTACGACAGCGCACACAGTAAAAATTGAAATATTTCTTCCCATCGCCTTCTTGGAAAACTGGAAATTTGTGGTAACTTGTTTTGGGACGAAACTGCTGAGGCCATCGGTCCCTAAGCTTACACACTACTTAATCTAACTTAAACTAACTTACACTGAGGACAACACACATATCAATGCCCGAGGGAGGACTCGAACCCCAGACGTGGCAACCCGCGTGAACCGTGAAAAGGCGCCCCTGACTGCTCGGTTATTCCGCGTGGCTCACGCACATGAATAACGGTTAAACGGATAGGTTAATGCTTCTAGCATCTTGCAAGGTTTTCTTTTTATGCATTCCTGTGCTGATGGTGATGCTCGCGAGGTAGAGCGACTACAGTGGACTTCCTTGGCTACTATTTATTGTCGCATTGATGAGACGGGTTCCGCAGCACCACAAATGAAGAAGAATCCCGGTAGACCAGGTCTGAACGAACGCTTTCTGCACAATGTCAAAAAAAGATTCACTGTAAAACTGTGAATTGTCGAGAAATAGTATGGTACAATTCATAGTACTGCGTTTGTGGTGGTGCAGAGCTGTACCGTTATTTCTCGTATCTGAATCGAATTCAACTCATACAGCAACCTCCGAACATGAGAGTACTTTTGTAGATGATTTGTTGAACATACAGCCAATTCCTTAGTTATAAGACAAATGCTTTCACGGCAAATATTACTGATATTGCTAATATATTTTTTATGGGCATCAGGCCTTGATCCAAGGCGTAATTCTCTGTCTAACGTTTGCTATTCCAATGCTGGACACATCAGAAGCTTTAACGACTCAAAAGCAGTTTCAGACTCAAACACGATCGACAAGCGGAACTGCATATACGTTTGCAGGCACCGTTCGCATCGTGACGCCATCAAACTGCTGCTTAAGATCGTGGAATCCCGTCAACGTATGCTATCAAGCTTGTTATGAGGAAGAATTGTAGCTTTATTCATTCAGTACTAAGGCCCACAACTTGTCTATTTCAGTCCTCCTTCCTTTCTGTTCAAGTTGCTTTTCTGATTTTGTATTTCAGTGGCCTCTCTATACATCCTAACTTTGTAATTATTAGATCTAGCTAAAACCAGAGAGTCGGAGAAACAAATTTGGTTTTTTCACAATCCTAGTGTATGACGTGCTACTGTTGATTTATCCGTCTCGCACAGGCAACAATTGCTCTTCTGATTCTTAAGGCGCGTGTTAACACAAATTTTAGTCTTTCCTACGTACACTTGGCCTTGAACGGAAGGAATTTCATATACTCCTGCTGTGGCAATTGGAGGACGTATGTCCTTTGCAGCGTTCAAATATTGGCAAAACTTTGTTGTGGGTTTAAACACTGTATTTTCCGAGTACTTTCCCGATATGATCACGGACAGTTTTTGCAATTTATTTAGTTTTTTTAAATTAAAACTCTAGCAATTTCAGGATGTAGTGCCCAATTTATCTCTTCTTCAGAGTAGCCGTTTCTTCTGGCGGCCATTACTAAATGATTGGGCTCGTCTTCCAATTAATGTGTTTCACGTTTTCTCTTATACCGGTCCATCAACGTTCCGATCTATTGTGCTTGCGATGATGACTATGAACGTATCTATACTTGTGAGTGGGGTTTCTGTAGGCCTTCTGCCATAAAGTCCCGTCAGGTTTGGTTAGCAGACTGCTTGTAGAACCCAAAATGGAATTTAACCTTCTTTCTCTTTCTTTATAGTAGACATAATATTTTTCAAAGAATTCAGGAAGTTCTTTTTCCACATGAGGCAGTTGTAACGAATTTTTATATTAAAAAATTTGAAGAAGCAACCATTCAAATGGCGAAGAAGAAACCGTCAAGTTTGTTTCGGTGCGTAGCTGATACTTACGTTATATGGCCTCACAGGTAAAAGATCTCTTTTGGACCAGGTTTGGCTACAACAGCAATGCATAGCCGATACATCCATCTAAAAAGTGTTCTCAAGATTAATTTTCCATCCAAGTATAGATATTATACAGAAAGTGGTCCTTCAACTACTAGAACTATATGTGAAGGAAAACAGAACACGAGATCTATTAGGGACTTGTGCTGCGATAAGTCCATATGAAATTCAAGATATCCATTAAAAGACAAAGGAGGCAGTGTCATAATTGAGCAACTATAAACCATAAAATATACTTCTGTACGTTACAAAATTCGCCATGTTCTCAGAACTACGTATTCACTCATTCCTTCTCAGTATACTACCCGTGGTCTAGGGGTAGCGTCTTTGATTCATAACCAAAACGTCTTCGGTCGCGGGTTCGATCCCCCCCACTGCCTAAAATTTGGTAAATAATCAGCGTTGGCGGCCGAAGACTTCCGGCATAAGAAGTCAGTCTCATTCTGCCAACGGCCTTGTCAAAGAGGGCGGAGGAGCGGATAGGGCGTCAGGGCACTGTCTTGTCCTAGGGGTGGGAAATTGCCCCCAAAGGCGGAAGAATCAACAATGATCAACGACATGAGGATGCAGAAGGCAATGGAAACCACTGCATTAAAGACACGTAACGTGTATCCACAGGACATGTGGCCTGTAATTGAAGAAGTGTCATGATGATCTCTCCATTGGCAAAATATTCCGGAATAGTCCCCCACTCGGATCTCCGGGAGGGGACTGCCAAGGGGGGGGTTACCATGAGAAAAAGATTGAATAATCAACGGAAGGATAACATTCTACGAGTCGGGGCGTGGAATGTCAGAAGCTTGAACGTGGTAGGGTAACTAGAAAATCTGAAAAGCGAAATGCAAAGGCTCCATCTAGATATAGTAGGGGTCAGTGAAGTGAAGTGGAAGGAAGACAAGGATTTCTGGTCAGATGAGTATCGGGTAATATCAACAGCAGCAGAAAATGGTATAACGCGTGTAGAATTCGTTATGAATAGGAAGGTAGGGTAGAGGGTGTGTTACTGTGAACAGTTCAATGACCAGGTTGTTCTAATCAGAATCGACAGCAGACCAACACCGACAACGATAGTTCAGGTATACATGCCGACGTCGAAAGCTGAAGATGAACAGATAGAGAAAGTGTATGAGGATATTGAAAGGGTAATGCAGTATGTAAAGGGGGACGAAAATCTAATAGTCATGGGCGACTGGAATGCAGTTGTAGGGGAAGGAGTAGAAGAAAAGGTTACAGGAGAATATGGGCTTGGGACAAGGAATGAAAGAGGAGAAAGACTAATTGAGTTCTGTAACAAGTTTCAGCTAGTAATAGCGAATACCCTGTTCAAGGACCACAAGAGGAGGAGGTATACTCGGAAAAGGCCGGGAGATACGGGAAGATTTCAGTTAGATTACATCACGGTCAGACAGAGATTCCGAAATCATATGCTGGATTGTAAGGCGTACCCAGGAGCAGATATAGACTCAGATCACAATATAGTAGTGATGAAGAGTAGGCTAAAGTTCAAGACATTAGTCAGTAGAAGAGGAATGGACATCTCTAAAACGGGCCATCGCAGAAGTTGGGAAGGAAAACATAGGTACAAAGAATGTAGCTGCGAAGAAACCATGGGTAACAAAAGAAATACTTTAGTTGATTGATGAAAGGAGGAAGTACAAACATGTTCCGGGAAAATCAGGAATACAGAAATACAAGTCGCTGAGGAATGAAATAAATAGGAAGTGCAGGGAAGCTAAGACGAAATGGTTGCAGGAAAAATGTGAAGACATCGAAAAGGATATGATTGTCGGAAGGACAGACTCAGCATACAGGAAAGTCAAAACAACCTTTGGTGACATTAAAAGCAACGGTGGTAACATTAAGAGTGCAACGGGAATTACACTGTTAAATGCAGAGGAGAGAGCAGATAGGTGGAAAGAATACATTGGAAGCCTCTATGAGGGTGAAGATTTGTCTGATGTGATAGAAGAAGAAACAAGAGTCGATTTAGAAGAGATAGGGGATCCCGTATTAGAATCGGAATTTAAAAGAGCATTGGAGGACTTACGGTCAAATAAGGCAGAAGGGATAGATAACATTCCATCAGAATTTCTAAAATCATTGGGGGATGTGGCAACAAAACGACTATTCACGTTGGTGTGTAGAATATATGAGTCTGGCGACATACCATCTGACTTTCGGAAAAGCAATTCCGAAGACGGCAAGAGCTGACAAGTGCGAGATTTATCGCAAAATCAGCTTAACAGCTCGTGCATCGAAGCTGCTTACAAGAATAATATACAGAAGAATGGAAAAGAAAATTGAGAATGCGTTAGGTGACGATCAGTTTGGCTTTAGGAAAAGTAAATGGACGAGGGAGGCTATTCTGACGTTACGGCTAATAATGGAAGCAAGGCTAAAGAAAAATCAAGACACTTTCATAGGATTTGTCGACCTGGAAAAAGCGTTCGACAATATAAAATGGTGCATGCTGTTCGAGATTGTGAAAAAAGTAGGGGTAAGCAATAGGGAGAGGCGGGTCATATACAATATGTACAACAACCAAAAGGGAATAATAAGAGTGGACGATCAAGAACGAAGTGCTCGTATTAAGAAGGGTGTAAGATAAGGCTGTAGCCTTTCGCCCCTACTCTTCAATCTGTACATCGAGGAAGCAATGATGGAAATGAAAGAAAGGTTCAGGAGTGGAATAAAAATACAAGGTGAAAGGATATCAATGATACGATTCGCTGATGACATTGCTATCCTGAGTGAAAGTGAAGAAGAATTAAATGATCTGCTGAACGGAATGAACAGTCTAATGAGTACACAGTATGGTTTGAGAGTAAATCGGAGAAAGACGAAGGTAATGAGAAGTAGTAGAAATGAGAACAGCGAAAAACTTAACATCAGGATTGATGGTCACGAAGTCAATGAAGTTAAGGAATTCTGCTACCTAGGCAGTAAAATAACCAGTGACGGACGGAGCAAGGAGGACATCAAAAGCAGACTCGCTAGGGCAAAAAAGGCATTTCTGGCCAAGAGAAGTCTACTAATATCAAATACCGGCCTTAATTTGAGGAAGAAATTTCTGAGGATGTACGTCTGGAGTACAGCATTGTATGGTAGTGAAACATGGAATGTGGGAAAACCGGAACAGAAGAGAATCGAAGCATTTGAGATATGGTGCTATAGGCGAATGTTGAAAATTAGGTGGACTGATAAGGTAAGGAATGAGGAGGTTCTACGCAGAATCGGAGAGGAAAGGAATATGTGGAAAACACTGACAAGGAGAAGTGACAGGATGATAGGACATCTGCTAAGACATGAGGGAATGACTTACATGGTACTACAGGGAGCTGTAGAGTGCAAAAACTGTAGAGGAAGACAGAGATTGGAATACGTCAAGCAAATAATTGAGGACGTAGGTTGTAAGTGCCACTATGAGATGAAGAGGTTAGCACAGGAAAGAAATTCGTGGCGGGCCGCATCAAACCAGTCAGTAGACTGATGACCAAAAAAAAAACACTACGGGCAGACAATCTTCTTGCCTTTCTCTATCTCTCTCTCTCTCTCTCTCTCTCTCTCTCTCTCTCTCTCTCTCTCTGTGTGTGTGTGTGTGTGTGTGTGCGTGTGTGTGTGTGAGAGAGAGAGAGAGAGAGAGGAGAGAGAGAGGGAATGGAAGAGGGTGAGAGCTACAGAGGAGGGGGTGGGGCTGGGAGAGGAGGAGGGTTGGGGGAGACGGAGGAAGGTGTTTGCAGATTACTGGAATAGACTTAAGACTTTAATAATACGTTATTAGGCACGGAGCACAAAGAAAGAGTCGGCAGAAATGCACCATGTCTGTTTAAGTAGGAGTCCAAGCATTTACATGAAATATTTTAGGAAAATCACGGAACACCAGAATCAGAAGGAAAGGAGGACGGACATTTTAACCGAATTCCCCAATAAGGGAGCAGGCAGTTAGCTACCATACCTCCTCATTTGCGCAAAGGGTAACATCTGACAAATCGATGCATATACGTTCTGTCTCTGATACCTAGCCTAAATCTTTAACCATTGCTAGTTACAATGATTTATATATTACTTCTTCTCCTGAATATAGTCAATCGTCTGCCTTATTTCTCACTTCAATACCATTTATTTGCTCTGTGCTACTTCTGTTTATAGTACGGTACTGAGTTAATATATTTTAACCGATAACAAAACAACTTGTGTGGTTTTAAAAAAGGGAAAACGTATGTGTGTTTAGAAAAGGAAGAACTACTCCCATTATTAGTGATAAGCATGTCCTGTTACCTTCAAGACAGCCAAAATGTATACTACTAACGCCCTAGTTAAATAATCTGACCCGTTAAGTGAATGCAAGTGGTGGCAGTAAGTTCCTATGGGACCAAACTGCTGAGGTCTTGGGTCCGTAGGCTTACACATTACTTAATCTGAACTAAACTAACTTACGCTAAGGACAACAAACGCACCCATACCCACGGGGGAACTGGAACATCCGACAAGGGGAGTCGCACGAATCGTGGCAAGGCGCCCAGACCTCGTGCGGATGAATGGAAGTAATTACATAAACAAACGCACACACACACGCACGCACGCCCACACACACACACACACACACATACACACACACACACATACTTTCATAAATTCAACGCAAACAGAAATAAGTGTGCCAGCATATAATACTTGGGATTGCAACCGTAATTATGCAAACAAGCTGCTGCCGTGATTATGTCGATGTTTGAAACTGGTACTCCATAATTTCCTCTTCCCTTTATGTCGTCTATCATCTTGTATCTCTTTCTTCCTCTCAGTCTTCTCCCACAAACCAATCCTTCCAAAGCATCTGCTAGCAAGCACTCCCTTCTCAATTAATGTCCCCACCAGTTCTTTTTCCTTTCTCTTACAACCTTCATCAGACATCTTCTTTCACCAACCCTTTCCAATACTATTGTATTACTCACTCTTTCTATCCTGCTTATTCTCTCCATTCTCCTCTACATCCATATCTCTAATGATTCTAACTTTTTTCATCCTATCGTCTCATTGTCCATGTCTCTGCCCCATATAGTGCCGCACTCCAGACAAAACATTTGACAAGCCATTTCCTTAGACGTTTATCTAATTTGCCACATAAGTTTCTCCTCTTTCTGTTAAATGCCTCCTCCACTATGGAAGTTTGAGTTTTCACCTCTTGGTGACATCTCAAGTCTTCAGTTATTGTGCTTCCAAGCTATTTAAAAGCGCTTGCTTGGCTAATGGTAGATTGCCATATTTTAATATTGGACATTCGGTGTCTTATACTGAAGACCTTACCGTTTGTTTTTTCTGTGTTTATTGGCATCCCATATTCCACACAAGCTTCATTCACATCTTTCAGCATGTTATTCACTGTCCGCTCACTTTCTGCCACTAATACCAATCTTAAACATTCTATTCTCTTTCCACCAATACATATTCCTCTTTCTGCATATAAGCCTTTCGCTATAATGCCTGCAAGGTATGCATTAAACTACAGTGGGGAAAGACAAAAACCTTGTTTAACACCTCGTCCAATGCTGCTTCCTTCTGACCTTTCATTTCCAATCCTTATCCTTACTTTCTGGTGCAAACATAGATTCTGTATCAGTCGTCTCTCTTTCCTGTCTACTCCTTTACTCTTCTAAATATCCGTCAGCCTGTTCCAATGAACTCTGTCAAAAGCCTTTCCTATATCTATAAAAACAGTAAACATTTCTCAACAATTTTTTCATATAACTTTCCCCTATGGTTCTTAATAGGCCAATAGTGTCCCTTGTCCCTTTTCCTCTTCTAAATCCGAACTGTTCCCCTGCAATCCCTCTATCCATCTTGCCTTATAGCCTTCTATTCAACACTCTCAGCAAGACTTTACCTGCATGAAAAATTAGACTGAAGGTCCAATGCTCCTCACATTTTTTTAGTTTTTCTGTTTTTCTTCGTTGGTGTCATAACTATTGCAAGGAAGTCCTCAGGCTATTCCCCTTTATCATTGCGATTCATTAGTAAGCATACATCATAGTGCTAAATGGAAGTAGCGACTGCTTGTACACCTATAGAACCTAAAGAACGTTCCAGCAACAAGTAAACTGCAGGCCGTAATTTACATACGATTCTACGACAGCGTATGCAACATAAACAGAAACTGAAGTTGGTCAGATAAATAGTGCTCGGTAAGTCAAGCAGCATTACCAGTGTTGTTTCATAACATGATATAAATTAGGGAGGTGTGTAGCGCACTACTGCGAACCACGCAGCGTGTTGATACCAAGATTCTTAGATCGATGGGAGAAAACGCAACAGAGTCCGTAATCAATCACTGCAAATAACGTCAGCTTATGTCAGTACTGGTGAACGCTGCCAGAACCGAAAGCCGCAACTCACACCGAGTTCCAAAATCAAAGATGAAATCCAGGAAAGCAACGTAATAGCTATACTCGAATAACAGCTTCAATACAATCCAGCAGCCGTACCAAGGATCGGCGCATGACTTATTTGGCGCGACCTCTGGAATCGCCGATGCAGATAGCGAAACTGCTACATACATGCTACATACAGGGTGCTCCAAAAGTCCGGAAACACCCTCATAAAATCCAAATGGAGTAGCAAACGAGGGAATAGAGTCCCTACACACGAGGAACGGGAAGGGGGAAACATTATAGGCTATGCTACCAACATGGCGGCCATCTTCAAAGCCGCCATCTTGGATTCATCCCCAAAATTTCAAATGGTAATGTAGTCATGTGACATATCAAACAGATAGAGAATTTCACCAGAAAAACAATGCCGTTGTTATTTTAAACATAGCTTTATTCATTCTCGGGTTATAGCCAATTACTTGCGGCAGCAGTGGAACGCTCGGTAGCGTGAGTATTACGTACTGAAAAGTCATAAAATGGAGTCTTAAACGGTGCAAAGTGACTATCCCATGCCTGATATGTTACATTTGTTTAACTGTTACGTATCATTTACTCATGCTAACGTTTTAATCATTGTTTCCTTATTTACCGGTTTCAAATTGTCCTTAACACGTGAAGAACGCATTGAAATCATCTTGATATCAGGAGAAAGAAGCACACAGGTCATTGCTGAGGATTTCAACAGTCGTCACCCAACCAGACAGCCCATCGCTCACAGCGCAGTTGCCAAGTTCTTGGCCAAATTCCGAGCAACAAGTTCTGTCGCAGATAAACCTAAGGCTGGAAGACCAAAGACCGCCACCGATGAAGCAACAACAGTGAGCGTGTTGGCATCATTTAGCCAGAGTCCGCAACGGAGTACTCGTCGCCTGTCACAAGAATGTGGGGTTGGCCGTGCCTCCATACTGAGAATTTTATCGCAGCACAAATGGCACCTGTACAAAATTCAGCTAATCCAACACCTGAACGAGGATGACCCAGACTGTCGGGTACAGTTTGCAGAATGGGTGACACAGTAGCTGCAGATAAACTCACAATTCCCCCTATCAGATGCTGTTCAGTGATGAAGCCCATTTCTTTATCAATGGTGAAGTGAACAAGCAGAATGACAGATACTGGTCCGACACAAATCCGCACTGGATTGAGGCTTCCAAAATGGTCGACTCACAAAAAGTGATGGTCTGGTGCGGTGTGTGGGGTACCAAAGTCGTTGGATCTTTTTTTATTGATGGTACGTTAACAGCCAACAGTTATCTGAGGTTATTGAATGAAGAAGTGCTTCCCTCGTTGTTAACGGAGGACGGGACACTTCTGGAATTCTTCTAGCTTGATGGAGCCCCACCACATTATGGGCACAATGTGCGAGCATACCTGGATATGTGCAATTCCCTCAAAAGTGGATCGGTCGAAGGGGGTGCTGTGGAGTGGCCACCACATTCACCAGATTTGACTCTTTTGGATTTTTATCTCTGGGGTGATGCTAAAGCACTGGTTTATTCTGTGAAAATACGGGATTTGCATCATCTAAAGCAGCGCTTTGGTCAAATTCAGCCAGATGTGTTGGTCAAAGTTCATTAAGACTGGGTTCGGAGGATAGCATTAACAGTCCAACATAATGGACAACATCGAGCCATTTCTATGACTGTTGGTGGTCTCTCGGGACAGTGTAACATCGGCGTAATGTCTCTTCGGCACATAACACACATGCTGCTGAAGGTCCCACCGCTGCCGCATGTAACTGGCTATAACCCAAGAATGAAAAAAGCTATGTTTAAAATAGGAACGGCATTGTTTTTCTGGTGAAATTCTCTATCTGTTTCTATGTCACATGACCACATTCCCATTTGAAATTTTGAAGTTGAATCCAAGATGGACGGTTTTCAAGATGGCCGCCATGTTGGTGGCATAGCCTATAAAGTTTCCCCTTTCCCGTTCCTCGTGTGTAGGGACTCTGTTTCCTTGTCTGCTACTCCATTTGAATTTTATGAGGGCGTTTCTGGACTTTTGGACCACCCTGTAGATGCTACTGCTGCCGCTTTCTGTTTCCTTACAACAGGAGTCGCAGGATATTAGAACAATCTTACACCACATCAAAGACACAGACAACTGTACCCAGGTGATTACATAGTGAGAAATTTCTTACACAGATTCAACTTTCTTTATAAAAAAAATCATACATACAATGATGATATGTTTTGTTGATGGTGAATGCGTTTAATGGTTCTGGAGCTCAAGTCCGTACTTCAGTTACTAAAGAGAAGGTAGCAATGTGAAATTTATCGTGTGTACTTTTCAAAAAGTGGCGGTCAACTTAATTGGTAATTTCTTAGGGGTGCCAGATGAGCGAAGTGAAATGTAATGTAGACAACTGGTTACAGCAGGAGAAGTAACGCTCCACCCACATGAGAAGCATGCAGGCCATCAAAACATGTTAAAAAGTGATAGTCCGAAAAAACTACTTCAACTGCAGTTCCGCTCATAGAGTCCAAAATTGATCTTTCATTTCTTCTAAGATAGTCCTTTCATCATATCGATTTTCTGTTCAGCATATACTGGATGCTTTTCAACGTCAATAAACTTTACCAAGAGCCGTACACTTTAAGATATTTTATTGTATTCTGAAAGCAACAAGGTTCGTCAATTTATTTTGCCATCTTCAGGCCCCATACGCTTTTTTCTAATCAACAACAGCTGTCACGTCTTCGTATGAATCATTTGCACAACGTTTGAAATTCACGATTTTATGGCCTAAAAGATAAGTTCGTTCATTTGAGAAAAGCTTCTGGGGTATGTAGGTAGAAAAATGAACTGTCGAAACTGGTTGCTTTCAGAATAAAATAAAATATTTTAAAGTGGATGGCTGTTGATAAAGTTTATTGACGCTGAAAAGTACGTACCAGCCGATGTCACCTGGTCGTAATGGACCAACTGAAATTACACTAAACATTGTCTCTCCGTACAGTTTCCTTCTATACTACCCCTTCCATAGCCAAGTTAACCACTCACGAACGCCGAAGAGGATGTGTCATTAACCTGTCCCTCTTTCCGATGATGATTTTTTTTTATAAACGTATTATCTCGCCCTTTCTTAGCACGTTCTAAATAAATAAGTAATCTGCCCATTTAAGTGATAACACAGTTTTAGAGTAACGCATTGCAATTCTCTCTCGATAATTCTTAGAATTTGCCACCGACCATGTACCGTCATACTGTGGCACAATACTGTTCTTCAAATTTATATCTGTACCACTTCCTTCATAAATTTTGCATCCATATTTGAGAACCTTACAATCCTACAAAATGTTGACCAATAAACTGCGCAGTTCCTTGTAGAATCTCTAATATGAACTAGATGTATAAAATAATATAGGTAGCTTTCGCAGCTCAGGCAAGAAATAGCGCTGAAATAAAGTTATTCATAGAAAGGTAAAAATATTGCCTTGTTAGTTTTCGGTGGATTACTAATAACTGTGGTAGGTTTTAAGGTTCCTCTGTTGTGATAAGGCGCACGAGAGTTTCAGCCAGAAGGATTACTAACAGTTTTCTTGTGTTCTGTCTATTTCTCAACGGCGATAAACGTACTAACCACTATTTATTACTGCTAGGGGAAAAATACGTCTGACTTTTATCGGCGCCATTACGAACCTCGTCCTCTTTTCCCGGTGACGTGCTTCGCGTTCTTTACGTTTCGGTGGCGTAACCATGCGATTTCGTTACAGCACTGCAGAATCTATATTCGGATATAATATGTTAAATCAAGTTGGCTTTACACATATTTAAGCTATTTCCCATAATGTTGTGTGTTTTCATCTAGACCATCTTTTTTTTATCTTATGACATTTATGTTCGTAGCCGGGCATCTTTTGTATTAAGAGTGTATGCTCTTTGTGAAAAGAACCTACTTTCTCCGATGCTCAGCTAGCTACCGTCAACTACTGGTCGATAAACAATAGTTTCGAGACGCTTCAACTGCTCTTCAGCTGGTGTCTCTCAGCTGGGCAACACAATTGATTAGTGGATCGTCAAACTCTAATCCACTTCGTCTTGTGCTGTCATACAACTATTTAATGAATTTTAAAAACGCTTTATATTATGTAACGATGTCTAAATGGTTTTACGGTGCAACTAATTAGGAACAATTTTCTGTCTTAGCACTAATTCCCGTACGTCAGACATAGGCTTGAAAAAGAACTTGATGAATGAGTAAAGAAGTTGATAGTGTACATTTCACTGACGAAGGTAACAAAATAATTGCTCAAAATTTGTGATGTATTACAGTACTGTAATAACAATATGAATATATTTTAACCGAAACATTAGTTTTTATAATACCAGTGAAGAAGACGTTCTGCATTATAGCAGAAAACAGGCTTTTCTGAAATTCGCATTTACACTCCATTACATTACCTACAAAACGTTTTATTCACTACGACACGTACTTTAATGAATGAGTGTCTTTGTATCCAACGGCCTCCTGCACCAAAGATGAGACCTTATTTATGTCTAGAGTTTGTCAGAACACTGAGTTTTTCTATGAGGCTTCTCCAGTGTGTTCCATGAAGGACATCAAGATAAATTTTATCTTTCCATATTCGGTGAAACTTGTATGCACATGTTAAATTAACAACACAGGTACTTTACTCTTTTGTTACTTGAAAGAGCTGAATGCTTTCATTATGTGTTAATAACAACCCGCTGTAGCAGTAAATATCGCAATTGTAGCCGAACTAGGAAGTTTAATTATTCTTGGGAGCAGGGTTCTCAATTAACAACTGATCTTTTAACGTGACAAAAACTATATGTTGTCCAGCTCAAGGATGCCATTTGTTTCAGATTTTATATTTATATGAGAATTATTTTAGAGTACATATTTTCACAATATTTTAATGACAATCAGTTTGCTTTATTACGTTTTTCCGAATTACTAGCAGCTCACTTTTTATCCCTGTAATGAAAGTGTTACAGTCTTAGGTTCTCAAAATGGCACGTCGCCATGATATATTACAAAGAACGTAAGACCTAGAACGTAATCCTGTGGCAAATCATGGATTAAACTAAGAACGTCTATTGCTTTGGCATGCGCTTTGGGAAGTTACGTATTAATATTCCTGACTTGCATAACATTGTGCAATGAACTTGCCGCAGTGGATACACCGGTTCCCGTGAGATCACCGAAGTTAAGCTCTGTCGGGCGTGGCCGGCACTTGGATGGGTGACCAGCTGCCATGCGCTGTTGCCATTTTTCGGGGTGCACTCAGCCTCATGATGCCAATTGACGAGCTACTCGACCGAATAGTAGCGGCTCCGGTGAAAGAAAACCATCAGAAAGGGAGAGCGGTGTGCTGACCACACGCCCCTCCTATCCACATCCTCAACTGAGGATGACACGACGGTCGGATGGTCCCGATGGGCCACTTGTGGCCTGAAGACATATTGCATAACATGGAATCTTTTGAACTAGTTATTTAATATTTTTTTCGCTTTCGCCCAACAATTTGCTTCAAACGCAAATTAGCGTCTTACCTCACTAAAAAAATATTTCCTGTACTGACAATTTCTTATTTGTAGGTTTATTGGCTAAATGGTTCAAATGGCTCTGAGCACTATGGGACTTAACTTCTGAGGTCATCAGTCCCCTAGAACTTAGAACTACTTAAACTGAACTAACCTAAGGACATCACACACATCCATGCCCGAGGCAGGATTCGAACCTGCGACCGTAGCGGTCACGCGGGTCCAGACTGTAGCGCCGAGAACCGCTCTACCACTCCGGCCGGCGCAGGTTTATTGAAATGTCATTAGACAAAATACATGTATGTATATATCAGCCACTGCAACGGCCGTTCATTAATTGAATACACACCTGCAATTTCATTGCATTCATTATTAATTTGCCTTGTTTATTTCTTAGTATGTTTCAAGCACCTCTCATGTTTTTCCTGGGATGAGTTGCTCTTCTTTGATGCTACAGTTATCGTTGCTTAGTATTTCACAATAATATTTTTTATAATATTGTGATGCTATAGAAAACGCATATAACTTAACGTACTGTACGTATATAGATTCGGTTTTTGATCACATGTTTACATTTGGTTATGACTGTGTTCCACAATGTTAACCATATGTTTTAATTAGCACTAGTGTGTTGCTATGTATTCACTTTTCCAGTGTGTACTTCACAAATAATTCTACAGATTTCCAATTGCTTTCTTTCGTTTTCTGTTCATTTTGTTTTATAAATTTTGCAACTGCAGATGAAATGATGTTAAATTTCATCTGAGGATATTATTTTACATTGTGGTGTTTGTATAACGACGTCAATAATAGTTGGATTGTATGAGGATAATTATAATATTTAAAGTGTCAAGGTACTCGAGTATGGGTTACAAGGAACTTGTTCTAATAGTTTTTAATTTTAATCTACTCTTAGGGTTAGTTCATTCTATTTAGAAGTAACGCATTCAATTCATCCATGAATAGCAGAATTACGGACTAGCGTCATGTAAATCTTAACGATTACTGTTATTTCTTTATGAATGTCATCGTTAACACTTGGTTCTAAATGAAAATTTTAAGTTGATATGGTTTTCCAAAGTAAGTGACAGTTTCAGCTTCCTTCGTATCTGGTGTACATCGCTGGGGTGCCGAGCTACGAATGATTAGACATTCTCACTTCACACGATAAATAATTATTGCTGTCTGTGAAATTTCATTTGATATTCTATTCCGTTAAGGTATCAGCGCATGGTACTCACCAATTCTTCTCTTGTTTACTGGTCGTAATAATGTTAATATCATAACATATTCAGGTTTGTTTCCTAGCCTTCGTTGACCGAAGCTGTTGTAATGTTTGCAGTTGCTGTCCGACCCCAATCGCCTAAACGTACTGCAATCCTCCTGCCGTTTTAATGATTGCTACGCGCCGGATTTCTGAAAATACACCACAGGAAACAGTTTTATATAGAACGAAATCTTAGACAAAGTTACTGTTAATTTTAAATCTAGGACAGACACAGTTGAAGTAGTTACACATAACTGAGTGACCAATTCATGTGAAAGCTATAAAAATATAAAACTGAATGAAAAGTCCGATATACCTCAATATCTGTTTTACTGAAGTCGGTTAGAGACGCACACAGTGGGTTTCGCAACGGTTCAGTAGATATCCCCGGAGTACTGAAGCAACTTAAGTCACTTAATAAAAGCAGAACTTCCGGTGCAGACTCTACACCACTTAGGTTTCTTTCAGAGTATGCTGATGCAGTAACTCCATGCTTAATAATCACATACAACTGCTTGCTCGCCGAAAGTTCCGTAACCGAAGACCGGGAGGTTGCACAGGTCACATCAGTATTCAAGAAAGGCAATAGGAGTAATCCACTAAATTATAGGCCCATATCATCACGACGATATACAGCAGAATTTGGAACATACATTGTGTTCGAACTTGAAGAGAACGATTTATTGAGACATAGTCAACACGAGTTTAGAGATCATCATTCCTGTGAAACACAGCTGACTCTTTACACACACGAAGTGTTGAGTGCTTCCGGCTAGGGATTTGAAACTGAATCAGTATTTCTAGATTTCCAGAAGGGTTTTGACACAGTAGCGCACAAGTTACTTGTAATAAAATTGCTTGCTTATAGAATACCGCCCCAGCTATGCGACTGGATTCGTGATTTCCTGTCAGAGACGATGCAATTCGTGGTAAGTGACGGAAACCCATCGAGTAAAATAGAAGGGATTTCTGGCATTCCCCAAGGTAGAGTTACAGTACTCTACTGCTTCTTATCTATGTATAAAGGATGTAGGAGACAACCTGAGCAGCCGTCTTAGGTTGTTTGCAGATGATGATGTCGTTTACCGTCTAGTTAAGTCATCATAAGATAGAATGATTTAGAAAAAATATCTGTATGGTGCGAAATTTGCCATTTGTCCCTAAATAATGAAAAGTGTGAGGTAATAAACGTGAGTCCTAGAAGGGATTCGTTAAAATTCAGTTACGCGATAAATCATTCTAATCTAAAGGCCATTAATTCAGCTAAATACCTAGGAATTACAGCTACGAAAAACTCGAAATGTAAAGAACTCATAGAAGGTGTTGCGGGGAAGGCGAACCAAAAACTACGTTTTATTGGCGCAACGCGTGGAAGATGCAACAGATCTAATAAAGAGACTGGTTACACTTCGCTTGACTGTCCTGTTTTGGAGTACTGCTGCTCTGTGTGGGGTCCTTACGAAATAGGATCGACGGAGTACATCGATAAAGTTCAGAGAAGGGCAGCACGTTTTGTTTTATTGAGAAATAGGGGAGGAAGTGTCAAGGACATGACGTAGGATGTGGTGTAGAAATCATTATCCAAAGGAGTTTTTTCGGTGAGGCGGGATCTTGTCCAAATTTTCATTCAGATTTATATTTTAACAGTTTTGAAACATGTGTGTTTATATACACCTGGTATACAGTATGAATTGGTCCACCAATTATGCATTACACAAAGTATAAACGGATGATAGGGAGCCACGAACATCAAAGCTACAAATACATAATTATTTTGCGTTTTTAATTAAACACATCAAATTAAACTATAGCCTGGTGTATCTCACGTTGAAATGGCCTGAAGGCTAATACAGTATATTTTAATTATCTCGTACGTGTCCAAGAACAGAGGAGAGTTAATAAATTACCTTTGTTCGTTGAGCTTGGATTCTTTGACTCACGTGTAAGGTGAGACTCCAGTCCAGCAGCTCCAGAGCTTGTTCTCCAGAATGGAGAGTGCGGGAGATAGTATTGTGCTGTTCTCCAGGTTGTAAACGCATATAGCGGACAGCCGAACTCTTCAATTTTAAGAGGGCTAACAGTTGGCGAAGATGACTCGCGACATCTTAGATCACAGCTGTGATGAACGTAAACGAGTACTGAGCTCAAGATAACTTTAATGGCAACTACTATTCATACTGGGATGCTGAAAACGTGCCGAAATATTAGTAAAGTGACTTTGGTCTTGAAATTTCACTTTATGTTGGGATTCAGTAAGTTTAGTGCCTTTTTGTCCTGCTACCTGCATAGCAGACATCACTAACCGACGTTTTAGATGCATTGTCGTAATTTAGAAAAGTGAAGTAACATTGTTCTCACCAAAAAGAAAAAAGCTCACTACGTACTGGTCACGTTACTAACGTGCAGAAACTCTGATCTGATTTCCATCTCCACTCAGGGTAAACTCGGAACTGTCGGAGTAGCGTTGAAGTCAATCATAAATACATGTTTCCAACGCTGACATAAGTATTATTAGCATTCGAGCCCCCACGGCCTTCACGCTAATGCATTACCATTCCCGTCTTCATCTCTATTTGTTCATCCATGAGGTGACATTAACTTCCCAAGACAGTCTTGAGGATTACATAAGTGTTAATTAACGTGAATAGTTAGTTAAACCAAAGCACTACTTTATGGAGAAAAGAAGGTTGCATATGACTGCACTGCCCTCAGCATCTCCCATGGCCCGCATCTCGTGGTCGTGCGGTAGCGTTCTCGCTTCCCACGCCCGGGTTCCCGGGTTCGATTCCCGGCGGGGTCAGGGATTTTCTCTGCCTCGTGATGGCTGGGTGTTGTGTGCTGTCCTTAGGTTAGTTAGGTTTAAGTAGTTCTAAGTTCTAGGGGACTTATGACCACAGCAGTTGAGTCCCATAGTGCTCAGAGCCATAGCTAGCATCTCCCATGCTATGTAAGGTCTACATCTGCCATAAAGGTCTTAGAGCAATCTTCACTACTTCGCATGCACTGGATACTAGACCCAACATTCCGGTCATGTGCATTTATGGCGGGCTTGCCACCACTGAAAGAACAGCCATCCACTCACTCTATGTTAAGACTCCACTCAACATTCTTTGGTGTGAACGATTATATGCTGTGTTCTAATGCCAATAAACACATGAACTAATCATGTCGCCTTTTGAGAGGCGTGATTCTTAATGTTTAAATTCTAAGTGAAATTTTAAAAAACATTATTATTTTTGTTTCCCTCTCGCCGTGGGGAGAACATAGTTTATTGATCACTCAGACTGGCTGTGACGCAGAGACGAGCGTAACAAGAAGGTGTTTCCTTTGGTAGATGACAGAGGAATCCACGAAGTGAACGGATAGCCAGAAGCAAAGTCCAGAAATTTGCGAAAGTCGTTGTAAGTATGCGCAGAACAGTCCAGGGAATGATCCGAATCGAAAACTTAAACACAGGCAACGTTAATCACTCTGCCATCAGTGACGCATACCGAAGGCTTCACAGAAACTGAGAGATAACTTCTGGGCCACGGTATTTGCTGGTACTCTCGCATCAGTGGACGGCCCAATGTTACATGCCCACTACGCCCTCCGTGAGAGGAAGCTGCAATCGTGTTACGAAGCCTCAACGTCTCTTAATTTTCCTAGAAATCGATACTCAGACTGGGTGGGAATCCCAATCACTGTCGGATACTGAAATTATTATAATGAATATAACCCACTTTTGATTTTTTATGTGTCTTCCATCTTCAGTAGTTTCTGCGACAGCAGTTCTAATCAATTTTGTGTCATTGGTCCGAGTTTGTGCGTTATTCCGCTATTGGTGGAAACTGTAGATGATTGTACAAGCTTTTTACTTCCCCCATGTTTATCAGCAGTTACCACCCCCCCCCCACCCACCCCCCACCACCACTTCCACAATGGATCCCTCCTGCGCTTCTGGAAACGCACTTGGTTCTTTCCATCGTTTTCCAAGCGTTATATATCTTCTCTTAATGTAAACATCGTCCGCATCTAGGATAACACCACAAGGTCTGTTGCCCTGAAACCTGCTCACACTCATACTAGTAGCATCAGGAGAACGAAGAATGCAATACATAGCATAATTGCCTCTGGCTTCACCGGCCGTTGTGCCCGAGCGGTTCTAGGCGCTCCAGTCCGGAACCACGCTGCTGCTACGGTCGCAGGTTCGAATCCTGCCTCGGGCATGGATGTGTGTGATGTCCTTAGATTAGTTTAAGTAGTTCTAATTCTAAAGGACTGATGACCTCCGACGTTAAGTCGCTCAGAGCCGTTTGAACCATTTTGACTCTGGCTATTTGTTGCTGTCGTTGCATCCAGAAAGTCACGGAATCTGACAGTAAACGAGGAATGGTTATGAAAGACGATGATACACATTAAACCGTGTAAGTAGGCTGTTAAGGTTTTTTTATTGGTAACACCACGTAGCGCTCTGTATGAAAATCACAGACTGCACACAGCACAGCCAGTGATTTTCATACAGAGCGCTATTGAAGCGTTGGGCAGTTGGCTGTTAGCAGCGCGTAGCGTTGCGCAGTTAGACGTGAGCCGCCAGCAGTGGTGGATGTGGGGAGAGAGATGGCGGAATTTTGAGAGCGGACCATCTGGACGTGTGTCCATCAGAAAGAGTAAATTTGTAATATTGGATATGACGGATAGATATATATATATATTATGACTTTTGAACACTATTAAGCTAAATACATTGCTTGTCCTCTATCAAAACCTTTCATTTGCTAACTATGCCTATCAGTAGTTAGTGCCTTCAGTAGTTAGAATCTCTTATTTAGCTAGCAGTATTTGCGCTCCCTGTATTGCAGTAGTTCGAGTAATGAAGATTTTTGTGAGGTAAGTGATTTGTGAAAGGTATAGGTTAATGTTAGTCAGGGCCATTCTTTTGTAGGGATTTTTGAAAGTCAGATTACGTTGCGCTAAAAATATTCTGTGTCATTTTAGTGTTGATCACAATAGGTAAAGAGCGAAATGCGAAATGTCTGAGTACGTTCAGTTCTGCTCAGCTTTTTGAAAATCAAATAACGTAGGGGCTTACCAGCACAGTAATTCATTAATTTTTCTAAGGGGACGTTACAACCAAAAAACAACCCAAACCGTGAGGAAATTAACCGAATGTGATGGAAATCGCACGTGATGTATGTGAGCCGTGCACGGTTCGTGTTCATCCCATTATCTGTTTGTCACCTTCTATTACGGTAGTACCGTCTCGTTTTCTTTTTCCATTCACCGGCGTCACTAACGTCCTGCCTCAGTTGCCCGTGATTGGCAGCAGCAGCGCGTATCAATAAGCGCACTGTCATAACATCTCTGGAGCGACCGATAGTACTTCCGGGTCGTCGTGTGTCGGGTAGTCAGTGAGTGGGAGACGCACCAGCTGTGCAGTCGTGACGGAGCAACTGTCACGGACGGACCAGCAGTCCGGTCGGTCGGTTGGCGTGGAGCAGCAAGCAAGTCGCGCTGGAGCTGCTAGCGGCGTGGAGTGTGAGGTGCTGCTTGCGAGTGCTACGAAGTTCGTCGCCCACCGATTTTGGACATGAAAGTTGAGTCCCCACCTAACTTACTACCGAGCCGCAACATTTCTTCGTTTGATCCTGGTTGTCGGACATTCCCGCGAGCAACGGCGTGTGTGTATTTAAGTCGATTAAGATTCCAGCCGTATTCGTGTGAAATTTAACTTAATTTATTCCCTGTTATGGAAGTTCACCACCGGTATCTTCTACCTTGTGGCCGTTGACGTCCCGTTTACCTGTGCTGATCGTTGACGTAATTTTCGGCAATGTATTTTCCTCGTCGTGTTGTTGCCTTCCAGCGTGCCGTGTAGTTCGACAGCTGAGGTGCTGTTGGTCGTTGTGGAAGCCAGTATTCTGTGTCGTGTATTGAAATATTGTGCTCGTTTGGCTGGTTGCGTGGAGCGGAACTGATTTGGTTGATTGGTCGTTCGGCTGTCTGTCGGTTGCGTTGCTTCCAGATTAAGAAGTCATTGGACAGGCTGCCTTTCTCACCTAAACGGGCGTTAGTGTTACAATCTCAGGCTGAACCTTGGAAACTTCTGAGCGCCGTTCCTTGTGTGTTATGTAGTAATTTCCCTGTTTGGATTTTAGTTATTTGGTTCATGTGTGGCTTTCAGCCGAGTATCAATATCTATTAAATTAATGTTCTTGTCTTGCCCTTAAGGCATGAGACTGTTATATTTTTATATGGGGCCTTGAGCCGACTTTTACCGGAGAAGTTTTAAGATAAGGCCTTCTGCCTTTTAGATTGAAACTGAAGTGTTGGCAGAAGAGCCAACACCGTGTTGCTAGAGGAGGCCGAAATGCACGCCTTTAAGCTCACGCAGATTGGCGTGAGGTCTGGAACAAGGTAAAGTAATTATCCTATAAAGAAGAGAACGTAGTTCTTGGAATACTTAACTTTAATCCACAATTGGAGAACATCTCTCTTGACTGTACGTGCTTCACATTATAAATATCAAATGCTATGGCGCCTTGCTAGGTCGTAGCAAATGACGTAGCTGAAGGCTATGCTAACTATCGTCTCGGCAAATGAGAGCGTAATTTATCAGTGTAGCTTCGCTAGCAAAGTCTGCAGTACAACTGGGGCGAGTGCTAGTAAGTCTCTCTAGACCTGCCGTGTGGTGGCGCTCGGTCTGCAATCACTGACAGTGGCGACACGCGGGTCCGACGTATACTAACGGATCGCGGCCGATTTAAAGGCTAGCAATTGTGGTGTCTGGCGGTGACACCACAGAAACTCTTTCTAGGCCTTAAGCCGTTAAAAGTATTCTGTTGTTATGTGGCCTTCAGCCGAGTATTAATATGTCTTAAATTAATGTCCGTGTCTTGCCCTTAGGGCCCTTTAAAAAATGGCTCTGAGCACTATGGGACTTAACATCGGAGGAATCAGCTTGAAATCCACTATCGATTGCACTCATTACTTCGTATAAATGAAGAGCCAGTTGAGTTTCACAGGAACGAAATTTACTTCGTCCCTGCTTGTGATGTGTCGTCATATCGTTTTATTCTAGGTATTTCATAATGTTTGTGCGTTGTATACGTCAAATGGCTCTGACCACTATGGGACTTAACAGCTGAGGTCATCAGTCCCGTAGAACTTAGAACTACTTAAACCTAACTAACCTAAGGACATCACACACTTCCGTGCCCGAGGCAGGATTCCAACCTGCGAACGTAGCAGTCGCGCGGTTCCGGACTGAAGCACCTAGAACCGCTCGTCCACAGCTGCCGGCGCCCTTACACCGTTAAGTTATTTGTTGGTGAGCGGCCTTCAGCCGAGTTTTAATATCTCTTAAATTAATCTTCTTCCCTTGCCCTTAAGTAATAAGATTGTTATGCTTTTGAATGGGGCCTTCAGCCGAATTTCGCATGAAATATTTTTAGATAAGGCCTCCTGCCTCTTGATTGACACTCCTCTTACTTTTAATATGCGACCTCCAGCCTAGTTCCATTAAAATTAAATTGCTAAGGCCTTCAGCTGATAATATTGAGGATTTAGAAAATATTCTTGTGTGAAACCTCCAGAAGAACCATGTATTTCAATTTTGCATAAGCCTTGTGTCTTGGATTTTGAATGTGGCCCTCAGTCGATCTAAAGTTAATCAAAGGAGACCGAGTTAAAGTTGTTGTAATAATGTGTGTTCATAAATAACGTTTGTATATTGAGTGCAATTGACAGGAACTCATTTTGGCCCCTTTCCACAACCTAATCTCATCTGTCCTGCTAGCCCGGGCATTTCAGTACGTGAATGGACAAAAAAAGATTACAGTTTCAGAAAAATTGCGCAATTTACTCAAGAGAAAGAACTTTACAGACAGAGCAAGTTCAAAACTGGTTCAAATGGCTCTGAGCACTATGGGACTTAACATCTATGGTCATCAGTCCCCTAGAACTTAGAACTACTTAAACCTAACTAACCAAAGGACATCACACACATCCATGCCCGAGGCAGGATTCGAACCTGCGACCGTAGCAGTCGCACAGAGCAAGTCAATAACGCGTTGGTCCTCATCTTGCCATTATTCGGCTTGGTATTAAGGGCCTTGTCAAAGAGGGCGGAGAAGCGGATAGAGGTTCAGGGCACTCTCTTGTCTTAGGGGTGGGAAATTTCCCCTAAAGGCGGAAGAATCAACAGTGATCAACGACATGAGGATGCAATGGAAACCCCTGCATTAAAGACACGTAACGTGTATCCACAGGACATGTGGCCTGTAATTGAAGAAGTGTCATGATGATCTCTCCATTGGCAAAAGATTCCGGAATAGTCCCCCATTCGGATCTCTGGGAGGGGACTGCCAAGGGGGAGGTTACCATGAGAAAAAGATTGAATAATCAACGAAAGGATAACGTTCTACGAGTCGGGGCGTGGAATGTCAGAAGCTTGAACGTGGTAGGGTAACTAGAAAATCTGAAAAGAGAAATGCAAAAGCTCAATCTAGATATAGTAGAAGTCAGTGAAGTGAAGTGGAAGGAAGACGAGGATTTCTGGTCAGATGAGTATCGGGTAATATCAACAGCAGCAGAAAATGGTATAACAGGTGTAGGATTCGTTATGAACAGGAAGGTAGGGCAGAGGGTGTGTTACTGTGAACAGGTCAGTGACCGGGTTGTTCTAATCAGAATCGACAGCAGACCTACACCGACAACGATAGTTCAGGTATACATGCCGACGTCGCAAGCTGAAGATGAACAGATAGAGAAAGTGTATGAGGATATTGAAAGGGTAACGCAGTATGTAAAGGGCGACGAAAATCTAATAGTAATGGGCGACTGGAATGCAGTTGTAGGGGAAGGAGTAGAAGAAAAGGTTACAGGAGAATATGGGCTTGGGACAAGGATTGAGAGAGGAGAAAGACTAATAGAGTTCTGTGACAAGTTTCAGCTAGTAATAGCGAATACCCTGTTCAAGAATCACAAGCGGAGGAGGTATACTTGGAAAAGGCCGGGAGATACGGGAACATTTCAATTAGATTACATCATGGTCAGACAGAGATTCCGAAATCAGATACTGGATTGTAAGGCGTACCCAGGAGCAGATACAGACTCAGATCACAATATAGTAGTGATGAAGAGTAGGCTGAAGTTCAAGACATTAGTCAGGAAGAATCAATACGCAAAGAAGTGGGATACGGAAGTACTAAGGAATGACGAGATATGTTTCAAGTTCTCTAACGCTATAGATACAGCAATAAGGAATAGCGCAGTAGACAGTACAGTTGAAGAGGAATGGACATCTCTAAAAAGGGCCATCACAGAAGTTGGGAAGGAAAACATAGGTACAAAGAAGGTAGCTGTGAAGAAACCATGGGTTACAGAAGAAGTGTTTCAGTTGTTTGATGAAAAGAGGAAGTACAAACATGTTCCGGGAAAATCAGGAATACAGAATTACAAGTCGCTGAGGAATGAAATAAACAGGAAGTGCAGGGAAGCTAAGTCGAAATGGTTGCAGGAAAAACGTGAAGACATCGAAAAAGATATGATTGTCGGAAGGAGAGACTCAGCATACAGGAAAGTCAAAACAACCTTTGGTGACATTAAAAGCAACGGTGGTAACATTAAGAGTGCAACGGGAATTCCACTGTTAAATGCAGAGGAGAGAGCATATAGGTGGAAAGAATACATTGAAAGCCTCTATGAGGGTGAAGATTTGTCTGATGTGATAGAAGAAGAAACAGGAGTCGATTTAGAAGAGATAGGGGATCCAGTATTAGAATCGGAATTTAAAAGAGCTTTGGAGGACTTACGGTCAAATAAGGCAGAAGGGATAGATAACATTCCATCAGAATTCTAAAATCATTGGGGGAAGTGGCAACAAAACGACTATTCACGTTGGTGTGTAGAATATATGAGTCTGGCGATATACCATGTGACTTTCGGAAAAGCATCATCCACACAATTCCGAAGACGGCAAGAGCTGACAAGTGCGAGAATTATCGCACAATCAGCTTAACAGCTCATGCATCCAAGCTGCTTACAAGAATGATATACAGAAGAATGGAAAAGAAAATTGAGAATGCGATAGGTGACGATCAGTTTGGCTTTAGGAAAAATAAAGGGACGAGAGAGGCAATTCTGACGTTACGGCTAATAACGGAAGCAAGGCTAAAGAAAAATCAAGACACTTTCATAGGATTTGTCGACCCGGAAAAAGCGTTCGACAATATAAAATGGTGCAAGCTGTTCGAGATTCTGAAAAAAGTATGGGTAAGCTATAGGGAGAGACGGGTCATATACAACGTGTACAACAACCAAGAGGGAATAATAAGAGTAGACGATCAAGAACGAAGTGCTCGTATTAAGAAGGGTGTAAGACAAGGCTGTAGCCTTTCGCCCCTACTCTTCAATCTGTACATCGAGGAAGCAATGATGGAAATAAAAGAAAGGTTTAGGAGTGGAATTAAAATACAAGGTGAAAGGATATCAATGATACGATTCGCTGATGACATTGCTATCCTGAGTGAAAGTGAAGAATAATTAAATGATCTGCTGAACGGAATCAACAGTCTAATGAGTACACAGTATGGTTTGAGAGTAAATCAGAGAAAGACGAACGTAATGAGAAGTAGTAGAAATGAGAACAGCGAAAAACTTAACATCATGATTGATGGTCACGAAGTCAATGAAGTTAAGGAATTCTGCTACCTAGGCAGTAAAATAACCAATGACGGACGGAGCAAGGAGGACATCAAAAGCAGACTCGCTATGGCAAAAAAGGCATTTCTGGCAAAGAGAAGTCTACTAATATCAAATACCGGCCTTAATTTGAGGAAGAAATTTCTGAGGATGTACGTGTAGAGTACAGCATTGTATGGTAGTGAAACATGGACTGTGGGATAACCGGAACAGAAGAGAATCGAAGCATTTGAGATGTGGTGCTATAGACGAATGAGATTCTAAGACGAAGACGTGTCTGGAGAAGCACCTAGCTGCAGTGGGATATCAACCTGGCTGTCGTCCGCCGCCCGACGGTGACCGTCTCGGGTGGCACTTCTTTTCATAGCAAGACCCCTTTGGCTGTCATTAAGTGGACTGATAAGGTAAGGAATGAGGAGGTTCTACGCAGAAGCGGAGAGGAAAGGAATATGTGGAAAACACTGATAAGGAGAAGGGACAGGATGATAGGACATCTGCTAAGACATGAGAGAATGACTTCCATGGTACTAGAAGGAGCTGTAGAGGGCAAAAACTGTAGAGGAAGACAGAGATTGGAATACGTCAAGCAAATAATTGAGGACGTATATTGCAAGTGCTACTCTGAGATGAAGAGGTTAGCACAGGAAAGGAATTCGTGGCGGGCCGCATCAAACCAGTCAGTAGACTGACAACCAAAAAAGAAAAAAATTAATTGATATGGTCGTTGGATGTCCTCAAGAGGCATATCGTGGCAAAGTCTGTAAGTCTGCCGAATTGGTGTATTAGATCGTCAAAATACCAGGAAGGTTACAGGGCCTGCTCAGAATTCTGCAAACGTTCTCAACTGGGGAGAGATTCGGTGACCTTGCTGACGAAGGTAGGGTTTGTTAAGCACGAAGACAAGCAGCAGACACTCCGCCGCCTGCGGGCGGGCATTATCTTGAAGAAATCTAAACCCAGGATGGATTATCATGAAGGGAAACGAAAAGGGGCGTAGAGTATCGTAGATGTACCACTGTGCTGTAAAGGTGCCGTGGGACACAACCAAAGAACTCATGCCGCGCAAAGAAATGACACGCCGGACCATCTCTCCTCGTTTACAAGCTGTGTGGTGGGTGACACGCAGGTTGATACCCCACCGCTGTCCGAGGAGTTTCCAGAGACGTCTTCGCTCGTAATCGGGGCTCAGTTAGAAGCATAACTCATCACTGAAAATGATTCTACTCCAGTCAATGAGATTCTAAGACGAAGACGTGTCTGGAGAAGCACCTAGCTGCAGTGGGATATCAACCTGGCTGTCGTCCGCCGCCCGACAGTGACCGTCTCGGGTGGCACTTCTTTTCATAGCAAGACCCCTTTGGCTGTCATCCACACCAACCTTACGCACAGCGGTACGTGGATGATATTATATGACCTTCGTGGCGAACCATCCTCGGTTACATTTCAGAGGGATAACGTTCGCTTGCCCTGTACACGAAGAGAGTTCATACGTCTTGTTTTCGTGTCTACCTTGTCCAACAGAGAGCAGCATGGGCAGGGCTCTCCAACTAGCTCGTTATTTTGTTGATGTAATTTTCCAGGTTAATGGACTTTGGCACGATATTCCTCAAGAAGACATCCAACAACTCCCTCAATTAGTCCGAACCGAATAACTGCTACCATTAGGTCGAGAGGTGGACCAGTGGGTTATTGAGTTGCCCCATTTGTGAAACTCCTTCTCATCCTACTTTTTCCTAAATTTTAATCGTTTGTTTGCCTTTACACATACATCACATCTACTGATTTCCGTCCCATTCAGACAATTCCTTCGTGCTGCGTCTTTACTTTTTTATTATATTTTATTTCTTTGTGGCTTAGAGTGTATTATGGCTACCCTGCAAATGGATTTAAACCGAAAGATTAATGGGTTTACTGTTAAACAGAGACAGCGAACACCAAGGTGTTTACCAGATTAATCAGACAAGCCATTACAAGGCGTGGCGTCTGGATGAGTATCTGATCAACCACAACCACTCACAGTGCCAAATCCGACAATTAACATGACGACCCCGTAAAGATACCGGATAAAGGCGATGAGGAAGAAATCGATGAATATGGAAGACACCTGGAGACATCGGAAGATGTCAGACATATTACGTATTTGTGAAAAACATTTTAAACTACAAATAATTTCCAGGGCCACGTAGAGTCAGAACATAATTTGTTGGCTGTGAACTGCAGATTAAAAAATAAAACTGAAAAAAAATGGTAGCAAATTAAGAATATGGGACTTGAATAAATTTAAAGAAAGAAACGTTGTTAAGAGTTTCAAAGGCAGCTTTAAGGAACAGTTGACTGAACCTGCGGAAAGGAATACAATAGATAACGAATGAGTAGCTCTGAAAGATGAAACGCTGAAGGCAGCAGAGGACCAATAGGAAAAACGAAAACGCCCTGTAGAAATCCTTGTATGATACACGACACGTAGAATTCACTTAATGACAAGAGAAAACATAAAAATGTTGCAATCGGAGCAGGCAAAAAGAATCTGTAGGTTAGAGACGTCTAATATGTAGATTGACAGGAAGTGTAATATAGTAAACATGGAATTGTTAGACGTCAAATGCATGGCTGTTGAAGCGTGCACGACGTGAGGAAAGCCAAATGATACCTATAGAAAAGTTACAGACACCTCTGGAGAAAAGGGATGAGATGGCAGGTAAGTACTAAGCAAAGAAATGGTTGGAAAGTGGAAGAAATATGTAGTGTGTGCATACACGGCTAACAAACTTGGAAATACTATAGAAAGAGAACAAGCAGTAGGCGAGAATGAAGTAGGAGACAGGGCACTATTAGAACAATCGAACAGAGCACTGAAGGACCAAAGTCGAAACAATGCTCCTGACGTAGATGACATTGCCTCACTGTCATTATTATCGTTAGGAGAGCCAGCGAAGACATTGTTTTTCCACTGTGTACGCAAGATTTATGAAAGAACCGAAATATCATCAGAAATTAAAAAGAATGTGGTTATAACTATTCCAAGAAGGCGGGTTCTAACATATGTGTATCGTTCTTGGGGTGTCCGAAGTGTGAAAATTTGTCAATAGCATCGTCCTGTCGCTCACGGCACCGTTTTCGACCAAGAAATGTGTGGGAAGGGGTGGTTTCATTGACGCCCTTTATGCCACCCCCTGAGACCTTTTCCTGTAGATTCTGACTGGCGGTGTGCCTTAAATGTTTTCTTCGAACACCCATAAAAAAACATGATTTCTACTCTGGGTATTGCTGTTCTGACCTCCATTGCCGAGGCGTCGAAAGAAGGGGTAAAGTGAGGGTAGGAAGGGGTAAGACGATTTTACCATCGTGTGACATATTCGTGATGGCGATGGGCAGAATTTTGGTCAAATTACGTGCCAATGTGGGGTCATTAAATCACCTTAAACCTTACATGAGGTTCTTAACTCTGGATTTTTTTCGTATGTGCTGACACTTTGATGTCTGAAGATTCGTCGGGCTCGAGGTTGACTTTGCAGGGCGGGAAGCTTATGCACCATTACAGAGGCACCTTTGAGACAAATCTAAAACATCTGCTTCGCAATGGGAGACAATTACGAGGTTTGTAAAAAGTTACCCTTAGTTGTGTTACGCAAAGTAGTTTTTTCTCTCGCAACAACTACAGCTACGAAACTATTACGATTCTTAGAAGTTGCTGCGATCCATCTTACAACATTGATAAGTTCTCAGAAAAATAGTTTATAATTTACCTTCTGGAAAGTCCCTCTAGGTCTTCGAATGAAGAGGATTACCGGGATTTATATGTCTCCTTCAAATGTGATTGGACGATGTTGACTGTGTTGGAAATCCGATAGGATCGTTGTGGATATGTTTACTGGTTCCCTATTTTGATTAATTGTTGAGAAACAGAGATGGTGTCTCTCCCCCGTACTTCTGACCTGAAAGTTCCCTTATCCTTTACATCAAATGTGAGACTAAGGATGTTTTTCTCCATCCAGTCTGTGGGTGCGCGGACAATCCAACCATTGGTCTTGCTTTTTCATCTTGTTTGATAGCTGTTGAACTCTACCGCGTAGATAGCTGAATGGAAAAGGGAGGGCAGTAGCTCGGGAGGTCGCTGGTTGATTACACATTAGCTACTGAAATCTATTCGACTTGATAATGATACTGTGACTTCCGTCGTTAAAACTAGAGGACAATAGTCGGAAGTTTTCTATGTTGTTGCGAATATAAGTGGTACAGCCATGTACGTGATAGTCTGTGGCACCTAGTATTTCCAGTCCTGGTATGCTGCCTCTTGACTTAAGATCAGATACACTTCCTATGATCCGGCCGCTGTGGCCGAGCGGTTCTGGGTGCTTCAGTCCGGAACCGCGCTGCTGCTACGGTCGCAGGTTCGAATCCTGGCTCAGGCATGGTTGTGTGTGATGTCCTTAGGTTCGTTAGGTTTAAGTAGTTCTAAGTTCTAGGGGCTGATGACCTCAGATGTTAAATCCCATAGTGCTTAGAGTCATTTGAACCACTTTCTACGTGAGGTTTTACCATAGCAAGCACATCGATGTTCCTCTCACGCAGAATTTTAGAAAAAGTGTCGCATTTTGACCTGCTTAGTTCTTTACTATTTAGTTGGCTAATTCAGACGCTATATCCAATATTTCTTCACATTGAAGTTATCTGATAGGTCCGCTTACATGTACGTGAAGCCAGGAGACCCTCTCGGGAAGGTAAGTCTGGCGCCAGGTATCGTTGTAGCTCATTTAGCACGACCAACGGTACACGTGTGAAATTCTTCCACGGGCGCGAACTAATTCATGGCTCCAAAATATTAATACAAATTAACTACAGAAGCACAGAAATACTGGCAGAAGCCTGTCCCCTTGAAGATTAGTTTGGATTCCGGAAAATGTAGGGACACGCATGGTAATACCAGTATTGCCTACGACTTATCTGAAAACAAAGGTTGAAGGCCGGACGCCTAAGGTTTTAGTATTTGTAGATGTAGAAAAATATTTTGGCAATGTTCAGTGGTAGTAATTCTTGTTAAATATGAAGTCAAAGAATTTTGAAAATCCATTGAATGCAACACATAATGTCTTGAACAGATGTAAGACGATCATCAGTAAAAGTAAAATGCTGGTTATGGAATGTAGTTAAGTTAAATCAGGCAACGATATTAAAATTAGGTTAGGAAATGAGACACTAGAAGTTCTTGGGCAACAAAATAACAGGATGTGTGAAGTAGAGAGGGTGTAAACTGTAGAGTGCCAATACCAAGAAAAGCTTTTTTTTCAAAAAGTTGTCATTTGTTAGTATAAAACAGAATTATAAATAGTTAGCCAGTCTTCTGTGGCTGTAATTGTACGGACTACTGCGATCTATGGAAGTGGAGCTTGGACGATAAACAGCGCATACAAGAAGTTTTGAAACGTGGTTCTAGTGATGAAATCTTGTGATTACATGAGTAAATCGAATAACTAAAGAAGAAATATCGAAACTGGTTGGGAAAGAAGGAAATTTATGGTGTTGTTTGATCAAAAGAAGGAATCCTTTGCCAGAGCTCATCCTGAGCCAAACAGATCCTGAGGTGTCGAGAAACCCTCAGTTTGTTAATGAAGGTAGAAATAAGGGAGGGGGGGGTAAAGACTCCAGGGACAAGCTTCAGCACAGTACGCAGTGTCAAACGGACGTAGGCTGCAGTACCTAAGCAGAGATGAATAGATTTATAGAGGATAGACTAGAAAGGGGAAATGCAAACTAGTCTAAAGACCACAACAGCAACAATAAGAACGTGTTCACGTACACAGAAAACACTAGAAATAAAATTGACTGCCCTTAGGAAGTAATCCTCGAATTATGCTTCAATCCACAGATTGCACTTCTAGTAAACTTCCATCAAAACTGAAAAATTTAAGTGATGAACTCCAGTCTTTCAAACCTAAACAGGAATGCTGTTAATTGCACACTCCTGTTGTTCTACAAAGTACTCTTTTCTTGTTCAGAGCCTTCGAATGTAACACACAGTCGAAGACAAAACAAACGACGCATCACGAAGAAATTATCCAAATGGGACAGAAATCGGTAGACGTCATGTACATGTAGTGACAAACAAATGATTCAATTTCAGAAAAATTACCTGATTTATCCAAGAGAAAGAGCTTCACAAACTGAGCACGTCAATAAAGAGTTGGTCAACCTCTGGCCCATATGCAAGTTATTCTGCTTTGCACTGGTTGATAGAGTTGTTGAATGTTCTCGTGAGGTATATTGTGCCAAACTCTGGCCAACTGGCGCATTAAACCGCCAAACACCTCAGCTGTTGGAGAGCCCTGCCTGCAATGCTCCAAAATTTCTCAGTTAGGTATAGATCCGGCGACCTTACTGCCCAGGGAAGGTTTTGGCAAGCACGATGACAAGCAGTGAGCATTATCTTGCTGAAATGTAAGCACGGTTTGGAATGAAGGGCAACAAAACGTGGCGTGGAATATCATCTACGTACCGCTGTGCTGTAAGAGTACCGCAGATTACAACCGGAGGTGTAGTGCTACGGGTGGAAGTGAAAACCACATCATCACTCCTGGTTATCGGGCCTTCAGCCAGGAGACAACAGATCGTTATCCCACCGCATTCCAGGGCTCTCCAGACACTTCAGCCTTTAATCTTACTGACTAGAGTAGAACTGTCTTCAGTGGAGGGTTCCACTTCGAATTGGGCCCCGAGTCTGGATACTCTCCGGATAGCATTGGGATACTAATTCTAAGTGTCGCCCGCCTTATGGCCCGACAGCCAATATTGATAGTCTGAGGTGCTATTTCTTTTAATAGAAGGGTCCATTTGGTTTTCATACGCGGTACAATCACAGCGCAGCGGTACGTCGACGATTTTCTACGCCCAACTTCGTTGCCCTTCCTGGCAAACTGTCGTGGGCCTACAGTTGTGTAAGATAATACTCATCCACCCACAACGAGAATTTCTGCTGCTTGTCTTCGTGCTTGCCAGAGACTACCTTGGCCAACAACATCGCTGGATCTCTCCACAATAAAAAAAACTTACGGAGCATTATGAGCAAAGCCCTCCAATCAGTGTGAGATTTAAACGATCTAATGCACCAACTGAACAGAGTTTGGCACGGTATCTCTCAGGAGGACATCCAACAACTCTATCAGTCAATGCCAAGACGAATTACTGCTTGGATAAAGGCCAGAGATGGACCAACACGTTATTGATTTTCTCAATTGGTTATGCTCTTTCTTTGGGATAAAACATGTAATTTCTCTGAAATTCTAAGCATAGGTTTGTCCGTAAATGTACATCACATCTACCGATTTCCGTCTCATTTGGATAATTCCTTTATGGTGGGACTTTTTTGTCTTAGAGTGTATTATTTCTTTTATTTATTTCTTATGGTCATCTCCATCGCCTTTGACAGATAATTATATCGGCAGGTTCTTAACTGATAAAGTATTACAATTAAAATTTTAATTTCAGTGTCCTTATGATTTGGTTTTAGAAATCGTCTTGTCAGTTTTTTGTGAACATTGTAGCAACTCGTTTCCACATCCAAGTATCTTTATTCACCTGGTGCCATGAATGAACATGACCAATTAAATAAATAAATAACTTTTATTCCCTTATAGACATAGTAGAAGAGTTCGTATGCAAGCACTGACGCTGAGCTGAGATTGTAATGCCTTTTCTTAAAGGAATATTCGTGCAGTCAGCATATTGTGCAAAACAACCTGTACACAAAAGTAGTTTTCCTAACTGCTGGACATACATTCATTACTACGTGTTAATTGTAATATGGTATTGCCTTGTAAAACTTGTGCTCCATCATCGTAATTCGAACTTGCCAACACGTTCTGATCCACCTCCCCGGATTCGTAGATCGTTACTGCATATGATAACTAAATCTAGACGTTCGATGTTTCCAACTTCATTTAATCAATTAAAACATATTTTACAAGTTTCCAGCTTGTGAAGTGAACATTACCTGACCACATTCAGCATTGACTGCGAAAATTGCAACAGGAAGCTAAATCTAGTGAACGCTTTGAGCTTTCCTCCCTCAAAAGATAACAAATGAATAATTACGTTCCGTTTATAGCTTGCTATAAAATTAGCATTTCGCCGCGTCAGAGGTGAAACTCTCTGATTCCCATTGAAAACTGGTTTATGGTAACACAGTTTTCCTCTTGATTTCGAGAAACTCTTCGGTGTGACTCAAATATGAGAAGAAACAGTTGGGGACGGTGTGAGTAGACGGACAACAAGCTGCATTCGGTGGGTCGACACATATTTTTTTTCGTGCCCTTCCGCCAGCTGTGTACCTTTTTTTGCGAGGTGACATCCCGCTGACTACGTGAAACATTAATTATGCTTAAATAGTAGAATTTCAAAGGCATCCACGACGCCAGGGCGTAATATGTAAGTCCCTTTGTCCCGGTGGCTCATTTACGTCTACACGTATTCTCTTTTTCCTCACTTGTGTTAATTATGAACTCTGTTTTTAGCGTACGGCGTTTACAATTACGCATTGTTTTCTTGCGGTATTCATACGGTTTTGCTTCTCTCTGTGTATATGCACATAAATCTGGGACTTCAGACTTGGCAGGCACCAAACACTTCCTCTGGTTTTGACGTTACAACAATATATTATTACAATGCCGGATTGTCTACAGGTACGTTCAGTACAAATTAAAGACGCTGTTTTTCTTACAAACACAAATAACACGTATCGCCTTACAACGTCATGCCCTCAGTGCATATTTATATTTCTCTGCGACATTAATTACTACTACAGGGTGAGGCAGCGTTCGTAGTAGGATATTAAAAACGCATCATCAGGCAGTAACTGTAAATTATGTATTACCTCTTATGTCAATTAATAGTTAAAGGTGTGCCATTTACTAATGTGTAAGTCATTGTCCATTGCATGGATCACTTTTTGAATATGACTGCTGTCAAATGATGCCCCCTCTGCACAACAGATTAATGTAGGAGGAGCTGGAAGCTTTCCATAACTCGGCGTAATGTATTCCCTGGGACATTGCCGACGGCAGTTCTGATGCGATCCTGCAGCTCAGGAATGGTGGCCAGAATTTGCATGGATTTCTTGCGACAGACATTTCCCGGTGGATTAATTTCCCGTTTTAGTGACACTTCCTGGCCGCTTCGCTCACCTGACGTTTCATGTGCAGACTTTTTCCTTTGAGGCTACCTGAAGCAAGAAGAGTTCTGAACACGTTGTGCCACCATTCCTGTGTTGAAGGATCGCATCAGAACTGCCGTCGGCAGTGTTCCAGGGAATGCCTTACGCCGACTTAAGGAAAGCCTAGATGAATGTGTTGTGCACAGGGGGCATCATTTGACAGGAGTCATATTCAAAAAGTAATCCAGGCAATGGACAGTGACTTACACATTAGTAAATGGCGTACCTTTAACTATTAATTGACATAGAAGTAATAAATAAAATACTGTTGCTGCCTGATAATGTGTTTTTATTATCCTACTATGAACGCTGCCGCACCCTGTATATGCGTAACCAAAAGACATAAATAAATCTTAGTGAGTTATACGTATAGTCCAGAAAGATCATTCTGTAGCTGTTTGCTTCTGTCCGTATTTTGTTTTAAATGAGACTTAATAAATAACTGCTCTTGATGTATTCAGGACATCGGAAAAAAGTTGTATACCTGAGTATGTCGACATTCGTTTGTTTTCCAACAGTTCATTGTGTACTTCAAAATCGTGCCGAAGACATTCTTTAAGATTAGAATGACTTGTTTACTTCCATTTTTTTCCACTTTATGGTGAAACAGCCCGTCAAATATTAGAAGAGATACACATCAGACATCGTATCCCTCTTGAGTTTCGCAATCGTAGTAAGGCAACCATTATCACAAAAAAAAAAACATTTTCGATGGTTATTCAAGTGCACTAGACATTCGTAAATGCCAAATGTGGTTTCCTAATCTCGACCAGAAAGACCAACATCTCTAGACAGTGAGGGTTGGGTTGTTTTGGGGGGAGGAGGCCAAACACCGAGGACATCGGTCTCATCGGATTAGGAAAGGAATTCGGCCGTGCCCTTTCAAAGGAACCATCGCGGAATTTGCCTGAAGCGATTTAGGAAAATCACGGAAAACCTAAACCAGGATGGCCGGAAGCGGGATTGAACCGTCGTCCTCCCTAACGCGAGTCCAGTGTGCTAACCAGTGCGCCACCTCGCTCGGTCTAGACAGTGGCATGATAAGGTCGGAACTGGATGTAAGTCCATGTCAGACAATTGAAGAACTGTCGGATACTCCTAACCAAACTTGGTCTACCACTCAAAAACATTTGCAAATGATTAGTAAAGACAAACAAAATTGTTGAAATGGCTCTGAGCACTATGGGACTTAACTGCTGTGGTCATCAGTCCCTTAGAACTACTTAAACCTAACTAACCTAAGGACATCACACACATCCATGCCCGAGGCAGGATTCGAACCTGCGACGTAGCGGTCGCGCGGCTCCAGACTGTAGAGCCTAGAACCGCTCGGCCACTCCGGCCGGCAGTAAAGACAAACAGAAATAACTAATCCACCACACGCAAATTATTTCTTCCGCGGCACAATACAGAAGATTTATTTGATCTCTTGGTCACTGATGAAAAAAAAACAAAAAACAGAAATGGATCCTCTATGATTTATACCCCAAAATGGCGCTTCTGTATGTCTGGCGGAGGATTCACAGGGTCGTTCATTTTGAAATGCTGATATGGAAAAACTGCGAATGCAGATCTTAACTGTGAACAACTGGCTCGATTAAATAAATCATAATTGAAAAGTGCCCAGAAGTCTCAGCACAAAAGGCGTTAACCTGCAGCAAGATGATGCAAGGCCACACTGCTCAAGACGAATCATGGCAAATGTTGATGAATTAGGGTTGGAGGTATTGCCACACCCGCCATACCCCCATGATATGGCGCCACCTGATTTCCATGTATTCCGATTGCTACATCATTTTCTAAATGGTAAACAATGTGAAAATATAGATGATTTCCAAAATGTCATATCCAAACATTTTTCTCAGAATACAACAGATTTTTGTCGATTCGGCACTGAAAATTTGCATGCTATATCACAAATGGTTGTTGATAACGAAATTGCTTACATCATAGATTAAAAACAAAAAATGTCGGTTTAAATTTAATCTAAAGAAACATTACTTTCCCGTTCCCCAATTAATGAAGGCTGATCTCGTTTCAGTCACTCTTATTCAAGACAAATTAGCGGGCGTGTTTTGGCCTTGTCAACGATCTTTGAAAGAATGTTGAAAATGAATAAGATCACTGTTGCTTTTAGGGAGCTGGAGATAACTTTTTAGATGGTAACTTCGAAATTTGTGTTTCAGTGTATAAATATCGTAGGGTTTGATTTGAAATATTGAAAGGGTATTTATAACCTGTAGCAGAAAAATTCCTTACAAATAACTTGGTAAGTGGGAGTGATAGAACAGCAAAAGTCATACCTGTTCACCTTATTTATTTGTCTTGTTTACTATCGAAGGAAGTGACCCCTTGAAAACTAATATCAAAGGAATAAAGGTAAATGGAGAGTCAATCCACTGAACACGATTAGTTTATGACAAATGTTGTGGTGATAAAACTTTCAGAACTAAAAGTCACAAAAATATCCACAAGAAAACTCAAAATGCGTAACTTAAAACTCGACAATGTGAAACAGATTCGTTACTTGGGAAGACTCATTTCTGAGGACAACAGATGCTGTTCAGGACCTATCAAGGAACAGACCAAAAGGCTGATGTAGTAACATTGCTCTGTTGCTCTGAAGATATCAAGGGAGCTACGATGTTAAGGAACTGTGGAGAAATGAAGCAGGAGGAGGAAGACAGTAGAGGATAGTTGCTACGACAGGGCCTGGCCTTCAGAACGTGACATGACACTACCCTGTCACACGGGGGATATGTTTTTAGGTGAAGTGAATTACAGGGAACCTTGTAGTAGGAGAAATAAATGTAGTTTTCCACATGGTTTCCTTGGGAGTTTTTTCTGTCCCGGTTCATTGTTATTGGCCTACCATTTTGGGAGGAATTTTTGCTTTTATTGTTGCTCTAATATTTTAGTATTCTCAAAGGAATAATCTTCGATATAGCTTTGTGCACAAAACACTTTATTGTCTGAAAGAAAATGTTCTTTTTTCTGAAATAGAGACAAGTAATTAAGTATTGTTTATGGGATATCATATGTGGATAGTAGAAAAGAAATTAAAGAAGATGCGGTGAATCTTCTAAAACGCTCCCCTTCGTACACTTTTGACATGGAAATAATGATTGAGGGTAGAATGTAGCAAGGTATTTCATATAATGATTGTATTGTATGTGCAACTAAATTGTACACAACAGACACCATTCATTGCAAGATTTCATTAGGCATCATTTAAAATAACAGTGAACATAGATACGAATTGATCATACAACTTTCTCGGTCACGAAAGCTTAGGGTATCGAGATACTTTATTTTGTTTAACATCGTATCCCGACTACAGAACATTCAGTTATTAACCCGTTTCTAATGACCTCATTGTCGATGGGACATTGAACACTAATGTGATCGACCCCATTGATTCATTCTCGAATCATGTTCCGTAAATTCCATCATGATCGAGGGCCTTCGGTGAATTACTTAAAGTTACTTTTTATGCATTTAGGTACATTGGTTGAAAAGAGCTACTTTCCAAATATCCCATGCTTTTCCTCCAGTGAGCTCTTGTTTTCATTTAATACTTCAAACCATTTATGTATATGCGCCGTGGCTGTCTCGTGTTATGCTTTGCATTAAACTGTGGTTGCTATTCTGTGATTAGTCTCCCACGGTTATCGCGATTATGCTGTTATCCCCTCTCTCCGCGAGTGGCAGCAGCAGCATGTATCGATATTCGCACCCTTGTACTATCTTTGGCCTCACGCTTATAGTTCCCGGCTGTGCCGTGTACAGGCAGTTGGTCGGTTGGCATGGATCAGCGAGGAAGTCTCCATGGCGCGTATCTGGCTGGGGCCGCTGGCAGCGTCCACGCGCAGTCGGAGTGTGAGGGGCTGTTCCCATTTCTACGAGGTCCATGGATCACCGATCCCAAACACGAAAGTTCAGTCTTTAATTGGTTTACCAGCCTGCCATAACTGTTCACATTGTGTCGTTTGAATTTCGTTGCGGGCTGTTGGGACATTCCCGCGAGCAACAACGTGTGTATTCAAGTTAATGAAATTCTAGCCGCCTTCCTGTGAAGTTCAACTTAACTTGATTATTTCTGAATTGAAATGCACAAGCGGAATCTTCCGTCTTGTGGCCGTTAACGTTCCGGTTACCTGAACTGGCCGTTGACGTAAATTCAGGCAGTGTATTTTCCTCGTCGTGTTGTGGCTGTCCAGCACGGCGTGTAGTTTGACAGCTCAATGTGTAATTCATTGCAGGCGCCGATATCTTCTGTGTTGTTCCTATGAACTCTCTGTTGCTTGCTGGTCGGGTGGAGCGGAAGTTATCCTGCCGCTTGGTCCGTTGACTGTCTGTCGGTTGGATTGCCGTCGGATTGATAATTGTTGGGCTGACTGCTTGTCCCACCTAAGTGAGCGTTAGAATTTTAATTCCAGGCCGACCCTTGGAAACTTCTGAGCGCCGTTTGGTGTGCTGCTTTTTCTTATTTGTCCTTGTTGTTTGTTTATGTATAGCTTCTAGTCGATTTTAAATTAAAGTTGTTTTGCCTTAAGGCGCGAGATTGTTTTGGCCTTCAGCCTAATTTAGAGAAATGTTTTAAGATGAGACCTTCTGCCTTTTAAAATTAAAATTCTTGTTTTTGAGTCTTAAGTGATTGGCCTTCAGCCGGTTTTAAATTAAAGTTGTTTTGCTCTTGTGGTGTGAGACTGAATGGCCCATTTAGCAGGGAATTTAGTTGTAAAATTAATGTTTGGCTTGCTCTGTTTTTAACGTTTCCTTTACTGTTGTAATGTTTCTCAAATGAATAAAGTAGTAAGTTCGAGTGCAACTGACAGGCACTCATTTTTGCCCCTTTCCACAAATTAAACTATCTATCCTGTCCTGTGGGTATAGCAGGGGATATCGCTGATGGCAGAAAGTGGTTAAGCTTGTGCTTGCCATTCCAGTTGCTTTCAGTTTCACTCTTGTTCTGTTTTTGTGTTCTGTGGCACCCCACTGTTTTGGCTGTTACAAGTTTCACGTGCTTATCGTAATGGCAGTCATACAGTGTCCGGGGATCGGCCTGCTCAGAAAGGACCACCTTGTTTACTAGTTGGCAATAAGGCGCCAGCCGATTGAGCGCAGTGTTCCGGAATTAGTAGCCCGTTTGTGCGCTGCCATTCTTCATCCGTTTGACGTCATGTCGGCGGTGGTGAGTGAGACAAGAGCAACAACTGCATTTTTGTATGAGGCTGTTAGACGCCTTGAGCACACTATTTGTGTTTTGGAGGGAACCCAACCTAGTGACAGTCAGCTGGATAGGGTGAGGGCACAATTAATGCATTTAACTAATTGGATAGCGGATTTAGGTACGTTAGCTTGGGAAAATAATCACAGAAAATTAACCGTTGAGTTGGGAACTTTGGTGAGCGCCTTACGGTTGAAGCTTACGTATTTGGAGTTGCATGGGAGGAGGATTAACGATCCGAACTTGCTCTGTCAGGGAGAGGGTGAGAGCCAGCCCGGGGTGGTACTGTTAAATCCTCTGTCAAGTTAGATGCTGTATTTGCCAAGTTTCCAAATCCCCTGGCTTATTTCTTCCGAGATATTAGTGAATTGGTTGTGGAGCGAATTGATCAGGTCGAAAAATTATTATGGTTATTGGTTCCCTTAGAACAACACACGGCTCCCTTTCGCGTTCTGTACCAAGTAATTTTGTCGTTGTTGTACCCATTAGCTAGAGGTGAGTTGCAGAACCTCCTTTCACAAGCCATAGTGGAAGGTTTTCCCTTGCAACTATTAAGGGAACTCGTAATTAGGCAAAGGTTGACCACCAGAGTTCGTAAACAGCTTGAGTGTTGTTACATTTGGAAGTACAGTGGGGTGAGGAGCAGTTGCACCAGACAGCCTCTTAGGCTTTGCTAATTGATTTACCTGAACAAGAGTTGGTCTCTATCGTTCTTAGGGGAATGCGCCCGGCGGATAAGTCGCATTTTGTCGGAAGAGTAAGCTGCCTTCAACCTGGGAAGAGCTCCGTAACGTGGTCGTAGCAGAATCCACTTTACCACTTGAGAACAATGGACGTCACAAGGTTGAGGGGCGCGTCGTCGGCGTTGATTCCTGAGTATCTAAATCCACTGAAGCTATCAGAAGGCAACCCCGGCGTTGTTTCAGGTGCAGCAGTACGGCTCATTTGGTGCGCTCTTGTGTTCACCCTCGTGCACCCACAGCCAATATATGACGCCGGGCTGGGTTGCGAACTCGGCATCGAGCATCAGACCTTGCCGTACTCGTGTGGTCGCTCCCTCATCACCGCCCTTGCCCTACGTTTGCTCTCGGGAAGGTGCCGAGCCGAATTGTGCTCTTTTGGATTCGGGTAGTTCCTTTTCATTATTGAGCTTTGAGTGGTTTTTTGGAATTTGGGCATCTTACGAAACTTCGGTCGGCCCCTTCGCTGGTGCAGAGATGTCGGGTAGCCAATGGCCAGGTGTTGCCTCTGCGTGGTTGGGTCCGGGGGCGTATATCGTTCGGCGATTTTTCCTGGCCTATGTCTGTAGCCTTGATTAAGGAACTGCCGGTTGATCTAATTTTGGGGTGTGATCAATAAAACCGGGTGGGTCTTGGATTATTCCAGGCACACCTTTTCCCTTAAGTTCGCTCCTGACGAGAAGTTAAGCCTTTGCGAATGCGCTAAAGCTATTGTGCATCGAACTGTCGGCGCGTTTGCCGTTGAGGTCGTAGCTAACGAGTTTGATCTGGAACATCTATTGCTCCATTAGGCTTCTCAGTTACGAGATTTGTTGCACTGTTTTCCCCAGCTCATGAATGTTAACGTGGGTTTTACTAACGTTCTTGACTATCATATCCGTCTGTCCGACAATATTCCTGTTGGGCAGTCCCCATATCGCCACTCACCCTCTAAGGTGAAGATACTCAAGGCTAAAATATCTCAAATGCTCTAACAAGGAGTGATTAGGCGTTCTACATTTGCTTATGCTTCCCCAATATTTATTGTACCTAAAGATCAGGGCCGCGATTTCAGACCTGTGGTTGACTACCGCCGTTTAAACGCTAAGGTTGTCCTTGAATGGGCACCTCTACCTGCTCTACATAATTCTTTTACTTGGTTTGCCGGCGGTAATTCGTTTTCGGCCTTGATTTGAATGAAGCCTTGGCTAAAGAATGTAAACATGTTACTGCATTTTGTACTGATTGGAACTTGTTTGAGCTTAACAGAGTTCCTTTTGGGCTAGTGATTGGTGCGGTTGTGCTTACTTGTTTGCTGGATAATATCCTTGGCGACTTGAAGTTAGTCTGTGTGTATAATTATTTGGACGACTTAGTTAACTATAGCCGTTCGTTTCACTACCATTTGGTGCATATCCAGCAAGTTCTTTTAAGATTACAGGGAGCCGGGCTGACCGTTAAGCCTAGTAAGTTGATGCTAGCCGAGCAGCAGGTACATTTCTTAGGTCATATAATGTCGGGTCAGATATTCGCACTGACCAAGAGCGAACTAAAGCCTTACAGGCTTTACCTCCGCCTACTGATAAGAGGAGAATTGCTAAATTCATAGGCATCGTGAACAACTTTAGGCGTTTCGTTCCCAATTTTGCTCAGTTGGCGGCACCCTTAAATCAGTTACGCCGTAAGGGCTCGCATTTTGAATGGGGACCCGCTCAGGAGGCTGCCTTTGAGCACAATAAGGCAGCAATAGCCAATCCCCCGATTCTTGGAGTACCCGACTTTAATAATAGGTTTGTTGTTCAAACTGACGCTTCTAATGCTGGTATTTCATCTGTTCTCCTCATCGAGTATGAGGCATAGAGAGTGCCATTAGCCTACGCATCTCGTCGGTTAACTGATGCCGAACTTAAGTACTCTGTCTACGAGTGCCGTCTTATTTGCATTAGAGAAGTACCGCTTCTACCCACATAGGGTTTTCTAGTTAGAAACCGACAATCAGGCTTTGAGCTGAGTGTAGGCTAGACCGCGTAAAACTGGCCGTATTGCCAGGTGGGCGGTACGTATTTCGCCATTTCAGTTTGAAGTTAAACATGTGAGAAGCTCTGAAAATATCCTTGCTGATGTCCTCAGCCGGATGTTCACCGAAACTACACGTAGTAAGGGAAACCACTAGGTAGAGTAAGACAGTCTTAATTGTATGGTTTTTGGTGAAATTCCCCACTTGTTTGAGGATGTTGCTCAGCATCAGGATCAGGATCCTGTTTGGGCCCCGATTAAGCAACGTGTGTTGGCAGGAGAGCTGTTAGATGAGTATGTTGTTAAGAGTGGTATTCTCTGTAAGACGGTGGGCTATGCTAAGCAGTGCAAGATCTGCTTGCCTGCGGGTTTGGTGCACCAGGTTTTTCGTTATGTTCATGATTCGTTGGTGGGTGGCCACTTAGGTACTTACAAGGCTCTCCAAAAAATGAAGATGCATTAAACTTGGCCCTCCATAGACCGGGATATGAGAGAGATTATTTCCCAATGTCGCTTGTGTAATGTAGCCGAACACAAGAATGCTCTTCAACAGGGTATGTTTTCTGAACGAGAGTCCTGTCCTATGCAGAAGCTCTACATTGATTATTTAGGACCTTTACCTCGTGCTAAGAAGTTATTATCGATGCTTTCTCCAGATTTACTTGACTCCTCCCGAGCCGTAACGTTAACGCTGCCACCCCTATTTCTCGTTTAACTAATGTCTTCAGTGTTTTTGTCCCACCTAAGCAGATCGGTAGCGATAGTGCTCCTGCTTTTCTTTCGGCTCCTTTCAAGGCCTTCTGTTTTCAGAACGGTGTCAAGCATATCACGACCACCCCGGATTATCTGCAGGGGTCCTTTCCGGAGAGAGTTAACCGAGATCTTAAGTCCGTGTTGATTATTTATTATCAGAAAACGCCTAGTAAATGGGACTCCAATCTTCCTTGGGTTAGTATTTCCTTCAACAGCGCCAGTCATGAAGCTTTGCGAGTTACGCCCACATCCTTTATCCTTCCTAGCACTTCAATTCCCCTCTTTCGAACTTGTGGGGAATTCAATATATTATTCCAGCGGATATTAGATGTCAAGTTATCAAGTAAAATTGGAACTGGGCCAGACGTAATAGACTCAGAGCCAATAATAAACCCCCCCTCGTCTGTTTCACTTCTTCACTGTTCTTACTGCTTCTTCCCTGTCAAATACTCACTGGAAAGAGCACCTCATTTAAAATTCAGCTTTCTGATAAGTCTTAATATTAGAGAACACACTAAAATATTCATTAATACACAGTGTACTACCATTCTGGAATATTCTAGAATATTCTCCAACTTGGAAGATTCTACAAATTTTATTTCTTTAACATTCTTGAAACTTCTGGAAGATTCTATAACATTCTGGAAGATTCAACAACATTCTCAAAGATGCTGGAAGGAACATTCTCCTCCCTCTCAGCCACTTCGCCACTTGATTCCCAGCTGCTCCAAAGACTTCCCATAAGACGCTCATTGGCATGATGCTCTCCTTTGACACCCATACCTTCGAACACAACCCCTGCAGCACCAGACTGAAACCTTCTTCTTGGATGATGGACGGAGGGCTACCATACCATATAATCCCCAAGGGACGTCAGCGGAGTTACAGCAGCATTCACGGACGAACATACAGGTTGAACCACCTACAAATTCCATCGCAGATACTGCGGAAATGGAAACTGATATTGATGTGCTGTTTCACAGAATGGATCGGTAATCAGGAGCTCGTACTGTTAGCCAATCAATAGATTGTAATAATACCTACGAGGTGTACTTTTTTGCAACCATATGCTTTTTTAAACAAAAGATTGCCTATTGAGATCAACGAACTAAAAGTAGGGTAAATTACAGTATGTGTGGTACTTCTTGCTTTGATTCTAGTGCGACTCGTTTACGAGGTATCGTATTTTGGAAAACACCAGTAGTAGAACAACACCAGTAACGAAAACATTGTCCTTCACAGGTTGTGTTCACAACGATTACCGGCAGCGGCAATACGAGCTTCCAGTCTGGTATGGAACGACTGCTGCACAAGTGCTAACATTTTATCAGTGATGTCTGAGTAGGCTGTTCTAATATATATTGCACGTATCGTAGTCTGTTATCGTACTGGTTCGGCAGTCCACGGTCGTACACTATGTGATCAAAAACATCCGGATACCTGGCTGAAAATGACATACAAGTTCGTGGCGCCCTGCATCGGTAATGCTGGTATTCAGTATGGTGTGGTAGGAAGTCAGCGTTCCAAATCATCCCATAGTTGTTCTGTAAGAATCAGGTCAGGACTCTGTGCAGGCCAGTCCATTACAGGGATGTTAAAGTCGTGCAACCACTCCGCCACAGGCTGTGCAATACGAACGGATGCTTGATCGTGTTGAAAGACGCAATCAAAAAAATGTTCAAATGTGTGTGAAATCTTGTGGGACTTAACTGCTAAGGT